>NC_050105.1:99593897-100843897 GCF_902167145.1 Zea mays | reverse complement strand
TAACATACACTTAAAATAAATCGTTTAACATACACATGCTCTCCAAATCACAGTATACACAAATTAAAACAAATAGTTACAGAAATCATGAACTAAATAAAACATGATTTTGAAAAATCAATAAAAAAATTGTGTTGTCTTCAACCTTGCACACGGGTCCATGTGTAGTGATGAAATCGAAGAACAGAGGGGGTTTGAGGTCGAGCAGGGGAGCGACTGGGGACAGGGCGCGGTTACGGCGAGCTCTGGTGACGATGGTAAGCGAGGGAGAGAGGAGAGGGCGCGGGTGAGGGAGAGCCGGCGGCAAGGGGCCGGTTCCATGTGATTGGGGTCGGATTTTATAGGGAGAGGGAGAGGAGGAAGGGTGCTAGGGGGAGAGGGGGAGCCGGTGGACGCCATTAATGGCGCCGGTTTCTCCGTCAATGGAGAGGGACTGAAGGGGGAGAGGAGGGGGGAGGGGCGGCCGTTTCCGGTCCGTGGGGAGGCGAGGCGGTGCTGGGGGCCGAGCCGCGCGGCGGCTGGAGGAGGAAGGGGCCGGGTGGGCCCCATGTGGAAGTGAGAGGAGGGGAGGGAATATGAGGGGAGACGGTTGGGCCGTAATGGGTCGAATTCGGCCTCGCCGATTAGGGTTTCGTTTTTTCCTTTTTTCCTTTTTATATCCAATAAATATATAAATATATATATATATTTTTAATATTTCAAAAAATCATAATAATTATACCAACAATGTTTATAATTAAAATATTTATTTTTGGACCAAAGTTTCTATATTAATTAATTGGGTTTCACATAAAAGGGATTTTATGAAAAAAATCATCAATCAATTATGAGCAAACAAAAATCATTTTCTAAAGATAAATGAGATCAAGCACTTGATTTAATTTTTTTGCTTTATTCTCTATTAAGTTTTAAATGACTATTAATGTATTGTTTTAATTGATGGATTTGAGGTGTTACATCGGGTGAGTCACGACTGCATCTCCCGTTTAGGGTTGGCCTTGGGCAAGTCGCGACATGGGTCCCTTGCTCGGGGTTGGCCTTGGGCGAGTCGTGACTTGGGTCAAGCTTCTCAGTTCCTTAGCACACAATTAGAGATAACCATGTGGGTACTGCGTTTTAATACAGTAGGAGAGGGTACCCCAGTTTCACGGTATCGACACTTTCTTTTGTGGAACCTCTTGTGTTTGCCATCCTTTTTCTTGAAAAACTTGTTTTTCCTTCTCATCTTCAATTTTATCATTTTCTTGTCCTTAAATTTGTTTTTCTTAGGCTTTGTGCATTGATGAGCTTCCTTTTGCTACTTGAGAAAAACTTCTTTCTTGAATCAAATTTGATGCCTTCTTGGTTTAGTTTCTTCAACATCTTTGTTGTCTTTTTCACCATCAAGGCAATATTGGCATCAAGGTCATCATCACTTGAAGACTCTTCTTCAACTAGAACTTTGGTATTGCCCTTCTTCTCTTGATTAGCTTTAAGTGCCAAATCCTTCTTCTTGGAAGAAGACTCATCTTTGTCATTGATGTGCATGTACATTTCATGTGTATTGATCTTTCCCAATATTTGTGTTGGTGTAGCGGTGGAAAGATCTATTTGATGAAGCAACCTGACAATGGGGCCATACTTCTCAATTGGCAAAACACTAAGAATCTTCCTCACAACATCCACCCGGTTGTGAGATTTGAGTGAGTCCCAAATCATTCACTTCCTCTACAAGAATATTCAGTTGTGAGTACATATCATTTGTATTTTCATTGACAAGCATTTCAAAAGAATTTAACTTTCTCATAGCAATATGATATCTCTCCTCACACTCTCTTTGTTCATTCATGTAGAGCACAATTATCCAACCACAAAGCATGAGCATTGTTATGATTTCTTACTCTATTGAAAACATCCTTGCAAAGGCCCCTAAAAAGAATGTTTTTAGTCTTTGCATTCCATTTCTCATAATTGACTTCATCACCCAAAAGATTTGTAGCATCTCAAAGGCAGATAGACGAAGCCTCTGAAGAAGTTCGTCATCTTACTCAGAATGAGCAGAACCGAAGGCCTCAGCACAAAGACCTTCATCAGGAGGGTTTTCTCAACGAAGATGACTGGTATGACAATTTCCATCATGGAAATTTTGCTTTTGATGATGCTTCTCCTCTGTCCACTGAGCTGCAGGCTACACCTTGGCCTCCGTCCTACAAGCCGCCTCAGCTTCCCATATTCGACGGCCATTCAGACCCGAAGCAGTTTTTGATGAGTTACGAAGCAACAGTATCTTCGTATGGTGGCAATACTGCAGTCATGGCAAAATCTTTTGTTATGGCTGTCAGGAGTGTTGCTCAAACCTGGTATTCCTCCCTTCGATCAGGAACGATCACTTCATGGCAAAAGCTGAAGGACATGTTGCTAACTAGCTTCCAAGGGTTTCAGACGAAGCCGGTCACTGCTCAAACTCTATTCCAGTGCACCCAGGATCACGAAGAATACCTCCAGGCGTATGTCCGAAGGTTCTTGCGATTGAGGGCACAGGCACCAACAGTGCCCAACGAAATTGTCATTGAGGTCATGATCAAGGGACTTCGGCCAGGACCTTCAGCTCAATACTTTGCTAGGAAGCCTCCTCAAACTTTGGAGAAGCTGCTCCAGAAGATGGACGAGTACATTCGTGCCGACAACGATTTTCGTCAAAGAAGGGAGGAGGCTTTCAGGTTTTCTGAAATGACCAGGGGCTTCGGAGGAAGATTTTATCCGAGGCATGTTAGGTCAATTCACAACTCTACTCAAAATGATGATAAGGGAAGTCAACAGCAAAGGCCACAGTGCTCCTCACAGGCTTCGGGGCAACAGCAAAGCTCGTTCCGGCCGCCAACTCCAAGAGGCAGAGGCGCCAGGGGCTTCGGCGGAAGGTTTGGAGATCAACCAAGGAGAATATTTTGCTTGTTCTGTGGTGAAAACAAGGGCCATACCACCAGGATGTGCCATGTTACCATCCAGAAGCAAAAGGAGATAGCCGAAGCTGCAGCACAGCAGGCTCAGCCGAAGCAAATCATGCACACTACTTCGTATCATTCGCCTTACATCCCAGAATATGTAGGCAACCACCCTGCAGTTTCTGTTGCTTCGGCGAGTCAACCTCAAGCTTCCTGGCAACAGCCTCCGCCTCCACCACCGCTGCAGCAAGGCCAACAGCCAGAAGGGGGCCAATATGATCAACACCAAAGGGACTTCAGAGAACAGTCTGAAGCTCGCACAGTCAATAGCACTGTGCCAGAGTCGAAGCACATCTATTGACAAATATCCTACTTTGATAGTAGCCTTTTCCATTCAGTTTTATTTTCTGTGTAATAAAGGACATTTTTTAAAAAATTTCATGTAATAGTTTCGTTGTTTGCCACAAGGAAAATATATTTTACCAAAGCTGTTGAAGCTTAAAGATTTGCGATAACAAGGAGGACCTTCGAATTATCAAAAATTCTTCGAAGCAACAAAAAGTCGTTCTAAGGAACGCAGAGTAAGTTTGCTGAAGTTACAAAAAGTCGTTCCAAAGGGAGCGCAGTGTAAGTTTTCTGCTCCAAAGTCGTTCCAAAGGGAATGCAGAGCTTACAGCGAAAAATAAACGCTGATACCGCCTAAGTAAAAGGCGAAGCGCGAAAAGTCAACGCGAATACCGCTGAAAGTAAAAGGCGAAGAAGCTCCTAAGGGAGGCTTACAGCGAAAAATAAACGCTGATTCCGCTGAAGTAAAAGGCGAAGAAGCTCCTAAGGGAGGCTTACAGCGAAAAATCAACGCTGATTTGAAAAGATTATGTGTTTTATTACAGGGATGTGCGTGTATCTTCGGAATAAATACCATCTTACATAGCATAACATCATCACATCATTTCGCATGGCATAAGCATCATACACCATGCTGCATATGGCACAAGAAGGGGACACAATATCGACCTTCAGAAGAATGTTTTGAAAAAGGGAAAATCATGCTAAGTCACAAGGAGATACACTATTGATCTTCGGAAATGTAGCTTCGGAAAATATTTTCACGAAGCTTGGATATTCTTCATCAGAACACTACGGATATTGTTGTGACAAATGAAAATTCTTCTTCACGAAGCATGAAAAGAAGGGAAGGTGTTTTTTCGTCAAAGACTCAAAAACGGTACGTATGTAAAATTTCATGCATCGTAAAGAATTGAACCATAAAAACAAGTATATTATATTCAGGGTTACAAGATGTTATACGTATTACATTTCAGAAGTTTTTACAATAGCACTTAATCTTCTCTAAGTACAACTTCCGCAGCTTCGTTCAGGAGCCGATTAACAACTTCATCCATGATAGCTTCAGCCATCTTTTTAATTTCGTCGTCTCCTTTCGGGTGAGGGCCCGGAGACACTTTAGTAGGACCTGAAGGAGGACAGGATACGACTACATTGCTATTACAAATTGCGAACGAAGTTTAAAACCAAAAATTACAACATAATAAAAACCATTAGTTAATACCTATTTGCCCTTCGGGCTCTGCGCTTTTCTCAGCAGCCTCTGCTACTTTTCTTGCATCATGGATGCCCTTTTCGCTTTTTTGGATAATTTCTCGGGCCATTTCTCGACCACCATTATCCCAGACATCGGTGAAAAATTTTCCACCAACCATGCTAGCTTCGGCTGAAGGATCTTTTGCATCTTCGAAGGACAAGGTAGCTTCGGATTGCGCTAAAATCTTTACATGCTCGCAGCCCTTTTTCTCCAAAATGGTGGCAATCCCCCTGGCACCCGAGAAAGCAGATATGTCTCCGCGGCTATTTAAAATTTCCTCAAAAGCCTCAGCTTCGTGATTAATCCATTCGATGGGACCTTCGGGGTTGCCTCTTGTAAAGTTTTCTTCGCTCGAGAACGCGCCGACGCTGGCGAAGCTAGCTTTCATCTTCTTAACACACTCCATAGATTTATCATAGCATCTTTTCTTGGACGAACGAAGCTCTTCAACAGTTCCTTCTAAATGATTTGCCCATTGGTCGCTAAGTTCTCGCTTCGTTTCTTCAAGTATGCGTTCCTCTTTAGCTCTGGCCAGTTGTTTTCGAAGATCTTCAATTTCACGCTTCTGAGCCTCAGCTTGACCTTTAAAAGTAGCTTCGTCTTCTTTTATTCTATTTATCAATGAATGTAATATTCTATCTTTTTCGAGACCTTCGTTCCTTAGTTCAATCACTTCGGAACGAAGGTTGCTCAGGGCTATAACACACCCTTCGTCTTCGGCATCTTTTTGGGCCCTGAGGGCATTGCTAAGTATAAGGCCCTGCAAAGAGAAATGTGTGTGCGTTAATAAATTTAAGCAAACGAAAAATTTTGGTCTCAAGAAAAAATACAAAGATCTCATTTTTTGCACCTTTAAGCTATTGTACGCCAGGCTGTCGGCCAGTTCGTTTTTCGACAGCACCGAGAGCCCGTCTTCTAGTGTTGGGAATCCGAAGCTCTTGCTCATCTCCCGACAGACAGAAATCTCCTTGCTGTCAGGGAGACAATACAAGAAGTCTTCTTCTCCGCTGTCGTTGAATATTAACGCCCCCGTTGGATACTTCAGTTTTTGGGCGTAAAGCTGGGCCTCTTGCTTTTCTTTTTCTGATAATTTTTCCCCGAAGCATGTCGAACAATATAATCAAGGACTTTGGGGGATGCTTCGGGGGCAACAGTACTGATTTCTTCAACAAGAATTGGCTCCGTCATTTTTTCTTCCTCGGTTTCCAAGGACTTTACCTTCGTGGGCTCTGAGGGCCCAGCTTCAGCCTTAGTTTCTTGCTTTAGAGCCTTAGTATCAAAAAATTCAGTTTTTGCTTCGGAAGTTTCAACAGTCTTTTTCGGAGTTGTGCTTGAGGACTTAATTGTCTCCAGAACATCTAGCACATTGACCATTCTTTTTCTTTTCGGAGTCACCGCTGGACCCTTTTGGTTTTTTATTGTCTCAACATTTGCTGAAGGACTTAAAACTTCTGATATTTTTGATCCCTCAGTTGATCCTTTTGTTTCTTCCATTTCTTCTGTCGATGGCGCTTCGGCCATCTCTTTGGTTTCTGGTAACAAAATCTTTGGTTCTTCCAATTCTGTTCTTGTTGGCGCTTCGGCCATTTCTGCGACTTCTGGCAGCAAGGTTGGCTCTTCAGCCTCGGTGGCCGAAGAGGTCTCTCCGGTGAACTCAGGCACCGAGGCTGGTTCAATATAGCGCGGCCGATGTGTGAGGACCTTTATCCTTTTTCTTTTCGGTGCTGGCTCACTAGGAGCAGCTGCAGCTTCTTCTTTCGCAGAAGTCGTGCCTTTTCTTTTCTGCCCTCGAATGGGATAACGATAGTCAGGGTAGACGAACCCGATTGCGTCAAACACTCGGTTCAGTCTTTTCTTTTTCCGGCCTCCGAAGGCTGCTGACAATGCAGTATCTTCGGCCTTCGAATAAGCCCCAAGTAGTTCATCACTTAAATTTTCAATGCTTTTTAGCCAGTCATCATCTGGCTCTACAAATTTGTCTCCGAATTTGAAAGTATACTTCAGCCTGATAAGTCCACCTTCGTCAGTCTTCTTTATAGTCTCTTGTGGCATTTCCCATTTTTCCGCGAGCGGCCATACTCTGAAGGCAATATGCTCTTGGACCAAATCTCTCGTTCTAATAAAAGAACAAATAACTCCGAAGGCTCTCTGGCATTCTTCGGCAGCTTCATTCATTTCAACCTTCGGCCTCCGCAGGCCAAAGCTTTGCCAAATAGGGCGCATAATTATACCTTTAATATCTTCCCGAGTTTTCAGGTCATTCTTCACATAAAACCATTCTGTCATCCAGTCGTCGGGCCATCTCTTCCGAAAGGTTGGCACGGGACAGCTTGACCCAGACCGAGAAACGAAACTGTAGCAGCCAAAATTATTGTGATACTGTTCCTTACCCCAGGGTTTTGTCTCGTATGATAATTCGTGTATGTTGCAGAAACTTTTCGCATCAGGTTCCAGACCTTGGCTTCTCACGGCCCACACAAAGATATTCAGCCTTATGATTGCTTCGGGGGTAAGTTGATGAAGATAGACTTAAAATATTTTCAGCACCTCTACGACAAAGTTGCTCAGGGGAAATCGAAGTCCAGCTTTCAAAAAGCTTCGGTACACTACGACTTCATTTTCTTCAGGGTTCGGACAAGTCTTTTCTCCTTCGTCGGCCCTCACAACGGACAAGTCCCGGAAATATCTTCCCCTCATGTTGACAAGATGGTTTTCTTTGATACTTGATTTGCCGAAAACCACATGGCTTGGTCGCCAAGGGCGATCTTCGGAGTCTTCACCACCACTATCCACATCATAACTGTCACTGTCATCAGTATCTTCAGACAAACCTTCTAAAATCTCTTTGGTGATTTTTTCTGTATTGGTCTTCGACATTGCTATAAGAAACCCCAGGTTTTTCTCTTCAGAGAGACTCAGCTTCATCTCAGCAGCAGCCTTCTTATCTTCAGACATCTTCGGAAACACTAAAACACTGTTTTCAACGCCGAAGCTTAAAAACTTAAAAAGCTAAGCAAGCCTTGGTGCGCAAGAGCTAAAAATTAAGTGAGCAAGAGCAGATGGCAAGAGAGCGTGCCAAATGAGCTTGCGGTATGCTCTTATTTATACGCTCAGTGCGTTGAAAATTGAAAGACCCCGCTTGTCAGTGAATGTTGCTATCCTAGCAAAGGGAAGGTGTTTTTTCGGACCTTCGGCTTAAGGCCTTCGTCCATGTCGCAATTTAAATTTATTATTCTAATAAATTAATATTGCGAGGGGCTACTGTTGGAGGCCTTCGGCTTCCGAATGTCCTCAAAAACAAGATTTAACAGTATTTCTGGAGTATAATGTGTGAACAGGTATCTTCGGACTCGAGTCGATATCACAGTAGGAGAAGCCCAAATAATACGAAGGTTGATATAGCGCCGAAGATGTGAGCAGGAAAGCTTCGGCGTGGTAACAGAAAAGGAAACCGACTTAAAGATGAAAAGACTATTCAGACCTCGGTGGATTATTATAGAATTACTATCAAATATAAAGGGCATGGATGTAATTTTATATGGGCTGTGTCCCGTGCCTATAAATAGGTGAACAGTACCCCGTACTGCGGGGGCTGACTGGGCATTTGCTTTTGCATCACACTTGTACTTTTACCTTCTTTCAAGTCGAAGGTACATTTGTAATTTGATATCATTTATATTCTTCCATAATAATAAGATAGAAATGAGTTGAGAATGATATATGATTGTTTACGTTATCCTTTATATTTCATATGTTTTCTTCTTCATTGTTATACGTTGCGTTCATGAAGGTATGTCCTTCATAGCCTTCGTCCGAGAATCATTATATCCCTAAGGGAAATAATGATTCGAAGGATGAAGGGCTTTAACGTTTAACATTTTTTTTGTGTTGCCTTGTTCTTAACTCATAGCATTTGAGAACAAGTCCCCAACACCTCCAAATACGCCTAAAGTAAAAATATAAGTCTTAGCTCTATACCAAGTGTCCCACAACTCCTTCGGCACTTAGGATATGAAGAACTACATCTTTTGATTCGCCTTTTTCACCTTCACTTCAAATTCTCATATAAGGGATTGTTTTCACCGGTTGGAGCACAACTTGTATTGTGATCTAACTTACCATTTGCTCTGCAAAACACACATTAGTCACAAATAATCTTACATTGTTATTAATTACTAAAAACAACTAAAAGCCTAGATGCTTTCAAACGAGATTTACCCTGTGTGTAGAAACTACTCCACAACTCCTAGACATATGAGGCTTTTTTGGCTGAGAGGTTTGTTTTGCCAAAACAAGTGCTAGATTTTCCTCTTCTTTAAATCTTATTTATTTATAGGTGGTCCATCATTAAAATGAAATTATTATGATATCATTTTGAATGAAAACTTACATTAATTTTCCCTCTTTAAATCGTATTTATTTAGGGTATGTTTGGTTGAGCTATGGCTGTAAAAAAAGCTGTTGTAGGCTGTAAGCTGTAGAAAAAAGCTGTTGTGGATTCTGAGCTATTAAAAAGCTAAAATCAATTTATTGGAAACCACTAAAAGTTATTAAAAGTTGTTCGATATATGTTTTCACAGTTCCATCCAAAATCCACTAAAAGCATGTCTAGGGGTGCTTTTAGTTTTATACTGCAAAAAGTGAGCTTTTAGAAAAAGCTGCTTCCTGGATCCAACCCTTTTGTTGGCTTTTAGCTTTTAGGGGACAAAAGCCAAAGCCAAACCAAACACACCCTTATAAGCTTCCATACAATTGTCAACAATGTAATAATTAACTTTAAATTTCAAATATTTTAACAAAACATGATAGTGTATTATTGTATGCTCTAAATTTCAACTATTTTAAATATTCTACTATTGAAAGTTAGACCTATTTGTTTGAACTTATATGTAAATTCTCAGCATGAAAAACCAAAAACGCAAACAAATAGAAGCTAGCTACCTAGCTTTTTAGTGTTATATGAAAAGTTGAAAAATCTGATTTTATGGACATTCTATAGCTTTCTATGTTTACAAAAGTAATAATATCATTAAAAAGCTATCGTTGTTCTCTAAAGATCAAAAGTCCTACTTTTCAAAAAAAAAAAGAAGATCTAAAAATGAAAGAGCCTACTTTTCAAAAAAAAATCTCTAAAAGCTACAGTTAAAGCAAAATATCCGCTATAGCAACCACTACAAAGATGCTATCGGCTATTTAGTAGTAATCATATTAAAGGCTAGTTTGGCAACACTATTTTTCTAAAGAATCTCTATTTTTCCAATAGAAAATAAACTAATTTTTTTGAGAAAATGAGAATCCTTGAAAAAATAAAGTTGCCAAGCTAGCCCTAAAATAAGGAAAACGAAGAAAACGTAGGCACCTGTTTCTTTTCATATACAGAACGGGTTGGCCATGCAGACGTGAAATCGTCGTCTGTGCTGCACGGCAAACATGCACATCAAAATTACACGCACCACAGGATGCAGGCCATCCGTGCAGACCATCCACACCACAAGCACTCTTTACACATTATAAATACCCGCAGAAAAGAAGAGGAGAAACACTACTGGCCTGAAGCTTCTTTGCATGGAATATTACGATAACTCGTGGCTGCTTCGAGGAAATGGTACACCGCCAATCCGTGAATAGTAACGATGCCTTGTGCACTAAGAACATCCCAAACATTTACTTAGTGGGCCTAAGAATTCCAGGAAGCCCGATGACTGCGGCAGACTCTGTTCCTCAGCTTTTGATGGCAGGTGTCTAAGGAATGCCCTAACAGCACCTGTCACCCCGTCTTCAGATTCCATGGCTTTCGCCAGCTCCACAGCCTTATCTTTCACCTGAAATTATTTGAGCACTTACTTGCTTATTGGGAATGGCGAAACACGAATCAGCACTAGGGTACTGATACAATAAAACATAAAACGCTACTTTCGATATGCACAAGTGTAATATGCACCAGCGTAAACTTTTGCAGTGACAAATCAAGAGAATACAGTAACCTGACCGCATACCAAGAGACAGCTTTTCAGCGCATAAAAATACAAAAAAAATTGTCATACATCCTTGAATTCAATAATTCATTTTCTATCCTGAAATTGAGTAGCAACTAAGTTTATGCAAAACGCATGTCACTACTAGTTTTGTGGCATATAAAAGTTTTGGAGTGAACCCCTAAACCTAACTAGGATTGGGCTGTTATATTAATAGATGAAATAGTATATGGGTTGGGTCTAAGCCTATTACAGTTAATACACACATGTCTAACACTCTCGCAGTCGCAACTCTAGATATGTCAGATATTAAGACTAGATCAAAACTCCGAGAATACCGTAGAGGGGAGTCCCTTGGTGAAGATGTTTGTGAACTACGAAGTGGTCGATACGCGGAGCACGCAAACATAGCCGACGTCGACACGCTCGCGGATGAAGCAGAGGTCGATCTCCACGTGCTTCGTGCACTGGTGTTGCATGGGTTGGTGGAGGGGGTAGACCACCGACATTGTCACAGTAGACCAGTGTGGCGCGCGTGAGAGGTTGTGGAAGCTCCTAGAGCAGCTGACGGAGCCATGACGCGTTGGCCATGCCGTTGGCCATAGCTCGATACTTGATCTCAGTGCTGGAGCGAGAGACGACAAGCTACCGCTTCGAAGACCAAGAGACGAGGTTGGCATCTAAAAACACAGTGTAGCCAGAGGTGGAGTGAGGTTGGGGCGAAACAAAGCGGCGTAGGAATTGATGAGGGTTCCCTGTGGGTTATGGTCCGTGTGGGCACTGTCCAGGTAGGAAGATGTTGGGAGCGAGCTAGCGTCCCAGCCGTGGCGCCAGAAGTAGAGGAGATCGCCGGTGCGTGGGAAGACCAGTCCATGGAGCCATCACTTCCCGGGACAGAGGGTAGGGCCGGCGAGAACTGGGCCACGCCATGAGGTCACCGATGTTGTTAAGGGGCAAGAAGGCACGGGGAGGAAGTGTCAGTGTCGTGGGAGGGAGGGCGTCGACGGTGCTGGTGGCCGGGAGACGCGACAACGGTGGAGGAAAAGGGGAGCCCGAGCCACAACGGTTGTGGGGTACGGAGAAGATGGTCGTCGGGTCCATGAGGGTGCCAGTGGGGAGAAGCCAACCGTGGGGGCGCCATGGCGTCGGGTCCATGAGGGGGCACCAGGGCATTGGATTTGACCATCAGGAGCAACTGAGGAAGAGCCCCTAGTGGGTGGGGGTGGCACGCGGGGTAAGAGGCGCATGGGAGATCCATGTCGTCGACTGGGTGGGGTCCGGCCAACGGGAAGGGAGAAGCAGCCGGCGACTGGGGCGTGGCGGCCGTCGGAGGTGGGGAAGGTGGCTGGCAGTGGCGGCTAGAGGAAGATGGCCATGTTGGGGCCAAGGGGGGAGCCACACGTGCGCGCAAGGGTCATCCATGAGGTAGAAGGTGGAAGCGGCCGGCTGATGCAGGTCCCAGACGGGCGAGCACCGACACTCGTGCACGCAGAGGAACACGAGCAGACTATGTTACGCGCGCAGAGGAGACCGATGGGAGGGGGCCGCTGGTGGGGAGGAGAGCCAGCGGAGTAGAGGAGCCACCCTCGGCTGGTGGGGAGGAGGGCCAGCGAGTGAGAGGAGCCACCAGCAGAGGGAAGAAGCTGGCTGCTGGTTGGGGGGGGGGAGACGAGAGAATCTTGATACCATGTTGGAACCCCTAACCCTAACTAAGTTGGACTGCTATATTACAGTTAAGACACAAACATGTCTAACAACAAGAGATCTAGGTGGGCAGTACGAGTCCAGTTGTCAGACATCTATTTCTGCTTGTTATCTATCTCCTCAGTATGGAAGGGAAAAGACAGTAACATCACGAAAATAATTTATGCTCTCTGACCACAAATTGTATGACTTACCTCTGGTTTCATCATGAATGTTATAGCGTCGACCAACTTCTGCAAACCAAACTGATCAACTGGAATAGGCGGAGGCCCTAGCCCTCTTGCATGCACCCGGTCACCCCAGAAAGGTTGGTCACCAAAGAAGGGTACAATAGTCGTGGGACACTGCAATCATAGACTAACGTGAACAACTAAATTAAGTACAACTGTACAAGAAACCTCTGAGAATACTAGTGTGCAGCAACAGCAAGAAAGGTATTTTAGACATTATGTTTAATTCCATCAATGCAATCGTGTTGAAGTACCACATATAGGCCGAAAGGAAAATAAGCAAACAGTGATCTAATTCTTTGGTAACAATGGTGGGCATCGGATGCTAGAACAACAGGAGCAGCTGTATATATGAGTGTTAGAGTGGGAGAAAACCATTAACCCTAACCAGGGCTGGGAATGTATTAATAATAGAGTTAGGTAGAGTGGTGGACCAAGCCCCATTACAATAGGGGTCTATAAAAAACCCTAAACAGCCCTAAACACAGTTACGCTAAACCCCCGATCACAACTCTAGCCTACTGGACCGGAACTCTGGACCGGAACTCAGTGAAAATGGTGGAGGGAAGCACCTTGGTGAAGATGTCAGCGAACTGCGACACAGACATCGCCAGCAGCGACACGCTCGCAGACGAAGTGGAGGTAGATCTCCACGTGCTTCGTGCATTGATGTTGCACGAGATTGGTGGAGAGATAGATCGCGCAGATGTTATTGCAGTAGATAAGGGTGGAGCGCGCGAGGGGGCTGCGGAGCTCATGAAGAAGCTAGCGGAGCCAGAAAGCCTCGACCACTCCATTGGCCACAGTGCGATGCTCGACCTTAGCGCTGGAGTATGAGACAATGGGCTACCGCTTCGAGGACGAGGTTGGCGCCCAGGAACACGATGTAGCCCGATGTGGACCGGCACATGTCGAGGCAGCCAACCCAGTCGGGATCGGTGTATACCACCAGCTCAGAAGTCGGGGTGGGCCGAAGGAGGCTGAAGTCGATGGAGCTGTGAAGGATCCGCTTGAGAGCGGTGAGTGGGGCTCCCGTGGTGTGTACATGTGAAGGCACGCCTGTTGGATCGTGTGAGCGATGTCGGGCCGGGTGAATGTGAAGTACTAGGGGCGCCGATGAGGCTCAAGTAGGCCATCACGTCGCTGATCGAGGGCTTATCGTCGTCGGAGAGCTTCGCCTGAGTGTTGAAATGCGTGGAGCACGGCTTGCAGTGGATATGCCAGCCCGCTCCAGAATGCGGAGGGCGTCCTGGCGCTAGTGCAGGAGGCCCTGAGTGCGCTGCTCCACGGTGATCCCAAGAAAGTGGAGAGGGCCCATGTCTTTCATTGCGAAATTGCGTAGAAGAGCGGCGAACATGCGCTGGAGGACAACAGCTTTGGATGCCGTGAGCACGATGTCGTCGACGTAGAGGAGGTAGGCGGTGTCATCGCCGTGTCGATGGATAAACAAGGACGTGTCAGACTTGGCCTCGACAAAGCCGAGGGAGACCAAGTAGGAGGCAAAGCGACTGTATCAAGCCCGCGGTGCCTACTTGAGGCCATACAGGGAGCGGTTCAGCTTGCAGACCAGACTCGAGCGAGCGGAGTCGACAAAGCGGACGGGCTAGCTGCAGTGTACCGTCTCAGTCATAGTGCCATGAAGGAAGGCATTCTTGACGTCCAGTTGGTGGACCTCTCGAGAGACGGCAAGGGAGAGGACAGTTCGAACGTTGGTGAACTTGACGACGGGACTGAAGGTCTCATCGTAGTCCACTCCGGGGATTGAGTGAAACCCCAAAGGACCCAACAAGCCTTGTATCGATCCAAAGAGTCGTCGGACGTGAGCTTGTGGTGGAAAATCCACTTGCTAGAGACCATGTTAGTTCTCGGGGGACACGACACCAAATCCCAAGTGTGGTTGGCCAGCAAGGCCGTGTACTACATGGCACGACGCTAATGGGGATCCGCAAGAGCGGCGCGAACAGAGAAGGGGACAGGCGAGGGAGCCAGAGCAACGTCGACCGTGAGCATCAGCCGATCGACAAGGCGAAGAACACCAACCGAGTGTCGCGTCACCATTGGGTAGACGTGGCGAGGGCCACGATGGAAGGCGACCAGATGGCATACGGGCGACTCATCCCAGGAACGGGTTAAGGCACGGACTGGCGCAGTGGAGGAGACCAGGGGATCGGTCCGCCCATGTCGTTGGTAGACATGGGCGGGGTCAGCAAAGCATGCCGCGTGGGGCACAGGCAAGTCGACGAGGCCGCACGTTGCACGGACGAAGTCAATGAGGTCGCGCATGGCGCAGATGGAGGGGACAGGGTTGTGTTCGGTGCGGAGGAGGTAAGTAGAGAGGAGGTACTACGACAGTATCGTCATCGACGAGAGTCGAGTTCATGAGGTGGGGATGAGCCGACAAGAGGAAATGTCCTCATCAAAGACAACATGTCTAGAGATGATGATGCGGTTGGTGAGAAGATCGAGACAACGGTACCCCTTGTGATCAGAGGAGTACCCAAGCAAAAAGCGACGGGTGGATCTGGGCGCGAGTTTGTGGGGAGTCGTGGCAGAGGTGTTAGGATAGTAGGTGCAGCGAAAGATACGGAGGTACGAACATGAAGGGGCGGTGCCGAAGAGGGTGAAGGGTGTGAGATGACTGAAAGCCTTGGAGGGGAGGTAGTTCAGGAGGTAGGTGGCAGTGTGGAGACCATCAGCCCAGTAACAAGCAAGGAATGAGACCAAAAACAGGAGAGTACAAATGAGGTTGGTGATGGTGCAACTCATGTGCTCGTCCTTGTCGTTCTGAGGGAAGGTGTAGGGATATGATATCCGCTGTTGGACGCCGCGTGAGAGGAAGGCACGAGACGTGGAGTTATCGAACTCCCGCCCGTTGTCACACTGAACAACCCAGATGGTGCAATGGAACTGAGTTAACACCCAAGCGAAAAAATGAGAGAGGGTGGGAAAGGTGTCAGACTTACGACGGAGGGGAAAAGTCCAGAGGTAGTGAGAGAAGTCATCCAGGATCACCAGATAGTACTGGTTACCGGAGAGGCTCAGTATCAGGGAGGTCCAAAGGTCACAGTGGATGAGATCAAAGGAGCGAGCGGTGCGAAACGTGGAAGAGGTGAAAGGTAAGCGAGTGTGACGACCAAGTTGACGAGCATGGCAAGGAAAGGCAGTGTTGCCGCGGGGGACGAGAATGGCCAAGGCGGATGAGAGTCTAGAAAGGATGTCATGGTCAGGGTGGCCAAGGCGGCGGTGCCAAGTGGAGGCAGTGGCGGCATAGGGTGGGGCAACACAAGTGGAAGGAGCTGGGGCGGGAGAGCAAATAGAATATAGGGGGCCAGAGTTGTCGCATCGAGTGAGCACGACACGAGTGGTAAGATGTCGTATTGTGAGCCCCCAGGGATCGAACTCCATAGAACAATGGTTGTTAGTGGTGAAGAGACGAACCAAAGGAAGATTCTGAATCATGAGGGGCAACAAGGACGCGTTGAGGTAGAATGGTCCCGGAAGAACTGAATCACCTGCCGAGGTGACCAGAAGGGTGGAACTGTTCCCCACAATGATAGAGAAAGGATGGGATGGATGGGGGATGGGAGTGAGATAACGTGCCGACAGTAGTAGTGTGGAAGGAGGCGCCAGAGTCAACCACCCAATCCGGAGAGGTGGGAGCGGAGGCAGTCGTAGTGTCAAACGAGGCGACGAGAGAAGCCTGGTCCCAACCTCCAACCAACATGGACCAAGGAGCCAAGGCAGGGATCCTCTGGAGCGGGAGGAGATGCAGAGCCAACAACAGGTAGGGTAGAGAAGGCACCGAGGGCAGTGGGGCACCGTAGGATGGAACCGTCAGGTGAGCCGGCTGTGAAGGACGTGACAAAGCACCGGTGGCTAGGCCTGGCCACATGGAGATGGTCTTAGTCTAGGGGTTGTAGAGCGACGACCATGTCGGAGCAGCAAGACCGGACAGGGCAGTGAGAACCCACGTAGGGTCAAGGAGGGTGGGCGTGCCTAGGAGGGGCACGGTCGAGGCGGCGCCGTCGAAGTAGGAAGGCGCATCGAGGAGGAGCGCGAGTGGGAGCGCCGCAGAGGTGGCATCGGCAGACCCCACGCAGGGGAGAGGCACGCTGCCCATGGAGGGAGGGTGAGGCACGTGGCGTGGACCGTCGACACGACTGGGCAAAGGGTGGGAGGGTGGCTGGGAGTTTCGGCCGCAAGCGCTGGGGAGATGGTCGGTGGCAGCGAGGGCAAGCCAAGTCGGGGCGTCGTTCGCGTCGGTGCTAGGGGCGACGGCACGTGACTGGGGGCACGGGGGCGTCCACATCGACAAGGATGGCCCAGGGAGAGGTGTCGTCCAAGGATCAGGGGCGGCAGTGGGCAGTTAGGGGCGCGCGCGCCAGGGAGAGCCGTGCCGACGATGAGGGTGGCCTAGGGAGAGGCGAGGAGGAGAGGGGAGGGTGGCCAGCGGCTGTGAGGAAGATGAGGCTGCTAGAGTAGGGAGGGGGAGAGGAAAAACCCTAGCTAGATACCATGTTAGAGTGGGAGAAAACCCGTAACCATAACCAGGGTTGGGAATATATTAATAATAGAGTTAGGTGGGCCAAGACCCATTAGAATAGGGGTCTATACAGAAACCCTAAACAGCCCTAAACACAGTTACACTAACAATGAGGGTGCTTCACCTAATTTCAGCAGCATCATGATTCATGAAGGACATTAGAGATGAGCCACATTGTGGTGTATGGCAGGGACCAAAGGCCTAGTAGCTATGGTCGTGATTCTTGTTTTCGTAGCTGGTTGTAGTTGTGGTGTATGGCAGCCTGGCAGAGACCAAAGGCCTAGTAGCTATGGCCATGATTCTTGTTTTCGTAGCTGGTTGTAGGCTCTTAGCATAGCTATATTTTGGCAGGTCTTCATGCAATTAACATCACCCTATTGGGCTTGTGTTTTGTATGAGTCTGCTAAGACTCCTTTTCCTCTTCAAATGTAATGAGGGGCACTCTCCAGCGCGTTTGAGAAAAGAAAAAAACTATTTTACATTGAAATAAGGCATGAAGAGAGCACTTACCGCTGCTTTAAGACCTGCGGCTGTCGTTCCAGCACCACCATGATGCACCTATGGATGCAGGAAAATGAAAGAGTAAAGCATAAAACCTTAACTCCTGTCTTAATAAGTAGTATGTAAAGGTCAGATAACATGCTAAACGAGATGTTCCAAAAGCTTGAAGCAGTCGATTACCACTGCTTTGCAGTGCAGAAAAAGCCAGTCATGAGGGCAGTTGTCTAGTAGATACACAAAATCTTTTGGTTCTGACACTGCCAAAAAATTCTGAAGTCAGTCAGAACAGAATCAGAATATATGCTCAGAAAACAAAAGGCAGAAACAAACTGAGAGGAACTTACAGGTTCCAAGGCCACCCCAGCCTTTGTTAATGATACCTCTCTGTCCAGTAATTTCCAGTGCTTTGACAATAATTTCAGTCATCTTTTGTGGATCTTGAACTGGCTAGTAGATCAGAAGAAAAAACAAGTAAAAATCCCAAAATGTTGTTGAGAGAAAAGCGGTGATGGCTTTGCCTTCATAGCACTCTACAATCTCAGAAGATAGTGACAGAAGGCACATAACCCTATCACTATTTTCAATCATCCAAGTTTGTAGTTAACCTTGTAGCATGCATATGCACTGCCTATAGAAGACATAAACAGGCGACACATGATACATAAAACATTCATAGGCAGTGACAGTTAATATGCAATCAAACTTTCCACAGTGACAGGATCAGAACACGGTTTGGAAAGAACGAAGTAGTGCAATCTGAAGGTTTGATGCATTTCAAGTATTTGATGAGGAACAAATTACACGATCATGGCATACTAGCTGGCGAAGGCTGTTTATGGGTGGCATAAGACAAACTAAAAGCATTTGCAAAAACTGATCTACTGGGTCAACATGAAACTTCCTCAGACTGCATACTAGTCTAGTGGCTATCAAAATTGGCTGTGTTTAAACACAGCAATTTTGGGACAATTCTTCTAGATAAATTGAGCTTTATTCCTCAAATATACAAGAAAATTGAGCTTAAATTTTGAAGTGAATACTTCTGTTGCAAAAGAATTCAATTATCTTTGTAACAAAATCATACAGCCATATTCACATACGAATATGGCAATATGCCACGCAAATTCTACAAGATTACAACACTGTAAATGATATAATTTTTCTCGCTTGCCATAACTAGTGACCATAGCATTTAAGAAGCTGTTTTATGCAGTAAAACAGCTAAGAGTGCTTATGGTACAATGACCGTAGTGGCATTAGGATAATTTATAGAAGATCTCATATCGATGTAAGCCTATTTCATCAGGAAATTTGAAGTGCAAACTACATACACAAGTGAAAATCAAGAAAAATTGGCAGCATGCCTAGAATACTTTAATACAACATATTAAACTATACAGTAGTTAAGATCAAATGACAAAAAAAAAACTTATACAAAGACAAGACATAAAGAAAGGACAAACTGATCTTACAAGACTACCAAAACCAACATATATGGGCTTGTCACCGGCTTCAAGCCATTCCACAAGTGGTTCAGGAGGTACGTAATTGGAAGCAAGATCAAGGAAGCAAAATCCAACAACATCGATCTTTGGGCCCCAATCTGCACTCCAATACATGAACATTATATTGAATTACTGGCCCATTGAAGACTAAAAAACAATACTTAGGGAGGACCTGCACATGTCTTAGGGTGCTTTGACAGTAAGCTACTATTACACTAGTGCATCATTTCTCCATCAAATTTAACTATGTATGAAAGCTCCTCACAAATACAAATAAACGAGCAGTTTTCATGTTATACTTCAAATGACAATTCCAATTGCATTTTAGACTGCTGTGAGTTCTGCCATTGAGCTTGGCATAAACTATAGCATCTCCACGACATGAAACCTATCCTATTTACATAGAGTGCTGGTGATAGTTCAATCCAAAGAAAAATGCAATTGTAACAGTGGCTGACGCACATCATCACTGTGCATACATGGATAACAATTTGGGCAAATGACAAATGAATCCTTGCAGGATATTTGAGATGATCCCAACCTATGGTGTATGACACTGCCAAAGGCCTTAGCGACATCTGATGTGATCAAAACAATTGTTCATTGGTCGGTGGGTGTTGATCTAATAGATTAATAACTTCCACCAGAGAAATGAACAAAAAGAAATCAAAGGTCAAGATTAAGACCCACATGCTTTGGGAACTAATATGGGAAAAAATGACAAAGTAAATTGCATAACTTCCGGCTCTAGCCAATAGATATGGCAAACCTTTTGGTTTCGGAACAAGATGAGGACTCCAAATGTATCCATGCGGAATGTCATTGCCAGAACCCTGAGAACCACTTAGATATGTTACTGGACGCAGCTTCAGCTTTTTCTTTCTGAACTCATTTATCATATCCCTTATTCCAAGCCAAATCATGGAGTCCACAATTTGATAAGAAAGCTGCAAATTGAGAAATAATTATACAGGCAACATATTGAATCAGATATTTTTCATCAAACATCCAATCAAGTATCAGACAGATGATAAAAGCTGATGCTCCAACAGCCCAAAATGACTTGCTGCTAGAGTGGAATAGTTGGATTACATTGATTGTTGACCAGGATACAATATATACACTAGCCACTCCTACGGTTCCCCCTAACCCTAATAGGCTATACATGGGTTGGGTTCTAGGCCCATAACACATAACAGAACCCAATACACAAAAAGGGGCGCATAACACAATACACAGTCTAACACCCCTCGCGGTGGAGAGTATGGAGTGAGCAGCGGCAACGTCGAGGGAGAAACGATAACCGGTTGGTGGAGGTCCATAGGCGGCAACAGGGGCAAGGCCAGGGGTCCAACATGTGTATCCAAGGCCCAACAGGCCCTAGTCTAGCACGCCAAGGACCAGGCTGCCGATGTGCGGCGAGTCTAGGCCGTGCACGCCGGCTGCTCCCAGGCCAAAGGGGCCAGGGGCGCCAAGCAACAAAGCAAGGGCATCGAGGCCTAGGTGACGCGAAACAAAGGCAGAAGGGGGTGGCAGCGCAAGGGCGACACGGCTGCTAGCCACCGCACCCGTGACGACGCGTCTAGAGCACGCGTCCGTGACGACGCGTCTGGAGCATGCGCCCCTATAGGGGGTGGCAGTGCAAGGGCGGAAGGGGGTGGCGATGCAGGGACGCTGAGGCCGTCAGGCACAACGCCCGCTGATGGTGTGCTAGGAGCCCGCGCGGCTAGAGGCAGAGCTTGACGACAGCACGAAAATAGGAGTAGAAGACGCGATCGAAGCCTAGCTCCGACCTAGAAAGGAGGAGGCACTGGCAGGTGGAGTCCCAAAGGCGTCGACGGGAAAAGGGGTGTCGCCAGCCATGCAAGCAGCTGCCCAAGGAAACTGGCGGCTAGAAAAAGAGGCTATCTAATACCATGCTAGAGTCGAATAGTTAGATTACATTGATTAATGACCACGATACAATATATGGTAGCCACTCCTAGGGTTTCCCCCTAACCCTAATAGGCTATGCATAGGTTGGGCTCTAGGCCCATAACACATAACATAACCCATTACACATAACGGGCCACATAACACAATACGCGGTCTAACACTTGCGGTAGTGCAAACCTCCAAGTCAAAAACGTCATCTATTTTCGACCTAAGGTAGTAATATATGTTCAAGAAAATGCCTTTGACTAGTAAGGTTGGGCTTGCTTCTGGTCGCAGAAGCTGAAGTGTGAAGCTCATAACTTTATGCACTTCAGCAACTCACGTGATGCACAAAACATCTTGACATGACAACATGAAATTCAAGTAGTTAGCCCCGACAGTCTCCAAACATCCACAATAATTCAAATAAACAAGTTTTGCATATGTACAATGTACTTATGCATGAAAATCGAAACAACACATGGAAAGAACTGCAATGCTACTGTAACAAGATCATGGATATAGAGCAGCTATATCACTGTTAGACGGATGCTTTGTCTCGGCCCTTTTAGGCTCACAGGTTTTGTATTGCGTAAAGCCTTGAGCCTAGAATCATTTCGTAGCTTGGTTGTCTTTCTTGTTAGGCTATCTCCAGCAGCGTTATTCACATGGTTTTAAAGTCGGCCGACTAATCGCGATTAGTCGCCCTTATCGCCTAGCAGAGCACGATCAGCAGGGCCGACTCGATCAGGGCGACTAGGTTACGACTAATCGTCCTAGTCGCCGACTAATCGCGATTAGTCGGCCGACTAGGTGACATGTCTGACTAGCTTGTGCCAGGTTTGGGCCTGCGTCCTCCTCTGTTATATGGGCTGGCGGCCCACTATCTCCAGTCCACAGTAGAAAGAAGTTGTGCCGCACAGTAGAAAGTTAGAAACCCTAAAACCCTAAGTCATCGCCTCTGACGGTCTGCCCCCTCTCACGCTCTGATGTCTGCTCCATTGCTGCCCTGCCGGTCTGCCCCCTCTCACACTCTGTTGTCTGCTCCATTGCTGCTCTGCCGCTCTGCCCCCTCTCACACTCTGTTGTCTGCTCCCGTGCTCCGTCACGCTCGCCTCTGCTTAGCTCCGGCGCTCGCCTCTGCTCACTGCTCAGCTCCGGCGCTCGCCTCTGCTCACTGCTCAGCTACGGCGGCCGTCTGCACCAGTCTGTTCAGTGTTTAGTGCTCACTTCAGTGTTCAGTGCTCACTTCAGTCAATGCTCACTTCATTGCTCACTTCAGAGTTCAGTGCTCACTTCAGTGCACACTTCAGTAGTCTGTTCTGAACTTAACTGACATGAGCACCTCTTCAGATGGTAATCTTTGTGTTCTTTTGGTTCTTCAATTGTTCATTTGATGTTGCACATCTTGAGTTGTTATTCACACTACAGATGAGACTAGGAGGCGGCATAATGAGAACCCAGAATCTGTGTTGCCCGAAGCCCAGAACGATGGCAGTGGCACCGACACAGTTCAAGCCACGCATGAATCAGTTGCATCGGCTTCATCTGATGTTGCAGTCGGTTCTTCCATAAAGGATAAAGCAATTGTTGTGCTACCCACAGAAATGGCTGAGATGGCTAAGGATACTAAGGGAAAGGCTTGATCTTCGGACCTAGGGTGGAAATATGGACTTTGGCCAGACATTGCAAAGAAAGAGATGGTTCAGTGTATTTTTTTGCCAAAAAGTTGTACCAGCAGGAATCAAAAGGTTCAAGCAGCATATTGCTGGAGGGTTTGGTGATGTAGGGAAGTGCCCAAGAGCGCCTGAAGTGGTTAGGAAGGAGATGGCAGACTACTTGAAGAAGAATGCAAGGAATAAGATGGTGTTTTTAGATAATGAAGAGGAGGATGTAGAAGGGGTGAGGGACATCAGGAAGATGGTGATGCAAGAGAAGTACCATGTTCTGGCACAGCAGGACTGCAGGAAAACAAGTTTTTTTTTCGAAAGCGCAGGAGAACTGCGCATCATTTTAATTAGAGAAGAAAAAAAGGTCCAAAATGGACCAAGGTACAAAGCCCTAAGCAGGCTTACTCAAAACAAAAACACAAAACACACACCACTCCCTAGACCCTATGAAGGTTACGCGCAAGCTCTAAGCCAAAGCTCTGAAGATGCTTGGCACCAGCCGTAATCCAACACCCAATCTCATCAAGGAAGACGCATCTGATAAAGCTTAGCGAAGGGGTCTCCCCATCAAAGACAGCTTTGTTGCGGTGGATCCATAAACACCAGGCCCCTAAAATAATGATGTTGTTCATGCCCTTTCTCTTGCTTTTATGTATCTTCTTACTTGTTTTTCGCCACCAATCAGCAAAGGAGATCTCATCTCCAGATGGAGAGAGATTACCAACATTCAATCCAAACAGAATGGAATGCCAGAACTGTCTTGCAAAGACACATGTACACAAAATATGTTGTATGGTTTCCTGCTCTTGATCACAGAGTAGGCAAGACACTGGGTGGTCCAGACCTCTCTTCTCCAATCTATCTGAAGTCCAACATTTGTTCTGAATGGCCAGCCATAAGAAAAACTTGCACTTAGGGGGAGCCCAAGATTTCCAAAGCCTCTTCCAAGGTTCAAACGTAATAGCTCCCATAAATAAAGCCATGTAACAAGACCTAGAAGAAAAGGAGGATGTAGAAGGGGGTGAGGGACATCAGGAAGATGGTGATGCAAGAGAAGTACCATGTTCTGGGCTTCTGGCACAGCAGGACTGCAGGAAAACAAGGGAAGAGTAAATTAGCTCAATCTGCTATTAAGTCCTTCATGGTTTCTGGTCCAGTTAAACCACAAACCCAAAAGCAATGCAAGTCAGTTAGTTCCATGTTGTGTAAGACATCAGAGGAAGTTGTTGCAGAAAGAAACAACTCCAAGTGTTCCCAAACTACTCTTGATCATCTCACAAAGAAGGACAAGAAGTCAAAACAGATTATTGATGATCATGTGGTTGACTTCTTAATTGAGAATGGGATACCATTCAATGTCATTAATTCAAGAAGTTGGGAAATCATGCTTGAGTCTATTGGTCAGTACGGTCTTGGTTATAGGTCACCAACATACCATGATTGCAGGGGCAAATTGCTTGATAGTGTTGTTGGAAGGACAGCTGAACTCAGGAAGAAACATGAGGATTCTTGGAAGGAGTATGGATCATATGGTGGTAATACATTTGAGCTCCAATGTCTAGCAAAGAGAATTGTGAGCCTTTGTTGTTCTGCTTCAGGCTGTGAGCGCAGTTGGAGTGCATTTTCTAATGTATGTGTACCTTACCCACCTTTTGTTTGCATATTTTTCTTCTCAAAATTGTTGTACTTAGGTAGCTAGGTTACCTTCTCGTCGTTATGCAGGTCCATACCAAGAAAAGAAACCGGTTAGAACATAAAAGGCTAGACAAATTGGTGTATGTTAGCTACAACCGAAAGATGGCAAATAGATTTTAAAGAATTAGAGAGTTGGGCTCAAAGGGAAAGAAAAGCAACCCCTTGATCCTACAAGAGTTCCAATGGGAAAATGAGTGGGTTCATGAAAATGTAGAGGACAATAACGATGAAAATTCTCTTTGGAGGGCTGTTGATGAAGCTGTTGGTGCAACTGAGCATCTAAGGGGAAGAAATCTCCCTAGAGCTGCTGCTGGGGCTGTTAACAAAACATACACTAGAACAAGGAAGCGTGTTGCTCATCCTCCACAGTTTGGTGAATCTGATTCTGATGAAGAAATGCAAGAACAAGGAGAAGAACTTGTTGTTGCATCCACTGAAGATCCAACTGAAGATGGAATAGGCTTTGAACTAGCTGATGAAATGCTTGAATAGCAGTTTAGCATTTATTTAATCTAGTTCTAGTGTCTTGCTGTCCTGCAAAAATCAATGTGCTGCACTGCTGCTTTGCTGTATAATCCAAGGTATCTTTACCTTTTACTTTTAGTGGAAACATGCTTGATTTTGATTGCTTGTACTGCTGTCCTGCTAGACAGCTATAGTGTATTGTTGTCGTGCTACAGCCATACTATATATATATATATATATATATATATATATATATATATATATATATATATATATATATATATATATATATATATATATATATATATATATATATATAGGGTCCTGTTATAGGTGGACGACTAGGAGTCGACTAGACTCGACTAATCGAGTAAATCGACGACTAATCGTGATTAGTCACCTTATCGGTGCTCAGGCGACTAGAGTCGACTAGCCGACTTTAAAACCTTGGTTATTCATCACATCCTATTTCAAACTACACTCTGTAAACAGTGCAGTCTACAGTGCAACACAGTGTTTTGCACGGCCATATGCATGGTCTGCTGGTCATAGTCTTAGGCAAGGATATCCGGTCTACAAACCACCATAGGTTATCCTTGCCCATGTGTCTGTAATCTACAGCTTACAATCAATCTACTAATCTCAGATATTGCATGCCAAGATATTTCAGTAGTTCATTCATTCCTCGCCATTTCCTGAAGTGATCAATTTTAATAGATTTCGCACGATGATAAACCATTGAGATGATTGTTATGTTTATTCTCCTCACAAACTCTCAAATAGTATTGGAAGGGCTAGATCATTTGGGAGCTGAGAGAACATCCAGTAATAATTCTTTTTTTTCATAAAGCATAAAAGTAGAACAATAGACTTACTCGATATCCAGCAGGCTGCTTCACGCGAGAAAGAGGGTGAGGAAATTCATTAGTAGGCCTGAATAAATAGTGCCAAGTTAGATCCTCAGATGATAATATTCCATAGCAACCTTATTATTTTTAAAGAAAAAACACAATGATAGAGACTCACGTCCATGGCATGGTAAAGAATATATGAATTGGTACTTTTAGTGCTTCTGCCACATGTGTATGTCCTGAAGAACATTTGAGGTCACAAGAATAAACATTCTTATAATTCAAACTAGTGAGCTAAAATAGGTCTTCACCACAGAAATATATGCAGCAAAGAGACATGGCAGCTTGTGACGAATGCAACATTGATTACATTGAATCTGCTTGGACTATATCACATATACTTCAAGTTCAAAAGATTTTGCTTGAGGTACTTTGGAGCAACTTATATTGCTATGAAGACACTCAGGCTTGGACTGAACAGCTAAGCAAGTAAAAATACTGGAGAAACAAGGCCTGCTTATAAAGAGGTACCAATGTACCATGACCTGAGGCCTGTTAAAAGCTAGGGCTAGCAGTCTTTTTGCCCAACCTGAATTGTGCTTTTGCCATCCTGGCAAAAGCACTGCCTCCTTCAGGTCTCAGCAAAATTAATCTTGATTGATGGATGTGAAATAGGTAAGAAGTTTTTCCTCTTACAATGCTTATGTGGTTTCCTACATGAATAGTCAGATTGTGATTTCATCTCTATAACAACTCATAGCATGAAATGAATGTAGCTCCAGAAAAATATGAAAAGGAGAAAACATGACTTCACACTTCACAGATATGTTTGTCGCTAAACTGTGTGTCTAGAGGTAAAATCAATCATCAGTATGATAAAGATGAAGAAAAGAAAATAATCATTCTATGGTTGAATCATCTTAAGTCAAAAAATATAAAACCGACTGCCACATAAAGAATATATTGCAAGAGCATTTTCTCCCTTTGATTGGGGATCAATATGTAAATAGCAGTATTGAGGATCAATGTTGTAAATTGCGGGCTATGCCATTTAACGACATGCTCTTTTAAAACCTACAAAAAGCTATAGCGGAGGCTATTCAATTTAGCAGTTTTTAACGAAAACATGAAAATTCTTAACTAATTGTGCACGAAAACATTTAAATAAGGAAGATTCCATGAACACAAATACTCAAATACATGTAAAATCTCTAGGATAACATGTCTCCACGTGAACTACTTAACATCCACTAAATCAGTCAACATACTCACAGCTATAATCAACACTCATATTCATTCAACAGTCAATACTCAATGGTTTAATTATTATTTAATGGTTCATTAAGCAAAGCATGATGGATATGCATAGATTACTCCTCTAGAGTAACGACTAACGAGTGAATATTTTCCTTGGTCACAATTAGCGGTACTAACATATTTCGTGGCTAAGCCAAACTGTGGTGTTTAGTGGTGGAGCTAAAGCATCATTAGCGGCAATTGTGGAACAATTGGTAATATCATATAACAGCAGACCCTTAGAAAAGCTACAACAGGATATTTACAACAACTTTGGGGATTGTCTCTAGAGCTACAATTACAACGGGTGAGAAACAAAGCAAACTGTGAAGAACCTTTTTTTCAAAATGAACAAGGTATACTGACCATACGCGGGTGGGTTCGCAATAATTGCATCAACATTAAAAGGAATGCCAGTGTCAGGATCAGGTTCCTTGCATGCAGGCAGCAAAGAAAAAATAATTTCTTTCATCTGTTTCCTTTGAATAGGAATTTCTGATGGTCCCGAAGGTAGGAATCCTTTATTCTTCACCATATCTGCTCAAATTATGAACATATCAAACATGTTTATCTTCAAATATTATAAAAAAAAACTTGAAAACTACTTTTAAAAAACATACATTCAGCAAGAATTTTGGGATCTCCACCAAGCGGAAAAAACTCCAGGCCAGCTGTTAGTACAAACTCCTTAAAGTTGGCATGAGTGGCCAATCTCACACGATGCCCATAGTCCTACGACAAGGATCAGAAACGACAAATATGCTGGCATTTCTGCTACAAGAAGCACAAACCTAACCTGAATTTACAAGAGAACTGGATTGATAATACACTTAGGCTAGACTAACCTGTAAACATTTCCCGATAGCAACAAATGGCTGCACATCTCCTCGTGTACCCACAATAAGTATAACTATTTGCATAGGAGGCCTGTATAGTATCTCCGTTCCATCTAATGCTTCTTCAACAGCTTCAGTATAAATATCCTCAGTTCCACCAACTATAGTTGGTTCCAGACCACTTGGCACATCAACAACCACAGTTCCATCATCTTTTACTGTAGCAATCCGATTTAGCATTTTGAGCTGCAATAAGGTGGAACAAAGGTAAAGTACCAAAAAGATCAAGAACAAATATGCAAGTTATATCATATTGGTCCTAATAAATCATAGTTCCAATTAGGAAATCTTGTAACCTTTTTTCTCGAACGCGCAGGAGAGCTGCACATCATTATATTAAGATAGAAAAAGGTCCAAAGTGGACCGAAATACAACACCCTGAGGGCAGAAAAGAAAAACAAACAAAGACCAAACCCTCAAGCCTCCTCTCCAGCACCCCAGCAAGGTGAAACCATAGGGGAGGGGAAGCCTGACAGGCCCTACTAGACCCTATTTAAGGTGACAATAATCCCCAAACTGTCTAAATGCTTCGCTCCCGCCTTATTCCAACTGATCAATTCATCTAAAAACAACCTCTTAGTCGCTCTAATGGAAGGGCTCACTCCACCAAAAACAGCCTTATTACGAGTGAGCCATAAGCACCAAGCCCCAATAATAACGACACTATTGAAGCCCTTCCTCTTGCACTTATGCACTTTTTTAGAAACCTTCCCCCACCACTCAGCAAAAGACTGTTCAACAACAATCGGAGTGAGGTTGCCATGCCCGATGGACGACAAAATGAGATGCCAAAAATCCCTAGAAAAACTGCAGGTGCAAAGGATATGCCGAACTGTTTCCTGCTCCCGATCACATAGGGGGCAACACACCGGGTATTGCAAACCTCTCCTTTGGAGCCTGTCCGCAGTCCAACATTTATTCCTTATAGCCAACCAAAGGAAAAACTTGCATTTAGGGGGAGCCCGAGTCTTCCACAATCTTTTCCAAGGCTCAAAGGAGATGGACCCCAAGAAGAAGGCATTGTAACAGGACCTTGAGGAGAACCGCCCAGAAGCCGTGTGCATCCAAACTATCCTGTCCGCCTCCTGTGAAAGTGTCACCTCTCCAATCACATCCCATAACTTCAAATACTGCTGCAGCCCAACCAGAGAAAGATGACTCCCAATATCCCTCACCCATCGCCAGTTGTCCATGGTCCGAGCAACCGTCCTGGTAGAGCTGACTCTACTGTCCACCAAACAAACAACATCTGGTGCAATATCAAAGATAGTCTTCCCATTCAACCATTTATCTTCCCAAAAAAGAGTGTTGGTCCCATTTCCGACCATAGTTAAGACTGAAAGATTGAAAAACTGTCTGACTTGCTACTGAATAGGAAGATTCATTCCATGCCATGGTCTGGACGGATCAGTTTTTTGCAGCCATAACCATTTCACCTGTAAAGCCCAACTTTTGTATTGTAAATTAGAAACTTCGAGGCCGCCATATTTCAGAGGCCTTGTAACTATCTCCCAAGGAACAAGACAGCTTCCACCATTGACCTTCTTCCTTCCTTTCCAAAGAAACCCCCTCTGGATTTTATCGACGGATTTGATCACCCATTTGGGAACACTCATGGCCATAAGGATATAAACAGGAATTGTCGAAAGCGCATGCCTCACTAACGCTGTCCTGCCAGCCAGACTGAGCAAACGAGCCTTCTAGAGCCGGTCAGCAATCTTATCAACCCACATCATAAACTCCCTTTTCCTTAGCTTCTTATCAGAGATAGGCAGCCCCAAATAGCTGCACGGGAAGGATCCCTAGCTGCATTGCAAAATATTACAGCCAGCCTGAACCTCCAGCCCATCACACCTAATTGGTATAGCAAAACTTTTGCGCAAATTTGTTACCAGCCCCGTTGCTTCACCAAAGCACAGAGTACATTGCAATATATATTCAATATTTCCTCATCAGTTCCAAATCGGCAATGCATGAATTTTGAAATATACTTGTAATTCAAAGAAAGACGGAGTTTGGATACTAGTATACATTACTTAGTATAACTATCAACGATTCAATTCCCAGTCCATAAACAAATATGTACTTCAGATGCCGACAAGCTAAAACAAAAGGAACTAGGGCTTGTTTGTTTTAGCTTCTGGCTGCCAGAATCGGCTTCTGGCCGCCAAACGCTTTGCTTCTTAGTCTGCTTCTATGAGAATCGTTTCTGTGAAATCGTCCAAATCAACGTGAATGCAGAATCCGCCAAGTCGTCAAGACGGGAGGAATCCGCCGCTTTCTAAACCCTAAATCGTGCAGAACACCTTCATCTTCCTCTGCACGCAAGCACCGCAATATCCAGATTCTCGAAACAGTTAGATTATCCAAGAATCCAAATTCTCAAAAAAAATGTCCACCTTTCAGATAGCCTGATTACAGTCAATCTTCTTCCGGAACGTGATGACAAACACATCTTTAGTATTGCACCTGATGTAAAGTATTAGGGCAAAGCTGCTTATAAAGGCCTCTTTATTGGATCCACCCAATTTGAGCATTGGGTAGAATTTGGCATTCCTGGGCACCCTCTAAATGTAAATTTTTCTATGGTTAACAGCTTAGAAGAACCAGAACCATAGACCACCTTTGTAGGCTATCTTCGCTAGGAGTTTTTGGTTCAGGCTGATCGGGTAGGTTAATCTTGTGGGACTCACTCCTCAAATAGGAGAAAGGAACACCATGCAGTGGTTGAAAAGCTGCAGCGAACAGCTGCAAGGAATTGCCAAGAAAGGGTTTAACTCAAATATTCTTGGGCTTTGTACCATTTGGAACCACTGAAACGGTTGTGTGTTTGACGGGCTTGCTCCAAGCATGGATGCAGCTATCAGAAGGGCTGGAGAAGAAAAGGAAATATGGGAGCTAGCCAGAGACGAGCTTGGGCCTTCTACTGGCCCCAATTCCAGGGATTTAGTCCATTTTTGTTGGCTGGAGCCTTTTTAGGCACCCTTTTTCATGTTTGTTGCTTTTTTGGCCACCTTAGGGTGTTAGGGCCAGTTTAAGTTTTGTTGTATCTGTCCTTCTACGGACCTTTATTCTCTCTTCTTAATGATGCGCAGCTCTCCTGCGCGCTTGAAAAAAACTGTCCCAAACAGGCCTCTAAGCTTCTAAAAAGAAAATAGATAAATATGAGTGTAATTGTTAGTGCCTTTTTGGACCAAACGCTAATGATCCCTAGATCCCGCTCACGGTAAGTTAAGACCTTGGGGACCTCTCTGCGGATGTCGGACGGTCCACGATAGGTCACCGTCGAGCAGAAAACTATGCTCTTCTCTGCGGGTACGCGGACTGTCCGCGTGGAGGCGGCGGACCGTCCGCGATGGCACAAAGGGCTTCGTGTAGAACCTAGATCTCGCCTCCAGGGAGGAACCCCGTATGGGAGGAGAGATTGTAGGGTTGCTTCGAGATCGGCTGGCCACCCAAAGCGCCTCTAAACGACGTAGAACCAAAGAGAGGTGAAGATTGAGATTGGGAAACAAAAACTAGAGCTATGCTATATCTACTTCTAAGGCACGATAATGTAAATAGATTTGTTCGATTGGATTGTGTGTTCTTCATTGATCGTACCTTTTCATATAAATATAAGGGGGAGGTCTGGACCCGTTCTAGACGAGATCCAACAGTTTCTCGCGAGTTTGTTAGGATAACCACACACGGGATAAGCACTCCCACCTGAACTAATCTAATCACGGACCGTCCGGGCTACTCTCGCGGACCGTCTGGCACGGAGATCATCCGAGCCACAAGGTCGGACAGTTCGACCGTCCAGGTGCCAAATTCACATGACCCCTGCCTTTTGGTGGAGGTCACGAACCAAAAGCACTTGTACTACTAGTGTCTTTCGAGAAAGAAAAGATTGCATCTTTTTGGTGGAGGTCACGAACCAATAGCCTTGCTCCCGAAATAAAAACTCTAGTCTGATGCAAGTCACCGGCTCTTTCAACCAAACAGCCCATTTAGAACTCTAATTCATAAAGGTCGTTTAGGATTGCATCTTTTCGGCCATGGTTGTCTGATCAATATGTCAAAAGGTATAAAATTGTAGTGCGCTCGGCCCGAATAAGAAAACAGATTGGGCATGTAATACGGATTCATCGTCATACTATCCCACACTTGAGCAGGACAACACATCGACGATGAGTATAAGGGTGGAAAATACCATGACCTAACTAGAGGCGGATGAGCAGGAGACATTCATCGTGCCACCTTTCAGGCCGGTTTAAATGGCCTTCGCCTCTGCATAGGTCGTTTCCTTCCCGTGGACGACCTTGATTGTTATGCTAGTTGATTGTTCGGAACGACCCTTTTATTCATATATTTAGAGAGAAGTTGGTCGAACGTAGGACCAGATTTACCAGACTTACCCAAATCTCTTGGCTTCATCCTGCTTCTCGATCTTGTTTACCTTCGTCGCGCGGGTTGTCGATCTGTTTCTAACAATATTAGATTGTCTGATTCTAAGTATCGAACTGTCTGAAGAACTGGACTATTTGGCGATAGCCACCGAATTGTCCGAGGTACACTAGCTAGGAGAACTCTGTCGGTGTCTTATTTTATCTTACCCACCGATGCCTCTAGTCTTATTAGTGGTCCTTACAATTCCTTTCTTCTCCGGAGCTTTACGAGTAGCCACTCCTCATGATGGATTCGACATACGAGGATCACCGATGACTACACTCTTGCCCTTGCCTTTATCGGCCATCTCTGGTCGAAGACCTTGTTGTTCATCTCAAGTGTATTGATGCGGAACGACTATCTATCCATGGAAAACCAACCGGTCTTCATTTATAGTTGATTGTATCTGTCGACGGAAAGCATTGCAATTATTGGTGGCATGAGAAAAGGAGTTATGCCATTTACAATAACCAGGCCTTTTCAGTTCATCTGTCAGCGGAATTGTATGATATAGTTTAATGTTGCCGCTCTTAAGTAATTCATCAAATATCTTGCCACACTTAGCAACATTAAATGTGAACTTAACTTCTCCTTGTCGATTATTTTGAAACGAATCCAGGGAAGAGCAAGCGGAGAGTTTGGCCTTAGCAGGCCAAACAAGCTCAGCGACATACAACTCTTTTGGCTCGTCATCTAAGCTACTGTTGTCACGATGCTCATCATGACGATACAGTTCTTTGCTTCGGCTTTCGCAAGCCAAGTCTCGCTGATGCAACTGAGTTAGCGAAAAGAATTGGGTGCCATCTGGTTTTTCTTTCAAGTATGAATGCAACCCATTAACTGTCAATCCTATTAGCTGTTTTTTTGTGATATGGATCTGAAAACATGGTTTCTAGTATCCCTGAACCTTCAAAGATAATCATTAACCGATTCATCGTCCCCTTGTTGGAGAGATGTCAGATCAACTAAATCTAACTCGTAATCCCCAGAGAAAAAGTGTTCATGAAACTTATGCTCTAGATCATCCTAGGGGGCTAGGGGCTAATCGAGTTAGGAGGCAAGGCAGCATACCAAGTGAATGCAGTGCCAGTAAGGGATAATGAGAACAAAAGAATGCGGGAAGCCTCCCTACCGGCCAATTCCCCTAGTTGTGCTAGGAACTAGCCCATATGCTCGTGTGTGCTTTTCTCAACATTCACCAGAAAATTTGGAGAAGTCTGGTATCCTAGTCCCTTGTAGGTATAGCACAGTGCCAAATTTGTGGTCATAAGGCTTCCGATATGACTGTCCCATGCCAGACACGCTAACGCCAAGTTTGTCCCTGAATAACTCGGCCACCTCTTCTCTAAGTTTATCCACTACGTCCGGTGACCATCCCCTGAGCCTGGGGATGTGGGATTCAAGTGGTCGGGCATCGCTATGTCGGCTCTCTGCCCAGGGACGATCAAAGTGTGTGATTGGTGCACGATCTCGTGGTGCACTAGTGCCTCCTCCCACCGTCCTATAGTGCGTGTTGAATCTTTCTGGCTCCCTAGAGGCCGAAAAGTATTCAGCCCTATGAACAGGAGGTGGTATGGCATGGCTATGGTGTGTCACAGGTGGGATAGAGTAGTGCTGCTGAGATGGGTGTGGAAATTGTGCATAATGTGTAGTTCCGTGTTGTGTACACATAGCCAGACAGACCGCCCAGGGTCGTCGGACGTTCTGGCTGGACCTTGAACAATCTGGCATAGGCCACCAGATGGTCTGCAACTGTGTTGAGCGGTCTAGGGTTTGGTATTGGTCCAGACAGTCCGGCGAATGGTGTCAAACGGTCCACGATGGTGCTCGGAATGTCTGGTCGTGCCTAGAGCCGGTTGTGCGCTAAGTGTTGGCGGCGGCGGTTGTGGTTGCCCCGTGTATGTGCTCATCAGCATAACATACAATGGTTGGGTTGGTGAGGACCCATTTATAGCCGATGTGCCGGGCACGGGTGGTTGTGTTAGGTTCATATGAAGGGAAACTTGGAACAACATATTCTCATACGAACGTGTTAACATTTTAAGAGATTCATCTGTGTGTTGCTTTAATTTGTCTCCTCACTAATCTATATAAGATTTAATAGATGGATTAGTATTGGAATTACTCACAGTGGGGACCTGAGGCAAAGTCAAGAGAGATACCATTTCAATCTCTCCTTGTCGAACGATTTTCTGGTGACGATCCACCGTAAAGTGTGATAAGTATTTCTCCTTGGCCATCTCACGCCTTTGGGCATATTGTCGCAGTGCGTCCTCTTCTAAAGGATGGCAACGGGTCGGGTTCGGATCGGGTATAGTAAATACCCGCCCGCGACCATACCCGCGGGATTACTTATACCCGACCGCGACCACGCCCACGGGTAAAATTTTATACCCGTGCACGTACCCATTGAGTCGGCTTGATAATGTTGCCGGTGGAGACATCGACGTGATCCTTGGAATCGGCCATTGGAAGCCAATTTTAGTAGATCAAGGCACTATTGTCCCCAGCGGAGTCTCCAAAAAGTGTGTTGGCGTCTTTTTGGGCCAAACACCAATGATCTCTAGATCCCGATGACAGGAGAGTCGAGACCTTGGGACCTCTCTACTAGGTGTCGAACGGTCCGCGATAGGTCACCAGACCATTCGTGTGTAGGTCATCGTCGAGTAGATAACTATACTCTTCTCTGTGGGTACGCGGACCGTCCGTGTGGAGGCGATGGACTGTCCACCAAGAGGGCTTTGTGTATAATCTAGATCTTGCCTCCAGGGAGGGATCCCGTCGGGGAAGAGAGATCGTAAGGTTGCTTCTGGATTGGCAGGTCGCTCAAAGCGCCTCTAGATGATGTATAGCCGAAGAGAGGTGAAAATTGAGATTTGGAAAACTACAACTAGAGCTACGCTATATCTACTCTTAAGGCATGATAATGTAAATAGATTGGTTCGTTTGAATTGCGTGTTCTCAATCGGCGTATCCCTTCATATATATAGGGGGAGGTCTGGACCCGTTCCTAGGTAAGATTCAACAGTTTCTCGTGAGTTTGTTGGCATAACCACACACGGGATAAGGACTCCTGACTGAACTAATCTAATCGCGGGTCGTCCGGGCTACTCCCGCGGACCGTCCAAGCCATAAGGTTGGATCGTCCGACCATCCAGGTGCCAAATTTGGTGTTCAATTGTAATAATATGCACCTTCTTTTTTATTGGAATCCTTTCATCAAGTAACTGTTTAGCAGGATCAATAGTTGGATTATTTTGCCGACGACGCTCAGTTCTGGACCTTTCCAAATTTGATGGTCCAGTAGATTCATTGGTAATTTCATCATTCTTAATCACCCCTGGCATGGTGCTTGATCTATGGAAGCCTCTATCATCTACATAGAAAAGAAAAGATGGAGACATGTTAGCAGAAAGAAAAAATGGATGGCAACTTCTACCACTAACTAAAAATGAAAGCAAGGCTAAACTGTACCAACAAAAACTACAATAGCACAGGTTAGTTAGATGCCAACCCAAAAAATAAATTTAGCTGTCGTTTAAAGTTTTCAGCAGCAAGCCATCCTTTACTGTGGTTATCAATTAAATCATATTTACACTTGATTCACTGAAGTGAGTGCAAGGCTAATGTTCAATACAACCAGTTCTGGTGAAGTTAATTCATCTGTCATACCAAAAGATCAAAAAAATCAATACTACCAATGAACGTTTGATCACATCAGACCTCAAGGGGCATGGCCTCTGAAGCATAGCAGGACAAGACAACAATGTGATAGCAAACATTGTGTAAGGATGTGACAGCACTTAATTTTGAAGGTCCTCTCTCGCTGATCTGTAGTATGTAACAGGAAAGAGAAATCAAAGTGTCTCTCTTCACCTCTCTTAAGCAGGATTTTTCACATACCATTGTTAATCATCCTTTTCAAACAAAAGCACAGTGGATCAGAAGTCCAAAACAAAATAAGGTCCATTTACAAGGGAAAAATGGCAGGCTTGCATTTTTCTTTTTCTTAGGGAAATACAGTATGGGAAAGCCCTACTGTGTTGGCTAGTATTTTGTTAACACATGTATATCATGTGTATATGTATCTCTAATAGTTACTCTGATAATTATGGCATTTCTTAAAATAACCAACATTATTGTGCGAAAAAAACTTATACCTTTATAGCCTGTCAATATTATGAACTCCTTTCTTAGGCCCTGTTTGGGACAGCTCCAGCTCCAGTAAATTTGGTGGAGTTTGTGGAGCAGGTCATTAGGTGCTATGGAAAATCGTGGAGCTGAAGCTGTAAGCCTTTAGAAAACATTTAGATAAGTCATTTTGTTTATTATTTAGATTAAAAATATTTTTATAAATATTTAAATTAATATTATAAACTACAACCACACTGGAGCTGGAACCTGAGCCATCCCAAACACCCTCTTACTATGACATGTCTTAAAATCACCAACATTATTGTGCACAAAAAAAAAACTTATAAATGAGTAAATCTTCAATATAGACTATGAACGCCTTCCTTAGCTCAAAAGGTAACTGCAGCCCAAACATACTAATGGCATGATGCAGCAGGGACTTAATTCTCATTTCCCATGGAACTTAGACCTCCGGAAGCATTGTGTCTTTGATGGTGCAGCACAACACGTGGCAAATACCCTTGTGCATGCTAAAGTGGACGCTCAGATGTCATATGGCGGGGCTTGAGGGCTCTCCCTCTTGACTGCTAAGTGATTAGATCTTGGTGTTTTTCTTTTGGTTGTTTTTTCCAATTTAACACACGCATGTATTACACTAAGAACTAAGGGTGTGAGTGTGGGTGGGCGGGTGTACTCAGGGTCTTTCCCACCCCTTCCTCTTCTTTAATACAAAGATATGCAGCTTCCCAATGTATTTAAGGGAAAAACTGCAGCCAAAAAACTATGTAGACCTACCACTTCAGGCCCAACTCAAGGAAATGTAGGTTGTGTCTGCACAGCATATGATTGTGCAGAATCTGCCTACAGAGAAGCTGGTGAAAAAGCATACTCCAATTATTTTTGAGGAAAAACATGCAGCCAAGAACTATGTAAACCTACCTGTTACCACTTCAGTCCCAACTCAAAAGGAAATATAGAGAAAGAAATGTATACTGTGCACAGCATATGATTGTGCAAATCTGCCTACTGGAGAAGCTGGTGAAAAACACACTCCAATTATTCTGTTTAGTTAGTTCACCCTCAGATTTTGCTTACTAGTAAGTGGCTGGAGGATGCTGTTGTTTAGTACAGTTCTGCTCAATCTGTGGAGAAGCTAAGAAATAAGCTGTGCCAAACAGCCATTATATTATACTTGGAATGACCAATTAGGTTAATAATAGCCTTCAGAAAAACATATATTTAATAGAAATGGCCAGAGAACACAAACAATGAAAATCCACATTATTATTCAAATACAAAAAATACTAAAACTTAAATATTGCATCTACAACATGGCACACATAATGTCCAGGTCACTGATTTCATTTCAATGAGCTTATCCAACAACCCTAGAAACTTAGAAAGACAGGGCAACATATTGGTGTCGCTTCTGGGCACAGCTGCAGCTTAAGATGGAGGACCAAGAGTTAATAAAATCTTCATGTCACAAGATGGAGATGGTGCTACTAAAGTTTTTTCGCAATTTCGGATGGGGAGCTGCTTGGCGATTAACATTGTAATACCTTTGGTCTTGTCATAGGTGGTCTTGAGTGCAGTCGTGTTATGTGTCAAGGCAGTAAGCTGCCTTCAGTTGTAAACGTTGGCCGTAGCCTCTCTAGAGGTCAAGGTCGGACTATGTTTCCATTATCTAAAAAAAAGAAAGACTAGCATGGTAAACGCCTCATCTATATATCAGCCATGTTTCAGCAAGCAATTGAACTGTGAAAAAGTGCAAACTAAACAATATGATCCTAGATTGTGTGACTAACAGAGACACAATCAAAGACTTTAGTAGCAAGAAGTGCAAACCTGTCTGCCAATGTGTATCATATTTGTATAGTAAAGTCCAGTTCAGCTAACAGATTAGCTTACGTCCTAGAAATAGGAGTTCAAGCACACAGTCTATACACCCAAGGAGTTAGGTTTCTATTTAGGTCCAAGAAACCACGGTCCCAAAACAAAGAAAGTCCAGCAGCACAAACACACATGACACATCCGAAACTATGACTGCCAAACTAGATCCATTCAGTGAGATCAATACAGATGCACCAAGTGCCAACACCTAAAATTAGCATCCAACAAAAGAAATTACGCACAATTGGCACCCCTTCGAAATAGGAAAAAAATTGATATTTTGCCACTCAAATTTAGCACTCTCTTGTTATGCCATCCCGGTTTATGACTTGTGGGAGCACCAAAACTAGGCAAACCTCAGCGTCCTGAGCATCAGAGTTCACTGATTCACCCCATCCTGTAAAATGCGCACAACAAAACCTCTCCCCACGCCATAGGGCATAGCTGTTGATTCCTGCTCGCCTTGTCCTACTAATCACCATTCACAGCCGGACGACATGCTGCGCTGTGCACGAAAAGCAACCCCTAGACGAGGACCAACCGACACCAAAACCCCGATCGGATCATCAGATTGAAGATGAACTGCTCAAAAGCGAGCAGATATCTAAGCAGGCGGTTGCCGGTCCGTGGTTCCAAGGACACAACCTGCGGCGTCGGGGACAAAACCCCCGACCCCAACCGACACATGTAGGCAGCAGCAAACCCAAATCCAACGAGGCAGGAGAGCGGAGGATGCGGGAGATCACCTGCGGAGGATGACGGCACGGCGAGGCGGCTATTCCCTGAGCGGTCCCCGTTGGGAGCAGAGGCCGCCGGCACTTCTCCTCCTCCTGTCCCTCCCTCGACGCCGCAGCCGCTCTCCTCGCCAACCATTTATACACCGACCGGTCCGCGGACGGACACCCAGTCGGCTGCTTCTGGAGAACAGCTGCAGAGCCTCCGGATTCACGCTTCCGCCGTTCCGCCTCCTCCGTCAATATGCTTGCTTGGCTTTGCTGGCTCGTTCCGGCGGCGGGCCTCCCGCTTTTGGGGACAGACGCGGAAGGAAATGGAATTCGCTGGCCTTGCACCGCGGCGGAAAGCGGAGAGAAGAGAGCAGCAAGCAAAGCAAAGCGGCCGATGCGATGAGCTGATGCGGTCATGCGGTGATGCCTCATTCTGCTTATGCCTCGCTGGCGCACATCTGTCCCCCCGCTTCACTTCGATTCTGTTTACAAATATTTTATACGGTGTGTTAGACGTCTCCAACGGCGGACCGTAAGGCCCCGTTTGGAAGCGGAATTTTTTTTAAGGTTTTTGAGAAATATCGTGGTATTAGTTAATACTAGAGTATTCTAAACCAAAACTTGTTTGGAAGATTATTAGAAAACAGAGTTTCTAATACCGTAGTTTAGCCAGAACTGTGGTATTTTTATAGTATTTGACACACAGGTCCCAATCCAAGTTTTTCTTCACGCGCGCACGTTGGCGCGCAATTTTCCCTCCACCTGACCCGTCTCGCGCCTTCTGTTTTCTCTCTGTCCTCTCACAGAACCCGCTGCCAGCCATTTCTCCATCACGGAGACCTGCGCCGCCTCCCTAGGGTTCCTCGACCGCCGCCATTTCTCCATAGCCGCCGCCTCCCCAGGGTTCGTCGTCCCTACGCCGCCCCAGGATTTCTCCATCGCCGTGAGCCGTGAGCCGCTCACCGACGTCTCCCTGTCGCGGTAGCTGCCGTCGCCCCCAGCTCCCTCTGAACTCGCGGCCGCGCCGTCACCCCCAGCTCCCTCGGAACCCGCGGCCGCGCCGTCGCCCCCAGCTCTCTCGGACCCCGCGGACGCGCCGTCTCCCCCAGCTCCCTCGGATCCCGCGGCCGCGCCGTCGCCCCCAGCTCCCTCGGACCCCCGCGGCCGCGTCGTCTCCCCCAGCTCCCTCAGACCCCAGCGGCCGCGCCGTCCCCGTGAACTCTCGCCGTGAACCTCCATCCCTAGGAACTCTCGTCGTGAGCCTCGTCCGTGACACTGCAGCCCAGCTCCCTCGCCTCCCTGTCGCTCCCAACATGCGAGTGGTATCTCGGAAGGAAGACAAGGCTGGTACGTGTCATTTGCATAGTTTAGCACTTCTCTGGTGATCCCTGTTTGGTTATTTCATTTGAATTTTGTTTGTTCTAGGGAAAATTGAGATTAGAGCGGATTGGAATGAAGGAAGAACATGGTTTTTTGTGAGCATCCTCAAAGAGTACAACTCACCAAGATATCGTGCGCAGAATGGATGGACCAAAGAGGCATGGAACAGTATGACACAACGTATTAATGAAAGGTTTACATCAGCAAACTTTGTAGTGTCACGGTTGAAGGATAGAGAGCAAAGGCTAAAAAAGGACTACAATGTTGTGAAGATCATTGTGTCAAATAGTGGCTTCGGTTGGGATAATGATCTGAAAATGGCTACCACTGTGGGTGGGGTATGGGCTGATCTACTAAAGAATTTACAGAGATGGGATGGTAGATCATTCCCTTTCTATGATGATCTGCATGAGATTTATAATGGTATGAGTCTTTACTTATGTTTTTTACCTTAACATAGATTGTACTCGTTGCTGATTTTCTTGTGCTTATGCAGGTAAAATAGCAGAAGGGGAGAACTGTAGGCGATCCTTAGAAAAAGAATGCAAGGTTGCCAACAAAACTGGACAAGAAGATTATGTGCAGATAAGTACACCTAGTCCAACTATTAATGGTATGCAGAGTTCATTTTTTGACTTATTAGAAGATGGTGTTGATTTGAACAATGAAAATGGGTTCAATATGGACATAAACACTAGTCAATATAGAGCTTTGGAGGAAGAACAATTTGGTATTGAGACCCAAGTTGATATGAGTGAGACCCAAAAAAGAAAAATTACTGCTACTACGTGTGACAGTGAAGAGAAAGGAAAAAAGAAAACTAAAAGAAATGTCAATGCCATGGATGATTTGCTAGCTTTGCGAAAATAAGAACTAGAAGCTTACAAGGAGCTAACAAAAATGCAACTTCATTTAAAGAGTAAACAAATAGAGCAATCTAATCCAATCAATGATCCGTTCAGCATGTCCAAATGTATGTTGAAATTGAAGAGTTTGCCTCTAACTCAAACTGAACTACTCAAGGCAATCAATTTTCTGAAAGGGGACAAAGAAGCTAGAGAGATATTTATTTGCTGTGAAGAGCAGTCTCTTGCAGAAGCTTACATCAATGGGTCTATTTCTGACTAATGCAAGGTAATCAGTTTACTGCTACTAGTTGTTTGCAACATGTTCTAGATAATCTGTCCACATAGCCTGTGCAATCTTATTTCTTTTGAAATTCCCTGCACGCCTTCGTTCATTGTGTCGGGGACCATAATTAGGGGTACCCTCAAGACTCCTAAATCTCAGCTGGTAACCCCCATCAGCACAAAGCTGCAAAGGCCTGATGGGTGCGATTAAGTCAAAGGTCGGTCCATTCGAGGGACGTGATCACGCCTCGCCCGAGCCCAGCCTCGGGCAAGGGCAGCCGACCCCGGAGGATCTACGTCTCGCCCGAGGACCCCCTCCAGCAACGGGCACACCTTCGGCTCGCCCGAGGCCCAGTCTTCGCCAAGAAGCAACCTTAGCCAAGTCGCCACGCCAACCGACCAAATCGCAGGGGCATTTAATGCAAAGGTGGCCTGACACCTTTATCCTGACGCGCGCCCTCCAGTTGACAGAGCCGAAGTGACCGTAGTCACTTCGCCGCTCCACTGACCGGCCTGACAAGAGGACAGCGCCACCTGCGCTGCTCTGACTGTTGTGCCACTCGACAGAGTGAGGCTGACAGCAGCCAAGTCCACCCTCAGGCGCCATAGGAAACTCCGCTCCGCCCGACCCCAGGGCTCGGACTCGGGCTCAGCCCCGGAAGACGACGAACTCCGCTCCGCCCGACCCCAGGGCTCGGACTCGGGCTCAGCCCCGGAAGACGACGAACTCCGCTCCGCCCGACCCCAGGGCTCGGACTCGGGCTCAGCCCCGGAAGATGACGAACTCCGCTCCGCCCGACCCCAGGGCTCGGACTCGGGCTCAGCCCCGGAAGACGATGAACTCCGCTCCGCCAGACCCCAGGGCTCGGACTCGGGCTCAGCCCCGGAAGACGACGAACTCCGCTCCGCCCGACCCCAGGGCTCGGACTCGGGCTCGGCCCCGGAAGACGACGAACACCGCTTCGCCCGACCCTAGGGCTCGGACTCAGCCCTGGCCTCAGCCGACGGTCTCCGCCTCGCCCGACCCAGGGGCTCGGACTCGACCTCGGCCTTGGAAGACAGACTCGACCTCGACCTCGGAGGAGCCTCCACCTCGCCCAACCTAGGGCTCAGACCGACCACGTCAATAGGAGGCGCCATCATTACCCTGCCCCAAGCTGACTCAGGCTACGGGGAACAAGACCGGCGTCCCATCCGGCTCGCTCCGCTATACGAGTAATGATGGCGCCCCGCACGCTCTATGACGACGGCGGCTCCGCCTGACCCCCCCTTCGTGCTCCGTCTCGCGCCAACCCATCTGGGCTGGGGCACACTGCGACAATTTACTCGTCGGCACAGGGACCCCCCGGGTTCGAAACGCCGACAGTTGGCGCGCCAGGTAGGGGCCTACTGTGTGTTGACGAACAGCTTCCCGTCAAACTCCAGATGGGCAGTCTCCAGCAACCTTTCCAGCCCGGGACGGTGCTCCGTTTCGGGAGTCTTGAGTTCATGTCCCTCGACGGCAGCTACGACATGATACTCCTTCCCCCACCGCGCGACATCGACTAGGGCTGGACAAAAAACCCGTAACCCGAAACCCGAACCCGGAATACCCGAACCCGAAATACCCGAAACCCGAATTTTGTTCGGGAATTTCGGGTAGCAACTTGAAAAACCCGAATTTAGTTCGGGTAATTCGGGTATCACAATCGGGTACCCGAAATACCCGAATTACCCAAACTTTCATGTGTCATGTACTCATGTCATGCTTAATTGTTAATTTGTACATTTATAATTATGTGTATGTGTGCATAACTTGTGATTGTAGATTGCTTGTGTTTTATATGTCCATATATATAATTATTCAAACTATGTTTTTATACTAATTTAATACGGTGTATGTGTTTTTATGAAGCCGACACAATAGTTCGGGTAGTTCAGGAATACCCGAACCCGAACCCGAAATTTCGGGTACCCGAATTTTCGGGTATCGCAAAACCCGTTGTAATTTCGGGTATCGATTCTCAAAACCCGAAATTTTAAAAACCCGAATTACCCGACCCGAAATTTTCGGGTAACCCGAACGCCCACCCCTAACATCGACAATGGCGGCCGACAACCCGCCCGCCGGCGGCGGAATCGACGACGTCTTCCCCGCGCGGTGGAAGAACAACATTCGAGCTCGCCGCGTCCCCTCCCCCGCCGACGGAGGAGGAAGCGGGGCAACCAAGGCCAAGCAGGAGGCGGCACCTCGTCGGCTGTCGAGCGAGTCGACGGCGCCGGCGCCCCAACGGGGGGCACGTCGGGCATCGACCTCGCGTCTGAGACGAAGACGAGCGCCGTCTCCCCGCAACACGCCAACCCCAAGCAAACGGACGACGCCAGCATGCTCGCAAGGGACTTGCTGGGCGTCACCCTCGTACCTGAGACGGCGGTGCAGTCTACCCCTGATGTGACTTCGTCACCGCCCGTCGACCAAGAGGTACCAACCGATTCACATTTCACGCCTTTTGGATCCGGCCTCAACCCACCAAGCGACTTCGCTTTGGTGGACGCTCTCATAGAGGCGAGTCCAAACCCTCTGGGGTATCGTATGCGGTCACCCTGGGACCGGCTGACAGCCGTCTCGACCTACGGGCCCTCAGGGTCCAAGGAAGATGACGAGCCCGACTTCTGTTGGGATTTCTCCGGACTTGGTAACCCCAGTGCCATGCGGGACTTTATGACCGCGTGTGACTACTGCCTTTCCGACTGTTCCGACGGTAGCCGCAGCCTCGGCGACGAGGACTGTGGCCCAAGTCGTGAATGTTTCCACGTCGATCTAGGGGGTCCCGACGAAGGCAACCATCTTGGTATGCCGGAGAATGGTGACCTCCCTAGGCCTGTGCCTCGCGTTGACATCCTTCGGGAGCTAGCTGTGGTCCCCGTCCCGGCGGGGGGTCATGACCCATAGCTCGAGCAAATCCGCGAGATGCAGGCCAGGCTCGACGAGGGGGCAGGAACACTTGAGCCGATCCGCCGGGACATCGGGCAGGAATGGGCGGGCCAACCTCCGGCCGGAGAAGTGCGTCATCTACCCTAGGGTATCCAGCACCGCATCGCCGACGATGTCAGGGTAAGGCCGCCACCGACTTCCAGTGGAGTCGGCCAGAACCTGGCTGCAGCGGCAATACTTCTCCGCGCGATGCCGGAGCCATCAACCACCGAGGGGCGGTGTATCCAGGGAGAGCTCAAGAAACTCCTGGAGGATGCTGCGGTCCGACGGGCCGAAAGCTCCGCCTCCCAAAGGCAGGGGTACCCCTCGGAACATCGCACCGCGACTTCCCAATTCATGCGGGAAGCCTCGGTCCATACCGGGCGCACGCGCAACACAGCGCCTGTGGCCCCGGGTCGCCTCGGCAACGAGCACCATCACCGCAACCGTCGGGCCCACCTCGACGAGAGGGTGCGTCGAGGCTACCACCCGAGGCGTGGGGGACGCTACGACAGCGGGGAGGATCGGAGTCCCTCGCCCGAACCACCCGGTCCGCAGGCTTTCAGCCGCGCCATACGACGGGCGCCGTTCCCGACCCGGTTCCGAACCCCGACTACTATCACAAAGTACTCGGGGGAGACGAGACCGGAACTGTGGCTCGCGGACTATCGGCTGGCCTGCCACCTGGGTGGAACGGACGATGATAACCTCATCATCCGCAACCTCCCCCTGTTCCTCTCCGATACCGCTCGAGCCTGGCTGGAACACCTGCCTCCGGGGTAGATCTCCAACTGGGACGACCTGGTCCAAGCCTTCACCGGCAATTCCAGGGCACGTACGTGCGCCCTGGAAACTCCTGGGATCTCCGAAGCTGCCGACAGCAGCCGGGAGAGTCTCTCCGGGACTACATCCGACGATTCTCGAAGCAGTGCACCGAGCTGCCCAACATCACCGATTCGGATGTCATCGGCGCGTTCCTCGCCGGCACCACCTGCCGCGACCTGGTGAGCAAGCTGGGTCGCAAGACCCCCACCAGGGCGAGCGAGCTGATGGACATCGCCACCAAGTTCGCCTCTGGCCAGGAGGCGGTCGAGGCCATCTTCCGGAAGGACAAGCAGCCCCAGGGCCACCCACCGGAAGATGTCCCCGAGGCGTCAACTCAGCGCGGCGCCAAGAAGAAAGGCAAGAAGAAGTCGCAAGCGAAACGCGCCGCCGCCGACGCGGACCTTGTCGCCGCCGCCGAGTACAAGAACCCTCGGAAACCTCCCGGAGGTGCCAACCTCTTCGACAAGATGCTCAAGGAGTCGTGCCCCTATCATCAGGGGCCCGTCAAGCACACCCTTGAGGAGTGCGCCATGCTTCGGCGCCACTTTCCCAAGGCCGGGCCACCCGCGAAGGGTGGCAGGGCTCGCGACGATGATAAGAAGGAAGATCACAAGGCGGGAGAGTTCCTCGAGGTCCATTACTGCTTCATGATCTACGGTGGGCAAGTGGCGAACGCCTCGGCTCGGCATCGCAAGCAAGAAAGTCGGGAGGTCTGCTCGGTAAAGGTGGCGGCGCCAGTCTACCTAGACTGGTCCGACAAGCCCATCACCTTCGACCAAGGCGACCACCCCGACCGCGTGCCGAGCCCGGGGAAATACCCGCTCGTTGTCGACCCCGTCATCGGCAACGTCAGGCTCACCAAGGTCCTCATGGACGGAGGCAGCAGCCTCAACATCATCTACGCCGAGACCCTCGGGCTCCTGCGGATCGATCTGACCTCGGTCCGAGCAGGCGCTGCGCCTTTCCACGGGATCATCCCCGGGAAGCGCGTCCAGCCCCTCGGACGACTCGATCTACCCGTCTGCTTTGGGACACCCTCCAACTTCCGAAGGGAGACCCTCACGTTCGAGGTGGTCGGGTTCCGAGGAACCTACCACGCAGTACTAGGGAGGCCTTGCTATGCCAAGTTCATGGCCGTCCCCAACTACACCTACCTCAAGCTCAAGATGTCGGGCCCCAACGGGGTCATCACCGTCGGCCCCACGTACCGACACGCGTACGAATGCGACGTGGAGTGCGTGGAGTACGCCGAGGCCCTCGCCGAATCCGAGGCCCTCATCGCCGACCTGGAGAGCCTCTCTAAGGAGGCGCCAGACGTGAAGCGCCACACCGACAACTTTGAGCCAGCGGAGACGGTTAAATCCGTCCCTCTCGACCCCAGCAACGACGCCTCCAAGCAAATCCAGATCGGCTCCGAGCTCGATCCCAAATAGGAAGCAGTGCTCGTCGACTTTCTCCGCGCGAACGCCGACGTTTTTGCGTGGAGTCCCTCGGACATGCCCGACATACCGAGGGATGTCACCGAGCACTCGCTGGATATCCGAGCTGGAGCCCGACCCGTGAAGCAGCCTTTGCGCCGATTCGACGAAGAAAAGCGCAGAGCCATAGGCGAGGAGATCCACAAGCTAATGGCGGCAGGGTTCATCAAAGAGGTATTCCATCCCGAATGGCTTGCCAACCCTGTGCTTGTGAAAAAGAAAGGAGGGAAATGGCGGATGTGTGTAGACTACACTGGTCTGAACAAAGCATGTCCGAAGGTTCCCTACCCTCTGCCTCGCATTGATCAAACCGTGGATTCCACTGCTGGGTGCGAAACCCTGTCTTTCCTCGATGCCTACACGGGGTATCACCAGATCAGGATGAAAGAGTCCGACCAGCTCGCGACCTCTTTCATCACACCCTTCGGCATGTACTGCTATGTTACCATGCCGTTTGGTTTGAGGAACGTGACCCGAAGATGGAGCCCTACTGCGATGAGGTTCGGCGCCTGGAAGACAAGTTCTACGGTCTCGAGCTCAACCACATCGCCCGACGCCACAACGAGACTGCGGACGAGCTGGCTAAAATTGTGACACCCCAGTGTCACCTAGGGTTTCTCTCAAATGCCAAACCAAGAATCATTATTTCATGTGAATCAAAGTAAGCATGAGCATCAAAATAACTTAAGTAATAAAGAATTCACCAAGTATATATACTTAAAAGTGTCATGATCAAAACAATTGAGACTTTTAAAAGATAAGAATGTGCAACCCTAATTAAAGACCCTAAGTGAGCCCCATGAGCAAAATTCAAGAAAATAAGAAAAAGGGTATGGAAAGTTTAAAATTATGAATTGAGCCAATTATAAAAATTAAAGTATATTTAATGGGCAACAAGAAATGTTGAGAAAACTTAGCCAAAATAACTCAAATAAAACCCCAAATCAAGCTTCTCATGTGGGGACTTAATGGAAATTCTGAATTTCAGAATTCTGAAATTCAGACCTTGAGCCAAAGATCAGGGATGTTCACCTTGATCCCTAACTCGAATCCTAATGGCCCCATTGACAAAATTGTGTCTAACTAACCCCTCTGTCGTGTGCCAGAAGATGGCATTGGGACGCGAGCCCTAGACACGACAAAACCTTGGATTTGCCTCGAGTTTGGGCAGGGAGACAGACCAGATTTCTTGGCTCCATATCTCTGTAACCAGTAGGCAAAATCCTATGACCCCCACACAAGAATGGTAGCTTGTAGGGAGGGAAGAGGTTTTGTGCACTGACCAAGGCGAGAGCAGGCTCGGATGAGCGACCACACGCGCCAGAACTTGGGCAGAACGCACGGGCACACGTGTTCGACCCTGGTCGGCACGCCAGAGCTCGCCCAACCTGCGCGCGCGCTCACCCCGACGTCCGGTCAAGTCCGCCGCGCGCCCACGCCCTCGGCCGTGCCCGCCCGCGCCTATAAAGCCTCCCCGGGCGCACCTCTCTTCGCCCCACACTCACCCTCACCGGTCAACCACCTTTCCTTAGCTCCGGCGAGCTTAATTCCGCCCGCCATTGCCGCCAGAGCTTCGGCCACCGTGGCCAGCCCACTCCAGCCACCCTCAAGCCAAGCCAGTGCTTCGGCTAGCTCCGCCAGTAGCCCGTGAAGCTTGCCAAGCCCTCGGACCCGGCCGGACTTCACTGGAGGCCCGAGATCGATCTCACCGGACTTCGGTCTTCCGCCGCCGTGCGTGGACCGAGCTATCCAGTGAGTCCCCGCCCAATTCCTTGCGCTCATATCTTCTCTGGCATCCCGTGGACCTCCCTGACCCATTTGATTGAACTATCTCGCCGTGACCAGGCCGGTCTCCTCGCCGCCGACTAGCATCCCCGCCTGCGCGCGTGGACCGACCGACTCCGGCCATCTCCGACGGTGTTCCGCACACCGTTGTGATCCCCGAGACCTCCCCTTCGTCCTCGACCACTTCACCGGAGCAATCTCGCCGCCGATAAGCCCCTCCGCCCTTTCTTCCGCCGCGGTTACTGTTTGAGGTAGAAGAAGGACCTCGGGTTAGGATTTGTAGAACCCGAGGGGTTTTTCTGTAATGTCAGTGACTCATGTGAATAGTAGCCTAAGGGCTGATTCGCGAAGAAAACTTAGAAAACCCGCCAGGGACCCTAGTGCAAAGTGGATTTCCATTTAAACCAATTCTGTTATTCTTTTAAAATGACCAGAGAACTTAGAAAATCCATAACTTGATGAAATCTTAATAGAAAGTTGTCAAACCAATTTTGCTAGCTCCTGTATATTATAATCTATCATTTAAAAATAGTAGACCCTATACTTTCTGTTCAAAGTTTTAGAGTTTAAAAATTAAAACAGAAACTCACTAAACCTTGTTTAATTAAGGAAAATTAGTTTTTCTTCTGTGCTGAACTTAGGAAAATTTGTAGATGATCAAACCTCTTTTAGACACTGTTTAAAAATAATGGGAACCCCAGCATTGAAAAATATGATATAGTTTATCATTTAAAGCTATTTTGTCCAAAACTTAGAAAAAATCAGAAAGGCATTAGAAATTAATGAACAGTGATTAATATTATTTTTCCTAGTTTACTTATGTAACAGAGAACCTAGGAAAAATATAGAGATCATTAATTTGGACCAGTTTTAAATTAAAAATGATTTGTTTAGGCTTATATAGACTGAAAATCAATTATTAAAGAGGCAAAACTATAACCAAAATGCTTAATAAAAATCCAGTGGACTTATAACCACCAGAGCCCCACTACAAAAATACAGAGCACCCCAGCCCAACTTTTTAAGTAAGGAAAATAAATACAAAGTGATGATAAGGCATTTTCCAACTAAATCATGAACAACCCCTATTAATGTGATAATGGGCAACCAAAAATTAGCTAAGTCCATGATGAGATAAACTACCAGAGAAAAATGCAAACCCATGAAAAAGAAGCAAACTAATACCAATTGCCAATAATTTAAGAGAAAGGCCACTTAATTCAAATAATGCATACTGAAAGGGAATTAGGCGTACACCTAGTTCCTAAATAATTTTGGTGGTTGAATTGCCCAACACAAATCTTTGGACTAACTAGTTTGCCCAAGTGTATAGATTATACAGGTGTAAAAGGTTCATACTCAGCCAATAAAAAGACCAAGTTTTGGATTCAACAAAGGAGCAAAGGGGCAACCGAAGGCACCCCTGGTCTGGCGCACCGGACTGTCCGGTGTGCCACCGGACAGTGAACAGTACCTGTCCGGTGCACCAGGGGACTCAGACTCAAACTCTTCACTCTCGGGATTTCTCGGGAGCCGGCGCGCTATAATTCACCGGACTGTCCGGTGCGCACCGGACATGTCCGGTGCTCCAAGGAAGCGCGGTCTCCGGAACTCGCCAGCCTTGGGTTTGCGCGGCAGCCGCTCCGCTAAAATTCACCGGACTGTCCGGTGTGCACCGGACTGTCCGGTGTGCCAGCGGAGTAACGGCTCCCTGCGGCGCCAACGGCTCCCTGCGGCGCCAACGGCTCCCTGCGGTGCATTTAATGCGCGCGCAGCGCGCGCAGACGTCAGGCACGCCCATACTGGTGCACCGGACATCAAACAGTACATGTCCGGTGTGCACCGGACACCCAGGCGGGCCCACAAGTCAGAAGCTCCAACGGCTAGAATCCAACGGCAGTGATGACGTGGCAGGGGCACCGGACTGTCCGGTGTGCACCGGACTGTCCGGTGCGCCATCGAGCAGACGCCTCCAGCCAACGGTCAAGTTTGGTGGTTGGGGCTATAAATACCCCAACCACCCCACCATTCATTGCATCCAAGTTTTCCACTTCTCAACTACTACAAGAGCTCTAGCATTCAATTCTAGACACACTAAAGAGATCAAATCCTCTCCAATTCCACACAAAGCCCTAGTGACTAGTGAGAGTGATTTGCCGTGTTCATTTGAGCTCTTGCGCTTGGATTGCTTCTTTTTTTTCTCATTTGTTCTTGAGATCACAACTCCATTGTAATCAAGGCAAGAGGCACCAATTGTGTGGTGGCCCTTGTGGGGAAGTTTTGTTCCCGGCTTTGATTTGAGAAGAGAAGCTCACTCGGTCCGAGGGACCGTTTGAGAGAGGGAAGGGTTGAAAGAGACCCGGCCTTTGTGGCCTCCTCAACGGGGAGTAGGTTTGAGAAAACCGAACCTCGGTAAAACAAATCTGTGTGTCACACTTCATTATTTGCTCGCGATTTGTTTTGCGCCCTCTCTCGTGGACTCGTTTATATTTCTAACGCTAACCCGGCTTGTAGTTGTGTTTATATTTGTAAATTTTAGTTTCGCCCTATTCACCCCCCCTCTAGGCGACTATCAATTGGTATCAGAGCTCGGTGCTTCATTAGAGCCTAACCGCTTGAAGTGATGTCGGGAGATCACGCCAAGAAGGAGATGGAAACCGGCGAAAAGCCCACTACAAGCCACGGGAGCACTTCATCGGAAGAGTCCCGCACCAAAAGGAGGGAGAAGAAGAAGAGCTCCTCCAACAAAGGGAAGGAGAAGAAATCTTCTTCTCATCACAAAGAGAAGAAGGAAAAATCTTCTTCCCACAAGCCGCATCGGAAAAGCGACAAGCACAAGAGGATGAGGAAGGTGGTCTACTACGAGACCGACACTTCATCAACATCGACCTCCGACTCCGATGCGCCCTCCGTCACTTCTAAGCGCCAAGAGCGCAAGAAGTATAGTAAGATCCCCCTACGCTACCCTCGCATTTCCAAACATACACCTTTACTTTCCGTCCCACTAGGCAAACCACCAACTTTTGATGGTGAAGACTACGCTAGGTGGAGCGATTTAATGCAATTTCATCTAATCTCGCTCCACAAAAGCATATGGGATGTTGTTGAGTTTGGTGCGCAGGTACCATCCGTAGGGGATGAGAACTATGATGAGGATGAGGTAGCCCAAATCGAGCACTTCAACTCACAAGCCACAACAATTCTCCTCGCCTCACTAAGTAAAGAGGAATATAACAAAGTACAAGGGTTGAAGAACGCCAAGGAGGTTTGGGATGTACTCAAAACCGCGCACGAGGGAGATGAGCTCACCAAGATCACCAAGCGGGAAACGATCGAGGGGGAGCTCGGTCGGTTCCGGCTTCACAAAGGGGAGGAGCCACAACACATGTACAACCGGCTCAAGACGTTGGTAAACCAAGTGCGCAACCTCGGGAGCAAGAAGTGGGACGACCACGAAGTGGTAAATGTTATTTTAAGATCTCTCATTTTTCTAAATCCCACTCAAGTTCAATTGATTCGTGGTAATCCTAGATATACTAAAATGACCCCCGAGGAAGTTATCGGGCATTTTGTAAGTTTTGAGTGCATGATAGAAGGCTCGAGGAAAATCAACGAGCTTGGCGACCCATCCGAAGCTCAACCCGTTGCATTCAAGGCGACGGAAGAAAAGAAGGAGGAGTCTACACCAAGTCGACAACCAATAGACGCCTCCAAGCTTGACAATGAGGAGATGGCGCTCGTCATCAAGAGCTTCCGCCAAATCCTCAAACAAAGGAGGGGGAAAGACTACAAGTCCCGCTCCAAGAAGGTTTGCTACAAATGTGGTAAGCCCGGTCATTTTATTGCTAAATGTCCTATGTCTAGTGACAGTGACCGAGGCGACGACAAGAAGGGGAGAAGAAAGGAGAAGAAGAGGTACTACAGGAAGAAGGGCGGCGATGCCCATGTTTGTCGCGAGTGGGACTCCGACGAGAGCTCAAGCGACTCCTCCGACGACGAGGACGCCGCCAACATCGCCGTCACCAAGGGACTTCTCTTCCCCAACGTCGGCCACAAGTGCCTCATGGCAAAGGACGGCAAAAAGAAGAAGGTTAAATCCAACTCCTCCACTAAATATGAATCGTCTAGTGATGATAATGCTAGTGATGAGGAGGATAATTTGCGTATTCTCTTTGCCAACCTTAACATAGCTCAAAAGGAAAAATTGAATGAATTGGTTAGTGCTATTCATGAAAAGGATGACCTTTTGGATTCCCAAGAGGATTGTCTAATTAAAGAAAACAAAAAACATGTTAAGGTTAAGAAGGCTTATGCTCTTGAAATTGAGAAATGTGAAAAATTATCTAGTGAGCTAAGCACTTGTCGTGAGATGATTGACAACCTTAGAAATGAAAATGCTATTTTAAGTGCTAAGGTTGATACTCATGTTTGTAATGTTTCAATTCCCAATCTTAGAGATAATAATGATGATTTGCTTGCTAGGATTGAAGAATTAAACATTTCTCTTGCTAGCCTTAGATTAGAGAATGAAAATTTGATTGCTAAGGCTAAAGATTTTGATGTTTGCAAAATTACAATTGCCGATCTTAGAGATAAAAATGACATACTTCGTGCTAAGATTGTTGAACTTAATTCTTGCAAACCATCTACATCTACCATTGAGCATGTCACTATTTGTACTAGATGTAGAAATGTTGATATTGATGCTATTCATGATCATATGGCTTTAATTAAACAACAAAATGATCATATAGCAAAATTAGATGCTAAAATTGCCGAGCATAACTTAGAAAATGAAAAATTTAAATTTGCTAGAAGTATGCTCTATAATGGGAGACGCCCTGGCATCAAGGATGGCATTGGCTTCCAAAGGGAAGACAATGTCAAACTTAATGCCCCTCCAAAGAACTTATCTAACTTTGTTAAGGGCAAGGCTCCCATGCCTCAGGATAACGAGGGTTACATTTTGTACCCTGCCGGCTATCCTGAGAGCAAAATTAGAAAGATTCATTCTAGGAAGTCTCACTCTGGCCCTAATCATGCTTATATGTATAAGGGTGAGACATCTAGTTCTAGGCAACCAACCCATGCTAAGTTGCCTAAGAAGAAAATTCCTAATGCATCAAATGATCATGCCATTTCATTTAAAACTTTTGATGCATCTTATGTGCTTACTAGCAAATCCGGCAAGGTAGTTGCCAAATTTGTTGGGGGCAAACACAAGGGCTCCAAGACTTGTGTTTGGGTACCCAAAGTTCTTGTTTCTAATGCCAAAGGACCCAAAACAGTTTGGGTACCTAAAGTCAAGAACTAAAATTGTTTTGTAGGTTTATGCATCCGGGGGCTCAAGTTGGATACTCGACAGCGGGTGCACAAACCACATGACCGGGGAGAAAAGGATGTTCTCCTCATATGAGAAAAACAAAGATCCCCAACGAGCTATCACATTCGGGGATGGAAATCAAGGTTTGGTCAAAGGACTTGGTAAAATTGCTATATCTCCTGACCATTCTATTTCCAATGTTTTTCTTGTTGATTCCTTAGACTACAACTTGCTTTCTGTTTCACAATTATGTCAAATGGGCTACAACTGTCTTTTTACTGATGTAGGTGTCACTGTCTTTAGAAGAAGTGATGATTCAATAGCATTCAAGGGTGTGTTAGAGGGTCAGCTATACTTAGTAGATTTTGATAGAGCTGAACTTGACACATGCTTAATTGCTAAGACTAACATGGGTTGGCTCTGGCACCGCCGACTAGCCCATGTTGGGATGAAGAATCTTCATAAGCTTCTAAAGGGAGAGCACATTTTAGGATTAACAAATGTTCATTTTGAGAAAGACAGGATTTGTAGCGCATGCCAGGCAGGGAAGCAAGTTGGAGTCCATCATCCACACAAGAACATCATGACAACCGACAGGCCGCTTGAGCTACTCCACATGGATCTATTCGGCCCGATTGCTTACATAAGCATCGGCGGGAGTAAGTATTGTCTTGTAATTGTGGATGATAATTCTCGCTTCACTTGGGTATTCTTTTTACAGGAAAAATCTCAAACCCAAGAGACCTTAAAGGGATTCTTGAGACGAGCTCAAAATGAGTTCGGCTTAAGGATCAAGAAAATTAGAAGCGACAACGGAACGGAGTTCAAGAACTCACAAATTGAAGGCTTCCTTGAGGAGGAGGGCATCAAGCATGAGTTCTCCTCTCCCTACACGCCACAACAAAATGGTGTAGTAGAGAGGAAGAATCGAACTCTATTGGACATGGCAAGAACCATGCTTGATGAGTACAAGACACCAGACCGGTTTTGGGCCGAAGCGGTCAACACTGCCTGCTACGCCATCAACCGGTTATATCTTCACCGAATCCTCAAGAAGACATCATATGAACTCCTAACCGGTAAAAAGCCAAACATTTCATATTTTAGAGTTTTTGGTAGCAAATGCTTTATTCTTGTTAAAAGAGGTAGAAAATCTAAATTTGCTCCTAAAACTGTAGAAGGCTTTTTACTTGGGTATGACTCAAACACAAGGGCATATAGGGTCTTTAACAAGTCCACTGGACTAGTTGAAGTCTCATGTGACGTTGTGTTTGATGAAACTAACGGCTCTCAAGTAGAGCAAGTTGATCTTGATGAAATAGGTAATGAAGAGGCTCCATGCATCGCGCTAAGGAACATGTCCATTGGGGATGTGTGTCCTAAGGAATCCGAAGAGCCTCCCAATGCACAAGATCAACCATCCTCCTCCATGCAAGCATCTCCACCAACTCAAGATGAGGAAGAGGCTCAAGTCGATGAAGAAGAAGAACAATCAAATGAGCCACCTCAAGATGATGGCAATGATCAAGGGGGAGATGCAAATAATCAAGAAAAGGAGGATGAGCAAGAACCAAGGCCGCCACACCCAAGAGTCCACCAAGCAATCCAACGAGATCACCCCGTCGACACCATCCTCGGCGATATTCATAAGGGGGTAACCACTAGATCTCGTGTTGCTCATTTTTGTGACATTACTCTTTTGTTTCCTCTATTGAGCCACACAGGGTAGAGGAAGCACTTCAAGATTCGAATTGGGTGGTGGCGATGCAAGAAGAGCTCAACAACTTCACTAGAAATGAGGTATGGCATTTAGTTCCACGTCCTAACCAAAATGTTGTAGGAACCAAATGGGTCTTCCGCAACAAGCAAGATGAGCATGGTGTGGTGACAAGGAACAAAGCTTGACTCGTGGCCAAAGGGTATTCACAAGTCGAAGGTTTGGATTTCGGTGAAACCTATGCACCCGTAGCTAGGCTTGAGTCAATTCGAATATTATTGGCCTATGCTACTTACCATGGCTTTAAGCTTTATCAAATGGACGTGAAAAGTGCCTTCCTCAACGGACCAATCAAGGAAGAGGTCTATGTTGAGCAACCTCCCGGCTTTGAAGACAGTGAGTATCCTAACCATGTTTATAGGCTCTCTAAGGCGCTTTATGGGCTCAAGCAAGCCCCAAGAGCATGGTATGAATGCCTAAGAGATTTCCTTATTGCTAATGGCTTCAAAGTCGGCAAGGCCGATCCTACACTCTTTACTAAAACTCTTGAAAATGACTTGTTTGTATGCCAAATTTATGTTGATGATATTATATTTGGGTCTACTAACGAGTCTACATGTGAAGAGTTTAGTAGGATCATGACACGGAAATTCGAGATGTCGATGATGGGGGAGTTGAAGTATTTCTTAGGATTTCAAGTGAAGCAACTCCAAGAAGGCACCTTCATTAGCCAAACAAAGTACACTCAAGACATTCTTGCTAAGTTTGGGATGAAGGATGCCAAGCCCATCAAGACACCCATGGGAACTAATGGGCATCTCGACCTCGACACGGGAGGTAAGTCCGTGGATCAAAAGGTATACCGGTCAATGATTGGTTCATTACTTTATTTATGTGCATCTCGACCGGACATTATGCTTTCCGTTTGCATGTGTGCAAGATTCCAATCCGACCCTAAGGAATCCCACCTTACGGCCGTAAAACGAATCTTGAGATATTTGGCTTACACACCTAAGTTTGGGCTTTGGTACCCTCGGGGATCCACGTTTGATTTGATTGGTTATTCGGATGCCGATTGGGCGGGGTGCAAAATTAATAGGAAGAGCACATCGGGGACTTGTCAGTTCTTGGGAAGATCCTTGGTGTCTTGGGCTTCAAAGAAGCAAAATTCGGTCGCTCTTTCCACCGCCGAAGCCGAGTACATTGCCGCAGGTCATTGTTGCGCGCAATTGCTTTGGATGAGGCAAACCCTGCGGGACTATGGTTACAAATTAACCAAAGTCCCTTTGCTATGTGATAATGAGAGTGCAATCAAAATGGCCGACAATCCCGTCGAGCATAGCCGCACTAAGCACATAGCCATTCGGTATCATTTTCTTAGGGATCACCAACAAAAGGGGGATATCGAGATTTCTTACATTAATACTAAAGATCAATTAGCCGATATCTTTACCAAGCCACTTGATGAACAATCTTTTACCAGACTTAGGCATGAGCTCAATATTCTTGATTCTAGAAATTTCTTTTGCTAGCTTGCACACATAGCTCATTTGAATACCTTTGATCATATCTCTTTTATATGCTATGACTAATGTGTTTTCAAGTCTATTTCAAACCAAGTCATAGGTATATTGAAAGGGAATTGGAGTCTTCGGCGAAGACAAAGGCTTCCACTCCGTAACTCATGCTTCGCCATCACTCCGAGCAACTCTCTATTCCTTGGGGAGAAATGAGCATCAAAGAAAAGGATTTCATCCTTGGGGGAGAGAGTAAAAGCTCAAAAGCAAAAGGACAGGACTTCGTCTTTGGTATAATCTTAACTCATTTACTTATGACCAAAGGGGAAGAAATTACTTCGAGGGCTCTAATGGTTCCGTTTTTGGCGATTCATGCCAAAAAGGGGGAGAAATGAGCCCAAAGCAAAAGGACCGCACCACCACCAATTTCAAAAACTTAGCGTTTTCAAAGAAGTATTTATCAAATTGGTATCCTATTGTGTTCAAAGGGGGAGCAAGTAGTATTTCAAAATGATATATCAAAACCCTCTTGAACACTAAGAGGTGGATCTCTTTTAGGGGGAGTTTTGTTTAGTCAAAGGAAGAGCATTTGATTCAGGGGGAGAAAATTTCAAAAATGCTTTGCAAACTCTTATTCATTTACCTTTGACTATTTGCAAAAGATCTTTGAAATGGATTTACAAAAGGATTTGCAAAAACAAAACATGTGGTGCAAACGTGGTCCAAAATGCTAAATAAGAAAGAAACATTCCATGAATATCTTGTAAGTAGTTTTATTGGCTCAATTCCAAGCAACCTTTACACTTACATTATGCAAACTAGTTCAATTATGCACTTCTATACTTGCTTTGGTTTGTGTTGGCATCAATCACCAAAAAGGGGGAGATTGAAAGGGAATTAGGCGTACACCTAGTTCCTAAATAATTTTGGTGGTTGAATTGCCCAACACAAATCTTTGGACTAACTAGTTTGCCCAAGTGTATAGATTATACAGGTGTAAAAGGTTCATACTCAGCCAATAAAAAGACCAAGTTTTGGATTCAACAAAGGAGCAAAGGGGCAACCGAAGGCACCCCTGGTCTGGCGCACCGGACTGTCCGGTGTGCCACCGGACAGTGAACAGTACCTGTCCGGTGCACCAGGGGACTCAGACTCAAACTCTTCACTCTCGGGATTTCTCGGGAGCCGGCGCGCTATAATTCACCGGACTGTCCGGTGCGCACCGGACATGTCCGGTGCTCCAAGGAAGCGCGGTCTCCGGAACTCGCCAGCCTCGGGTTTGCGCGGCAGCCGCTCCGCTAAAATTCACCGGACTGTCCGGTGTGCACCGGACTGTCCGGTGTGCCAGCGGAGTAACGGCTCCCTGCGGCGCCAACGGCTCCCTGCGGTGCATTTAATGCGCGCGCAGCGCGCGCAGACGTCAGGCACGCCCATACTGGTGCACCGGACATCAAACAGTACATGTCCGGTGTGCACCGGACACCCAGGCGGGCCCACAAGTCAGAAGCTCCAACGGCTAGAATCCAACGGCAGTGATGACGTGGCAGGGGCACCGGACTGTCCGGTGTGCACCGGACTGTCCGGTGCGCCATCGAGCAGACGCCTCCAGCCAACGGTCAAGTTTGGTGGTTGGGGCTATAAATACCCCAACCACCCCACCATTCATTGCATCCAAGTTTTCCACTTCTCAACTACTACAAGAGCTCTAGCATTCAATTCTAGACACACTAAAGAGATCAAATCCTCTCCAATTCCACACAAAGCCCTAGTGACTAGTGAGAGTGATTTGCCGTGTTCATTTGAGCTCTTGCGCTTGGATTGCTTCTTTTCTTTCTCATTTGTTCTTGAGATCACAACTCCATTGTAATCAAGGCAAGAGGCACCAATTGTGTGGTGGCCCTTGTGGGGAAGTTTTGTTCCCGGCTTTGATTTGAGAAGAGAAGCTCACTCGGTCCGAGGGACCGTTTGAGAGAGGGAAGGGTTGAAAGAGACCCGGCCTTTGTGGCCTCCTCAACGGGGAGTAGGTTTGAGAAAACCGAACCTCGGTAAAACAAATATGTGTGTCACACTTCATTATTTGCTCGCGATTTGTTTTGCGCCCTCTCTCGTGGACTCGTTTATATTTCTAACGCTAACCCGGCTTGTAGTTGTGTTTATATTTGTAAATTTCAGTTTCGCCCTATTCACCCCCCCCTCTAGGCGACTATCACATACCACCCCTTCCCTTAAGCAAAAAGAGGCCAAACTTCAGAATGATTGCTCTTGCACAAAATACTAACTATGAAAAATAAGAACTTTGTTGTTTAATGTGTTTCAAATATAGTGATAGTAGAAAGCACCCATTTGGCTAGAAACTTGAGAAAACCATAGAAAAATAATTAAAAGGTAGTAATGACTAGAAATTTGTATCAAGTCATGTTATAACACCTAAAAGCCAGCAAAAATAAGTTTTAGAGAATTACCCACTGTTAAATAATAGTTGTAGTTCAAAGCACCCCTTCTGCCCTAAAATTTGATAATTTTATCCAGAGAAAACTATTCACTTTCTGATCCCTAAATTTTGAGACAGAGAAACACACACCCGTAACAAGCCACTGTAATTTTTGCAGAATTTTTAGAATTTTATAATAGCAACTTGTAGTTCAAACCTACTCCAAAACCTTAAGAGAATAGAAGAAAAGGGAAGAAGAAATAACCCTCACCTCAATAAATCTAACTTGAGTACTTATCATTTATCCCTAAGACTTAAAAGGAATTCAGTGGAACCCCAAAAATAAACCTACCACTTACCTTAGCTAAGTTTAACCCAATTTACCAAGTATACCACTAAGGGTTTTACATAAGTAAAGTTAACTTGTTTAACCTCAAAAGATCATACACCTTTAAAGTTGTAATTTCTAAAAGCACATATCATGTCATGCATATATCTTACGCATTGCATTCATTAGATTGTAATCTTGCCGACGGAGAGTACGTGCTCATCCCCGAGCAAGGACCTGTCCAAGAGGAGGACCAGGAGCAGGCTTCAGAGGCTGCTATTGAGGATCTCCCCGCAGCCCCAGCAATTGAAGGCAAGCCCCGGTTTTATGCATAACCGTATTATTATATGCTACTTTACTACACTTAATGCTTGTAGGATTGCAATGTGCACTTAAGTGTAGGAGTTGCTTGAAACCTCTAGTTGCATGAACTTAGGATTCCTTTTTGAGATGAATACTAGTATGCTAGGTCGAGTAGCTGCTTGCTAATCAGGATCTCGGTAGAAGTCGAGTGATTTTTCTAGCACTCGCGCGAGGTCAGGAATTGATTGTATTCATCTTGATAACGGGATCTATGTTAGTCTATGGACTTGGATCCAGGGAGGATGCCTTGTCCATGAGACGGGAAAAATGGATTAAGGATTAATGTGTGGATACCTGAGTCAAGCTTTTGAACGTACTAAGCACATGCCGGGAAAAATGGTAACCGGTAAACCTAGTACCTGAGTGAAGCCGGGCGCGGACTTTATCCCTCATGCGACCTGAGACTGGGTCTCCCATGCTAGCTATGGTGGGTACAAGTGCGGTCACTGCACGGCGGCAGCCGGGGTCAGTGGAGCATTGTATGCCAAGGCGGTGAGGCCTGGACGCGAACGGGGAATCGATGGGGACGGTTGTCATGTGTGGGGTCGGAGTACCCCGACATGCCGTGTGTTTAGGTTTACCTTGCAAGGATAAAACTCGATTCGAATCGTCTGCTTCTCGCAGCTAATGAGACTGCTTGATTCCTTGTACTGCATCGAGTAAGAAGTGAAATGTGGATTATATGAGATAACTTGTTGATTGAACTAATTGATTGTTACCATGTATGCTTAGAAGGAGCAAACCTAGCTAAGTTAATGATGATAGAACTTGAAAAGCTAAAAATTGATTTTAGAAACAGCTAGTGCTTTTGGCAAACTAAACCCCTCAGCCAAACAGCTGCATAGTCTAGAGGTAAAGGAGTAGACTCCTCACACCGGGTAAGTCTAGCTGAGTATTAGTATACTCAGCCTTGCTTGTGGCACCATTTTTGCAGGTACCATGCAGGAAATGGTTGATGGTGTGACTTGGCCTACCACCCTACCACCGGGTTGACGGTCGAGTGGGATGTTGCTCCGGCAGGAGAGGAGCATGAGGAGTAGTGGGCTAGGCCTTGCCCATTTCCTCAGTACCGACGACATCGATTATCCGCTGCACTTTATTTTGTGAACTTTATTTGCTACTCAAAAACTCCGATTTATGTAATAACTCCGCACTTAATTTGAGGTTTCCTGTTTTATTGTATTTCTTCTGTGACTCACCTTCGAGTGAGATTGTGGAATTTGATCCTGGTTAAGTGGCTCTATCAGACTAGATCTGAGGGACTGACGGGTTATTCCGATTTAAGTGTGTTACGACCCTTGGGGCGTGACTTAGGCACTTAAGCTGGAATAATTCGGGTGGTTCTGCCACAAAAATAGCCTCAGGGCGAACAACGGTTCCCCCGGACGTCTTCTCCCGAGACCTGCATCAACCCTCCGTCAAGACCGACGACACGCCCGAGCCCGAGAAGGCCTCGGCCCAGCCCGAGGCACCCTCGGCTCAGTCCGAGGTACCCTCGGCTCGGCCCGAGGCACCCTCGGCTCAACCCGAGGCACCCTCGGCTCGGCCCGAGACACCCTCGGCCCCTGAGGGTGAGGCACTGCGCATCGAGGAGGAGCGGAGCGGGGTCATGCCTAATCGAAAGTGGCAGACCCCGTACCTGCAATATCTCCACCAAGGAGAGCTACCCCTCGACCGAGCCAAAGCTCGGCGGTTGGCGCGGCGCGCCAAGTCGTTTGTCTTGCTGGGAGACGGGAAGGAGCTCTACCACAGCAGCCCCTCGGGCATCCTCCAGCGATGCATTTCCATCGCCGAAGGCCAGGAACTCCTACAAGAGATACACTCGGGGGCTTGCGGCCATCACGCAGCACCTCGAGCCCTTGTTGGAAACGCCTTCCGACAAGGTTTCTACTGGCCGACGGCGGTGGCCGACGCCACTAGAATTGTCCGCACCTGCGAAGGGTGTCAGTTCTACGCAAGGCAGACCCACCTGCCCGCTCAGGCCCTATAGACCATACCCATCACCTGGTCGTTTGTTGTGTGGGGTCTGGACCTAGTCGGCCCCTTGCAGAAGGCACCTGGGGGCTACACGCACCTGTTGGTCGCCATCGACAAATTCTCCAAGTGGATCGAGGTCCGACCCCTAAACAGCATCAGGTCCGAACAGGCGGTGGCGTTCTTCACCAACATCATCCATCGCTTTGGGGTCCCGAACTCCATCATCACCGACAACGGCACCCAGTTCACCGGCAGAAAGTTCCTGGACTTCTGCGAGGATCACCACATCCGGGTGGACTGGGCCGCCGTGGCCCACCCCATGACGAATGGGCAGGTAGAACGTGCCAACGACATGATTCTACAAGGGCTCAAGCCTCGGATCTACAACGACCTCAACAAGTTCGGCAAGCGATGGATGAAGGAACTCCCCTTGGTGGTCTGGAGTCTGAGGACGACGCCGAGCCGGGCCACAGGCTTCACACCGTTTTTTCTAGTCTATGGGGCCGAGGCCGTCTTGCCCACAGACTTAGAATACGGTTCCCCGAGGACGAGGGCCTACGCCGACCAAAGCAATCAAGCTAATCGAGAAGACTCACTGGACCAGCTGGAAGAGGCTCGGGACATGGCCTCACTACGCTCGGCGCGGTACCAGCAGTCCCTGCGACGCTACCACGCCCGAGGGGTTCGGTCCTGAGACCTCCAGGTGGGTGACCTGGTGCTTCGGCTGCGACAAGACGCCCGAGGGCGGCACAAGCTCACGCCTCCCTGGGAAGGGCCGTTCGTCATCGCCAAAGTTCTGAAGCCCGGGACGTACAAGCTGGCCAACAGTCAACGCGAGGTCTACAGCAACGCTTGGAACATCCGACAGCTACGTCGCTTCTACCCTTAAGATGCTTTCAAGTTGTTCGTATACCTCGTTCACACGCAAAGTTTAGTCATCAAGGAAGGGTCAGCCTTGCCTCGGCAAAGCCTGACCCTCCCTCGGGGGCTAAAAGGGGGGGAACCCCCTCTGCGTCAAAATTTTCCTCGGAAAAAGATCTTTTCTGCCAGAATGTCTTTCGTGCTTTTCGACTACTTCGAAAGTGGATCCTGAAAACGACGGAGTACACGTAAGCAGCCAAGGCTGACCGAGCCGAGGGACTCCTACGCCTCCGGGATACGGATACCTCACTCATCACCTTCTGCGATAAGTAACTCACGCTCGGATAAGTGATTCCGCGGACCGAACAAGTCTTCACGTTCGAAAACTCCTCTGTCGAAACGATTTTTTGGGCCTTCTCGACTGCGTCGGTGACAGAACCCTATGGACGAGTAAGAGTGCGCGTAAGCGGCAAGGCCGACTGAGCCGAGGGATTCCTACGCCTCCAGGATACGGATACCTCACTCATCACCTTCCGTGAAAAGTAACTCTCGCTCGCACAAACAATTCTGTTACCGACAAATAAGTCCAGATACTCGAAACAAGGGGAAAAGAAACGCAGCTTTACAACACGACGATGGTGTGTTTGGGCCTCGGCGGCCGCAGAAAACATACACACACTACAAGATAATCCGATCCTGCAGGCTCGGATCTTGACAGTTGAAGGGAGCAGCAACACCCTCGGCGTCAACTACACCTTCGGCGGGGTCTGACCTAGCCTCGGATGGCGACGCGGTTGGAGGATCCCCCACTCCGAAGGATGACATCAGCACCACGCCCGGGCCATCGCTGCCAGGGCCTTCTCCAGGAATCCGGCTCGAGCAGACGGCTCGACCGGCCACCCCGAGGCCTCAGCCAGCTGTCCCCCGAGGACATCGGCCAGGCTCGCGGCCCCGGCAACTCGACTCCGGCGTCGGTCCCGCCAGTGGACGACCCGGCCAGGCTCCGGCCGACCAAGTCTTCTTTTTGGGCCAACTCAGCCTCTGTCCGTGCCGACACCGCTACCTCCGGCTTCGGCTCATCGAAGAGCGGCCGAGGGTTCATTTAACTAAGCAAGAGAAGCCTCGGACAGCAAGGCCGACCGAGCCGAGGGACTCCTACGCCTCCGGGATATGGATACCTCACTCGTCACCTTTGCACGAGGCGACTCACGCTTGGTGAAGCGGTTCAGATAGCCGACAGGCGAGTCTTAGTGCTCGAAATGAGGAAAAACACGGCTTCGTGCCAAAAATACATACATGTTCAGGCCCCGACAGCCACAATGAACAAAACACTGGCATTCAAGGTGCCATTACAAACGGAACTCCGGTTCCGTCCCCGCGGGTATGAACAACCTCCACACCGGGGAGCCTGCGGGGCGACAAGCTCCGGGCGACTCACCAGCGACCTCTGCAGCAGCAGCTATGGTCCCAGGACGGACGCGGCCACCGGAAGGTTCTCATTCACGTCCCCGCTCAAGGGACGTGAACCAGACATCAAAGCCAAAGAGCCGGAGGCCGGTCCGTAGACGGCGCTGACGGCCCCGATGGTGGGGAAGCTTCCCTCGGCTGCCACCACGTCAGCACCGATGGCGGCGTCCGCCTCTCCACCAACGCCGCACCGGCGAACGCGGGTCGCTCCAAAGCGCACCGGTAGGTCCTCGCTCCCGTCCTCGCCATGAAAGCGAGGAGGAGGACGGAATGTTGCATCCTAGCTGGGCAGCAACAGTTCGCCTTCCCCGGTATGGCTGGAGGACGCCTCCTCCGCAGAGCTGGAGGATGGTTTCCACCACCAGAAGCTGGAAGAGGAGGCAGCCAGCCGACCCGTGCGGGAGGTAGAGCCCCGGCTCGCCTCGCTCTCCGCCCCAGCAAGGATGATGAACATCCTTGAAGCTGAGGGCGGGACCAAGATCGCAGCCCGGCTTGCTTCTCCCCACCCAGGGGCTGGTGGTCACCGTCTTGGGTGACCACCGGCGAGGGGATGCAGCCGGGCCGCCTGATGAAAATCCTTGAAGCCGAACGATGGCTGAAAGGTACCAACTTCCACGAAGTTGCATTCCTCCAACGACAAGGCGGAAGGATTGCGGGAGTTCCCCATCCGGGGGCTCGGAAGGTGGAAAGACGCGATGCATAAGGGGGCGGAAAGACATGGTCGCCTTTCGAGGGGATTACCCCCCCTTTTAAAGGCGACTCTCCCCACTTGCGTCCTCAGCCATCGCGGGCTGAGTCTTCTCCAACACGCTCCAAGGTCCTCCCCCTACGGCATGGGGGCTGGGTCCCGCGCGTCATGCAAGCTGGCCCAGGGCAGAAGAAGCCAAAACCACCGCGCGCGGTGCATGCAACTGCCCAGCGATTAGAAGCGTTCCTCCACTATTGCCCAGACCAGCGGGTGAAAGGGCGGACAACCATGCAGGCGGCATGCAACCGCGCCAAGTGGGCGCACCCCTCCGACTTCCAACGCACCCAGCATGGAGGCCCAGGCCCACACGTCATGCAACCGGCGCGCCGGTTGCTACGTGCGAGCAACTGCACCGCCACTCGCGCCACTACCGCGCCTCCTCGACTGCGGAACCAGTACCGCTACTCGAGACGACCCTGCGTATGACCCAACAGTGCCAGCCAGGCGCGACGGTCAATACAGCCAAAAATGGGCAAGCAGTAATGGCGGTGGCAGGCGGGCGGAAGCAGCGGTCACGACATCAGCCAAGCTTACGTCCCATCCAGGGGCAGCAAGGAAACCTTCTCCCACGACATGAAGACGATGCGCCTGTGTTCCGTTCCTCGAACGGCCCGCGCCCGCGCAACGGCTGCCCCGCGAACCACTCGCCCCGTCGCATTAACTCCGCGGCGGGACAGGCGACACCTTTGGCAGGAGAAGCGAGCGACGCTTCACCTTCGCCATAATGACCGCGTCAAAAAGGTGCGCCACGTCATCTCGATTTCGTATTCTTTCCTTTTTCCTCTTTCTCTCTCTTACAACAGGGACCAGGAAAGGGGGATACCCCGAAAGGGATCCTTCTCCGCGAAGGAAACAGGCCCCGAGCCTCCCTACTGATCAGAGGTTCAAAGGCTGGCCCCTCGGAGGGGTTCAACAGCCGCCTCAGAGCGCTTGGGCTCCGCGCCCACTACTGGTCAGAGGTTCGAAGGCTGGCCCCTCGGAAGGGTTCAACGGCCGCCTCAGGCCACTCGGGCTCCGCGCCCACTACTGATCAGGGGTTCATAGGCTGGCCCTCGAAGGGTTCACAGCCGCCTCAGACACAGAGCGAGGGATGACCCTGGGTACGTTCAATACATAACCAAGGCTCGGGCTATGCTCCCGAGGTACCCTAGGACATTTCCGAGACCAGCGGGAATGATCTTGTAACAGAATCCCATCAGAGGGAGGCATCGAGCCCTCGGACCCCGTCAAAAGGGGACCGGGTCCGGCAGATCACCCGCAGGTACTTTTGGAGCGCGCCTCCGGGCCTCTAGCCGACCCCTAATAAATGGGGCACGGGCGTCCACTCGGATTACCCGCCAGCAGCTCACTGGAGACACCATGTTCGGCGCCCTCCAAGGGCAACATGGCGCTTTCCCCCCCTCCTCCTTGCGGAAAGGCGACGCAGGGGCGTATGTAAAAAAGTCGAGTCTGTCCTTGACCGTCCTCTCACCCTGTGCAGAGGCTCGGGGGCTGCTCTCGCAAACCCGGCTCCGGCCAAACCGTTGACAGCGTCAACATACCAGCCCGAGAACTTGGCACCCGACCGTGCACCCGGGCTACGGCCAGCTCGCATGAGGGAACAACCAGACCAGCCGAAGTGTTGCGAAACGCACTAAGACCTCGAAGGAGTCAAACCACTCCTCCGAGGCCTCGGGGGCTACACCCGGCGGGTGCGCTCGCGCGCACCCACCGGAACAAAACGCAACCGAGAAAGGCTGGTCCCCTTGCAAAAAAGTGCGACAAAAGCCTCCAAGCGAGTATTAACACTCCCTTCGAGGCTCGGGGGCTACTGTCGGGGACCATAATTAGGGGTACCCTCAAGACTCCTAAATCTCAGCTGGTAACACCCATCAGCACAAAGCTGCAAAGGCCTGATGGGTGCGATTAAGTCAAAGGTCGGTCCATTCGAGGGACGCGATCACGCCTCGCTCGAGCCCAGCCTCAGGCAAGGGCAGCCGACCCCGGAGGATCTACGTCTCGCCCGAGGACCCCCTCCAGCAACGGGCACACCTTCGGCTCGCCCGAGGCCCAGTCTTCGCCAAGAAGCAACCTTGGCCATGTCGCCACGCCAACCGACCAAATTGCAGGGGCATTTAATGCAAAGGTGGCCTGACACATTTATCCTGACGCGCACCCTCCAGTTGACAGAGCCGAAGTGACCGTAGTCACTTCGCCGCTCCACTGACCGGCCTGACAAGAGGACAGCGCCGCTTGCGCTGCTCTGACTGCTGTGCCACTCGACAGAGTGAGGCTGACAGCAGCCAAGTCCGGCCTCAGGCGCTATAGGAAACTCCGCTCTGCCCGACCCCAGGGCTCGGACTCGGGCTCAGCCCCGGAAGACGACGAACTCCGCTCCGCCCGACCCCAGGGCTCGGACTCGGGCTCAGCCCCGGAAGACGACGAACTCCGCTCCGCCCGACCCCAGGGCTCGGACTTGGGCTCAGCCCCGAAAGACGACGAACTCCGCTCCGCCCGACCCCAGGGCTCGGACTCGGGCTCGGCCCCGGAAGACGACGAACACCACTTCGCCCGACCCCAGGGCTCGGACTCGGGCTCAGCCCCAAAGGACGACGAACTCCGCTTCGCCCGACCCCAGGGCTCGGACTCAGCCCTGGCCTCAGCCGACAGTCTCCGCCTCGCCCGACCCAGGGGCTCGGACTCGACCTCGGCCTTGGAAGACAGACTCGACCTCGACCTCGGAGGAGCCTCCACCTCGCCCAACCCAGGGCTCGAACCGACCACGTCAACAGGAGGCGCCATCATTACCCTGCCCCAAGCTGACTCAGGCTACGGGGAACAAGACCGCCGTCCCATCCGGCTCGCTCCGCTATACGAGTAATGATGGCGCCCCGCACGCTCTATGACGACGGCGGCTCTCAGCCCCCTTACGGAAGCAAGAGGACGTCAGCAAGGACTCGACAGCCCCTACAACTGTCCTTCCGCCAGGCTCCGGCGCTCCTTCGACGGCCATGACATCACACGAACCGGGTGCCAAAACCTCTCCGGCTGCCACGATGGCATGTACTTAGGGCACTAGCTCTCCTCCGCTAGACACGTTAGCACACTGCTACACCCCCCATTGTACACCTAGATCCTTTCCTTACGCCTATAAAAGGAAGGTCCAGGGCCCTCTTACAGAGGGTTGGCCGCGCGGGGAAGGACGGGACGGCGCTCGCGTGAGGCCGCTCGCTCCCTCCCGCATGGACGCTTGTAACCCCCTACTGCAAGCGCACCCGACCTGGGCGCGGGACAAACACGAAGGCCGCGGGATTTCACCTCTCACGCCTGTCTCCCTCCGGCTTCTTCCCTCCTTCGCGCTCCGTCTCGCGCCAACCCATCTGGGCTGGGGCACGCGGCGACAATTTACTCGTCGGCCCAGGGACCCCCTGGGTTCAAAACGCCGACACATTGCACGACATCACATCTTCATTGTAGTCTTCAGGACCATCATTGATTTTAATGAAATTGTGTAGTACACAACCAGCCAGTACAATATCTCTTTGAGTCTCTATAGAATAATAAGAAGCACATTTGAGAATAGGGATACGCATTTTGAGCACACCAATAATGCGTTCAACATGGTTCCGTAGTTGGGCATATCGTAGGTTGAACAACTCCTTTGCATTGCTTGGCCTTAGATTACTTCTAGCTTGCTCTTGCAAATGATATCGAACATTACGATATGGAGCTATAAAATTAGGAGTATTTGCATATCCTGCATCAACTAAATAAAATTTGCCCGTAGGAACATAGAAACCATGAGCCATTGCATCCTGTAACACTCGGGCGTCTGCAGTTGATCCTTCCCATCCAGCACTGACATGCACAAATTTACTATTGAAGTCACACGCCACCATTACATTCTGTGATAGACCACCCTTTCTATTTCGATATGGGTCTTGCAAGCTAGGAGATATAGTAATAGGAACATGAGTACCGTCAATCGCTCCAATACAATCCTAAAAAATATAACTGTTAAAGTATAATGCCTTCACGTATAGCATGAGTTACTTAAAATCAAATAGGGCATAAGTTACCTTAAAGTATGGCATAAACTTGGGGTTGCTAGATATAACAACTGGGGTAATGATTGGAGGCAGTTGTATCATCCTAGATGATAATGAGACAATAGCTTCAAGTACAAGATTGAAATATCGACTAATAGTCTCTCCGCTATGCTGAAACCGTTCTTGTATGGATCGATTACTTGCATTTGTTGAAAGGCAAAACAGAAATATTGTTAATTGTTCGTCAACTGAAACATCTCTTCCATTTGTAAGGCTATTGTTGTCAATTAGAAGATCTACCTGTTGGAGACTTGTTCTCAAATGCTTCAAGAACAAGGCAACATAGAAAATGTTAATCGGTTAAGTCCTTCGTCCTACGAAGCATTATTTCCCTTGGGATATAATGATTTTCGGACGAAGGTCACAAAGGGCTAACCTTTATAAATGCATTGCATATTGACGAAGAATGAATTACAAGAAACATAAAGAATTACGTAGATCATCATATATCATTATTATATATAAATAAAAATAACATTGAATTACAGATGTACCTCCAATTTGAAGGAAATGAAAGTACGAGCGTGACGCAAAAGTGAACACCAATCAGCGTGAACAGTACGGGGGTACTGTTCACCTATTTATAGGCACGGGGTACAACCCATACAAAATTACATACTTGCCCTTTACATTTGGTGGTAATTCTATAGCAATCTATCGAGGTCTAAATGGCCTTTTCATTTTCGAGTCGGTTCCCTTTTCTGCGAACATGCCGAAGCTTTCCTGCTTCACAGCTTCGGCGCTGTGTCAACCTTCGTATCTTTTGAGCTTCTCCCTCTCTGATACGAGTCCGAAGATACCTGTTCACACATTATACTCTAGAAACACTGTTAAATCATGTTTTTGAGGACCTTCGGAAGCCGAAGGCCCCCAACAGTAGCCCCTCGCAATATTAATTTGTTAAAATAATAAATTTAGATTGCGACATGGACGAAGGCTTTAAGCCGAAGGTCCGAAAAAACACCTTCCCTTTGCTAGAATAGCAACATTCACTGACAGGCGGGGTCTTTCCATTTTTACCGCATCGAGCGTATAAATAAGAGCATACCGCGAGCTCATTTGGTACGCTCTCTTGTCACTTGCTCTCGCTCGCTCGATTTTTAGCTTTTGCGCGCTAAGATTCCCTGAGTCTTTAGTTTTAAAGCTTCGGCTTTGAAAACAGTTTTTTAGTATTTCCGAAGATGTCTGGAGACAAGAAAGCTGTTGCTGAGACGAAGCTGTCTCTTGATGAAGAGAAAAAGAAAACTGCTGGTGAGACGAAGCTGACTCTTGATGAGGAGAAAAACTTGGGGTTTCTTATAGCGATGTCGAAGACAAACACGGAAAAAATTACCAAGGAAATTCTGGAAGGCTTGTCTGAGGATACTGGTGACAGTGACAGTTATGATGTGGACAGCGGTAGCGAAGACTCCGAAGATCGTCCCTGGCGACCAAGCCATTCAGTTTATGGTAAATCAACTATCAAAGAGAATCATCTTGTCAACATGAGAGGAAGGTATTTTCGGGATTTGTCCATTGTGAGGGCCGATGAAGGAGAGAAGACTTGCCCACACCCTGAAGAAAATGAAGTCGTAGTATACCGAAGCTTTCTGAAAGCTGGGCTACGATTTCCCTTGAGTAGCTTCGTCGTGGAGGTGTTGAAAATCTTCGAAGTCTATCTTCATCAACTTACTCCCGAGGCAATTATAAGGCTAAATATCTTCGTGTGGGCCGCGAGAAGCCAAGGTCTGAAGCCTGATGCAAGAAGTTTCTGTAATATACACGAATTATTATATGAAACAAAGCCTTGGGGCAAAGAACAGTACCATAATAACTTTGGCTGCTACAGTTTCGTCTCTCGGTCCGGGGCAAGCTGTCCCGTACCAACCTTTCGGAAGAGATGGCCCGGGGATTGGATGACAGAATGGTTTTATGTGAAGAATGACCTATCAGCACGAGAAGATATCAAAGGTATAATTATGCGTCCTATTTGGCAAAGCTTCGGCCTTCGGAGGCCGAAGGTGGAAATGAATGAAGCTGCCGAAGAATGCCAGAGGGCCTTCGGCGTCATCTGCTCTTTTATTGGAACAAGAGATTTAGTACAAGAGCATATTGCCTTCCGGGTGTGGCCTCTTGCGGAGAAATGGGAAATGCCTCAAGAAACCATAAAAGAGGCCGACGAAGGTGGGCTTGTGAGACTGAAGTACACCTTCAAGTTTGGAGATAAATTTACTGAGCCAGATGATGACTGGCTAAAGAGTATTGAAAATTTAAGTGACGAATTGCTTGGTGCTTATTCGAAGGCCGAAGATACTGCGATGTCAGCAGCCTTCAGAGGCCGAAAAAAGAAAAGGCTGAATCGGGTATTTGATGCAATTGGGTTTGTTTACCCTGACTATTGCTACCCCGTCCAAAGGCAGAAAAGAAAGAACACAACCTCTGCAAAAGAAGAAGCTGCAACTGCTCCTAGCAAGCCAGAGCCTGAAAGAAAGAAAATAAAAGTCCTCACTCACCGACCGCGCTATATCGAACCAGCTTCGGTGCCGGAGTTTACCGAAAAATCTTCTTCGGCTACCGAGGCTAAAAAGCCAACCAGACCAGTCACGCCGCCTGCAGCTGCAGGGATGACCGAAACGGCGAAAAAGATAGAACTAGAAGAACCGAAGGTTTCGCTGCCAGAAACCAAAGAAATGGCCGAAGCGCCATCTACAGAAAAAAATGGAGAAGTGAAAAAAGCAACTGAAGAAAAAGTACCAGAAATTGTGAGTCCTGCAGCAAATGTTGAGACAATAAAAAATCAAAAAGTGCCAGCAGTGACTCCAAAAAGAAGAAGAATGGCCAATGTGCTAGATGTACTAGAAACAATTAAAACTTCAAGCACACCTCCGAAGAAGACTGTTGCCATTCCTGAAACGACAACTGAAATTTCTGATAACAAAACTCCAGTGCAAGGGACTGAAGCCGAAGCTGGGTCCTCAGAGCCCACGAAGATAGAATCCTTGGAAACTGAGGAAAAAATAACAAAGCCAACTTTTGTTGAAGAGATCGGAGTCATTGCCCCCGAAGCATGCATCAGAGTTCGTGATTATATTGTTCGTCATGCTTCGGGGAAAAAACTTTCAGAAAAAGAGGAGCAAGAGGCCCAGCATTACGCCCAAAAGCTGAAGTATCCAAAGGGGGCGTTAATATTCAATGGTAGTGGAGAAGAAGACTTTTTGTATTGTCTCCCTGACAACAAGGAAATTTCTGTTTGCCGGGAGATGAGCAAGAGCTTCGGATTCCCAACCTTAGAAGACGGGCTCTCGGTGCTGTCGAAGAACGATTTGGCCGACAGCCTGGCCTACAATAGCTTAAAGGTGCGACAAATGGGATCCTTGTATTCTTTGTTGATACCAAAAAAAACCTTTTGCTTGTTTTATTGAAACACACATACTTTTCTTTGCAGGGCCTGATACTTAGTAATGCCCTCAGGGCACAAAAAGATGCTGAAGACGAAGGGTGTACTATAGCCCTGAGCAACCTTCGTTCCGAAGTAATTGAACTGAGGAACGAAGGCCTCGAAAAAGATAAAATATTACACTCATTGGTAAATAAGATAAAGGAAGACGAAGCTGCGTTCAAGAGTCAGGCTGAAGCTCAGAAACGCGAAATAGAAGATCTTCGGAAACAACTGGCCAGAGCCAGGGAAGAACGTGTACTTGAAGAAACAAGGCGAGAGCTCAGCGACCAATGGGCGGATCACTTGGAAGCAACTGTTGAAGAGCTTCGTTCATCCAAGAAGAGGTGCTATAACAAATCTATAGAATGTGTTAAGAAGTTGAAGGCTAGCTTCGCCAGGGTCGGCGCCTTCTCTAGTGAAGAAAACTTTATAAGAGGCAATCCCGAAGGTCCTATTGAATGGATCGACCACGAAGCTGAAGCCTTCGAAGAAATTTTAAATAGCCGTGGGGATATATGTGCTTTCTCTGGGGCCAGAGGAATTGCCACCATTCTAGAGAAGAAGGGCTGTGAACACGTAAAAATCTTAGCACAATCCGAAACTGCTTTGTCCTTTGAAGACGCAAAAGACCCTTCGGCCGAAGCAAGCATAATTGGTGGAAAGTTTTTTACTGATATCTGGGATAATGGTGGCTGAGAAATGGCAGGAGAAATTATTCAAAGAAGTGAAAAGGGCATTCACGATGCTAGAGAAGTGGCTAAGGCTGCTGAAAAGAGCACAGAGCCCGAAGGTCAATTAGGTATTAACTAATAGTTTGTATTGTGTTGTAATTTTTGGTTTTAAGCTTCGTTTTCCGTTTGTAATAGCAGCATAGCCGTGTCCTGTCCTTCAGATCCTGCTGAAGCGTCTCCAGGCCCTCAGCCGAAAGGAGACGATGAAATTAAAAAGATGGCCGAAGCAATCATGGACGAAGTCGTCAATCGACTCCTGAATGAGGCTGCAGAAGTTGTTCTAAAAGAAAATTGAACACTATTGTAAAGTAAACTTCTGAATTGTAACATTTTGTAATCCTGAATGTAATATACCCCTTTTATTGCTTAATTCTTTACGATGCATGAAACTTTACACGTACCGCTTTTTGAGTCTTTGACGAAAAAACACCTTCCCTTCTTTTCATGCTTCGTGAAGAAGGATTTTTGTTTGTCACAACAATATCCAGTGTTCTGATGAATAATATCCAGGCTTCTTGACAATGCGAAGCTACTTAGCATGGTTTGCCCTTTTCAAAACATTCTTCCGAAGATCGATGTCACATCCCCTTCTTGTGCTTTATGCAATATGATGTATGATGCTTATGTTATGCGAAATGATGCGATGATGTTATGCTGAGTAAAATGTTGTTTATTCCGAAGATACACGCGTTCCTGTGACAAAACATACAAAATTTTTCATTATAAGCCTCCCTTAGGAGCTTCTTCGCCTTTTACTTCAGCGGAATCAGCGTTGACTTTTCGCTGTAAGCTCTGCATTCCCTTAGGAACGTCTTTGGAGCTTCTTCGCCTTTACTTTTGGCGGAATCAGCGTTGACTTTTCGCTGTAAGCTCTGCATTCCCTTAGGAACGTCTTTGGAGCTTCTTCGCCTTTACTTTTGGCGGAATCAGCGTTGACTTTTCGCTGTAAGCTCTGCATTCCCTTAGGAACGACTTTGGAGCAAAAAACTTACACTGCGTTCCCTTTGGAACGACTTTTTGTGACTTCGGCAACTTACTCTGCGTTCCTTAGAACGACTTTTCACTGTTTCGAATAATTTTCGGTAGTCCGAAGGTCCTCTGGATTATCACAAGTCTTTAAACTTTAACAATTCAAGCCTGAGAAAAATATATTTTCCTTGTGGGAATCAACGAAAGTATTTATATGAAACCTAAACAATATCCTTTATTACAGAAAACAAAACTGGATAGAAAAGATTGCTATTAGGGTAGGATATTTGTCAATAGATGTGCTTTGACTCTGGCACGGTGCTGTTGACTGTACGAGCTTCGGACTGCTCTCGGAAGTCCCTTTGGTGTGGGGCATACTGGCTCCCTTCTGGCTGCTGTCCTTGCTGTAACGGAGGTGGAGGCGGAGGTTGTTGCCAAGAAGCTTGAGATTGACTCGCCGAAGCAACAGAAACTGCAGGATGGTTGCCTACATACTCTGGGATGTAGGGCGAGTGATACGAAGCTGTATGCATGACCTGCTTCGGCTGAGCTTGTTGTGCTGCGGCTTCGGCTATTTCCTTTTGCTTCTGGATGGTAACATGACACATCCTGGTAGTATGGCCCTTGTTCTCACCACAGAATAAGCAAAAGATTCTTCTCTGTTGATCGCCAAATCTTCCTCCGAAGCCCCTGGCACCTCTGCCTCTTGGAGCTGGTGGTCGGAAGGGAGCTTGCTGTTGCCCCGAAGCCTGTGAGGAATATTGTGGCCTTTGCTGTTGGCTCCCCTTATCATCACTTTGTGTAGAGTTATGAATTGATCTAACATGCCTCGGGTAAAACCTCCCACCGAAGCCCCTGGTCATTTCAGAAAACCTGAAGGCCTCCTCCCTTCTTTGGCGAAAATCGTTATCGGCCCGAATGTACTCATCCATCTTCTGGAGAAGCTTCTCCAAAGTTTGAGGGGGCTTCCTGGCGAAGTACTGAGCTGACGGTCCTGGCCGAAGCCCCTTGATCATGGCCTCAATGACAATTTCATTGGGCACCGTTGGTGCCTGTGCTCTCAAACGCAAGAACCTTCGGACATACGCCTGAAGGTATTCTTCGTGATCCTGGGTGCACTGGAACAGAGCCTGAGCAGTAACCGGCTTCGTCTGAAACCCTTGGAAGCTAGTTAACAAGAGGTCCTTCATCTTCTGCCATGAAGTGATCGTTCCTGGTCGAAGGGAGGAATACCAGGTTTGAGCAACACTTCTGACAGCCATAACAAAAGATTTGGCCATGACCGCAGCATTGCCACCATAGGAAGATACTGTTGCCTCGTAGCTCATCAAAAACTGCTTCGGGTCTGAGTGGCCATCGAATACGGGAAGCTGAGGAGGCTTGTAGGACGGAGGCCAAGGTGTAGCCTGCAGCTCAGCGGACAGAGGAGAAGCATCGTCAAAAACAAAATTCCCATGATGGAAATTGTCATACCAGTCATCTCCGTTGGGAAAACCCTCCTGATGAAGGTCTTGGTGCTGAGGCCTTCGGTGTTGCTCATCCTGAGCAAGGTGACGAACTTCTTCAGAGGTTTCGTCTATCTGCCTCTGAACTTCAGCTAGCTTGGCCATCTTTTCTTTCTTCCTCTGCACTTGTTGATGAAGCATCTCCATATCTCTGATTTCTTGATCCAACTCGTCCTCTGGTGGTGACGGGCTAACAACCTTCCTTTTCTGGCTTCGGGCCTCCCGAAGAGAGACTGTCTCCTGATTGTGGTCCAGCGGTTGTAGAGCTGCAGTCCCAGGTGCTGAAGCTTTCTTCGGCGCCATAACGAAGGTTTATGATCGCCGAAGATAAAAAACTCCAAAGAGTGGAAGTGAGTTCACCCCACGGTGGGCGCCAATGTTGGGGACTTGTTCTCAAATGCTTCAAGAACAAGGCAACATAGAAAATGTTAATCGGTTAAGTCCTTCGTCCTACGAAGCATTATTTCCCTTGGGATATAATGATTTTCGGACGAAGGTCACAAAGGGCTAACCTTTATAAATGCATTGCATATTGACGAAGAATGAATTACAAGAAACATAAAGAATTACGTAGATCATCATATATCATTATTATATATAAATAAAAATAACATTGAATTACAGATGTACCTCCAATTTGAAGGAAATGAAAGTACGAGCGTGACGCAAAAGTGAACACCAATCAGCGTGAACAGTACGGGGGTACTGTTCACCTATTTATAGGCACGGGGTACAACCCATACAAAATTACATACTTGCCCTTTACATTTGGTGGTAATTCTATAGCAATCTATCGAGGTCTAAATGGCCTTTTCATTTTCGAGTCGGTTCCCTTTTCTGCGAACATGCCGAAGCTTTCCTGCTTCACAGCTTCGGCGCTGTGTCAACCTTCGTATCTTTTGAGCTTCTCCCTCTCTGATACGAGTCTGAAGATACCTGTTCACACATTATACTCTAGAAACACTGTTAAATCATGTTTTTGAGGACCTTCGGAAGCCGAAGGCCCCCAACACTACTAGTTTGCAAAAAAATTCCTTCTCCATGCGAAACTCGCGTCTAGCTCGTACATTATGTCCTTGTAGAAGTTCTTCGACATGTTTTTCCCCGAAAGGATTGAAGTGTGGATAGGTGTACGCCCATGAGAATGATTTCCTTCTAACCATTGGCTGATAATTTCCATGTCTTCATCCTCTCTTCTCTTCCTGCTAAAGAAATTGGTCCACATCTATTGCTTCTTTTAACTCCAATTTGCTGGTGTGCGTATCTGGTGGATGAGTAGTGTGCGTATCTGGTGGATGACAGTCTATGGACAACATATATATTTATACACAAGGAATGGATGAGTAATGTATGGTTGTTTAGTCAAATTTGTAGAGTTATGAGTGCACCTAACTCTAATTAACAGGGTTCTGATTACAAAAGCATTGGTTACTTGTCATAGCACTGATTTGGTTGTAGCTGACTCGTTGTTGATCTCATCAAAGCATTAATTATCATGTTTATTGATAGGTTATTGAAGGATGGCAGAAGAGAAGACTTGATGTCAGATGGAAGCAAAATTGTCTTTTGTTTGATTGCTGGAAGTGTTCCAGCGCTAGTGCTTTTTGAACGTTGATTGCTGAAACTGTCTTTTGTTTGTTAGCTGCAAAAAGCTTTTGAACGTTGTAACAGAAATATTGCCGGCTGATGGTAAATTTAAACAAGCCAAAAACTGTGCTACCAAACATGGCTATGTATTAAGAAATAATGTAGGTTTACTCCTGTTTTGCTAAAACTGTGGTTTTCTGTCACGACATACTGTATACTATGGTTTTGATATACTGTAGTATTTGAAAGCTCCGCTTCCAAACAGGGCCTAAATGGCCCATCAGCCCGGCCGGACGTGCGAGGTGAACAGAGTCACCGGATTTCAATCGGCTGTAGAGATTGGCATAGCGGTTCCCTGGGCGTGCGAGAAATGTAAGAAATGTTGTCACGAGTAATGCTGGTAACAAGTGCATAAGGGTTACTGTAATGCAAATTGGATATCAAATCAAAAAAAAATCCAAAAATCCAAAAGTCAAAAGGAAATGAATTAGTTAATTCAATAATAAAGAAAAGGGTACTCACACTTGATTTCATTGCCCAAGCGAATCCCATTCAATCGTTTACTTATGGAATGAATCCGTTGGAAAGTTCAATCCATTTTTTTCATATAAATTTCGCCTTTGTGAAGGATCTGTGCCTACTCTACTTTCCTATCTAGGACTTCAATATACAAAATATATACTATTGTGAAGCATAGATTGTTGTCAACAGAGATTGAGAGGGATCAAGAATCCTAATTCTCGCTATTTGGAATGGATCCAATTCTATTGAGTCTGACCCATAGTGATCATTTCTCTTTAGCAAAGAATGACCTTGGTTATCGAAGGATTGAACAACCGAGATCCATTTACTTATGATTGATTCTGATGAGATATATGTCATAAGTGAATATGCGTTTTCATTTGATCCTGATGAGATATATATCATAAGTGAATATGCGTTTTCATTTGGAGATGACGCTGTTTCATGAAAGTCTTGCAAGCAGACCATCTTAACGAGGTCGACTATGGAAGAAGAACTCACAACATTAGATACCGCTTCAGTTTAGCCTGAGTGGCTTCGCGAACTCCTTATGGATTTACTAGTGATTGAAAACATGTGTCGGTTATTTCCATGAACTGTGATAATTAATATAAATAGTTCTAAGGATAATATGAAGTCGACAAGGCACATAAAGAGGCGTTTGAAATCTGTCAGAAAATTGAGAAACTCCGGAGTAATAGCGTTGGATTATGTCCATATATCTAAAAATCTGGCAGATTAATTTATTAAGAGGCTATCACGTAGTGTGATAAATAGTGCATCAAGTGAGATGGGTCTGAGACCCACCTAAAGTTTATCATAGTGGTAACATATTCTATGTGATCGCAGATCCCGTGAATTAGAATGGTGAAACAAGCTAGTGGTAAACTAAGAGGAAAGACCCTTAATAAGGTTCATTTCAGATGCATAACTTTCCTTACTGTAAGGTAGGTTGATGTTTACACCTTAATATGTTTCAAATGGTTTTGTAAAGCAAAGATATTGTCCTACAAAATATCTTTAGAGGAACATACTTATATGGGTTAACTGCTAGTCACATTTATGCGATCTAGGTGGTCTCTAAGTACCCATGAAAGGCTATGGAGTTTGACTTATATGCTCCAACCAGAGGGGATGCGTTCGGCAATCTAATACTGGTAAACAATTTAAATTAAACTTATTCCACGCAAAACTACCAATTCAAGGTCTAGTCCATTGTGCAGTTGTGGTTAAGTGTAATCTAGGTTCTATGTGGATGTTCAACTTAACAGTCTCCATTAAAACACCAGTATATCAAACGTTTGAGATGATGAGAGCATTTTAGTGTGACTTAGCTTTTGGTGTGGAAAGTTGGATTAATGTGGGCTTGACCCATATTAATATTCAATAATAGTCAATGCTAATGGCCCACTTTAATGATATGGTGTACTAATAATTTTATACCATATTGGAAGTTCAAGGAACAAATCAATCAACTTAAATAGGTGGACCATTGGTGCATTTATTGAGAAGTTGAGAAAAGGATGAAGGACTGCCACACGCACGCGCGCGTGCCGCCACCGCCGAACGGGTCGTGGCTCGTGGCTCATGGTATATCAGATCTTGGTCCGAATATTCCTTCCTAACGGTTGCACATTTTGCCTGGAGTGATGACCGTCTGTTTTATGTCTTATGGCTCGTCTGTTTCTGGCTGTAATGGTTATCAGTTTCTGGATCTTATGGCGATTTTACTGTTCGTTCCCCTCCTTTTGTGCATGTATAAATACAAAGGAGGTGGACGCTCTTCTGGTTACGTGAATAGTCTCTCAAACGCGTTGCACTCAGCCCATTCTCGTCCCACCTTCTACGAGCATAGATAGTGGGAGAGTAGGCCTCCAAAATGGTCGCCCGCAGAGGTACACTTGCACGGGTGTGTGGGGGATCAGGATTTTGGGAGCGTACTCGCGACTACCCGCTTCGTCCGATCGACTAGCACTGATCTCGTTCTCCGTCGTCAGTGCCATTTGAGGGACTGCACTACGTACACCTGCCTGCATCAACTTTGTACGACTACACCGAACATACACACGAGATGTCTCGTGTGAATGGAGCCACTGATGCCTTGAGCACCGGTCCCTCCGCAGGGTACATTCTGTTCTTCGTATTTGTGTATGTTTTACTGTTGTTTACTACTTATGCAAGTAGTGATACACACATGCACATACATGTCATCACATTCATCACACTGGTTTTCTGGATTAAATTAAAACTGATAATGTCTACTTTCTAACAATGAATAGGGTCATGAATGCTCTGGGTTTCGGCTATTCAGACTACTCCAAACCAACCCCTAATGCCGAAGATGGAGAGAAGAGGAAAAGAGGTGCGAAGGTGGCTGGTAAGAGGACCTCTAAGGGGGAAGAGGAGAATGAAATTGATGGTAGTGAAGAACCGAAGGTTGGAGGGAGTGACAACGACGAAGATTCACTTTCGGACATGGCCACTCGCTTAAAGAGAAAGAATGCTGAAATTACTCGGACTGGACCTGAAAAGACAATTACAAAAGAGCCAGGAAAAGGATGTGCATCTACTTCATCCTCGGGATGTACAAGAGAAACAAGGTGGTGCCAGTAGCGTATCTAGAATTTTATTTAAGGGTATGCCATTTAAAATTTATAACTATATAACAATTATAGAATTTGCACCGATAAGACCTAAATTCAAGAATTAAGTTAAAATTATTGTAACACCCCAGGTGTTTACCTTCCATTCGACAATAATTGTCACTTAAGCCAGGATGTATTTCAAACTTACAAATATTTTATAACATTTCAAAGTATAATATTTTTGAATCACTTCTGTAATCAACTCCTATGATGTATAATATAATATTATTGCAACTTGTAACCTTTTGTAATAAAGAAATTTCGCTGCAATTGTTGATGTGTGATTTGTGTTTACTTTAATCATGCGATCTTGGTTATAAGTGGTTTATCTAGGGTCCTTGGGACACTCGAACGGATCATGTTAAGTTATCCGGTGCACATGCATAGCCGTCTGATGTCTTTGGGACGAGGACAAGTGCATGTGGGCCTAATAACTTGGTAGGTTCTGCCACAGCAAGTATCAAGGTCTCTGATCATGATCCATTATGGAACTACACTGAGATGTTATCTTCTGTGGACTTCTCCCTCGAAACGATCTCAATATTTAGTTCTCATTTATCATAATGCCATATCTAAATCTAATTTCCACATTCTTTTAAGGGATATATATATGTGTCCGACTGAGTATGATAGGACTCCCTTCGGAAGTTGCATAGAGGTAGCATTTGAGAGGTGAATTTATATTCGTGTTAACCAACTGTAAGAGGTGGTAGACAAGGGACTCTGTGCCATCTGTCGTAGTGATCAAGTCACATCTGCTATCACAGTTGGATCAAAAGAACATAATACTCTGATGTGTTCCCTAATGAAATTCCTATAAATTAGAAGTCTCTATCCAAAGCTAAAATCTATTTATCTAGGGTCGTACTGTAACACTCCATTGCTCCCACACAATGAATGTTACCAAAGTCCCTTCCCACAGAAACTTCAACAACATAAGAGAAGAAGTAAATACAGAAAGTAAAGAAAAATACGGCAACACCTCCCTTGAAAATAGCAGAATCGAGAGGAACATACAGTTTACACATAATGTAAGAGATAGATAATCCATAGAGTATAATCAGAATGCATAAGGTAGTAACAAACATTCATAACCAAAATAAAGTAAAATAGAAATGAAATTCAGCCAACTCAAAAGCAAATTCGACTACCATGAAGGCTAGAACATATTATTCCCCTAGACTTGAACCCCTGTTTAACATTCGTACTAAGCAGTGGTACAATTATTTAAGGGCGTAGTGATCGTGCTGCTACTTCCCACCTTTCCCCAAGCAAGATTCAAGTGCCTGCATCAAACAATGCAAGAGTGAGATGACACATCTCAGCAAGTAAAATGATCAAACAACAATTTGACAATGTAAACAAACCGTGTCTTAACAACCACGTAGTTCATAACTTCCTTCTTGAATATTAAAATGCAGCAAGTAAACAAGATATCAATTACTCAGTTCCAAAACGAAACACAAAGTGAAGATCCACAATAACCACATAGCCATAACAGGCCCCACATTCCACCCATGAATGCACATGGCTACAGATGCAGTAATGACTTCTGCCTTCATACCTCTAAGGGTAGGAAGCTGCATCATACCCCTCTTCGGGCAACATATGATGCTGAGTGTACTGATACGGTCGGACCATAGGATCGCGACAAAACTTCTATGCAAGGGATGATGGATGCACTATGCATGACAACAACATGAGACCCTCCACCCAACATGTGGTAAACATAAACTTCAACTTCTTCAAAATGATAATTAACACGTGTCGAACAACATCTTCCACATAAGTAAATAATGGAACATGAATAACATCGAGCAACAATTCCCACAATGGAGTACGAGAATGAATACATTTGATATGGATGTGATCAAGTATAGGACACATAAATAAATCAACGGTATAAACCACCACTATTTTACTTGCCTTCACCGGGGAAGTTTGGACAAAGCCCTAAGTACGATCCGGAAGTCCACCACCTATTTTTGAGACACAACTTAGTGCACAATTTTCACATAACAACGCTCATAAACAACGCCGCACCTACGCACAATTCAAACCCCGCCGCGGGCGACAACTCTCCCCAACACCCACCAAACTGCAGTGCCTCTGCTTAACAATTTCATATCTTTAAAATTATGATAGCAGTGGTAACAAACAAAAACTCCAGAGGCATTTACATAAAATTCCCCACAAGTTTTGTATACAAATTATAATTAAATTCCAACATCTAATTAGCCTAAAACCATCCACAAGATAACCCCTGCAATCTGTTTTTGGACAGCAACATACCTGGATTCAAACAACGATATCTCCTAAAATATAACTCCGAATCGAGCGCATAAGTACTCGTTGGAAAGGTATGACAAAGCTCTACATGATTCTCCTACTGATTCCCACCAATTACCCATGAAAAATTCCCAGAAACCATTAGAACTACTGTTTTTCGCCCACCCACAAAATTTCTGGACAGCACCTCTACCGATTTGTATAGGTAAACATATAATCAATTGGATTGCAGCATAATTAAACAAGAGATAATATCAAAATCACCTTGAATTCTCCCCCTTTTCTCCCTCCTTCCTTCCACCAAAATCCAATTGGAGACTTGCACCAACGCAACGTGGATCCATGCGGGAAAGGGGCTGCACCTTGGGAGGGGAAGAGGGGGGGGGCTAGGGTTGTTGTGGGGGCTGCAAGAACTTGAGGGAAATGGAGATGGGGAGGGGGAGCGGCGGCCAACACAAGGGAGAAGAGAGGGGAAGGGGGCGGCTGCACACTAGGGGAAAAAGAGGGGGCGACTAGGGTTGGGGGGAGGAAAAGAGTGGGCTCTCTGTCGGATCGAGATCAACGGCCCAAAATCGCTCACATGCCTGTGCTCCCGTCCCCCGCGTACACAACCAACATAAATTCTACTGTTTTATGAGGTTTTCCTCCCAAATTTCCAATCCCCAAAAGCGCACCACCCGAAAGAGAAAAAACAAAGAAAGAATAAACTCCAACCTCTCTTCTTTGCAAACTGGGTATCACACGTACCATAAGGACCAATTCTCTTATATGTGGTCTCATGTCTCATGACTTTGGTGGTGACTGCACATTTACAACGTTCCTTTGTAGAGCTGTTGAAGAATGATGTTAAGTTTAATTGGTCTCCCAAATGTAGTGAGAATTTTGAGCAGCTGAAGACACTATTAACTACTGCACTGGTCTTGGCTCAACCAGACATTGAGAAGTCGTTTGACGTATACTGTGATGCGTCAGGCATTGGTCTCGAATGTGTTTTGATGCAAGAAGGTCGAGTAATAGCTTATGCCTCAAGACAACTACGTCGGCATGAGGAGCATTACCCGACACATGATTTGGAATTGGCAGCAGTAGTTCATGCCCTTAAAATCTGGCGTCATTATCTACTGGGAAATGTATGTCATATATACACCGATCATAAGAGTCTAAAGTACATTTTTACCCAGTCAGAGTTGAACATGAGACAAAGAAGATGGTTTGAGCAAATTAAGGATTATGATCTAGAAATTCATTATCATCTAGGAAAAGCTGATGTAGTGGCTGATGCCCTAAGTCGTAAAGCGTCTTGCCATTGCCTTACTGTGAGGTCACCTGATACTACTTTATGCCAGGAAATGGAAAGACTAAATTTGAGTATAGTACCACAAGGAATTTTGATGCAATTATGGCTTGAGTCTATTCTTAAACAGAGGATTATGGATGCTCAGAAGGTTGATAAGGGTATGAAGCATATCCAAGAGAAAATGGAAGTTGGTAAAGCCACTTATTTTAGGAAGGATGACCAAGGAGTGTTATGGTTTAAAGATCGTATAGTGGTACCTATGGTTGTTGAACTTCGTCAACAGATCTTGGATGAAGCTCATCTCAATCCGTATTCTATCCATCCTGGAAGTACCAAGATGTACCAAGATTTGAAACAATATTACCGGTGGACAAAAATGAAGATAGAAATTGCTCGTTATGTAGCAAAGTGCGACACTTGTCAACGAGTGAAGGCGGTACACATGAAGACTACGGGACCCCTACAATCGTTACCTATCCCAACATGGAAATGGGATGACATAACTATGGATTTTGTTGTCGGATTACCCAGGACATCTAAAGGGTATGATTCTATCTAGGTTATAGTAGATCAACTTACAAAAGACTGCCCATTTTCTTCCAGTTAAGTACCCAGTGGTTATGTATGCTAAAGTGTATATCGCACATATCTTGAGCTTGCATGGAGTGCCAAGAACAATAGTGTTAGACCGAGGACCACAATTTGTATCCAAATTTTGGGAAGAATTACACAAATCTTTGGGTACTAAATTGCTCCATAGTTCGACCTATCATCACCAGACAAGTGGACAAACATAAAGATTAAATCAAATACTGGAGGATATGTTACGAGCTTGTGTTCTAGAATTTCCGCAAAAGTGGGATGATTGTCTGCCTTTGGCAGAATTCTCCTACAATAAGAGATATCAAGAAAGTATCAAAATGGCACCTTTTGAAGCTCTGTATGGTCAACGATGTAGAACACCTTTGAACTGGTCAAAACCAGGAGAGAGATGGTTTTCAGACCTGATTTGGTCAAAGAAACGGAAGAAAAAGTTCAGCGCATACGACACAACTTGAAAGAAGTTCAAGCACGGTAGAAGGACTAGTTTTCGGATGCTAAATCACTTTGACTAGTTATCGGATTTCATCATAAAAGTACTAGTTAACAAGAACTTGGCTTTATTCATTAAAAAGGATAGTTTTTACAAACTACCATGACTAGTTATCCAAATAAAAGGATGGTTTCATCCTAGTACAAACTACTACTTTTCCTACCAGAATAAGCTACCATGCAGCCGACGATGCTTGCTGGGACGCATCTCATCACATATTTGGCTTCACCCGCCATCATCATCGCCATCATCGTCGCCACTGTCATCACTGTCGTCGTCACTACTGTCGTCTTCACTGCTGCCATCGTCGTTCTCGTCATTATCGTCCTCTTCATCCGAGGAGACGATGTCCATCCATTGTCCAGACATCGGGTCATCGTCGTTGTTGAAGGACTTCACATCTGACGATTCTCTGTAGGACGTCCAAGACCAGTCAGTGCTGGTGTCGGAGTCCAGTTCCCCGTCAACAAGGAACTAGAGGTCGTCCTCCCCCTCGGTGAGGTCACAGTCGGATTCTGATGTAGCCTCAAAGTCCCATCCATCTGCATCCCAGTGCAAAGGGGCCTGTTTTTCATATGCTGGTATAGGATCCCACTCTAGGTTAGTTCACGGCTAGAGGAATGGGAGACAAAAGAAGCAGAGGAATCACTCGGTGAGGTCGCCATGGGTGAAAGGAGGCCATAGGGTTTTTCAGAGTTTGTAGGCGATGAATAGTGGAAATGTGGCTGATGAGCAGTTAAATAGATTAAAATTGAGAAGTGGATCGACATTTACACGAACTTCGAGGAGCAAAGAGGCGTTCAAAGTCATCGCTTCGTGTTCGGCGAGCATAATTGTTGTTTCAATTTTACAGGGATAGTTGAAAAGACACGACTGTTCAAATAGAAAGTGGTTTCCACTGGCAGCTGAGTTAAGAGAGCTGCCAGTGGAAAGAGCATTTCCACTAGCAGTTCCTTAAGCCAACCGCCAGTGTGAATATAATGTTTTCACTGGTGATTGCTTTAAGAGAATGAGCAGTGGAAATAGGTTTCCAGTGGCAGTTTCTTAAGCAACCCACCAGTGAACTTTGTATTATAAATAACCCTCCTTCTCCTCTGACAAGAACTGTATATCTCGTAGCCAGCTTCCATCGGAGGCGATTTTAGAGGTCTAGATTACACAAAATACAAGGGGTTGTTTGATCTTCATTTTTTGGAGGAAGGTTGCTAAGAAAGGTTGGTTTTATGTTTCTTTGTCAATTTTTGTTCATATTATTTCTCATTTTAGCCAAATTTTGGATCTAGGCTTTTACCATATGAGAGAGAAGAGTGTAGCCACGTTTTGTATCTAGGGTTTCACCATGTTGGGGGTAGAGGGAGAAATGTTTGGTAATTACGAATTATTTTTATTAATTGTTATGAGGTTGGTTTAATTATGTTTGAATTTCCAATTATTGTTAGAGATATGTTAATTGGGTATTTGTCGGTGTTTCAAGACCGGGGGGTCCCTGGGCCGACGAGTGAAATGTCGCCGCGTGCCCCAGCCTAGATGGGTCGGCGCGAGACGGAGCGCGAAGGGGGAAAAAGGCGGCCGGAGCGAGAGAGAGGTGGAAATCCCGCGGCCTTCGTGTTTGTCCCGCGCCCAGGTTGGGTGCGCTTGCAGTAGGGGGTTACAAGCGTCCACGCGGGAGGGAAGCGAGCGGCCTCACACGAGCGCCTGTCCCATCCTCTTCCCGGCGCGGCCAACCCTCTGTAAGAGGGCCCTGGTCCTTCCTTTTATAGGCGTAAGGAGAGGATCCAGGTGTACAATGGGGGGTGTAGCAGAGTGCTAACGTGTCTAGCAGAGGAGAGCTAGCGCCCTAAGTACATGCCATCGTGGCAGCCGGAGAGGTTTTGGCACCCGATTCGTGTGGTGTCATGGCCGTCGGAGGAGCGCTAGAGCCTGGCGGAAGGACAGCTGTCGGGGCTGTCGAGTCCTTGCTGACGTCCTCTTGCTTCCGTAAGGGGGCTGAGAGCCGCCGTCGTCATAGAGCGTGCGGGGCACCATCATTACTTGTCTGGCAGAGCGAGCCAGATGGGACGCCGGTCTTGTTCCCCATAGCGTGAGTCAGCTTGGGGTAGGGTAATGATGGCGCCTCCTGTTGACGTGGTCGGTTCGTGCCCTAGGTTGGGCGATGTGGAGGCTCCTCCGAGGTCGAGTCTGTCTTTTGAGGCCGAGGTCGAGTCTGAGCCCCTGGGTCGGGCGAGGCGGAGATCGTCGGCGGAGGCCAGGGCTGAGACCGAGCCCTGGGGTCGGGCGAAGCGGAGTTCATCGTCTTCAGGGGCTGAGCCCGAGTCCGAGCCCTGGGGTCGAGCGAAGCGGAGTTCGTCGTCTTCCGGGGCTAAGCCCGAGTCCGAGCCCTTGGTCGGGCGGAGCGGAGTTCGCCGTTTTCCGGGGCTGAGCCCGAGCCCGAGCCCTGGGTCGGGCGAAGCGGAGTTCGCCGTCTTCCGGGGCTGAGCCCGAGTCCGAGCCCTGGGTCGGGCGGAGCGGAGTTCGCCGTCTTCCGGGGCTGAGCCCGAGTCCGAGCCCTGGGTCGGGCGGAGCGGAGTTCGCCGTCTTCCGGGGCTGAGCCCGAGTCCGAGCCCTGGGTCGGGCGGAGTGGAGTTCGCTGTCTTCCGGGGCTGAGCCCGAGTCCGAGCCCTGGGTCGGGCGGAGCGGAGTTCGCCGTCTTCCGGGGCTGAGCCCGAGTCCGAGCCCTAGGTCGGGTGGAGCGGAGTTTCCTATGGTGCCCGAGGCCGGGCCTGGCTGCCTGTCAGCCTCACTCTGTCGAGTGGCACAGCAGTCGGAGCGGCGCAGGCAGCGCTGTCCTTCTGTCAGGCCGGTCAGTGGAGCGGCGAAGTGACTGCGGTCACTTCGGCTCTGTCGACTGGAGGACGTGCGTCAGGATAAAGGTGTCAGGCCACCTTTGCATTAAATGCCCCTGCAATTTGGTCGGTTGGCGTGGCGATTTGGCCAGGGTTGCTTCTTGGCGAAGACCGGGCCTCGGGCGAGCCGGAAGTATGTTTGTCGCTGGAGGGGGGCCTCGGGCGAGACGTAGATCCTCCGGGGTCGGCTGCCCTTGCCCGAGGCTGGGCTCGGGCGAGGCGTGATCGAGTCCCTCGAATGGACCGATCCCTGACTTAGTCGCACCCATCAGGCCTTTGCAGCTTTGTGCTGATGGGGGTTACCAGCTGAGAATTAGGAGTCTTGGGGGTACCCCTAATTATGGTCCCCGACAGTAGCCCCCGAGCCTCGAAGGGAGTGTTAATACTCGCTTGGAGGCTTTTGTCGCACTTTTTTGCAAGGGGACCAGCCTTTCTCGGTTGCGTTTTGTTCCGGTGGGTGCGCGCGAGCGCACCCGCCGGGTGTAGCCCCCGGCGGAGTGGTTTGACTCCTCCGAGGTCTTAATGCCTTGCGTAATGCTTCGGCTGGTCTGGTCGTTCCCTCATGCGAGCTGGCCGTAGCCCGGGTGCACGGTCGAGTCCCAAGTCCTCGGGCTGGTATGTTGATGCTGTCAACGGTTTGGCCGGAGCCGGGTTTGCGAGAGCAGCCCCCGAGCCTCTGCACAGGGCGAGAGGACGGTCAAGGGCAGACTCGACTTTTTTACATACGCCCCTGCGTCGCCTTTCCGCAAGGAGGAGGGGGGAAAGCGCCATGTTGCCCTCGGAGGGCGCCGAACATGGTGTCTCTGGTGAGCTGCTGGCGGGTAATCCGAGTGGACGCCCGTGCCCCATTTGTTAGGGGTCGGCTAGGGGCCCGGAGGCGCGCTCAAAAGTACCTACGGGTGATATGCCGGACCCGGTCCCCTATCGACGGGGTCCGAGGGCTCGATGCCTCCGTCTGATGGGATTCCGTTACAAGATCGTTCCCGCTGGTCTCGGAAATGTCCTAGGGTACCTCGGGAGCGTAGCCCGAGCCTCGGTTATGTATCGAACGTACCCAGGGTCATCCCTCGCTCTATGTCTGAGGCGGCTGTGAACCCTTCGAGGGCCAGCCTACGAACCCCTGATCAGTAGTGGGCGCGGAGCCTGAGTGGCCTGAGGCGGCCGTTGAACCCTTTCGAGGGGCCAGCCTTCGAACCTCTGACCAGTAGTGGGTGCAGAACCCACGCGCTCTGAGGCGGCTGTTGAACCCCCCCGAGGGGCCAACCTTCGAACCTCTGATCAGTAGGGAGGCTCGGAGCCTGTTTCCTTCACGGAGAAGGATCCTTTTCGGGGTATCCCCCTTTCCCGGTCCCTGTTGTAAGAGAGAGAAAGAGGAAAAGGATACGAAATCGATTGACGTGGCGTACCTTTTTTGACGCGGTCATTATGGCGAAGGCGAAGCGTCGCTCGCTTCCACTGCCAGAGGCGTCGCCTGTCCCGCCATGGAGTTAATGCGACGGGGCGAGTGGTTCGCGGGGCGGCCGTTGCGCGTGCGCGAGCCGTTTGAGGAACGGAACACGAGCGCGCCGTCTTCACGCCGTGAGAGAGGGTTCTCTCACTGCCCCAGGATGGGACGTAAGCTTGGCTGACGACGTGACCGCTGCTCCCGCCCGCCTGCCACCGCCATTACTACCGGCCCATTTTTGGCCGTATTGACTGTCGCGCCTGGCTGGCACTGCTGGGTCGTACGCAGGGTTGCCTCGAGTCGCGGTACTGGTTCCACAGTCGAGGAGGCGTGGCAGTGGTGCGAGTGGCGGTGCAGTTGCTTGCACGTAGCGACCGGCGCGCCGGTTGCATGACGCGTGGGCGTGGGCCCCCATGCTGGGTGCGTTGGAAGTCGGAGGGGCACGCCCACTTGGCGCGGTTGCATGCCGCCTGCATGGCTGCCCGCCCTTTCGCCCGCTGGTCTGGGCGAAAGCGGAGGAATGCTCGTAACCGCTGGGCGGTTGCATGCACCGCGCGCGGCGGTTTGGCTTCTTCTGCTCTGGGCCAGCTTGCATGACGCATGGGACCCAGCCCCCGCGCCGTAGGGGGAGGACCTTGGAGGGTGTTGGAGAAGACTTAGCCCACGATGGCTGGGGACGCAAGTAGGGAGAGTCGCCTTTAAAAGGAGGGTTACCCCCTTGAAAGGCGACCATGTCTTCGCGCTCCCTTATGCATTGTGTCTTTCCACCTTCCGAGCCCCCGGATGGGGGACACCCGCAATCCTTCCGCCTTGTCGTTGGGGGAACGCAACTCCGTGGGAGTTGGTACCTTTCAGCCATCGTTCGACTTCAAGGATTTTCATCAGTCAGCCCAGCTGCATCCACTCGCCGGTGGTCACCCAAGACGGTGACCACCAGCCCCTGGGTGGGGAGAAGCAAGCCAGGCTACGATCTTGGTCCCGCCCTCAGCTTCAAGGATGTTCATCATCCTCGCTGGGGCGGGGGCCGGGCTGAGCCGGAGCTCTACCTCCCGCGCGGGTTCGTGGGTCAGCCTCTCCTTCAGCATTCAAGGGAGAGGGTGCTCACTGGCCCTGCGAGCGGGGCGGACTTCGATAACGCGGGGCTGGCCGACGGCGGGCGTCGTCAGCTTCAGCGCGTTGGGCTCGCCGGCTTGGCTCCTGGTGCCCCCTCCTGCCGCGAGGGCGGTTGTCGCGCCGCGCGCAAGGGAGGACCGCCCAAGACGTCGCGCGCTGCTAGGGCGGCGTTCGTGTTCTGGGGCGGTCCTGCCTTTGCACCGGTACGGCGCCTCCGCGCGGAGGTCGGTGCTCCACTCGTCCGAGAGGATCTGAGTGGGGACCTGCCGGAGGGCTGACGGCTCCTGTCGTTGGTGCCGAGGTGGGGGTGGCTCGAGAAGTTCCCGTCGCCGACGGGATCACCGCCACCATCCGCGCTTCGGGCCACCGGCTCTTTGTACTTGTCCTCGCCCCTCGAGCGTCGGTGTGGGCAAGGGCAAGGTTGCAACAGCGTCCGCCCTGAGGCTATCGCTGCTGCAGTTCGGCCACCCGGAGCGGGGGTCGTTGTCGCTGCTGCCGGAACGGGTGATGGTGAGCCACCCGTCGGTCTTCTGTTGCTCCGCAGGCCCCCCAATCGTGTGGGGTTGTTCGTACCTGTGGAGGTGGAACCGGAGTTCCGTTTGTAATGGCACCTTGAATGCTGGTCTTTTGTTCATTGTGGCTGTTGGGGCCTGAACGTGTATGTATTTTTGGCGCGGAGCCGTGTTTTGTCCTCATTTTCGAGCACTAAAACTCGCCTGTTGGTTGTCTGAACCGCTTCACCAAGCGTGAGTCGCCCCGTGCAAAGGTGACGAGTGAGGTATCCGTATCCCGGAGGCGTAGGAGTCCCTCGGCTCGGTCGGCCTTGCTGTCCGAGGCTTCTCTTGCTTAGTTAAAGGAACCCCTCGGCCGCTCTTCGATGAGCCGAAGCCAGGGGTAGCGGTGTCAGCACGGACAGAGGCAGAGTTGGCTTGAAAAGAAGACTTGGTCGACCGGAGCCTGGCCGGGTCGTCCGTTAGCGGGACCGACGCCGGAGTTGATCTGCCGAGGCCTCGGGCCGGGCTGATGTCTTCGGGGGACAGCTGGCCGAGGCCTCGGGGTGACCAGCCGAGCCGCCTGCTCGAGCCGGATTCTTGGAGGAGACCCTGGCGGCGATGGCCCAGGCGTGATGATGACGTCATCCTTCAGAGTGGAGATCCTCGGACCGTGTCACCGTCCGAGGCTAGGTCGGACCTCACCGAAGGTGTAGTCGACGCCGAGGGTGCTGCTGCTCCCTTCAACTATCAAGATCTGAGCCTGCAGGATTGGATTATCTTGTAGCGTGTGTTTTCTGCGGCCGCCGAGGCCCAAACACGCCATCGTCGTGTTGTAAAGCTGCGTTTCCTTTCCTCTTGTTTCGAGTATCTGGACTTTTTCGTCGGTAACAGATTCGTCTGTGCGAGCGAGAGTTGCTTTTCACGGAAGGTGATGAGTGAGGTATCCGTATCCCGGAGGCATAGGAATCCCTCGGCTCGGTCGGCCTTGCCGCTTACGCGCACTCTTGCCCGTCCATAGGGTTCTGTCACCGACGCAGTTGAGAAGGCCCGAAGAATCGCTTCGGCAGAGGAGCTTTCGAGCGCGAAGACTTGTTCGGTCCGCGGAATCACTTATCCGAACGCGAGTTACTTATCGCAGAAGGTGATGAGTGAGGTATCCGTATCCCAGAGGCGTAGGAGTCCCTCGGCTCGGTCAGCCTTGGCTGCTTACGTGTACTCCGTCGTTTTCAGGATCCACTTTCGAAGTAGTCGAAAAGCACGAAAGACATTCTGGCAGAAAGGATCTTTTTTCGAGGAAAATTTTGACGCAGAGGGGGTTCCCCCCTTTTAGCCCCCGAGGGAGGGTCGAGCTTTGCCGAGGCAAGGCTGACCCTTCCTTGATGACTAAACTTTGCATGGGAGCGAGGTATATGAACAACTTGAAAGCATCTTAAGGGTAGAAGCGACGTAGCTGTTGGATGTTCCAAGCGTTGCTGTAGACCTCGCCTTGACTGTTGGCCAGCTTGTATGTTCCGGGCTTCAGAACTTTGGTGATGACGAACGGCCCTTCCCAGGGAGGCGTGAGCTTGTGCCACCCTCGGGCGTCCTGTCGCAGCCGAAGCACCAGGTCGTCCACCTAGAGGTCTCGGGACTGGACCCCTCGGGCGTGGTAGCGTCGCAGGGACTGCTGGTACCGCGCCGAGTGTAGTAAGGCCATGTCCCGAGCCTCTTCCAGCTGGTCCAGCGAGTCTTCTCGACTAGCTTGGTTGCTTTGGTCGGCGTAGGCCCTCGTCCTCGGGGAGCCGTATTCTAAGTCTGTGGGCAAGATGGCCTCGACCCCATAGACTAGAAAGAACAGCGTGAAGCCCGTGGCTCGGCTCGGTGTTGTCCTCAGGCTCCAGACCACCGAGGGGAGTTCCTTCATCCATCGCTTGCCGAACTTGCTTGAGTCCTTGTAGAATCATGCTGTTGGCATGCTCTACTTGCCCATTCGTCATGGGGTGAGCCACGACGACCCAGTTCACCCGGATGTGGTGATCCTCGCAGAAGTCCAGGAACTTTCTGCCGGTGAACTAGGTGCCGTTGTCGGTGATGATGGAGTTCGGGACCCCAAAACGATGGATGATGTTGGTGAAGAACGCCACCGCCTGTTCGGACCTAATGCTGTTTAGGGGTCGGACCTCGATCCACTTGGAGAATTTGTCGATGGCGACCAACAGGTGCGTGTAGCCTCCGGGTGCCTTCTGCAAGGGGTCGACGAGGTCCAGACCCCACATAGCAAAAGGCCAGGTGATGGGTATCGTCTGCAGAGCCTGAGCGGGCAGGTGGGTCTGCCTCGCGTAGAACTGACACCCTTCGCAGGTGCGGACAATTCTAGTGGCATCGGCTACCGCCGTCGGCCAGTAGAAACCTTATCGGAAGGCGTTTCCAACAAGGGCTCGAGGTGCTGCGTAATGGCCGCAAGCCCCCAAGTGTATCTCTTGTAGGAGCTCCTGGCCTTCGGCGATGGAAATGCATCGCTGGAGGATGCCTGTGGGGCTGCGGTGGTAGAGCTCCTTCCCACCTCCCAGCAAGACGAACGACTTGGCGCGTCGCGCCAACCGCCGAGCTTCGGCCTGGTCGAGGGGTAGCTCTCCTCGGTGGAGATATTGCAGGTACGGGGTCTGCCAGTTTCGATTAGGCGTGACCTCGCTTCGCTCCTCCTCGACGCGCAGTGCCTCACCCTCGGGGCTCGAGGGTACCTCGGGCTGAACCGAGGGTGCCTCGGGCCGAGCCGAGGGTGCCTCGGGCTTGGGCGTGTCGTCGATCTTGACGGAGGGTTGATGCAGGTCTCGGGAGAAGACGTCCGGGGGAACCGTTGTTCGCCTCGAGGCCATTTTAGCCAGCTTCTCCAGCAGCGGGAGGCACCAAGATGGGCGCGTTGGTGAGGAGCGCCTTCAGGTTCCCGAGGGCTTCCTCGGCCTCAGGGGTCCAAGTGAAGCACTCGGCCTTCCTTAAGAGGCGGTACAGAGGCAGGCCTCTTTCGCCGAGGCGTGAGATGAAGCGGCTCAGAGCCGCAAGACATCCCATGACTCTCTGTACGCCTTTCAAGTCCTTGATGGGCCCCATGCTGGTGATGGCCGTGATCTTCTCCGGGTTGGCCTCGATGCCCCGCTCAGAGATAATGAACCCCAAGAGCATGCCTCGGGGAACCCCAAAGACACACTTCTCGGGATTAAGCTTCACGCCTTTCGCCTTGAGACATCGGAATGTCACTTCAAGGTCGGAAAGGAGGTCGGAGGCTTTCCTCGTTTTGACTACGATGTCATCGACGTAGGCCTCGACCGTCCGGCCAATGTGTTCGCCGAACACATGGTTCATGCACCGCTGGTACGTCGCACCCGCATTCCTCAAGCTGAACGACATGGTGACATAGCAGTACATGCCGAAGGGTGTGATGAAAGAAGTCGCGAGCTGGTCGGACTCTTTCATCCTGATTTGGTGATACCCTGAGTAGGCATCGAGGAAAGACAGGGTTTCACACCCAGCAGTGGAATCCACGATTTGATCGATGCGAGGCAGAGGGTAGGGAACCTTCGGACATGCTTTGTTTAGACCAGTGTAGTCTACACACATCCGCCATTTCCCTCCTTTCTTTCTCACAAGCACAGGGTTGGCAAGCCATTCAGGATGGAATACCTCTTTGATGAACCCTGCCGCCATTAGCTTGTGGATCTCCTCGCCTATGGCTCCGCGCTTTTCTTCGTCGAATCGTCGCAGAGGCTGCTTGACGGGTCGGGCTCCAGCTCGGATATCCAGCGAGTGCTCGGCGACATCCCTCGGTATGCCAGGCATGTCCGAGGGACTCCACGCGAAAACGTCGGCGTTTGCACGGAGAAAGTCGACGAGCATTGCTTCCTATTTGGGATCGAGCTCGGAGTCGATCCGGATCTGCTTGGAAGCGTCGCTGCTGGGGTCGAGGGGGACAGACTTAACCGTCTCCGCTGGCTCGAAGTTGCCGGCATGGCGCTTCACGTCTGGCACCTCCTTAGAGAGGCTCTCCAGGTCGGCGATGAGGGCCTCAGACTTGGCGAGGGCCTCGGCGTACTCCACGCACTCGACGTCGCATTCGAACGTGTGTCGGTACGTGGGGCCGACAGTGATGACCCCGTTGGGGCCCGGCATCTTGAGCTTGAGGTAGGTGTAGTTGGGGACGGCCATGAACTTCACGTAGCATGGCCTCCCCAATACTGCGTGGTAGGTTCCTCGGAACCCGACCACCTCGAACATGAGGGTCTCCCTTCGGAAGTTGGAGGGTGTTCCGAAGCAGACGGGAAGGTCGAGTTGTCCGAGGGGCTGGACGCGCTTCCCGGGGATGATCCCGTGGAAAGGAGCAACGCCTGCCCGGACCGAGGACAGATCAACACGCAGGAGCCCGAGGGTCTCGGCATAGATGATGTTGAGGCTGCTGCCTCCGTCCATGAGGACCTTGGTGAGCCTGACGTCGCCGATGATGAGGTCGACAACGAGCGGGTATTTCCCCGGGCTCGGCACGTGGTCGGGGTGGTCGGCTTGGTCGAAGGTGATGGGCTTGTCGGACCAGTCTAGGTAGACTGGCGCCGCCACCTTTACCGAACAGACCTCTCGACGCTCTTGCTTGCGGTGCCGAGCCGAGGCGTTCGCCGCTTGCCCACCGTAGATCATGAAGCAGTCGCGGACCTCGGGGAACTCTTCTGCCTGGTGATCTTCCCTTCTTGTCGTCGTCGTGAGCCCTGCCACCCTCCGCGGTGGCCCGACCCTGTGGAAGTGGTCCCGAAGCATAGCGCACTCCTCAAGGGTGTGCTTGACGGGCCCCTAATGATAGGGGTACGGCTCCTTGAGCATCTTGTCGAAGAGGTTGGCACCTCCGGGGGGTTTCCGAGGGTTCTTGTGCTCGGCGGCGGCGTCAAGGTCCGCGTTGGCGGCGTCGCGTTTCGCTTGCGACTTCTTCTTGCCTTTCTTCTTGGCGCCGCGCTGAGTTGACGCCTCGGGGGCATCTTCCGGTGGGCGGCCCTGGGGCTGCTTGTCCTTCCGGAAGATAGCCTCAACCGCCTCCTGGCCAGAGGCGAACTTAGTGGCGATGTCCATCAGCTCGCTCGCCCTGGTGGGGGTCTTTCGACCCAGCTTGCTGACCAGGTCGCGACAAGTGGTGCCGGCGAGGAACGCGCCGATGACATCTGAATCGGTGATGTTGGGCAGCTCGGTGCGCTGCTTCGAGAATCGCCGGATGTAGTCCCGGAGAGACTCTCCCGGCTACTGTCGGCAGCTTCGGAGGTCCCAGGAGTTCCCAGGGCGCACGTACGTGCCCTGGAAATTGCCGGCGAAGGCTTGGACCAGGTCGTCCCAGTTGGAGATCTGCCCCGGAGGCAGGTGCTCCAACCAAGCGTGAGCGGTGTCGGAGAGGAACAGGGGGAGGTTGCGTATGATGAGGTTGTCATCGTCCGTTCCACCCAGTTGGCAGGCCAACCGGTAGTCTGCGAGCCACAGTTCCGGTCTCGTCTCCCCCGAGTACTTTGTGATAGTAGTCGGGGTTCAGAACTGGGTCGGGAACGGCGCCCGTCGTATGGCGTGGCTGAAAGCCTGCGGACCGGGTGGTTCGGGCGAGGGACTCCGATCCTCCCTGCTGTCGTAGCGTCCCCCACGCCTGGGGTGGTAGCCTCGGCGCACCCTTTCGTCGAGGTGGGCCCGACGGTTGCGGTGATGGTGCTTGTTGCCGAGGCGACCTGGGGCCGCAGGCGCTGTCTCGCGCGTGCGCCCGGTGTGGACCGAGGCTTCCCGCATGAATCGGGAAGTCGCGGCGTGATGTTCCGAGGGGTATCCCTGCCTTTGGTAGGCGGAGCTCTCGGCCCGTCGGACCGCGGTGCCCTCCAGGAGATTCTTGAGCTCTCCCTGGATTCGCTGCCCCTCGGTGGTTGATGGCTCCGGTATAGCGCAGAGAAGCATTGCCGCTGCAGCCAGGTTCTGGCCGACTCCACTGGAAGCGGGTGGCGGCCTCACCCTGACATCGTCTGCGATGCGGTGCTGGATACCCTGGGGTAGATGGCGCACTTCTCCGGCCGGAGGTTGGCCCGCCCATTCCTGCCCGATGTCCCGACGGATCGGCTCAAGTGTTCCTGCTCCCTCGTCGAGTCTGGCCTGCACCCCGCGGATTTGCTCGAGCTGTGGGTCATGACCCCCCGCCTGAACGGGGACCACAACTAGCTCCCGTAGGATGTCAATGCGAGGCACAGGCCTAGGGAGATCACCGTTCTCCGGCATACCAAGATGGTTGCCTTCGGAGGGACACCCTAGATCGACGTGGAAACATTCACGACTTGGGCCGCAGTCCTCGTCGCCGAGGCTGCGGCTACCGTCGGAACAGTCGGAAAGGCAGTAGTCGCATGCGGTCATGAAGTCCCGCATGGCACTGGGGTTACCAAGTCCAGAGAAATCCCAACAGAAGTCGGACACGTCATCTTCCTCGGACCCCGAGGGCCCGTAGGTCGAGACGTCCGTCAGCCGGTCCCAGGGTGACCGCATACGAAACCCTAGAGGGTTTGGACTCGCCTCTACGAGAGCGTCCACCAAAGCGAAGTCGCTTGGCGGGTCGAGGCTGAATCCAAAGGGCGTGAGATGGGAATCGGTGGGTACCTCTTGGTCGACGGGCGGTGACGAAGTCACGTCAGGGACTGACTGCACCGTCGTCTCAGGTACGATGGTGACGCCCAGCAAGCCTTTCGCGAGCGTGCTGGCATCGTCCGTTTGCTTGGAATTGGCGTGTTGCGGGGAGACGGCGCTCGTCTTCGTCTCAAACGCGAGGTCGATGCCCGACGTGCCCCCCGTTGGGGCGCCGGCGCCGTCGACTCGCTCGACATCCGACGAGGTGCCGCCTCCTGCTTGGCCTTGGTTGCCCCGCCTCCTCCTCCGTCGGCGGGGGAGAGGGCGGGGCGAGCTCGAATGTTGTTCTTCCACCACGCGGGGAAGACGTCGTCGATTCCGCCGTCGGCGGGTGGGCTGTCGGCCGCCATTGTCGCTGTCGCAGGGCGGTGGAAGGAGTATCATGTCGTAGCTGCCGTCGAGGGACATGAACTCAAGACTCCCGAAATGGAGCACCGTCCCGGGCTGGAAAGGTTGCTGGAGACTGCCCATCTGGAGCTTGACGGCAAGCTGTTCGTCAACACGCAGCAAGCCCCTACCTGGCGCGCCAACTGTTGGCGTTTCGAGACCGGTGGGTCCCTGGGCCGACGAGTGAAATGTCGCCGCGTGCCCCAGCCCAGATGGGTCGGCGCGAGACGGAGCGCGAAGGGGGGAAAAAGGCGGCCGGAGCGAGAGAGAGGTGGAAATCCCGCGACCTTCGTGTTTGTCCCGCGCCCAGGTCGGGTGCGCTTGCAGTAGGGGGTTACAAGCGTCCACGCGGGAAGGGAGCGAGCGGCCTCACGCGAGCGCCTATCCCGTCCTCTTCCCTGCGCGGCCAACCCTCTGTAAGAGGGCCCTGGTCCTTCCTTTTATAGGCGTAAGGAGAGGATCCAGGTGTACAATGGGGGGTGTAGCAGAGTGCTAACGTGTCTAGCAGAGGAGAGCTAGCGCCCTAAGTACATGCCATCGTGGCAGCCGGAGAGGTTTTGGCACCCGGTTCGTGTGGTGTCGTGGCCGTCGGAGGAGCGCTGGAGCCTGGCAGAAGGACAGCTGTCGGGGCTGTCGAGTCCTTGCTGACGTCCTCTTGCTTCCGTAAGGGGGCTGAGAGCCGCCGTCGTCATAGAGCGTGTGGGGCGCCATCATTACTTGTCTGGCGGAGCGAGCCAGATGGGACGCCGGTCTTGTTCCCCGTAAACTGAGTCAGCTTGGGGTAGGGTAATGATGGCGCCTCCTGTTGACGTGGTCGGTCTATGCCCTAGGTTGGGCGATGTGGAGGCTCCTCCGAGGTCGAGGTCGAGTCTGTCTTCCGAGGCCGAGGTCGAGTCCGAGCCCCTGGGTCGGGCGAGGCGGAGATCGTCGGTGGAGGCCAGGGCTGAGTCCGAGCCCTGGGGTCGGGCGAAGCGGAGTTCGTCATCTTCAGGGGCTGAGCCCGAGTCTGAGCCCTGGGGTCGGGCGGAGCGGAGTTCGTCGTCTTCCGAGGCTGAGCCCGAGTCCGAGCCCTTGGTCGGGCGGAGCGGAGTTCGCCGTCTTCCGGGGCTGAGCCCGAGTCCGAGCCCTAGGTCGGGCGGAGCAGAGTTCGCCGTCTTCCGGGGCTGAGCCCGAGTCCGAGCCCTGGGTCGGGCGGAGCGGAGTTCGCCGTCTTCCGGGGCTGAGCCCGAGTCCGAGCCCTGGGTCAGGCGGAGCGGAGTTCGCCGTCTTCCGGGGCTGAGCCCGAGTCCGAGCCCTGGGTCGGGCGGAGCGGAGTTCGCCGTCTTCCGGGGCTGAGCCCGAGTCCGAGCCCTGGGTCGGAGCGGAGTTCGCCGTCTTTCGGGGCTGAGCCCGAGTCCGAGCCCTGGGTCGGGCGGAGCGAAGTTCGCCGTCTTCCGGGGCTAAGCCCGAGTCTGAGCCCTGGGTCGGGCGGAGCGGAGTTCGCCGTCTTCCGGGGCTGAGCCCGAGTCCGAGCCCTGGGTCGGGCGGAGCGGAGTTCGCCGTCTTCTGGGGCTGAGCCCGAGTCCGAGCCCTGGGTCGGGCGGAGCGGAGTTTCCTATGGTGCCCGAGGTCGGGCCTGGCTGCCTGTCAGCCTCACTCTGTCGAGTGGCACAGCAGTCGGAGCGGCGCAGGCGGCGCTGTCCTTCTGTCAGGCCGGTCAGTGGAGCGGCGAAGTGACTGCGGTCACTTCGGCTCTGTCGACTGGAGGACGTGCGTCAGGATAAAGGTGTCAGGCCAACTTTGCATTAAATGCCCCTGCGATTTGGTCGGTTAGCGTGGCGATTTGGCCAGGGTTGCTTCTTGGCGAAGACTGGGCCTCGGGCGAGCCGAAAGTATGTTCATCACTGGAGGGGGGCCTCGGGCGAGACGTAGATCCTCCGGGGTCGACTACCCTTGCCCGAGGCTGGGCTCGGGCGAGGCGTGATCGAGTCCCTCGAATGGACCGATCCCTGACTTAGTCGCACCCATCAGGCCTTTGCAGCTTTGTGCTGATGGGGGTTACCAGCTGAGAATTAGGAGTCTTGGGGGTACCCCTAATTATGGTCCTCGACAGTATTAAGATTTATTTGTTTATTATTTGCTAGGAAAGTTTGGCTTATGTTTCTCTTGCCAACTTTCATTGGAATGCCAGATTTCACAAAATACAAGGGGTAGGTTTTGATCTTCATTTTTGGAGGAAGTTGCTAAGAAAGGTTGATTTTATGTTTCTTTGTCAATTTTTGTTCATATTATTTCTCATTTTAGCCAAATTTTGGATCTAGGCTTTTACCATGTGAGAGAGAAGAGTGTAGCCACATTTTGTATGTATCTAGGGTTTCACCATGCTGGGGATAGAGGGAGAAATGTTTGGTAATTATAGATTATTTTTATTAGTTGTTTTGAGGCTGGTTTAATTATCTTTGAATTGCCAATTATTGTTAGAGATATGTTAATTGGGTATTAAGATTTTTTGTTTATTGGTTGCTAGGAAAGTTCGGCTTATGTTTGTCTTGCCAACTTTCATTGGAATGCAAGATTTCACAAAATACAAGTGGTAGGTTTCGTTCTTTATTTTTTGGAAGAAGGTTGTTTATCCATGATATATTTAGTTGTTAGGAAATGTTAGTTTATTTCTCTTGCCAATTTGTGTTCTTGTGTGTTTTATATTACTTTTTTACAGGTAATGATGGAGAGGACATCCTGGATGTATAACTTATCAAGGCTAGATCCATCATACATATCCGAGATCCATAGGTTTATTGATGTCGCTACGAAACATGCTTGGAGAACAAAGACAAAGCACATATATTGTCCATGCATGGACTGCAAAAATGTTGTTGTATTTGATGACACAGACCAAATCATATCTCATCTAGTATGCTGAGGATTTGTGAAGGATTACATAGTTTGGACAAAAGCATGGAGAGGGTAGCTCTTCGCGTTATACGACTGGGAACCCTGAGAACATCGACGATAGATTTTAGTTCGTTCACGGGACACACCAACCTCTTCCACAGAGCGAACATGTAGTGCTAAATGTTACTGATCATGGTTACTATGGAGGAAATGAACATGATAGAACTCATGTTCTGCCAAATGTTATGGATGAGGAAGATGCAGAGTTGCTAGAGGCAATGTTGCGTCGTCATACAGATCCATCGATATTCTTCATGAAATGTATGGAGTCCTTGAAGAAGGTAGCAGAAGAGCCTTTGTACGACGAGTCTAAGGGTTGTACCAAAGAGTTCACGACGCTCCGATCTGTGCTAAAGTTGTTGATATTCAAAGCTAGATATGGTATGTCTGATGCTGGCTTTGATGTGTTCTTGAGTATTATCGCAGGCATGCTTTCAAAGGAGAACAAAGTGCCTGCTAACACGTACAATCCAAAGAAACTAATCAGTCTGCTCGGTATGGATGTGGAGAAGATCCACATGTGTAGAAATCACTGTATCCTTTATCGAGGTGATGATTATAAAGACTTGGAGAGCTACCCAAAGTGCAATGCAAATAGGTACAAGACGAGTAAAGACTATCGAGAGGAAGAGTGTGTTGCATCCGTGTCTAAAGGGAAGAAGCGAAAGAAAGCCTCAAAGAAGATTTCAAAATCCATGAGCAAAGAAAAAGAAGTGGACTATTATGCGCTCAAAAAGATTCCTACTTTGGTGATGTGGACCTCCCCATCGTGGATCAATTGAGGTGATTGTTCGCTAACCCTGAGGATGCCAAACTTATGAGCTAGCATGCTTCTGACGAGCACAAAAACGATGGGAAGCTTCGACATCCAGCCTATGGGAAGCTGTGGCAAGATTTCAATGACAACCACCGAGACTTTGCTGTTAAACCAAGAAATGTTAGGTTCACACCTGAGTACTGATGGAATGAATCCATTTGCTGAGAGGAGGAACAAGCATAGCACATGACCGGTGATCCTCACCATATACAACCTTCCTCCATGGTTGATGCAGAAATGGAAGTACATTTTGCTAACCATTCTTATTTCTGAACCTACACAACCTGGAGTTGACATGGATGTATTTTTGGAGCCCTTAATGGAGGATATGAAAATATTGTGGGAAACATGTGTTCAAATGTTGGATGAGTATCGTAAAGATTCGTTCACACTAAGAGCAATTATTTTTGTTACGATCAACGATTACCCTGCTCTCTTCATATTATCAGGCCAGTTTAAGGGAAAGGCTGGATGCATAATATGTATTGATGGAACTGCTTACGTGTCCCTTACTGCATCTAAGAAGATAGTGTACATGAGGCACAAACACTTTTTATTGGAAGGACACAGTTACCATGTAACACTATAAAAATCATCAAATAAAAATACTGCATTTAGTTATTAATGGTATTTATGGTAATGAATTTTCTTTTAAGTGTTTGTTATTTATTTGCATTTGGAATGATTTTTGATTTGCTGATAATTGATTTTGGATATTGAATAACATTTCTTCTTAAATGAAAATCCTAGTACATAATATATATAATAATTATTAGTCAAAAAATAAATATTTTATTTATAAATAATTTTGGTATAATTATTAAGAATTTTAGGGTTATTTTAACAATATATATTTCGAATTTGGAAAAGAAATAAAAAAGAAAAAAGAAAAAAACCTAACTAAACCCTAACCCTAACCCTAACCGCCCTTGGTCCATTAGGCCCATGTAGGAGCCGTGCCTCCTTCTCCCTCCTCCCCTTGCTCTTCCTAGCAGCTGCCAGGAAGACCGACCGCGCCCAGAAGCCGCCAGCCGAGGAGCCGCGTAGCCACCCGAGCCCCGCACCCGACCGCATGCCCGCGCCGCAGGACGCCGCGCCAGGCCCCGCACACCCAGGCCACCGTCGCCGAGCAGCGCCGCGCACCCGACGCGACCGCAGAAGCCGCCGCAAGGACGCTGTCGTGCCTTGTACCCGACCCGACCCCAAGCACCGCGCCGCCCATCCCGCGACCGAGCCTCGACATGCCGCACCTGAAGCCGAGCGCCCCTGCACGCCAGCAGCGCCTAGACCCGCGCGCCAGCCGACCCCACGCGCTGAGCCCAACGACCGACCGAGGACCGACCCCGACCGAAGCTCCGCGTTCGTTCGCCATCCTGGCGTTAATGGAGCTTCAATGTCGTCGTTTCTTCCCTCTCCCTCTTCCCATTGATGAATGCCATCAATGGCCGGCCGTCGTTTGCTCTCCCTCGTCGCTATAAATCACGAACTCCACCTCCATCGTGTCGTTCACAGCCTCCACTTTCTCCTCGCGTGCCTCTTGCTCTCTGTCCGTGTGATAGCCGCGTGGCCGTACGTTGCGATCACCGGAGCGCGATTCTGGCAAGCTCCAAGCCTCATCTCTCCTTCCCCTACCCACTCGCCATGCTCGCGCCTCGCTCGCTGATGGTTGTCGTGACCGCTTGCTGCACTGTCGCGCCTGTTGCTGCCTCGTTGAGTCGCGCCATGATGCGCCGTTGCCAGGATTTCCTGTTGCGCTGATGATCCTTACCTGCATCATGACCATCCTCGCGCCACGACTGCGCCTGATGTCGGAGCACCACATTTGAAGTCTTGCCCCCGTCGAGTCCCTACTGCAGCCACGTCGTGACGCTACCCATGTTCGTTTAGCTCGACAGATCGCCCTCGTCGTCGTTTGTCGAAGCCACCCTCTGCCTTCTCTACTGTTGCGAACAAGGTAGAAGACGACGTCAAATTACTTGCTACTTTCTAGCTTCTACAAATAATAGTGTATATGACTCCGTGGCAATTTTCCTATTTTGAAATGCATATTTGAGATCTAAATAAATTAAATAATACTTTGCTAGCTTTGTGTTAGTGCGCTAAACAATTTAAATTTATAGTTGCAACAATTTACATATTTTTTAAAATTTATCTATATTATGTTTGTTATAAATCTATAGTTTTCAAATTCTTAATCTACCTTTATTTATGTGTAGGTCATTGTTACAGTTTTTATTATAAAATGTATATTAGAAACCCAAATGAAATAGAAACAGTTTCGTTAGTTTCACAATTATATGGTAAGCAATTTTAATTAGTGTTTCCAACTGTTCACACGCTTTCATAATTTAAATCTGATTTGTGATGTTATAATAAATTTATGCATAGTTTCTAATTATGAAGTTAAAAATATTTATAGATCACTTTTTCTTAATCAAATGTACTAAATAAATAACTATAGGATTACCTTTTTTATGATTTAGATTTATATTCAAGTATTTCATATTTAGATATGAATATGCCAGATAGGGATTTCTAATAATATTAATATAGCTTAATTCACCCACCTAACTAAAATAACAGATTAAATATTATTGAACATAGTTCCCTTTTTAATGAATTGGATCAATTGTTCCTAATTTAGAACTAAAGAGAATTAATAGATTATTTATATTTTATTAATTAAAAGATAACAAGGGTGATTGCTTTTATAAACTAAAACGATAGTTTATACATAACTTTCTTTCTAATGAATTAGATCATTTGTTCCTACAATAGAATTAAAGATAATTAATAGATTAATTATTCTTTATCATAATTTATTAATCAAACATATAGTCAATTTGTTTTTAACTAGATTTACGGCATGATTAATGATTTCATAGAATTTAGTCCACATTATATATGAATCACTTAGCTTTTCCTGAAGGATAAAATAAAGTAATAATAGTTTAAGTTCTTTTATAACTTAAAATGTTAATGTATATATTGACTTTGAATGTAGTTTCTTAATAATAGGCTATGCATTTTCCTAATCAAAGTAAGACAATTAATGGTTTCTTTCTTTTATACGACAATCCACTTAAGGGCCTATAACCTAGTTTTTCATAAAATAGGTGTGTAATAATAATAATCTTTTCATATAAAACCTATTTAGACTTATATCTTAGTTTATCATAAGTGAATGTTTAACAAAGATTTATAAGATTATCGGGGACCATAATTAGGGGTACCCTCAAGACTCCTAATTCTCAGCTGGTAACCCCCATCAGCACGAAGCTGCAAAGGCCTGATGGGTGCGACTAAGTCAGGGATCGGTCCATTCGAGGGACTCGATCACGCCTCGCCCGAGCCCAGCCTCGGGCAAGGGCAGCCGACCCCGGAGGATCTACGTCTCGCCCGAGGCCCCCCTCCAGCGACGAACATACTTCTGGCTCGCCCGAGGCCCAGTCTTCGCCAAGAAGCAACCCTGGCCAAATCGCCATGCCAACCGACCAAATCGCAGGGGCATTTAATGCAAAGGTGGCCTGACACCTTTATCCTGACGCACGTCCTCCAGTCGACAGAGCCGAAGTGACCGCAGTCACTTCGCCGCTGTCGGCGTTTCGAGACAGGGGGGTCCCAAAGCCGACGAGTGAGTGTGCCGCGTGCCCCAGCCCAGATGGGTCGAGCGCGTGGGCGAGCGCGAAGGGGGGAGAGGCGAGGTGGCCGGAGCCGAGCGTGAGAGAGGTGGAAGTCCCGCGGCCTTCGTGTTCGTCCCGCGCCCAGGTCGGGTGCGCTTGCAGTAGGGGGGTTACAAGCGTCCACGCGGGTGAGGGAAGCGAGCGGCCCCAAGAGAGCGCCTGTCCCGTCCTCGGTCCCGCGCGGCCAACCTTCTCTAAGAAGGCCCTGATCCTCCCTTTTATAGTCGCAAGGAGAGGATCCAGGTGTACAATGAGGGGTGTAGCAGAGTGCTACGTGTCTAGCGGAGAGAGAGCTAGCGCCCTAGGTACATGCCAATGTGGCAGCCGGAGAGGTCTTGGCACCTTGCTGGCGTGATGTCGTGGCTGTCGGAGGTGCGACGGAGCCGGGCGGAGGGACAGCTGTTGGAGCGGTCGAGTCCTTGCTGACGTTGCCCTGCTTCCGTAAGAGAGCTGGGGGCCGCCGTCGTCACAGAGCTTGTGGAGCGCCATCATTGCCCATCCGGTCGGAGCTGGTCGGATGGGACGCCGGTCTTGTCCTCTGTGTCCCGAGTCGATTCGGGGTAGGATGATGATGGCGCTTCCTGTTGACGTGGCGGGTCTGTGCCCTAGGCGGGGTGACGTGGGGGCTCCTCCGAAGCCGAGGCTGAGTCTGTCCTCTGTTGCCGAGGCCGAGTCCGAGCCCCTGGGTCGGGCGAGGCGGAAGTCGTTCGGCAGAGGCCGGGGCGGAGTCCGAGCCCAGGGGTCGGGCGAGGCGGAGTTCGTCGTCTTCCGGGGCCGAGCCCGAGTCCGAGCCCTGGGTCGGGCGGAGCGGAGTTCGCCGTCTTCCGGGTCTTAGCCCGAGTCCGAGCCCTGGGGTCGGGCGGAGCGGAGTTCGCCGTCTTCCGGGTCTTAGCCCGAGTCCGAGCCCTGGGGTCGGGCGGAGCGGAGTTCGCCGTCTTCCGGGTCTTAGCCCGAGTCCGAGCCCTGGGGTCGGGCGGAGCGGAGTTCGCCGTCTTCCGGGTCTTAGCCCGAGTGCGAGCCCTGGGGTCGGGCGGAGCGGAGTTCGCCGTCTTCCGGGTCTTAGCCCGAGTCCGAGCCCTGGGGTCGGGCGGAGCGGAGTTCGCCGTGGCGCCTTTGGCAAGGCCTGGCTGCCTGTCAGACTCACTCTGTCGAGTGGCACCGCAGTCGGAGTGGCGCAGGCGGCGCTGACCTTCTGTCAGACCGGTCAGTGGAGCGGTGGAGTGACGGCGGTCACTTCGGCTCTGCCGGGGGGGCGCGTGTCAGGATAAAGGTGTCAGGCCACCTTTGCGTTAAATGCTCCTGCAACTTGGTCAGTCGGTGTGGCGATTTAGTCAGGGTTGCTTCTGAGCGAAGCCAAGGCCTCGGGCGAGCCGGTGATGTGTCCGCCGTAAAATGGGGGGCCTCGGGCGAGACGGAAGTCTCTCGAGGTCGGCTGCCCTTGGCCAAGGCTAGGCTCGGGTGAAGCGTGATCGAGTCACTCGTGTGGACTGATCCCTGACCTAATCGTACCCATCAGGCCTTTGCAGCTTTATGCTGATGGGGGTTACCAGCTGAGAATTAGGCGTCTTGAGGGTACCCCTAATTATGGTCCCCGACAGTAGCCCCCGAGCCTCGAAGGGAGTGTTAGCACTCGCTTGGAGGCTTTCGTCGCACTTTTTTGCAAGGGGACCAGCCTTTCTCGGTTGCGTTTCGTTCCGGTGGGTGCGCGCGAGCGCACCCGCCGGGTGTAGCCCCCGAGGCCTCGGAGGAGTGGTTACACTCCTTCGAGGTCTTAATGCCTCGCGTAATGCTTCGGCTGGTTTGGTCGTTCCCTCATGCGAACTGGCCGTAGCCCGGGTGCACGGTCGGGGCCCAAGCTCTCGGGCTGGTATGTTGACGCTGTCAACGGTTTGGCCGGAGCCGGTTTTTGCGAGAGCAGCCCCCGAGCCTCTGCACAGGGCGAGAGGACGATCAGGGACAGACTCGACTTTTTGCATACGCCCCTACGTCGCCTTTCCGCAAGGAGGAGGGGGGGAGTGCGCCATGTTACCCTCGATGGGCACCGAACATGGTGTCTCCGGTGAGCTGCAAGCGGGTAATCCGAGTGGACGTCCGTGCCCCGTTCGTTGGGGGTCGGCTAGGGGCCCAGAGGCACGCCCAAAAGTACCTGCGGGTGATTTGCCGGACCCGGTCCCCTGGCGACGGGGTCCGAGGGCTCAATGCCTCCCTCCGATGGGATTCCATTACAAGATCGTTCCCGCGGGTCTCGGAAATGTCCTAGGGTACCTCGGGAGCGCAGCCCGAGCCTCGGTTATGTATCGAACGTACCCCTGGTCATCCCTCGCTCGGTGTCTGAGGCGACTGTGAACCCTTCGGGGGCCAGCCTTCGAACCCCTGATCAGTAATGGGCGCGGAGCCCGAGTAGCCTGAGGCGGCCATGGAACCCTTCGGGGGGCTAGCCTTCGAACCCCTGACCAGTAGTGGGTGTCGGGCCCACGCGATCTGAGGCGACTGTTGAACCCTTCGGAGGGCCAGTCTTCGAACCCCTGATCAGTAGGGGGGGGCTCGGAGCCCGGTTCCTTCGCAGAGAAGGATCCTTTTCGGGGTATCCCCCTTTCCCGGTCCCTGTTGCAAGAGATAGAGAAAGAGGAAAAAGGAAAAGGATACGAAATCGAACGACGTGGCGTACCTCTTTTTGACGCGGTTATTACGGCGAAGGCGAAGCGTCGCGCGCTTCTCCCGCCAGAGGCGCCGCGTGTCCCGCCGCGGAGTTAATGCGACGGGGCGAGTGGTTGGCGGGGTGGCCGTTACGCGTGCGCGAGCCGTTTGAGGAACGGCTGTACCGCTTCGCGCTTTTCGAATCCCGCGTCCGGTCCAGGCGGTGTGCTGGAAACGGTTTCGCCCTGGCCTTCATATACTTGAGAGGGGGTCCGGTGACGGTTCTTCGCTCTGCTCCCTTCTTTTCCCTTTAGGTTTTCGCAACCCGGGAAACTTTAGTCGGAGGAGAGAGAAACCGCCCTCCCTGCCCCCCGCGCCGCCATCTTCTCCATCTTGGTGATGGCGGATCGAGTGACCATAATCCCCCCGCGCGATCCGTGGCCCTTCTCCACGGTGACGGCGAGTGATCTGGAGGAGCTGGTCGGCGAAGGTTTGCTCCGCCCCCTCACCGACAAGCAGCGGCCAGAGTGGATTCCTCCCGTGGGCGGAGCCGCTCCATCCCCACCGCCGGGGTATGTCGTGAGCTTCGTCTCCTTCCATGAGCGGGGATTTGGTGTGCCGACGGGCCGCTTTATGCGGGCCATCCTATTCCACTACGGGGTGGAGTTGCACAACCTCTCCCCCAACTCCATCTCGCAAGCCGCTATTTTCGTAGCGTTATGCGAAGGGTACTTGGGGATCGCTCCTCATTGGGATTTGTGGACTCACCTCTTTCTCGCCGAGCCTTTCGCCTTGTCGACGGGGGAGAGGAGGATCCGTGCAGCGGTGCGGGCCGGCGGCTGCATTCTCTTGTTGAGGCAGTCGCGGGCGTTGCAGTACATTCCTGCCATTCTTGCGTCTTCGAACAAGGGGTGGCAGCGCCGGTGGTTCTACCTCGGGAATGACGGTGAGTTGCTCCCACCGTTTTCCCAGCGAGTAGTTACGGCTGCCACCGACGCCTGGCGCCACGGGACCCCGCACGAGAGGCAGAAGAATCTCGAGCCCCTTCTCCAGGCCCTGAAGGAGTTGCGGGAGGGGGGACTTACTGCTGCGGGTGTGATCGCCGCTATCCACCGTCGGAGGGTGCTTCCATTGGCGGAGCGGCGACTGCCGCTCTGGGAGATGACCCCGGAAGCTGACTGGGAGGGCTCACGAATGTCCCCTGATCCTCTCCCCTTCAACGCCCTCCAATGGCGGGTGTCGGCCGCGATGGGGAAGCCGGACCCCCACGCATATTCCCAGCTTCGGATGCGCCCCGACCAGGGGTGCGTGACTTTGGTGAGTGTTCGCTTCTCCCTTCTTCGTATATCTGGTCGCTCCGGGTCCTTATGATCGGGTTCCTTTCTCCCCTCCTTTTAGGACGTGGGGTGGCACAAACCCTCCCTGCCACGGGTCCCGGAGGACGCGGTGGACCGTGCAGCGCGGCGGGTCGCCGCGGAGGAGAAGAAGAAAAAGAAGGACGCGGAGAAGGCCCGGGCCCGCGAGCGGAGGCGGGCTCGGGACGCCTTGGAGAAGCGCCGTCGCCAGCAGGAGAGGGACGGACTCCCGAGGGAGCCGTCGCCGGAGACGCCCGACGACGATGACGACGATGATGATGATGACATGGCCGCCCGTCTCGGCCTCAGCCTCGGCCTGGGGTGTGGCCAGGAGCCGTCGGGCCAGCCCCCGAGCGGGCCGACTCCGTCAGCCCCCGAAGTCGAGGCGTCGGGCTCCTGACCCGAGGCACGGGGGCGAACCGAGAGGTCACCTGACCCCTCAGCCGGAGGAGCTGAAGCAGTTCCGGAGGTCCAGGCCAAGGCGTCTGTTCCCCAGGGGCCGCCGCTCGTGTCGGTGGCGCATGGGGGTGACCCTCAGGTCGTCGCGGCCGTGCCCGGGGAATCTGCCTCCCAGGCGCCCCAAGCGCCGGCGAAGCGGACCTCGGCGGTTGTTTCGGGGGCCGGGATCCAAGAAGGCTCCCCCCAGGCGTGGTGGATCATGGCCCGGAGTGGGTGAGTACCTCGGAACGTCTTCATCTTGGCTTCCCATTCGTATGTCTCGGTTGTGATCCCCTTTTTTTTTATCCAGCAAGCGAAGTCATGGCCAGACCGACCTGGCACCCCGGAAGGCCCTCAAGACGGCGCCGAACTGTGTGGCCAGCGCCATTCAGCCGACCCTTTCGCGGGGTACTCCGCCATCGGGGGCTCGGGCGTCGCCAATCTCGGAGGAGCGGGCTCCCGAGGCCGGCTCTTCAGCCGAGGCGGCGATCGTGGTTGAGGAGGCGGCTGACGCCCACGCGGCCCTGAGTTCGCCTGTCGTGCCGGTCATGCCGGCGCCTGCCACCGCCGAGGTTGCCGCCGTCCCTGTCGAAGGATGTCCAGTCGCCGCCAGCGCCGGGATGGCTGATGCGTCGGCGCCCAAGACCTCAGAAGAGGTGGGCGCGGTCGCGCAATCCGTCCAGCCGGGTGACAGCCTCATCGCTGTGCGGCGGAGCCCCGAGGCCCGGCGCCCGTTGCTCCGATTCCGGACCCGCGAGGCCTCGGACCCCGTCTTCGTTCTCGATGATGAGCAGGAGGACCAGTCCTGAGGTGAGCTCCGCGAGTGCGCAGAGGCAACGGTGGGGTCGCTCCGGTCGTCGCTGGAGGTTTTCTGCAGAGACGTCCCCAAAATCCTCCAGGTAGCGGTTTCGGGCATACCTTTTTTCCTTCTGTGAGCGAGATACTCGTTGTGACGCCCTGTTTCCTTTCCCCAGGATCTGACGGACCGGAGCGCCGCCAAGTCGTCGTTCATCCGCCGCGAGGTTGATGTCTGGGGCTCGCTGCGATCCCTGAGGTCTTCGCTCGCCGGGGCTACCACGCGCCTTTCTCAGCAGGATGCCAAGGTGGCGGACCTCCAGCTGCTCTGCGCCGACCTGAGAGCCGAGGCGGCAGCAGCGCGTGCGGAGGCGCAACAGCAGCGATCGGAGCTCGTCCAAGTCGTCGAGGAACGGAACCGACTTCAGGGCCGGGCTGCCGAGGCCGAAAGCCGAGCCGAGACCCTTGCGGCTGACTTAGCCACGGCCCAGGTCGCGGCCTCGGAGCACCGTGCCCGAGCCGGAAGTACGTCTTGGTCCTCCCTAGTTCTTTTTCTTGTCCGTTTCCTTTGCTTGTGCTTGAGGTATTTCTCCTGGTTGCTTGCAGAGCTTGAGTCTGCCCTTGACGAGTCCGCCAAGGCGCTTGCCGAGGCGCTTGCCGGAGCCGCCGAGCAGAGGGAGGCGGACCTCGCGGCCATGTCCGAGGCCGTCTCGGACTTTTATCGTGTCCTCGGCTCCGGCGACGTCCCTTCAGGAAGCTCCCCTCAGAGCCGCCTTCGAGCCTTGGGTGGTCACGCCCGCGGCAGAGTTCGCGAAGCGCTACACCACGACGTCAGGCGGGCCTTCGCCGTGCTCGCTTCCCACTACGTCGTGGACCTGGAGTGGGTTAGTGAGGGGTACTGTCTTCCCGACGAAGACGAGGCTGCTCTAGCGGAGGTGCAGCGGCTTGACGCGGTCGCCGCAGGTCCGAGCGCGGTGCTGGCGACCACCTTTGAGGCGGAGGTCCTTCCCCCTGCGACGTCACCGGAGGCCGAGATGGACCCCACCGATGGCGGGGATGGAGCTGAAGGCGCGGCTCCTTCCCAAGGCGGCGCCTGATTCTCGTTTGAACAGTTTCTTGTTGAATGTGCGTCTCACCGCGGCCGCTGAGGCCTGAACACTTTTGTCTTTCTTGCATGGAGTCGTACTCTCCTTTCTTTCCATCTGCATGTTCGTCCTGGCTCATCAATAATAGGGTGGCTTCTCGAGTTGGGCCATTCTTCGTGGCAGGTGATGAGTGAGGTATCCCTAACCCGGAGGCACGGGAGTTCCTCGGCTCAGTCGGCTTTGCCATTTTCATGTACCCGCGTTCGCTCCTCGAGACCCTGCTTCTGACATAGCCGGGAGAACGTAGCTGGGAGAACGCAAGAGGCCCCTTTTTTGATTTAAAAAGATCTTGACGCAGAGGGGTTCCCCCTTTTTAGCCCCCGAGGGAGGGTCGGGCTCTGCCAAGGCGAGGCCGACCCTTCCTTGATGACCGAGGCGCAGAGGCTGCCTGACGGATCGGGCCCCGGCCCGAATATCCAGCGAGTGTTTGGCGACATCCCTCGGTATGCCGGGCATGCTCGAGGGACTCCGCGCAAAGACGTCGGCGTTTGCGCGGAGAAAGTCGACGAGCACTGCTTCCTATTTGGGGTCAAGCCCGGAACCGATCCGGACCTGCTTGGTGGTGTCGCCACTGGGGTCGAGAGGGACGGCCTTAACCGTCTCCGCTGGTTCGAAGTTGCCGGCATGGCGCTTCACGTCTGGCACCTCCTTGGAGAGGTTCTCCAGGTCGGCGATGAGGGCCTTGGACTCGGCGAGGGCCTCGGCGTACTCCACGCACTCCACGCCGCATTCGAACGCGTGTTTGTACGTGGGGCCGACGGTGATGACCCCGTTGGGGCCCGGCATCTTGAGCTTCAGGTAGGTGTAGTTGGGGACGGCCATGAACTTCGCGTAGCATGGCCTCCCTAGTACGGCGTGGTAGGTTCCTCGGAACCCGACCACCTCGAACGTCAGGGTCTCCCTTCGGAAGTTGGAGGGCGTCCCGAAGCAGACGGGGAGGTCGAGTCGCCCGAGGGGCTGGACGCGCTTCCCAGGGATGATCCCGTGGAAGGGCGCAACGCCTGCTCGGACGGAGGACAGATCGACGCGCAGGAGCTTGAGGGTCTCGGCGTAGATGATGTTGAGGCAGTTGCCCCCATCCATCAGGACTTTGGTGAGCCTGACATTGCCGACAACGGGGTCGACGACGAGCGGGTATTTCCCCGGGCTCGGCACATGGTCGGGGTGGTCGGCCTGGTCGAAGGTGATGGGCTTGTCGGACCAGTCTAGGTAGACTGGCGCCGCCACCTTCACCGAGCAGACCTCCCGGCGCTCTTGCTTGCGGTGCCGAGCCGAGGCATTCGCCGCATGCCCTCCATAGATCATGAAGCAGTCGCGGACCTCGGGGAACTCTCCTGCTGGGTGATCTTCATTCTTGTCGTCGTCGCGGGCCCTGCCACCCTCGGCGGGTGGCCCGGCCCTGTGGAAGTGACGCCGAAGCATAACGCACTCCTCGAGGGTGTGCTTGACGGGCCCCTGATGGTAGGGGCACGGCTCCTTGAGCGTCTTGTCGAAGAGGTTTGCACCTCCGGGGGGCTTCCGAGGGTTCTTGTGCTCGGTGGCGGCGACAAGGTCCGCGTCAGCAGCGTCGCGTTTCGATTGCAACTTCTTCTTGCCTTTCTTCTTGGCGCCACGCGGAGCAGACGCCTCGGGAGCCTCTTCCGATGGGCGGCCCTGGGGCTGCTTGTCCTTTCGGAAGATTGCCTCGACCGCCTCCTGGCCAGAGGCGAACTTGGTGGCGATGTCCATCAGCTCGCTCGCCATGGTGGGGGTCTTACGACCCAGCTTGCTCACCAGGTCGCGGCAAGTGGTGCCGGCGAGGAATGCGCCGATGACATCCGAGTCGGTGATGTTGGGCAGCTCGGTGCGCTGCTTCGAGAATCGCCGGATGTAGTCCCGGAGCGACTCCCCCGGCTGTTGCCGGCAGCTTCGAAGGTCCCAGGAATTCCCGGGGCGCACGTATGTGCCCTGGAAATTGCCAGCGAAGGCTTGGACCAAGTCGTCCCAGTTGGAGATCTGCCCCGGAGGCAGGTGCTCCAACCAGGCGCGAGCAGTGTCGGAGAGGAACAGGGGGAGGTTACGGATGATGAGGTTGTCGTCGTCCGTTCCACCCAGTTGGCAGGCAAGGCGGTAGTCCGCGAGCCATAGTTCCGGTCTCGTTTCCCCCGAGTACTTCGTGATAGTAGTCGGGGGCCGGAACCGGGTCGGGAACGGCGCCCGTCGGATGGCCCGACTGAAGGCCTGCGGACCGGGTGGTTCGGGCGAGGGACTCCGATCCTCCCCGCTGTCGTAGCGCCCCCCACGCCTGGGGTGGTAGCCTCGGCGCACCCTTTCGTCGAGGTGGGCCCGACGGTTGTGTCGATGGTGCTCGTTGCCGAGGTGGCCCGGGGCCGCAGGCGCGGTGTTGCGCGTGCGCCCGGTGTAGACCGAGGCCTCCCGCATGAATCGGGAAGTCGCGGCATGAGGTTCCGAGGGATATCCTTGCCTTCGGGAGGCAGTGCTCTCGGCCCGTCGGGCCGCAGCGCCTTCCAGGAGATTCTTGAGCTCTCCCTGAATTCGCTGACCCTCGGTGGTTGATGGCTCCGGCATCGTGCGGAGGAGCATCGCTGCGGCTGCCAGGTCCTGACCAACCCCGCTGGATGCGGGCGGCGGCCTGACCCTGACATCGTTGGCGACGCGGTGCTGGAGACCTTGGGGCAGGTGACGTATTTCTCCGGGCAAGGGTTGGCCCGCCCACACCTGCCCGACGTCCCGACGGATCGGCTCAAGCGCTCCTGTTCCCTCGTCGAGCCTGGCCTACGCCTCGCGGACTTGCTCGAGTTGTGGGTCGTAACCCCCCGCCGGAGCGGGGACCACAGCTAGCTCCCGTGGGATGTCGGCGCGAGGCACCGGCCTAGGAAGATCACCGTCCTCCGGCATGCCGAGATGGTTGCCTTCGGAGGGATCCCCTAGCTCAATGTGGAAACATTCGCGGCCTGGGCCGCAGCTCTCGTTGCCAAGGCCGCGGCTTCCGTCGGAACAGTCGGATAGGCGGTAGTCACATGCGGTCATGAAGTCCCGCATGGCACTGGGGTTGCCAAGTCCGGAGAAATCCCAACAGATGCTGGGATCGTCATCTTCCTCGGACCCAGAGGGCCCGTAGGTCGAGACGTCCGTCAGCCGGTCCCAAGGCGACCGCATACGAAACCCCAGTGGGGTTGCACTCGCCTCAATGAGAGCACCCGCCAAAGCGAGGTCGTTTGGCGGGTTGAGGCCGAGTCGAAATGACGCAAGATGGGAGTTAGTCGGTACCTTTTGGTCGACGAGGAGCGACGTAGTCACATCGGGGACTGGTTGCACCGTCATCTCAGGTACGAGGGCGACGTCCTGCAGGCTTTCCGCGAGCGCGCCAGCGTCGTCTTCTGGCTCGGGGTCAGCGTGTCGCGGGGGGACGGCGCTTGCCTCCGTCTTGAACGCGAGGCCGACGTCCGGCGTGCCTTCCGTCGGGGCGTCGGGGGCGTCGATTCGCTCGATGGTCAACGAAGCGCGGCCTCCCGCTTGGTCTTGATGGCCCCGCCTCCTCCTCCGTTGGCGGGGGAGAGAACGGAGCGAGCTCGAACGTTGCTCTTCCACCACGCGGGGAAGATGTCGTCGATTCCGCCGCCGGCGGGCGGGTTGTCGGCCGCCATTGTCGTCGTCGCGCGGCGGTGGAAGAAGTATCATGTCGTAGCTGCCGTCGAAGGATACGAACTCAAGAGTCCCGAAACGGAGCACCGTCCCGGGCCGGAGAGGTTGCTGGAGACTGCCCATCTGGAGCTTGACGGAGAGCTGTTCGTCAGCACGCAGCAGGCCCCTACCTGGCGCGCCAACTGTCGGCGTTTCGAGACAGGGGGGTCCCAAAGCCGACGAGTGAGTGTGCCGCGTGCCCCAGCCCAGATGGGTCGAGCGCGTGGGCGAGCGCGAAGGGGGGAGAGGCGAGGTGGCCGGAGCCGAGCGTGAGAGAGGTGGAAGTCCCGTGGCCTTCGTGTTCGTCCCGCGCCCAGGTCGGGTGCGCTTGCAGTAGGGGGGTTACAAGCGTCCACGCGGGTGAGGGAAGCGAGCGGCCCCAAGAGAGCGCCTGTCCCGTCCTCGGTCCCGCGCGGCCAACCTTCTCTAAGAAGGCCCTGATCCTCCCTTTTATAGTCGCAAGGAGAGGATCCAGGTGTACAATGAGGGGTGTAGCAGAGTGCTACGTGTCTAGCGGAGAGAGAGCTAGCGCCCTAGGTACATGCCAATGTGGCAGCTGGAGAGGTCTTGGCACCTTGCTGGCGTGATGTCGTGGCTGTCGGAGGTGCGATGGAGCCGGGCGGAGGGACAACTGTTGGAGCGGTCGAGTCCTTGCTGACGTTGCCCTACTTCCGTAAGAGAGCTGGGGGCCGCCGTCGTCACAGAGCTTGTGGAGCGCCATCATTGCCCATCCGGTCGGAGCTGGTCGGATGGGACGCCGGTCTTGTCCTCTGTGTCCCGAGTCGATTCGGGGTAGGATGATGATGGCGCTTCCTGTTGACGTGGCGGGTGTGTGCCCTAGGCGGGGTGACGTGGGGGCTCCTCCGAAGCCGAGGCTGAGTCTGTCCTCTGTTGCCGAGGCCGAGTCCGAGCCCCTGGGTCGGGCGAGGCGGAAGTCGTTCGGCAGAGGCCGGGGCGGAGTCCGAGCCCAGGGGTCGGGCGAGGCGGAGTTCGTCGTCTTCCGGGGCCGAGCCCGAGTCCGAGCCCTGGGTCGGGCGGAGCGGAGTTCGCCGTCTTCCGGGTCTTAGCCCGAGTCCGAGCCCTGGGGTCGGGCGGAGCGGAGTTCGCCGTCTTCCGGGTCTTAGCCCGAGTCCGAGCCCTAGGGTCGGGCGGAGCGGAGTTCGCCGTCTTCCGGGTCTTAGCCCGAGTCCGAGCCCTGGGGTCGGGCGGAGCGGAGTTCGCCGTCTTCCGGGTCTTAGCCCGAGTCCGAGCCCTGGGGTCGGGCGGAGCGGAGTTCGCCGTCTTCCGGGTCTTAGCCCGAGTCCGAGCCCTGGGGTCGGGCGGAGCGGAGTTCGCCGTGGCGCCTTTGGCAAGGCCTGGCTGCCTGTCAGACTCACTCTTTCGAGTGGCACCGCAGTCGGAGTGGCGCAGGCGGCGCTGACCTTCTGTCAGACCAGTCAGTGGAGCGGTGGAGTGACGGCGGTCACTTCGGCTCTGCCGGGGGGGCGCGTGTCAGGATAAAGGTGTCAGGCCACCTTTGCGTTAAATGCTCCTGCAACTTGGTCAGTCGGTGTGGCGATTTAGTCAGGGTTGCTTCTGAGCGAAGCCAAGGCCTCGGGCGAGCCGGTGATGTGTCCGCCGTAAAATGGGGGGCCTCGGGCGAGACGGAAGTCTCTCGAGGTCGGCTGCCCTTGGCCGAGGCTAGGCTCGGGTGAAGCGTGATCGAGTCACTCGTGTGGACTGATCCCTGACCTAATCGTACCCATCAGGCCTTTGCAGCTTTATGCTGATGGGGGTTACCAGCTGAGAATTAGGCGTCTTGAGGGTACCCCTAATTATGGTCCCCGACAGCCGCTCCACTGACCGGCCTGACAGAAGGACAGCGCCGCCTGCGCCGCTCCGACTGCTGTGCCACTCGACAGAGTGAGGCTGGCAGGCAGCCAGGCCCGGCCTCGGGCACCATAGGAAACTCCGCTCCGCCCGACCTGGGGCTCGGACTCGGGCTCAGCCCCGAAAGACGGCGAACTCCGCTCCGCCCGACCCAGGGCTCGGACTCGGGCTCAGCCCCGGAAGACGGCGAACTCCGCTCCACCCGACCTAGGGCTCGGACTCGGGCTCAGCCCCGGAAGACGGCGAACCCCGCTCCGCCCGACCCAGGGCTCGGACTCGGGCTCAGCCCCGGAAGACGGCAAACTCCGCTCCGCCCGACCCAGGGCTCGGACTCGGGCTCAGCCCCGGAAGACGGCGAACTCCGCTCCGCCCGACCAAGGGCTCGGACTCGGGCTCAGCCCCGGAAGACGACGAACTCCGCTCCGCCCGACCCCAGGGCTCGGACTCGGGCTCAGCCCCTGAAGACGACGAACTCCGCTTCGCCCGACCCTAGGGCTCGGACTCAGCCCTGGCCTCCGCCGACGGTCTCCGCCTCGCCCGACCCAGGGGCTCGGACTCGACCTCGGCCTCGGAAGACAGACTCGACCTCAACCTCGACCTCGGAGGAGCCTCCACATCGCCCAACCTAGGGCACGGACCGACCACGTCAACAAGAGGCGCCATCATTACCCTACCACAAGCTGACTTAGGCTACGGGGAACAAGACCGGCGTCCCATCTGGCTCGCTCCGCCAGACAAGTAATGATGGCGCCCCGCACGCTCTATGACGACGGCGGCTCTCAGCCCCCTTACGGAAGCAAGAGGACGTCAGCAAGGACTCGACAGCCCCGACAGCTGTCCTTCCGCCAGGCTCCAGCGCTCCTCCGACGGCCACGACACCACACAAACCGGGTGCCAAAACCTCTCCGGCTGCCACGATGGCATGTACTTAGGGCGCTAGCTCTCCTCCGCTAGACACGTTAGCACTCTGCTACACCCCCCACTATACACCTGGATCCTTTCCTTGTGCCTATAAAAGGGAGGACCAGGGCCCTCTAAGAGAGGGTTGGCCGCGCAGGGAATAGGACGGGACAGGCGCTCGCGTGAGGCCGCACGCTCCCCTCCCACGTGGACGCTTGTAACCCCCTACTGCAAGCGCACCCGACCTGGGCGCAGGACAAACACGAAGGCCGTGGGATTTCCACCTCTCTCTCGCTCCGGCTGCCTTTTTTCCCCCCTTCGCGCTCCGTCTCGTGCCGACCCATCTGGGCTGGGGCACGCGACGACATTTCACTCGTCGGCCCAGGGACCCCCCGGTCTCGAAACGCCGACAGTTGGCGCGCCAGGTAGGGGCCTGCTGCGTGTTGACGAACAGCTTCCCGTCAAGCTCCAGATGGGCAGTCTCCAGCAACCTTTCCAGCCTGGGACGGTGCTCCGTTTCGGGAGTCTTGAGTTCATGTCCCTCGACGGCAGCTACGACATGATACTCCTTCCCCCGCCGTGCGACAGCGACAATGGCGGCCGACAGCCCGCCCGCCGGCGGCGGAATCGACAACGTCTTCCCCGCATGGTGGAAGAACAACATTCGAGCTCACCCCGCCCTCTCCCCCGCCGACGGAGGAGGAGGCGGGGCAACCAAGGCCAAGCAGGAGGCGACACCTCGTCGGCTGTCGAGCGAGTCGATGGCGCCGGCGCCCCAACGGGGGGCACGTCGGGCATCGACCTCGCGTTTGAGACGAAGACGAGCGCCGTCTCCCCGCAACACGCCAATTCCAAGCAAACGGACGACGCCAGCACGCTCGCGAAAGGCTTGTTGGGCGTCACCATCGTACCTGAGACGACGGTGCAGTTAGTCCCTGACGTGACTTCGTCACCGCCCGTCGACCAAGAGGTACCCACCGATTCCCATCTCACGCCCTTTGGATTCAGCCTCGACCCGCCAAGCGACTTCGCTTTGGCGGATGCTCTCGTAGAGGCAAGTCCAAACCCTTTGGGGTTTCGTATGCGGTCACCCTGGGACCGGCTGTCGGACGTCTCGACCTACGGGCCCTCGGGGTCCGAGGAAGATGACGTGTCCGACTTCTATTGGGATTTCTCCGGACTTGGTAACCCCTGTGCCATGCGGGACTTCATGACCGCATGCGACTACTGCCTTTCTGACTGTTCCGACGGTAGCCGCAGCCTCGGCGACGAGGACTGCGGCCCAAGTCGTGAATGTTTCCACGTTGATCTAGGGGGTCCCTCCGAAGGCAACCATCTTGGTATGCCGGAGAACGGTGATCTCCCTAGGCCTGTGCCTCGCGTTGACATCCTACAGGAGCTAGCTGTGGTCCCCGTTCAGGCGGGGGGTCATGACCCACAGCTCGAGCAAATCCACGGGGTGCAGGCCAGGCTTGACGAGGGAGCAGGAACACTTGAGCCGATCCGACGGGACATCGGGCAGGAATGGGCGGGCCAACCTCCGGCCGGAGAAGTGCGCCATCTACCTCAGGGTATCCAGCACCGCATCGCCGACGATGTCAGGGTGAGGCCGCCACCCGCTTCCAGTGGAGTCGGCCAGAACCTGGCTGCAGCGGCAATGCTTCTCCGCACTATGCTGGAGCCATCAACCACCGAGGGGCGGCGAATCCAGGGAGAGCTCAAGAATCTCCTGGAGGGCGCCGCGGTCCGATGGGCCGAGAGCTTCACCTCCCGAAGGCAGGGGTACCCCTCGGAACATCACGCCGTGACTTCCTGATTCATGCGGGAAGCCTCGGTCCACACCGGGCGCACGCGCGACACAGCGCCTGCGGCCCCGGGTCGCCTCGGCAACGAGCACCATCACCGCAACCGTCGGGCCCACCTCGACGAAAGGGTGCGCCGAGGCTACCACCCCAGGCGTGGGGGACGCTACGACAGCGGGGAGGATCGGAGTCCCTCGCCCGAACCACCCGGTCCGCAGGCTTTCAGCCGCGCCATACGACGGGCGCCGTTCCCGACCTGGTTCCGAACCTCGACTACTATCACAAAGTACTCGGGGGAGACGAGATCGGAACTGTGGCTCGCAGACTACCGGCTGGCTTGCCAACTGGGTGGAACGGACGATGACAACCTCATCATCCACAACCTCCCCCTGTTCCTCTCCGACACCGCTCGCTTGGTTGGAGCACCTGCCTCCAAGGCAGATCTCCAACTGGGACGACCTGGTCCAAGCCTTCGCCGGCAATTTTCAGGGCACATACGTGCGCCCTGGGAACTCCTGGGACCTCCGAAGCTGCCGACAGCAGCCGGGAGAGTCTCTCCGGGACTACATCCGGCGATTCTCGAAGCAGCGCACCGAGCTGCCCAACATCACCGATTCAGATGTCATCGGCGCGTTCCTCGCCGGCACCACTTGGCGCGACCTGGTCAGCAAGCTGGGTCGAAAGACCCCCACCAGGGCGAGCGAGCTGATGGACATCGCCACCAAGTTCGCCTCTGGCCAGGAGGCGGTTGAGGCTATCTTCCGGAAGGACAAGCAGCCCAGGGCTGCCCACCGGAAGATGCCCCCGAGGCGTCAATTCAGTGCGGCGCCAAGAAGAAAGGCAAGAAGAAGTCGCAAGCAAAACGCGACGCCGCCGACGCGGACCTTGTCGCCGCCGCCGAGCACAAGAACCCTCGGAAACCCCCCGGAGGTGCCAACCTCTTCGACAAGATGCTCAAGGAGTCGTGCCCCTATCATCAAGGGCCCGTCAAGCACACCCTTGAGGAGTGTGCTATGCTTCGGCGCCACTTCCACAGGGCTGGGCCACCCGCGGAGGGTGGCAGGGCTCGCGACGACGACAAGAAGGAAGATCACCAGGCAGGAGAGTTCCCCGAGGTCCGCGACTGCTTCATGATCTACGGTGGGCAAGCGGCGAACGCCTCGGCTCGGCACCGCAAGCAAGAGCGTCGGGAGGTCTGTTCGGTAAAGGTGGCGGCACCAGTCTACCTAGACTAGTCCGACAAGCCCATCACCTTCGACCAAGCCGACCACCCCGACCACGTGCTGAGCCCGGGGAAATACCCGCTCGTTGTCGACCCCATCATCGGCGACGTCAGGCTCACCAAGGTCCTCATGGACGGAGGGAGCAGCCTCAACATCATCTATGCCGAGACCCTCGGGCTCCTGCGTGTTGATCTGTCCTCGGTCCAGGCAGGCGCTGCGCCTTTCCATGGGATCATCCCCGGGAAGCGTGTCCAGCCCCTCGGACAACTCAACCTTCCCGTCTGCTTCGGAACACCCTCCAACTTCCGAAGGGAGACCCTCACATTCGAGGTGGTCGGGTTCCGAGGAACCTACCACGCAGTATTGGGGAGGCCATGCTACGTGAAGTTCATGGCCGTCCCCAACTACACCTACCTCAAGCTCAAGATGTCGGGCCCCAACGGGGTCATCACCGTCGGCCCCACGTACCGACACGCGTTCGAATGCGACGTCGAGTGCGTGGAGTACGCCGAGGCCCTCGCCGAGTCCGAGGTCCTCATCGCCGACCTGGAGAGCCTCTCTAAGGAGGTGCCAGACGTGAAGTGCCACGCCGGCAACTTCGAGCCAGCGGAGACGGTTAAGTCCGTCCCCCTCGACCCCAGCAGCGATGCTTCCAAGCAGATCCAGATCGGCTCCGAGCTCGATCCCAAATAGGAAGCAGTGCTCGTCGACTTTCTCCGTGCAAACACCGACGTTTTCGCGTGGAGTCCCTCGGACATGCCTGGCATACCGAGGGATGTCGCCGAGCACTCGTTGGATATCCGAGCTGGAGCTCGACCGGTCAAGCAGCCTCTGCGCCGATTCGACGAAGAAAAGCGCAGAGCCATAGGCGAGGAGATCCACAAGCTAATGGCGGCAGGGTTCATCAAAGAGGTATTCCATCCCGAATGGCTTGCCAACCCTGTGCTTGTGAGAAAGAAAGGAGGGAAATGGCGGATGTGTGTAGACTACACTGGTCTAAACAAAGCATGTTCGAAGGTTCCCTACCCTCTGCCTCGCATCGATCAAACCGTGGATTCCACTGTTGGGTGCGAAACCCTATCTTTCCTCGATGCCTACTCAGGGTATCACCAAATCAGGATGAAAGAGTCCGACCAGCTCGCGACTTCTTTCATCACACCCTTCGGCATGTACTGCTATGTCACCATGCCGTTCGGCTTGAGGAATGCGGGTGCGACGTACCAGCGGTGGATGAACCATGTGTTCGGTGAACACATTGGCCGGACGGTCGAGGCCTACGTCGATGACATCGTAGTCAGGACGAGGAAAGCCTCCGACCTTCTTTCCGACCTTGAAGTGACATTCCGATGTCTCAAGGCGAAAGGCGTGAAGCTTAATCCCGAGAAGTGTGTCTTTGGGGTTCCCCGAGGCATGCTCTTGGGGTTCATTGTCTCCGAGCGGGGCATCGAGGCCAACCCGAAGAAGATCGCGGCCATCACCAGCATGGGGCCCATCAAGGACTAGAAGGGCGTACAGAGAGTCACGGGATGTCTTACGGCTCTGAGCCGCTTCATCTCGCGCCTCGGCGAAAGAGGTCTGCCTCTGTACCGCCTCTTAAGGAAGGCCGAGTGCTTCACTTGGACCCCTGAGGCCGAGGAAGCCCTCGGGAACCTGAAGGCGCTCCTCACGAACGCGGCCATCTTGGTGCCCCCCGCTACCAGAGAAGCTGGCTAAAATAGCCTCGGGGCGAACAACGGTTCCCCCGGACGTCTTCTCCCGAGACCTGCATCAACCCTCCGTCAAGATCGATGACACGCCCGAGCCCGAGGCACCCTCGGCACGGCCCGAGGCACCCTCAGCTCGGCCCGAGGCACCCTCGGTTCAACCCGAGGTACCCTCGGCCCCCGAGGGTGAGGCACTGCGCGTTGAGGAGGAGCGAAGCGGGGTCACGCCTAATCGAAACTGGCAGACCCCGTACCTACAATATCTCCATCGAGGAGAGCTACCCCTCGACCGGGCCGAAGCTCGGCGGTTGGCGCGACGCGCCAAGTCGTTCGTCTTGCTGGGAGATGGGAAGGAGCTCTACCACCGCAGCCCCACGGGCATCCTCCAGCGATGCATTTCCATCGCCGAAGGCTAGGAGCTCCTACAAGAGATACACTCGGGGGCTTGCGGCCATTACGCAGCACCTCGAGCCCTTGTTGGAAACGCCTTCCGACAAGGTTTCTACTGGCCGACGGCGGTGCCCGACGCCACTAGAATTGTCCGCACCTGCGAAGGGTGTCAGTTCTACGCGAGACAGACCCACCTGCCCGCTCAGGCTCTGCAGACGATACCCATCACCTGGCCTTTTGCTATGTGGGGTCTGGACCTCGTCGGCCCCTTGCAGAAGGCACCCGGGGGCTACACGCACCCCTGGGAAGGGTTGTTCGTCATCGCCAAAGTTCTGAAGCCCGGAACGAACAAGCTGGCCGATAGTCAAGGCGAGGTCTACACCAACACTTGGAACATCCAACAGCTACATCGCTTCTACCCTTAAGATGTTTTCAAGTTGTTCGTATACCTCGTTCCCACGCAAAATTTGGTCATCAAGGAAGGGTCAGCCTTGCCTCGGCAAAGCCCGACCCTCCCTCGGGGGCTAAAAAGGGGGGAACCCCCTCCACGTCAAAATTTTCAATCAAAAAGGCTTCCGCGTTCCCCCGGCTATGTCGGTAGCAGGACCCCAAGAAGCGAACGCGGGTGCATGTAAGTGGCAAGGCTGACTGAGCCGAGGGACTCCTACACCTCTAGGTTACGGATACCTCACTCGTCACCTACCACGAAAAATGACTCCTACTTGGGCAAGCCACCCTGCTACTGACGAGCGGGGCCGGACACGCAAAATGAAAGGAAAAGGGCACGACTTTATACTACAATAATAAAGTGTTCAGGCCTCAGCGGCCACAAAAGACACACGTGCATTCAAAGGAAACTGCTCCGACAGAGTTAGGCGTCGCCCGGGGAAGGAGCCGCGCTTTCGGCTTCGTCCCCGCCCTCGGCAAAGTCCACCCCGGCTTCGGACGACGGCGCAGGCGGGAGGATCTCTGCCTCGAAGGTGGTCGCCAGCACTGCGCTCAGGCCTGCGGCGGCCGCGTCGAGCCTCTGGACTTCAGCCAGGGCGGCTTCATCTTCGTCAGGAAGGCAATACCCCTCGATAACCCGCTCCAGATCCACGACGTAGTGGGAAGCAAGCACGGCGAAGGCCCGCCTGACGCCGTGGTGTAGCGCCTCGCGGAGTCTGCCGCGCACGTGATCGCCCAAGGCCTGCAGGCGACTTTGAGGGGAGCTTCCTGAGGGGACGTCGCCGAAGCCAAAGACCCGGCAGAAGTCCGAGATGGCCTCGGACATGGCCGCATGGTCGGCCTCCCTCTGCTCGGCCACCCCGGCAAGCGCCCTGGTAGACTCATCAAGGGCGGACTCGAGCTCTGCGAACGACCAGAGCGCAAGGCCTCAAACACAAGCGGAGGAAACAAGCTGAAACGAAAACCGAAAATGGCCAGGACATACCTCCGGCTCGGGCACGCTGCTCCGAGGCTGCGGCCTGGGCTACGGCTAGGTCTGCTGCAAGGGCTCCAGCCCGGCTTTCGGCATCGGCAGCCCGGCCCCGAGATTGGTCTCGCTCATCGGCGACCTGGTCGAACTCTGACTGCCGTCGTTGCACCTCTGCGCGTGCCGCTGCCACCTCTGCTCTCAGATCGGCGCAGAGCAACCGAAGGTCCGCCACCTCGGCGCCCTGCTGGGAGAGGCGCGCAGTAGCCCCGGCGAGCGAGGTCCTCAGGGATCGCAGCGAGCCCCAGGTATCGACCTCGTGGCGGATGAACGACGACTTGGCGGCGCTCAGATCCGTCAGATCCTGAGGGAAGGAAGCGGGGCGTCACAAAAGACGCCTTGGTCACAAAAAAGGTATGCCTGAAACCATTACCTGGAGGATTTTGGGGACGTCCCTGCAAAAGACCTCCAGCGATGACCGGAGCGACCCCACCGTTGCTTCGGCACACTCGCGGAGCTCATCCCAAGACTGCTCCTCCCGCTCATCGTCAAGAACAAAGAAGGGATCCGAAGCCTCACGGGTCCGGAACCGGAGCAACTGGCGCCGCCTCTCGGAGCTCCGCCGCGCAGGGACAAGGCTGCCGCTCGGCGGGACGGATCGCGTTTCCACACCCCCCTCCTCCGAGGCACCGAGCGCCGACGCCTCGGCCATCTCAGCGTCGGCAGCAACAGGTCGCTCCCCGACTGGGACAGCAGCGGCTTTAGCAGCAGTAGGCGCCAGCCCCGACGGCATGTCTGGTGGGCCCGAGGCCACATCCGCGCCAGCCGCCTCCTCCAGCACGATGGCCGCCTCGGCGGAAGAGCCGACCTCGGGAACTCGCTCCACGGTGACTGGTGCCGCCTGAGCCCCCCGCTGTGGAGCGCCTTGCGAGAAGGTCAGCTGAACAGCGAGGCCCGGCGCGGCACCGGCTGCGGAAGCTGACGCCGTATTAAGGGCTTTCCGGGGAGCCAGATCGGTCAGGCCATGGCTTCGCTTGCTGAGGAGGAAAGAAAAGTCGCGGTCGGGACATACGAATGAGGAGCCAGGACGAAGACGTTCCAAAGTACTTACCCGCTCCGGGCCATGATCAACCACGCCTGAGGAGAGGTCTCTCGGATCTCGACCCCCGAAGGTACCGCCGAGGTCCGCCTCGCCGCCAGCTTCGGTACCGTCCTCGCCTCAGGCACCTTGGACGCCCGGGAGACGGACTGCCCAAGCGCTGCCACGGTGACCTGAGGGCCGCTCTCCTGCGCTGCCGGCGTGGGCAACGGCTCTCGGGGAACAGACGCCTCGGCCTGGCTCCCCGGGGTCACCTCAACTTCCCCGGCCGAGGGGTCAAGTACCCCCTCGGTCTGCCCCCGCTCTTCGGGCCGGGACCTTGGCGTCCCGACTCCGGGAACTGACGGCGCCAGCCCGCTCGGGGGCTGGCTTGACGACTCCTGGCCTAGCCTCAAACCCGGGCTGAGGCCGAGGCGGGCAGCCATGTCGTCGTCCTCGTCATCATCTTCATCATCGTCGTCGTCGTCAGGCGTTTCCGGCGATGGCTCCCTCGGGAGTCCATCCCTCTCCTGCCGACGATGGAGCTTCTCCAAGGCGTCTCGGTTCCGCGTCCGCTCGCGGGCCCGAGCCTTCTCCGTGTCTTTCTTCTTCTTCTTCTCCTCCGCGGCAACCCGCCGCGCTGCTCGGTCCACCGCGTCCTCCGGGACCCGTGGCCGGGAAGGCTTGTGCCACCCTACCTCCTGGAGATAGATGAAAAGTCTCGACCATAAGGACCAAGGGCAATCCGACGCAGGGAGAAAGAAGGAACGGACACTCACCAGGGTCACACACCCGTGGTCGGGGCGCATCAAGGGCTGAGAGAAGGCGCTGGCGTCCGGTTTTCCCAACGCGACAGCCACCCGCCCGTGGAGAACGTCGATGGGAAGGGGATCCGAGGACATCCGCGAGCCCTCCAAGTCAGCCTCCGGCGTCATCTCCCAAAGCGGCAACCGCCGCTCCGCCAAGGGAAGCACCCTACGACGGTGAATGGCGGCAATCACTCCCGCGGCGGTGAGTCCCCCTTTCCGCTACGCCTCCAGGGCCTTGAGAAGGGGCTCGAGGTTCTTCTGTCTGTCGTGCGGGGTCCCATAGCGCCAAGCATCGGCGGCGACGGTGACCACTCGCTGGGAAAACGGCAGGAACATCTCGCCGTCATTCCGGAGGTAGAACCACCGGCGCTGCCACCCTTTATTCGAGGACGCAAGGATGGCGGGAATGTACAGCGACGCCCGCGACTGCCTCAGCTGGAGAATGTAGCTGCCGGCCCGCACTGCCGCGCGGACCCTTCTCTCCCCCGTCGGCGAAGCGAAAAGCTCTGCGGAAAAGAGATGAGTCCACAAGTCCCAATGGGGGGCGATCCCCAAGTATCCTTCGCACACCGCTACGAAGATGGCGGCTTGCGAGATGGAGTTGGGGCTGAGGTTGTGCAACTCCACCCCATAGTTGTGCAGGATCGCCCGCATGAAGCGGCTTGCCGGCACACCGAACCCCCGCTCGTGGAAGGAGACGAAGATCACGATGTACCCCGGCGGCGGGGACGGAGCGGCTCCGCTCGCGGGGGGAATCCACTCCGGCTGCCTCTCATCAGAGAGAGAGCGAAGTAAACCCTCACCAACAAGATCCTCGAGGTCATCCGCTGTGACTGTGGAGAAAGGCCATGGGTCGCGCGGCGAGACGATGGTCACCCGGTCGGCCATCACTGAGCAAAAGGGGTGGCGGCAGAAAGGACTGGGTGGGCAGTTTCCTTTTCTCTGGCTAAACCTCTCAGGTTGCGAAAACCTAAGAAGGAGGCGAGAAGCGGAGCAAAGAACCGTCGCCAGACCCTCCCCCGAGTATATAAAGACCAAGGCGAGACCCGTTCAACGTTTCGCCCGGACCCGCCGCAGGATTCAAAAACTCAAAGCGAAACGACCGTTCCTCGAACGGCTCGCGCACGCGCAACGGCTGCCCCGCGAACCGCTCGCCCCGTCGCATTAACTCCGCGGCGGGACAGGCGGCGCCTCTGGCAGGGGAAGCGAGCGACGCTTCGCCTTCGCCATAATGACCGCGTCAAAAAAGGTACGCCACGTCGTTCGATTTCGTATCCTTTTCCTTTTCCTCTTTCTCTCTCTTACAACAGGGACCGGGAAAGGGGGATACCCCGAAAAGGACCCTTCTCCTTGAAGGAAACAGGCTCCGAGCCTCCCTACTGATCAGAGGTTCAAAGGCTGGCCCCTCGGAGGGGTTTAACAGTCGCCTCAGAGTGCGTGGGCTCCATACCCACTACTGGTCAGAGGTTCGAAGGCCGGCCCCTCGGAAGGGTTCAATGGCCGCCTCAGGCTACTCGGGCTCCGCGCCCACTACTGATCTGGGGTTCGTAGGCTGGCCCTCGAAGGGTTCACAGCCGCCTCAGACATAGAGCGAGGGATGACCCTGGGTACGTTCGATACATAACCAAGGCTCGGGCTGCGCTCCCGAGGTACCCTAGGGCATTTCCGAGACCAGCGGGAACGATCTTGTAACGAAATCCCATCAGAGGGAGACATCGAGCCCTCGGACCCCGTCGACAGGGGACCGGGTCCGGCAGATCACCCGCAGGTACTTTTGAGCATGCCTCCGGGCCTCTAGCCGACCCCTAACAAATGGGGCACGGGCGTCCACTCGGATTACCCGCCAGCAGCTCACCGGAGACACCATGTTCGGCGCCCTCCGAGGGCAACATGGCGCTTTCCCCCCTCCTCCTTGCGGAAAGGCGACGCAGGGGCGTATGTAAAAAAGTCGAGTCTGCCCTTGACCATCCTCTCGCCCTGTGCAGAGGCTCAGGGGCTGCTCTCGCAAACCCGGCTCCGGCCAAACCGTTGACAGCGTCAACATACCATCCCGAGGACTTGGGACTCGACCGTGCACCCGGGGTACGGCCAGCTCGCATGAGGGAACGACCAGACCAGCCGAAGCATTGCGCGAGGCATTAAGACCTCGGAGGAGTCAAACCACTCCTCCGAGGCCTCGGGGGCTACACCCGACGGTTGCGCTCGCGCGCACCCACCGGAACAAAACGCAACCGAGAAAGGCTGGTCCCCTTGCAAAAAAGTGCGACAAAAGCCTCCAAGCGAGTATTAACACTCCCTTCGAGGCTCGGGGGCTACTGTCGGGGACCATAATTAGGGGTACCCTCAAGACTCCTAATTCTCAGCTGGTAACCCCCATCAGCACGAAGCTGCAAAGGCCTGATGGGTGCGACTAAGTCAGGGATCAGTCCATTCGAGGGACTCGATCACGCCTCGCCCGAGCCTAGCCTCGGGCAAGAGCAGCTGACCCCGGAGGATCTACGTCTCGCCCGAGGCCCCCCTCCAGCGACGAACATACTTCCGGCTCGCCCGAGGCCCAGTCTTCGCCAAGAAGCAACCCTGGCCAAATCGCCACGCCAACTGACCAAATCGCAGGGGCATTTAATGCAAAGGTGGCCTGACACCTTTATCCTGACGCACGTCCTCCAGTCGACAGAGCCGAAGTGACCGTAGTCACTTCGCCGCTCCACTGACCGGCCTGACAGAAAAACCGCGCCGCCTGCGCCGCTCCGACTGCTGTGCTACTCGACAGAGTGAGGCTGGCAAGCAGCCAGGCCCGGCCTCGGGCACCATAGGAAACTCCGCTCCGCTCGACCCGGGGCTCAGAATCGGGCTCAGCCCCGGAAGACGGCGAACTCCGCTCCGCCCGACCCAGGGCTCGGACTCGGGCTCAGCCCCGGAAGACGGCGAACTCCGCTCCGCCCAACCCAGGGCTCGGACTCGGGCTCAGCCCCGGAAGACGATGAACCTCGCTCCGCCCGACCCAGGGCTCGGACTCGGGCTCAGCCCCGGAAGACGGTGAACTCCGCTCCGCCCAACCCAGGGCTCGGACTCGGGCTCAGCCCCGGAAGACGGCGAACCTCGCTCCGCCCGACCCAGGGCTCGGACTCGGGCTTAGCCCCGGAAGACGGCGAACTCCGCTCCGCCCGACCCAGGGCTCGGACTCGGGCTTAGCCCCGGAAGACGGCGAACTCTGCTCCGCCCGACCAAGGGCTCGGACTCGGGCTCGGCCCCGGAAGATGGCGAACTCCGCTCCGCCCGACCCAGGGCTCGGACTCGGGCTCAGCCCCGGAAGACGACGAACTCCGCTCCGCCCGACCCCAGGGCTCGGACTCGGGCTCAGCCCCTGAAGACGACGAACTCCGCTTCGCCTGACCCCAGGGCTCGGACTTAGCCCTAGCCTCCGCCGACGTTCTCCGCCTCGCCCGACCCAGAGGCTCGGACTCGACCTCAGCCTCGGAAGACAGACTTGACCTCGACCTCGACCTCGGAGGAGCCTCCACATCGCCCAACCTAGGGCACGGACCAACCACGTCAACAGGAGGCGCCATCATTACCCTACCCCAAGCTGACTCAAGCTACGGGGAACAAGACCGGCGTCCCATCTGGCTCGCTCCGCCAGACAAGTAATGATGGCGCCCCGCACGCTCTATGACGACGACGGCTCTCAGCCCCCTTACGGAAACAAGAGGACGTCAGCAAGGACTCGACAGCCCCGACAGCTGTCCTTCCACCAGGCTCCAGCGCTCCTCCGACGACCACGACACCACACGAACCGGGTGCCAAAACCTCTCCGGCTGCCACGATGGCATGTACTTAGGGCGCTAGCTCTCCTTTGCTAGACACGTTAGCACTCTGCTACACCCCCCCACTGTACACCTGGATCCTTTCCTTGCGCCTATAAAAGGGAGGACCAGGGCCCTCTAAGAGAGGGTTGGCCGCGCAGGGAAGAGGACGGGACAGGCGCTCGCGTGAGGCCGCTCGCTCCCCTCCCGCGTGGACGCTTGTAACCCCCTACTGCAAGCGCACCCGACCTGGGCACGGGACAAACACGAAGGCCGCGAGATTTCCACCTCTCTCTCGCTCCGGCTGCCTTTTTCCGCCCTTCGCGCTCCGTCTCGCGCCGACCCATCTGGGCTAGGGCACGCGGCGACATTTCACTCGTCGGCCCAGGGACCCCCCGGTCTCGAAACACCGACAAAGATGTTCCATAATGCTTCTAAAATTAATAATGCATTTCATAACGCATTAACCTTAGATATATAACTTATATCTTTTCTAAAAGGTTAAAAAGGTTTAATATCGTTATAACGTGTTTTATCGTCTTATAAACCCTTAATCTTAGACATATCACATATGACGTTTTATAAAAGATTAATTTGGCAAACCTAATATTTGTATATTTTAATTAAGATATTTTAAGCTCATGTCTTGTTTTATAAAGTATAGATAACACATTTTTGAAAAGAATACTTACTTATTATAACCATTACTTGCGACGTTTTTGAAAAGCAAATGCTCTTTTCGTTAGGCTTTCTTTTAGCTTTACGTATGGTGAATGTTGTATGTTATTGAGTGGTGTTTGTTCTTCTTGTTTGTTTGTGTGATATTCAGTGGTTGATCTACTAGTTAAAAATCAAGATCTATTCCTATCCGTGGAAGAACCTCAAAGTTTTCAATAAGCAAGGCAAGTGGACTTCTCCCTCTGCATACTCTGTTTGATCCCAAACAATACATTTAATAAAGTTTACTCTTGGATATATATGCATAATTTGATGGGTTACCTATTTAGATACACCTAACCTTTCCAACCTTACTCCTTGTTTAACCTGGGATTATGATCTAATCAAATAGCTATGCTATTGCTACAACTTTAAATTTATGTAGTCACTCCTGTTTATGATATTAATGTTCCAAATGGTAAGTTTACTTTATTGTTGCTAATCCGACGATTAAGCAAGATCATATGATTTAATTGGAACATGGAGTGACCACCCAGGAAAACAGTGCTACCATGAGGATGGTATGGGATGCCCTTGGCTAAATAACTAGGTAAGTCTTATGTTGGGTGCTGGTCATTGTCGGCGTTTTTACCCCGGGGGGTCCCTGGACCAACGAGTAAAATTGTCGCTGTGTGTCCCAGCCCAGATGGGTTGGCGCGAGATGGAACACAAGGGGGAAAAATGCGGCTCGTGTTATCTTGCGCTAGCGGGATGCGCTCGTAGTAGGGGTTACAAGCGCTCGTGAGGGAGAGAGGGTGAGCCTGTTCGTCAGCCCGTTCTCCCGCGCGACCCTCTCGCATGAAGGCCCTGGACCTCCCTTTTATAGATGCAAGGAGAGGGTCCAGGTGTACAATGGGGGTGTAGCTATACGCTAACGTGTCCGGCAGAGAGGTGTCAGAGCGCTGTGTACATGCCAATGTGGCCGTCGGAGAGGTGCTAGAGCCCTGCGTACGCGGTATCGTGGCCGTCGGAGGAGCGCTTGAGCCCTGTAGAAGCACAGCTGTCGGGGCTGCTAGGACCTTGCTGACGTCTCCTTGCTTCCGTAGGGGGCTGAGAACCACTATCGTCATGGACGCACGCGGGGAGCCATCATTACTTGTTACCGGGGCGAGCCTGGATGGGACGCCGGTCTTGTTCCCCGTAGCCTGAGCTAGCTAGGGGTAGGGTAATGATGTATCCCTCGTGGTGCGGTCGGTCCGAGCCCAAGGTCGGGCGAGGCGGAGACTCCTCCTGAGGCCAAGGCTGGGGTCGGGCGAGGACGCGATTCCTCCCGAGGTCGAGGTTGAGGCCGAGCCCTGGGGTCAGGCGAGACGGAGACCACCTTCCGAGGCCGAGGTTGAGGCCGAGCCCTGGGGTCGGGCGAGGCGAAGACCTCCTCCTGAGGCCGAGGCCCAAGGTCGGGCGAGGCGGAGCTTCCTGTTGCGCCTGAGGCTGAACTTAGCCGTTGTCAGCCTCACCCTGGCGGGTGGCACAGCAGTCGGAGAGGGGCGAGCGGCGCTGTTTTCCTGTCAGGTCGGTCAGTGGAAGGGTGAAGTGACTGCAGTCACTTCGACCTTGCTGACTAAGGCACGTGTGTCAGGATAAGGTGTCAGGCGATCCTCGCATTGAATGCGCCTGCGATACGGTCGGTTGGTGGGGCGATTTGGCCAAGGTTGCTTCACTACGAAGCCTGCCCGAGCTGGGCTTCGGGCGAGTCGAGGGTGCGCCCGTTGCTTGAGGAGGCCCTCGGGCGAGGCGTGAATTCGTCTGGGACTACTGTTCCCGCCCGAGGCTGGGCTCGGACGAGGCGAGATCGCGTCCCTTGAGTAGACAAAGCCTTGACCTGAATCATGCCCATCAGTCTCTGCAGCTTGTGCTGATGGTGGTTACCAGTCGTGTTTAGGAGTGTTGGGGGTACCCCTAATTACGGTACCCGACAGTAGCCCCTGAGCCTCAAAGGGAGTGTTGGCACTCGCTTGGAGGCTTTGTCGCACTTTTTTGCAAGGGGACCGGCCTTTCTCGGTCACACTTTGTTCCGGTGGGTGCGCACGAGCGCACCCGCCGGGTGTAGCCCACGAGGCATCAGAGGAGTGGTTTGACTCCTCTGAGGTCTTAATGCCTTTCGCGATGCCTTGGCCGGCCTGGTTGTTCCCTCATGCGACCTGATCGTAGCCCGGGTGCATGGTTAGGTTCTGAGTTTTTAGGCTGGTTTGTTGACGCTGTCAACGGTTTGGTCGTAGCCGGGTTTACGAGAGCAGCCCCCGAGCCTCTGCATGGAGCGAGAGGATGATCAAGGACTGTCTCGACTTTTATCATATGCCCCTTCGTCGCCTTTCCACAAGGAGGAAGGGGGGGAAGCGCCATGTTGCCCTCGGAGGGCGCCGAACATGGTGTCTCCAGTGAGTTGCTAACGGGTGATTCGAGTGGACGCCCGTGCCCCGTTAGATAAGGGTCGGCTAGTGGCCCAGAGGCGCACTCCAAAAGTACCTACAGGTGATCTGCCGGACCCGGTCCCGTTCGATAGGGTCCGAGGGCTCGATGCCTCCCTCTGATGGGATTCCGTTACAAAATCGCTCCTGCTGGTCTCGGAAATGTCCTAGGGTACCTCGGAAGCGTAGCCCGAGCCTCAGCCATGTAATGGACGTACCCAGAGTCATCCCTCGCTCTACGTGCTCTAGGGCAGCTGTCGAACCCTTCCGAGGGGCCAGCCTTCGAACCCTTGATCAGTAGTGGGCGCAGAGCCCGAGTGCTCTGGGGCGGCTGTCGAAACCCTTTCGAGGGGCCAGCCTTTGAACCCCTGATCAGTAGGAGGGCTCAGGGTCCGCTTCCTTCACGGAGAAGGATCCCTTTCAAAATATCCCCTTTCTCGGTCCCTGTAGCAAGAGAGAGAGAAAGGGGAAGAGGAAAAGGATATGAATTTAAATGGTGGGGCGCACCTTTTTTGACGCGGTCATTATGGCGGAGGTGAAACGACGCCCGCTTCGCCTGCCAAAGGTGTCGCTTGCCCTCCCAAGGAGTTAATGCGACAGGACGGGCGGTTCACGAGGCGGCCGCGTGCGCGAGCCGTTCGAGGAACGGAACATGGGTGCGTTGTCTTCACGCCGTGGGAGAGGGCTCCCCTACTGATTTAGGAGGGGACGTGAGCCTGCAGGCGATTTGACCGCTGCTTCCGCTCGTCTACTGCCGTCATTACTGCCGGTCCACTTTTGGCCATATCAATCGTCGCGCCTCCTCCCACGGCTGACTGACCCGTGATCGATGTGCTCGGTTGGCACTGTTGGGCCATGCGCAGGGTTGCCTCGAGTCGCGGCACTGGTTCCGCAGTCGAGAAGGCGCGGCATTGGCGCAAGTGGCGGTGCAGTTTCTTGCACGTAGTAACCGGCGCGCTGGTTACATGACGTGTGAGCCTGGACCTCTACGCTGGATGCGACGAAGCCGAAGGGGTGCGCCCCCGTAGTGCGGTTGCATGCCACCTACATGGCGGTCCGCCCTTTCGACCGCTGGTTTCGGTGAGGATGGAGGAGTGCTTGTAACCGCGGGGCGGTTACATGCTCCGCGTGCGGCGGTTTGGCTTCTTCCGTTTCGGGTCAGCTTGCATGACGTGTGGGACCCAGCCCCCGTGTCGTAGGGGGAGGACCCTGGAGCACGCTGGTGAAGACTTTGTTCGTGACGCCTGAGGACGCGAGTGGGGAGAGCCACCTTTAAAAAAGGGTCGATCCCCGGGCGGTAGCCATGTCTTCGCACTCCCCTCATGCATCGCGCCCTTCCTCCTTCCGAGCCCCCGGATGGGGAGCACCCACGTTGCCTTCGTCTTGCTGCTGTTGGAGGAGCACGACCTCGCGGGGGTTGGCACCCTTCAGCCATCACTCGACTTCAAGGATTTTCATCAGGCAGCCCGGCTGCATTCCCTCACCAATGGTCACCCAGGATGGTGACCACCAGTTCGATGGTGGGGAGAAGCAAGCCGGGCTGCGGCCTCTGCCCCGCCCTCAGCTTCAAGGATCTTCATCATCCTTGCTGGGGAGGAGGGCGGGGCGAGCCGGGGTTCTACCTCCCGCATGGGTCGGCAGGCCGCCTCTTCCTTCAGCATCTGGGGGAGGAAGACATCCTCTAGCTCTACGGAGGAGGCGTCCTCCAGCCATGCGGGGGAAGGCGAACTACTGCTGCCTGGCCAGGGTGCAGCATTCCGTCCTCCGTCCGGGTGACTGTGGCCGGCTGCACCGGGGGGTCGCACAACACGTCGTACGCCGCGAGGGCGGTACTCGTGTTCTGGGATGGTCCCGTTCTCGTTCTCGTGGCAAGAACGGGAGTGAAGACCTGCCGGTGCGCTTTGGGGCGGCCGTCGCTCACTGGTGCGGTGTTGGTGGGCAGGTGGCCGCTGTCGTCGGTGCTGAGGTGGTGGCAGCCGGAGAAGGTTTCTCCGCCGACGACACCGTCAGTGCCACCTGCGCTCCGGGCCTCCGGCTCTTTGGCTTTAATGGCTGGTTCTCGTCCCCCGCGAGGGGACGTGAACGAGGGCCTTCCAGCGGTAACGTTCGCCCTAGGGCCATCGCTGCTGTTGTCTTGCCGTCCGAGATGGAGGTCGTTGTCGCTGCTGGTGTAGTGGTCGGCGGCGAGCCACCTGGAGTTTGCTGTCTTGCAGGCCCTCTGGTGTGGAGGTAGTTCATACCCGCGGGGGTGGAACCGGAGTTCCGTTTGTAATGGCACCTTGAGTGCCGGTGTTTGTTCATTGTGGCTGTCGAGGCCTGAACATCTGGGTACTTGAGTGTAATACCGTGTTTCTTCCTCATTTCGAGCACTAGGACTCGCCTGTCGACTAGCTAAACCGCTTAACTGAGTGTGAGTTGCCTTGCTCGGAAGGTGACGAGTGAGGTATCCGTATCCCGGAGGCGTAGGAGTCCCTCGGCTCGGTCGTCCTTGCCACTCAAGGCTTCTCTTGCTCAGTTCTAGAACCTTCGGCCGCTCTGTGATGAGCTGGAGCCGTAGGCAGCGATGTCGGCGTGGACAGAGGCGGAGTCGGCTCGAGAAGAGGCTTCGTCGGCCCAGGAGCAGGTGGCCTCCCAGGCCGAGGAGGTGCAGCAGCGGCGGCTGGAGCTTGGCCAGGTCGTCCGCTAGCGGGACCAACCCCGGGGTCACGCTACCGAGGCCGTGAGCCGGGCTGAGGCCCTCGGGGGACAGCTGGCTGAGGCTACGGAGCGACCAGCCGAGGCGTCCGCTCGAGCCGGAACCCTTGCGGAGACCCTGGCTACGATGGCCCAAGCGCGGTGCTGGCGTCCTCCTTCGAGGTGGAGATCCTTCCGCCCGTGTCGCCGTCTGAGGCCGGACCAGATTCCGCCGAAGGTGGAAATGACACCGAGGGTGCTGCTGCTCCCTCTGTCGATGTCTGAACCTGCAGGAACAATTTATCTGTAGTATGTGTATGCTTGTTGTGGCCGCTGAGGCCCAAACATCTTATTGTCGTGTTATAAAGCTGCATTTCCTTTCCTCTTGTTTCAAGTATCAGGACTTGTTCGTCGGTAGCATAAACGCTTATCTGAGCGAGAGTTACTTTTCGCGGAAGGTGATGAGTGAGGTATCCATATCCTAGAGGCGTAGGAGTCCCTCGGCTCGGTCGGCCTTGCCGCTTACATGTACTCTTACTCGTCCACAGGATTCTGTTATCGATATAGTCGAGAAGGCACGAAAATCGTTCTGGCAAAAAAGTTTTCGAGCGTTAGGACATGTTCGGTAGCAGAATCGCTTATCCGAGCATGAGTTACTTATCACGGAAGGTGATGAGTGAGGTATCCGTATCCCAGAGGCGTAGGAGTCCCTCGGCTCGGTCGGCCTTGCCGCTTACTGAGAGCACCTAGAGGGGGGGGGTGAATAGGTGATCCTGTGAAACTTGAAACTTAATCCACAAAAACTTGATTAGACGTTAGCACAATAATGCCAAGTGGCTAGAGAGGAGTCTCAACAAAACACAATAACCACAAGAGATCAATCACAGAGATGGCACAGTGGTTTATCCCGTGGTTCGGCCAAGACCAACGCTTGCCTACTCCACGTTGTGGCGTCCCAATGGACGAGGGTTGCAATCAACCCCTCTCAAGCAATCCAAAGACCCACCTGAATACCACGGTGTTTTGCTTGCTTTACTATATCCCGTTTGCGAGGAATCTCCACACTTTGGAGCCTCTCGCCCTTACACTTGAAATTCACAAAGAAGCACAGAGTAAGGGAGGGATGAGCAACACACTCAAGACAAGAAATCACAGCAACACCGCGCACACAAGTCGCAACAAGAGCTCACAACATGACTCAATGAGCTCACAACTCAACTAGAGCTCTAATTGCTATCGCAAGGAATCAAAAGAGCGGAATCGATGTCTTAGTGCTTAGGAATGCTTTGAGAATGCTTGGTGTACTCCTCCATGCAACTAGGGGTCCCTTTTATAGCCCCAAGGCAGCTAGGAGCCGTTGAGTGCATTCCAGGAAGGCATTTCTTGCCTTCTGTCGACTGGCGCACCGGACAGTCCGGTGCGGATCTCTTATTTGGCGAAGCCGACCGTTGGCACCTTGGAGCCGTTGGCGCACCGGACACTATCCGGTGCACACCGGATAGTCCGGTGCCCCCTTCTAGCCGTTGGCTCAGCCACGCGTTGCGCCCTGATTAAGCGGCCGACCGTTGGCCTGGCGACCGTTGGCTCACCGAACACTGTCCGGTGCACACCGGACAGTCCGGTGAATTATAGCCGTACGCCGTTAATTTCTTCTCGAGAGCAGCAAGTTCGCCTGAGCCAGCCTGGGGCACCCGACACTGTCCGGTGCACCACCGGACACTGTCCGGTGCACCCAGACAGAGCTGACTTTGGCTGAACAAAGCCATCTCTCTTCCAATTCGATTTCTCCTGTTTCCAGTACATAGACACAATACATTAGTCTCTAAAACAATGTACTAAGTCTGAGAAACATACCTTTATACTTGATTTGTACTTTGTCCACCATTTGACACTTAGGCACTTGTATTGGACACTAAATCACCAAAACACTTAGAAATGGCCCAAGGACACATTTCCCTTTCAATCTCCCCCTTTTTGGTGATTTATGCCAACACAACATAAAGCAAGTAGAACAAGTGCAAAATCAATTCAAATAAAAACTCAAATTTGTTTTGAATCAAATTTGGCATATATGGATCATCCTTTGCCACCACTTGGTTTGTTTTTGCAAATCAAACTCAATTTCCTATCTCTAAGCCAAACACACATGTTGAAACATAAAGAGAGGTATTTCACGAGAAATTGATCAAAGATTCAAAAATTCCCTTTTTCCCATAATTAGGCCTTCTCCCCACAAGAGACCAACTTTTGACAAAAAGAGACAAACAAGAGTATTTTGACAACCAAAAACTCTAACTCTACTTTTTCAAAACTCACAACTCAAGAGTATTTTGACAAAAACTCTAACTCTACTATTTTCAAAACTCACAACTCACAACTCACAAGTGGTAGCTGATCCATTTATTGCTTTGGCCTTATTTTCTCCCCCTTTGGCATCAAGCACCAAAACGAGATCAATTTTGGCCCTCTAACCCCATTGCCTCACCAAAATCTTCAACTAAGAGTAAAAAGGCAATAAGAGTACAAAGATGAACTTGGAAAAGTTACTCTTTCATCGGAGTGCAGTGGAAGTCTTGCATGGTCCAAGTCCACCTTTTCCCTTGCAAACCTCCTTTGAGACTAAAATAAGCAGACTCAAGCACACGGTTAGTCTCAAAGGGTCAAGTTGTAGCACATCTCCCCCTAAATTTGTGCATCACTTGCAAAGGACTTGTGAGATCCGGGGAGTGCTTGTACAACTTGAGCACCATAAACACACAAAATGTATTAAGGAATATGATCAAGGCATAAAACACATGTGTGCTATAAATCAATCCAAGTTCCGCGAATCTAAGACATTTAGCTCACTACGCAACTTGCAAAAGGTCTGCTCATCTAAAGGCTTGGTAAAGATATCGGCTAGCTGGTTCTCGGAGCTAACATGAAACACTTCGATATCTCCCTTTTGCTGGTGGTCTCTCAAAAAGTGATGCCGGATGTCTATGTGCTTTGTGCGGCTGTGCTCAACAGGATTATCCGCCATGCGGATAGCACTCTCATTATCACATAGGAGTGGGACTTTGCTCAGATTGTAGCCAAACTCTCGGATGGTTTGCCTCATCCAAAGTAGTTGCACGCAACACTGTCCTGTGGTAACATACCCGACCTCAGCGGTGGATAGGGCAACGAAGGTTTGTTTCTTAGAACTCCAGGACACCAGGGACCTTCCTAAGAATTGGCACGTCCCTGATGTACTCTTCCTATCGACCTTACATCCAGCATAATCGGAGTCTGAATATCCAATTAAGTCAAAGGTAGACCCCTTTGGATACCAGATCCTGAAGCAAGGCGTAGCAACTAAATATCTAAGAATTCGCTTCACGGCCACTAAGTGACACTCCTTAGGACCAGATTGAAATCTAGCACACATGCATACACTAAGCATAATATCCGGTCTACTAGCACATAAATAAAGTAAAGACCCTATCATAGACCGGTATGCTTTTTGATCAACGGACTTACCTCCTTTGTTGAGGTCGGTGTGTCCGTTGGTTCCCATTGGCGTCCTTCATCCCAAACCGCTTGATCAAGTCTTGCGTGTACTTTGTTTGGGAGATGAAGGTCCCATCCTTGAGTTGCCTCACTTGGAACCCAAGGAAATAACTTAGCTCGCCCATCATTGACATCTCAAACTTTTGAGTCATCACCCTGCTAAACTCTTCACAAGACTTTTGGTTAGTAGAACCAAATATTATGTCATCGACATAAATTTGGCACACAAAAAGATCACCATCACAAGTCTTAGTAAAAAGAGTTGGATCAGCTTTCCCAACCTTGAAATCATTAGCAATTAAAAAGTCTCTAAGGCATTCATACCATGCTCTTGGGGCTTGCTTAAGTCCATAGAGTGCCTTAGAGAGCTTACACACGTGGTCGGGGTACCGTTCATCCTCGAAGCCAGGTGGTTGCTCCACATACACCTCCTCCTTGATTGGCCCGTTGAGGAAAGCGCTCTTCACATCCATTTGGAACAACCTGAAAGAATGGTGAGCGGCATATGCTAGCAAAATGCGAATGGACTCTAGCCTAGCCACAGGAGCAAAAGTCTCCTCAAAGTCCAAACCTGCGACTTGGGCATAACCTTTTGCCACAAGTCTAGCCTTGTTCCTTGTCACTACCCCGTGCTCGTCTTGTTTGTTGCGAAATACCCACTTGGTTCCCACAACATTTTGCTTGGGACGAGGCACCAGTGTCGAAACTTCATTTCTCTTGAAGTTATTGAGCTCCTCTTGCATGGCCAACACCCAGTCCGGATCTAGCAAGGCCTCCTCTACCCTGAAAGGCTCAATAGAGGAGACAAAAGAGTAATGCTCACAAAAATTAACTAATCGAGATCGAGTAGTTACTCCCTTGCTAATGTCACCCAAAATCTGGTCGACGGGATGATCCCTTTGAATTTGGGTTGGAGGTGCCGGTTGCGCTTCTTCCTCCATTACATGATCATCTTGTGCTCACCCTTGATCACACGCCTCCTGTTCATCATCTTGAGTTGGGGGATGCACAAATGTTGAGGAAGAAGGTTGATCTTGTTCATCTTGTTCCTGTGGCCGCACATCTCCAATCGCCATGGTGCGTATTGTGGCTGTTGGAACTTCTTCTTCATCTACATCATCAAAATAAACAACTTGCTCTCTTGGAGAGCCATTAGTCTCATCAAATACAACGTCGCTAGAGACTTCAACCAAACCCGATGATTTGTTGAAGACTCTATACGCCTTTGTATTTGAGTCATAACCTAACAAAAACCCTTCTACGGCTTTGGGAGCAAATTTGGAATTCCTACCCTTCTTCACTAGAATGTAGCATTTACTCCCAAAAACTCGAAAATAAGAAACATTTGGTTTGTTACTGGTTAGTAGCTCATACGACGTCTTCTTGAGGAGGCGATGAAGGTAGACCCTGTTGATGGCGTGGCAAGCCGTGTTCACGGCTTCCGACCAAAAGCGCTCGGGGGTCTTGAACTCTCCAAGCATCGTCCTTGTCATGTCTATAAGTGTCCTGTTCTTCCTCTCTACCACACCATTTTGCTGTGGTGTGTAGGGAGTGGAGAACTCGTGCTTGATCCCTTCCTCCTCAAGGTACTCCTCCACTTGAAGATTCTTGAACTCGGACCCATTGTCGCTCCTTATCTTCTTCACCTTGAGCTCAAACTCGTTTTGAGCTCTCCTTAGGAAGCGCTTGAGGGTCCCTTGGGTTTCAGATTTATCCTGCAAAAAGAATACCCAAGTGAAGCGGGAAAAGTCATCAACAATAACTAGTCCATACTTACTTCCTCCTATGCTTAGATAGGCGACGGGTCCGAAGAGGTCCATATGTAGCAGCTCCAGAGGTCTTGATGTAGTCATCACATTCTTGCTGTGATGCGCTCCTCCCACTTGTTTACCTGCTTGACAAGCTGCACAAGGTCTATCTTTTTCGAAAGTAACATTGGTTAGACATATCACGTGTTCTCCCTTTAGAAGCTTGTGAAGGTTCTTCATCCCCACATGTGCTAAGCGGCGATGCCACAGCCAGCCCATGCTAGTCTTAGCAATTAAGCATGCATCTAGACCGGCCTCCTCTTTTGCAAAATCAACTAAATAAAGTTTGCCGTCTAATACACCCTTAAAAGCTAATGAACCATCACTTCTTCTGAAGACAGACACATCTACATTTGTGAATAGACAATTATATCCCATTTTGCATAATTGACTAACAGATAACAAATTATATCGAAGAGACTCAACTAAAAACACATTAGATATAGAGTGCTCGGATGAAATAGCAATTTTACCTAACCCTTTTACCTTGCCTTGATTCCCATCACCGAATATTATTGAATCTTGGGAATCCTTGTTTTTGACGTAGGAGGTGAACATCTTCTTCTCCCCCGTCATATGGTTTGTGCATCCGCTGTCGATAATCCAGCTTGAACCCCCGGATGCATAAACCTGCAAGGCAAATTTAGGCTTGGGTCTTAGGTACCCAACTCTTGTTGGGTCCTACAAGGTTAGTCACAATTGTCTTAGGGACCCAAATGCAAGTTTTATCTCCCTTGCATCTTGCCCCTAACTTCCTAGCAATCACCTTCTTATTCTTTCTACAAATGGCAAATGAAGCATTGCAAGCATGATATATTGTAGAAGGTTCATCAACTTTCCTAGGAACATTAACAACATTTCTCCTAGGCATATGAACAACATATCTCCTAGACATATCTCTACTGTGCATATAGGTAGAACTAGAAGCAAACATGGCATGAGAGTCAAAAGCATCATAAGCATTACAACTCCTATAAGACTGTCTTCTATCATGGTACATAAAAGCATGGTTCTTTTTAGCACTACTAGCCATAGGGGCCTTCCCTTTCTCCTTGGCGGAGATGGGAGCCTTATGACTTGTTAAGTCCTTGGCTTCCCTCTTGAAGCCAAGTCCATCCTTAATTGAGGGGTATCTACCAATCGTGTAGGCATCCCTTGCAAATTTTAGCTTGTCAAATTCATTCTTGCTAGTCTTAAGTTGGGCATTAAGACTAGCCAATTCATCATTCAATTTGGAAATTGAAACTAGGTGTTCGCTACAGGCATCAATGTCAAAATCTTTACACCTATTGCAAATCATAACATGTTCTACACAAGAGTTAGATTTACTAGCTATTTCTAGCTTAGCGTTCAAATCATCATTTATGCTCCTTAAGCTAGAAATTGTCTCATGGTAAGAAGATAGTTCACAAGAAAGCATTTCATTTCTTTTAACTTCTAAAGCATGAGATTTTTGTGCCTCTACAAATTTGTCATGCTCTTCATATAAAAGGTCCTCTTGTTTCTCTAAAAGTCTATCCTTTTCATTCAAGGCATCAATCAATTCATTAATCTTATCTATTTTAGTTCTATCCAATCCCTTGAACAAACTAGAGTAATCTATTTCTTCATCACTGGACTCATCATTACTGGAAGAATCATAAGTGGCATTGTTTCAAGTACATACCTTCTTCTCCTTCGCCATGAGGCATGTGTGGTGCTCGTTGGGGGAAAAGGGATGACTTGTTGAAGGCGGTGGCGGCGAGTCCTTCATTGTCGGAGTCGGATGACGAACAATCCGAGTCCCACTCCTTGCCAAGGTGTGCCTCGCCCTTAGCCTTTTTGTATGCCTTCTTCCTCTCCCTCTTGTTTCCCTGTTCCTGGTCACTATCATTATTGGGGCAGTTAGCGATAAAATGACCAATCTTACCACACTTGAAGCATGAGCGCTTCCCCTTTGTCTTGGTCTTGCTTGGCTGTCCCTTGTGACCCTTTAGCGCCGTCTTGAAGCGCTTGATGATGAGAGCCATCTCTTCATCATTTAGCCCTACCGCCTCAACTTGTGCCACCTTGCTAGGTAGCGCCTCCTTGCTTCTTGTTGCTTTAAGAGCAAAGGGTTGAGGCTCATTGATTGGACCATTCAATGCGTCGTCCACGTATCTCGCCTCCTTGATCATCATTCGCCCGCTCACGAACTTCCCAAGAACTTCTTCGGGCGACATCTTGCTGTACCTAGGATTTTCACGAATATTGTTCACCAGATGTGGATCAAGTACAGTAAAGGACCTTAGCACGAGGCGAACGACGTCGTGGTCTGTCCATCGTGTGCTTCTATAGCTCCTTATTTTGTTGATGAGGGTCTTGAGCCGGTTGTATGTTTGGGTTGGCTCCTCGCCCCTTATCATTGCAAATCTCCCGAGCTCGCCCTCTACCAACTCCATCTTGGTGAGCAAGGTGACGTCGTTCCCCTCATGAGAGATCTTGAGGGTGTCCCAGATCTGCTTGGCATTGTCCAAGCCGCTCACCTTATGGTACTCATCCCTGCACAAAGAGGCTAACAATACAGTAGTGTCGGGGACCATAATTAGGGGTACCCTCAAGATTCCTAAATCTCAGCTGGTAACCCCCATCAGCACAAAGCTGCAAAGGCCTGATGGGTGCGATTAAGTCAAAGGTCGGTCCATTCGAGGGACGCGATCCCGCCTCGCCCAAGCCCAGCCTCGGGCAAGGGTAGCCGACCCCGGAGGATCTACGTCTCGCCTGAGGACCCCCTCCAGCAACGGGCACACCTTCGGCTCTCCCGAGGCCCAGTCTTCGCCAAGAAGCAACCTTGGCCAAGTCGCCACGCCAACCGACCGAGTCGCAGGGGCATTTATTGCAAAGGTGGCCTGACACCTTTATCCTGACGCGCGCCCTCCAGTCGACAGAGCCGAAGTGACCGTAGTCACTTCGCCGCTCCACTGACCGGTCTGACAAGAGGACAGCGCCCCATGCGCCGCTCCGACTGTTGTGCCACTCGACAGAGTGAGGCTGACAGCAGCCATGTCCGGCCTCAGGCGCCATAGGAAACTCCGCTTCGCCCGACCCTAGGGCTCGGACTCGGGCTCAGCCCCAGAAGACGACGAACTCCGCTCCGCCCGACCCCAGGGCTCGGACTCGGGCTTAGCCCCGGAAGACGACGAACTCCGCTTCGCCCGACCCTAGGGCTCGGACTCGGGCTCAGCCCCGGAAGACGACGAACTCTGCTTCACCCGACCCCAGGGCTCGGACTCGAGCTCAGCCCCGGAAGACGACGAACTTCGCTTCGCCCGACCCTAGGGCTCGGACTCGGGCTCAGCCCCGGAAGACGACGAACTCCGCTTCGCCCGACCCCAGGGCTCGGACTCGGGCTCAGCCCCGGAAGACGACGAACTCCGCATCGCCCGACCCCAGGGCTTGGACTCGGGCTCAGCCCCGAAGGACGACGAACTCTGCTTCGCCCTACCCCAGGGCTCGGACTCAGCCCTGGCCTCAGCCGACGGTATCCGCCTCGCCCGACCTAGGGGCTCGGACTCGACCTCGGCCTTGGAAGACAGACTCGAGCTCGACCTCGGAGGAGCCTCCACCTCGCCCAACCCAGGGCTCAGACCGACCACGTCAATAGGAGGCGCCATCATTACCCTGCCCCAAGCTGACTCAGGCTACGGGGAACAAGACCGGCGTCCCATCTGGCTCGCTCCGCTATACGAGTAATGATGGCGCCCCGCACGCTCTATGACGACGGCGGCTCTCAGCCCCCTTACGGAAGCAAGAGGACGTCAGCAAGGACTCGACAGCCCCGACAGCTGTCCTTCCGCCAGGCTCCGGCGCTCCTCCGACGGCCACGACATCACACGAACCGGGTGCCAAAACCTCTCCGGCTGCCACGATGGCATGTACTTAGGGCACTAGCTCTCCTCCGCTAGACACGTTAACACACTGCTACACCCCCCATTGTACACCTGGATCCTTTCCTTACGCCTATAAAAGGAAGGTCCAGGGCCCTCTTACAGAAGGTGGGCCGCGCGGGGAAGGACGGGACGGCGCTCGCGTGAGGCCGCTCGCTCCCTCCCGCGTGGACGCTTGTAACCCCCTACTGCAAGCGCACCCGACCTGGGCGCGGGACAAACACGAAGGCCGCGGGATTTCACCTCTCACGCCTGTCTCCCTCCGGCTTCTTCCCCCCTTCGCGCTCCGTCTCGCGCCGACCCATCTGGGCTGGGGCACGCGGCGACAATTTACTCGTCGGTCCAGGGACCCTCCCCCGGTTCGAAACGCCGACAAGTAGTAGCTTGTGCATTTTTATGAATCTGTTCATTAATAAATATAGGACTATCCGAGCTATCAAATTTCATTCCTTTCTCAACAATCTCCCATATACTTGGATGGAGAGAGAACAGGTGACTACGCATTTTGTGACTCCAAAATCCGTAGTCCTCCCCATCAAAGTGTGGAGGTTTGCCAAGAGGGATGGAAAGCAAATGTGCATTTGAGCTATGCGAAATACGAGAGTAATCGAAAGAAAAGTTCGAATTAACCGTCTTTCTTTTGTCGTAGTCGTTGTCGTCGTTGTCCTTTTGGGAAGAAGTGGACTCATCGCTGTCGTCGTAGTAGATGATCTCCTTGATGCGTCTTGTCTTCTTCTTCCCATCTTTGCGTTTGTGGCCCGAGCCCGAGTCGGTAGGCTTGTCATCCTTCGGCTCATTGACGAAGGACTCCTTCTCCTTATCGTTGATCACAATTCCCTTCCCCTTAGGATCCATCTCTTCGGGCGATTAGTCCCTTTGTGAAGAGAACGGCTCTGATACCAATTGAGAGCACCTAGAGGGGGGGTGAATAGGTGATCCTGTGAAACTTGAAACTTAATCCACAAAAACTTGATTAGACGTTAGCACAATAATGCCAAGTGGCTAGAGAGGAGTCTCAACAAAACACAATAACCACAAGAGATCAATCATAGAGATGGCACAATGGTTTATCCCGTGGTTCGGCCAAGACCAACGCTTGCCTACTCCACGTTGTGGCGTCCCAACGGACGAGGGTTGCAATCAACCCCTCTCAAGCGGTCCAAAGACCCACTTGAATACCACGGTGTTTTGCTTGCTTTACTATATCCCGTTTGCGAGGAATCTCCACACTTTGGAGCCTCTCGCCCTTACACTTGAAATTCACAAAGAAGCACGGAGTAAGGGAGTGATGAGCAACACACTCAAGACAAGAAATCACAGCAACACCGCGCACACAAGTCGCAACAAGAGCTCACAAAACGACTCAATGAGTTCACAACTCAACTAGAGCTCTAATTGCTATCGCAAGGAATCAAAAGCGCGGAATCGATGTCTTAGTGCTTAGGAATGCTTTGAGAATGCTTGGTGTACTCCTCCATGCGCCTAGGGGTCCCTTTTATAGCCCCAAGGCAGCTAGTAGCCGTTGAGTGCATTCCAGGAAGGCATTTCTTGCCTTCTGTCGACTGGCGCACCGGACAGTCCGGTGCACCACCGGACACTGTCCGGTGCGGATCTCTTTCCTTATTTGGCGAAGCCGACCGTTGGCGCCTTGGAGCCGTTGGCGCACCGGACACTGTCCGGTGCACACCGGACAGTCCGGTGCACACCGGACAGTCCGGTGCCCCCTTCTAGCCGTTGGCTCAGCCACGCGTTGCGCCCTGATTAAGCGGCCGACCGGTGGCCCGGCGACCGTTGGCTCACCGGACACTATCCGGTGCACACCGGACAGTCCGGTGAATTATAGCCGTACGCCGTTAATTTCTTCCTGAGAGCAGCAAGTTCGCCTGAGCCAGCCTGGGACACCAGACACTGTCCGGTGCACCACCGGACAGTCCGGTGCACCCAAACAGAGCTGACTTTGGCTGAACAAAGCCATCTCTCTTCCAATTCAATTTCTCCTATTTCCAGTACTTAGACACAATACATTAGTCTCTAAAACAATGTACTAAGTCTGAGAAACATACCTTTATACTTGATTTGTACTTTGTCCACCATTTGACACTTAGGCACTTGTATTGGACACTAAATCACCAAAACACTTAGAAATGGCCCAAGGACACATTTCCCTTTCACTTATGCGTACTCTCGTCGTTTTCCGGATCCCGCTATCGAAGCAGTCAAAAAGCGCGAAAGACGTTCTGGCAGAAAGACTTTTTCCGAGGAAAATTTTGATGCAGAGGGGGTTCCCCCCTTCTAGCCCCCAAGGGAGGGTCAGGCTTCGTCAAGGCAAGGCTGACCCTTCCTTGATGGTTAGACTTTATTTATGGATGTAAAGAGAACGAGGTATATGAACGACTCGAAAACATCTTAAGGGTAGAAGCGACGTAGCTGTTGGATGTTCCAAGCGTTGCTGTAGACCTCGCCTTGATCGTTGGCCAGCTTGTATCTCCCAGGCTTCAAAATCTTGGCGATGATGAACGGCCCTTCCCAGGGAGGAGTAAGCTTGTGGCGTCCTCGAGCTTCTTGGCGCAGCCGAAGTACCAAGTCTCCCACCTGGAAGCCTCGGGGCTGAACCCCTCGGGCGTGGTAGCGTCGCAGAGACTGCTGATACCGCGCCGAGTGTAGCAAGGCCATGTCTCGAGCCTCTTCGAGCTGGTCCAGTGAGTCTTCTCGGCTGGTCTGGTTGCTTCGGTCGTCGTACGCCTTTGTCCTCGGGGAACCGTATTCTAAGTCTGTGGGCAAGATAGCCTCGACCCCATAGACTAGAAAGAACGGTGAGAAACCCGTGGCTCGGCTTGGCGTCGTCCTCAGACTCCAGACCACCGAGGGTAGTTCCTTCATCCACCGCTTGCCGAACTTGTTGAGGTCATTGTAGATCCTCGGTTTAAGTCCCTGCAGAAGCATACCGTTGGCACGCTCCACCTGCCCATTCGTCATGGGGTGAGCTACGGCGGCCCAGTCCACACAGATGTGGTGATCCTCGCAGAAGTCTAGGAACTTCTTCCCAGTGAACTGGGTGCCATTGTCGGTGATGATGGAGTTCGGGACCCCAAAGCGATGGATGATGTTGGTGAAGAACACTACTGTCTGCTCGGACCTGATGCTTGTTAGGGGTCGGACCTCGATCCACTTGGAGAATTTGTCGATGGCGACCAGCAGGTGCGAGAAGCCCCCGGGTGCCTTTTGCAAGGGACCGACGAGGTCCAGACCCCACACAGCAAACGGCTAGGTGATGGGTATTGTCTGTAGGGCCTGAGTGGGCAGGTGTGTCTGTCTTGCGTAGAATTGACACCCTTGGCAGGAGCGTATAATCCTAGTGGCGTCGGCCACCACGGTCGGCCAGTAGAAGCCTTGTAGGAAGGCGTTCCCAACGAGGGCTCGAGGTGCTGCATGGTGACCACAAGCCCCCCGAGTGTATCTCTTGCAATAGCTCCTGTCCTTCGGCGACGGATATGCATCGTTGGAGAATGCCTGAGGGGCTGCGGTGGTAGAGCTCCTTTTCATCACCCAGTAAGACGAACGACTTGGCGCGCCGTGCCAGTCGCCGAGCTTCGGCCTTGTCGAGGGGTGGCTCTCCCCGGAGGAGATATTCCAGGTACGGGGTCCGCCAGTTTCGATTTGGCGCAACCCCATTCCGCTCTCCCTCGACACGCAGTGCCTCACCCTCGGCGGCCGAGGATACCTCGGGCTGGGCCGAGGCGTCGTCGGGCTCGAGCGTGTTGTCGGTCTTGACGAAGGGTTGATGTATGTCTCTGGAGAAGACGTCCGGGGGAACCGTTGTCTGCCCCGAGGCTATTTTAGCCAGCTCATTCGCAGTCTCATTGTACCATCGAGCGATGTGGTTGAGCTCCAGCCCGTAGAACTTGTCTTCCAGGCGTCGAACTTCGTCGCAGTAGGCCTCCATCTTCTGGTCGCGGCAGTGGGAGTTCTTCATGACTTGGTCAATGACAAGCTGTGAGTCGCCACGAGCGTTGAGGCACCGAACCCCTAGCTCGATGGCGATGCGCAACCCATTAACCAGAGCCTCGTACTTGGCCATGTTGTTCGACGCCGGGAAATGGAGGCGCAGCACGTAGCGGAGATGCTTCCCGAGGGGTGAGATGAAGAGCAGGCCAGCACCCGCTCCTGTTTTCATCAGCGACCCATCGAAGTACATGGTCCAGAGTTCCGGTTGGATCGGAGCTGTTGGCAATTGGGTGTCGACCCATTCTGCCAGGAAATCCGCCAAGACTTAGGACTTGATAGCCTTCCGAGGAGCGAACGAGATTGTTTCGCCCATGAGCTCTACCGCCCACTTTGCTATCCTACTCGAGGCCTCTCGGCACTGGATGATCTCCCCCAGGGGGAAGGATGACACCACAGTCACCGGATGAGACTCAAAGTAGTGTCGCAACTTTCGCCGCGTCAGAATTACTGCGTACAGTAGCTTCTGAATTTGCGGATAGCGGATCTTGGTCTCGGATAGCACTTCACTGATGAAGTAGACCGGCCTCTGGACGAGCAGTGTATGCCCTTCTTCTCGTCTCTCGACTATGATCGCGGCTCTGACCACCTGAGTGGTTGCGGCTACGTAGATCAAGAGGGCTTCTCCCGCAGCGGGGGGCATCAAGATGGGCGCATTTGCAAGGAGCGCCTTTAAGTTTCCGAGGGCTTCCTCGGTCTCGGGGGTCCAAGTGAAGCGCTCGGTCTTCCTTAAGAGGCGGTACAAGGGTAGGCCTTTTTCGCCGAGGCGCGAGATGAAGCGGCTCAGAGCCGCGAGGCATCCCATGACCCTTTGTACTCCTTTCAAATCTTTCATAGGCCCCATGTTGGTGATGGCTGCGATTTTCTCCGGGTTGGCCTCAATGCCCCACTCGGAGACGATGAACCCTAGGAGCATGCCTCGGGGGACTCCGAAGACACACTTCTTGGGATTGAGTTTCATGCCCTTCGCTCTCAGACACTTGAATGTCATTTCAAGGTCAGAGAGGAGGTCGGAGGCTTTCCTCGTCTTGACTATGATGTCATCGACGTAAGCCTCGACTGTTTGGCCAATGTGCTCTTCGAACACATGGTTCATGCACCTTTGGTATGTCGCACCTGCATTCCTCAAGCCAAATGGCATTGTAGTATAACAGTACATGCCAAAAGGTGTGATGAAAGAAGTCGCGAGCTGGTCGGACTCTTTCATCTTGATTTGGTGATACCCTGAATAGGCGTCGAGGATTGACAGGGTTTCGCACCCAGCAGTGGAGTCCACAATTTGATTGATGCGAGGCAGAGGGTAGGGAACCTTCGGACATGCTTTGTTTAGACCAGTGTAGTCTACGCACATCCTCCATTTCCCACCTTTCTTTTTCACAAGCACAGGGTTGGCTAACCATTCAGGATGGAATACCTCTTTGATGAACCTTGTAGCCATCAGCTTGTGGATCTCCTCGCCTATGGCTCTGCGCTTTTCTTCGTCGAAACAGCGCAGAGGCTGCTTCACGGGTCGGGCACCGACTCGGATATCCAGTGAGTGCTCGGCGACTTCCCTCGGTATGCCAGGCATGTCCGAGGGGTTCCACGCAAAAACTTTGGCGTTTGCGCGGAGAAATTCGACGAGCACTACTTCCTATTTGAGGTCGAGTTCGGAGCCGATCCGGACTTGCCTGCAAGCGTCGTTGCTGGGGTCGAGAGGGACGGACTTAACCACCTCTGCTGGTTTGAAGTTGCCGGCGTGGCGCTTTGCATCAGGCACCTCCTTGGAGAGGCACTCTAGGTCGGCGATGAGGGCCTCGAACTCGGCGAGGGCCTCATCGTACTCCACGCACTTCACGTCGCATTCGTACACGTGTCGGTACGTGGATCCGACGGTGATGACCCCGTTGGGGCCCAACATCTTGAGCTTGAGGTAGGTGTAGTTGGGGACGGCCATGAACTTGGCGTAGCACGGTCTCCCCAGCACCGCGTGGTAGTTTCCTCGAAACCCGATCACCTCGAACGTGAGGGTTTCCTTTCGGAAGTTGGAGGGAGTTCCGAAGCAGACGGGTAGATCGAGTTGTCCAAGGGGTAGGACACGCTTCCCGGGGATGATCCCGTGAAAGGGCGCCGCACCGGCTCGGATCGTGGACAGATCGATCTCCAAGAGCCTGAGGGTCTCGGCGTAGATGATGTTGAGGCTGCTGCCTCCGTCCATGAGGACCTTGGTGAGCCTGGTGTTGCCGATGACGGGGTCGACGACGAGCGGGTACTTTCCTAGGCTTGGCACGCAGTCGGGGTGGTCGCCTTGGTCGAAGGTGATGGGCTTGTTGGACCAGTCTAGGTAGACTGGCACCGCCACCTTTACCGAGCAGACCTCCCGGCGTTCCTGCTTGCGGTACCGAGTCGAGGCGTTAGCCACTCGCCCACCGTAGATCATGTAACAGCCTTGGACCTCGGGGAACTCCTCTGCCTTGTCGCCCTCCTTCTTGTTGTTGTCTTGGCCTTTGCCACCTTTCCGCCGGGGGCCTGGCCTTATGGAAGTAGCGCCGAAGCATGACGCATTCCTCAAGGGTGTGCTTGACGGGGCCCTGGTGATAGGGGCACGACTACTTGAGCATCTTGTCGAACAGGTTGGCCCCCCGGGAGGCTTCCGTGGGTTTCTGTGCTCGACAGCAGCGACGAGATCCGCATCAGTGGCGTCGCACTTTGCTTGCGCCTTCTTCTTGGCCTTCTTCTTCGTGCCGCGCTGGGCGGACGCCTCGGGGACGTCTTCCTACTGGCGTCCCTGAGGCTGCTTGTCCTTCCGGAAGATGGCTTCGACCGCCTCCTGACCAGAGGCGAACTTGGTGGCGATGTCCATCAACTCGCTCGCCTTGGTGGGAGTCTTGCGACCCAGTTTGCTCACCAGGTCGCGACAAGTGGTGCCGGCGAGGAACGCCCCGAGGACATCCGAGTCGGTGATGTTGGGCAGTTCAGTGCGTTGTTTCGAAAACCGCCGGATGTAGTCTCGCAGGGACTCCCCTGGCTGCTGGCGGCAGCTTCGGAGATCCCAAGAGTTCCCAGGGTGCACGTACGTGCCCTGGAAGTTTCCAGCGAAGGCTTTGACCAGGTCGTCCCAGTTGGAGATTTGCGCAGGAGGCAGATGCTCCAGCCAGGCTCGGGCGGCGTCGGAGAGGAACAGGGGGAGGTTGCGGATGATGAGGTTATCATCGTCCGTTCCACCCAGCTGGCAGGCCAGCCGGTAGTCCGCAAGCCACAATTCCGGCCTCGTTTCCCCTGAGTATTTGGTGATGGTAGTCGGGGCTCAGAACCGGGTCGGGAACGGCGCCCGTCGTATGGCTCGGCTGAAGGCTTGCGGACCTGGTGGTTCGGGCGAGGGGCTCCAATCCTCCTCGCTGTCGTAGCGTCCTCCACGCCTAGGGTGGTAGCCTCGGTGCACCTTCTCGTCGAGGCGGGCTCGATGGTCGCGGCGGTGGTGCTCGTTGCCGAGGCGACCCGGGGCCACAGGCGTTGCGTCCCGCGTGCGCTCGGTGTGGACCGAGGCTTCCCGCATGAGTTGGGAAGTCGCTGTGCGATGCTCCGGGGGGCACCCTTGCCTTCGGGAGGCAGAGCTCTCGGCCCGTCGGACCGCGGCGCCCTCCAGGAGATTCTTGAGTTCTCCCTGGATACGCCGCCCCTCGGTGGTGGATGGCTTCGGCATCGCTCGGAGCAGTATTGCCGCTGCAGCCAGATTTTGGCCGACCCCGCTGGAGGCCGGGGGCAGCCTTGCCCTGGCATCGTCAGCGATACGGCGCTGGACGTCCCGAGCCTGATGACGCGCTTCTCCGGCGAGTGCTCGGCCTGCCCACTCCTGCTCGATGTTTTGTCGGAGCTGCACAAGTTGTCCTGCTTCCTCGTCGAGCTTGGCCTGCATCTCGTGGATTTGCTCGAGCTGTGTGTCCTGACCCCCCGCAGGGACTGGGACCACAGCTAGCTTCCGCAGGATGTCAACGCGAGGCGCAGGCCTAGGGGGATCGTCACCCTCCGGCATACCAATGTGGTTGCCTTCGTCGTGACCCCCTAGATCGACGTGGAAACATTCGCTACTTGGGCCACAACCCTCATCGTCAAGGCTGTGGCCATCATCGGAGCAATCAGAGAGGCAGTAGTCACATGCGGTCATGAAGTCTCGCATGGCACTGGGATTACCGAGCCCGGAGAAATCCCAACCAGAGTCGGGCTCGTCTTCTTCCTCGGAACCCGGGGGCCCGTAGGTCGAGATGACCGTTAGTCGGTCCTAGGTTGACCACATATGGTACCCCGGGAGGTTAGGATATGCCTTTATGAAAGCGCTCACCGAAGCGGGGTCGCTTGGTGGATTGAAGCTGAATCTAAAAGGCACAGGGTGGAAAACGGACGGTACCTCTTGGTCGATGGACGGTGGCGAAGTATCGTCGGGGACGGACTACACCGTTATCTCAGGTACGAGGCTAACGCCCAGCAAGTCCTCCACGAGGGTGCTGGCGTCATCTGTCCGCTTGGGGTTGGCACGTTGTAGGGAAACGACACTCGTCATCGTCTCAGGCGTGAGGACAACGCCCGACATGTCCCCCGCTGGGGTGCCAACGTCGTTGACTCGCTTGACAGCCGACGAGGTGCCGCCTCCTGCCTAGCCACGGTTGCCCCGCCTCCTCCTCCTACGGCGAGGAAGGTGACGGGACAAACCCGGATGCTGCCCTTCCGCCACGTGGGGAAGACGTCGTCGAGTTCGCTGCCGCCGGGCGAGCTGACGGCCGTCGTTGTCGCTGTCACGCTGCGGGGGAAGGAGTACCATGTCGTAGTTGCCGTCGAGGGACATGAACTCGAGACTCCCGAAACGGAGCAGCGTCCCGGGCAGAAGAGGTTGCTGGAGACTACCCATCTGGAACTCAACGGGAAGTTGTTTGTCAACACGTAGCAGGCCCCTACCTGGCGCGCCAACTGTCGGCGTTTTGACCCCTGGACCGATGAGTAAAATTGTCGCTGTGTGTCCCAGCCCAGATGGGTTGGCGCGAGATGGAACACAAGGGGGAAAAACGCGGCTCATGTTATCCTGCGCCAGGGGGATGCGCTCGTAGTAGGGGTTACAAGCGCTCGCGAGGGAGAGAGGGTGAGCCTGTTCGTCAGCCCGTTCTCCCGCGCGACCCTCTCGCATGAAGGCCCTAGACCTCCCTTTTATAGATGCAAGGAGAGGGTCCAGGTCTACAATGGGGGTGTAGCTATGCGCTAACGTGTCCGGCAGAGAGGTGCCGGAGCGCTGTGTACATGCCAACGTGGCTGTCGGAGAGGTGCTAGAGCCCTGCGTACGCGGTATCGTGGCCGTCGGAGGAGCGCTTGAGCCCTGTAGAAGCACAGCTGTCGGGGCTGCAGGGACCTTGTTGACGTCTCCTTGCTTCCGTAGGGGGCTGAGAACCACCGTCGTCATGGACGCACGCGGGGAGCCATCATTACTTGTTACCGGGGCGAGCCTGGATGGGACGCCGGTCTTGTTCCCCCGTAGCCTGAGCTAGCTAGGGGTAGGGTAATGATGTATCCCTCGTGGCACGGTCGGTCCGAGCCCAAGGTCAGGCGAGGCAGACACTCCTCCTGAGGCCAAGGCCGGGGTCGAGCGAGGACGCGATTCCTCCCGAGGTCGAGGTTTAGGCCGAGCCCTAGGGTCGGGCGAGGCGAAGACCACCTTCCGAGGCCGAGGTTGAGGCCGAGCCCTGGGGTCGAGCGAGGCGGAGACCTCCTCCTGAGGCCAAGGCCCAAGGTCGGGCGAGGCGGAGCTTCCTGTTGTGCCTGAGGCTATACTTAGTCATTGTCAGCCTCACCCTGGTGGGTGGCACAACAGTCGGAGAGGGGCGAGCGGCGCTGTTTTCCTGTCAGGTCGGTCAGTGGAAGGGTGAAGTGACTGCGGTCACTTCGACCTTGCCGACTGAGGCACGTGTGTCAGGATAAGGTGTCAGGCGATCCTCGCATTGAATGCGACTGCGATACGGTTGGTTGGTGGGGCGATTTGGCCAAGGTTGCTTCACTACGAAGCCTGCCCTAGCTGGGCTTCGGGCGAGTCGAGGGTGCGCCCGTTGCTTGAGGAGGCCCTCGGGCGAGGCGTGAATTCGTCTGGGACTACTGTTCCCGCCCGAGGCTGGGCTCGGACGAGGCGAGATCGCGTCCCTTGAGTAGACGAAGCCTTGACCTGAATCGTGCCCATCAGTCTCTATAGCTTGTGCTGATGGTGGTTACCAGCCGTGTTTAGGAGTGTTGGGGGTACCCCTAATTACGGTACCCGACAGTCGTGGTCGACCAAAATGGGGGCATCTGGCAAGTGCTTATATTCCGGCTCAGGCAGTTTGGATATGGGCATAGTTCCCATAGCTTTACCCTGTAGACTGGTCTATAAGTTGGTTACGTTAGGTGTACTTTATGCAGTTTGATCATTTCTAGCATTTGCATAATGAGGACTCTAGGGAAAAGCCTCGTAGTGAGACCCTAGCCATTCACCTCGGAAGTGAATACGAGTCTAGCTAACCCGGGCTAGAAGGGAATCGTGACTCATGGGTAAAGATGTGCCACCTCTGCAGAGTGTAAAACTGATATATCAGCCGTGCTCACGGTTAAGAGCAGCCTGGACTCCTCACATGATGATTGAACTTGAAGATGGAAATAAATCAAGATCCGATGATCTGTCAATGGTTTGCTTAAGTGCTTTCACTTAAGTGTTTTTGATATACTCTTGTACCTTTGTTTAATGGGAATACTTGGAATTCACACTTATTAGTAAGACATGTGTTGTTAATAAAATGTTGACCAACTAAAATGCTTACTGCTCAACCTTAGCCTCACCTTGTTAAACTTACATTAATTTTCCCCCCACTTGCTGAGCCCCGACCATAAGTGAGCTCACCCTTGCTTAATTTTGATCAGAAGTTTGCAGATGAAGTTATGATGCTGAGCTCCATGGATGCTAGTCTAGTGATACCCCCGGTCATCTTCCTGTGGATGGATGTCCATGTTTCGCTGTACTTTGATGAATAAAGGTTAAGACATTATGTCTGTTCGAAGTGTAATATGTTAATATAATCGCTATTTACGCTTTTATGCATTGTTCTTTTGATATATTACACTTGTGACGTCAACATATGTGTGGAAATAGATCCTGGCACACATATGCTATGCACCCGGCTCTGCCCTTAGAAACGGGTGTGACAGAAGTGGTATCAAAGCAATGTGACCGAAGGTCGCTAGATTAGTTAGAAATGGAAAGCCCAGTCAGTCGTTCAAAACTTGACTTAATTGTCTTCATAAAAATTTACTTTATATCAAAACTCGTCTCTTTTATTTTCAACTCTTCTTGTCTGATTATTCGTCTATCAGAAGGTTCTAATGAGAAGCATTGCAAGATAATCAAGCTAGGATTGCGGAACTTGAAGCGAAGTTTGCCAGAAGAAACCTTTTCGAAGCTATCGACGATGCCCTATTCTCTGTCTTATCCCCACTCCGCAAGAAGTTTTGTTATGGATCCCCTGGATCTATTATTTGACTTCGTGGTTAGGTTCATAGGATAGTTCTATGGTATTAAGTTTTTCGACTAGATCGGTAAGGACGATATTATATTATAGTGGTTTTCTAATCCCTAATATTGCTATATAACCCTTGACTTCTTATACTTTTGTTTTCTTGCCATTGTATTGCCACCCTTGCGCAATATCTACCTTGATATATTAAAAACCTTTGCCTCTCTACTTTTCTCCTTGATAATACTTTCCCCCTAACTCACTCCATATCCTTGGTTGTATCATTTATCCTCACTTTGATAGTTCATGGTTAGCTTATTTCACTCTTGGCCACCAACAAATATGTCTTGTCTAACTACTCGCTATTTTTTACCTAACTCCTTGATGTTATAATATCTTTCTTATTCCAAACCTTGTCTCACCTTTTGTTTTGGTTGAATGAGTAGAATTGGATTGTGTTGTGCTGGTATGCTTGAGTTCATTGTCCTTTGTGTTCATGTTTGATTTGCTTCTTTGAAATGATTGTTGGTGTATTGTGTGACTTTTGTCCATAATGGCATCAGTTAGCTAGGTAAAACCTTAGATAGATGGGTTTTCTCTGCTCTCTATAATCTGTCTTTGCTCAACCCTTTCGTCCCTTTCATTCTTCCATACCCATACAGATGTTAGACCTTGGAATGTCAACTACAAGCGACGTCACAAAATGCAAAGAATGCGGTGTGTTGGCAAGTCAAAACAACACTATAAATAAAACAGCTGATGAACAGACATTCAAGACACAAAAGGATGCACAACCAAACCAACCGACAAGTGACCTTGGAACATGTGGTTGTTGTGAGTACTATGGAATTCCTTGTCGCCAAATCAATGCAAACGAAAGTGAAACTACAAAACAGAAGAACCAGATTTTATTTTCTGGCATAAACAGACAGATGTCTCCCTAAGAACAACTAATAGCAGATTCTCTCATACCTAATGCATTGTCAGTTGATGAATTGCAAAGTATTCCAAATAGGAAACATCACAAGGATGCCCAGCCCCGAGAAGAAACACATGAGTGTTACATTGATGGATGGACTATTACTTGCACATAGTTTCAGCCTTGTGGTCGCATTAGGTCCAAGAAACGAAAAGGGAAACATGGAAAAGTCAAGAAATAACTTCAAGAAAAGCTTGCTATCAATGTGCACGTGAAGGTCATTACTTCTGTAACTGTCTTGACAAGAGTTCACTACAGATCACCACCGAGATGAAGCTATCTCAGTCTTCAGACTTGGAATATGAACAAAAATGCACAGAAACTTCTACCAACAACGTAAAGACAACTCCACCATATAACTCATCAAGTCGTGCTTGCTTTGGCTGTGGAGATACCGACCACCTTTTTAATAGTTGTCCTAAGAAAGATGTGGAGATCAATAAGGTCCAAAAGAAAAGACAACACCCTCAAACTCATGCAAAGAATAAACAACGGAAAAAGTCCATAGGAAGGATAAGTTATGCAGTGACAGGAACCATTCCATATGAAAATGCAGTAATTTTTGGAACACTAGTCATTCACACAACTACCGCCACCGTGTTGTATGATCCTCGTGCAACACATTCTTTTATCAGTGCCCAGTTTGCAACAAAGTATGGTATCTTTAAGTGTCCCTTAAGATCAAGGATGACCATCAGTGCACCCAAAAGAAAAATGTTAGTAAACTACATATGTCCAAATGTAAGTGTTAAAATCAATGGGATAGATTTTCTAGCTGACCTTATAGTGATAGAATCAATGGGAAAGGATGTGATTCTTGGAAAGAATTGGTTGCAAAGAACTAAGGCAGTAATCCAACATACTAAGAGAACCATGTGTTTGGAAACCCCATCTGGAGAAAGAATAGAGTTGAAGACAATCGACCTCCAGCTCTGATTGGTGCATCTGACAAGGAAGAATAATATATCACTTAGCTAGAAGAAGGAGTATGTCTCACGAAGAAAAAAATGTCAAGGTGTTGCCCCTTTCAAGATTTGTAATTGTGCTAAGTGATATATGAATAAATTTGGAGAATCTCTCACACCTATTGTGTTTTGCCTCTTTATAAAGAGAATAAAATATGGTGTCATCTGCTATATGCAAACAATGTGATGCTCTATTCTAATTGCCCTAAAGTCCTGCTCAAGTCTTTCTCTCAATTTGTGCTCAAAGAAATATTGTTGGATCAGAAAGATGATTTGGATATCATGCTCTGAAATCTATAAATTTCAAAAGATCTTTATTAAGGATTATAACACTTGTACACTCTTATAGTATGATGAAGCTATGCAGAATCGGAAATCATCCTTAACTAATCTTATATTGGAAATCAATATGTTGTGTTCGCACTTTATCTTAATGTCATACAAGCCTCTTATGCAGTCTGTCTCACTAACTCTTTTACCCTCTGACTAGATGATGAACCCCAATGGAAATGAAGTAAATGATGCCAACGACAATATTCCTACCTTAACAACTATGAACGAGAAGAATGAGTCACAGATATATTTTGGAATGAAGAACAACAAAAGGAATATAAAAATATTTGGATACATGATTAGTCCACCTCAACCACAAGCAAAAGCCACGAAACACATGGATACCCAAACAGAAGAATCAAGTCAGCCTCAGCTATATAAGATACAGACACCCAGTCAACCCTCACCCCCTGTTGGTCAAGCAAAGTTGACTCGCAAAGAACTCAAAGCAAGAGGTGCTTGCTACTACTGCAAAAATGAAGGACATATCATTCGCGAATGCCCCAAGAAACGTCTAGACCGACTAGAGAAGAAAGCTGCCAAGCGTGACCTAAGCGATAATTCAGAAGACCAACCATTTTATAAGTACGATGATGAAGGTCACTTGATTAGTATACATTGCGGAGGAAAAAAGTAAGGAAGTTCCTTAATATTAGAAGAGTTCAATGTGAACTAAGGACCTATAAATAACCATGTATCTCCTTTGCTTTCGTGCTAGCCTTTCTTAATCTCGAGGACGAGATTCTTTTTAGAGGGGTAGGTTTGTAACACTATAAAAATCATCAAATAAAAATAATGCATTTAGTTATTAATGGTATTTATGGTAATGAATTTTCTTTTAAGTGTTTGTTATTTATTTGCATTTGGAATGATTTTTGATTTGCTCATAATTGATTTTGGATATTGAATAACATTTCTTCTTAAATAAAAATCCTAGTAAATAATATATATAATAATTATTAGTCCAAAAATAAATATTTTATTTATAAATAATTTTGGTATAATTATTAGGAATTTTAGGGTTATTTTAAGATTATATATTTCGAATTTAGAAAAGAAATAAAAAAAGGAAAAAGGAAAAAAACCTAACTAAACCCTAACCCTAACCGCCCTTGGCCCATTAGGCCCATGTAGGTGTCGCGTCTCCTTCTCCCTCCTCCCCTTGCTCTTACCCAGCAGCCGCCAGGAAGACCGACCGCGCCTAGGAGCCGCCAGCCGAGGAGCCGAGGAGCCGCGCAGCCACCCGAGCCCCGCACCCGATTGCATGCCCGCGCCGCATGACATCGCGCCACGATCCGCACGCCCAGGCCGCCGTCGCCGAGCAGCGCCGCGCACCCGACGCGACCCCGCTAGGACCACAGAAGCCGCCGCAAGGACGCCGCCACGCCCTGTACCCGACCCAACCCCAAGCACCGCGCCGCCGATCCCGCAGCCGAGCCTCGACACGCCGCACCCAAAGCCGCGCGCCTCTGCACGCCAGCAGCGCCAAGACCCGCGCGCCAGCCGACCCCGCGCGCCGAGCCCAACGATCGACCGAGGACCGACCCCTTCCGCTTCCGTTCACCATCCCGAGCTTCAATGCCGCCATTTCTTCCCTCTCCATCTTCCCATTGATGAATGCCATCAATGGCTGGCCGCCGTTTGCTCTCCCTCGTCGCTATAAATCACGAACCCGAGCTCCATCGTGTCATTCACAGCCTCCACTTTCTCCTCGCGTGCCTCTTGCTCTCTGTTCGTGTGACAGCCACGAGGCCGTACATTGCGGTCGCCGGAGCGCGGTTCCGGCAAGCTCCAAGCCTCATCTCTCCTCACCCCTACCCACTCGCCCTGCTCGCGCCTCGCTCGCTGATGGTTGTCGTGACTGCTTGCTGCTCTGTCGCGCCTGTTGCTGCCTCGTCGAGCCGTGCCATGATGCACCGTCGTCGGGACTTCCTGCTGTGCTGATGATCCTTACCTGCATCATGACCATCCTCGCGCCACGACTGCGCCTGACGTCGGAGCACCACATTTGAAGCCTTGCCCCCGTCGAGTCCCTACTGCAGCCACGTCGTGACGCTACCCATGTTCGTCCAGTTCGACAGATCGCCCTCGTCATCGTTTGTCGAAGCCACCCTCTGCCTTCTCTACTGTTGCGAACAAGGTAGAAGACGACGTCAAATTACTTGCTATTTTCTAGCTTCTACAAATAATAGTGTATATGACTCCGTGACAATTTTCCTATTTTGAAATGCATATTTGAGATCTAAATAAATTAAATAATACTTTGCTAGCTTTGTGTTAGTGCGCTAAACAATTTAAATTTATAGTTGCAACAATTTACATGTTTTTTAAAATTTGTCTGTATTATGTTTGTTATAATCTATAGTTTTCAAATTCTTAATCTACCTTTATTTATGTGTAGGTCCTTGTTATATTTTTTATTATAAAATGTATATTAGAAACCCAAATAAAACAGTTTCGTTAGTTTCACAATTATATGGCAAGCAATTTTAATTAGTGTTTCCAACTGTTCACACGCTTTCATAATTTAAATCTGATTTGTGATGTTATAATAAATTTATGCATAGCTTCTAATTATGAAGTTAAAAATATTTATAGATCACTTTTTCTTAATCAAATGTACTAAATAAACAACTATAGGATTACCTTTTTTATGATTTAGATTTATATTCAAGTATTTCATATTTAGATATGAATATGCTAGATAGGGATTTCTAATAATATTAATATAGCTTAATTCACCCACATAACTAAAATAACAAATTAAATAATGTTGAACATAGTTTCCTTTTTAATGAATTGGATCAATTGTTCCTAATTTAGAACTAAAAAGAATTAATAGATTATTTATATTTTATTAATTAAAAGATAACAAGGGCCATTGCTTTTATAAACTAAAATGATAGTTTATACATAATTTTCTTTCTAATGAATTAGATCATTTGTTCCTACAATAGAATTAAAGATAATTAATAGATTAATTATCCTTTATCACAATTTATTAATCAAATATATAGTCAATTTGTTCTTAACTAGATTTATGGCATGATTAATGATTTCACAGAATTTAGTCCATATTATATACGAATCACTTAGCTTTTCCTAAAGGATAAAATAAAGTAATAAGAGTTTAAGTTCTTTTATAACTTAAAATGTTAATGTATATATTGACTTTGAATGTAGTTTCTTAATAATAGGCTATGCATTTTCCTAATCAAAGTAAGACAATTAATGGTTTCTTTCTTTTACACGACAATCCACTTAAGGGCCTATAACCTAGTTTTTCATAAAATAGGTGTGTAATAATAATGACCTTTTCATATAAAACCTATTTAGACTTATATCTTAGTTTATCATAAGTGAATGTTTAACAATGATTTATAAGATGTTCCATAATGCTTCTAAAATTAATAATTATTTCATAACGCATTAACCTTAGATATATAAATTATATCTTTTCTATAAGGCTAAAAAGGTTTAATATCGTTATAACGTGTTTTATCGTCTTATAAACCCTTAATCTTAGACATATCACATATGACGTTTTATAAAAGATTAATTTGGTAAACCTAATATTTGTATATTCTAATTAAGACATTTTAAGCTCATGTCTTGTTTTATAAAGTATAGTGTTAGGAACTTGTTCTCAAATGCTTCGAATTAAGAACAAGGCAACATAAAATGTTAAATGTTAATGCCCTTCGTCCATTGAAGCATTATTTCCTCAAGGGTATAATGATCTTCGGACGAAGGTCATGGACAAAGGTCACGAAGGTCATACTTCGTGACCAGAATTATGAAATAATGAAAGATAAAATATATAAAATATGAAATATGAAAGAATAATATATCAAAACACATAAACTCATTCATATATTTCATCATACAAACTTAAATATTAAAACATAACATTTAATCACATTTATACCATCGTCTTGACAGGAGGCAATAATCTGAGTGTCGCGTGCAAGCGATTACAAGATTGCGTGAACAGTACGGGGGTACTGTTCATCTATTTATAGGCACAGGACGCAGCCTGTGAGAAATTACATTCATGCCCTTTACAAATGCTTACAATCATAATACAAGCTATCACGGGTCGATTGGTCATTTCATCTTTAAGTCGGTTCACTCCTTCGTCTTGAGACATGTCACTATGCCGAAGCTTTATGGGTGATAGCTTCGGCACTACTTTTGAGAGGATCTGCCGAAGGTGTTTCTTCTTATAGGATCTTCAACGACGAAGCATACCCCCAACAGTAGCCCTTTGCGGTGCTAGATCGTTTTTCGTAACGAGCTTGATCCGTGAAAAAATCTCCTAGGCTTCGTAGAGCCGAAGGTCCGAAAAACACCTTCCCTGAGCTCGTTGCCGAGAAACGATCACAAAATTTCGAGCGCGATATGGTCCCACCATGCAGCGGGTAAACGCGTCCTGGCGATTCACCTTCTCGGGTTCTGTGGCCCACCACTTAGTGTGTGCGGGTGACTGTTCGTTCGGTGCGGAAGACTTGACGATTCACCTCCCCACCTGCGGCACTATATAAACAGATGGGTAGGTGTGAAGTTACCACAACATTCATTGCTATTGCCCTGTTTTGCTGCCAAAAATTTGACCATAGCCGAAGCTTGTTCATCGCACTCAACCAAAGCACCGCTGTTGACTTAGCTTCGTCACAAGAGGAAGAGCTTCGGAAAAATTAAAAAAGCCAACAATTTCATCAAAAATTGTGAGGAATTCATCATCAAATGGCAAGGGTACGTTCTACTGCTAGGGTTACACATGACGGAGAAGAAGCTGAAATTGCTGAAACCGCTCCGATTTCCGAAGTGATGAAACGGTCGGGGCTAGTAGTGTCGGAAGATGTTTCTGACGAAGATGCTCCTGCCGCTGAGGCTGAGCAGGTTGCTGCTGAGGAAGATGAATCTGAAGATGATTATAGTGTCGTGCCATCTAAACCCAGCCACCTGGAGTTTGGGAGGTCCACCGTTACTGAAGATGACATGCCTAAATTGATGAAGTTAGGTTATTTCAGTGAGGCCAAAAAGGAGCTAATTCGCTTTGGCGGAGAGGAAATTACTCCAAAGCCGGAAAAGGATGAGGTGGTAGTCTTTAAAAGCTTCTTCAAAGCAGGATTAAGATTTCCTTTGAATGAGATGATTGTTGATGTTTTGAAGAAGTTTGGGATTTATCTTCATCAGCTAACTCCTAACGCCATTGTTAGCCTTAGCGTCTACATATGGGCCCTCCGAAGCCAGGGGGTAGAACCGTTTGCCGAAGGCTTCTGCCGAGTATATGAGCTTCATTATCAAACAAAAGCTAGAGAAGATGGGCTGCACGAAAACTTCGGCTGCTACAATTTTGCTTATCGCAAAGATGCGAAGTCTCCAGTTATCAGCTACCGTACCAAGTGGCCAGCTGGCTGGAAGACTAAATGGTTTTATGGCAAAGTTGATGAGAAGAAGGAGGAGTTGGTTCAAAGCCCATTAGAATTAATCTTTGGAGAGACTAGGCCCCGGTGCGACATGAAACCGGATAGTCCAAGCCAAATTGCACTGGGCGAATTTCGAGTTATTACGGAGCACATTGGCACTAGTGATCTGGTGCAAGAATTCTTGGCTTTTAGAGTGTTCCCAACTTTGAAAGAATGGGACATGCCAAAGCTCAAAAGGGAAAAAGAAAAAGAAGGAACTTGTTCGGTTGCCCTATTATTATAAATTCAAGAAACACTTCAAAGTACCTTGCCAAGAATGGTTAGACACAATTGAAGTTATGTGCAACGAGATCCTTGGGAATTATTCTAAAAAAGAAGATCAACTAATGACTGCAGCCTTCGGCACTCGTCCGAAGCGAAGGTTAAACCGGGTTATGGATGCTCTGAACTTTGAGTATCCTGACTATGAGCGACTGGACAAAGGTGCCGAAGGACAGAAGAGAAAGAGAGTTGCTAGCGTCCTGGATAAAGAGGCTGCTAAGTTGGCGAAAAAGGATGAAGAAACTTTGAAGAAAAAAAATTAAGTCCTGAGCCGAAGATAACCGTTTCGAAGAAAAAGAAAGCTTCGACTCTGAAATGAAAAACAACTGAAATTGAAGATGAAGCTCCTTCAACACCTCCTACTATCGATGTAGAAGAAATTTTAAAGGTAATGAGTGAATCTTTGCCTGTCAAGATAAGTCCACTAGGGCCACATCTGACGAAGCTTTTTCAGAAGGAAAAGGAGCCTTCGACAGCGAAGAAGCCAGATGAGCCAAAAAAACGAAGAATTATTCGTGTAGTTGAAGTTATCGAGCAGACGCCGCTACTAGCATCGGCGTCAAAGACTTCAGCTACTGAGAGCTCTGCTGCTGCCGAAGCTGCACCCTCCGAAGCCGAAGATGTGAATCTAGATGCCACGCGCTCTAAAATTGATACCATGCTTCTGGATGCGGCCACGGAAGAAGCTACTGCAACCGCTAAAGAGATCCTGGGCACAGTGGCTGGAAAAGGAAAGAAGAAAGCCGAGGATATTTCGGAAGAAGAGGACTTCAACTTCCAAGATATACTTGGGCAAGAATTGTCGAAGGCCGAAAAAGAAGAACTGAAAGAGTATGCTATATCTTGCGGATACAGACCAGGTGCACTACTCTTCGGGGGAGTTAACGAAGAAAGCTTAGGATGCCTTCGGGACCACACTGAGACGAAGGTTGTCGGCACTATATCAAAGAGTGTTGGCCTCCCGAAGGTTGAGGCAGACCTCAGCAGGTACCGGCGGCAACATATCGCCGGTAGCCTATTTTATGCTAACTTTAAGGTAAATTCTTAACTTTTCATTGTTTTGATATGAAGATTATTTTCTGATGAAGCTTATGCTATCAGAGCTTACTGCTAAGCAAAGTCCTGAGGATGCAACAAGACCTCGAGGACAAAAAGAACGAAGTTATAATTGAGGGCCTGGAGAAGAAGATTAAAGACCATGAGGCTACTCTGGAAAAGAAAAACTTCGTACTTCAAACCATGGAAGGTTCACTGGCGGAAGCACAGGCTGAAATTGCTAGATTGAATAGTGAACTCTCCATGGAAAAGAAAAATTTCAAAGACAAACTCGAAGCTGAAGCTGAGAAAAATTCAAATTTGCGGAAATCACTGAAAGAACTTCAAGAAAAATGCTTGGACTTCAGCAACCGGTGTCTGCAGCGGCTAAAACAGGTTTTCAACTTGGTCGAAGCCGGTGTTGAGAAATTCAGTCCTTCAGTTGAGAACCTGCCGGAAACCTTCGAACATATTGAGGGCAAAGTTGATGCACTCGACGAAGTTATAGGTGGACACGCCGATTTCTGCGCTCTGCTAGCTTCTCGGGGCACAGCTGTTGCCTTCATGAAATCTGGCTGTGAACATGGAAAAATTGTCAACAGACCAAATTTTAGCTTATCTCCGACAGATTTAATTGATATCCCTAGCCTAGCTTGGAGTATAGGAAACAGATTCATAACTCAAATTTGGGTAAAAGGCGGGCGAAAATGGCTGGCGACGAAGCTCGAAGCCACCTTAAGCCAGTAAAAAATTTATGCCTGTTACTTTACCTTCTCCTTGAAGTCTGCACTTCTCTCATACCGTTTTAATATATATAGGATGATGATGCTGAAGAAAAATGAGCCGAAGCTTGATAAGTGATCCGAAGCTCAGATGATTCGAAGCTGACTGATGTCAAAGCTGAAAACCTTGCTAGAAAAATTCTAGAGAAAAATCTTGTAATATCATTGTAAAAAATATTTGTAATTTAAGAATCAGATACTAATTCTGTAAATTTGTGCATACTTTGTAATATATCTTTACCTTTTTGTCCATGTATTGAACTGCTTTGCTGTGGATGAAACTAGCATTTTTTGAGCCGAAGGCGAAAAACACCTTTCCTTCTTTTCGTACACAACGAAGCATGAAACTGCTTCTTTTTCTCTTTGCCGAAGCCTTATCTTTAGAACCGAAGCATCCGCTTGTGTTATGATGATGATGATCCTATGTATGTCTAAATGAATGTTTATGAATGCAAATGTATGATGTAATGTATCGTGCAAATGAATGTGCAAACACACGCATACGAAGTCACAACAATAGCCTTCATTCCCTTGGGAATGACCGAAGTCTCTTTGCCGTTTATTTTTCGGCTTCACCGCTTATTTTTCGGTGTATCAGCACTGACTTTTTGCTGTAAGTTCTGCATCCCCTTAGGAACGTCTTTTGAACTTCTTCGCCTTCTATTTCGGCGGTATCGCGTTGACTTTTCACGCTTCGCCTTATATTTTGGCGGCATCAGCGTTGACTTTTTGCTGTAAGCTCTGCATTCCTCGAGAATGACTTTTGAGCAGAAAACTTATACTGCGCTCCCTTAGGAACTGCTTTTTGTAGCTTCGTCGTGCTCTGCATCCCCTTAGGGACGACTTTAGAGCTTCTCCCTGTTTTCTCCTTTTTCCCTGCACTCGATGGTGCATGCTCAGTTTTTACATTTACATATTTGGGGGATTTTGCTCTCATAGAGCTGAATAAGAAAAGGAGAAATTACATGCTATGGCCCCATTAAAAACCTTTCTCCCCCTTCGAAAAGGAAAAGGGTGCCATAGAAAAAATAAAGAGATTACATCAAGCTAGACATAATATCGCCGAAGCTCATCCGCATTCCAAGATCTAGGAATGTCGTTGCCGTCCATATCCTTCAGTCTGTAAGAACCGGGTCTTGACGAAGATACTACCAAAAAAGGTCCTTCCCACTTCAGCTGTAGCTTGCCTACTGTATCTGGGTTGGCCACTCTCCGAAGTACCAAATGCCCTGGCTTAATGTTCTTTAGCCAAACTTTTCTGTCACACCATTTTATTGTCTTGGCTTGGTATTTATTGATATTCTCCACGGCCTGAAGCCTGATCCCTTCTATAGCATCTTTTGTGATAGAATAATCAGCTTCGTCTTCTGCGGAAGCCACTGTTCTTATTGATCCTGCCTTAGCTTCTTTTGGGGTTATTACTTTGTCACCAAACAATAGTTTGAATGGTGTAAAACCTGTTGACCTTGATATTGTTGTATTGTGGCTCCACACCACTTTGATCAATTCATCTGGCCACTTTCCTCTGGGCTAATTGAAGATTAACTTCATTATTCCCGTCATTATAATGCCATTGGCTCTTTCAACAAGTCCATTTGACTCCGGATGTCTGACCGATGCAAAATGAATCTTCGTGCCAATTTGTTCACAGAATTCCTTGAAAGCTTCAGCATCAAACTGTGTTCCGTTGTCTATAGTAATGGCCTTCGGCACTCCGAAGCGACAAACAATGTTTTGCCAGAAGAACTTCTGGACAGTGACCGAAGTTATTGTGGTTAAAGGCTTCACCTCAATCCACTTGGAAAAATACTCTACCGCCACCACAACATATTTTAGATTTCCTTGTGCTGGTGGAAGTGGGCCTAGCAAATCGAGGCCCTACCTTTGCAACGGCCAAGTGGGCTGTATTAATTGAGTGAGAGATGAAGGTTGCTTCTGGTCTCTTGCACATTTTTGACAGCCTTCACATTTTTGGACTAATTCTGCTGCATCCGAAGCTGCCTTCGGCCAATAAAATCCTTGTCGAAAAACTTTTCCCAACAAGGGCCTAGATCCAATGTGAGATCCACACAAACCTGCATGTATCTCTTTCATTAATTCCATACTTCAGTTCTTGATAAACACTTCAGGAGTGGTGAACAAACTCCATGTTTATACAATTCCCCTTCTATTAACACATATGGTCTTGTTCTTGCCTCCATTCTCTTGTTATAAGCTTCGTCACTTGAAAGACAATTGCCTTGGAGGAAAGATATTATTTCAGCTCTCTAGTCTTCACTGTGTACTGGAGAAATAGTAAGCACTGCTCTCTCCATGAGCTCAACTGAAGGTGCTTTTATTGTTTCAAAAAATACTTCGGAGGGTAGTGGGAGCCCCTGAGCCGCTGATTTGGCTAGCAAATCTGCATGCTCATTTTCACCTCTTGGAATATTCTTGACGGAAAAACCTTCGAAGGAAGCTTCCAACCTTCGAACTGCATCCAGATATTTTTCAAGCTTCGGATCTCGTGCCTTGCTGCTTTTATCCACATGGCCAGCAATAACTTGAGAATCAGTCTTTAGGATGGCCCTTCTTATTCCCATTGCCCTTAGTTTCCGAAGCCCCAATAGAAGTGCTTCATACTCAGCAACATTATTTGTGCAACTGAAATCCAGTTTGACTGCATAACATGTTTTGACTTTTGAAGGTGCCACTAGGACCGCAGCTGCTCCTGCACCGAAGGCTCCCCAAGAACCATCACAAAACACTATCCAAGCTTTGACATCTTTGCTTGTCCCCTCTTCGTGAGCCACTGGCGTCCAATCAGCAATGAAATCCGCTAGAGCTTGATATTGAATTGAAGATCTATGCACATAGTCAATAGTGAATTCATTAAGCTCCGCGGCCCATTTTCCAATCCTTCCAGTGGTTTCTCTATTCCTCATGATATCCTTCAGGGGTTGTGATGAAGGAACAATTATGTGATATGCTTGAAAATAATGTCGAAGCTTCCTAGACACCATTAACACAGCATACAACACCTTGTCCAATTCTGTATAGTTTTTCTTTGATAAACTCAAAACTTCAGAGACAAAGTATACTGGGACTTTCTTTTTAGCTTGTCCTTCGAGCTTCTCTTGTACAAGTGCCGCACTCACTACAGAGTGCGAAGCTGCCACATACAATAGCAATGGAGCCCCTAGCACGGGTGGAGTTAATGTTGTTAAATCGATCAAATATTGCTTCAGCTCTTCGAAAGCTTTCTGTTGAGTTGAGCCCCATTGAAAAACTTCAGCTGACTTTAGTACTTCAAAGAATGGTAAATTTCTTTCTGCTGATCTAGATATAAATTGATTCAAAGATGCCAGTCTTCCTATCAACCGTTGGGCCCCCTTCTTTGTGCTTGGCGGCTCCATTCGAAGGTTAGCTTCGATCTTGCTTGGGTTGGCTTCGATCCCCTTCGTTGAAACTAGACAACCAAGGAACTTGCCCTTCTTCACTCCGAAGACACATTTTTCTGGATTTAATTTCAGACCAGCTTGCCTAAAATTAGCAAATGTTTCCTGCAGATCAGTAATGTGGTTTTCTTGCTTCGTGCTCTTCACTATAATGTCATCAACATATGTTAGCACATTTCTGCCTATCTGAGAGTGAAGGACCTTGGCTGTCATCCTGTTGAAGCTTCCTCCAGCATTCTTGAGCCCCTCAGGCATCCAAAGATAACAATATGTACCACTAGGGGTTATGAAGCTGGTCTTTGGCTCATCTTCCTTCTTCATCCAGATTTGGTGGTAGCCTGAATAACAATCTAGCAGACTCATGAGCTCTGACAAAGCTGCTGCATCTACTAGAGAATCTATTCTGGGTAATGGGAACTCATCCTTTGGACAAGCCTTGTTCAGATCAGTAAAATCAATGCACATTCTCCATTTACCATTGGCCTTCTTCACCATAACAGTGTTGGCTAGCCATTCTGGGTATTTCACTTCTCTGATGACACCAGCACTGAGAAGTCTTTTTACTTCGTTCCGAGCACCTTCGGCTTTATCGTCAGACATTTTCCGAAGCTTTTGTTTCCTGGGTCGGAAGGATGGATCGACATTGAGGGAATGTTCAATGACGTCCCTGTTGACACCACAGAGATCGTTGGCTGACCATGCAAAAACATATTTGTTGTTGAATAAAAACCTTATCAAGGTTTTCTCCTGCTCTTCAGATAATTGGGATCCCAGCAATACCTTCTGCTGCTATGTCTTCACATAGAAGCATGGGCTTCAGCCGATCAACCGAAGCAGCCTTCTCTCTTCTGTACTTATACTGTTCACAAGCTTCGGCTCCATCTATATTGTGGATTGCTTTTGAGTCTGTCCAATTTCCTTCAGCCTTTCTAGCAGCTTCCTGACTTCCATGAATAGCAATGGGTCCTTGATCCGAAGGTATCTTCATGCATAGATATGCTGGATGAAGAATTGCTTCGAATGCATTGAGTGTTCCACGACCAATGATTGCATTGTAGGGATATTCCATGTCAACAATATCAAACACAACATGTTCAGTTCTTGTATTATGGACAAATCCGAAGGTCACTGACATTGTGATCTTGCCAAGTGCTACAATCTGCCTTCCTCCAAAACCACAGAGAGGGTGTGTAGCATCATGGTTCTTATCCTCTGGCTCTTGCATCTGTCTGAAGGCCTTAGCAAATATGATATCCGCTGCGCTGCCTGTATCAACCAGAACATTGTGGACTAGAAATCCCTTGATGACACAAGATATGACCATAGCATCAGTGTGAGGGTAATCCTTGAGCTGAAGGTCCTCTTGGGAGAAGGTAATTGGGATGTGAGACCATTTTGACTTGATGAAGGGTCCCTGCACCCCAACATGTTGTACCCTTCTCTGGGCCTCCTTCTTCTGCTTCTTGTTGGTCGACTCTAAACATGAACCGCCTGTTATCGGGAGCACCAGCTTTGTAGCCGAAGCAACTTCAGCTTGGTTGTTGAACGAAGCCATCAGCTCAACAAAGTGGAAGTGAGTTCACCGGAGGTGGGCGCCAATGTTGGGAACTTGTTCTCAAATGCTTCGAATTAAAAACAAGGCAACATAAAATGTTAAATGTTAATGCCCTTCGTCCATTGAAGAATTATTTCCTCAAGGGTATAATGATCTTCGGACGAAGGTCATGGACAAAGGTCACGAAGGTCATACCTTCGTGACCAGAATTATGAAATAATGAAAGATAAAATATATAAAATATGAAATATGAAAGAATAATATATCAAAACACATAAACTCATTCATATATTTCATCATACAAACTTAAATAGTAAAACATAACATTTAATCACATTTATACCTTCGTCTTGACAGGAGGCAATAATCCGAGTGTCACGTGCAAGCGATTACAAGATTGCGTGAACAGTACGGGGGTACTGTTCATCTATTTATAGACACAGGACGCAACCTGTGAGAAATTACATTCATGCCCTTTACAAATGCTTACAATCATAATACAAGCTATCACGGGTCGATTGGTCATTTCATCTTTAAGTCGGTTCACTCCTTCGTCTTGAGACATGTCACTATGCCGAAGCTTTATGGGTGATAGCTTCGGCATTGCTTTTGAGAGGATCTATCGAAGGTGTTTCTTTTTACAGGATCTTCGGCGACAAAGCATACCCCCAACATATAGATCACACATTTTTGAAAAGAATACTTACTTATTATAACCATTACTTGCGATGTTTTTCAAAAGAAAATGCTCTTTTCGTTATGCTTTCTTTTAGCTTTACGTATGGTGAATGTTGTATGTTATTGAGTGGTGTTTGCTCTTCTTGTTTGTTTGTGTGATATTCAGCTGTTGATCTAGTAGTTAAGAATCAAGATCTATTCCTATCCCTGGAAGAACCTCAAAGTTTTCAATAAGCAAGGCAAGTGGACTTCTCCCTCTGCATACTCTGTTTGATCCCAAACAATACATTTAATAAAGTTTACTCTTGGATATATATGCATAATTTGATGGGTTACCTATTTAGATACACCTAACCTTTCCAACCTTACTCCTTATTTAACTTGAGATTATGATCTAATCAAGTAGCTATGCTATTGCTACAACTTTAAATTTATGCAGTCACTCCTGTTTATGATATTAATGTTCCAAATGGTAAGTTTACTTTATTGTTGCTAATCCGACGATTAAGCAAGATCATATGATTTAATTGGAACATGGAGTGACCACTCGGGAAAACAGTGCTACCATGAGGGTGGTATGGGACGCCCTTGGCTAAATAACTAGGGAAGTCTTATGTTGGGTGCTGGTCGTGGTCGACCGAAACGGTGGCATATGGCAAGCGCTTATATTCCGGCTCAGGCAGATTGGATACGGGCATAGTTCCCAAAGCTTTAGCCTGCAGACTGGTCTATAAGTTGGTTACGTTAGATGTACTTTATGCAGTTTGACCATTTCCAGCATTTGCATAATGAGGACTCGAGGGAAAAGCCTCGTAGTGAGACCCTAGCCATTCACCTCAGAAGTGAATACGGGTCTAGCTAACCCGGGCTAGAAGGGAATCATGACTCATGGGTAAAGATGCGCCACCTCTGCAGAGTGTAAAACTGATATATCAGTCGTGCTCATGGTTAAGAGCAGCCTGGACTCCTCACATGATAATTGAACTTGAAGATGGAAATAAATCGAAATCCGATGATCTGTCAATGGTTTGCTTAAGTGGTTTCACTTAAGTGTTTTTGATATACTCTTGTACCTTTGTTTAATGGGAATACTTGAGATTCACACTTATTAGTAAGACAGGTGTTGTTAATAAAATGTTGACCAACTAAAATGCTTACTGCTCAACCTTAGCCTCACTTTGTTAAACTTGCATTAGTTTTTCCCCCACTTGCTGAGCCCCGACCATAAGTGAGCTCACCCTTGCTTAATTTTGATCAGAAGTTTGCAGATGAAGTTATGATGCTGAACTCCATGGATGCTAGTCTAGTGATACCCCCGGTCATCTTCCTGTGGATGGATGTCCATGTTCGTTGTACTTTGATGAATAAAGGTTAAGACATTAATTATGTCTGTTCGAAGTGTAATATGTTAATATAATCACTATTTACGCTTTTATGCATTGTTCTTTTGATATATTACACTTGTGACGTCAACATATGTGTGGAAATAGATCCTGACACACATATGCTATGCACCCGGCTCTTCCCTTAGAAACGGGTGTGACATACCGCATGCGAAAGATGGATAAGTACTTTGACAATAATAGTGAATTACATTTCTACTCCTCCATCGAGTAACAATATAGGTTATAGAGTTTTTGAAATAGTCAGGAATATCAACTTTGTTTTTGGGAAGAAGAGAAAAGACATGAAAACAAGGAAGGATGCCAAACCAGATCTGGGGGCTATATTAAAAAAGAAGTCTATTTTCTTCGAGTACTTGCCTTACTGGAAAGAGTTAGATGTGCGGTATGCGATCGATGGTATGCACGTTCATAAGAACGTGTTTGAAAGCATAATTGGCACCTTGCTAGACATAAAGGGTAAAACAAAAGAAGGGCTCAATTCACGCGTGGACTTGGTAAATTTAGGCATAAAAAGGAACTATATCCTGTTCTTCAAGAAAATGGGAAGTACCATCTCCCAGCAGCAATCTACAATCTTAATGTAGATGAGAAACATGCGATGTGGGTTTAGCTCAAGAATTTGAGAGTCCCATCCAGATTCTGCTCTAGCATACAAAGTATTGTGTCAATGAAAGACCTGACAGTCACCAACTAGATATCACATGATTGTCATGTCATGTTGACTACATTCCTACCTATTGCCATCAGGGCTATAAATCCTTTATTTTTAAAGATGACAATCACATGGTTGTGCTACTTTTTCAACAGAATTTCACAAAAGGTAATTGACCGTGATGGGTTGGCATCTCTTCAGGAATTCGCAGTGGAGACAATATCACAGTTTGAGATGTGTTTCCCTTCATCGTTCTTTGACATTATGGTGCACCTTGTGGTGCACTTGGTGCCACAAATAGAGGCATTGGGTCCTATGTACTTGCATGAAATGTGGACGTATGAGTGTTTCATGTCAATACTGAATGGCTATGTATCAACACGTCCTCGTCCTGAGCCATCCATGATAGAGGGGTACTGTACCGAAGAGGCCATTGAGTCTGGAGGTCCATTCTGCAATAATATCCTAAAAGACCAGGTTGTAATAGGTTTGCCTCCGTCACGACACAAGGGTAGACTTTACGGAAGTGGTACGATGGGACGGAAATCCTTCATCCCATAGGATTACAATATAGTACTTGAGGAACATCACAACATCCTACATCTGCTAGCGATAATGGAGCTATTTATCCAACAACACATCAATGAGCTTCGCGAGCAAAATCCTGGGCATATAGATGATTGGGTCATGAAGCAACATAAGTAGCGGTTCAACACATGGCTAATGGTGAAGGACATTCCACGTGGAGAAACAATAGAAGAACAAACCATTAAGGGGTTGGCATATGGACCATCACGTTAGGTCACGATATGGCAAACCTATGACATTAGTGGATTCACATTTTATACCAAGGACAAAAGGAGCATGTCACAAAAAGTGATGTTCGATGTGAGGCCATAGACGATGAAACTGGTGAGACAATTACATATTTTGGCTTTATTGAGGACATATGGGAACTAGACTATGGTACATTTCATATCTGAGTTTTCCAATGTCAATTGGTTGAAGACAAACATGTCACGATAGAAAAATATGGGGCGAGAGTTCTTGATCTAAGTAAGGTAGGTTACAAAGATGACCCATGGATCCTTGCTAATTGTGCTGCACAGGTCTTCTATGCTGAACAGATCATTTGTAACAATGAGAAGAAAAGCACCAACAAATCGAAGCATGCTGTTTTTCCTGGAAAACAACAAGCTATAGGAGTTGATGGTGTATCTGATATGGAGGATTTTAACCAATTCAACGACATGTCCCTTTTCATAGACCATCCAACCAAGATAAGGAACGTTGAGCGAAGCATCCCACGTAAATCATTGCTCTAGGTACACCACGATGGACAAGGCAGAATAATAGCTCCCTAGATTATGAACTTGTCTTGTAATTGATTATTGCTAGGACCATGTCTACTACAAGTTTAATATCAATATATATTTCTCCATTGTCTTAATTCAATTTTCGTGGCCAAGGAAAGATGTTTAATTCCATTAGCGAGGGAGAGAGAGAGGGGGAGGAGGGATGATATATAAAAGTATACTTAATATAATATATAAAAAGTACACTAGAAAATGGAAATACTCGATTAATCTAGTGTAAATATTTTATACTGGCGGTTCTCAACGACAACCTCCAGTGGAAAATATTTTATACTGGCGGTTCTCAACGACAACCGCCAGTGGAAAATAATTTATACAGACGGTTCTCTATGACACCCGCCAGTGGAAATAATTTATACTGGAGGTTCTCTATGACAACCGCCAGTAGAAATTGCGCCCATATAACGGCTGGCGCGCAGGAGCCGAAAAATTTACAAGTCCCCTAGCGTCGGTTCATTTCATCACGTCGTCATGGTGCCGGATTTCGTCCCCAAGGGTTTCTTCGCCAGCGATCCCCCGCGTCGTCCCTGCGCCCCGTGCCATCGTCAGGTTTTCCTCTGTCCCTTTCTTTCCTCTTTCCCTTTCCCCTCTGCCACCGTCACCGTCATCAGCCACACCGGTCGCCGCTGGTCATAAACCCTAGGGTGCCGCCGGTTAGTAAACCCTAGCTTGGGTGTGGTATGGCCATTGTGTGCCCACCTCGCTAGCTATGGCGACCACCGCTGGTTACTGCCCCTTCGCTCACCGCGCCATCTTTACTTTTTTGTATTTTTTGGGATGCATTACGAATTTTCCGTCCTAACTTGGGATTAAATCGTGTAATTCATCTCACAATCGAATCAGCCATTTCCTATACATGCGTTTTATGAAGGTGTGTACATATAGAGAGCCTGCAGTATATAGTTCAAGCTAGCCTTTTCCGTCGTCGCAGCCTCAATGGACCCAGTGGATGCCATCTCAGTGCGTCTCAAGGCACATACACTAGCGAGGCGGCTGGCAACAGCGCGGCTCATGCATCGCTTCCACCTCGAGCTCCAGCGCCAGTCGCGGCTCAATCATCAAGACGTTGTATGCCATATTTTCATGTGCGTCTACAGAGTTCTCTCGAAGCGTCGTCGTCAACGTGTCACTGCCGCGGGCCCATCTACTCACCACCATGATGTGGGCTCCTCGGCTTCGACGACTGCAAGCGAGGTTGTCTCCGCGCCCGTGCATGTGGAGTTGGCAGCGCCAGTCATCATCCTCTCCGATGATAAAGATGGGGAGGTCGATTGGACGACACTGATGGACGACGATGAGTAGAAATTACGATATATGTTCTAATCTTAGTATGATGGATGACGAACTATCTAAGAACTTAGTATCATGGACTGCGTATTATGTAAGAACTTAGTATGATATTATATATTGTGTTCTAATCTTATGTTCCAATCTTTGTGTTCAATTTTTTGAATCTTTGTTGCAATCTTGTGTATATATAGCTCAATGAGTTCTCTAATCAAGGACCAAGGGTTAATGCCCGACCACATGAACAAAGGTTGTTTCTCAAGAACATTCCAGTGATAAAGGATATGAAACGCCTAGCGACCCTTGTCCTAGCATAGATAGGGCCGCTCGGCGTGAGTTGCAACATGACCCTAATTATGATCTACAAGAGTGTGAGGTAAAGTGCACATCTTTAGTTTCATGTGTGTACCTAATTAGCTGATTTCACAATGTCTATTACACATGCATGTTTTGCATTTTATTACATGAATAGGAGGTCTTGTCTCAATATCGTGTGATACTTGATGAAGCCGTGGCATGATACCTAGACGCACCAGAGCTGAACCAAGATGAAGACGCACCGGTACCGACCGATACAACCATCGAGAGGTCAAGGAAAAGGAAGAAGAGTGATCGGAAAAGAGGTGACAGGGGGCTGAACAAGTTTCTTGACAAAACATATAAAATCTCAGATGTGAGCCCGAAAGGTGAGCCCCTAGCTCCAGAAGAGGCACTCCCTAAGTTCCGGAATGCACTTGGTTTCTTAGTTAGGGATAATCTTGACATCACAATCCGATATTGGAGAGATGTGTTAGTTGATATAAAGAATCAAATATGGAATAAGCTATTAACGAGGTTCGTTCTGCCTCGGGGTTCAGAAGAACTCATGAAGGAATACATGATGCAGCAGCTTGCAATCAATTTTCAAAACTGGAGGCCTAAGATGAATACAAAGTTTGCAAAGAAAGGCCTAGATCCGACAAAAAAATATAAAATTTCAGCAGGTCAATGGGCAATATTTGTATAACAGAGGAGCAGCCCCGATTTCATATCTCTAAGCGAGGTAAATTCGAAAACTCTCTAAGAAGAAGAAGTACCACCACTTAGGCACAGATGGTTACAAGCACCAGGTTTCTAAATGGAGACAAGAAGACACCGAGAAGGTCGCATGGTTGACGACGCTGTCCAAGCAACTTGGTGAAAGGACGACTAATTGGATCCATGCTAGAAAACCAAGGGAAACTAACGATGGTGTATCTTTTGATGCTCCAAATGTCGAAGAAGCAGCAAAAACATATATCCAATGGCAGCTAAGCAGAGCCAAGGAACATTTAAGCCACAAATGGAGAGAGACATCCTAATGGCTAGTCTCGGTAACCCTGAGCATCCTGGTCGTTTATGAGGAATCTTGTCTAAGGAAGGATGGAAGGAAAGATTCAAACCACAGTGGGAAGGTTTGTACAAGAAACGTGAATGATACAAAGAAGAGGTGTCAGATTATTTTAAGCGGGAGGCCAAGAAAGAGTTCAAAGTCCTGATGTTTCAAATGCTATCAAATCCTCCTCCAGAATTGATGCAGCAGTTGGTGAGTGTGATGTATGTTCAATAGATGACCACTCCACAGATGCAAATAATTCCAGCAACTCAACCGCCGATTTCCACCGATTGTACAACCTTCACAAGCTTTGTCGCGTCAACGCGAAATAAGGTCCGTTATCCAGTTGATGACATCACAAGGCATGTGACGTGCACATTGGTTATAAGATATGGTATTAACAATCATTGTACGAAGAAAGTAGGAAAATGCGTTGCGATCCCAGAATGCAAGTTTCATGGAAGCGACATTCCATATGATTATTGCAGGGTAGAAGTGACGACGATCGTCCAAGGATCCGAGGACGACATGCTATACATCACTGGGCCCAAAGGTATTGAGACATTTGGACAAGCCATAAAACATTTCATCCTTTGGTCTCGAAGGGATGTTGAATTGGTTGATCCACCAACGCCGTCGTCGTCGCATCCCAAACCATCTCCACCTCCTCAAACTTTAGTACTTATTGTACATCCATCATCACCTCCTCAATCTTCACATGCTGCTCCTCATCCTCTTTCTAACCCACCATCTCCGCCACAAGCATCAACATTTAGGACTCCACCACCTTCTCTTCATCATCCTCTTAGAGACCCGTTGTCTACTCCACCAGCAAGGGATCCACCTTGTCCACAACCATCAAGAGATCCATGGCCATCAAAGAAATCTAAATTCCCTATACCAAAATTGGTATCCACATTCGAGAAAAAGAAGAATAAAGCTACTACTGCTGGCACAGCTCGATTTTTGAAAGGGATTGCACGGGACCTCACGTCACATACTGTTGATTTGGCCGAGCACGAGGAGTCTGCAGAAAAGGCTGAGGCAATGGCCACAAAGATAAAGATCCCAACTAAGGCAGATTATAAAAATGTGCCTAAACAATATGTGTCAGACAGACCTCTACTACCTTTTAAAAAACTGAGGAAGGTCCCAGCTGATATTAAAAGGTTGCATGACTGGTACATGCGGGCATCATCAGTTAGCATTGACGCCATTAGTGTGCATATACCAGACCATGTTTTTATTGGTTCGGACCAAAAAGCCTTTGTTGCATTCAAGGACATGTGGCTAATAATGAACCTTTAGAGACTCGACGTGCAACTTGTGATGGTGTTTACACTGTAAGTGTCGCTCATACTTCCACATATATGTGTTATTATTAGTGAGCCGTATAAATTTTCAATATCTGACACATTCACGTGTGTCGGTCACTTGTTCTCGAATGCTGTGAATCAAGAACAAGGCAACACAATTGTTAAAGATTAAGGACCTTCGTCCTCTGAAGCATTATCTCCTTTCAGATATAATAATCCTCAGACGAAGGTCAAGAAAGACACACCTTAATCATTTATGAGAATAAGAGTTCAAAGAGATAACATATGTTATCTATTCATCAATTCCTTTATCCATATATCTATTTTGTAATATATATCTATACATGAATATTAACAGAATTTATATTACATTGATACCTTCAGCTTGATTGAAGTTGTTGACGCGAGAGCAATTACAATCTAGTGTGAACAGTACGGGGGTACTGTTCACCTATTTATAGGCACGGGACACAACTCGAGTAAAAATACATTTATAACCTTAACATGTACTCATAATCATAACATAAACCATCAGGGATTAACTAGTCTTTTCCTATTCGGCTCGGCACCATGCTTGACCTTCATCGCCACCTTAAGCTAAAGCTGTCGTCCTCCGACTGTAGCTTCGACATTCGTCGGTATCGCTTTCAGACAATGTCTTCGTCTTGAGGACCTTCGGTGGGGAAGAAGATCCTCATCATCACTTTACAAACGATACCTTTGTCTTGAGGACCGTCGACGGAGAAGAAGACTCCCAACAGTAGCCCATTCGCGGTGCTAGGTCGATTTTTTCATAACGAGCTCGATCCGCGAAAAATACAAAAGCTTCTGGATGTCGAAGGTCCGAAAAACACCTTCCCTGAGCTTGTTATTAAAAAATGAATATAAAACTTACCGCGCTTACTGGTCCACCGATCAGCCAGTACGCGCGTCTCGACGGTTCGCCTTATTCACCTGCGAGGCTATATAAACAAATGAGCTGGTGAGAAGTTACCACAACATTCATTGCTACTGCGTCGTTGTGCTGCTGAAATTTTTTACTGAAGCCGAAGCTTCCTACTTTTCTGTGAACTTGCTGCATAAGCTTTGGACAAACGTTCAATCATTTGAGTGTACTTTCGTCTGATAAAAACTAAAATGGCTCGAGTGAGGTCTACTGCTAGAGTAACGCGTGAAGGAGAAGAGCCTGGAACTTCTGAGATGATCCCCATCTTTGAAATGATGAAACATTCTGGGTTAGTTGTTCAAGAAGAAAAAGAGTGAGTTCCAACAGAAGGTATTGCTGGTCCCGAAGCTGAACCAACTACTGCTGAAGCTGACAGTGATAACGAAGATGATGATGGCATTTTAAGTCCGAGCAAACCCAGTCATATTGAGTTCGGGAAATCCACGATTAAAGCAGAAGATCTGGTTTTAATGAAGAAACTAGGATATTTTGGAGAGAATGATGACGAACTAGTTCGGTTTGCTGGGGAAGTGGTGATTCCAGAACCACAAGATGATGAACTCGTATTCTTCAAAAGCTTCTTCAGAGCAGGACTTCGGTTCCCCCTATACGAGATGATCGGTGAGGTTTTGAAGAAGTTCGAGATTTACCTTCATCAACTCACCCCAAATGCCATAGTTAGACTTAGTGTGTATATATGAGCTCTCCGAAGCCAAGGGAAGAGTGCCATCGTCGAAGGATTTTGCCAGGTGCACGAATTCCACTACCAGACGAAGGCTAGGGCTGATGGACTATATAAGAACTTCGGATGCTACAATTTTGCGTACCAGAAAGATACCAAGGCTTCTTTGATTGGTTATCACATCAAGTGGCCGACTGACTGGACAAATGAATGGTTTTACGTAAAGGCTGACGAAAAGAAGAGGGAGAAGCTTATGACTGTAATATCCCAAAAAAATGTTGACCCAAAAGTTGATCTTCGGTGAGTGGATATGGGAAAAAGGGTTGTGGGCCGTTGGATGCTGCATCAGAAGTCATCTGAGACGTCACTTCTTTTCTCCCACAAAATAAACCCTAGGTGGCCACCCTCTTCCCCTTCTTGGCCGCCACCCTCTCCCCTTTCTTGGCCGCCTCACTTTTCCCCCTTGGCTGGTCGCCCCCTCTCCCCCCATTGCAGCAGCCCTCCAATACTTCTTCCTCCCTAGATCTCCCCCCCCCACGCAACAACGATCGAGAAGAGGAGGAACAAGATGGATTGAAGAGGAAGAGAGGATCAAGGAGATGTGCTACCCCCATCTCTTGCAGATTTTTCTTAGGGAAAACCCTAGGTAAGGATGGGATCCTTGTTTCTCCCTATAATTATGTGCTTTTGGAGGTTGTGGATCATGTGGATTGAAGGATTAGAGGTTGGATTAGGTGTGGGGTTAGGTTTTGATTTCGAATTTAATTTCTGCAGAATGACAGATTCGACAGTTTCTGTTCATACCAGTTTTCCGTGATCTTAGTGGCCTCAAAAAAATAAAAAATCTATATATGAGTCGTATATAATTTGTACATCTTTCCGTGGCCGCGAAGAACACCTCAATCGGGCATCAGAACAGAAAGTTATGACAGTTTGATCATAGCAGTTTTTCAGTCTCATAATTCTGTGCAGAATCTGTTCTCTTAAGAGTTAGGCAATTTTAACAACAGAATTAAACTGTGGGTTGGTAAAAGAAGTTGTCGATAATTTCATAAGCTTTCCAGATTGTTAAAGAGTGCATTCATATGATTTGTGAAACTCCAGTTATGTTTGTTTTACTGTGGCTGTTCCTGTTTGCCTGACAAAAATGAGTGGGTCTGTTCACTGGTGGGTTTCATCTAGTAAATGGCCGAATTGGCTCTTCCAACTATGGAGACTTTTGTAGAGGGATAAAAATTCTTACCTCCAGCAGAATTTCATAATTTTTGGTTCAGTAGTTTGGGAGATATCGAATTTTAAAGTTAACCATACTGCTGTCTAAAATAGATTCAGTCAGTTATCTTGTCAGATGTTTTAGAACTTGTATCCATTGAATACTGAAGTTGTAGAGTATTTTGTGTAGATACTGCTAGAGTATTTGTTTGATGTCACCGCTGTTTTAATTTTAAAGATACAAAATTAACAAATAGCGCTGCTGCTGTATGGCATGTGGTTCAGGGTGGGAGTCTTTCCACTGGGTCTTGGTTTCAAGTGTAGGAGTGTTTTGTTGATTGATGGCAAATGTTTGTGAAATATTTGTACTAAGTTTTATGCCCGCTAGCAGGTGGCTACACTCCAGATCATGTCTAGTACATTTCTTCTTCTTCGATGAAGGCAAGTGAATGTAGCGGTGGTTGCTTCCGTTCGGACCTGTTATTTCTATTGCCTACACTCTAATATTCAGAAGTATTGGATTCTTTCATAATTGGACTCTATGGTGATGCTTTACTTGCTTGCATTATACTGATGCTCAATCATATATTGATGATGATTATGATTCGAGTATGATTCATGAGATTAATTCACACCCCTGAAGGTAAATGAAGTATTATTTGAGGTTGGTATTGTATCTGAAGGTAAATGAAGTATTATTTGAGGTTGGTATTGTATCTAAAGGTAAATAAAGTATTATTTGAGGTTTGTATTGTATCTGAAGGAAGTGAAGGTTATTGATAAATGCAGCGTGCCATATACATTGCATGACTCATTTGCATCTGAAGTTTTGTCGTGACCTATGGTCCGACCGTACCGGTACAATTTAGCATCGTACGTTGCCTGAGGAGGGGTACGATGCGGCTTCATACCCTTAGAGGTATGAAGGCAGAGGACATATGCATTGCATTCATATGCATTCATTGAAGTAATATTTGCAGATGATGTGGTTTTATACTCTCAGAGGTATGAAGATAGAGTACCTACACATTGCATTCCTATGCATACATTGAAGTGATATTTGCAGGTATTGTTGACGCAGGGAAGTGTTATAGAACCTATTGTGTATGTTCGAGGAAATGAGATGATATTGGTTATAGTGGGACTACTGAGTTCCATATCCACAAGTATTTCTGATTTTAATTGTGACTCTTTTAAAATGTTGATGAATTCAATTTGTGGTTTAAATATCTCGTCAAAATTATTCGCTTGCTGAGATGTTTCATCTCACTCTTGCATTACTCAGTGCAGGTGCTTGCTGCTCATCAAGGGAAGTGGGAAGTAGTAGCACATCCACCTTCACTCTTATAATAACGCTGCTTAGGCGCAGTCATGATTTAACTAGAAGCTTCTTGTCAAAGGATGTTTGTTTCTAACTAGTTGTGCGCACTGGATAATTTAGCTCATGCCGTTATGGTTGTCTTCTCATTGCTAGCAGACTATTAATGTCTCTTATGTTTTCTTATCATGATATCTATTTATACTTTGTTGCTTCCCCGTTTATGCCATTTTCACAGGAGATGTTGTCGAAATTTTATATACGAATGTTAGATGTGCAGTTTAGTAGCATTCTGGGGTGTTTGTGGATCCCGGGGTGTTACAGTGACTATGGTGATGAGTGCCTTAAGACTGAGCTTTGGCATGACACAACCCTTGTGCAACATGCAACTCGGGTCCCCCTGCTAGTTGGACGAAGTGGAATTTAGAGTTGTGGCGGAGCATATTAGTACCCGAGACCTGGTGCAAGAATATTTGGCAAAAAACCATTTCCAACTTCTGGTGGGTGGGGAATTCCAAAGAAAAAGGAAGAAGGGAATAAATATGAACTTGTACGCCTTCCCTATCGGTTTAAATTTCAGAAAGCAAGCCCTGCGCCGAATGGTTGGAATTAATAGAAACAACGTGCAACGAAATTCTTGGGAATTACACGAAGAAAGAAGATTAGTTGATGACAACTGTCTTCGGCACCCGGGAAAAACGAAGACTGAATCGAGTGATGGATGCTATTAACTTCGAATATCCAGATTACGAAAGGCTTGATGAAGGGGCCAGAGGAGCAAAGAAAAAGAGGATTGTAAGTATTCTAAAAAGGCAAGTCATGAGGTCCATTTAAGAAGATCAGAGGGCTAGTAAAACATAAAATTTCAGAGGAGCCGAAGGATTCGGCTCCCAAGAAACGAAGGTCTACCAAGATGGCTCCTACCGAGACAAAGGTAAAAGATGTACCAGAAAAACTGCCGGTACTTATCCGCCTTCCTCTGTTGGTGTTACAGAAATATTGAAGGTAATGACTGACCCCTTCCCATTTGCCATGCTAAGTCCCCTGGGGTCGGATCTGACTAGCCTATTGCAGTCAAAGGAGAAGGGAATTGAACAAAGCTCGGGAGGGAAGGATACTGCTTCAGCAACTAGGGGAAATGCCGAGGGTCAGAAGAAACATCAAATAATGACTGTAATGAAGGCTATCCATAAGGCCCCACCCTCAGTCTCGACAGAAAAAATTGTTGTGCCTATTAATGCTGAAGGTAATACTGATGCCAAAGCTGATGAGGCTGCGTCTGAAGCTGAAAACCTCAAGACCACAATGTCAGAGATTGACAGAATTATAACTGACGTGACTCTCGAGAAGGACATAGCCGAAGTAACCACTGATAGGGCTTCAGCCTTAAAAATGAAAGAGTTGGAAAAGGTTTCTTCAAAGGACATAAAGTTGGACTTATGGCACCTGGGCGACCAAGAACTCTCCGAAGAAGATATGTCTGAGTTGAGAGAATTCGCCATTGCGGGTGGTTACAAATCCGGATCTGTGCCCTTTGGCGACGTCGATGAAGAGATTCTAGGGTGCATCCCTGACCGCACCGGAGCAAAAATTGTTAATACTTTATCAAAGAGTATCGGATTTCCGAAGCTCGAGCAGGATCTCAACAATTATAGAAGGAAACATATTACTGGGGAGCTTATTCTATTCGAATTTTAAGGTACAAACTTTTATGTCTGCCTCTTCGACTTTTTAATTTTTAAATTTCTAGATTCTCGGGCTAACTTCGGCTTTTTAACAGAGCTTATTGCTGAGTAAGGCTTTGAAGCTTCAACAATAAGATGAAGATAGGAAAAATGAACTCGTTATCTATAACCTAGAAAAAGAGTGAAAGAACTTGAAAATTTTCTATCAGAGAAAGATTCGAAGGTTAAAAATGTCGAAGCAGGCCTGGCTAAAGCTCATCTTCGGATTAAGGATCAAACTGTTTGCATTTCTGATCAAGATAAATAGCTTGAAGAAGTACATTGAAAATTGAAGGAAGCTGAAACCATTATGAGCATGAGGTCAAAGGTTTGAAAGATAAGGTCAAAGCCGAAGCAGAAAAAGTTCTAAATTATCTGAAGCCCTAACATTGCTTCGGGAGACCTTCTCAGGCTTCGCAGCTCGATGCTCCACTCGCCTGCACGAGATTTTCAGCTCAGTTGGGGCAATATCAGGAGGAAAGAATTACTCTGCCGAAGACATTCCAAAGGCACTCGATTTCGTGGAAAAAGAAATTAATGAATTTGATGAAGTGATGGAGGGGCATGGGGACTTTTGTGCGCTAGTGGCTGCCTAGGGAACACATAACATTTTTGCAAAAGATGGGTGCAAACATTTAAGAGATGTTAATAAACACACCTTCATTATCTCTCCAGCCGACATTAAGAACATACCAAGTGAAGCTCAAAGTGTGGGAAATAGATTCATTACTCAGATCTAGGCGAAGGGCAACCGAGAACTGGCTGGGGACGAAGCTCGAGCATTGCTTGGCAAAGTATGGAAATTTTCTTTACTTTCATGTTTTTATTTCAGGTTTTTCCTTATTATATTTCTCAATACCTTTGCCTTGTTGTTTTTTATGGTGATGCTGACGAAGACTGATGAGCCGAAGCTTGTTCTAAAGCGCTGAAGGAAGCTTTTTCTTTCTTCTGCTAGTGACTAAAAGACACTCTTAAAGCTTCTGTTGGGGACTTGTTCTCAAATGCTATGAGTTAAGAACAAGGCAACACAGAGAATGTTAAACGATAAAGTCCTTCGTCCTTTGAAGCATTATTTCCCTTAGGATATAACGATCTTCGGACGAAGGTCATGAAGGACGAACCTTCATCATCACAGTATACATTAATGAAAAACGAAGCATATGAAACATAAAAGATAGCATGAATAATCATATAACATCATCAATTTAACTTTTTTATATCATCATAGAAAAATAGAGACAATATCGAATTACAAATGTACCTTCGGCTTGGAAGGAGATGAAAATACAAGTGTGACGCAAAAGCAAATGTCAAGTCAGCGTGAACAGTACGGGAGTACTGTTCATCTATTTATAGACGTGGGATGCAGCCCATGTAAAATTACATTCATGTCCACTACATTTGCTAATGACTTATGGGGATCTGTCAAGGCCTAAGTAGTCTTTTCATCTTTAAGTCGGTTCCCCCTTCTGCCACCATGCCGAAGCTCCCCTGCGCATAGCTTCGGCTATGCACCATCCTTCGTACAGCTTGGTGATCAGCCCGTCCATCTCAATCCTCCTTCGTCTAGCTTAAGCTTCGTCCTGATCGTACTTCATATTCATAATCTGAGTCCGAAGATACCTGTTCATACATTTCACTTGGAAAATATTGTCAAATCATGTTTTTGAGGACCTTCGGAGGACGAAGGCCCCCAACAGTAGCCCCTCGCAATATTAATTTGTTAGTGATAAATTTAGATTGCGATATGGACGAAGGCCTTAAGCCGAAGGTCCGAAAAAACACCTTCCCTTTGCTAGAATAACAACATTCACTGACAAGCGGGTCTTTCAATTTTCAACGCACTGGGCGTATAAATAAGATCATACCACAAACTCATTTTGGTACGCACACTTGCCATCTGCCCCCGCCTACTCAATTTTAGCTCTTGCGCGCAAAAATTTACTGAGCTTTTAGTTTTGTAGCTTCGGCATTGAAAACAGTTTTTTAGCATTTTCCGAAGATGTCTGAAGACAAAAAGGCCGGTCCCGAGATGAAGCTGAGTCTCTCTGAAGAGAAGAACCTGGGGTTCCTTATAGCGATGGCGGAGACCAATACGGAAAAAATCACCAAGGAGATCCTGGAAGGCTTGTCTGAAGATACTGGTGACAGCGACAGTTACGATGTAGAAAGTGGTGGGGAAGAGTCCGAAGATCGGCCATGGCGGCCAAGTCACGCGGTTTTCGGGAAAACCACCATTAAGCAGAGTCATATTGATAATATGAGGGGGCGGTATTTTCGAGATATATCTATTGTGAGAGCTGATGCTAGAGAAAAAACTTCTCCCACCCCCGAAGAAGATGAAGTCGTAATCTTCCGAAGCTTTCTCAAGGCTGGGCTTCGATTCCCCCTAAGCAACTTTGTTGTTGAAGTTCTGAAAACATTTCAAATCTACCTTCATCAAATTACTCCCGAAGCTATCATAAGAATGGGGATGTTTGTCTGGGCTGTGAGAAGCCAAGGTTTAGAACCAAATGCCAAAAGCTTTTGCAACATTCACGAGTTGTTATATGAGACGAAGCCCTGGGGGAAAGAACAATATCACAACAACTTTGGGTGTTACAGCTTCGTTGCCCACTCCGGGTCAAGCTGCCCTGTGCCGACCTTTCGGAAGAGATGGCCCGGAGCCTGGATGACTGAATGGTTCTATGTAAAGAATGACCTAACAGCGCAAGAAGATGTCAAGAGTATCATTATGCGCCCCATCTGGCAACGCTTCGGACTTCGAAGGCCGAAGGTTAAAATGGATGAAGCAGCCGAGGAATGCCAAAGAGCCTTTGGCGTAGTCTGCTCTTTTATTGGGACAAGGGACTTGATTCAAGAACATATTGCCTTCAGGGTGTGGCCACTTGCAGGAAAGTGGGAAATGCCGAAGGAGACCATCAAAGAGTCCGACGAAGGCGGACTGGTCAGACTAAAATACACATTCAAATACGGAGATAAATTTGTTGAACCTGATGACGACTGGTTGAAAAGCATTGAAACATTAAGTGACGAACTGCTTGGGGCATATTCGAAGGCCGAGAACACTGCATTATCAGCAGCCTTCGGAGGCCGAAAGAAGAAAAGACTCAACCGGGTATTTGACGCAATCGGGTTTGTCTACCCTGATTATCACTATCCGGTATTGGGTCGCAAAAGAAAGAATACTTCTCCTGCAACAGAAACTACCACAAGTGCCACTAATGAGCCAGCGCCGCAAAGGAAAAAGATGAAGGTGCTCACCCACCGAGCGCGCTTTATTGAGCCGGCCACAGTGCCAGAATTCATTGGTGAAGTTTCCTTGGCCTCTGAAGCTACAGAACCAGCTCCAGTGCCGAAGATAGAAGAGAAATCTGAAGCGCCTTTAGCAGAGAAGGCGGAAAAACCGAGAATTGAAGGACAAAAAATATTGGAAATCTTAAGTCCTTCAGCAAATGTCGAAACAAGAAAAATCCAAAAGGGCCCATTGGTGACCCCAAAAAGAAAAAGAATGGTGAACGTACTAGATGTCTTGGAGACAATTATGTCTTCAAGCACAACTCCAAAGAAGACTGTTGAACTTGCTGAAGCGTCTACTGAAGCTTCGAAGCAACAAGCTGAAGCTGAAGCTGAAGCTGAAGCTGGGCCTTCAGAGCCCACCAAGGAACAATCTTTGGAAACCGAAAAAACATCAGAACCAGTTTTGGTTGAGGAGATTGACACTGCCGTCCCCGAAACTCCTGCCAGCACATGCGATTATATCATACGACATGCTTCGGGGAAAAAATTATCTGAAGAAGAGACTTATGAAGCCCATCACTATGCCAGAGAGTTAAAATATCCAAAGGGAGCAGTGGTGTTCAATGGGACAAATGAGGATGACTTCCTATATTGCCTCCCTGATAACAAAGAATTATCTGTCTGCCGGGAGATGGCTAGAAGTATGGGGTTCCCGAAGCTCGAAGCTGGATTATGTGCTATGACGAAGGAGGATCTCGCGGACAGTCTTGCGTATAACAGCCTAAAGGTATGGGAATTAGACGTTTTGAAAAAATTTTACAATACGTAATTCATTCTTTTATTCTTATACCAAGTCTTTACATATAGGGTTTAATCCTAAGCAACGCATTAAGAGCACAAAAGAGTGCCGAAGATGAGAGCTATGAAATTGCGTTCAACAACCTTTGGTCAGAAGTTATTAAACTGAGAAACGAAGCTCTGGAAAAGGATAAAATTCTGCTTACATTGGTAGACAAGGTAAAAAAGGACGAAGCTGCCTCAAAGATCCAGGCCGAAGCCCAAAAACGTGAGATTAAAGATCTTCAGAAACAGCTAGCTAGAGCTAAAGAGGAACGTGTGCTTGAAGAAACAAAACGAGAGCTTAGTGATCAGTTGGTTAATCATTTAGAGTTAAGTGCTCAGGAGCTTCGTGCATCCCAGAGGAAATGCTATGTTAAATCTATAGAGTGCGTCAAAAAGATAAAATCTAGCTTCGCCAGCGTTGGCGCATTTTCTAGTGAAGAAAGTTTCTCCAGAGGCAATCCCGAAGGTCCATTGGAATGGATTAGTCATGAAGCAGAAGCTTTCGAGGAAATCCTGAACAGCCGCGGTGATATCTGCGCATTTTTGGGCGCCAGAGGAGTTGCTACTGTTCTAGAGAAGAAAGGTTGTGATCATATTAAGCTGCTTGCGCAATCCGAAGCCACTTTATCCGCTGAAGATATTAAAGACCCCTCGACCGAAGCTAGCCAAGTTGGTGGAAAATTTTTCACCGACGTCTGGGATAATGGTGGCCGAGAAATGGCAGGAGAAATTATTCAAAGAAGTGAAAAGGGCATTCACGATGCTAGAGAAGTGGCTAAGGCTGCTGAAAAGAGCGCAGAGCCCGAAGGTCAATTAGGTATTAATTAATAGTTTGTATCGTGTTGTAATTTTTATTTCAAACTTTGTTCGCGGTTTGTAATAGTAATGCAAAAATATTCTCTTCCCTCAGAACCTGCTGGATCGTCTGCTGACCCTCACACAAAAGGGGATGACGAAATTAAACAAATGGCCGAAACTATCGTGGATAAAGTTGTTGAACAGCTTCTAAATGAGGCTGCCGAAGTAGTATTAAGAGAAGACTAGGTGTTATTAGGAAAAACATTTGAAGTGTGATTTATGTAATATTTTGTACATTTGAATGTAATATACAAGTCTCTTTTCATTATTCAATTCTTTACGATGCATGAAACTTTACATACGTACCGCTTTTGAGCCTTCGGCGAAAAAACACCTTCCCTTCTTTTCATGCTTCGTGAAGAAAAATTTTTATGTATCACAACAATGTCCATAATGCTCTGATGAAGAATATCAAACTTCGTGAAAACATTCTCCGAAGCTATACTCCGAAGATGAAGATTGTATCTCCTTGTGACTTAACACGATTTTCACTCTTTCAAAGCATACTTCCGAAGATCAATATTGTGTCCCCTTCTTGTGCCATATGCAACATGATGTATGATGCTTATGCTATGCAAAATGATGTGATGATATTATGTTATGTAGATGACATTTGTTCCGAAAGATACACACATATCCCCACGCAATATTTTTGTATCAGCGCTGACTTTTCGCTGTAAGCTCTGCATTCCCTTAGGAACGACTTTGGAGCTTCTTCACCTTTTACTTAGGCGGTATAAGCTCTGCATTCCCTTAGGAACGTCTTTGGAGCTTCTTCGCCTTTTACTTAGGCGGTATCAGCGTTGACTTTTCGCTGTATGCTCTGCATTCCCTTAGGAACGTCTTTGGAGCAAAAAACTTACACTGCGCTCCCTTTGGAACGGCTTTTTGTAACTTCAGCAACTTACTCTGCGTTCCTTAGAACGACTTTTTGTTACTTCGAAGGATTTTTAATAATTCGAAGGTCCTCCGCAAACTTTCAAGCTTCAGCAACTTAAGCCTTCGGAGAAAATAGATTTCCCTTATAACCAACCACAAAACTATTACATGAAAATCGAAATGTTCTTTATTATACAGAAAATAGAACTAAATGGAAAAGACTGCTATCAAGGTAGGATACTTGTCAATAAATGTGCTTTGACTCCGGCACGGTGCTGTTGACTGTACGAGCTTCGGACTGCTCTCTGAATTCCCTTTGATGTGGAGCATATTGGCTCCCTTCTGGCTGTTGGCCTTGTTGCAGCGGTGGTGGAGGCGGAGGTTGTTGCCAGGAAGCTTGAGGTTGACTTGCCGAAGCAACAGAAACTGCAGGGTGGTTACCTACGTATTCTGGGATGTAAGGCACATGGTACGAAGCAGTATGCATGACCTGCTTCGGCTGAGCTTGTTGTGCTGCAGCTTCGGCTATCTCCTTTTGCTTTTGGATGGTAACATGGCACATCCTGGTGGTATGGCCCTTGTTTTCACCGCAAAACAAGCAAAATATTCTCCTTGGTTGATCTCCAAATCTTCCGCCAAAGCCCCTGGCGCCTCTACCTCTTGGAGCTGGTGGCCGGAAGAAGCTTTGTTGTTGCCCCGAAGCCTGTGAGGAGGGCTGCGGCCTGTGCTGCTGACTCCCCTTATCATCACTTTGAGTAGAGTTATGGATGGACCTGACATGCCTCGGATAAAATCTTCCTCCGAAGCCCCTGGTCATCTCAGAAAATCTGAAAGCCTCCTCCCTTCTTTGGCGAAAATCATTGTCGGCACGAATGTACTCGTCCATCTTTTAGAGCAGCTTCTCTAGAGTCTGGGGAGGCTTCCTAGCAAAATATTGAGCTGCAGGTCCAGGACGAAGCCCCTTGATCATGGCCTCGATGACAATTTCATTGGGCACCGTTGGTGCCTGCGCCCTCAAACGCAAGAACCTTCTGACATACGCCTGAAGGTATTCTTCATGATCCTGAGTGCACTGGAACAAGGCTTGAGCAGTGACCGGCTTCGTCTGAAACCCTTGAAAGCTGGTTAACAACATATCCTTCAGCTTCTGCCATGAAGTGATTGTTCCTGGTCGAAGGGAGGAATACCAGGTCTGAGCAACACTCCTGACAGCCATAACAAAATATTTTGCCATGACTGCAGCATTGCCACCATACGAAGACACTGTTGCTTCGTAGCTCATCAAGAACTGCTTCGGGTCTGAATGGCCGTCGAAGATGGGAAGTTGGGGTGGCTTATAGGACGGGGGCCAAGGTGTAGCCTGCAGTTCAGCGGACAGAGGAGAAGCATCATCGAAAACAAAATTTCCCTGATGGAAATTGTCATACCAGTCATCTTCGTTGACGAAGCCCTCCTGATGAAGGTCTTTCTGCTGAGGCCTTCGGTTCTGCTCATCGTGAGAAAGATGGCGAACTTCCTCAGAGGCTTCGTCTATCTGCCTTTGCAACTCAGCTAGTCGGGCCATCTTCTCCTTCTTCCTCTGCACCTGTTGATGTAGCATCTCCATATCCCTGATTTCTTGGTCTAGCTCATCCTCCTGAAGCGTCGGGCTGACGGCCTTCCTCTTCTGGCTTCGGGCCTCCCGAAGAGAGACAATTTCCTGGTTAGGGTTCAGCGGTTGCAGAGCTGCAGCTCCAGTCGCTGAAGCTTTCTTCGGTGCCATAGTGAGGGTCTATGGCTTCCGAATGTGTTCAAAAAACTCGAAGTGGAAGTGAGTTCACCGGAGGTGGGTGCCAATGTTGGGGACTTGTTCTCAAATGCTATGAGTTAAGAACAAGGCAACACAGAGAATGTTAAACGATAAAGTCCTTCGTCCTTTGAAGCATTATTTCCCTTAGGATATAACGATCTTCGGACGAAGGTCATGAAGGACGAACCTTCATCATCACAGTATACATTAATGAAAAACGAAGCATATGAAACATAAAAGATAGCATGAATAATCATATAACATCATCAATTTAACTTTTTTATATCATCATAGAAAAATAGAGACAATATCGAATTACAAATGTACCTTCGGCTTGGAAGGAGATGAAAATACAAGTGTGACGCAAAAGCAAATGTCAAGTCAGCGTGAACAGTACGGGAGTACTGTTCATCTATTTATAGACGTGGGACGCAGCCCATGTAAAATTACATTCATGTCCACTACATTTGCTAATGACTTATGGGGATCTGTCAAGGCCTAAGTAGTCTTTTCATCTTTAAGTCGGTTCCCCCTTCTGCCACCATGCCGAAGCTCCCCTGCGCATAGCTTCGGCTATGCACCATCCTTCGTACAGCTTGGTGATCAGCCCGTCCATCTCAATCCTCCTTCGTCTAGCTTAAGCTTCGTCCTGATCGTACTTCATATTCATAATCTGAGTCCGAAGATACCTGTTCATACATTTCACTTGGAAAATATTGTCAAATCATGTTTTTGAGGACCTTCGGAGGACGAAGGCCCCCAACAGCTTCTTTGTAAAAAAACCCATATCATTCAGCAAAAAGTTATCGTTGAATGTAAAAATATTTGTAAATATTTGTGGATGCCTTTTAATATTGCTTTACTTTATTCCACTGTTGCTTGCTTTGCTATGGATGAAACCAATGCTCCCATCTTTTTGAGCCGAAGGCAAAAAACACCTTCCCTTCTTTTCGTTCACATCGAAGCACCTTCGGACCAAAATCAAAGAATGACCCCTTCATATATAACGAAGCGTCTCCCCTGCTTCTCCCGTTAAGCATCTTTGTTTATATCGAAGCATCTTCTTTCATAACGAAGCATTTTCATGTTGAAGACTGAAACCTTCTCTTCTTTTCCTCTAGTGCCTTATGCGATATATCATGATGCGATGAAGCTACAGATGTCTAATATATGTTCGTATGAATTCAGAAGATGATGTGATGAAGTATGCAAATGTATGCCAAAGATAAAAAATTCACGCAAATACACACCCAGACTCTGCATCCTCTTAGGAACGACTTTGGAGCTTCTTCACCTTTGACTTAGGTGGCATTTTAGCTATGCATCCCCTTAGGAACGACTTTGGAGCTAAGCTCTGCATCCCCTTAGGAACGACTTTGGAGTTTCTTCACCTTTGACTAAGGTGGCATTTTAGCTCTGCATCCCCTTAGGAACGACTTTGGAGCTTTTTCATGTTTTTACACTCGATGGTGTAATCTCAGATCTTTACATTTTACATGTGGGGGAAACAAACCCTTGTATTATACAGGGATGCATAAAGAAAAATGAAAATTACAACCTATGGCCCCATTAAAAACCTTTCTCCTCTTGAAAGGAAAAGGGTGCCATAGGGAAAAGAAAGAAAATTACATGATTTACACATAATACCTTCGAAGCTCATCTGCATTCCATGATCTTGGAATGTCATTTCTGTCCATGTCTTTCAACCTGTATGATCCGGGTCTTGACGAAGACACTACCAGGAAGGGACCTTCCCACTTTGAGTTGTAGCTTCCCCACTATGTCTGGGTTGGCTCTTCTTCGAAGCACCAAATGTCCTGGCTTAATATTCTTTAGTCTTACTTTTCTGTCTTGCCACTTGACTGTTTCGGCATGATATTTATTGATGTGGTCTATTGCCTGAAGTCTAACCCCTTCTATAGTGTCTTTTGTTATTTTGCAAGCACCTTCGTCCTCTACCGAAGCTAGAGTCCTTATTGATCCTGTTCTTGCTTCTTCCGGTGTTATTGCTTCGTCTCCGAAAAAAGCTTAAACGGAGTAAACCCTGTTGATCTTGAGAGAATAGTGTTATGATTCCATACCACTTATACCAACTCGTTTGGCCATTTTCCTTTTGGCAGATTAAAAATTGATTTCATTATTCCTGTGATAATGATTCCATTGGCTCGCTCTACCAGACCATTGGACTCTAGATGTCTCACAGATGCAAAGTGTATCTTAGTGTCAATTTGGTCACAAAAAGTTTTAAATGTTTCAGCATCAAATTGTGTTCCATTGTCTACTGTAATGGCCTTCGGCACACCAAAACGGCAAACGATGTTCTGTCAGAAGAACTTTTGAATTGTGTCCGAAGTGATTGTGGCTAGAGGCTTAGCTTTGATCCATTTCAAAAAATATTCCACTGCTACTACAACATAACTTAGATTCACTTGTGTTGGTGGAAGTGGGCCTAGTAAATCTAAGCCCCACCTTTGCAGTGGCCAAGTGGGCTGAATCAGCTGAGTTAGAGATGAAGGTTGCTTTTGATATCTAGCGCACTTCTGACATTTTTCACATTTTTGAACTAGATCCGCTGCGTTAGAAGCTGCCTTCGTCCAATAATATCCTTGTCTGAAAATCTTTCCAAGGAGAGGCCTGGATCCGATGTGAGCTCCGCATATCCCTGCATGTATCTCTTTCATTAGCTCTTATCCTTCGGCTCTAGACAGGCATTTCAACAGTAGAGAACAAACTCCTTGTTTGAACAATCCCCTTCTATGATCATATATGGTCTTGTCCTAGCTTGCATCCTTTTTATGTAAGCTTCGTCATCCGAAGGATAATTACCTTAAAGGAAAGATACACTTTTAGTTCTCCAATCTTCGTTGTGCATAGGTGAATTTGTAAGCACCGCTCGCTCCATGAGCTCGACTAAAGGTACTTTGAGAGTTTCAAAGAACACTTCTGAGGGGAGTGGGAGCCCCTGTGCCACTGATTTAGCTAGTAAATCTGTCTGCTCGTTTTCTCCTCTTGGGATGTTTTTTACTAAAAAACCTTTGAATGAGGCTTCCATCCTTCGGACCGTGTCAAGATACTTTTTGAGCTTCGGGTCTCTTGCTTTGCTGCTTTTATCAACCTGCCCTATGATGACTTATGAATGAGATTTGAGAACTGTCCTTCTTATCCCCATTGTACTGAGCTTTCGAAGCCCCAAAAGAAGGGCTTCGTATTCTGCAATGTTGTTTGTGCAGTTGAACTCCAATCTGGCCACATAGCAGGTTTTGATTTTGGATGGTGAGATTAGAATAGCAGTTGTGCCTGCGCCGAAGGTTCCCCAGGATCCATCACAGAACACTGTTCGAGCTTCAGTGTCTGTTAGGCATCCTTCTTCATGAGCCCCTTTCGTCCAATCAGCGATAAAGTCTGCTAATTCTTGGGATCGAATCTAGGGTCTATGAACTAAATTAATAGTGAATTCATTCAGTTATGCATCCCATTTTTCCAACTCTTCCTGTAGCTTCTCTGTTTCTTATGATGTCCTTTAGAGGTTGGGACAAAGGTACTATGATATGGTATGACTAGAAATGATGCCAAAGCTTTCTGGAGACCATCAACACAACATTTAGTACCTTCTGCAGTTCTGTGTAATTTATTTTTGATGGGCTTAGTACTTCGGAGACGAAGTATATTGGGACTTGTTTCTTTGCTTGTTCGTCTTGTTTCTCTTGCACCAGCGCTGCATTGACAGCAGCGTGGGAAGCAGCCACATACAGTAGTAACAGAGTTCCTGATGAAGGTGGAGTCAATGTTGTTAGCTGTATAAGATATTGTTTCAGATCTTCGAAGGCCTTTTGTTGAACTGGTCCCCATTGGAAGACTTTGGATGACTTTAGCACTTCGAAGGGGTGGATTGTGATATCCTGACCCCTAGGATGGTGATGTCCTGGCCCAAGGCTTAATAGAATTAATAGATTATCCATACCAACAAGGTGCATCTTCTTTTTTGGAAGCCTATTTCGAAAGAACCTCCAAGTTAAGCATGCTTGGCTTGGAGCAATTTGGGATGGGTGACCGACCGGGAAGTTTTCTCGGGTGCGCATGAGTGAGGACAAAGTGTGCACAAAAGACTCGTGTTGGTCTGTGGGGACAATATATGATCCTAGAGAGCTGCCAGGAGTAAGTACCGCCGGTCCAAGGATTGGCCGGGGCGTTACACATTACGTTTTGGTTCATGACATCAATGTTGTGCACAAGAATCAATAATGGCATATAAGGGAGCTCCCATAGACCACATATATGTGTCCAGTTGTGGTCCACTCCGAATCCTTGGTACTTGTCCCCCTTTTCATTAGGACAAGGTTGTTCAACTGAGTACATATTTCTGTCGCATTCAGACATTTAGGCGGTCCTTTGGTGACCATAGTGTTCTTTATAAAGTTTTTCTTATCGCTCCTAAAGGGGTGTTTCCTAGGCAACCCGTGTCGATGGCAATCGAAGTAAGTGATCTTTCCACGTTGAGCAAGACAGAAGCAATATGTATCTGAACCGCAATATGGACATGTCAATCTACCATGTGTACTCCAACCGGCAAAAATAGCATACGCCATGAAGTCATGCACCGACCACAAATACACATCTCGAAGTTTGAATATCTATTTTTTAAAACATCATATGCTTCGACTCCTTTCCAAAGCTCCTTCAACTCTTCAATAAAGGGTTTTAACATGACATTGAGTTTCTTTCTAGGATGGTCTGGGCCAGGTATGATTAAGCAAAGAAATATGGGCCAACATGAGTATGATGATGCCATTTGACCAAAAAGTGGAAGGTTGTATGGAATAACAAAGAGAAGGTAGAAAGTCATATGGAATAACAAAGATGGGCCAACATGAGTATGATGATGCCATTTGACCAAAAGTTGTGAAGCCATCGATTGCGAGGCCGATTCGAACATTCCTTCGTTCAGCTGCAAAGTCTAGATCAAACGTGTCGAGAGCCTTCCAAGCATCCCCATCTGAAGGGTACAAAATTAGCTCATTGTTTTCACAGACACCTTCTTTGTGCCATCGCATGTGCATTAGATAGAAATGACTGTTTCACTCGAGGAGTTAGTGGAAAGTAGTGAAGCTGCTTATGTGCAACATCTGTCATCACCTTGTCACCCTCATCATTAACAACTTCCACAAATCTAGATTGTCCACATTTAAGACATTTTTCTCTCCTGCATGCTCCTTCATGAAAAGCATACAATTATTTTGCACACATCAATCTTTTCATAATCCATACCGAGACCTTTGATAATTGTCTTTGAATGGTACATGTCTTTAGTCAACTTATTGGGCTTTGGCAGCACATCTCCTAATAACTTTAAAATCTCATTATAATAGTTGTTCGAAAAAAATACTTGGACTTAATGGCCATGAGCCGAGTCACAAAAGCGAGTATACTCACATCTGTTGTTCATGCAACGACTCTTCAGAGTCTTTTAGTAGTTTAAAAAATATGGAAGCCTCTCGTGTGGCAGGATCCTCGGAGCTTATGTTTAACTATGGACGTAACGAATCTAGCATCTCATGCATCGCATCACCGCCAGCCTAATCATTGTTCTCCTCCTCTTCTACATTCGGGTTGGGTACTACCTCACCATGATGTTCCCACACCTCATATCCGGACAAAAATCCAAACTGACAAAGATCTAGGCTAACTCTTTCCTTATTAAGGAATATACTATTTTCATACTGCCTACAAGGGCATCTAACAGTGCTGGTTAATGACAAGAAGAATGCATGGTCCACAAAATATTTGGTCTTGGCTATCCAATCATCATAATGATGTCCATTCCTACTCTAGTCATTGTACATCCATGCACGATCTTCAGCCATGCTTGAGACTGTTAAACCGGACCATATCGTAAAAACATTATTCAACTTCGTCAAGGGTATCAGACCTACATCTATAGGCAAGGATAGGTTCTAAACCCACAAGCTAGCAGAACCCAAAGAAAATTTCAGCAACATAACCTCGCTTCCACTAAACAATATATTACTTATATATAAAACAAAAAATGATACACTATTAATCAAATCAGACTATATACCACATACCACTAATAATGCAACTATACTACATACCAATATAATGTACTTATAAAACTAATAATATAATAGTACCACATATTAATATGAAAGTAATGCCATAAATACAAGATGCCCCTAATTATTGAACCACATATACCACTAATACATTAATGAAATCGAATTAAACAATAATACTAATCACACACACTAATCAAACAAACACAGTTTTAAATATATACTAATTTCGGCGGCAATTAAATAACGGCTGCCGAAAATATGGAATATAATATGCAAAAAAATTTAACCTTTTGATGGGGAAGAGCTCGATGGCGACGGCGGAGTGGCGGCGGGAGGAGGGTGTTGGAACCTGCTCTCAGCAGCAAGGAAGCCAACAAGGGTGAACGGTGGTGACAACAGGGTTACGCGCACGGGGGCAATAGCTCTGTTGTTCTAGCCTCTCACGGGCACTGTGCGGGGGTATTTATAGGTAGCTGAGTGCCCAGCGCCTTGTGTTAAGGACGCATGTGCCCTCAGACACCTAGTTTATCCCCAGAATATTCCCATAAAGCAGGGTTACAAGCTGTAATTACAAGAATGCCTTTACAAACTAGGCCCGTAACACAAAGGCGGCCACGCGGGGCCCGTTACAATGGGCCAGATCACACGTGGGCCTTAGAGCAGGACGAGGCCGTGCTGCGGGGAGACGTCACTGCTGGCCTTCGTCTGGTGCTGAATGAAGCGAAGGGTGTCCCTGCCCGTTTTGTCTTCGTCAAACCAGCGACTGTAGCGAAAGGCGACGAGCGAAGGGTGGCGTCTTTGCCTTCGCCCCAACATTTGCCCTCCGAGGGACCAGTTCGACAAAGTCACCTGGTGCCGAAGACGTCGCTAGATGGCGGAGACGCTGCCCTCGCTCGAAGTGGTTCCGCGGGGGTTTTCGATGTGACCGTTGATGGACGGCGTACTGTTGGATTGCGGGTTTCCCGAAGCGCCACGCCCTGCCTATAAAAGGGGGCAGGGGTCGGTGCTTTTTGAACTTTGCCTTCCGCGCTCCGCGAAAACCCTAGCCGCCCGCCGTCTTGCTGCTCGTCTGCCCGCCGTGCTCTTGATCGCCGGAGATCTGGCTCGAGTGAAGCAGACCGCCCGCCGCCGCCGACGGTACGTAGCAATGCCGTCCTCTTCTTCTTCCGCCGACACCACGCCGCCGGCGGCCGCCTCGTCTGAGGAGACGTTGAGTAGCTTGATGGTGGAGGAGTTGCGCGCCGGCGACTCTGTTGATTTTGGTGTGTCACGGATGACGTCAGCCCGCGTTGAAGATATGCAGCGGTTGGGCTACTTTGGCGGCGGAGTTGCTCGTGCTCCGGGGACGGAGGAAGTCCCCGAGCCGGAGGGTGAGTTGGTCGTTTTCGAGGCGTTCTTCGCCGCCGGTCTCCGCTTGCCTGCGCACCGGTTTGTTGGCGAAGTCCTGCGTAGATTCAACGTTCAAATACATCAGCTGACACCGAATGCCATGGTGGCGCTGGCGAAGTATGTCTGGGCGACGACTTCATACGGCGGACAGCCGTCGGTTGAGGTTTTTGCGAAGAATTATTGTTTGCATTGGCAGAAGAGGATGGTTGGGGACGGAGTCGCCCAGTTTGGGTCATGCACATTCACGCCGAAGACCGGCAAGACCACAATGCCAGTAGTGGAGTTGGTTCCGTGCGCCCGCAACAAGTGGGGCAATTGGAATGAATTTTGGTTTTACGTTGCTGAGGGTGCTGTCGAAGGCCATGAGGGACTCCCCGTGTCTGAGATGTGCTCTCATTATTACTCTGCGTATCCGCCCTTTGAAGTGGCAGAAGAGGATGCAGACGAAGGGGCCCTTCGGTGCGCCGCCGGTCAGAGCAGTGGGCGTGATTTAGTTGAAGAGTTCGTGGCGTACGGGGTCTGGCCCTTGGCGCACGGCTGGGCGTTGGGTGAAGTGTGCCCTCGCCAGATGCCTTTTCACGGAGGAAGGGTGGTGCGAAGTCCTGCCTTCGCACTGAATTTGCGAAACCGCGACCCGGCCGCCTTTGTGCGTGATGCGGAGGACCTGGCGGTGCGGCTCGTGGGACGTTACGTGCCGAGGACGGAAGGCCAGCGCAGCTTTGATATCCGCGGGTCAAATGACCGTTTGAACAGGGTCTTCGAATTAAATCAATTGCCGTACGACGGCTATCCCGGTCAAGACGAAGCGGACCGCCGTGGGAAGAAACCGGCGGTGGAGACTGGAGACGACCCTGCGCCGGCGGCCGCCCCTTCCTCGAAAAAGAGAAAATTAGGTACTGCGATGGGAGGACTTGGGGTGTCTGACAGTTTTGCTAGAGAATTGATGAGGACGTGTGCGGCCCCGGGGGAAAGGATGTCTTCGCCCGAGCTCCGGGAGTCTTCAGCTCGGATGCTGAGGGTTACCGGGGGCTGCTGGCCTAGAAATGTTCCTATCCCCTGCGCGGCTGAGGAGGACTGTTTTACATCTCGTATGGTTCATCGGTGGAGAGTTTTTCCTTACGGGCGAAATATCGGTGCTGTTGTGTGGGCAGTGATGGACAAGGATCGCCAAGGTGCGGCGCAAAAACGCCAGGCGACTGTCCGGCTGCATGAAGCTAGGCCGAAGAGGCCGCAGGGGGCTCCGAAGGCTGCGGCCTCCGGCGGAGGCAAGCCGCCGCTGGCGGCGAAGGCGGGCGCCGCTGCACCTAGCAAGGCGCCGGAGGCGACGGCGGGCGCCGGAGTCTCCAAGTCAACGAGGGTGGTGCCGCCGGCCAGCGGAGTGGCGGAGGCTTCGAAGGCGGCCCAAGCTTTGTCGTTGTCGGGCAAACGCGTTGCCGACTTCGGCACTGATATTACTGTGGACGACTATCTTGGTGGTAAGTCGCTGGCCTATTATTGTTATTTATATTTTTTTTTAATTTGTTGACGCGTTGCAGGGCCGGGCGAGGGCCAGCTTGCTATAGCTGCGCCTGGCGCGGCGATCGCGACGGCCGTCATGGTGCCGAAGGCGAGGGGCGAGGCGCTTGGCGCCGAAGGCGAGGTGTCGGCCCTCGTGTTGGTCAGGGACGAGGCGGGCGTGGCGACCCGCCGGCTGAAGGGAGTGACGGAGGCGCTGAGTCAGGCGACGGAGGCGCTGAGCCAGGTCCGCTGAGCCATGGTCTCTCCCCCCCCTTTCTTTTCTTTTTTTACGTCAATGGCCTTACGTGTGCTCTGCAGGTGGCTGACTTCGCCAGCCGTACTGCATCGGGGGCCCTCACGGCAGCTGTGTCTGCCGAAGTCGAGAGACTTCGGACACAACATGCTGACACTGTCCGTGAGAAGTCGGCCTCCGACAGCAAGTGCCATAAGCTGACGGACAGGGTGGCCGCCCTGGAGAGGGAGAAGGCCGACCTCCGGCGCCAGCTGGCGGCAGAGAGGAGGGAAGCCAACGAGGCCGTCTCCAAGGGGCAGGCTGCGCAGGCGGAGGCCAAGCTGGCGCGGGCGGAGGGCAATCTTGCCAAGGAGCTCGCCGAACATCTGCAAGAGCGGCTCACCGCCCTGGAGAGCCGCGCGAAGGAGGCCGAGGCCGCGATGCATGCGGAGGCCGAACGGACGCGCACGCAGCTTATGGATACATATCGTGAGCTGGGTGCGCGGACCGGTGACTTCGAGGTGCCGGACCGAGAGCCCGGGCTTCGCTGTCTGCAGTGGGTGCAGGAGGAGCTGCTGGAACTTCCAGCCGTTGCGGGGGGGTTGATGTCGTACGCCTCCCTGGTCACCTGCGAGGGGGCGATGAACGCTCTCTCCCGCGAAGGGTGCCGGCACTTTGAGGCCTTCGACCAGGCGGATGAAGAATTTGAGCGAGATATCTATAAGGTCGAAGACCCCATTGTGAAGGAATCCGCCGGGGCCGTTTATGACCGGATGTGGGGTCTGTACGGTCGTGAGGTGGTCAGGGAGCGGGCCGAGACTGCGAGGGCTCAGGTAACGTTGTTGTTTGTTTGGCGTTTGCTGTATGCAGGCTGTGCGTGTGTTTGCTGAATCTGTGTGTCTTGTCCTAGGCGGAGCGCGGCGAGCGGGTGGACGACTTCGGGGCTCTGAACAGCGCGCTGCCAGACCCGGAGCCGACCCTCGCGGAGGCTGTGACTGGGGTCGCCCTGGAGCCAACCCCGGAGACCGCAGCGATCGCGACGGCTGCCCCCACATCCGCTGTGGCCGGCGAAGACCTGCCCCCGAAGGTGGCCGAAGGCGCCCCTGATGCCCCCGCAGCGGCTGTGCCGAGTGCTGAAGATCCCGCGGCGGTGGCGGCGGAGCCAACGGCGGAGGCTCCCGCAGCGTCAGGGCCTTCGAAGGTGGCGTAGTAGGTGTTTTAGGGTTGGGGACTTTTTGGATGCTGTGCTGAATTTTGGTTGCTGCGCAGGTTCAAGATTTTGGGCCTGCGCACGCAACCGCTACTACTGAGTTTTTGGCGGCTTCGACCGCGGAAGGTGGGAATGAATATGGTGGGTCTGTATCTGATTTTTTTGATTTTACTGACTCTGGGAGCTCGGTTGAGTGGACTGAGGAGTCGTCGGAGGAGGACTTGGATTATTTTGCGGCCTTGGACGTGGCTGCGGCGGAGGCTTCGCCACACGCCGCGGACGCGCCAGACGTGCCAGGTCCTAGGACCGGGCGCCGACGACGAAGGGCGGTTGCAAAACGTAGGGTTAGCGCGGAGGAGGGTGCTCGGCTTCATGTGAGTAGGGCTGGTCGTCAGGAACTGTTGTCTTTGCCGGCCGCTGCGAGTACAGGGGAAAGGGAACTGCGAAGTCTTTTTGCGGGTGAGGAGCTTAGGATAATGTTATTTAATTATAGAGAGATGGGACTTATTCCTAAGGTTGAGCCGATGTAGAGTGTGGTGCCCTCGCTTGTATATGTGTGGGGGTTTGTACGATGAAGTTGTGCGCCCTCGCGTGCCTGTGCCTGCGAGGGCGTTGTGTGCCCTTGTCTGGTATGGTTGGTTATGCTGTGCTGTTGTGATTATAGTCGTTCTTAGCACGGATGGTTTGATGCTATCGTTTCTGCTTTTGTTGTGCTAGTTCGGCTGCGCCCTTAGGCGGCTTCTGCGCGGAGTCTTTGCGATAGACTTCGGGTTTTTTCGCACTTGTTGTGCTTAGTCCGGCTGCACCCTTAGGCGACTTCTGCGCGGATAGTCTTCGCGATAGACATCGGATTTTTTCGCACTTGTTGTGCTTGGTCCGGCTGCACCCTTAGGCGACTTCTGCGCGGATAGTCTTCGCGATAGACATCGGATTTTGTCGCACTTGTTGTGCTTGGTCCGACTGCACCCTTAGGCGACTTCTGCGCGGATAGTCTTCGCGATAGACATCGGATTTTGTCGCACTTGTTGTGCTTGGTCCGACTGCACCCTTAGGCGACTTCTGCGCGGATAGTCTTCGCGATAGACATCGGATTTTGTCGCACTTGTTGTGCTTAGTCCGGTTGCACCCTTAGGCGACTTCTGCGCGGATAGTCTTCGCGATAGACATCGGACTTTTTCGCACTTGTTGTGCTTGGTCCGGCTGCACCCTTAGGCGACTTCTGCGCGGATAGTCTTCGCGATAGACATCGGATTTTTTCGCACTTGTTGTGCTTGGTCCGGCTGCACCCTTAGGCGACTTCTGCGCGGATAGTCTTCGCGATAGACATCGGATTTTTTCGCACTTGTTGTGCTTAGTCCGGCTGCACCCTTAGGCGACTTCTGCGCGGATTTGTCGCACGCGAGGGTGGCTAGCGCTTAGCCTCGCGGTGACTTCGAATTGGTCGAATGCCGAAGACCGTTGTCGCGGTCTTTTTTCGACACATGTTTTTGCGGGGGATTTTTCTCACATATATTACATGGCTCCGCCTCGTTAAAAACCTCACCCCCCGGGAGGAAAAGAGTGCGGGCCGGTACAAGATTGTTTGCAGCGAATTACAAGGGCGAAATCAGCCCTAAATGGGTCAAACAAAAAATTTGCGAAGGTTGTCGATGTTCCAGGAGTGCTCCAGGTCCTCGCCATTTGGCGTTGTGAGCCTGTAAGCGCTGGGGGAAGCTTTTGACTTGACTATGAAGGGGCCCTCCCACTTGGGCTCCAACTTGCCCTTGGACTCCGTCCGAGCTGTTCGGACGAGTACGAGGTCCCCCTCGCTGAACTCCCTCGGGATGACTGCGCGGTCGCGCCATGCTTTGGTCTGGGCTTGGTATTTGCTTAGGGCCTGTAGGGCGAAGACCCGGTCTCCGTCAATGAGATCTTTTGAAGTTGGCTCGTCCACGTCGGGGACGGCTGACGGAACTGTACGCGGGGACCCATGCTTTATTTCTTGCGGGGTCATCGCCTCCGATCCGTATAGAAGGCGGAAAGGAGTGAACCCGGTCGCCCTGCACTCAGTTGTGTTTAGCGCCCAGACTGCCTCCAGTAATAAATCGGTCCATCTGCCTTTTTTTTCATCGAGGAGCATCTTTTTGACAGCTGTGAATATTTTCCCATTGGCACGCTCCACGACCCCGTTGGACTGCGGATGATAGACCGAAGCGAAGGCAAGCTTGGTGCCGATGGAGAAACAAAAATCCTTGAAATCTTGGCTGTCGAACTGCTTGCCGTTGTCAACTGTTAGCTCGGACGGTACTCCGAAGCGGCAAACGATGTTCTGCCAGAAGAATTTTTGGGCAGTCTTTGATGTGATTGTGGAAACAGCCCTCGCTTCAATCCATTTGGTGAAGTATTCGACGGCTACGAAGGCGAACTTAAGGTTCCCCTGAGCGGTGGGCAGGGGCCCGACGATGTCCAGGCCCCAGCGCTGGAGAGGCCATGTATGGGCAATCAGCTTTGTATATTGCGAGGGGTTGCCTGACCGAGGAGAGAACTTCTGGCAGGCTTCGCAGGACCTTGTGACCCGATTTGCGGCGCAGATCATTGCGGGCCAGTAAAACCCTTGTCGGATCACCTTGGCAGCCAGGGCCCTTGGCCCTGCGTGCGAGCCGCACGTGCCACTGTGGACTTCGCGTAGGATCAGCATGCCTTCGGTTTTGGTGACGCATTTAAGCATTGGCTGACTGACCCCTTTCTTGTATAATTGGCCCTCAATCAGTGCGAAGTCCCGGCTTCGATGTCTGAGGCGCTTTGCCTCACTGACGTCAGTTGGATGATAGTACCCCTGTAGGAACAGGGTTATCGGTGCCCGCCAGTCTTCGGTCATGATTAGGTTGACTATACGGTGGCCCTCGCTATCATTAGTTATTTGGAGCCCTTCGGGGCTCCGGACGGCGGGCGTGCCGATGGTGTGAAAGAACACATCGGAGGGCAAGGGCTCGCCCCTGGCGGCAGCCTTGGCCAATGCGTCGGCCTCCTCGTTCTTGGCCCTATCCACATGCTGCAGGGTGAATCCCTTGAACTGTCTCTCGAGACTTCGGATAGCCGCGAGGTATTGCATGAGCGTGGGGTCCTTTGCTGCATAGTCTTTCTCGATCTGGCCGGCAACTATCTTGGAGTCTGTCTTGATGATACATGTGGTGACTCCGAGGGCCCTTAGCTTGCGGAGGCCGAGGATAACCGCTTCATACTCTGCGATGTTGTTTGTGCATCTGTCGGACTCCAGAGCGAAGCTGAGGCGTGCTGCATATCTGTGTTTGACTCCGGTTGGTGAGGTGACGATTGCAGCGACGCCTGCCCCCGCATGGCACCATGCGCCATCGCAATGGATGGTCCAGACTTTTTCTGTGGACGGGTCCGGCTGTGCTATTGGCCCAGTCCAGTCGACGACAAAGTCTGCCAGGACTTGCGACTTGATGGCTGTCCTGGGCTCGAAGCTGATGTGGTAGCCGAAGAGTTCGGCTGCCCACTTGGCAATCCTCACCGATGCCTCCGGGTTTCTGAATAGTTCGCCGAGCCCTCTGTCAGAGGTGACTCGGACCTTGAATGCTTCAAAGTAATGGCGCAGTTTGCGCGAGGACATGACAACTGCGTAGGCGATCTTCTCCAGCTCTGTCATGTTGCATTTGGACGGTGTCAGGACTTCGGAGACATAGTAAATAGGGCACTGTCTGACTGTGCCTTCAACAGTCTGCTCCTGCACTAGTGTCGCGCTGACCGCGTGCGGCGAAGCCGCGACATAGAGCAATAGGGGGAGCGAGGAGTCGGGGCTTGTGAGGATGGCCAGCTCCGATAAGTACTGTTTTAATGAGGCGAAGGCCGCTGCTTGCTCCGGCCCCCAAGCGAAGTCTTTCGCACCGCGAAGTGTTTTGAGGAAGGGGAGACTTCGCTCGGTGGACCTGGAGATGAATCTGTTGAGAGCGGCCAATCTGCCTGTCAGACGCTGGACGTCCCTGACGGACTGCGGAGGCGACATGTCGACGATGGCCTGGATCTTGGTTGGGTTGGCCTCGATGCCGCGGTGTGACACCAGGTAACCCAATATCTTGCCCTGGCGAACACCGAAGACACACTTTTCCGGGTTCAGGCGGAGTCGTGCATCTCGCATGTTCGCGAATGTCTCGGCGAGGTGGTCCTCCTTATTCTTGCTGGCGACGACGATGTCGTCCACATATGAAAATATGTTTCTACCGACCTGCCCTTCGAGTACTGTTCTGGTGAGTCTAGAGAAAGTGGACCCCGCATTCTTGAGTCCCTCCGGCATCCTGATGAAGCAATAAGTGCCGAAGGGTGTTATAAAGCTGGTGCTAGCCTTGTCTTCCTCCTTCATGTATATCTGGTGATAGCCGGAGAAGCAGTCGAGGAGTGACATGACCTCGCATCCGGCCGCGCTGTCGACTATTTTGTCGATCCGTGGCAACGGGAAATTGTCCTTCGGGCAAGCCTTATTGAGACTGGTGAAATCTATGCACATTCGCCATTTCCCGCTTTTTTTCTGCACCATTACGACATTGGAGAGCCACGTGGGGTAAGCCACTGGCTCGATGAATTTAGCTTCTAGGAGGCGGTGCACTTCCGCCTTGGCGGCCTCTGTCTTTTCGTCGGACATTTTGCGGAGCCTTTGCTTTTTTGGTCGCACCGAAGGGTCAATTCCCAAGCTGTGCTCAATTATGGATCGGCTGACTCCGACCAGGTCTAGGGCGGACCAGGCGAAGACATCTTTATTCTTGGCCAGGCAGCAGAGAAGCTTCTCTTCTTCATGTGACGTAAGGTCTTCGCTGATAGTGACTGTCTGCTTGGGCGTGGCCTGATCAAGGGGAACAGTCTTGGTTCCGTCTTGGCTCTGCAACTGTGCCTTCTCGTGCTGCTTGTCGGTTGGGCTGGCGGGCGCGGGGACCTCGCGCTGGGTCGTGAGACAGTGTACGTTCCTCTGACCAGGCACGAAGTCCCGCTCTATGTTGCGCGCCGTCTGCTGGTTGCCGTAGATCGTGATAGCGCCTAGCGGACCTGGTATCTTCATACATAGGTACAGTCCATGGATGGCAGCTTCGAACTTATTGATGGAGCCCCGGCCCATGATGGCGTTGTACGGATATACCATGTCGACAATGTCGAAGGTTACTTGCTCACTTCGGGCATTGGGTGCTACACCGAAGGAGAGGGGAAGCTCTATTTTGCCAACGGGAAAGGTGCCCTTGCCGCCGAAGCCATACAACGGATTGTCCGAAGGCTTGAGCAGACTGTGGCTTATACCCATGCGGTCGAAGGCGTGGAGGAAGATGATGTCCGCCTGGCTGCCGTTGTCGACTAGGACTTTGTGTAGGTCCCAGCCTGCCACGCTGCAATTGATGACCATAGCGTCGATGTGGGGGGCGCTGCGCAGGTCGACGTCTCGTGCATCGAAGGTTAGCGGTATGTGGGACCACTTCGTCTGCACGATTGGGCCGGTGACCGCGACATGGTTGATGCTGCGGTAGTGGTCCCGCTTCTGCCGCTTGGTGTCGAAGTCAGTGCTGGACCCCCCTGTTATCATATGAATGACTCCGCGATATGGTTGATCGGCGAAGTCTTCCTGCTTTGGGGCATGGGGGATGTTTTGGTGTTGCTGGTGTGGTGGTGGGGGTGGAGGAGGTACGATTTGTACTTCCTGATGGTGTTGGTAAGCGTGGTGCGGTGGATGCGGAGCGGGAGCGTGGATATATGGTGGGGGGGTGGCTGGTAATTATGCGCGACAATTCTGGGATTGTCGGCTGGCTGCGCCCGCGCCATTCTGTCTCTGGTGGCCTTCGTTTCGGGGCAGTCTTTGGTTTGGTGGACGCAGTCTTCGCCGTGGAAAAGGCAGTAGAACCGGCGCGGCGGCTGCGCGCGCCCTCAGCCCCTGCCACGAGTTCCGTTTCCGCGGCCTTGGGGGGATATTCCTGGCGACGAGGGGGGTCAGCAGCAGGCTGCTGGTTTGCGATGTTGTGCACTTGCTGTTGACTGCGGCCATCTCGGCCGGAGTCTGGTTGCGGAGTCCTCGTCCATGTGCGGCTGGACTGTGGGGCATCTTTGGGCTTCCGCTGTGACTCAACTTTGCGCTGGTGGAGCTCTTCGGATTTGGCATATTTTTCAAAGAGCTGATATAGCTCCTGAAGGTTCTTGGGTGGATCTCTGATACAGTGGCTGTAGAGGACGCCGGCCCGAAGGCCACTGATGGCATAGTGGATAGCGATCTGATCATCGACGGAGGGCAGCTGTGACTTGAGCGTTAAGAATTTACGGTAATACTCCCGCAGAGTCTCCTTTTCCAGCTGTTTGCAAAGCGAGAGCTCGGCCAAAGCGTCGGTGTCTGGGCGGTACCCTTGGAAGTTGAGAAGGAACTTGTCCCTGAGACTTCTCCACGAATCAATGGACAGCGGAGGCAATCTGGTGAACCAGGTGAGTGCTGGGCCCTCTAGGGCGATGATGAAAGACTTCGCCATTGTGGCGTCGTCCCCTCCGGCGGATGCAACGGCGACTTGATAACTCATTATGTATTGCGCCGGATCGGTGCTGCCGTTGTACTTGGGATATGCCCCTGCTCGGAAGTTAGCTGGCCAAGGCGTCACTTGCAGGTGTGGCGCCAGGGGACTTCGCTCGTCGAGATAGTTGACCCCTTGGAATGGCGCGCCGTGCTGGAAGGCGTAGTCATGTTGGGGGAAACGCGGGTTCTCCGGCTGCGCCCGGTGTTGCAGGGGTGGGCCATGCTGCAGGCCGAGGTGGCCTTCGCGCGTGTCCTCCGGTTGCGCGCGCTGCTGGAGGGGTGGCTCTTGCTGTAGACCGAGGTGGCCTTCGCGCTGCATCAGCGCGATCTCGCGCTCGAGGTCTTGGGCCTTCTGCTCCTCGTCGCGTATCATCTGCCGCACCTTGGCTAGTGCGGACACACGTTGGCGCTTGGCTTCCAGTATCTCTTTCTGCCTCTGGAGATTGCGGTTCTTGAGGCGCAGGGCGCGCAGCTGTAACTGTTCTTCTGTTGAGACGCCGAGGACCTCGCCGTCCTCGGTGAGATCCGCGCCCTCCACTGGGGCGAAGCCTGGGGGCGGCTGCGATTGTCCTTCGGGCCCGCAGGTGTGTTGGGGACTTGTTCTCAAATGCTATGAGTTAAGAACAAGGCAACATAGAAAATGTTAATCGTTAAGGTCCTTCGTCCTCCGAAGCATTATTTCCCTTAGGATATAATGGTTTACGGACGAAGGTTATGAAGAACGTACCTTCTTAGATTCATTAGATAATGACAAGGAATGAAATATAAAGAATATAAGAGACAACATGGACAATTATATATTATCATTAGGTATAAACAGAAATATCATTGAATTACAAGTGTACCTTTAATCAGAATGAAATGAAGGTACGAGCGTGACGCAAAAAGCGAATGCCAAGTCAGCGTGAACAGTACGGGAGTACTGTTCACCTATTTATAGGCACGGGACACAGCCCATATAAAATTACATTCATGCCCTTTACATTTGATAATAATTCTATGGTAATCTATCGAGGTCTGAATAGCCTTTTCATCTTTAAGTCGGTTTCATTTTCTGCAACCACGCCGAAGCTTTCCTGCTGACATCTTCGGCGTTGTATCAAGACCTTCGTATTATCCTGGTCTTCTCCTGGCGTGATAACGACTTGAGTTTAAAGGTACCTGCTCACACATTATACTTCCAGAAATACTGTTAAATCCTGTTTTTGAGGACCTTCGGATGCCGAAGGTCCCCAACAGTAGCCCCTCGCAATATTAATTTGTTTGAAAATAAAAAATTTAGATTGCGACGTGGACGAAGGCTTTACGCCGAAGGTCCGAAAAAACACCTTCCCTTTGCTAGAATAGCAACATTCACTGACAAGCGGGGTCTTTCAATTTTCAACGCTCTTGGCGTATAAATACAGTCATACCGCAAACTCATTTGACACGCTCTCTGGCCAATTGCTCCTGCTCACTCAATTTTTAGCTCTTGTGCACTAAGATTTGTTAAGCCTTTAGTTTTGAAGCTTCGGCTTTGAAAATAGTTTTTAGTGTCTCCGAAGATGTCTGAAGATAAGAAGACTGCTGCTGAGATGAAGCTGAGCCTGGACGAAGAGAAAAACTTAGGATTTCTTATAGCGATGTCAAAGACCAATACAGAAAAAATCACCAAGGAGATTCTGGAAGGTTTGTCTGAAGATACTGGTGATAGTGACAGCTATGATGTGGACAGTGGTGGTGAGGACTCCGAAGATCGTCCCTGGCGACCAAGCCATTCAGTTTATGGTAAATCAACTATCAAAGAGAACCATCTTGCCAACATGAGAGGAAGGTATTTCCGGGATTTATCCATTGTGAGGGCCGACGAAGGGGAAAAAACGTGCCCACACCCTGAAGAAAATGAAGTCGTGGTGTTCCGAAGCTTTTTGAAAGCTGGACTGCGATTTCCTTTGAGCAGCTTCGTCGTGGAAGTGCTGAAAATCTTCGAAGTCTATCTTCACCAACTTACCCCCGAAGCAATCATAAAGCTAAATATCTTCGTGTGGGCCGCAAGAAGCCAAGGCTTGCAGCCTGATGCAAAAAGCTTCTGCAATATACACGAATTATCATACGAAACAAAACTTTGGGGCAAAGAACAGTATCACAATAATTTTGGCTGCTACAGCTTCGTTTCCCGGTCCGGGTCAAGCTGTCCAGTGCCGACCTTTCGGAAGAGATGGCCCGGAGATTGGATGACAGAATGGTTTTATGTGAAAAATGATCTGACAGCACGAGAAGATATCAAAGGTATAATCATGCGCCCTATTTGGCAAAGCTTCGGCCTTCGGAGGCCGAAGGTTGAAATGAATGAAGCCGCCGAAGAATGCCAGAGGGCCTTCGGCGCAGTCTGCTCTTTCATTGGAACGAGAGACTTAGTACAAGAGCATATTGCCTTCAGGGTATGGCCACTTGCGGAGAAATGGGAAATGCCACAAGAAACAGTGAAAGAGGCCGACGAAGGTGGACTTATCAGGTTGAAGTACACTTTTAAATTTGGAGATAAATTCGTTGAACCAGATGATGACTGGTTAAAAAGTATTGAAAATTTAAGTGATGAACTGCTTGGGGCTTATTCGAAGGCCGAAGACACTGCAATGTCAGCAGCCTTCGGAGGGCGAAAAAAGAAGAGGCTGAATCGGGTATTCGATGCAATCGGGTTTGTCTACCCTGACTATTGCTATCCCATTCGAAGGCAGAAGAGGAAAAACACAATCTCTGCAAAAGAAGAAGCTGCAACTGCTCCTAGCGAGCCAGAACCGAAAAGAAAGAAGTTAAAGGTCCTTACACATCGGCCGCGGTATATTGAACCAGCTTCGGTGCCTGAGTTTACCGGAGAAACCTCTACGGCCACCGAAGCTAAAAAACCAATCGAGCCAACCTTGCTGCCAGAAGTCACAGAAACGGCCGAAGTGCCAACAAAGATAGAATTAGAGCAATCAAAAATTTTGTTATCAGAAACGAAGGAGAAAGCCAAAGCGCCGTTCTTAGAAAAAATGGAAGAGGTAAAAGCAGCAACTGAGGGATCCAAAACATCAGAAGTTTTGAGTCCTGCGGCAAACATTGAGACAGCAAAAAATGCAAAAGTGCCAGCAGTGACTCCAAAAAGAAAGAGAATGGCTAATGTGCTAGATGTACTGGAAACGATCAAATCTTCAAGCACACCTCCGCAAAGGGCTGCTGTTAGTCCTGAAACAACTGAAATTTCTGGTTCTAAAGTTCCAGGGCAAGAGACCGAAGCCGAAGCTGGGCCCCCAGAGCCTGTAAAGATAAAATCCTTGGAAAGTGAGGCAGAAAAATTAACAAAGCCAACTTTAGTTGGAGAAACCAGTGTCATTGCCCCCGAAGCATCCCCCAAAGTTCGTGATTATATTGTTCGTCATGCTTCGGGGAAAAAACTATCAGAAAAAGAAGAGCAAGAGGCCCAGCACTATGCCCAAAAACTGAAATATCCAAAAGGGGCGTTAATATTCAATGGCAGTGGAGAAGAAGACTTCTTGTATTGTCTTCCCGACAGCAAGGAAATTTCTGTCTGCCGGGAGATGAGCAGGAGCTTCGGATACCCAACTTTAGAAGACGGGCTCTCGGTGCTGTCGAAGAACGATCTGGCCGACAGCCTAGCTTACAATAGTTTAAAGGTGCGACAAATGAAATCCTTGTATCTTTTGTTGACTCCAAAATTTTTCGTTTGTTTAAACCTATTGACGCACACATATTTTTCTTTACAGGGCTTGATACTTAGCAATGCCCTTAGGGCACAGAAGGATGTTGAAGACGAAGGGTGTTCTATAGCCCTGAGCAACCTTCGTTCCGAAGTTATTGAACTGAGGAACGAAGGTCTCGAAAAAGATAAAATGTTGTACTCGTTGATAAATAAAATAAAGGAGGACGAAGCTGCTTTTAAAAGTCAAGCTGAAGCTCAGAAGCGCGAAATTGAAGACCTTCGGAAACAACTGGCCAGAGCCAAAGAAGAACGTATACTTGAAGAAACAAAGCGAGAACTCAGCGACCAATGGGCCGATCACCTAGAAATAACTGTTGAAGAGCTTCGTTCGTCCAAAAAGCGATGTTACAACAAATCTATAGAATGTGTTAAGAAGTTAAAGGCTAGCTTCGCCAAGGTCGGCGCATTCTCAAGTGAAGAAAACTTTTCGAGAGGCAATCCCGAAGGTGCCATCGAATGGATTGACCACGAAGTTGAAGCCTTCGAAGAAATTTTAAATAGCCGAGGAGATATATGTGCCTTCTCTGGCGCCAGAGGGATTGCCACCATCTTAGAGAAGAAGGGCTGCGAACATGTAAAGATTTTAGCTCAATCCGAAGCTGCTTTGCCCTTTGAAGATGCAAAAGATCCTTCGGCTGAAGCTAGTATAGTTGGTGGAAAATTTTTTACTGATATCTGGGATAATGGTGGCCGAGAAATGGCCGGAGAAATTATTCGAAGAAGTGAAAAGGGGATTCACGATGCTAGAGAAGTAGCTGAGGCCGCTGAAAAGAGCGCAGAGGCCGAAGGTCAATTAGGTATTAACTGATAGCTTTTATCGTGTTGTAATCTTAGATTTTAAGGTTTGTTTGCAATTTGTAATAGCAATGTATCCGCATCCTCTGTTACTTCAGATCCTGCTAAAGCGTCTTCGGGCCCTCAGCCGAAAGGAGACGACGAAATTAAAAAGATGGCTGAAGATATTATGGACGAAGTCGTCAATCGGCTCCTGAACGAGGCTGCCGAAGTCGTTTTGAGGGAAGATTAAGTATTTTTGTAAAACAAAAACTTCGGAAATGTAATATACTAACATTTGGTAACCACAAATGTAATATACCTATTTTTGTTAGTCAATTCTTTACGATGCATGAAACTTTACACGTACCGCTTTTGAGTCTTTGACGAAAAAACACCTTCCCTTCTTTTCATGCTTCGTGAAGAAGAATTTTTCATTGTCACAACAATATCCAATGTTCTGATGAATAATATCCAGGCTTCGTAAAAATATTTTCCGAAGCTACCCTTCCGAAGATCAATGATGTATCTTTTGGTGACTGATTTCTGTCTCTCTTTTTGTTTTCAAAACATTCTTCCGTAGATTGATAATGTGTCCACCTCTTGTGCCATGTGCAAAATGATGTATGATGCTTATGCTATGCGAAATGATGCGATGATGTTATGTTATGTGAGATGATGTTTACTCCGAAGATATACACGCATCCCTGCAATAAAACACAATCTTTTATAAGCCTCCCTTAGGAGCTTCTTCGCCTTTTACTTCAGCGGAATCAGCGTTTATTTTTCGCTGTAAGCCTCCCTTAGGAGCTTCTTCGCCTTTTACTTTCAGCGGTATTCGCGTTGACTTTTCGCGCTTCGCCTTTTACTTAGGCGGTATCAACGTTGACTTTTCGCTGTATGCTCTGCATTCCCTTAGGAACGACTTTGGAGCAGAAAACTTACACTGCGCTCCCTTTGGAACGACTTTTTGTGACTTCGGTAAACTTACTCTGCGTTCCTTAGAACGACTTTTTGTTGCTTCGAAGAATTTTCGATAGTTCGAAGGTCGTCTTTGGAATTTTCGATATTTTAACCAATATATGCCTGTGAAGAAAGTATATTTTCCTTGTAGACATCAACGAAACTAATTACATGAAACCTAAACAATGTCCTTTATTACAGAAAATAAAACTGAATGAAAAAGATTGCTATTAAGGTAGGATATTCGTCAATAGATGTGCTTTGATTCTGGCACAGTGCTATTGACTGTACGAGCTTCGGATTGCTCTCTGAAGTCCCTCTGGTGTGGAGCATACTGGCTCCCTTCTGGCTGTTGGCCTTCTTGCAACGGAGGTGGAGGCGGAGGCTGTTGCCAGGAAGCTTGAGGCTGACTCGCCGAAGCAACAGAAACTGCAGGATGATTGCCCACATATTCTGGAATGTAGGGCGAATGATACGAAGCTGTATGCATGACCTGCTTCGGCTGAGCTTGTTGCGCTGCTGCCTCAGCTATTTCCTTTTGTTTCTGAATAGTGACATGGCACATCCTGGTAGTATGGCCTTTGTTCTCACCGCAGAATAAGCAAAAGATTCTTCTTGGTTGATCGCCAAATCTTCCTCCAAAGCCCCTGGCGCCTCTGCCTCTTGGAGCTGGTGGTCGGAAGGAGCTTTGCTGTTGCCCCGAAGCCTGTGAGGAACATTGTGGCCTTTGCTGTTGGCTTCCTCTATCATCATTTTGTGTAGAGTTATGAATTGACCTGACGTGTCTCGGGTAGAACCTCCCTCCGAAGCCCCTGGTCATTTCAGAAAACCTGAAAGCCTCCTCCCTTCTTTGGCGAAAATCATTATCGGCCCGAATGTACTCATCCATCTTCTGGAGCAGCTTCTCCAAAGTTTGAGGAGGCTTCCGAGCGAAGTACTGAGCTGACGGTCCTGGCCGAAGCCCCTTGATCATGGCTTCAATGACAATTTCATTGGGCACCGTTGGTGCCTGTGCCCTCAAACGCAAGAACCTTCGGACATATGCCTGAAGGTATTCTTCGTGATCTTGGGTGCACTGGAACAGAGCCTGAGCAGTGACCGGCTTCGTTTGAAATCCTTGGAAGCTAGTTAACAAGTCCTTCAGCTTCTGCCATGAAGTGATCGTTCCTGGTCGAAGGGAGGAATACCAGGTTTGAGCCACACTCCTGACAGCCATAACGAAAGATTTGGCCATGACTGAAGCATTGCCACCATACGAAGATACTGTTGCTTCGTAGCTCATCAAAAACTGCTTCGGGTCTGAGTGACCATCGAATATAGGAAGCTGAGGCGGCTTGTAAGACGGAGGCCACGGTGTAGCCTGCAGCTCAGCGGACAGAGGAGAAGCGTCATCAAAAACAAAATTCCCATGATGGAAATTGTCATACCAGTCATCTTCGTTAGGGAAACCCTCCTGATGAAGATCTTGATGTTGAGGCCTTCGGTGCTGCTCATCCTGGACAAGATGACGAACTTCTTCAGAGGCTTCGTCTATCTGCCTCTGCAGTTCAGCTAGCCTGGCCATCTTTTCCTTCTTCCTCTGTACTTGTTGATGAAGCATCTCCATATCTCTGATTTCTTGATCTATCTCGTCGTCTGGTGGTGTTGGACTGACAGCCTTCCTTTTCTGGCTTCGGGCTTCCCGCAAGGAGACTGTCTCCTGATTGTGGTCCAGAGGTTGCAGAGCTGCAGCCCCAGTCGCTGAAGCCTTCTTCGGCGCCATAATGAAGGTTTATGATCGCCGAAGGTGTTCAAAAAACTCAGAGTGGAAGTGAGTTCACCGGAGGTGGGCGCCAATGTTGGGGACTTGTTCTCAAATGCTATGAGTTAAGAACAAGGCAACATAGAAAATGTTAATCGTTAAGGTCCTTCGTCCTCCGAAGCATTATTTCCCTTAGGATATAATGGTTTACGGACGAAGGTTATGAAGAACGTACCTTCTTAGATTCATTAGATAATGACAAGGAATGAAATATAAAGAATATAAGAGACAACATGGACAATTATATATTATCATTAGGTATAAACAGAAATATCATTGAATTACAAGTGTACCTTTAATCAGAATGAAATGAAGGTACGAGCGTGACGCAAAAAGCGAATGCCAAGTCAGCGTGAACAGTACGGGAGTACTGTTCACCTATTTATAGGCACGGGACACAGCCCATATAAAATTACATTCATGCCCTTTACATTTGATAATAATTCTATGGTAATCTATCGAGGTCTGAATAGCCTTTTCATCTTTAAGTCGGTTTCATTTTCTGCAACCACGCCGAAGCTTTCCTGCTGACATCTTCGGCGTTGTATCAAGACCTTCGTATTATCCTGGTCTTCTCCTGGCGTGATAACGACTTGAGTTTAAAGGTACCTGCTCACACATTATACTTCCAGAAATACTGTTAAATCCTGTTTTTGAGGACCTTCGGATGCCGAAGGTCCCCAACAAGGTGCGGAAGGTGTCGTCTTCGCAGGTGCGGGGAATGTTGTCTTCAGTGGGCTCTTGGTGGGTGGATTGGGTGAGGGCGAGGGCCTTGCCCTTTCTTGCGGCCAGCAGTGCTGCCTTCGCAGCCTCGTCAGCCTTCGGGTTAGCTCTCTTGGGTGCCATCGCGGGTGGTCTTGTCGTGGCACGAACGGTGGGCGCCAAATGTTGGAACTTGCTCTCAGCAGCAAGGAAGCCAACAAGGGTGAATGGTGGTGACAACAGGGTTACGCGCACGGGGGCAATAGCTCTGTTGTTCTAGCCTCTCACGGGCACTGTGCGGGGGTATTTATAGGTAGCTGAGTGCCCAGCGCCTTGTGTTAAGGACGCATGTGCCCTCAGACACCTAGTTTATCCCCAGAATATTCCCATAAAGCAGGGTTACAAGCTGTAATTACAAGAATGCCTTTACAAACTAGGCCCGTAACACAAAGGCGGCCATGCGGGGCCCGTTACAATGGGCCAGATCACACGTGGGCCTTAGAGCAGGACGAGGCCGTGCTGCGGGGAGACGTCACTGCTGGCCTTCGTCTGGTGCTGAATGAAGCGAAGGGTGTCCCTGCCCGTTTTGTCTTCGTCAAACCAGCGACTGTAGCGAAAGGCGACGAGCGAAGGGTGGCGTCTTTGCCTTCGCCCCAACAGAGGGCTCGGTGGCGGCTGAGCAATGGGAGCCGAGGGTGGCGGCAGACGGGCGGGCGGCGCGACGGGACGGGGCCGAGGATGGGCTGGGGGTGGCAGCGGCGGACTGGCGGCGGCGGGATTGGGGACGGGTCGGGGGCTGCGCGGGTGCGGCGAGGATGGGATCGGGGCTGGGGCCATGGGCGGAGAGGCGGCAGCGCGACGAGGTGGAGTCGGGTATGGAGAAGTAGAGAAGAAAGAGAGAAGAAAGTTAGCGCCCACAGATTAAAACCATTTATTTTCGGCTGCCAGGGTACGGCCGCCGAAAATAACCTTATTTTCGGCAGTAGTACCCCGGCCGCAGAAAATAACAGTGGCCACCGAAAATCATCTGCAGTGTTGTTGTGTGTGTTTTTGCCTTGATAGCTTTTGAAATTCGATATAATACCAAAATTATGAATGGTTTGTTATGCATTCTAGAAAGACTTAGATCATTCTTTTTGGTTGAATATATCTAAAGTTATCATTAAAACATATAATTGTTGTATTGCTGTCTAAGCATGTTTGTTTTGAATCAATTGCTTTGCTTGCTTTGGTCGTGATTGAGCATGATTGATAGTGTTATCTCATGATCCCTACAATAGTAGCTTATATAATTGGTGATATATAAGTAACTAGGGCATGTCTCTCTAAGTAGCAAATTTAATTGTTGAAGTCTAGAAAGTAGTTAGCTTCAATCAATGCTAATTTACCAAGTGACATTATATGGACAAGAAACACAACTAATGATATAAGATCGTTTCTAATACTTGCGCTACTAATATGAATATTACTAAGTAACCAACCTCATTAGACTAGCATAAAAGGCATTGTGATTACGCTATCACCTTTTGTGTGTTCTCTTGTGTTTGTGGTTACATTAGAATCTTGTGAATGCTTGTAGAACACGATTAGATGATTGTTTCATTTTTAATCTAAGTTTGTCTGTATGACATTTAGAAGTCGTAGAGAATACATGTGTGCTGAACTAGTTATAAAGATAAAAGAACTAACAAAAGTTTAGAGCAATTGGGATAAGTGCTAGTACTCGTGATGTCATGCTTGTGTTGGTTAAGTATATGAAGTACTCGTCGTTTTCCTATGGTGATTGGCTTACATATACTCGTTTGCAGTGTCTTACTATGTAGTATTCAATTTGCTACCATGTGGTTTAGAATGTCTTGTGCTATTTTCCATCATGTTCATACATATGCATCCTACATCTCATTTAGGACCGAGGGCTGATGATCGTGCGAGATGAAGGATGTGGAGTGAAGCTGACCACAAGACGAAGTCGACAGACCCCCTAAAGATGGACAGACGAACGAGTGCCAAGATAGGAGATGCTCGCCAAGCGAGTACCCTCAAGCAAACACTAACTAGTGTTGGATTCCAGGCAAGCACCAATTTTATGCATAATCATTATATATGCTTTTTTACTGCAATTATTGTTTGTAGGCTTGTACTGTGCACTTAAATGTAGGAGTTACTTGAAACCCTAGTTGTATGAACTCAGATTTCCTTATGAGATGAATACTAGTATGCTAGGTTGAGTAGCTGGTACGCTAATTAAGGATCTCGGTAGAAGTCGAGTGATTTTTCTAGCACTCGCGTGAGGTCAAGAAATGGTTGTGTCCATTTTTGATAACTGAATTATGATTGTCTGTGGACATGGATCCATGAGGAGGCACTGTCTACGAGACAAAATTGGAATAAAGATTAACGTGCGGATACCTGTGTCAAGCGTTTGAATGTACTAAACACATGCCGGGAAATATGGTAACCGATAAGCCTAGTACCTAATTGAACCTGCCCGCATACTTTATCCCTCACTGGACCTGAGACGGAGTCTCCCATGCTGGATTACGATGGGTACAAGTGCGTTCACTGCACGGCGATGACCGGGTTCAGTGGAGCATTTTATGCTAAGGCCGTGGGTCCTGTTTTGTTGCCAGGGAATCGATGGAGACTGCTTGATCCATTGTACTGCATTGAGTAATAAATGGAAATGAGGTTACTTGCAAAAAGATGTTGATTAACATAATGTTTGATACCATGTATGGATAGTTAGGTGCTCATATAGTCTAAAAGTATTATTTTAGAACCTGAAAAGCTAAAACTTATTTTAGAATCAACTAGTGCTTTTGGCAAACCAATCCCCTTAGTCAAATAGCTTCATGGTTTAGAGGTAGAGGAGTAGACTCCTCACACTGGGTAAGTCTAGCTGAGTATTAGTATACTCAGCCTTGCTCGTGGCATAATTTTACAAGTACTTCCTTGGATGAATTGGTTGATGGTGTGACTTGGTCTTCCACCCTGCCACTGAGCTGGACGGTCGAGTGGGTTGCTCCCTCTGCAGGAGAGGACCAGGAGGAGTAGTGTGGACAGACTTTGCCATGTTACTTGGTTATCTTCATTAGTTATTTCCGCTGCATTAAAAACTATGGTTACTGCTTTTGAAACTCCAATAATGTAATCACTATTGATACTTCTTAAATTTGTGGCATTATGCTTTATTATATTTCTCTGTGCCTCACTTTTGAGTGAGAAAGTGGTATTCGATCCTTGTTAAGTGGTTTTATCGGACTAGATTTGATGGACTGACAATTTATTCTGATTTAAGTGTGTCTTTGCCTCTAAGGCAAGACTTGGGCACTTCTAGAATAATATGGGCAGTTTCGCCACAAGACCGACGCTGCTGCTTCGACCGTGAAGACCTCCCGACGTTCTTGCTTCTGCTGCCTTGTTGAGAGGTTCACTGTTGGCCCACTGAAGATCATGAAACAACTGTGGACATCTGGGAACTCCTCGCCCTTGTCATTGCCCTTATCACCGGTGCCTTCTTCTTGCCTTCGTTCGCCGAGGGGTAGGGTTTGTTGAAATTGCACCAAAGCATGTCACATTCTTCGAGGGTATGTTTAACAGAGCCCTTGTGGTAAGGGCACAAGTAAGGACACGACTCTTTGAGCATCTTGTTGAACACGTTGGGACCTCCGAGGGGGCATCAGGGGTTTCTGTGGCCCGTAGCGGTGATAAGATTGGCCTTGAGGGCTTTGTGCTTCCCCTGTGGCGCCTTATTCTTCTTGTTCTTCTTGGGGTTGCATTGGGCGGTCACCTTGGGGGTGTCCTCCTTTTGCTTGCCATTGCCTTTGTCCTTGGGGAAAATGGCCTTGATGGCCTCCTACCCCTAAGCGAACTTGGCGGCGATATCCATCAACTAGCTTTCCTTGGTGAAGGTCTTGCGACCCAACTAGCTGACCAGATCATGGTAGGTGGTGCCGTTGAGGAATGCCCCGATGACATCTGAGTCGGTGATGTTGGGAGACTCGGTGCGCTGCTTGGAGAATCACCAGATGTACTCGCTTAGGGTTTCATCTGACTTTTGCTGGTAGCTTCGAAGATCCCAAGAATTTTCGGGGCGCACATATGTGCCCTGTAAGTTCCCCTCAAAAACACTGACCAGGTCATCCCAGTCGCGGATTTGGGCAGGTGGAAGGTGCTCAAGCCAAGCTCAGGTGGCGTTAGATAGATATAAGGGAAGGTTACAAATGATGATATTGTCATCGTATGTACCTCCCAACTGACATGCCAGGCGGTAGTTAGTGAGCCATAGCTCCGGCTTCGTCGCTCCCAAGTACTTGGTGATGGTAGTCGGGGCCCAAAACCGAGTTAGGAACAGTGCCCTACGTATAGCTTGACTGAAGACTTGGGGGCCTGGAGGCTCGGGCAAGGGGCTTTGGTCTTCCCCACTATTGTAGTGACCAACCCGTCGAGGGTGGTAGCCATGCATGACGTGGTGCCGGTCATCGTATCGCGACCGCTCACCAAGGCAGTTTCGGACATCATGGTTCTGATAGTTTTCGAGGAGGCTGTCTCAGACCATGGGGGCTTTGTCTCTTGCGGGCTCGAGATGGACAGAAGCTTCTCTCTCTTGGCGGGAGGGCCTCACTCGGTGTTCCAAGGCGGGCTCTCAAAGTCGGGAGGTAGAACTCTCGGTCTGCTAGACTACAACGCATTCTAGCACACCTCTGATCTCGCCATGGATTCGGCACCCATCGGTGGTTGATGGCTCCAGCATTGTTCGAAGTAAGATTGCCGCCGTAGCGAGGTTCTGGCTGGCCCTGTTAAAGGCTAGGGGCTCGGCCCAGCGTCCTCGACAATGTGGCAGTAGACGTCGCATGATTTGGCACGTGACCCCATCGGGGGCTCGGCCTACTGTTTCTTGCTCGAGAACATGCTGAAGCTATCATAGTCGTTCCTGCTCTTCTTCGAGCTTGGCGTGTAGTTCACGAAGTTGCTCGAGGTGTGCGCTCTGACTCCCCAATGGGGACTAAACCGCATGCCATTCCCTTGGTTCCCCGATGTGTGGTGTTGATGCCGGGGCGTTGGCGTCCTTAGGCATGCCAAGCTGGTTTCCTCCTCTATGCTCCTCATGCTCGGTGTGGAAGCACTCCTGTTGGGCACTTGTTCTCAAACGCTATGAGTTAAGAACAAGGCAACACAAAATGTTAAATGTTAGTGCCCTTCATCCTTCAAAGCATTATTTCCCTTAGGATATAATGATCTTCAGACGAAGGTTTTGAAGGACATGCCTTCACAAACGCGGTATATGTTAATAAAAGAAGAAGCATATGAAATATAAGAGACATCATAAACTATCATATAACATTATTAATTCATTTTCATAATATTATCCTGGAAAGACAGAAACAATATTGAATTACAAATGTATCTTCGGCTTGATAGAAGGTAAAAGTACAAGCGTGACGCACAAGCGAGTACAAATCAGCGTGAACAGTACGGGGGTACTGTTCATCTATTTATAGGCACAGGACGCAGCCTGTGTAAAATTACATTTATACCCTTTACAATTGATTACATTCGTGACACAAACTATCATGGGTCAATTTGTCTTTTCATTTTTAAGTCGGTGCAACCCTTCGTCTTAGGCATGACATTATGCCGAAGTTCCCTGTAAGGTAGCTTCGGCACTATTTCCATGCTGATCTTCCGAAGGTGTTTCTTCTCACAGGACCTTCGGCTACGAAGCAGACCCCCAACAGTAGCCCCTTCACGACGCTAGATCATTTTTCGTAACGAGCTTGATCCGTGAAAAATTGTCCTAGGCTTCGGAATGCCGAAGGTCCGAAAAACACCTTCCCTGAGCTCGTTGCCGAGAAATGATTAAAATAATCCGAGTGCGGGGTGGTCCCACCATGCAACGGGTATGCATGATCTGCCGACTCATGTTGCACGCACCGTGGTCCACCATTCAGTGAGTGCGGGTGACTGTTGAGCGGGTACAGGCGGCTTGACGATTCATCTTCACACCTGCAGCACTATATAAATAGACGGGTAGGTGTAAAGTTACCACAACATTCATTACCATTGCACTGTTGTGCTGCTGAAAAATTTAACCATAGCTGAAGCTTCCCCGTCACATTCTCAAGCAAAGCATCATTTTAAACTAGCTTCGTCATAAGAGAGAGCTTCGTCACAATCATAAGAGTCATCAACATTCGTAAAAACTGCAAGGAAATCAACTCCTAATGGCTAGAGTACGCTCAACCGCTAGGGTGACCTGCGATGGAGAAGAGGCCGAAACTACAGAGACTGCTCTGATATCTGAAGTGATGAAACAATCGGGAATGGTTGTGACAGAGGTATCCGCTGAGGAAGATGCACCTGCTGCCGAAGCTGAATTTGCTGAGATTGAAGAAGATGTTGCTGAAGAAGAAGATTATAATACTCTTATGCCAGCCAAACCCAACCATTTGGATTTTGGGAAATCTAGCGTTTCTGAGGCTGATATGCCTATGATGATAAAGCTAGGCTACTTCAGAGAAGCTGAGAAGAAGCTGATTCGTTTTGGCGGAGAAGAGACCACTCCGACACCGGGAAAAGATGAGGTGGTAGTTTTCAGGAGCTTCTTTAGAGCAGGATTGTTGTTTCCTTTGAACAAAATGATTGGAGAAGTTTTGGAAAACTTCGAGATTTATCTTCATCAGCTGACTCCTAACGCTATCGTTAGGCTCATCGTCTTCATTTGGGCTCTTCGAAGCCAAGGTGCAGACCCGAATGCCGAAGCCTTCTGCCGAGTGCACGAACTTCATTATCAGACGAAGGCCAGAGAAGATGGTCTTCATGAGAACTTTGGTTGTTACAATTTCGCCTATCATAAAGACATGAAGACCCCGGTAGTTAGCTACCGCACCAAGTGGCCAACTGGTTGGAAAAAATGAGTGGTTTTATGTGAAGGCCGATGAAAAGAAGAGGGAGAAGCTAAAGACGCTAGTGCTGAGCCCTCTGAGCCTAAGCTTCGGGCTGACTAGGCCGCTGTGCCGTATGGAGCCGGGGTCACCATGCCAACAAGCTGTGGCAGAATTCCGGGTGGTGGCCAAGCATATCGGCACGAGAGATCTGGTCCAAGAATATCTAGCCTATAGGGTGTTCCCTACGCTGAGTGAATGGAACATGCCAAAGCTTAAAGGGGCAAAGGAGAAGAAAGAACTTGTGTGGCTACCTTATAAATTCAAATTTGAGAAACAGTTCAAAGGACCATGTCAAGAATGGTTAGAAATGATAGAGACCATGTGCAACGAAATTTTGGGAAATTACACTAAAAAGGAGGATCAACTGATGACTGCAGCCTTCGGCACTTGGCCGAAGCGAAGGTTGAATCGGGTGATGGATGCCCTAAACTTCGAATATCCTGATTACGAACGATTGAACAAAGGTGCCGAAGGGCAAAAAAAAGAAAGAGGATTGTTAGTGTTCTGAGCAGACAAGCTACCAGAATGGTAAAAGAAGATGAAGAAGTTCTGAAGAGAAAAAAGTTGAGTCCTGAGCCGAAGGTAGCTGCTCCAAAGAAGAGGAAGGCTGCGGCTCCGAGGCCAAAATCAACTGAACTAGAAGAAGGGGCTCCTTCAACACCTTCTGCTACCGACGTGGAAGAAATTCTAAAGGTAATGACTGAATCCTTGCCTATCAAGCTAAGTCCACTGGAGCTGTATCTGACAAAGGTTTTACAGAAGAAGGAGGAACCCTCGGCAGCGAAGAAGTCTGCTGGACCAAAAAGGCAAAGAATTGTTACTGTTATTGAAGCTATTGAAGAAACACCGCCGCCGGCCTCGGCGTCAAAAACGCCGGCTGCCGAAGACGCTGCAGCTACTGAAGCTGCCCCCGCCGAAGCTGCAATGACCGAAGATCTAAATCTGGAGAGCACTTTTTCCGATATTGATAAGATGCTTTCGAACATGGCCACGGAAGAAGCTGCTACAACTGCCGAAGAGACCCTGGCCACAGTGCCCGGGAAAGAAAAGGAGATTGCCGAAGATGCTTCGGAGGGAAAGGATTTTTATTTTCAAAACATAATTGGTCAAGAGCTGTCTGAGGCTGAGAAAGAAGAGCTGAGAGATTATGCAATATCATGCGGCTATCAACGAGGAGCATTGCTCTTCGGCGGTGTTGATGACGAAAGCCTAGGATGCCTCCGAGACCGAACCGGAGCGAAGGTTATCAGTACTCTGTCGAAGAGTATTGGTTTTCCGAAGCTTGAGGCCGACATCAGCCGCTACCGACGACAACATATCGTCGGTAGTTTATTTTATTCTAATTTCAAGGTAAACATTTTGCTTCGGCTTTTCATTATTTTTAACGACGAAGATGTTTTCTGACGAAGGTTGATTTTGCGCAGAGCATGTTATTGAGTAAAGCCTTGAGAATGCAACAGGACCTTAAAGATAAAAAACATGAGGTTATAATTGGAGGCTTAGAGAGCAAAATAAAAGATCACGAAGCTGCTCTTGAGAAGAAAGATTTTGAACTTCAATCGATGGAAGGCTTACTGGCAGAAGCCCAAGCTAAAATTGCTAGATTGAATAGTGAACTCCTTGCAAAGACAGAAAGCTTCGAACAAGAGAAACAGAAATTGGATGCGAAGTTTGAGGCTAAAGTTGAAAAAAGTTCAAATTTACAAAAATCATTGAAAGAGCTTCAAGATAAATGTGTAGACTTCGGCAACCGATGTGTGCAGCGACTGAAGCAGGTTTTTAACTCAATTGGGGCCAGTTTCGAGAAATTTGAACCTTCAGTTGAAAACCTACCAGGGACCTTCGAACACATTGAGGGCGAAGTTGATGCTCTTGACGAAGTTATAGCTGGGCACAACGATTTTTGTGCCTTGCTAGCTTCCCGGGGCACAGCTGTTGCTTTCATGAAAACTGGCTGCACGCATGGGAAAATAGTTAATAGACCAAACTTTAGCTTATCACCAGTAGATTTGACTGATATCCCCAGCCTAGCTCGAAGCATAGGGAATAGATTCATAACACAAATCTGGACAAAGGGCGGGCGAAACTTAGCTGGTGACGAAGCTCGAAGTAATCTCAAGCCGGTAACAAATTCATACCTGATGCTTACCTTCTCCTTAAAACTTGAGTTTACTTTATAACACTTTGATATGTACAGGATGATGAAGCTGAAGAGCAATGATCCGAAGCTTGCCTTCTCCTCGAAGCCGAAGAGCAATCTGTGAAAAAAACTCTAGAGAAATTCTTGAATTATTGCTGTAAAAGATATTGTAATTTAAGAATCAGATACTACTCTGTAAATTTATGCATACCTTGTAATATATTTTTTACCTTTTTCGTCCATGTATGAGTTGCTTTGATGTGGACGAAACTTGCATTTTTTGAGCCAAAGGCGAAAAACACCTTCCCTTCTTTTCGTACACAACGAAGCATAAATCGACCTTTTGCCGAAGGCTTGCCATTAGAGCCGAAGCAACTGTCTGTTCTTCTGTGGTATGATGATGATGATCCTACGAATGTCTAAATGAATGTATATGAATGCAATGAATGATGCAGTATTGTGCAAATGAATGTCCAGACACACGCTTACGAAGCCACATCAAAACTCTTCATTCCATTAGGAATAGCTGAAATCTCTTTGCCGCTTATTTTTCGGCTGCACCGATTATTTTTTGGTGTAAGTTCTGCATCCCCTTAGGAACCTCTTTTGAACTTCTTCGTCTTCTATTTCGGCGGTATCACCGTTGACTTTTCGGTGTAAGTTTTGCATTCCCTTAGGAACGTCTTTTGAACTTCTTCGCCTTCTATTTCGGCGGTATTTGGCTCTGCATTCCCTTAGGAACGACTTTTGAGCAGAGAACTTACGCTGCACTCCTTTAGGAACAACTTTTTGTAGCTTCATCGTGCTCTCAATCCCCTTAGGGACGACTTCTGAGCTTCTCCCTGTTTTTTTCTCTCTGCACTCGATGGTGCCTGCTCAGGTGTTACATTTTACATTCTTTTGGGGGATTTTGCTCTCATGGAGCTGAATAAGAAAAGAAAAATTACAAACTATGGCCCCATTAAAAACCTTTCTCCCCCTTTGGAAAGGAAAAGGGTGCCATAGGAAAAAGTGAAAAAGATTACATTAAATTACACATAATATCGTTGAAGCTCATCCGCATTCCAAGATCTAGGAATGTCGTTGACGTCCATGTCCTTCAATCTATAAGAACTAGGTCTTGACGAAGATACCACCAGAAAAGGTCCTTCCCACTTCAGCTGTAGTTTGCCTACCGTGTCCGGATTAGCTACTCTCTGAAGCACCAAATGCCCCGGCTTGATATTTTTCAGACGGACTTTTCTGTCATGCCATTTTATTGTTTCGGCTTGATATATATTGATATTTTCCACAGCCTGAAGTCTGGTCCCTTCTATAGTGTCTTTTGCTATGTGATAATTATCTTCGTCTTATGCCGAAGCTGTTGTTCTTATTGACCCCGCTTTACCTTCTTCTGGGGTTATAGCTTCGTCACCAAATAATAACTTGAATGGCGTAAAGCCTGTTGATCTTGATACGGTCGTGTTGTGGCTCCATACCACTTTAATCAACTCATCTAGCCACTTTTCTTTTGGGCTGATTAAAGATTAGCTTCATCATTCACTTCATTATAATACCATTTGCTCTTTCAACAAGTCCATTTGACTCTAGATGTCTGACTAACGCAAAATGAATCTTCGTGCCAATTTGATCACAGAATTCCTTGAAAGCTTTGGCATCAAACTGTGTTCCGTTGTCCGCAGTTATAGCCTTCGGCACGCCGAAGCGACAGACAATTTTTTGCCATAAATTTTTTTGGACTGTGACCGAAGTTATTGTGGCCAAAGGCTTCGCTTCAATCCACTTGGAAAAATATTCTACAGCCACCACAACATATCTTAAATTGCCTTGTGCTGGTGGAAGTGGACCTAACAAATCCAGGCCCCATCTTTGTAATGGCCAGGTTGGCTGTATTAACTGGGTTAGCGACGAAGGTTGTTTCTGGTCTCTTGCACATTTTTGACAATTTTCGCACTTTTGAACCAGATCTGCTGCACCGAAGCTGCCTTCGGCCAATAAAATCCTTGTCTGAAGACCTTCTCTAACAAAGGCCTAGACCCAATGTGAGATCCACACAAACCTGCATGTATTTCTTGCATCAACTCTATACCTTTGGTTCTGGATAAACACTTGAGAAGTGGGGAGCAGACTCCATGTTTGTATAACTCCCCTTCTATTATCACATATGGTCTTGTTCTTGCCTCCATTCTCTTATTATAAGCTTCGTCATCTGAAAGACAATTACCTTGGAGGAAAGATATAATTTCAGTCCTCCATTCTTCACTATGCACCAGAGAAATAGTAAGCACTGCTCTCTCCATGAGTTCAACCGAAGGTGCCTTTATTGTTTAAAAAAATACTTTCGAAGGTAGAGGCAGCCCCTGGGCCGCCGATTTGGCTAGTAAATTTGCGTGCTCATTTTCACCTCTTGGGATATTCTTAACAGAAAATCCTTCGAAAGAAGCCTCCAACCTTCGAACTGTATCGAGATATCTTTCAAGCTTCGAATCTCTTGCCTTACTACTTTTGTCCAATGGCCAGAAATAACTTGAGAATCAGTTTTTAGAATGGCCCTTCTTATTCCCATTGCCTTTAACTTCCGAAGTCCCAATAGAAGTGCTTCGTATTCAGCAATATTATTTGTGCAACTAAAATCAAGCTTGGCTGCATAACATGTTTTTAACTATTGAGGGTGCCACTAGAACCGCAGCTGCTCCTGCACCGAAGGTTCCCCAAGAACCATCGCAGAACACTGTCCAAGCTTCGGCATCTTTGTTCACCTCCTCTTCGTGAGCCCCTAGCGTCCGATCGGCGATGAAGTCTGCTAACGCTTGGGACTGGATTGAGGATCTATGCACATAATCGATGGTAAATTCATTAAGTTCTGCAGCCCATTTTCCAATTCTTCCAGTAGCTTTTTTGTTCCTCATGATATCCTTCAGAGGCTGTGACGAAGGAACAATTATGTTATATGCCTGAAAATAATGTCGAAGCTTCCTGGAGGCCATTAACACAGCATATAGCACCTTTTCCTATTCTGTGTAATTTTTCTTTGACGCTCTCAAAACTTCGGAGACGAAGTACACTGGAGCTTGCTTTTTGACTTGGCCATCTATCTTCTCCTACACAAGTGCCGCACTTACTGCAGAATGTGAAGCTGCGACATACAAGAGCAATGGAGCCCCTCGCGAGGGTGGAGTTAACGTTGTTAAATCAATCAGATATTGCTTCAGCTCTTCGAAGGCCTTTTGCTGAGCCGGACCCCATTGGAAGACTTCGGCTGACTTTAGTATTTCAAAGAAAGGTAGATTTCTTTCTACTGATCTGGATATAAATCTATTCAATGATGCTAATCTACCCGCCAGCCGTTGAGCTCCTTTCTTTGTGCTTGGCGGTTCCATACGAAGGATAGCTTTAATATTGCTTGGGTTAGCTTCAATTCCCTTCGTTGATACTAGACAACCAAGGAACTTGCCCTTCTTTACCCCAAAAACACATTTTTCTGGGTTCAATTTCAAACCAGCTTGCCTGAAGTTGGCAAATGTCTCTTGCAGATCAGCAATATGATTTTCTTGCTTCGTGCTTTTAGCTATGATATCATCAACATAAGTCAACACATTCCTGCCTATTTGAGAATGAAGGACTTTGGCTGTCATTCTGCTCAAGCTTCCTCCAGCATTTTAAGCCCCTCAGGCATCCGCAGATAGCAATATGTGCCACTGAGGGTTATGAAGCTAGTCTTTGGCTCATCTTCCTTCTTCATCCAGATTTGGTGATAGCCTGAATAACAATCTAATAGACTCATGAGCTCTGATGAAGCTGCTGCATCTACTAGAGAATCTATCCTTGGCAATGGGAACTCATCCTTTGGACAAGCTTTGTTAAGATCTGTAAAATCGATGCACATTCTCCATTTACCATTGGCCTTCTTCACCATAACAGTATTAGCTAGCCACTCTGGGTACTTGACTTCTCTGATAACTCCAGCGCTGAGAAGCCTCTTTACTTCGTTCCGAGCACCTTCAGCCTTGTCATCTGACATTTTCCGAAGCCTTTGCTTCCTTGGCCTGAAAGATGGATCCACATTGAGTGAATGCTCAACATATCTGTTGGCACCGCAAAGATCATTGGCTGACCAAGCAAAAACATCTTTGTTGTTGAATAGAAATCTTAGCAGATTCTTTTCCTGCTCTTCAGATATAACTGAGACCCCAGTAGTACCTTTTGTTCTGCTATATCTTCACATAGAAGCATAGGCTTCGGCTGGTCCGCGGAAGCAGCCTTCTCTCTTTTGTATCGATACTGCTCACAGGCTTCGGCTCCATCTATGTTATGGATTGCCTTTGAATCTGTCCAGTTTTCTTCGGCCTTCCTGGCAGCTTCTTGACTGCCATGAACAGCAATGGGCCCTTGTTCCGAAGGTATCTTCATGCATAGATATGCTGGATGAAGTATCGCTTCGAAAGCATTAAGTGTTCCACGACCAATGATTGCATTGTAGGGATACTCCATGTCAACAATGTCAAAGACAACCTGTTCAGTCCTTGTGTTATGAACAAAGCCGAAGGTCACCGGCATTGTGATTTTGCCGAGTGCTACAATCTGCCTTCCTCCGAAGCCACATAGAGGATGTGTAGCATCATGAATCTTATCTTCTGGCTCTTGCATTTGTCTAAAGGCCTTAGCAATTATAATATCCGTTGCACTGCCTATATCAACCAGAACATTGTGGACCAGAAATCCCTTAATGACACAAGATATAACCATAGCATCATTATGAGGGTAATCTTTGAGCTGAAGGTCCTCCTGGGAGAAGGTGATTGGGATATGGGACCATTTTGACTTGATGAAGGGTCCCTGCACCCCAACATACTGCACCCTTCTCTATGCTTCCTTCTTCTGCTTCTTGTTAGCCGGCTCTAAACCTGAGCCGCCTGTTATCGGAAGCACCAGCTTTGTAGCCGAAGATGCTTCAGCTTGGTTGTTGAACGAAGCCATCAGCTCAAGAGTGGAAGTGAGTTCACCGGAGGTGGGCGCCAATGTTGGGCACTTGTTCTCAAACGCTATGAGTTAAGAACAAGGCAACACAAAATGTTAAATGTTAGTGCCCTTCGTCCTTCGAAGCATTATTTCCCTTAGGATATAATGATCTTCAGACGAAGGTTTTGAAGGACATGCCTTCACAAACGCGGTATATGTTAATAAAAGAAGAAGCATATGAAATATAAGAGACAACATAAACAATCATATAACATTGTTAATTCATTTTCATCATATTATCCTGGAAAGACAGAAACAATATTGAATTACAAATGTACCTTCGGCTTGATAGAAAGTAAAAGTACAAGCGTGACGCACAAGCGAGTACAAATCAGCGTGAATAGTATGGGGGTACTGTTCATCTATTTATAGGCACAGGACGCAGCCTGTGTGAAATTACATTTATACCCTTTACAATTGATTACATTCGTGACATAAACTATCATGAGTCAATATGTCTTTTCATTTTTAAGTCGGTGCAACCCTTCGTCTTAGGCATGACATTATGCCGAAGTTCCCTGTAAGGTAGCTTCGACACTATTTCCATGCTGACCTTCAGAAGGTGTTTCTTCTCATAGGACCTTCGGCTATGAAGCAGACCCCCAACAACTCCCGAGTGAGGTCATAACCCTCATCATCGGAGATGTAGTCATTGGATCTGTTGGAGAGGTAGTAGTAACATGAGAACAAGAAGTGTCGCATGGCCCCGAGATCATGGAGCCCAGAGAAGTCCAGGCCAGGATCTAGATCATCCTCTGCTTCAGAGCCCACGTGCTCTGAGGTCGAAGAGGTTGCAAGTAGGTCCAATGTTGACCACAGATGATGACCTGGAAGTTCGACATATGTACTCGTGTTGGTACTTACCAAAGAGGGGTAGCCTAGAGGATCTAAGCTCATCCAGAAGCGGATAGGGTGGAATGTGATAGCCCTTCCAAGTTATTAGGCTCACATGCACCAATCCTTGCTATTAACGACCTCATATGGCTATGAACATGTACATGGTAACTTAACAAGGCTATCGAGTTCGACAACTTGAACTCATCATCCCAAGGATCTCCCACATAACATGTACATCTCAGTAATCACATTTGATACACACACTTTGGAGATAGAGTGGAAGACTTTTACAAACTACACTTCACATTTCCATAGCTCAAGTTTTACATGATAGAAAGAGGTATAATTATCACGAGTCCTAATAGTACTCAAAGTGCAAAGCTTATTACAACAATTAGAAAGGTTAAGACTTTCCATAAGAGATACACATAAACATTTTAAGCTTCAAGACCTCCATAAGAAGCAACTAGCAAAAGTTAAAGATTGCAAGAATCCTTCCTGCAACAACAAAGGGAATAAAACCATGAGTAGACAATTACTCAGCAAGACTTACCCGACTAAAGAAAAGACTATCAAAGGTATGCTAGAATTGGGACTCAAGGTAAAGCTTATCAATTATCAAAGACTCTCTTTGCAGAAAATCTTACTGCCAATTGATCCTTAAGCCAAGTTTTATTTCACAAATTAGGTATTTACCTGAATCTAGATTTGCCTGATCTTGTTCATGCACTTGGCCTATACTAACTGCATTTTATCCATACACATATTTCACTTGCTAACTACGATGATGGTCACCTGGATGAGTCTCCATAACCGAGGAGCAACGACGATTCGAACCAATTATACGCAGCTGGAGATCTCTAACCACACGACATATGTAGCACTTAACCCTTGCATATGTCAACCGTTCCCACGGAGTCTTCCATTACATGAACGCCATCCGAGAGCACATTACCCTACCAGGCGTGCTACTATGCCAAGAGGGTACATGCTACTCTCGCCATCTCTTCACTCCAAGTGTGTGATTGTCTCTTCATGTATGGAATAGTAGGGTTCAAACTTACCATGTCCCATACCGGGGTATGTGGCTAGTTGCAAAGTCTCAACCACAACAGGCTAGTCAACGGCACGGTCCTTAATCGACACAGACGAGCGATTTTGTCTGCTCAGTGTCTAGTCTCGATTTATTCAAACCATTTTCCCATTTTTGGTACCCGGTAGGGGTACTCTTTTCGGATGATGCAGCCGTCCTGAGCCCTGATGGACTCATCATCATAAGTTTGCTTTGATTTTTGAATCAAAAAGCCCATAACCAATGTTTCACATCATTCTTTTGAAAATCAGACTATTTTTGAGTTTCTAAGCAGGACTAAGCAGTAATAGTTCTTTTTATAAAATAGAGATCAAGGAATAGTAATCAAATTACAAGGAATGTTAATGCATCAATTGTTTGTCACACAACTCCTATCGCCTAATGCATCAGATAAGGTGATATAACATTTAAAACACAAGGAAGGTGCAAATGCACTGGGGCTTGCCTTATTACAGGAAGAGATCTGAGATCTTCTAACACAAGAAACAGTTGGATGAAATCCACCACTAGATCAACATCACTGGAGTAGGATCCTTCAAAAATCACTTCTTCTTTATATTCTACATGAAATGCCATGATTATGAATGCCTGAGCTTATGCTATTAGCAAGGAAGGTATTCCAAATCATTACAAGATTACATTTACAGGCTATCATCACAAGCCATAACTATCAGGGAGCTACTTAGCCTTAGAACTCATCTAACCATTCAAAACTTGCTAAACAACTTCATAATTCACTAAGACATTAGGTGCCCTAATTGCCTAGGGTAAAACTCTATTCCTTTTTAGCGATAATTAGTTTGCTAAGCAAATCTTGTCTAAACAGTTCTAAACTTTACCCAAAGGTTCATAAGACCAAGATAAGCTTGCATAATTTTTCACCTAATTTTTAGTGCTTTATTTTTATTACTAAAATTTCAGATAAACATTTTAAGGCACCTTTTATTCATCTAAAATTATCTACTTGCTACAAAAAATTCTAAGAATATTTCTACCAGGCAGCCCTTGATTTTAGACACCTAATAAAATTGGTCCTACGATTTTATCATTTCTCTAGGATTTTTTGGCACAATTAGCAAGGGGACAGGTAAACAATAAATAGAAATAGTATACAAGGCCTGGACCGATTTCGGCTCAGCCGGCCCCCAACACCGGAGAAAAACCGCGCCTGAAGCCCTAAGCCTCAGACCTGCATGCGCCCGTGCTGTCTTCGCGGGCGTCGGCGACGGGGCCAACTCCGGCGGTCCCCACGGTGCCACAGCACAGTGGAGCTCTCGGCTACGGCGAAGAAAACACAAGTGGCTCACCACGGAACAAACCAACCCAAGAGCCCACACGCAACCGTCCCCAAACAAGGTCCGCCACGGGAAGGCCGATCCCAGCGGCGTTCACCAGCGGTGCCGCGGCGTTCACGATGAGATATGGTAGTAGAACTGAAAAGGAAAGCTCCACGAGCTTCACTAGCCTAAGGTAATTACCAAATGTGAGCGACACGAGCGAGCCACTCCTCGAGACGACCTAGCCATGGTGGGGTTGAGAGGTGGAGGGCGCGGTCACCAGCTGAAAGCAGAACTATGGCAAAAGGGCGGGCTCGGGGAAGATGAATTGCAAAGCACAAGTCTGCACGGACACGGGAACGTGGACAGAAAACAACTCGCTGACCCTGGTTAGAATAACGGAACCAGATCCGCTGCCTTACGGCAGCCTGCCGTGCGCTCGTCGATCTTCAAACCAACGGTGATCTGCTGTCCTCTCCCTCAGTAGTGTATGGAGCGGCCCAACAGTGTAATTCTGGCCCACTTCTTTTCTTCGTTTCTTATTTCTTTCATCCAGGAGCACAGCGCAACGGAGGGAAAACCGTGGGAGGAAAAAGCAGCGGGAAAGGCTGCCTGTTTTGGCGCCAGATACAGAGAGACAGTGACAAAAGGAACCAACGGACAGGGCAAAAAGCACCAAATACAGAGAGACAGCGACGAAGGGAACCAACTAACGGACAAGGCAAAAAGCTGAGAAGCAAAGATGGAGGAAGATGCGACCAACGGATCAAACATGTGAGATGCACCACTTTATTTTTATTCCTAATATCATGGTCCATTTGTTCCTTTCTTTTAAATTTTAGTTGTCTTTTTTAGGGAGAATGTGTTGCCCTGTTTGATTCCTCGTATTGGAATGAAATTCAGAAATCCAGATGAGGGCTGGAGATTTTGGTTAGCGTATAGTGGTCAAAAAGGTTTTGATGTTAGAAAAAGGTACTCAAATACAAGTAAGATTGATGGAAACGTCACGTCATGTAGATTTGTTTGTGCTAATCAAGGTCATCGAGGGAAAGATAAAAAGGGGTATGAAGTAAAGTGTCATCGAGCTGAAACTAGAACTGATTGTGAAGTGCGTATGGGACTTGTAAAAGATAAAGAGTTTGGTGGATACAAAGTTTATGATTTGAATTTAGAACACAACCATAACCTTCACTTGCCAGAAACATTCCACTTGATGGTGTCACAAAGGAAAATTTCAGATTTGCAAGCTTTTGAAATTGAAACAGCTGATGACTCGGGAATAGGACCAAAAGCATCACATGAATTAGCATGTCGCCAAGTGGGTGGGCCGCTTAATTTGAGTTACACCATTCGTGACCATAAAAACTATTTGCGTGGCAAGCGACAACGAGAGATGGTATATGGTCAAGCTGGAAGCATGCTCAAATATTTCCAGGATAAAATGGTAGAGAATCCGGCGTTCCAATATGCGACACAAATGGATGCTGAAGAGAAGATTGCAAATATATTTTGGGCTGATGCTAGAATGATTGCCGATTATATACACTTTGGTGACATTGTTTCGTTTGACACTACTTTTGGGACGAATAGAGAGAGCCGGCCTTTCGGTGTCTTTGTTGGATTCAATCAGTTTAGACAAACTATAGTTTTTGGTGCTGCTCTAATGTATGATGAAACATTTGAGTCTTTCAAATGGCTCTTTGAGACTTTTCTACAAGCACATAGTGGAAAGCAACCCAAAACAATCTACACAGACCAAGATTATGCAATGGGAAAGGCGATTGAGCAAGTGTTTCAAGAGACATGGCATGGATTGTGCAGCTTTCACATAATGCAGAATGCTATAAAACATTTGCCTCTTCGTCAAAAGGAAAAAGGCTTAAATGTTCTTGCTGATTTTAGTGCATGCATGTTTGAGTATGAGGACAAGGAAAAATTTGAAAGAGAATTTGCCATCTTGAGGACAAAGGTAGAAAAGCAATCTTGGTTAGATAGCATTTACAAGTTAAAAGAAAAATGGGCTGAATGTTATATGAAACATGTTTGCACATTGGGCATGCGAAGCACGCAATTAAGTGAGAGCCTAAACAATGATTTGAAAATTCATTTCAAATCAGATTTTGACATTATTCGCTTTCTTAAACATTTTGAAAGGGTGGTGCAAGGAAAAAGAAACAATGAGCTAAACTCAGAATTTGAATCAAGGAAAAAAATACCAAGGGTCATAATAAAGATACCTATGTTGTTGCAGGCAAGTAAATCATACACACCTATTGTGTTTGAAGCTTTTCAAGGTCAATATGAAAGGTCCATGACAGCATGTGCTAAGGTATTGGATGGAAACAATGAATACCTTGTTGCAACCGGGAGCCTCGGTGAAGATGTAGTCCTTGACGAGGAGTACATAGTAATCGGTAATCCTTTGGACCAAACAGCAATATGTAGTTGCAACTTATTTAATAGAATTGGTATAATATGTGCTCATGCTTTGAAAGTTCTTGATTTAATGAATATCAAGTCATTGCCTACACAATATATATTGAAACGGTGGACACGACAAGCACGAAGTGGCACTGTACAGGACAAGAATGGTAGAATTGTAATTGAGAATCCAAAGTTTGATGCAATGCGCCGTTACAGATATTTTTCTCAAAAACTTCTCAATTTGGCACATCGAGCAGCCTACTATCCAGAGTGCACCTCACTGATGGACAACACGATTGATCTTCTTGGTCAACAGATTGAAGACAAAATTAATATATGCAGTGGTCCTTTTAATGCTGAAAAGAATGCAACTCAGGTTGATATTGTTGTACCAAATGATACATTGAGTAATGCACAATTAAAGAAAAAAGAGGTCCGCATAAGAAGTTCAAAGAGACAAAAATTTGGGTGGGAAGGAAAGCACAAGGGGAGGAAAAAAGGACAAAGCAAAAATATATTGCATGTACAAGCACCGAAGGTATATCAAAATTCTGAACAAGTGAGTTCCATGTATATCTGATTTTTTTAGCATGTCATTCAGTATTTTAGTTCCATGTATATCTGATTTTTTTATAATTTGTTTCTTGCAAGGCACAAGAGGTAAAGGAAACAAGCAATCCAGCAAGTATTAACATTCAGTTCCATAAAGAATATAACACCATCAATTCTTTCACTCAACTGTTGACTGGAGCAAGCAGTGATGATCTAAAAACTGAAAATTTCTTTGAGCTGTGAAGCAAGTCAATGCTATTTTGTAGTTTATTGTTGTATCTTGTTATTGCTAACTGCAAGGTAGATGGAGTGTTCAGTGAAAACAATATCAAGTGGATCAATACTTGTATTCACTTTCTTTCATATCCAGTTTAAACAATCTCAATCGCTATGAATTTTTGCTCTCTGCACTCTGTTTTATTGGCGCTGTGCTGATGGTGGTGTAGCCTACGGGAGCCACAGGACTGGAGAAAGAAATAAGGAAAAAGTGGGCCGAATTGGTTCTGTTGGGCTGCTCTATACGGTAAAGGAGAGGGCAGCAGATCACCGTTGGTTTGAAGATCGACGAGCGCACGGCAGGCTGCCGTAAGGCAGCGGATCTGGTTCCTAGAATAACAAGGAGGCAGTGAAGTCTACACCACGCCCTGCTGGCAAGAGGGGAGGTAAAACTACAGCATGTATTTGTTCTTATCACTGCAGCGCGCACACGTGGAGCCACTAGCTCACTTCATGCATGGGACACGAGGCCTCAACCCTGAGGCACGCGTGGTATCAAACTCAGCAGGGCAGCCACTGATCAATAATATTTCGACAGAGAAGCAGACAGAGAGCTTACTCACCAGTAGGGGCAAGCTGAAGACTTCTCTAGGCTCAGATATTTGAGGCCCAATCGTATCCATATCCACAGCGCCAAAACCTATTCACGTACACAAACTAACTAGAGACAACTAGAGCACATAGTGGTGGAGATCCCCTTCAATTTCCTAAATCAACCATTGACCCATTTTCAGCCTTGGACAAGTCTGAACCCACCACTCTCGGTCCAGTTTCTCTCAATTACACATGAGGGCTCGACATACCCCTCTACTAGGAGTTGTTCCTCTATAATCACACTCTATCTTGTTTCAATGGCTATCAGCTAACCCCAAACAGATCTCAAGTTACAGAGCACCCACTTCAGATGAAAACATAAAAACTCAAATTTAGCTAACTGAAAAAGAACCGAACCAAATTTAGTTTTAGATACTAAAACTTTACACAGTCGACACAAACAACCAATATTCAGTCTCCATCTCCGCTCATTTCCAAGTAACAATAAGCCAACCCTAGTGAGTGAAGTTTGTTCACAAAACACTGCTTTACTAACCTGCCATAGGGACTTAGGGATGAAAACACATTGATAGAAAGTTATAATGCCCCAAAGTTGTCAGAAACCAACTGAATTTTCTTGTTTCAGTTAGCTGAAATCAAGAGCCTGGCAGTGCATGTTTTGGGACAGTTAACTCCAAGTTATGTGCAGGACCATACCAACCTCATAGTAAGAAACTTACTTACTAATTAAAGATCTTCAACATTGATACAGAAGTTATGGCTCATACCCACTTGGATTAGTCACAACAAGGGTCCAAAACTGAGTAAACACACTGAGCTTGGATTTTCAATCGGCTGAAACCTAAAGTCAAACATTGAAAACCTGACAGCCCCTGTTTGGACCAACATTTCTCCCAGTTCCAAGTAGCCTCAGGGTCATTGTAACACCCAAAATTCTATTTTAGATTTAGTAAGATTCTCCAAGACGATTGAGAATTAAATTATTTCCTTTGACCTAATTAGGCTTCCTAAAATAAATAACGATAACACTAAAACGTTGATAGTTTAAATATATATAAATATATACACACGAGATACCTTAAAGCTAGAATTTGAATGAAACTAAATAAAAATATAAACAAAAAGATCATTGATTATTTACTTAGGAAACTAATTATTTTATGAATTATATGAACCTGCCAAAAAAGTTAAACCATACATTATCAAGGATTATGTATTAGAAATTACTTTCTAAAATTATTAAATCTGGCGCATGAATTGAAGCATCCACATAAATATGTTAGGAGAAATTTACTTGAATGCGTAGATTAATATATATATATATATATATATATATATATATATATATATATATATATATATATATATATATATATATATATATATATATATATATATATATATATTGCATTCATGCTGGACTTTTTGATCGTGCATTTTTTTGTTGATTTGAAAGCCCAACAAAAAAAATGAATTGAAATCCAAATCTGAATGGGAAAATTGAAATAGAAAATAAAATAAAAGGAATATGGAAAAAAACAAAACCACGATAAGCTCACCTCCTATTCTCCTTCCCACAGCCCACATGCACATGCTATACGGGATTTTAATCTTTTTTTATTCATTTGGCCCGAGCTTACCTCAGCATGACCTAGGCAGTGACATAAGCATGCAAGCCTCTCACGTGCTGTTTCTCTTCCTCCTTCCCCCGTGCAAACAACCTGCCGCGACAAGCCCCGCATGGTCGCCACCCTCGCTGCATCCGCGACAAATCCAGAACAGCCCCGCCTCAAGGCCAGATGAGCGCGTACAGATCGGATCGTCGGGTGCCATGGGCCATATAAAAAAAATTGTCGTCCCTGCAGCCTGTCTCTCACCATTGCCGCCAGAAACTCGGACCAAAGACGAGCCAGGCTGTTCGTCCTCTGTGTGAATGGGGAGAGGACTGCGTCTAACGAAGACTTTCGTACGGTATCGGCATCCGACGTGGGATCTCCCTCTCCACTGGTGATTATCGCGGACGCCGCAACCTAAGGCTAGTACCTCGGCGGGATCGCGCGCTCCATCGTCGGTCGACCTCCTCCATCGTCGGTGAGTATCTCTCCCTCTCCCAGGCCGCCAGTGCCGGCGCTGCCTCCCAACACTGGCGTCGTAGATAGATGTGGGCAGCTACGTGAGGTAGAAGACAATGCTGTGGTCGTTGGATGGCCATCGTACGGCAGTGATTTGAGCGCGTGTACCAGTTTGCGCAATTGATTCCGACCGTTGGATCGCGATCGGATGGGCTGCATCAGAACGAGCGTAATCAAATACAGATTGTAGATCTTGAATCCGACGGTAGTAAACGCGTACCGGTTCGCGGGGGTTTAACATGGCTCGATCTAATCGTGGCCGTCCGCGCTTGATCGGATGGCTGAGAACAGTCGACACCCCTTCGCCCAACCATTATTACATATAAGACCCTCATGTTTTGAGAAATAAACCTCCAGTCCACTGCGCAGGGTGATCTGTGTCTTAGGAAATCTTATCCAGAGACCCTATATTTTCTAGAAATTGACGCGCAGTCCAGGAGATTAGAAAACCCATAAAAAATAAATAGAAAATAATCTTTAGTGTTAAAATAATTCCAGAAACTTATTTAATTCATAGAAAATCCATTCTAGCTCCAAATTAATTAATTCTAATTCCTATAATTTTGTAATATTATTGTTTATCATCTAGTACAACTATTTTAACGTGAAAGTCACATTAAAATTAATATCCTATTTAATCTTCTACACATAGAATCTTTAGAAATTCATAACTTAAAATCTATAATTCCGATTTGACCCGTTTCAGCTGCGTTAGTTTCTTATAAATATTTACTACGTAGTAACAACATTGATTATACCATGTCTCATACTTTTATAATTGGATATTTATTTATCCTATGTTAATTGGATTAATCTATGTCTATTGGATTAACTTCTGATCTTATGGTTATAATTTGACTAGATGATCTTTGATCAAATAATGACTTAGATTGAAGTTGAGATAATTATTTATGGAATAACCTCTCATATAATTTATACTAACCAATTTATAATTTATAATATAGTTTAATATTTTAATCACATAGATCTTCTATAAAATAATAACTCCTTATTAATAGTAACTCCGATTTTAGTGGTTCTCGTTCCCACGATCTCGTAGCGACGCGTAGATTATTATTATGCAGTATGTTCTTATGTTTGGTATGATGCTAATTTTGCCTATATATGTCTGTCTGTATTGCTACGTTTAGCAGTGAGGACACATGTCATTTGAAGAGCAAGTTGGTACTGGAATCTCAAGTGCCAGGCAAGTTGTGCCCTTGATCACATTTGTTACCCAATAATGTTCTTTATTATCATTTATCTATGCATAGGTTTAATTTTGATGGGACCCAATAGGTCACCCTAGTCTGATTATCTTTTTACCTTGTTTATCCCTGAATCAATTGGGTAGTTATGTTATTGCTTTATAAGGTTTTGAGATAATACTTCATTATATCCATGTTCCAATTATTCTGTTATGTTATTTATGTTCATGTTAAGATCATTATGTTAATTGGAACATGGAGCGACCACCCGGGAAAACAGTGCTACCACAAGGGTTTAATGGGACGCCCTTGGCTGATTAACTAGGAAAGCTAGTGGATGACTACCTTATCTGAAAGGGGCAAGGGCAGTAGGGGAGTGGTCAGTGTAGGGAGGTCCTTGGGTTGATTTTCCTGCGATGGCTGTCAGGCGAGAGATTCCTGCACTAGAGCTTCCTATAAACTGTAGCGGGTTTTCTGAAGCTAGTGGAACTTTGTAAATGCCTCGTAGTGTTACCCTGCCTCGCTTCCTTGGTAGAGGTGTATGGGATTCATGACCCCTTGGCAGATGGGTAACACGTCTTGTGGGTAAAGATGTGCAACCTCTGCAGAGTGTAAAACTGGTATACTAGCCGTGCTCACGGTCATGAGCGGCTCGGACCCTCACATGATTAATTTATGGAACCTAAATTCAATTTGTCATTTACATTTGCATGGGATTTGTTATTAATTTTGTTATATTATTATTATTATTATTATTATTATTATGGTTTGGTATTTATTTACATCTAGTAATTGCTAATAAAATTTTGACTAACATATAAAAGCAATGCTCAGCTTCAACCTTTATTTTGTTTATTAGCCTTACACTCCATGAGCTCCCACTTTTGGTGAGGTCATGCCACATTATTCCCCACAACTTGTTGAGCGATGAACATGTGTGAGCTGTAAAAGGGAAATGTGCCCTTGGGCCATTTCTAGTATATTTTGGTGATTAAGTGCACAACACATATTAAAGTGAGTAATTATGTGCCAAATGATAAATGAAGTGCAAATCAACAAGAAGGTATGATTCTAGACTTAGTACATTGGTTTTTGTGTGCTAATATATTTGTCTAAGTGCTTGAATCAGGAAAAGAAAGGGATTGGAAAGAGCTGGCTATGTTCAGCCAGCTGCTGCTCAATCTGGGTGCACCGGACTGTCCGGTGGTGCACCGGACAGTGTCCGGTGCGCCAGGCTGGCTCTAGCGAACTGGCCACTCTCGAGAATTCATCGGCGGCGTACGGCTATAATTCACCGGACTGTCTGGTGGTGCATCGGACTGTCCGGTGAGCCAAAGGTCGCCAGCACAACGGTCGGCCGCGCAATCCGCGCTCGACGCGTGGCCCCAGCCAACGGTCGGCTGGGGGCACCGGACAGTGTCCGGTGCGCCAACGACTACAATTCTGCAACGGTCGGCTGTGTCATTTTAGGAAGGAGATCCGCACCGGACAATGAATAGTGGATGTCCGGTGGTGCACCGGACTATCCGGTGCGCCACACGACAGAAGGCAAGAATTGCCTTCCGAGAATGCCTCCAACGGCTCCTAGCTGCCTTAGGGCTATAAAAGGGACCCCTAGGCGCATGGAGGAGTCACCCAAGCATACTTTGAGCATTCTAAGTCTTCCACTATCCATCTCCACGCACTTGATTGACTTTCTTAGTGATTTGAGCTCTGTTCTAGTAGTGAACTTATTGCGATTCATTTGAGCTCAAGTCTTGGCTGTGTGTGTGCGTATTGCTGCGGATTTGTGTGTGTTGCTTCCCTCCCTTACTCTAAGTGCTTTCACTTTGATCTTTTATTGTAAGGGCGAGAGACTCCAAGTTGTGGAGATTCCTCGCAAACGGGAAAGAGTATAAGAAAGAAAACAACCGTGGTATTCAAGTGGATCATTGGATCACTTGAAAGGGGTTGAGTGCAACCCTCGTCCATTGGGACGCCACAACGTGGAGTAGGCAAGTGTTACTTGGCCGAACCATGGGATAAATCATCGTGTCTCTTGTGCTTGTTTTCTTTGTGACTATTGTGTTTCACAAGAGCTCAGTTCTTAGCCACTTGATTCTATTGTGCTAACTCTTAATCAAGTTTTGTGGCTATAAGTTTTAAGTTTTTATAGGATCACCTATTCACCCCCCCTCTAGGTGCTCTCAATTGGTATCAGAACCATTCTCTTCAAGAAAGGGACTAATCGCCCGAAGAGATGGATCCTAAGGGAAAGGGGATGGTAGTCAACGACAAGGAGAAGGAGTCCATCTTCAACGAGCCAAGAGACGATAAGCCTACTGACTCTGGCTCGAGTCACAAGAAGAAGGACGGGAAGAAGAAGAGGCGCATCAAGAAGATAGTCTACTACGACAGCGACGAGAAAAAGAAAACGGTTAACTCAAACTTTTCATTTGATTATTCTCGTATTCCGGTTAACTCCAATGCTCATTTACTTTCTATTCCACTTGGGAAACCTCCGCACTTTGATGGAGAAAACTACTCATTTTGTAGTCACAAAATGTGTAGTCACCTATTCTCTCTCCATCCAAGTATTTGGGAGATCGTTGAAAACAGAATGCTCTTTGATAGTACTGACAACCCCGTTTTCATTAATGAGCAAATCCATAAAAATGCACAAGCTACCACTATTTTGCTAGCATCCTTATGCAGGGACGAGTACCACAAGGTGAGCGGCTTGGATAACACCAAGCAAATTTGGGACACCCTCAAGATTTCTCATGAGGGAAACAACGCCACCATGCTCACCAAGATGGAGTTGGTGGAAGGCGAACTGGGAAGGTTCACAATGATCAGGGGGAGGAGCCAACCCAAATGTACAACAGGCTCAAGACCCTGGTCAACAAGATCAGGAGCTATGGAAGCATGAGATGGACGGACCACGACGTCGTCCGACTTATGCTCAGGTCCTTCACTGTACTTGATCCTCATCTTGTGAATTCTATCCGTGAAAATCCTAGGTACAACAAGATGACGCCCGAGGAAATACTTGGAAAGTTCGTAAGCAGGCGTATGATGATCAAGGAAGCAAGATACATTGATGAGGCATTGAATGGTCCAATGCCCGTCTACGAGCCTCAAACGGTTGCTCTCAAAGCAACAAGTAGCAAGGAGGCACTACCTAGCAAGGTGGCGCAAGTTGAGGCGGCTGGGCTAAATGAGGATGAAATGGCCCTCATTATCAAGCGCTTCAAGACCGCATTGAAGGGACGCAAGGAGTACTCAAACAAAAACAAGGCAAAGGGAAAGTGTTCCTGCTTCAAGTGCGGTAAGACAGGTCATTTTATTGCTCAATCTACCGATAATGAAAATGACCAGAGAGACGAAAGACATGGGAAGAGAGAGAACAAGAAGGTTTACAAGAAGGCAAAGGGAAGGCGAAGCACACCTTGGAAAAGAGTGGGACTCGGATTGTTCTTCATCCGACTCCGACGATGAAGGACTCGCCGCTTCGGCCTTCAACAAATCGTCGCTCTTTCCCAACGAGCGCCACACTTGCCTAATGGCAAAGGAGAGGAAGGTAAACGCTCGAGAAACTCCAAAGTACTCTACTTCTAGCGATGAGGACTCTAGTGATGATGAAGTAGATTACACTAGCTTGTTCAAAGGATTAGATAGATCTAAAGTAGAAAAGATAAATGAGTTGATTGATGCATTGAATGAAAAAGATAGACTGCTAGAGAGGCAAGAGGACATTTTGTATGAGGAACATGATAAATATGTTAGTGTTCAAAAGTCTCTTGCCTTAGAGATTAAAAGGAATGAATTATTATCTTCTGAATTATCTATTTGCAATGAATCTATTTCTAGCTTGAAGATTTTGAATGATGATTTAAATGCTAAGCTAGAGGTAGTTAATAAATCTAGTCCTTGTGTAGAGCATGTTGTAATTTGCAATAGATGCAAGGATTTTAATGTTGATGCTTGTGATAAACATTTAATTTCTATTTCTAAATTAAATAATGAAGTAGCAAGTCTTAATGCTCAACTTAAGACTTGCAAAAGTGATTTTGATAAATTAAAATTTGTTAGGGATGCCTACACTGTTGGTAGACACCCCTCAATTAAGGATGGGCTTGGCTTTAAGAGGGAAGCCAAGAACTTAACAAGCCAAAGGGCTCCATTTTCAACAAGGAAAAAGGGAAGGCTCCTATGGCTAGTAGTAGTCAAAAGAATCATGCATTTATTTATGATAGAAAATTTTCTAGGAATGCTCATCATTATAGGAGTTATAATGCTTATGATTCACATGCCATGATTGTTTCAAGTTCTTCCTTTGTGCATAGTAGAAATATGCCTAGAAACAATGTTGTTCATCACGTGCCTAAGAAAATGCAAAATAAATCTGCTACTGTTTTCATGCCTGCAACACTGATTTTGTACTTTCATATAAAAATAAGAAAGTGGTTGCTAGGAAGTTGGGGGCCAAATGCAAGGGAGATAAGATTTGCATTTGGGTCCCAAAGGATATTGTTACTAACCTTGTAGGACCCAACAAGAGTTGGGTACCTAAAACCCAAGCCTAATTTGCCTTGCAGGTTTATGCATCCGGGGGCTCAAGCTGGATTATCGACAGCGGATGCACAAACCACATGACAGGGGAGAAGAAGATGTTTTCTTCCTACGTCAAGAGCAAAAATTCCCAAGATTCGATCATCTTTGGAGATGGGAACCAAGGCAAGGTTAAAGGTCTAGGAAAGATAGCTATTTCTTCCGAGCATTCCATATCTAATGTGTTCTTAGTTGAATCGCTCGGGTATAACTTGTTATCCGTTAGTCAACTATGTAATATGGGTTACAATTGCTTATTTACCAATGTAGATGTGTCTGTCCTTAGAAGGTGTTGGGGACTTGTTCTCAAATGCTTTGTCTTAAGAACAAGGCAACATAGAAAATGTTAAACGTTAAAGTCCTTCGTCCGTCGAAGCATTATCTCACTTGGGATATAATGATTTTCGGACGAAGGTTATGAAGGACACACCTTCATAAACATTACATATCATAATGAAGAAAGAATTACATGGAATATAAAAGATAACATAAACAGTTATGTATTATTATTAACTCATTTCTATTTTATTGCTATGAAAAAATAGAAATGATATCGGGTTACAAATGTACCTTTGACTTGAAAGAAAGTAAAAGTACAAGCGTGACGCAAAAGCAAATGTCAAGTCAACGTGAACAGTACGGGACCTATTTATAGGCACGGGTCGCAGCCCATGTAAAATTACATCCAAGACCTTTGCTTTTGATAATAACTCTATAGTAATCTATCGGGGTCTAGATAGTCTTTTCCTCTTTAAGTCGGTTTCTTCTTTTCTGCCATCATGCCAAAGCTTCCTTGCGCACAGCTTCGGCTCTGTTTCATCCTTCGTTCTCTTTGTGTTTCTTCATACAACAATTTTGAGTTGTCCGAAGGGTTCGTGTCCGAAGGTACCTGCTCATGTATTATACTCCAGAAACATTGTCAAATCACGTTTTTGAGGACCTTCGGAAGCCGAAGGCCCCCAACAGTAGCCCCTCGCAATATTAATTTGTTAGGATAATAAATTCAGATTGCGATATGGACGAAGGCCCTAAGCCGAAGGTCCGAAAAAACACCTTCCTCTTGCTAGAATAGCAACAGTCAATGTCAAGCGGGGCCCTCCTTTTCTCAATGCGCCAGATGTATAAGTAAGAGCACACCGCAATGTCATTTGGTACGCTTTCTTTGCCATCTGCTCTTGCTTACTCAGTTTTTAGCTCTTGCGCAACAAGACTTGCTTAATTTGTAAGTTTTTTAAGCTTCGGCTTTAAAAGCGGTTTTTAGCATTTCCGAAGATGTCTGAAGATAAGAAAGCTGTTGCTGAAACAAAGCTGAGCCTTCTTGAGGAGAAGAATCTTGGCTTTCTTGAATCAATATCAAAGACAAATACAGAAAAGATTACAAGGGAAATTTTGGAAGGTTTATCTGAAGATACTGGTGATAGTGACAGTTATGTTGTGGAAAGTGGGGGGGAAGACTCGGAAGACCGACCCTGGCGGCCAAGCCATGCAGTTTTTGGAAAATCAACCATTAAACAAAGCCATCTTGCCAATATGAGAGGTAGATATTTTCGGGATTTGTCTATTGTGAGGGCTGACGAAGGAGAGAAGACTTGTCCTACTCCCGAGGAAAATGAAGTCGTGATCTTCCGAAGCTTCTTCAAGGCTGGGCTTCGGTTTCCTTTAAGCAGTTTCGTGGTTGAAGTTTTGAAGATATTTGAAATCTGCCTTCATCAAATTACTCCCGAAGCAATCATAAGGATGGGAATCTTCGTATGGGTCGTGAGGAGCCAAGGTTTGGAGCCAAATGCAAAAAGTTTCTGCAATATGCATGAGCTATTATATGAGACGAAACCCTGGGGTAAAGAACAATATCATAACAATTTTGGCTGCTATAGTTTCGGTGCTCGATCTGGGTCAAGCTGTCTCGTGCCAACCTTTCGAAAGAGATGGCCTTGAGACTGGATGAAGGAATGGTTCTATGTGAAAAACGATTTGAAGGCACGAGAAGATATTAAAGATATCATCATGCGTCCTATCTGGCAGTGTTTCGGCCTCCGGAAACCGAAGGTGGAAATGGATGAAGCAGCCGAAGAATGCCAGAGGGCCTTCGGCATAGTCTGCTCTTTCATCGGGACTAGGGACTTAGTTCAAGAGCATGTGGCCTACAGGATATGGCCATTCGTAGCTAACTGGGAAATGTCGAAGGAAACCATCAACAACCCACACGAAGGTGGCCTGGTTCGACTAAAATATACCTTCAGGTTCGTAGACCAATTTATCGAGCCAGACGACGATTGGTTGAAATGCGTTGAAGCTACAAGTGATGAAGTGCTCGGACCGTACTCAAAGGCAGAAGATATTGCGCTATCAGCGGCCTTCGGAGGCCGGAAAAAGAAGAGGCTGAACAAAGTTTTCGATGCTATCGGGTTCGTCTATCCTGACTATCGTTACCCAATACGGGGTCAAAAAAGAAAAGGTACAGCTTCTGTGAAGGAAGTTGCTTCGGCCGCTCCTAGTGAGCCAACGCCGAAGAGAAAAAAGATGAAAGTTCTTACGCACCGGCCACGCTATATTGAGCCGGCCATAGTGCCCGAGTTTATCGACAAGGCTTCTTCGGCTACTGAAGCCAAAAGACCTATACCTGCGCAGAAAGATGAAGAGCCGTCTGCAACACCGAAGGCTTAAAGAACTGAAGAGTCGAAAGCTGAAGGGACAAAAATATCAGAAATTTTAAGCCCTTCGGTAGAGGTTGGAGTGCCACAAGCTCAGAAGGGTCCGGCTGTGACCCCCAAAAGGAAAAGGATGGTTAATGTTTTGGATGTACTGGAGACAATAAAGTCTTCAAGCTCTACGCCGAAAAAAGTTGTCGAAGCTCAAAAAGCACAAATTGAAACAACAGCCTCTGGAGGCGAAACTACAAAGCACCAGGCTGGAATCAAAACTGGACCTTCAGAGTCTGCCAAATAAAAATCCTTGGAAACCGAAGGAGAAAGTAGAAAGGAAACTTTAAAGCAAATTCTGCCTGAAAAAACACTTTCTTCAACTCCCAAAGCACCTTCCAGATTGCCTGATTATATTGTGCGACATGCTTCGGGCAAAATACTATCTGAAGAAGAAAAACGAGAAGCTCATCATTATGCCTAGAAATTAAAATATCTGAAAGGGGCGTTGATATTCAATGGCAGTGGAGAAGAAGACTTCTTGTACTGTCTCCCAGACAGCAAGGAGATCTCTATCTGCCGGGAGATGGCACGAAGCTTCGGATTCCCATCTCTAGAAGATGGGCTTTCAGTTTTGTCAAAAGATGAATTGGCCGACAGCTTAGCATATAACAACTTAAAGGTGAGAAAATACACTTTTTGCGTGATTAGAAATTCGTGTGTTTATTTATTAATATCACATTCCTTTTGCAGGGCCTTATTCTCAGCAATGCCCTTAGAGCGCAAAAAAGTGCCGAAGATGAAGGGTGCACCATGGCTTTAAACAACCTTCGTTCCGAAGTAATTGAGCTAAGGAACGAAGGTCTTGAGAAAGATAAAATATTAAATTCATTGGTGAATAAAATAAAAGAAGACGAGGCTGCTTCCAAAGCCCAAGCTGAGGCCTAGAAGCGCGAAATTGAGGATCTTCGGAAACAGCTTGCTGAAGCAAAAGAAAAATGCGCAGTTGCAGAAGCTAAACGAGAAATTAGTGAACAATGGACAAATCATTTAGATAAAAACGTTGAAGAGCTTCGTGCATCCAAGGAAAGGTGTTATGAAAAGTCTATAGAGTGTGTTAAGAAAATAAAAACTAGCTTCGCCAATGTTAGCGCACTCTCTAACGAAGACAACTTCGTAAGAGGTGATCCTGAAGGCCCGATTGATTGGATCAGCAACGAAGCTAAAGCTTTTGAGGAAGTTTTGAGTGGTCGCGGGGATATCTGCGCTTTCTTAGGTGCCCGAGGAATCGTGGCTATTTTGGAGAAATCAGGTTGCGACCATGTGAAAACTTTGGCTCAAGCCGAAGCTACTTTAAGTATTGAAGATACAAAAGACCCTTCGGCCGAAGCCAGCTTAGTGGGCGGAAAATTCTTTACTGACATCTGGGAGAATGGCGGCCGAAAGATGGCGCATGAGATAATAAAAAAGAGTGAAAAAGATTCTCATGATGCAAAAGAAGCGATGAAGGCAGCTGAAAAAACTGCGGAACTAGAAAAGAGGATAGGTATTGCTTAATAACTTCTAACTTTATGTTTTATTTTTGCGACTTCGAACTTATTTACGTTTTCTATCGCATCTGAGCTATCTCCTTCCCCAGAGTCCTTCGAGCCAACGGCCGACCCAGAAGCAAAGAGAGAGGAAGAAATCACTAAAATGGCCGAAGCTATTTTAGATGAAGCTGTTTCTCGACTGTTGAACGAAGCTGCTGAAGCAGTTTTGAAAGAAGAGTAGCTGTTATTGTAAAAACATTTGGAATGTAATATTTGCTGAACAAAGTGTGTAATATTTTTATAATTTTGAATGTAATATATAAGTTGCTTCTAACTTAATTCTTTACGATGCATGAAACTTTACATACATACCGTTTTTGAGCCTTCGACGAAAAAACACATTCCCTTCTTTTCATGCTTTGTGAAGAATATCCATATTTCATAAAAACATCCATCTGTCGTAAAATCAGTAAGCAATAGATCTTTTCATTGTAGACTTTGACGAAGATATGCTTCTTCAATAATTATTTTGTGCCTTGGCACTGCTTCTTCGAGACAATCTCCGAAGATCAACATTGAACCCCCTTCTTGCATTATTGATGCAATATGATGTATGATGTTATGCTATGCAAATGATGTGATGATGTGATGTTATGCAAAATGATATTTGTGCCGAAGATTAGCGCTGACTTTTCGCTGCAAGCCTCCCTTAGGAGCTTCTTCGCCTTCTATTTCGGCGGTATCAGCGTTTATTTTTCGCTGTAAGCCTCCCTTAGGAGCTTCTTCGCCTTCTACTTCGGCGGTATCAACGTTTATTTTTCGCTGTAAGCCTCCCTTAGGAGCTTCTTCGCCTTCTACTTCGGCGGTATCAGCGTTTATTTTTCGCTGTAGGCTTTGCATTCCCTTTGGAACGACTTTTGAGCAGAAAACTTACGCTGCGCTCCCTTAGGAACGACTTTTTGTTGCTTCGGGAAACTTACGCTGCGTTCCTTAGAACGACTTTTTGTTGCTTCGGGAAACTTACGCTGCGTTCCTTAGAACGACTTTTTGTTATTTCAAAGGTTTTCCTTGTAACCATAAGTTCTTATGCTTCGGCAACTCCGTTATTCTGCGGAGAAGGTATATTTTTACTATGGCAAAAACGAAACTATTACAAGAAATTGAAAACGACAAAAAAACGCTTAGGCTTTCATTAATTGTTCGTTATTAAAAAGAAAATGATACTGAATGCAAAAACTGTTGTCGAGGTAGGATATCTGTTAGTAGATATGCTTCGATTCTGGCACAGTACTATTGACGGTGCGAGCTTCGGACTCCTCTCTGAAGTCTCGTTGGTGGTGAGTGTGCTGACTCCCTTCTGGCTGCTGGCTTCGTTGCATTGGTGGTGGAGGTGGAGGCTATTGCCAAGATGCCTGAGGTTGGCTTGCCGAAGCAACAGAAGCTGCAGGGTGGTTACCCACATACTCTGGAATATACGGTGAGTGGTACGAAGCAGTATGCATAACTTCCTTCGGCTGGCTCTGTTGGGCTGTAGCTTCTGCTATCTCTTTCTATTTCTAGATGGTGACATGGCACATCCTGGTGGTGTGGCCCTTGTCCTCACCACATAATAGTCAATAAATATTTCTGGGCTGATCCCCAAACCTTCCTCCGAAGCCCCTGGCGCCTATGCCCCTTGGAGCTGGGGGCCGAGGATAGCTCTGTTGCTGCCCCGAAGACTGAGAGGAATATTGCGGCCTCTGCTGCTGACTTCCCCTATCATCATTCTGAGTGGAATGAATTGATCTGACATGCCTAGGATGGATTCTCCCTCCGAAGCCCCTGGCCATTTCGGAGAACCTGTAAGCTTCCTCCCTTCTCTGTCGAAAGTCATTGTCAGCGCGGATGTATTCATCCATCTTCTGAAGCAGTTTCTCCAGGGTCTGAGGGGGCTTCCTGGCAAAGTATTGGGCTGAAGGTCCTGGCCAAAGCCTCTTAATCATGGCCTCAATGACAATTTCATTGGGCACTGTTGGCGCTTGTGCCCTCAAGCGCAAGAACCTTCGGACATACGCTTGGAGGTATTCTTCTTGATCTTGCGTGCACTGGAACAAAGCTTGAGCGGTAACTGGCTCCGTCTGAAACCCTTGAAAACTGGTGACCAACATGTCCTTCAGCTTTTGCCATGATGTGATTGTTCCTGGCCGAAGAGAGGAGTACCAGGTTTGTGCAACATTTTTGACTGCCATGACGAAAGATTTCGCCATGACCACTGTGTTGCCGCCATAGGAAGATATTGTTGCTTCGTAACTCATCAGAAACTGCTTCGGATCTGAGTGTCCGTCATACATGGGGAGTTGGGGTGGCTTGTAAGACGGAGGCCAAGGTGTAGCCTGCAGTTCTGCTGACAGAGGAGAAGCATCATCAAAAGCAAAATTTCCATGATGGAAATCCTCATACCAGTCATCCTCGTTGAAGAAGCCCTCTTGATGAAGCTCTCTGTGCTGAGGCCTTCGGTTTTGCTCGTCTTGAGCAAGATGACGAACTTCTTCAGAGGCTTCGTCTATCTGCCTTTGTAGATCAGCTAGCCGAGACATCTTTTCCTTCTTCCTTTGTACTTGCTGATGGAGCATCTCCATATTCCTGATCTCTTGGTCCAAATCGTCCTCCTGGGGCGTTGGACTGGTGGCCTTCCTCTTCTGGCTTCGGGCCTCTCGAAGAGAAAGGGTCTCCTGGTTTGGGTCCAGTGGTTGCAGAGTTGTAGCCCCTGTTGCTGAAGCTTTCTTTGGCGGCATGACGAAGGTCGATCCTTGCCGAAGGTGTTCGAAACTCAAAAAGTGGAAGTGAGTTCACCGGAGGTGGGCGCCAATGTTGGGGACTTGTTCTCAAATGCTTTGGCTTAAGAACAAGGCAACATAGAAAATGTTAAACGTTCGTCCGTCGAAACATTATCTCACTTGGGATATAATGATTTTTGGACGAAGGTTATGAAGGACACACCTTCATAAACATTACATATCATAATGAAGAAAGAATTACATGGAATATAAAAGATAACATAAACAGTTATGTATTATTATTAACTCATTTCTATTTTATTGCTATGAAAAAATAGAAATGATATCGGGTTACAAATGTACCTTTTACTTGAAAGAAAGTAAAAGTACAAGCGTGACGCAAAAGCAAATGCCAAGTCAACGTGAACAGTACGGGAGTACTGTTCACCTATTTATAGGCACGGGTCACAGCCCATGTAAAATTACATCCAGGCCCTTTGCTTTTGATAATAACTCTATAGTAATCTATCAGGGTCTAGATAGTCTTTTCCTCTTTAAGTCGGTTTCCTCTTTTCTGCCATCATGCCGAAGGTTCCTTGCGCACTGCTTCGGCTCTGTTTCATCCTTCGTTCTCTTTGTGTTTCTTCATACAACGATTTTGAGTTGTCCGAAGGGTTCGTGTCCGAAGGTACCTGCTCATGTATTATACTCCAGAAACATTGTCAAATCACGTTTTTGAGGACCTTCGGAAGCCGAAGGCCCCCAACAGAAGGAGTGATGGTTCATTAGCTTTTAAGTGTGTACTAGACGACAAACTCTATTTAGTTGATTTTTCGAAGGAGGAGGCCGGTCTAGATGCATGCTTAATCGCTAAGACTAGCATGGGCTGGCTGTGGCATCGCCGTCTAGCACATGTTGGGATGAAGAACCTTCATAAACTTCTAAAGGGAGAACATGTGTTAGGACTAACCAATGTAACTTTCGAAAAAGATAGACCTTGTGCAGCTTGTCAAGCAGGTAAACAGGTGGGAAGTTCTTATCATAGCAAAAATGTGATGACCACACCAAGACCTTTGGAGCTACTTCACATCGACCTCTTCGGACCCGTCGCCTACCTCAGCATCGGGGAAAGTAAGTATGGTCTTGTTATTGTTGATGATTTTTCCTGCTTCACTTGGGTATTCTTTTTGCAGGATAAAACATAAACCAAAGGGACTCTAAAGCGTTTCCTAAGGAGAGCTCAAGGTGAAAAATATAAGGAGCGACAATGGGTCCGAGTTCAAGAATCTGCAAGTGGAGGAGTACCTTCAGGAGGAAGGAATCAAGCACGAGTTCTCCGCTCCCTACACACCACAGCAAAACGGTGTGGTAGAGAGGAAGAACAGGACGCTTATAGACATGGCGAGGACGATGCTTGGTGAATTCAAGACTCCCGAGCGGTTTTGGTCGGAAGCTGTGAACACAGCCTGCCACGCCATAAACTGGGTCTACCTTCATCGCCTCCTCAAGAAGACGTCGTACGAACTTCTAACCGATAACAAACCCAACGTATCATACTTTCGTGTCTTTGGGAGTAAATGTTATATTCTAGTGAAAAAAAGTAGAAATTCCAAATTTGCTCCCAAGGCTGTAGAAGGGTTTTTGTTAGAATATGACTCAAATACAAAGGCGTATAGGGTCTGCAACAAATCATCAGGTTTGGTTGAAGTCTCTAGCGACGTTGTATTTGATGAGACTAATGGCTCTCCAAGAGAGCAAGTTGATCTTGATGATGTAGATGAAGATGATGTTCCAATGGCCGCAATACGCACCATGGCAATTGGAGATGTGCGACCACAGGAACAAAAAGAGCAAGATCAACCTTCTTCCTCAACAACGGTGCATCCCCCAACTCAAGACGATGAACAGGTTCATCAAGAAGAGGCGTGTGATCAAGGGGGAGCACAAGATGATCAAGTTATGAAGGAAGAAGCACCACAAGCCCCTCCCACTCTAGTCCGAGCGACGATTCAAAGGAATCATCCCGTCGACCAGATTTTGGGTGATATAAGCAAGGGAGTAACTACTCGCTCTAGATTAGTTAATTTTTGTGAGCATTACTCGTTTGTCTCTTCTATTGAGCCTTTCAGGGTAGAAGAGGCCTTGCTAGATCCGGACTGGGTGTTAGCCATGCAGGAAGAGCTCAATAACTTCAAGCGAAATGAAGTTTGGACCCTGGTGCCACGTCCAAATCAAAACGTTGTGGGAACCAAGTGGGTGTTCCGCAACAAGCAAGACGAGCACGGAGTGGTGACAAGGAACAAGGCTCGACTTGTGGCAAAAGGTTATGCCCAAGTCGCAGGTTTGGACTTTGAGGAGACTTTTGCTCCTGTGGCTAGGCTAGAGTCTATTCGCATTTTGTTAGCCTATGCCGCTCACCATTCCTTCAGGTTGTTTCAAATGGATGTAAAGAGCGCCTTCCTCAACGGGCGAATCAAGGAGGAGGTGTACGTGGAGCAACCCCCTGGCTTTGAGGATGAACGGTACCCCAACCATGTGTGTAAGCTCTCTAAGGCGCTCTATGGACTTAAGCAAGCCCCAAGAGCATGGTATGAATGCCTTAGAGATTTTCTAATTGCTAATGCTTTCAAGGTTGGGAAAGCCGATCCAACTCTTTTCACTAAGACTTGTGATGGTGATCTATTTGTATGCCAAATTTATGTCAATGACATAATATTTGGTTCTACTAACCAAAAGTCTTATAAAGAGTTTAGCAGGGTGATGACACAGAAATTTGAGATGTCTATGATGGGCGAGTTGAACTACTTCCTTGGGTTTCAAGTGAAGCAACTCAAGGACGACACCTTCATCTCTCAAACGAAGTACATGCAAGATTTGCTCAAGCGGTTCGGGATGAAGGACGCCAAGCCCGCAAAGACTCCAATGGGAACCGACGGACATGTCGACCTCAACAAAAGAGGTAAGTCCGTTGATCAAAAGGCATACCGGTCTATGATAGGATCCTTGCTTTATTTATGTGCTAGTAGACCGGATATTATGCTTAGCGTATGCATGTGTGCTAGATTTCAATCCGATCCAAGGGAATGCCACCTAGTGGCTGTTAAGCGAATACTTAGATATTTAGTTGCTACGCCTTGCTTCGGGATCTGGTATCCAAAGGGGTCTACCTTTGACTTGATTGGATACTCAGACTCCGATTATGCTGGGTGCAAGGTTGATAGGAAGAGTACATCAGGGATGTGCCAATTCCTAGGATGGTCCCTGGTGTCGTGGAGTTCTAAGAAACAAACTTCCGTTGCCCTATCCACCGCTGAGGCTGAGTACGTTGTCGCAGGACAGTGTTGCGCGCAACTACTTTGGATGAGGCAAACCCTCCGGGACTTTGGCTACAATGTGAGCAAAGTCCCACTCCTATGTGATAATGAGAGTGCAATCCGCATGGCGGATAATCCTGTTGAACACAGCTGCACTAAGCACATAGACATCCGGCATCACTTTTTGAGAGACCACCAACAAAAGGGAGATATCGAAGTGTTTTATGTGAGCACCGAGAACCAGCTAGCCGATATCTTTACCAAGCCTTTAGATGAGAAGACCTTTTGCAGGTTGCGTAGTGAGCTAAATGTCTTAGATTCGTGGAACTTGGATTGATCTATAGCATACATGTGTTTTACGCCTTTGATCATGTAATTTATGCATTTCAATCGATTTTGTTCATTTGTAGTGCTCAAGTTGTACCCATGACCCCCGGACCTCACAAGTCCATTTGCAAGTGATGCACTTATTTAGGGGGAGGCATGCTACAACTTGACACTTTGAGACTAACCTTGTGTTTGAGTTTATTTGTTTTAGTCTCAAAAGTGGATTGAAAGGGAAAGGTGGACTTGGACCATGAAAGACTTCCACTGCACTCCGATGAAAGAGTAATTTACTCCAAGTTCATCTTCATGCTCTTATTGCCTTTTTACTCGTAATTGACGATTTTGGTGAGGCAATGGGGTTTTAGGGCCAACAATGATCCCGTTTTGGTGCTTGATGCCAAAGGGGGAGAAATTAAGGCCAAAGCAAGCAAATGGATCAGCTACCACTTGAGAATTTTGAAAATAGTAGAGCTAGAACCTTTGTTTTGTCAAAATACTCTTATTGTCTCTTGTGGGGAGAATGTTTGATTATGGGAAAAAGGGGGAGTTTTTTGAATCTTTGATTAATTTCTCTTGGAATATCTCTCTTTATGCCTCAACAAGTGTGTTTGACTTAGAGATAGGAAATTGAATTTGATTTGCAAAAATAAACCAAGTGGTGGCGAAAAACGATCCAAATATGTCAAATCTAGTCAAAGACTATTTTTGTTCTCAATTGCTTTGATGTTGCACTTCCATTTATTGCTCTTTGATGTGTTGGCATAAAACACCAAAAAGGGGGAGATTGAAAGGGAAATGTGCCCTTGGGCCATTTCTAGTATATTTTGGTGATTAAGTGCACAACACATATTAAAGTGAGTAATTATGTGCCAAATGATGAATAAAGTGCAAATCAACAAGAAGGTATGATTCTAGACTTAGTACATTGGTTTTTGTGTGCTAATATATTTGTCTAAGTGCTTGAATCAGGAAAAGAAAGGGATTGGAAAGAGCTGGCTGTGTTCAGCCAGCTGCTGCTCAGTCTGGGTGCACCGGACTGTCCGGTGGTGCACCAGACAGTGTCCGGTGTGACAGGCTGGCTCTAGCGAACTGGACACTCTCGGGAATTCGTCGGCGGCGTACGACTATAATTCACCGGACTGTCCGGTGGTGCACCGGACTGTCCGGTGAGCCAAAGGCCGCCAGCACAACGGTCGGCCGCGCAATCCGCGCGCGACGCGTGGCCCCAGCCAACGGTCGGCTGGGGGCGGTGCGCCAACGGCTACAATTCTGCAACGGTCGGCTGTGTCATTTTAGGAAGGAGATCCGCACCGGACAATGAACAGTGGATGTCCGGTGGTGCACTGGACTGTCCGGTGCGCCACACGACAGAAGGCAAGAATTGCCTTCCGAGAATGCCTCCAATGTCTCTTAGCTGCCTTGGGGCTATAAAAGGGACCCCTAGGCGCATGGAGGAGTCACCCAAGCATACTTTGAGCATTCTAAGTCTTCCACAATCCATCTCCACGCACTTTATTGACTTTCTTAGTGATTTGAGCTCTGTTCTAGTAGTGAACTTATTGCGATTCATTTGAGCTCAAGTCTTGGCTGTGTGTGTGCGTATTGCTGCGGATTTGTGTGTGTTGCTTCCCTCCCTTACTCTAAGTGCTTTCACTTTGATCTTTTGTTGTAAGGGCGAGAGACTCCAAGTTGTGGAGATTCCTCGCAAACGGGAAAGAGTATAAGAAAGAAAACAACCGTGGTATTCAAGTGGATCATTGGATCACTTGAAAGGGGTTGAGTGCAACCCTCGTCCATTGGGATGCCACAACGTGGAGTAGGCAAGTGTTACTTGGCCGAACCACGGGATAAATCATCATGTCTCTTGTGCTTGTTTTCTTTGTGACTATTGTGTTTCACAAGAGCTCGATTCTTGGCCACTTGATTCTATTGTGCTAACTCTTAATCAAGTTTTGTGGCTATAAGTTTTAAGTTTTTACAGGATCACCTATTCACCCCCCCTCTAGGTGCTCTCAAGCTGACCCTTGCTGTCTCACACCCCCCATAGGAGAAGAACATGTGTTTCAAGTGGAGCCACGCATCGAGGAGTTCAATTCGATCTAGGTGGCGTCTCCCAGTCGACTTTTCTGGCGTCAAGGATGGATTTTAGATCTTTTTATATTTACCTTTTATTTTGTAAGACTTCCGCTATGTAATTAGTACTATGATTATATTGTGACATTTATCTCTATACACTCTTTATTATTTATGTTGTCTCCTTTGGCGCATGTATGAGATGCACCCGGCTTTGTCCCTTAAAGCCCGAGGTGTTACAGTCATGCTACTTAAAAAAACTTAGGCCCTGTTTGGTTTGATGGACTAAAGATTAGTCCCTCCATTTTAGTCTCATTTAGTTCCTAAATTGCCAAACGATAGGACTAAAATAGGGACTAAACTGCTTTAGTCTCTAGTCCCTCAAGATGTGGCTAAAAGGGACTAAAACATATTAATTCCACATTTACCCCTCATTTAGTTCAATTGTACTAATAGCAAGAGAATGTTAAAGACCATTTTAGTCTTCTTATAAGTCATTTAGTATATTCTTACTAATTTTAGTCCCTAGAACCAAACAGGTTAGGGACTAAACTTTAGTCCCTAGACTAAAGAAACCAAATAGGGCCTTACACTGCTAACATAGCTCTGTAACTTTGTTACAATGATCATCTTCAAAATGTGTATAAAATAAATGTTACAGAGATCTAAAATTGGACAAATACCATTAATATGCACTTCCAATGTCTGAACCAATTCAGAAAACACAACAATCTGACAGCCCTACTTTAGACACCTTTTTTTCTACTAGTTGCATATGGTTAGGGCTACCGCATTTGATAAATAATGATCTCCTATAGTTACTTTACAGGTTTGTTACAACAACTTTTCTCAAAATGTTCATGGTTTAAAACTACTGGGGTCCACAAATGGGTAAATAGATGTGGTTTTGGACTGAATCCAACTAACCAAATCTGAACTTTTACAATTTGCTCCAAATTCTTCCACACAACTTGGAAATCTCCAAATATGAAAGGTGTTCACTATTCCAAGCTCTACATCTTTGATATATGGACTTTTAGCAAAACATAGCTAGATCTTAAAATCCACTTTTGGGCTAGTTTAGAGTTGAAATTGGACTTCATTTGCTTCAAGTGTTTCATCAACATACTCCATCATCTTAAAAGCAAAATTACCCCTTAAGTTCAAAACCAACTTTGATATATAGAGCTCATGACCAAATTGCCATTGGTTTTAAAGTTGTCTTCTTTAACTAGATTTCAAACAAGGTCTCTAAACTTCCTTGCTCTCTCTTCGAAACAACACAACATTACACTTTTGCAAATTATTACCCTAGTGAATGCATTCTAGGTGTATCAAGCAAGATGATGCGAGTGCATATGATGGCATGCCAAGATTTTAGTTCTCATAACACAAGGGGTGTTATAGTGGAACACCGTCCCTACCTCCCGGACCGCGGGAGTGGGAGCCGGTGGAGTCACCGTGGAAGCAACATGTGTTGACGTCGTCGTTCTAGGTGCGAGGCTAACTCCAGACATGTCCCTTGTAAGGGATTCTATGTTGTCGGCCTGTCCCGAAGCGTCAGCTAGGCGAGGAGCGCTGCTCGTAGCACGGTGGCAGTTGTTCCATCTCCATCTTCTCCAGCGAGAAGGACGGTGGTGGAGGTCTGGGTGCCCCTCCTCTGGCCAGGGGAGCAAGCGTGGTCATGATCCCCTGCCTAGGAGAGACGGTAGTTGGAGTCGGTGTGGTGTATAGGTGGGAGGAGCACCATGTCATAATCAAAGCCAAGGGACATGAACTCGAGACTCCCAAACTAAATCACTGTGCCGAGCTGCAAAGGGTGTTCAGGATTAGCCATCTGGATCCTTAATGGGAATGTGTCATAAACACGCAGCGAGCCCCTACATGGCGCGCTAACTGTTAGTGTTTTGACCTGAGGGTCCTAACCAACAAGTGAATTTATGTTGCATGCCCTGGCCCATAAGTGTGGTGCAAGAAGACACAAGATTTATCCTAGTTCGGGCAAGAGAAGGCCCTACTTCCAGCGAGGGGGATGAGACTTATATCATCTTGCACCTAGGTGCTCATAGTAGGGGGTACAAGTTGGTCAAGAGAGGGAGTGAGTCCCAAGTCTCTAAGAGTGATTGAGGCAAGTGCCAATATCGGGAGTGAAGAGCAAACAGTGAAGTGTATTGTGTTTTTCCTCTTCTCCTTTGGAGACCCTGGACTCCTCCTTTTATAGTTGCAAGGGGAAGCCCAGGAGTTACAAGGGTTGTCACACTGTTGTTGTGATCGGAGGAGACGAGTCCGAGACCCTGTGGCAGTATGGTCAACGGGATGGCCCTTGTCCTGGGCGTTGTCTTTGATCATCAAAAGGATGTCTGATCCCTATAACCCTTGCTTTGATCGGGTAGAGAACCGATGTCGGGGTCGAGGGAACGGACGCGTTCCTGAGCCTATCATGTGAGGGGCGCGAATGAGACATTTATAAGTATGTCGATTCGTAGTGGTTGAAATAGTGCTCGACATGGTAAAAAGTGTGTGGTAGTCTGGCTCGTGCGTCATTTGGGATGGCGGAAAGCGGATTGGACACCGGCCTTGCGGTTTCTGTAGCCATCCCGTCTTCAGCGGGGTTCGCGGGAGGGTCGGCGACGACGTGCATATCTCTGTCAGTGCTGTTGGCCGAGGCCAGGCTCGGGTGAGGCGAAGTTTTCTCCTAGGGCCGAGGCCGTGAGAAGTCGTTGCATGTCCTGCTCGGAGTTGTTGAAACAGTAACCGAAGTGGGGGAACAGTGCCCCGTATTCACGCCTATGCATTGTTGCAGGCGCTAAAAGTATATTAGACTGTGTCGCGTCATCCTTTGTTGACTTATACTCAGCCTTGCTTGTGGCATAATTTCCTTACAAGTACTTCCTTGGATGAATTGGTTGATGGTGTGACTTGGCCTTCATCCCTGCCACTGGGATAGACGGTCGAGTGGGTTGCTGCCTCTGCAGAAGAAGACCAGGAGCAGTAGCGTGACCAAGCTTTGTCATGTTACTCGGTTTTCTCCGTTAGTTATTTCCGTTGCATTAAAGGCTATGGTTACTTTTTTTTGAAACTCCGATAATGTAATCGCTATTGATACTTCCTTAATTTATGGTATTATGTTGACATACTCGGATTTAAGGGGCAAACCTATCTGCGTCTCAAATGTGTGCTAGGGTCAAGTCTCACATATATGATGACTCATGGTACAGAAACGAATGTCACATCTTTACTATATAATAGGAGTTCTGTACAAAATAGCTAAATAATTACATCATACGAAGACAACGATTCCCTACAACCATAGTTGACTGGGAGACAACGGCCTAGACCTCTCACGAACTCATCGCGACATCCTTCATGCTCCTTATCTTGTGGTACCTGTCCCAAAAAGTTATGCTAGATGTCTATGTGCTTAGGCGGTTGTGTTCAACGGGATTGTCCACCAAATGAATTGCACTCTCATTATCACATAGGAGTGGGATTTTGCTCAAATTGTAGTCAAAGTCCTGGAGGGTTTGCCTCATCCAAAGTAGTAGTGTGTAACACTGTCCTGCGGCAACATACTCGGCCTTGGAGGTGGATAGGGCAACAAAAGTTTGTTTCTTTGAGCTCCAGGACACCAGGGACCTTCCCAGAAACTAACAAGTCCCTGATGTACTCTTCCTATCAACCTTGCACCTGGCATAGTCGGAGTCTGAGTATCCAATTAAGTCAAAGGTAGACCCCTTAGGATATCAGAGCCCGATGTAAGGCGTATGAACTAAATATCTAAGAATATGCTTCACAGCCACAAGGTGAAATTCCTTGGGATCGGATTGAAATCTAGCACATATGCAAACTAAAAGCATAATGTTCAGTCTACTTTCACAAAGATAAAGCAAATATCATATCATACACCTGTAAGCCTTTTGATCTACGTACTTACCTCCCATGTTGAGGTCCAAATGTTCGTCAGTCCCCATTGGTGTCTTAGCAGGCTTTGTGTCCTTCATCCCAAACTTTTTATGTACATCTTTGATGTACTTGGTTTGAAATAGAATGTCCCTTGCTTGAGTTGCTTTACTTGGAATCCAAGAAAGTAAGTCAACTCCCCCATCATGGACATCTCAAATTTCTGAGCCATAACCCTGCTAAACTCTTCATAAGACTTTTTATTAGTAGAACCAAATATTATGTCATCGACATATATGTGGCATACAAACAAATCACCATTGCAAGTCTTAGTAAAAAGAATTAGATCAACTTTCCCGACCTTCAAAGCATTAGAAATAAGGAAGTCCCTAAGGCATTCATACCATGCTCTTGGGGCTTGCTTAAGTCCATAGAGCGCCTTAGAGAGCTTGTACACATGGTCGGGGTACCAGTCATCCTTAAAGCTAGGGGGTTGTTCTACGTACATCTCTTTCTTGATTGGCCCATTGAGGAAAGCGCTCTTCATGTTCATTTGAAAAAGCTTAAAGGAATGGTGAGCAACATAGGCTAACAATATTCAAATAAACTCAAGCCTAGATACAGGAGCGAAAGTCTCCTCAAAATCCATACCTGCGACTTGAGCATAACCTTTTGCTACAATACTTGCTTTGTTTCTTGTTACCACTCCATATTTGTCTTTCTTGTTGCGAAACACCCACTTGGTGCCCACAACATTTTGCTTTGGATGTGGCACCAGGCTCATACTTCATTTCTCTTGAAGTTGATGAGCTCGTCTTGCATGGCCAACACCCAGTCCGGATCCTCCAAGGCTTCTTCTACCCTGAAAGGCTCAATAGAAGAAAAAAAGAATAGTGCTCACAAAAGTTTGCAATACGTGAACGGGTGGTTACTCCCTTGCTAATGTCACCAAGAATCTGATCCACTGGATGATCTCTTTGAATGTTGGTGCAGACATGGGTTCAAGGTGCATGTGGTACTTCTTCTTCCGCCCTTCCATCTTGTTCTTGTGCTCCCCCTTGATCCATGCCATTGTCTTGATTCGATTGTTCTTTATCTTGAGTTGGGGTTGTGCCATTGTCACACCCGGTTTTGGAAGGTAAACCGAATGCGAACCATGTACGTGCCAGGATTAGAAACTCACATACACAGCGATTACATAATTGGACATCATCACACATTGCTTGAAATAAATAGCGGAAAAGGTACTTTGTTACATAAAGATGTCCAAGATATCCATAGTGTCATTAACATAACATTGTAATTAACATTATCAAAGTGCGGAAAAGCGAACGTAGCAAATATGGCCTTCACAGGCAGCTGTCTGGGGGTTTGCCACTAACATAACTAGAACTCATCGTAGTCCTGAAACTCCTCAAAGTCCACCATGTTGCCAGCATCTCATCCTGAGCACTAAATACAGTGGGGACAACCTGGGGTGGGGGTGGTTTTTAAAGCAAGGGTGAGTACACATCTACGTACTCAGCAAATGTCCCGTTTGGCTAAAGTGGACTACCTGTATGTGGAGTTAAGGTTAAGAAGTTTTTTTAGTTGGTCAAGTATTTATTACTAATAGTAGAGCCAAATTTTAGTAATAAACCTAGTTATTACCCAAAAGTACTCCCTCCATGAGGAAATACTAGAGATCAGAGTTATATTCAACATCAGTAACCATCATCATAAAAGAGTATCCAAAGTTCTTCTAATCAAATAGCACGACTGATATATCAGTTTCTAACACTCTGTAGAGGTTGCACGCTTTACCCACGAGTCGTGATTCCCGTTCTGCCTAGAGATCATGACTCCCCATTGATCACTACCAAGGTGACCTAGCAGGGTCTCACTACGTAGCCTTTACAAAGACTCCTCTGGTGCATAGCTGCTCGTTAGGTTTTGCCAGTCGTACAAACACAATACTCCTCCCTAAGGTGGGTGACTAACAAAACCAAATCGAATGAACCTCGGCACCCCCCTTAGCAGAGCGAGCACTATGCCCCGGCCCCCATTAATGGTCCTCCGGCAAAGCCAACTACACCCCTAGATTCGTCTAATTATTCAGCTAAGGGCGTTCCATTCCACCCTCATGGTTGCACTATTATCCCGGGTGGTCACTCAACAAACAAGTCCTTACGAAGAGTGTTGGAACTTGCTCTCAGCAGCAAAGAAGCCAAGAAGAATGAACGGTGGTGACAACAGGGTTGCGTGCTCGGGGGCAATAGCTCTGTTAATCTAGCCTCTCACGGGCACTGTGCGGGGGTATTTATAGGTATCTGAGTGCCCAGCGCCTTGTGTTAAGGACGCATGTGCCCTCAGACACCTAGTTTATCCCTAGAATATTCCCATAAAGCAGGGTTACAAGCTGTAATTACAAGAATGCCTTTACAAACTAGGCCCGTAACACAAAGGCGGCCACGCGGGGCCCGTTACAATGGGCCAGATCACACGTGGGCCTCAGAGCAGGACGAGGACGTGCTGCGGGGAGACGTCACCGCAGGCCTTCGTCTGGTGCTGAATGAAGCGAAGGGTGTCCCTGCCCGTTTTGTCTTTGTCATACCAGTGACTGCAGCGAAAGGCGACGAGCGAAGGGTGGCGTCTTTGCCTTCGCCCCAACATTTGCCCTCCGAGGGACCAGTTCGACAAAGTCACCTGGTGCCGAAGACGTCGCTAGATGGCGGAGACGCTGCCCTCGCTCGAAGTGGTTCCGCGGGGGTTTTCGATGTGACCGTTGATGGACGGCGTACTGTTGGATTGCGGGTTTCCCGAAGCGCCGCGCCCTGTCGGATTGCGGGTTTCCCGAAGAGCCGCGCCCTGCCTATAAAAGGGGGCGGGGGTCGGTGCTTTTTGAACTTTGCCTTCCGCGCTCCGCGAAAACCCTAGCCGCCGCCCGCCTTGCTGCTCGTCTGCCCGCCGTGCTCTTGATCGCCGGAGATCTGGCTCGAGTGAAGCAGACCGCCCGCCGCCGCCGACGGTACGTAGCAATGTCGTCCTCTTCTTCTTCCACCGACACCACGCCGCCGGCGGCCGCCTCGTCTGAGGAGACGTTGAGTAGCTTGATGGTGGAGGAGTTGCGCGCCGGCGACTCTGTTGATTTTGGTGTGTCACGGATGACGTCAGCCCGCGTTGAAGATATGCAGCGGTTGGGCTACTTTGGCGGCAGAGTTGCTCGTGCTCCGGGGACGGAGGAAGTCCCCGAGCCGGAGGGTGAGTTGGTCGTTTTCGAGGCGTTCTTCGCCGCCGGTCTCCGCTTGCCTGCGCACCGGTTTGTTGGCGAAGTCCTGCGTAGATTCAATGTTCAAATACATCAGCTGACACCGAATGCCATGGTGGCGCTGGCGAAGTATGTCTGGGCGACGACTTCGTACGGCGGACAGCCGTCGGTTGAAGTTTTTGCGAAGAATTATTGTTTGCATTGGCAGAAGAGGATGGTTGGGGACGGAGTTGCCCAGTTCGGGTCATGCACATTCACGCCGAAGACCGGCAAGACCACAATGCCAGTAGTGGAGTTGGTTCCGTGCGCCCGCAACAAGTGGGGCAATTGGAATGAATTTTGGTTTTACGTTGCTGAGGGTGCTGTCGAAGGCCATGAGGGACTCCCCATGTCTGAGATGTGCTCTCATTATTACTCTGCGTATCCGCCCTTTGAAGTGGCAGAAGAGGATGCAGACGAAGGGGCCCTTCGGTGCGCCGCCGGTCAGAGCAGTGGGCGTGATTTAGTTGAAGAGTTCGTGGCGTACGGGGTCTGGCCCTTGGCGCACGGCTAGGCGTTGGGCGAAGTGTGCCCTCGCCAGATGCCTTTTCACGGAGGAAGGGTGGTGCGAAGTCCTGCCTTCGCACTGAATTTGCGAAACCGTGACCCGGCCGCCTTTGTGCGTGATGCGGAGGACTTGGCGGTTCGGCTCGTGGGACGTTACGTGCCGAGGACGGAAGGCCAGCGTAGCTTTGATATCCGCGGGTCAAATGACCGTTTGAACAGGGTCTTCGAATTAAATCAATTGCCGTACGACGGCTATCCCGGTCAAGACGAAGCGGACCGCCGTGGGAAGAAACCGGCGGTGGAGACTAGAGACGACCCTGCGCCGGCGGTCGCCACTTCCTCGAAAAAGAGAAAATTAGGTACTGCGATGGGAGGACTTGGGGTGTCTGACAGTTTTGCTAGAGAGTTGATGAGGACGTGTGCGGCCCCGGGGGAAAGGATGTCTTCGCCCGAGCTCCGGGAGTCTTCAGCTCGGATGCTGAGGGTTACCGGGGGCTGCTGGCCTAGAAATGTTCCTATCCCCTGCGTGGCTGAGGAGGACTGTTTTACATCTCGTATGGTTCATCGGTGGAGAGTTTTTCCTTACGGGCGAAATATCGGTGCTGTTGTGTGGGCAGTGATGGACAAGGATCGCCAAGGTGCGGCGCAAAAACGCCAGGCGACTGTCCGGCTGCATGAAGCTAGGCCGAAGAGGCAGCGGGGGGCTCCGAAGGCTGCGGCCTCCGGCGGAGGCAAGCCGCCGCTGGCGGCGAAGGCGGGCGCCTCTGCACCCAGCAAGGCGCCGGAGGCAACGGCGGGCGCTGGAGGCTCCAAGTCAACGAAGGTGGTGCCGCCGGCCAGCGGAGTGGCGGAGGCCTCGAAGGCGGCCCGAGCGTTGCCGTTGTCGGGCAAGCGCGTTGCCGACTTCGGCACCGATATTACTATAGACGACTATCTTGGTGGTAAGTCTTTGGCCTGTTATTATTATTATTTTTTTTTCTTTTTTTTTAATTCGAAGATGCGTTGCAGGGTCGGACGAGGGGCAGCTTGCTATGGTTGCGCCTGGCGCGGAGACCGCGACGGCGGCCATAGTGCCGAGGACGAGGGGCGAGGCCCTTGGCGCCGGAGGCGAGGTGTCGGCCCTCGCGGTGGTTAGGGATGAGGCGAGCGCAGCGACACGCCGGCTGAAGGGAGTGACGGAGGCGCTGAGTCAGGCGACGGAGGCGCTGAGTCAGGTCCGCTGAGTTATACTCTCTCCCCCACCTCTTTCTTTTGGGGCAACGGCCTTACGTGTGCTCTGCAGGTGGCTGACTTCGCCAGCCGTACTGCATCGGGGGCCCTCACGGCATCTGTGTCTGCCGAAGTCGAGAGACTTCGAACACAACATGCAGACGCTGTCCGTGAGAAGTCGGCCTCCGACAGCAAGTGCCGTAAGCTGACGGACAGGGTGGCCGCCCTGGAGAGGGAGAAGGCCGACCTCCGGCGCCAGCTGGCGGCGGAGAGGAGGGAAGCCAACGAGGCCGTCGCCAAGGGGCAGGCTGCGCATGCGGAGGCCAAGCTGGCGCGGGCGAAGGGCAATCTTGCCAAGGAGCTCGCCGGACATCAGCAAAAGCGGCTCACCGCCCTGGAGAGCCGCGCGAAGGAGGCCGAGGCCGCGATGCATGCGGAGGCCGAACGGACGCGCACGCAGCTTATGGATACATATCGTGAGCTGGGTGCGCGGACTGGTGACTTCGAGGTGCCGGACCGAGAGCCCGGGCTTCGCTGTCTGCAGTGGGTGCAGGAGGAGCTGCTGGAACTTCCAGCCGTCGCGGGGGGGTTGATGTCGTACGCCTCCCTGGTCACCTGTGAGGGGGCGATGAACGCTCTCTCCCGCGAAGGGTGCCGGCACTTCGAGGCCTTCGACCAGGCGGATGAAGAATTTGATCGAGATATCTATAAGGTCGAAGACCCCGTTGTGAAGGAATCCGCCGGGGCCCTTTATGACCGGATGTGGGGTCTGTACGGTCGTGAGGTGGTCAGGGAGCGGGCCGAGACTGCGAGGGCTCAGGTAACGTTGTTGTTTGTTTGGCGGTTGCTGAATGCAGGCTGTGCGTGTGTTTGCTGAATCTGTGTGTCTTGTCTTAGGCAGAGCGCGGCGAGCGGGTGGACGACTTCGGGGCCCTAAACAGCGCGCTGCCAGGCCCGGAGCCGACCCTCGCGGAGGCTGTGACTGGGGTCGCCCTGGAGCCAACCCCGGGGACCGCAGCGATCGCGACGGCTGCCCCCACATCCGCTGTGGCCGGCGAAGACCTGCCCCCGACGGTGGCCGAAGGCGCCCCTGATGCCCCCGCAGCTGCTGTGCCGAGTGCTGAAGATCCCGCGGCGGTGGCGGCGGAGCCAAGGGCGGAGCCAACGGCGGAGGCTCCCGCAGCGTCAGGGCCTTCGCAGGTGGCGTAGTAGGTGTTTAGGGTTGGGGAATTTTTGGATGCTGTGCTGAATTTTGGTTGCTGCGCAGGTTCAAGATTTTGGGCCTGCGCACGCAACCGCTACTACTGAGTTTTTGGCGGCTTCGACCGCGGAAGGTGGGAATGAATATGGTGGGTCTGTATCTGAGTTTTTTGATTTTACTGACTCTGGGAGCTCGGTTGAGTGGACTGGGGAGTCGTCGGAGGAGGACTTGGATTATTTTGCGGCCTTGGACGTGGCTGCGGCGGAGGCTTCGCCACACGCCACGGACGCGCCAGACGTGCCAGGCCCTAGCACCGGGCGCCGACGACGAAGGGCGGTTGCAAAACGTAGGGTTAGCGCGGAGGAGGGGGCTCGGCTTCGTGTGAGTAGGGCTGGCCGTCAGGAACTGTTGTCTTTGCCGGCCGCTGCGAGTACAGGGGAAAGGGAACTGCGAAGTCTTTTTGCGGGTGAGGAGCTTAGGATAATGTTATTTAATTATAGAGAGATGGGACTTATTCCTAAGGTTGAGCCGATGTAGAGTGTGGTGCCCTCGCTTGTATATGTGTAGGGGTTTGTACGATGAAGTTGTGTGCCCTCGCGTGCCTGTGCCTGCGAGGACGTTGTGTGCCTTTGTCTGGTATGGTTGGTTATGCGGTGCTGTTGTGATTATAGTCGTTCTTAGCACGGATGGTTTGATGCTATCGTTTCTGCTTTTGTTGTACTAGTTCGGTTGCGCCCTTAGGCGGCTTCTGCGCGGAGTCTTTGCGATAGACTTCGGGTTTTTTCGCACTTGTTGTGCTTAGTCCGGCTGCACCCTTAGGCGACTTCTGCGCGGATAGTCTTCGCGATAGACATCGGGTTTTTTCGCACTTGTTGTGCTTCGTCCGGCTGCACCCTTAGGCGACTTCTGCGCGGATAGTCTTCGCGATAGACATCGGATTTTTTCGCACTTGTTGTGCTTAGTCCGGCTGCACCCTTAGGCGACTTCTGCGCGGATAGTCTTCGCGATAGACATCGGATTTTTTCGCACTTGTTGTGCTTCGTCCGGCTGCACCCTTAGGCGACTTCTGCGCGGATTTGTCGCACGCGAGGGTGGCTAGCGCTTAGCCTCGCGGTGACTTCGAATTGGTCGAATGCCGAAGACCGTTGTCGCGGTCTTTTTTCGACACATGTTTTTGCGGGGGATTTTTCTCACATATATTACATGGCTCCGCCTCGTTAAAAACCTCACCCCCCGGGAGGAAAAGAGTGCGGGCCGGTACAAGATTGTTTGCGGCGAATTACAAGGGCGAAATCAGCCCTAAATGGGTCAAACAAAAAATTTGCGAAGGTTGTCGATGTTCCAGGAGTGCTCCAGGTCCTCGCCATTTGGCGTTGTGAGCCTGTAAGCGCTGGGGGAAGCTTTTGACTTGACTATGAAGGGGCCCTCCCACTTGGGCTCCAACTTGCCCTTGGACTCCGTCCGAGCTGTTCGGACGAGTACGAGGTCCCCCTCGCTGAACTCCCTCGGGATGACTGCGTGGTCGCGCCATGCTTTGGTCTGGGCTTGGTATTTGTTTAGGGCCTGCAGGGCGAAGACCCGGTCTCCGTCAATGAGATCTTTTGAAGTTGGCTCGTCCACGTCGGGGACGGCTGACGGAACTGTACGCGGGGACCCATGCTTTATTTCTTGCAGGGTCATTGCCTCCGATCCGTATAGAAGGCGGAAAGGAGTGAACCCGGTCGCCCTGCACTCAGTTCTGTTTAGCGCCCAGACTGCCTCCGGTAATAAATCGGTCCATCTGCCTTTTTTTCATCGAGGAGCATCTTTTTGACAGCTGTGAATATTTTCCCATTGGCACGCTCCACGACCCCGTTGGACTGCGGATGATAGACTGAAGCGAAGGCAAGCTTGGTGCCGATGGAGAAACAAAAATCCTTGAAATCTTGGCTGTCGAACTGCTTGCCGTTGTCAACTGTTAGCTCGGACGGTACTCCGAAGCGGCAAACGATGTTCTGCCAGAAGAATTTTTGGGCAGTCTTTGATGTGATTGTGGAAACAGCCCTCGCTTCAATCCATTTGGTGAAGTATTCGACGGCTACGAAGGCGAACTTAAGGTTCCCCTGAGCGGTGGGCAGGGGCCCGACGATGTCCAGGCCCCAGCGCTGGAGAGGCCATGTATGGGCAATCAGCTTTGTATATTGCGAGGGGTTGCCTGACCGAGGAGAGAACTTCTGGCAGGCTTCGCAGGACCTCGTGACCCGATTTGCGGCGCAGATCATTGCGGGCCAGTAAAACCCTTGTCGGATCACCTTGGCAGCCAGGGCCCTTGGCCCTGCGTGCGAGCCGCACGTGCCACTGTGGACTTCGCGTAGGATCTGCATGCCTTCAGTTTCGGTGACGCATTTAAGCATTGGCTGACTGACCCCTTTCTTGTATAATTGGCCCTCAATCAGTGCGAAGTCCCGGCTTCGATGTCTGAGGCGCTTTGCCTCACTGACGTCAGTTGGATGATAGTACCCCTGTAGGAACAGGGTTATTGGTGTCCGCCAGTCTTCGGTCATGATTAGGTTGACTATACGGTGGCCTTCGGGGCTCCGGACGGCAAGCGTGCCGATGGTGTGAAAGAACACGTCGGAGGGCAAGGGCTCGCCCCTGGCGGCAGCCTTGGCCAATGCGTCGGCCTCCTTGTTACACTGATCCCACACAATGGATGATACCAAAAAAAACCTTTCTACAAAACTTATGCAGCACATAGAGAAAGAAAGTATTGCAAAATCCGGCAGCACCTCCCTTGAAAGTAGCATAACAAGGGAAGCATATAGTTTATACAGGATATAAAAGAAAGATAATTGCCATAGTATAATCAAAATGCAACGGTAGAAAAGAACATTCATGACCAGACAAAAGATAGACATCTCAGCCCACCAAACTAAACAGTTCAACTACCATGAAGATTAGAATGTAATAATTCCCTAGACTTGACCCTTCCTGTTTAACATCATTAATAATCAGTTATTCCTTTATTTAAAAGTGTGGTGGCCGTGCTGCTACATCCCTTCTTTCCCAAAGCAAAGATCAGGTGCCTGCATCAGACAATGCAAGAGTGAGATGACACATCTCAGCAAGTAAAAAAAACAAACAACAGTTGGACAATGCAAGCCAACCGTGCATAAGCAACCACATGGTTCCCAACTTCTTCCTTAAATATTAATTTGCAGCAAGTAAGCAAGTAATCAATTACTCAATGCCAAGATGAATTACAAAGTAAAGATCCACCTTATCCACATCACCAAAATAGGTTCCACACTTCACCCATGAATGCACATGGCTACAGATGCAACATGACTTCTGCCTTCATACCTCTAAGGATATGAAGCTGCATCATACCCCTTCTCGGGAAACATATGATGCTCATTGTACCGGTACGGTCGGACCATAAGATCGCGACGAAAACTTCAATGCAATGGATGATGAATGCATTATGCATGTCAACAACATGAGTTCTTCCCAAATAAAATGTGCTAGACATATACTTCCACCCATTTCACATCAATAACCACATGGGTAACATGATCAAACCACACCCTCCACATGTATAATCAATAAAGCATGAATATTTTCAAACGATGGTACCCAATTAGGAATATGGATACGAACACAAATAGCACAAACATAATCAAGTATGAGACTCTTCAATCAAAAGACGAAATAACCATCACTGTTTTACTTGCCTTTACCGAAGTTCGGGCAAAATCCCTAAGAACGATCCGGAAGTCCACCACCTGTTTTTGACACCCAACTTAGTGCACCAAATTCTCATGAAAAAAAACTCAAAGACAACACCGCACCTATGCGCAATCTCAAACCTCGCCGCGGTAACAATTCTCCCCTCACTAACCAAACTGCAGCGGCGCTGCTTAACAATTCCATAACATAAAATTTAGGACAGCAGTGATGATAAACAAAAACTTCAGAGACAACTACATAAAATTCCCCACAAGTTTTGTATACAACTCATGATTGAATTCTAACATCTACTTACCTCTAAACGGTCCTCAAAATAAACCCTGCAATCTGTTTTTTTTTTCTGATTTGAGCAGCGACATACGCGGATTCAAACAGCGATAACTTTTAAAATATAATTCCGATTTGAGCGCATAAGTACTTGTTGGAAAGATAAGAAAAATCCCTACATGATTCTCATACTGATTAACACTAATTACTCCCGAAACATCCCCAGAAACTGCTAACACTGCTGCTGTTCATCACTCTGAAAAATCTGTTTTCTGGACAGCCACATACCCGGATTCAAACGATGATAACTTTTAATTTATAACTCCAAATTGAGCGCATAAATACTCGTTGGAAAGATAAAACAAAGTTCTACAAGATTCTCATACTGATTAACACTAATTGCTCCCGAAAAATCCCCAGAAACTGCTAACACTGCTGCTGTTCATCACTGAAAAATCTGTTTTCTGGACAGCCACATACCCGGATTCAAACGATGATAACTTTTAATTTATAACTCCAAATTGAGCGCATAAATACTCGTTGGAAAGATAAAACAAAGTTCTACAAGATTCCCAAATTGATCCCCATTAAATCTTCACGAAAAAAACTAAAAACTGCTGGAACTACCGCTGTTCATCCACCACGCAAAATTCTGGACAGCCCCCCTCTATCTAATCGCAAACGCAACATCTAATCAATTGAATCGCAGCGCAAATGAACAAGGGATGAACACAAAAGAAAAATCACCTTGGGTTCTCCCATTTTCCTTCCTCCCTTCTTCCTTCCACCAAAACGATTGAAGATTCGCACCAAAAGACGATGATCCGAGCGGCACGGAGTAGCACCTAGGGAGGAGGGGATTGGGGGGGGGGGGGCTAGGGTTTTGGTGGCTGCAACAATGGAGGGAGGAAGAGGTGGGCAGGGGGGCGGCGGCCAAGGGGAAAGGAGGAGTGGGGGGGCGGCTGCACATGGGGGGGGTAGTTAGGAGGGTGGCGGCTAGGGTTTGGGAGGGCTAATGGGCCGAAACACCAATTGCGGCCCAACTAACCCACGCGACAGCTCCCGACCGCAACGCAAACGTCAAACCAAATAAATTATACTGCCCTAGTTGCGAATGTTGTTCACAAAATTCCAAATCCCCAAAACAACAACTGGATGAGGGAAAAAAACAAAAAGAACAACCCCCAACTTCTCTTCTTTGCAAACCGGGTATCACATTCTACCCCTCTTAAAAAGAATTCGACCTCGAATTCTGACGCTTCTGTCGGAATGACACAAGAAAAGATTAGCGAATCAACAACACTTACCCACAACGAAAAGTTCCGGGTACTTCTGCCGCATCGACTCCTCAAGTTCCCACGTAGCCTCGCGCTCTGACTGATTAGACCATAAGACCTTGACATACTTAATTGACCTCTTCCTCAACACACGCTCCGAGAATTCCAATATACGCACCGGACGGCACTCCAGAGTCAGATCCTGCTGCACCGCAATTGGTTCCATCTCAATCTGATGGTCCGGATCCCGCAAGAACTTCCTCAACATAGAGACATGAAAAACCGGGTGTACCCCTGCCATGGAACCCGGCAGCAGCAAGCGATAAGCCAGGCTGCCCACTCGGGCCAAGATAGTGAACGGTCCAATGTATCTTGGGCTGAGCTTCCCAGAGACACCGAACCGAACAACTCCCTTAGTGGGTGATACCCTGAGAAGGACTTGGTCACCCACAGCAAATTCCAGATCCCGCCTCCTCACATCAGCATAACTCTTCTGACGACTCTGAGCTGCCAAAATATTCTGACGAATTTCCCGAACCTTTTCAGAAGTTTGCTGAACCCAATCAGGACCAACCAGGGATCTCTCTCCCAAAGTCTCCCAGCACAGAGGAGAGATACACCGCCTGCCATACAAAGCCTCAAATGGTGCCATCTTGATGCTAGCTTGGTAGCTGTTGTTATACGCAAACTCTGCCAGAGCAAGATGGTCCTCCCAGCTACCCTTCCATGACAGAACACAAGCACACAACATATCCTCCAAGGTTTGGATTGTTCGCTCTGACTGACCATCCGTCTGAGGGTGAAAAGCGACACTAAGCGAAAGCTTGGTGCCCAATGCACTGTGGAGACTCTCCCAGAATTTGGATACAAATTTGGAGTCTCGATCAGAAACAATAGACTTAGGTACCCCGTGAAGTCTGACTACTTCCTTCATATACAAGGGAACCAAATCTGAAGCTGAATTCGTGGTCTTCATGGGAATAAAATGCGCAGACTTAGTCAAGCGATCCACTACCACCCAAATAGCATCCCTGCCACGAGGAGAATGAGGTAGACCCACCACAAAATCCATGGTGATATGCTCCCATTTCCACTCTGGAATTTCCAATGACTTTAGCAAACCTGCAGGCCGCTTATGCTCGGCCTTCACGCGCTGACATACTTCACAGGCGGCCACATACTTAGAAATGTCAACCTTCATCCGCTTCCACCAGAAGTTTTGCTTCAAATCTCGGTACATTTTGGTTTCGCCAGGATGGACGGTGTAAGGCGTTTTATGAGCTTCTCGCAGGATATCCAGCTTCACCTCTGATTTCTGAGGCACACAAAGACGGCCCCTGAAACGAACCAAATCATTCTCATCAATGGTGAACTCCCGCGGTTTACCATCACCAACCCTCCTTCGGGCTTCCTGCAAAAGACGATCCTGCTGCTGAGCCGCACGCACTCTCTCCATAAGAGAGGATTGAATAAGCATCTGAGTCTCCTCGCTAGCGGTGCCGACATAACACAAAGCGATCCCCAAACGGTCCAGATTAGCGATCAACGGCAAGGCCACCTTTGGAACCCCGGACCTGCTAAGGGCATCCGCCACCACATTAGCCTTCCCCGGGTGATAATGAATGGACAAATCATAATCTTTAATCAATTCTAGCCACCGACGCTGCCTCAAATTCAGCTCCTTCTGAGTAAAAATATACTTGAGACTTTTGTGATCAGTGAAAATGTCACAAGCCTCGCCATAAAGGTAATGCCTCCACGACTTTAGAGCAAAAACCACCGCAGCCAATTCCAGATCATGAGTTGGATAATTCCTCTCATGCTTCCTCAACTGCCTTGAGCCATAAGCAATCACCCTGCCTTCCTGCATCAGCACACAGCCAAGACCAATACGCGAAGCATCCGTATAAACTGTGAAACGCTTACCGCTCTCAGGCAAAGCTAGGATAGGGGCGTCCACCAACTTGCTCTTCAATGACTGATAACTGATCTCACAATCGCCGGACCAGACGAAGGGAACACCCTTCCCCAAGAGCCTAGTAAAAGGCTTAGCAATGCTGGAAAAATTTGGTACGAAACGCCGACAATACCCAGCAAGCCCCAAGAAACTTCGGATTTCAGAGACACTAGAAGGTCTCTTCCACTCCACTACAGCCGCAACATTCTTGGGGTCAACCGCAATACCCTGCTGATTAATCACGTGCCCCAGGAAAGCCACTTCAGATAGCCAAAAGGCACACTTCTTCAACTTGCCATAGAATTGATTCTTTCTTAGGGCACCTAGAACGAGACGGAGATGCTGATCATGCTCGGCCTCGGTCTTTGAATAAATCAAAATATCATCTAGGAATACGACCACAAAATCGTCCAAGAATTCATGCAGCATCCTATTCATTGCTTCCATAAACGCAGCAGGGGCATTAGTTAAGCCAAAGGACATGACTATGAACTCATAATGCCCATACCTGGTGCAGAAGGCAGTCTTCTCAATATCCTCCTCACGAATCCTCAATTGATGATAACCAGAGTTCAAATCAATTTTGGAGAACACCTGGGCACCCCTCAACTGCTCAAAGAGGACCTCAATTCGGGGAAGCGGATATTTATTCTTGATTGTCACTTGATTCAAAGCGCGATAATCCACACACAGCCGCTTACTTTTATCCTTCTTCTCAACAAACAATACTGGGGAAGCCCATGGAGACCTGCTAGGCCTAATGAAGCCCTTAGCCAGCAGATCCTCCAATTGTCGCTTTAATTCAATCTGCTCCTTTGGAGCCATTCGATACGGGGCCTTATGAATAGGCTGCGTACCCGGGATCAGCTTAATCTCAAAAGCTGCATCGCGCTCCGGAGGAATGCCTGGAAGCTCTGCTAGAAACACGTCAGCAAAGAAAGTATTGCAAATGTTGGAACTTGCTCTCAGCAACAAAGAAGCCAACAAGAATGAACGGTGGTGACAACAGGGTTGCGTGCTCGGGGGCAATAGCTCTGTTAATCTAGCCTCTCACGGGCACTGTGCGGGGGTATTTATAGGTATCTGAGTGCCCAGCGCCTTGTGTTAAGGACGCATGTGCCCTCAGACACCTAGTTTATCCCCAGAATATTCCCATAAAGCAGGGTTACAAGCTGTAATTACAAGAATGCCTTTACAAACTAGGCCCGTAACACAAAGGCGGCCACGCGGGGCCCGTTACAATGGGCCAGATCACACGTGGGCCTCAGAGCAGGACGAGGCCGTGCTGCGGGGAGACGTCACCGCAGGCCTTCGTCTGGTGCTGAATGAAGCGAAGGGTGTCCCTGCCCGTTTTGTCTTTGTCAGACCAGCGACTGCTGCGAAAGGCGACGAGCGAAGGGTGGCGTCTTTGCCTTCGCCCCAACAAAGAGGTACTCAAGAAACAGCCTGAGTCCCCTAAAGTATCACAAGATCATCATCGGTATAACATCCTCGTATCATAAAGATTCACATCATGTTCGTTGATTAAGTTAAGGCAATAGCATAAAGCTAACCATAATAACCCAAAAAGGTAACAAGGACAAGATGAATATAGAATAGTCAATCCTTAGGTTTCAATAAAGTAATATGTGACGGTGAATTATAAAGTAAGTAGGACAAAATGGGTCAGAGGACCCTTGCCTTCACAAGGTTGTTGCTCAGGAAGATCTTCAGCAACAAACTCAGGAACCACGGGCTGCTCATTGTCTAAATAAAGCAATCATGCCATCAATACATTTGGATAAAGACAAATGAACAATACACCAAACATGTACAAACAAATGAACACATCTCAAAAGAACAGTATAAACTCAAGAGGTAACTTAGGTTCTAGGGTGAACTAGCACACTTAGAAGTTTGTGATTCTCTAAGTGTTGTCTATCTCCATAGACTACATAATTAGATTCCACTTATTTTAAAAAGACACAAAAATTACACTAGGGATAGATTCATACTTTACATATTATTAATCTCAGAAAGTTAAACATCTAATTACCATTGGGGTTTTCCTTTTTATTCTCTTATTTAATAAATAAACTATTATCTAAACTAATCTATAGTCTAGGCATAAAATTAGAATGTGCATACAGTGAATGATCATAATTTTAACAGATAGAAAATAATCCCATGAACATTTTGAAATTTGAATCACTCAATTTGGAGTTCATATGCAAAATATATGAAAAAAACGAGTTTTAGAATTTAAAACCCTAAATTAGGTCTAATTCTGTGATTAATTAAAAGCCTAGGGTTCTTTCTGCAAGATTACAGGGGCCTGCGCGCGAAAACCAAGGACGACAGGTTGATTTTCAGAAAACTAGGGGTCTCTTTAATAAAACTGCACGCGAAGGGGTATCAGGCCATCTCGACCATACGATCGCGAACGAATGGCAGAGGTCAGATCCCACGGGCGAGCGTGGCTAACAAGTCGGTCAGGGCGGTCAGCGACTAGGGATGGGAGGTGGGTTGACTGGTCGGGCCCAGCACCAAGGGCACCGACGACCGACAGATGGGGCCCAGGGGTAGGGCGTGTGCTCAAAATGGTATCCAAAAATCCAGATCGCGCGATTGAGATTGGACGGTTGAGATCCCACTAGGGGATGATGTCTACGGGCGGCGTCACTCCTACCCACGGTGATGAAGTCGACGGAGCTAGGGCGGGTGCAGGCTACAGGGGCTCCGAGGTCACCGGAGTTGGCCAGGACCGACAAGAAGGGCCCGGTGAACTCACTAGTGGGGTTCCGGCCAAAAGACCGAGACCAGGGTGAGAGAACGACAGAGGGAAATCTCCGGGCAGATCAAGGGAACTCTGGCGAGGAATCCAGGCCGCGGGGAGGGAGAATCAGGTGCGCTAAGGCTCGAACTAGCTCCGTCGAGGGAAGAGGAGTGCTAAGGACCAACACAAGAGCACAGTGCGATGCTGAATCGGCCAACCACCGCGAGGGACGTGACGAACCGGCGCGGATGAACTTCAGCAAGGCTAAATTGGCTACGACCAGGTGCGAATAAGGAAAACCGAGCACGTGAGTGGATTCCTTACCTCAGGACGGAGCTCAGGGTGGCTTGGCACAGCTTCTAGTGGGCTGGGTGGCCGGCTCGATAGGCGTAGGTCTCCGGCGAGCGCGAGCGGCGAGGGCAGAGCGAGAGAGAGAGTGAGCTTGCGCAAAATGAGGGAGGTGCGCGGTCTTCACCTAGCGCCCGGGCGACGTGGGCGGGTCTTGGGGAGAGTGGGCGTGGCTTGACCGCGCGGGCGCGACGGTTGCATGGGAGGGGACGGTTCTAACAGGGGAGGGCCACGGGTCAGCGAGAGAACGCGCGGGCGAGCGGGGTGCGACGCTGACAGGGTGGTCCCACGGGGCAAAGAGGGAGAGGGCGCGCGAGCAAGCGGAGCGCGGCGCCGACAGGCCGACTCCATAGGGCAGAGGGAGGAGGGAACAAAGCGCGCAGGCAAGGGAACCACCGCTGACAGGTGGAGCCCACCTGTCAGGCGGAGCGGGCGCGCGCGCGGCCCCGCTGGGCTGGACTGGGCTGAGTTGGGCCGAAATTGGTTTTCCCTTTTCTCTGAATTTCCTAATGCCTTTTCTTTTTATTTTTTCTAGTGAACTCAATTCAAATTCAAACAATTCAAACATGTGCATCGAACAAAAGAATAATTTAGGCTCAGCATGATGCAACATTTCATGACTCACATAGGTTTTGACGAAATAAATAATTAATCCCTAACCTAATTAACTTAGCTCTCAACAAAAAGGGGAGAGATGAGGTCCAGAGAGAGACAAGAGGTAACACCTGAATTTGGTAGGCATTTAGAGAAGAAATTTTATACCCCCAAATTTAGGGTGTTACAACCATTGTGGAGGTAGACGGTTGATCTTGCTCTTGATGTATATAAGGTGCCTTTCATGGATATTCAATTAAACAATATATATATATATATACTAGCCAGTTGTCCGTGCTTTGCTACGAATGTTATATACTCAAAGATAATTATTGTTTATTTCTAAACACTAAGTTACGTGTGGTTTGGTGGTTAACCACAAATTTCTAAAGCAAGGAGGGTTTGGGTTTGAGTGCTCACTTTGCACTATTTTTTGCGTGGTGTGGTGGGTGGGTCCAGAGTGTCAGCGCGAAGGGTGAAGCCATGATATCACTAGGTGCCCACATTAGATTCTTAATAGATTAGTATAGATATTGTTTATTTCTAAACACTAAGTTACGTGTGATTTGGTGGTTAACCGCAAATTTCTGAAGCAAGGAGGGTTGGGTTCGAGTGCTCACTTTGCACTATTTTTTCGCGGTGTGGTTGGTAGGTCCAGAGTGTCAGCGCGGAGGGTGAGCCATGGTATCACTAGGTGCCCACATTAGCTTCTTAATAGATTAGTATATATATATATAATGGATACAAAGAAATATGCTCATCTCTATGATTATATCTAGGGCATATTTCTAACATGCAAGACACTGAATTATGAAGTAAATATGACATAATAGGTCACATGACACATGCCTTCACCAAACAGTTGCTACTAAGTGGCTTCTCCTGCAACTTCCTTGGACTCCACGGACGGAACGTTATCTAGATGAGTGCGAACATACATTCAATATTTTTGAAACGGAAAGGAACAATACACCATACAAGGGAAATCATTATAAAAATGTGCAATACGAAATAGAGCTCGCTTCTACAGTCACACGAGAAAAAGAAACACCGAGATCGAAACTATGATTAAGAAGTTATCGCGTTTACATTATACAAATATGAACTAGAACATTTAATTCGACATATATGTATTAATCAACATTTATCGAATGAAAATTAGAGTTATTACCTAGTTTTAACTAATCTCCTACGCTAACAACTCTCGGTTAAATAAGTAATTTAATTAATATGAGTGACTCAAAGTGAGGCGAATTAATGGCGCAAGATGAAGTGCGTGACGTGCGAAACAGCACGACATCACGCGAATATCACGCACACAGCACACGTACGACACACGAATAAGTTATTATCTAGTTTGGCTAACGTTTATTAAATTAGCGTTCCAATTAAATCTAATTTTGGGTTTTCAACTTGCGCTTTTATAAATAAAAACAACATAGTTAATATTAGCTGAAATATTCTTTTTATTAATAATTGTTTAGTATAAACACTTTATCTAAATAATTTACCTCGCTTTGAGTCACTCATTAGAGGGGCGCATGGGGGAGGGGAAGGGGAAGAGAGAGATCGAGAGAGAGGTGCGACCTCGTGGTGGAGAAATCGAAGAATGGGGAGAGAAACAATGGAGTTTGCTCACTGGAGAAGATGAGGTTCGCCGGAGCCGAGAAGAAAATTGTCGATTGACGGTGAACCGAAGGTCGGATCGACGAATCGAAAGCACTGGGACGAAGTTCTCGACAAGACAAATGCAGCAATACTCTCGGATTTTGCCAACGACGCATGGAATGAAAGTAATTGCTCGTCGGAGTTGTTACTGGAGTTAGAATCGCCCCAAACTTCGGCGAGCAATTTCGGGAATTGTTGATCGAATCTCGGAAAATAGTTTCGAGATTTGAAAAGGGCTTGGCAAGAGGGTTCCAGCCGTATATATTTCTAGGGTTTGAAGGTATTTATTTTTCATAATAAATCCATTTTAAAGTTAAAATAATTCTAGAAAAAGGCTCCAAAAATATTTAGAAATAATAAATTGTTTTTAATGTCCGAAAATATCTCGAATGCTACAAAAATTCTAGGAAATTTTTCTAGACATGATTTGGCACCCAATGAACTCAAAAAACATATTTAGAACTTTTGAAAATGTTTTTAAGTACCTCAAATGTATAGATTTTGGTTCTCGAAAACTAGAAAAATATTCAAAAATATGAAAATTTCCTGGAAACTTCTACAAGGCATTTTAACATGTTTCAAACACTTCTTGCACTTATAAACACTATGCAACAGCATTAATTCAACAACCAAAGAACCACTAGGGCTCACTTCACTATATAACAAAATAACTATCCATTATTTTAGGAAAGGGAAGCAAAGAAAAAAGAGAGTAACACCTGAATTTTGAGTATAGAGCAAAGAAATTTTTATACCCTAAAATTCAGGGTGTTACACCTTAGGGGCACAGAGGACCAGATCTTGCAAATCCAGATGTGTTGTGCAGCCATTAGGCAAGAGATCCTCTGGTGAGTGTTTTGAAATGTTTGGTAGATTATGTTAATATGGATTTTTGTATATAAGATTGCATTGATTTTTTATGAGGCTGCATATAGCGAGGCGATGTCTAGTCAGCACGGATCGGACTATGACTGGAGAACCTCACCTATTGATCCTCAGGTTGTGTATGCAAGTGGTGGAAAAGCTCATGGAAGGTGCACACTCTACATATCTTATATTGTTTCATTGGTTGAGTACAATACATGTATTCTGAATCTGTCGTGATGCTACTTGTTTGTAGTTACCCAATGTTCGATAACGTCATCGACTCGAGCCAGGTGAGGATTCAGCATGGAGGTTCATCGAGGTCTGCTGCTCGTAGCTCCCGTCGCTCCACTCAAGATCCAGCAGAAGTGGAGCAACTGCGAGAAGAACTTAGGCAACATAAGGATTACTTGAGCCAACAAGCTGCACAACAAGAATACTATACTACTTAGATTCAACAACAACAAACACTCATATTGTTGGCCACTTGTTTTCGATTGCTGTGAATCAAGAACAAGGCAACACAATTAATTAAATGTTAAAGACCTTCATCCTTCAAAGCATTATCTCCCTTCGAGTATAATGAGTCTCGGACGAAGGTCATGAAGAGCAGGTCTTCATTAATCACAAATATAAAAACATAATTACAAATGTAATATCATGCCATTTATTCATTTCATATTGAATAAACAAACAATACCAAGATACAAATTACATTGATACCTTCGATTTGCTTGAAGGTAAAGGCGTGAATGCAGCCAGCGTGAACAGTACGGGGGTACTGTTCACCTATTTATAGGCAATCGTACAACTTCATACGATATTACATTCATATCCTCGAAGAATACATACAAGGTTTACAAATGCCACAGGGACAATTATGTCATTTTCACCTAGCAGTTTGAATTAACACCTTCCTACGCCATCTTCCTGCGTCGTTGTAACGAAGCTTGCTTCGTCACACTTCCTTTGATCAAAACCGAAGCTTTTCTAGTAACGAAGCTCCTGTAATACTAAATAATATGCCGAAAACAAATAGTTAACCGTGTTTTTGAGGACCTTCGGAAGACGAAGGCCCCCAATAGTAGCCCCTCGCAGTATGAGTTTGTTTCTTTGTAACAAATTCAGACTGCAAAATGAATGAAGGCCTTTAGCCGAAGGTCCGAAAAAACACCTTCCCTTCGCTAGAATAGTGAAACCCTCTATATTGTGGGGCCCATCGTGCAGTGTAATGCCCCGAATTTGAGAGTTGAATTTTTCATTCTCCAGCACTCACCAAATTCGGGCGTTACCTTTCCTCTTTCTTTTTCTTCTCGCTATGCCTTGTTCTTTTTCAAATGTTCTAGCGAGATTTAGCTCGAGACCTCGTGTAAGTAAAACCCTAGAGTTAAATCTTTTGGTTGTTGCACCATGCCGGACCATGCATTTATTTTTGGTTGTTGAGTTAATTGGTGGAATCATGCATTTACAAAATAGATTAAGAAAAAAAGGAAAAACCTTTTTCCCTTCCCCCCTCTTCTCCCTTCCCTGGCGCGCGGCCCAGCTCCCTGGCGCGGCCTGCCCTGCCTCCCCCCTCGCCCGTGCACGCCGCACCCAGCGTGCGGGTGGTTAGAACCGCCGCCGCCGCCTCCCTGGCGCGCAGCCCAGCCGGCACGCGGCCCAGCTCCCTGGCGCGGCCTGCCCCGCCTCCCCCCCTCGCCCGCGCACGTCGCGCCCAGCGTGCGGGTGGTTAGAACCGCCGCCGCCTCCTCCCTGGTGGGCCCCGCCCGTCAGCCGCCCCCTCCCCAAACCTCTCTCTCTCTCTCCCCTCTTCCCCCCCCCCCCCCCCCGCGCATGTCTCCCTCCCCCGCTCGACCTCGCTCTCGGTGCCGCCCTCGCCCCGCACGGTAAGCCCCTCCCTCCCCTCTCCTTCCCCCTACCTTCCCTTCCTCGGCCATGGCGCCGTCCGGCCGCCCCCCGGCGTCCCGCCCCACCCACGGTGCGGCTTCCCCCGCCTGTCTCGCGCCCGCCCCGGCGCGGCCCGGCCTCGCCGTCCCAGCGCGCCCGCGACGCGGCTCCCCCGCCCGCTCGGCCCCCTAGCCCCGGCGCGGCTTCCCCCCATCCGGCGTCTCGTCCCCGCACGGGCCAGCCTCGCCCGCTCGGATCGCTCCCCCGCCCGGCCTCGGTGCCCCTCGACGCGGTGGCGCGCCCGCCGGCTCCCCCGCCTTGGCGCGCGCCCCTGCTTGGCGCGTCTCGCCCGCCCGGCCCCTTCCCCAGCGTGCGCGCCCCTGCGCAGCGCGACCCCGGCGTGACCCTACGCAGCGCGGCCCCGGTCTGGCGTGGCTTCGGCTCGCGCGGTCACGGTGCCCCTGCGTGGCGCGCCCCCCTGCCCGTGGCTCGGCCCCAGCATGCACGCGATTCGTTCGCGGCGAATCAGCGCGGCATTGCGTGCTCGCGTTGTGCTTTGGCGCGGCTCGTCGTGTCCTCGGCGCGACGCGTAGCGTCCTGTCGTGTTCGTGACGTGCCCGTCTACCCCTAGACGTGCTCGTCTACCCCTAGTCACCCGTCTACCCCCGTGTATTTTATGCGCGTTGATCACGTTATTTATATTAATGAAATGGAAACTCTACTCAGAAATTGATCACGTTAGTTATCTCATGTAGTTAATCATTGACTTTGTTTAATGTCGACCAATTGGAAATAGTTATAACTCTATCAGTGCATGTGATTAATACTTGTTAGTATAACTAGGTAGAACTAGATGAAGTAATGATTAATTATACATCTACCCGTAATATGCTTCGATTATGGCTTTAGCCACTGCGAGACCTTCCTTCTTTTCTTTCCAGCAATTGCGAATGCAAAATCATATGTCATATTTTATGCATATTTGACTTATCTGCTCTCTTGTATGGTGTATTGTTTATTTCCTAATTCAAATGGATGGGTGTATGTTTGCGCTCGCATAGATAACGGTCTGGTTGAGGAGTCCGAAGAACTCGCAGGAGAAGCCCCTGAGCAGCAGCTGGTTGGTGGAGGCAAGGTTCCCTTGACCCATCTATGCCCTATACAATTCTGTAATTCGTTCCCCGCATTTACACAGTTTATACTTAAGGATTGACTAGCTTTTGTTTATCTTGTCCTTGTTTACCTATTCTGGTTGGGTTATTATGGTTTAGCTTTATGCTAGCGCTTCACATTAATCAATGAACATGATGAGATTATCTATGATACGCTCTTTTCCCTTTTGATTATGATGATGGTACTTGTGGCCCTTAAGGGGACTCGAGCTGTTCCTCGAGTGCCTCTCCGTAAGGACCTGTTCGTTGGATGACCGCCCGGGAAAATAGTGCAACCATGAGGGTGGAGTGGGACGCCCTTAACTGAGTAATTAGAGGAACTGGAGTGTAGTTCGCTTCGCTGTCGTGCCGTTAATGGGGCTCGTTGTATGCGGCTCGCTCTGCCAAGGTTGGTTCGCCCCCTTGGGGAGGAGTGCGATGCATTTAGGAAACCTAACGGGCGGCTACAACCCTAGGAAATCTTTGTAAAGGCTACGTAGTGAGACCCTACTTATTCACCTTGGTAATGTTTAAGGGTTTGATCGGCCCGAGGCAACTGGGAATCACGGCTTGTGGGTAAAGTGCGCAACCTCTGTAGAGTGTTATGAAACTGATATATCAGTCATGCTCGCGGTTATGAGTGGCCAAGGGAGCTCCATTGATTAGTGATACATGATCAGAGATGTTTGGATTACAGGTGGTGATGAGAATGGTGGTTTTGGTATTGATTATGGCAATGGTAAGTGGTATTCTTTCCGTTTGGAAAGGGTACTTTTGGGTTAACAACTTGGGTTAATACTAAAACCTGGCTCTCTCTACTAGTAATAATAATCTAACCAACTAAAAGCAACTGCTTGACTTACCCCCACATAAAGCTAGTCCACTACAGCTAAACAGGACACTTGCTGAGTATGTTGATGTGTACTTACCCTTGCTCTACACACCAAACCCCCCCTTCCCCAGGTTGTTCGCGTTGCAACTACTGCTTAGGAGAAGATGAAGCCGTGGAAGAAGACTTCCAGGAGTTCCAAGATTACGACGAGTTTTAGGCGTGGGTTAGCGGCAACCCCCAATCGGCTGCCTGTGAAGGCCACGTGTATCTACGTTTCGTTTTCGCACTTTGATTATTCTTAAAGACTATGTGGATGTCTCAGACATTATGATGTAATCGAATATTATTACCCTTTATGTTATTATTTTAACACTGTGTGATGATGTCCAGTTATGCAACTGCTGTGTACGTGAATTGCTGATCCTGGCACGTACATGGTTCACATTCGGTTTGCCTTCTAAAACCGGGTGTGACATAGGTGGTTTCAAAGCCGTGCTGACTGTAGGACCACTAACCTAGAGTAGAATGGTCGTTCTAAGGATTATAGACCCCTGTTATCACCTTGACTTTGATATCCCTTCAAAAGTTGGTCATATCGACCAAACCTATGTTCTACTATATATATTATACCTTGCTAAAATTTTTGTTTATTCTCATTCCTTATTTATTTATGGTTTACTTGCTGGTCATATTAGTTCTGTTCTCACTCTTATGCTAATGGTGTCTTTTGTAGATGGCTCGTCTTAGACACACCGCACGGAAGTCCGTCATCCCCTTCTTACCCTCTCGTCTCGCTGAGCGTCCGCTTCGCTGTCCAGTGACTGGTCAGTCTAGCCACTTGGAGAGGCTGCACCACCACCTGCATGAGGAGTAGGAGTGTCGACGACAGGAGCTGGAGCAGCAGGGCTCCTATTTCTCGCTTCAGCAGGAGATAGAGTCCGTGAGGAGCTGCTCCCCTGTGCTTCCACTGGAGGCGCCCCCTGCACCACCACTGAGCGCCCCAGTCACTGGAGTAGCTGCTGGAGGAGACCCAGATGACGGAGGTGGCGACAGCAGATCGAGCCACAGCATCGACCTTTCAGCCGACCAAGAGCCGGAAGGATGGGTTGCTCGACCCATCACTCGCGACGCTGCTCGTGGGTGTCACTTCCACGATGCGCTTGACACCCTGCTACACCAGGCACTCGACCGACATACTTGGTCCATCGAGTATCGCTGTGTGGTCTTCCAGCACAGTCGCGGGGTTTACCCGGACCGTTGGGAGGCGACCTGTTTGGTGCGTCGTCTGGAGAACAGTCTCCGGGGTGCGGAGGTCTGCTCAGAGCACTATTCTATCTCTGAGCGGGACTCAGCTGAGGCGGCCATGCAAGATGTTGCACGGCGTGCGCTTTCGCACTACTGCTCAGTGCTCGGCGGGGTAGTCGATGGTCTCAACCTAAAGTATTACCCCGGTTGTCCATCTGGCAGCACAGGAGGCATGATTGTCTCACCTGTTGGCGAGGACAATCCTAGGTTGAGCAGCACAGTCAACCTAGACGTCGTGCTAAACACAGAGCTGGACCATGCATTTTACGAGCTGAGTAGGGCTCATGCTGAGATCGCCCAGCTGTGGGCTGAGCGTGCGGAGCATCGTCACCTAGAGGATGGCTCCCCCGCTCCCGTCGGGACCCAGCACCCATACCTCTCACCTCGTCGTGGACACCAGGCTTATGGCGACCCTGACTACAGGACCAAGATAAATTTAGAATCATAGATCGTCAGTGTTGGGTCCTGTAATAGATGCTTAAATATAGAAGTTTTAGTCTTAGTCTTAGTCTCAGTCTTACTTTTAGTTAGTCTTAGTTAGACAGGGTAGTTTGCTTATCATGTGCTTTTATGCTTGTCATGATGAACTATGTTGGATTTGGATCTTTGTAATGACTGTCACCAGAGTGTGGGCATCCCTTGCACCTTGGTTTATCATTAAATGTTAATGAAGTTAGCTATCTAGTTGGGAAGCCTTTTGATTCCACTTTCCTCTTTATCTGAGAAGCTGTGTTGGTCTGTGTTGGAGATCAGTAAAGATGTCCATCTGTTCAGTATTATGGAAGAATTCTATACTCTTTTCTTATGCTGCAAGCTTGCAAGATCAATTCTGATGTGTGATTGCATTCTGCAGATGTCAGACAATAGGCGCAGAGGAGGAAGGCGTGCTCAGCAGGTGCATGCAGCCCCGCAGGATGAGGCACCCTAGCAACACCAACTCTCACCACCACCCCCGATGACCATCGAGCAGATGTTCTTGATGCAGACTCAGGCAGTTCAAGCCATTGGTCAGACTCTGGCCGCCATTCAGCAGCAGCAGCCACCACCTCAGCCTCAGATGCCTTCGATGCCTAGGGACAAGCGTGTTTAATTCATGAGAGGTCATCCCCCGATGTTCGCTCACTCTTCTGACCCCATGGATGCTGAAGACTGGCTGCGTACTGTGAGTGGGAATTGCACACCGCTCAGTGTGATGACAGGGAGAAAGTTCTGTATGGTCCCCGTCTGTTGAGAGGAGCAGCTCAGTCTTGGTGGGAGTCTTATCTCGGCACCCATGCCAACCCCAATGCCATCACCTGGAAATAAATCATAGATAGCTTCCGTCAGTACCATGTTTTTGCAGGTCTGATGACAGTGAAGAAGGAGGAGTTCCTGGCACTCAAGCAAGGGTCAATGTCTATTAGTGAGTACCGAGACAGGTTTTTGTAGCTGTCTCGCTATGCTCCTTAAGATGTCAACACCGACGCCAAGCGGCTTGAGAGGCTTGGTCGACCCTCTGCAGTATCAGCTGATGAATCATATCTTCCCCACATTTCAGTACCTGATTGACAGAGCAATCATGACAGAGAGGAAGCGCAAAGAAATGGAGGATCACAAGCGTAAGATCAGTGGACCTCAGCCTGGAAGCAGCAATCGCCCTCGTTTTTCGGGCAATCCACCTCAGCAGTTCAGGCAGAACCAGCGCCCACCTCAGCAACAGCAGTTCTAGAAGCAATACCCTCAGCACCAGCAGCAGAATCATCAGCACAATCAGTTAGGAGGAGGTCAGTTCCAGAGGCAGAATCAGCAGGCACCTCGTCTCCCTGCCCCAGCAAACCAGCAGAACAGTCAAGTAGCACCAGCTCAAGGCGGAAGCAGAGCATGTTTCCACTATGGAGAGCAAGGTCATTAGGTGATGCAATGTCCGAAGAAGGCAGCCCAGCAGCAGTCAGGCCCCAGTGCCCCTGCAAAGCAGAATGTGTCTCAGCCTAGAGCAGGCAACCGCTCTCATCCACGCTACAACCATGGGAGACTGAATCACTTGGAGGCTGAAGCAGTTCAGGAAACCCCCGACATGATAGTAGGTATGTTTCCAGTCGACTCCCATATTGCAGAAGTGTTATTTGATACCAGAGCAACACATTGTTTTATAACTGCATCATGGGTAGAAGCACATAATCTTCCAGTAACTACCATGTCAACCCCATTCAAATTGACTCAGCCGATGGTAGAATTTGAGCCGATAGCATTTGCTTGAATGTAAGTGTGGAAATAAGGGGGATAGTGTTTCCCGCTAATCTCATAGTAATGGGTACTCAGGGAATAGATGTCATCTTAGGGATGAACTGGCTAGATAAGTATCAGGCAGTTATTAGTTGTGATAAGAGGACAATCAAGTTAATGTCCCCACTAGAAGAGGAAGTGGTGATCGAGTTGTCCCGCCTGAGCCAAAGAAAGGAAGTTGTTATCAGATGGCTGTTGATAGCAGTGAAGCAGATCCACTTGACATTATCAAGGTTGTGTCCGAGTTCCCAGATGTGTTTCCAAAGGACTTACCAGGTATGCCACCAGAGCGGAAAGTTGAGTTTGCTATAGAGCTTCTTCCTGGCACCGCCCCCATCTTTAAGAGAGCATACAGAGTATCTGGACCAGAGTTAGTTGAACTCAAGAAGCAGATCAATGAGCTATCAGAGAAAGGTTACATCCGTCCAAGCACCTCGCCTTAGGCCGCCCCTATCGTATTCGTGGAGAAGAAAGATGGCACTAGGAGGATGTGCATCGATTATCAAGCTCTGAATGAGGTCACAATCAAGAACAAGTACCCCTTACCCAGAATAGAAGATCTGTTCGACCAGTTGAGAGGAGCCAGCGTGTTCTCAAAGATAGATCTGAGGTCAGGTTACCATCAGCTTAGGATTCGACCTTCAGACATTCCGAAGACGGCATTCATTACCAAGTATGGGTTGTATGAGTTCACTGTTATGTCCTTTGGCCTAACGAATGCACCAGCCTTCTTCATGAATATGATGAACAGTGTATTTATGGATTATCTTGACAAATTCGTGGTGGTATTTATTGATGATATTCTTATATATTCTCAAAGTGAGGAAGAACATGTGAATCATTTGAAGATGGTATTGCAGAGATTACGAGAGCACCAGTTGTATGCAAAGTTGAGCAAGTGTGAGTTCTGGATTGATGAAGTCTTGTTCTTGGGTCACATAATCAACAAAGAAGGTTTGGTTGTGGATCCGAAGAAGGTGGCAGACATTCTGAATTGGAAAGCGCCAATAGATGCTCGAGGAATCAAGAGCTTCATTGGAATGGCCGGATATTATCGACGATTCATTGAAGGGTTCTCGAAGATTGTGAAACCGATGACAGCTTTGCTAGGCAACAAAGTTGAGTTCAAGTGGACCCAGAAATGTCAAGAGGCCTTTGAAGCGTTGAAAGAGAAGTTGACTACAGCACCTGTCTTAGTCTTGCCTGATGTGCATAAGCCCTTTGCAGTGTAATACGACGCTTGTTACACTGGTTTGGGATGCGTGTTGATGCAGGATGGAAGAGTTGTGGCTTACTCATCCTGACAGCTGAAGGTTCATGAGAAGAATTACCCAATCCATGACCTAGAGTTGGCAACAGTGGTTCACGCACTGAAGACATGGAGGCACTATCTGTATGGGCAGAAATGTGATGTTTACATAGACCACAAGAGTCTGAAGTACATATTCACTCAGTCGGAGCTGACTATGAGGCAAAGAAGATCGTTAGAATTGATCAAGGATTATGAATTGGAGATTCATTACCATCTAGGCAAAGCGAACGTAGTGACAGACGCTTTGAGCAGGAAAAGTCAAGTCAATATGATGGTCGCTCATCCGATGCCTTATGAGTTGGCCAAAGAGTTTGACAGGTTGAGCCTCGGATTTCTAAACAATATGCGAGGAGTGACAGTTGAGTTGGAGCCAACCCTAGAGTGTGAAATCAAAGAAGCACAAAAGAATGATGAGAAGATCAGTGAAATCCGGCAGCTGATTCTAGAGGGCAGAGGCAAAGATTTTCGGGAAGATGCAAAAGGTGTGATATGGTTCAAAGACCGCTTGTGTGTTCCTAATGTCCAATCTATTCGGGAATTGATCCTCAAGGAAGCTCGTGAGATAGCTTACTCTATACACCCTAGAAGTGAGAAGATGTATCAGGATCTGAAGAAAAAATTCTGGTGGTACAGAATGAAGAGGGAAATCGCAGAGCATGTGGCTATGTGTGATAGCTGTCAACGGATCAAGGCAGAGCATCAGAGACCTACTGGATTGTTGCAACCATTGTGAATTCCTCAGTGGAAATGGGATGAAATCGGTATGGATTTCATAGTCGGATTGCCTCGCACTCGAGCCGGCTATGATTCCATTTAGGTAGTGGTGGATCGCTTAACCAAGTCAGCCCATTTCATACCTGTCAAGACCAACTACAACAGTGCAGTATTGGCAGAGTTGTACATGTCCCGGATCGTTTGTCTTCATGGTGTGCCAAAGAAGATAATGTCAGACAGAGGAACGTAGTTCACCTCTCATTTCTGGCAGTAGTTGCATGAAGCCTTGGGTACACATCTGAATTTCAGTTCAGCTTATCATCCACAGACAGATGGTCAGACCGAAAGAACTAATCAAATTCTTGAGGACATGTTGAGAGCTTGTGCGTTGCATGATCAGTTCGGATGGGACAAGAGGTTGCCTTATGCAGAGTTCTCCTATAACAACAGTTACTAGGCCAGCTTGAAGATGTCACCATTTTAGGCACTTTATGGAAGGAGTTGTAGAACTCCGTTGCAATGGGATCAGCCTGGAGAAAAGCAAGTGTTTGGGCCAGACGTTTTGCTTGAAGCTGAAGGGAACATCAAGATGGTTCGGGAGAACCTGAAGATAGCGCAATCAAGGCAGCGAAGTTAAGCAGACACAAGAAGAAGAGAGCTGATTTTCGAAGTTGGAGATTTTGTCTATTTGAATGTATCGCCTATCAGAGGAATCAGAAGATTCGGAGTCAAAGGCAAGCTAGCACCCCGCTACATCGATCCGTATCAGATTCTTGCAAGGCGTGGAGAAGTGGCCTATCAGCTCAATCTGCCAGAAAATTTGTCTGCTGTGCATGATGTCTTTCATGTGTCTCAGTTGAAGAAATGTCTGCGTGTGCCAGAAGAGCAGTTGCTAGTGGAGGGTCTCGAAGTCCAAGAAGACTTGACCTATATTGAGAAGCCAACGCAAATCATTGAGACTGCAGACAGAGTCACCCGAAGGAAGACTATTAGAATGTGCAAAGTCAGATGGGGTCATCACTCCGAAGAAGAAGCAACGTGGGAGCGTGAAGATGATCTGATGGCTAAATATCCTGAACTCTTTGCTAGCCAACCTTGAATCTCGAGGGCGAGATTCTTTTAAGGGGGATAGGTTTGTAACGCCCCAAATTTGAGAGTTGAATTTTTCTTTGTCCAGCACTCACCAAATTCGGGCGTTACCTTTCCTCTTTCTTTTTCTTCTCGCTATGCCTTGTTCTTTTTCAAATGTTCTAGCGAGATTTAGCTCGAGACCTCGTGTAAGTAAAACCCTAGAGTTAAATCTTTTGGTTGTTGCACCATGTCGGACCATGCATTTATTTTTGGTTGTTGAGTGAATTGGTGGAATCATGAATTTAGAAAATAAATTAGGAAAAAGGGAAAAACCTTTTTTCCCTTCCCCCCTCTTCTCCCTTCCCTGGCGTGTGGTCCAGCCGGCGTGCGGCCCATCTCCCTGGCGCGGCCTGCCCTGCCTCCCTCTCGCGGCCCAGCCCCCCCCCCCCACCCCCCCCCCCCCCCCCCCCCCCCCCCGCGCACGTCGCGCCCAGCGTGGACGGTTAGAACCGCCCGTCAGCCACCCCCTCCCCAAACCTCTCTCTCCCCTCTCCCCCCGCGCGCATGTCTCCCTCCCCCGCCCGACCTCGCTCCTGGTGCCGCCCTCGCCCCGCGTGGTAAGCCCCTCCCTCCCCTCTCCTTCCCCCTTCCTTCCCTTCCCCGGCCATGGCGCCATCCGGCCGCCCCCCGGCGTCCAACCCCGCCCCCGACGCGGCCCGGCCTCGCCGTCCTAGCGCGCCCGCGCGGCTCCCCTGCCCGCTCGGCCCCCCGGCCCCGATGCGGCTTCCCCCGTCCGGCGTCCCATCCCCGCTCGACTCGCTCCCCCACCCGGCCTCGGCGCCCCTCGGTGCGGTGGCACGCCCACCGGCTCCCCCGCCCTGGCGCGCGCCCCTGCTTGGCGCGGCTCACCCGCCTGGCCCCTACCCCTGCACGCGCGCCCCTGCGCAGCGTGGCCCCGGCCCGGCGCGGCTTCGGCTCACGCGGCCGCTGTGCCCCTGCGTGGCGCGCCCCCTGCCGATGGCTCGGCCCCGGCGTGCACGCGATTCGTTCGTGGCACGTCAGCGCAGCCTTGCGCGCGCGCGTGGTGCTTTGGCGCGGCTCGTCGTGCCCTCGGCGCGACGCGTAGCGTCCTGTCGCGTTCGCGACGTGCCCGTCTACCCCCCCCCCCCCCCCCCCCGTGTATTTTATGCGTGTTGATCACGTTATTTATATTAATGAAATGGAAACTCTACTCAGAAATTGATCACGTTAGTTATCTCATGTAGTTAATCATTGACTTTGTTTAGTGTCGACCAATTGGAAATAGTTATAACTCTATTAGTGCATGTGATTAATACTTGTTTGTATAACTAGGTAGAACTAGATGAAGTAATGATTAATTATACATCTACCCATAATACGCTTCGATTATGGCTTTAGCCACTGCGAGACCTTCCTTCTTTTCTTTCCAGCAATTGCGAATGCAAAATCGTATGTCATATTTTATGCATATTTGTCTTATCTGCTCTCTTGTATGGTGTACTGTTTATTTCCTAATTCAAATGGATGGATGTATGTTTGCGCTCGCATAGATAACAGTCTGGTTGAGGAGTCCGAAGAACTTGCAGGAGAAGCCCCTGAGCAGCAGCTGGTTGGTGGAGGCAAGTGTCCCTTGACTCATCTATGTCCTATATAATTCTATAATTCATTCCCCGCATTTACACAGTTTATACCTAAGGATTGACTAGCTTTTGTTTATCTTGTCCTTGTTTACCTATTCTGGTTGGGTTATTATGGTTTAGCTTTATGCTAGCGCTTCACATTAATCAATGAACATGATGCGATTATCTATGATACACTGTTTTCCCTTTTGATTATGATGATGGTACTTGTGGCTCTTAAGGGGACTCGAGCTGTTCCTCGAGTGCCTCTCTGTAAGGACCTGTTCGTTGGATGACCGCCCTGGAAAACAGTGCAACCATGAGGGTGGAGTGGGACGCCCTTAGCTGAGTAATTAGAGGAACTGGGGTGTAGTTCGCTTCGCCGTCGTGCCGTTAATGGGGCTCGGTGTATGCGGCTCACTATGCCAAGGTTGGTTCGCCTCATTGGGGAGGATTGCGGTGCATTTAGGAAACCTAACGGGCGGCTACAACCACAGGAAATCATTGTAAAGGCTACGTAGTGAGACCCTACCTATTCACCTTGGTAGTGTTCAAGGGTTTGATCGGCTCGAGGCAAGAGAGAATCACGGCTTGTGGGTAAAGTGCGCAACCTCTGCAGAGTGTTATGAAACTGATATATCAGCCGTGCTCGCGGTTATGAGCGACCAAGGGAGCTCCATTGATTAGTGATACTTGATCAGAGATGTTTGGATTACAGGTGGTGATGAGAATGGTGGTTTTGGTATTGATTATGGCAATGGTAAGTGGTATTCTTTCCGTTTGGAAAGGGTACTTTTGGGTTAACAACTTGGGTTAATACTAAAACCTCGCTCTCTCTACTAGTAATAATAATCTGACCAACTAAAAGCAACTGCTTAACTTACCCCCACATAAAGCTAGTCCACTACAGCCAAACAGGACACTTGTTGAGTATGTTGATGTGTACTCACCCTTGCTGTACACACCAAACCCCCCCTTCCCCAGGTTGTCCGTGTTGCAACCACTGCTCAGGAGAAGATGAAGCCGTGGAAGAAGACTTCCAGGAGTTCCAAGATTACGACTAGTTTTAGGCGTGGGTTAGCGGCAACCCCCAGTCGACTGCCTGTGAAGGCCACATATATCTATGTTTCGTTTTCGCACTTTGATTATTGTTAAAGACTATGTGGATGTCTCAGACATTATGATGTAATCGAATATTATTACCCTTTATGTTATTATTTTAACACTGTGTGATGATGTCCAGTTATGTAACTGCTGTGTACGTGAATTGCTGATCCTGGCACATACATGGTTCGAATTCGGTTTGCCTTCTAAAACCGGGTGTGACATGCAGTGGTGCTTTGCGCGCGCGCACACACACACACACATATATATATATATGAGGGTTGCGATGAAAATATTTTTCGTGCTATCAAGTTTGTGTTGGTTTTATTGTTTAGCTTGCTGACTCTGTGACCGCGATTGCTTTGGAGCTTCGGCTTTTTGCTTCAACCAAAGTTGACATGACCAAAGATAAAAGGAGTGAAGACCCTGCACCGGCTGGGTTTTACGAAGCTATGGAACAGACGAATGTTGAAAAGATTACAAATGAGATTTTAGCTGGGTTGTCTGAGGATTCTAGTGATAGTGAAGATTTTGTTATTGAAAGTGACAACAATGATGCTGAAGATCGGCTAGGGAGGCCAAGTCATGTGGTATTTGGGAAAATCAACTGTGAAGAAAGGTCATGTTGAGGCTATGAAAGGCAATACGTTTATGATGTGTCTATAGTGAGGATTGGCGGTGAAAATATTGTTCCACTTCCTGAAAAAGATGAAGTAGTGGTTTCTCGAAGCTTCATGAAGGCTGGGCTACGGTTCCCCTTACACAAGTTTCTAGTTGAAGTTTTGAAGAAGTTTGAAGTTTTCTTTCATTAACTCACCCCTGACGCATTAATTAAGGTTGGGGTTTTCATTTGGGCAATAAGGAGCCAGGGATTAGAATCGGATGTTGATTGCTTTTGCAATATTCATGAGTTATCTTATCAGACGAAGGTCACTGGGAAAGAGCAGTATCATAACAACTTCAAATGTTATACCTTTGTGTACCAGTCTGATGCAAGGCGCCCCATGCCAACTTTTCAGAATAAGTGGCTGGGTTCATGGATGAAGCAATGGTTTTATGTGAAGAATGATTTGAGTCAAAGAGGTGATATTAAGGATGTAATCCAGTGGCCTATCCGATCCAACTTCGGACTGAGGAGGTCTGCTATTGTGAATATGGGGGAATCACAAGGTTGCCTGGCAGCATTCAATGTTGTATGCAGTTACATTGGTTCTAGATACCTAGTGCAGGAACACATAGCCTTCAAGGTATGACCCCTGACTGCCAAATGGGAAATGTCGAAGGGTATTGAAGCTGATACAGAGGTTGGAAAAGGTAGTCTGGTTCGACTAAAATACACCTATCAATTCAGGAATCAATTTGGTGAACCAGATGATGATTGGTTAGATGCCATCAAAGCAACAAGTGATGAATTGTTGGGGGCTATACAAAGGTTGAGGATGAAGCTATGTATACTGCCTTCGGTGTTCGGAGGGAATGAAGACTGAACAGGGTCTTTGACGCTATCGTATTTTTTTACCTTGATTACCGCTTCCCTGCCTGGAAAAGGGGGTTAAAAAGGAAAAGTGCGCTAGGGGCTTCTTCTGTTGCACCAAAGCAAAATAGGGCGAAGGTTTTAACCCACCGACCAAAATCATATTTCTTGGAGAGGGCTGCTCAACTGCCTAAAATAGATATTGTCAAAAAGGTCTAAGGAGTCCCCCTGGCAACTGCAATGGATGGTTCAGAACCTATTCACTTGGAACTGGCAGATAGCCTAATGTTCAAGAGTAGCCGAAGGCGCCAGCGAAACCACAAATTGCCTCTGTTCCAGTAGGAACGCCTAAGGGAGGAAGAAGAATGGCTAATGTACTTGAAGATGTTTTGAAACCTTAGAAAGTGGTAACGCCTTCTGCTATAAAAATTTCCAAAGATAAATCAGAAGAATTGAAAAAGGCTAGGGAAAGCAGTGCTCTTTACTACGCCGAAGCTGGACCTTCGGAAAGTAGGCCAACAGAGCAAGTGAGTGAAAGCTTATCAGAGAAAGTATCATCGTTGATACCTAAAGCGGTGTTATCCAAGGATTCTGAATTCATCATCTGCCATGCTTTGGGAAAACAATTGACATAGAAGCAAATTGTCGAAGCTCGGCATTACGCTAAGGATCTGAAGTATCCTCGAGGATCCCTAGTGTATGAAGGTGATGAAGATGATGACTTTCTATATTGCCTTCCTGATAGCAAAGAAATTGACGTCTGCCAAGTAATGATGGATAACATGGGTTACCCGAAGCTTGAGCTCGGGCTATCCTTAATGCCGAAGGACCATCTGGCAGACTGCTTGGCGTACAATAGTTTGAAGGTTTGTGCTTACTTTTTTCTTCGAGGCTCTTGATAAATGTTTTGATTAAAGTATCTACTTGTTTTCTTTTCGTCATTATTAGGGTCTTATTTTAAGCAAAGCTTTGAAGGCACAAAAAGATTGTGAGGATGAGAGCACTAAAATAGCCTTCGGGAATCTGCGCTCGGAGGTTATAACACTTCGGAATGAGGGTGAAATCAAAGCATTTGACAAAGTTCTAACTAGCAGGGAGGATTTTTGTGTCTATGTAGGCGCTCAGGGGGCTGTGTCGCTGCTTGAAAAAGCTGGCTATGAACATGCGAAGGCTGTAATTCAGCTAGAATTTTCAGTTTCAATGAATGACATTAAAGAACCTTTAGCCGAAGCTACCACCCTGTGGGAAATTTTATTCTAAAGTGTGGATGAACGGTGGCCAAGAGATAGCAGAAGAAGCTATCAGGCAAAGCGAAGAAGAGTCTCATCTTGCCTTAGAAGAAGCGAGAAAAGTTGCAGAAACCGCAGAGCGCGAAAGACGTATATGTATGTTTGTCATATTTCATCTTCATAAGTACTTTAGCTTCGTACCTGACAAAAACTTTTATTTTGGTGCAGCTGAACTTTCTCCTCCTCCAGAGCCATACGATCCTGACACCGATCTATCCCTAATGGGTACCTTCGACGAAATCAAAATAGTGAATGTAGCAATAGATGAAGTTGTCCAGAAACTTCTAAACGAAGCTGCTTAGAGAGTCGTGAAAGAGGATGATTAAACTATATGCAAAAAACATTTTCAAAATTTGTATGCTACCTTCATGTAAGAAACAATTGTAAATTATGTGATTCACTATGTAATATATTTCTTTGTGTAGCGTGAAAGTGTCATACATACCGTTTTTTAGACGAAGGCGAAAAAACATCTTCCCTTCTTTACACGCTTCATAAATAAAATCCCTTTTTGTCGAAGTGATAGTATTAGACCCGAAGGTCTCGCCGCAGGTCTTGCATAAGGAACACCGTTGTCGAAGTGACAGTATTAGACCCGAAGGTCTTGTCGTAGGTCTTGCATAAGGAATTCTATACCGTTTAAGAGCAACTAGTAGAGATGCAGTATCTTTTCATAATTCCTTGACAAAAACACTTAGCTTCGTAGGTCAACCATATTTGCGGATGATGGAGCAATTTCCCTTCTTTTCCCTTTTTGAATGATGCAAAATGATGAATGATGCGATGATATTGTGCAGAATGATGCGATGACATGATGTGAGAAATGTTGATATAAAATACTTCATAATAATAAGACTCTGCATCCCCTTAGGAATGACTTTGGAGTCTCTTCACCTTTTACTTAGGTGGAATTTAAGCTCTGCATTCCCTTAGGAACGACTTTGGAGCTTCTTCACCTTTTACTTAGATTGTATTTTAGCTCTGCATCCCCGTAGGAATGACTTTGGAGCTAAGCTCTGCATTCCCTTAGAAATGACTTTGGAGCTTCTTCACCTATTACTTAGGCGGCACTTTAGCTCTGCATCCCCATAGGAATTACTTTGGAGCTTTTTTACCTTTGCTGTTACACTCAACGGTGTAACCACATATTTCTTACAACATATCAAAGGTTGCACGTTCTCAAATTGTTTCTGAGGCAAGAACATGAAACGAGACAATTAAAATTACAATAGGTGTATATGAAGTTCTTAGTCTAGCCCCTCTGTAGTTTCAGTAAATGTGCCTAGACTCTCGAATAGTGTTGTTAACTGTTCTAGCTTTGGACTCTTCTCTTGCTTCATGTTGCTGCTGAATTTGGCGCTGCCCTTTAGGCTGCTGGTTATTGGACGAAGTCAGAGCCAGTACCAGTGGTTGTGGTAAGGCCCGCGCAGCTGGAGAGTGACTTGCTGAAGCCACTGAAACTGTAGGTTGTGAAAATGGCTGTTGATTGCCCACATACTCCAGAATGTGTGGGGAATAACATGAAGCAGTATGTAGGACTTGCTTCAGCTGATTCTGTCGTGCTTCGACCTCAGATATCTCCTTTTGCTTCTGTATTGTAACTTGGCAGGTTCTAGTTGTGTGTCCCTTATCCTCTCCATAGAACAAACAAAATAGCCTTCTTGGTTGTGAGTTGAATCTTTCTCCGAAGCTTCGTCCTCCTCTACCTCTTAGGGTTGGCGATCTGAAGGAGCTTTGTTGCGTCCCAATTGACTAGGAACTGTGTTGGTGCCCTTGGTTGCGATTGCCTCTATCTTCAATTTTGACTGGGATTGTGTATTGTTCTGACTTGCCTTGGGTGGAGCCTTCCTCCAAAGCTCTGGTCATCACAGAATATATGTAAGCTTCCTCCCTTCTTTGCCGGAAATCGTTGTCGACCCTGATGTACTCATCCATCTTCTAGAGAAGTTTCTCTAGGGTTTGTGGGGGCTTTCTGGCAAAATACTGTGCTGTTGGCCCTGGACGAAGTCCCTTGATAATGGCTTCAATGGCAATCTCATTTGGCACCGTTGGTGCCTGTTGGGGACTTGCTCTCAATTGCTATGAATTAAGAACAAGGCAACACAAAATATTAAAGGTTAAGGCCCTTCGTCCTTCGAATCATTATTTCCCTTAGGACATAATGATCTTCAGACGAAGGTCATGAAGGTCATACCTTCATGATTGCAGTATACATTAATGAAAGAAGAAACATGTAAGACATAGAAAACAACGTGAATAATTATGTAACATTATTGATTCAACTTTGTTATATTATGGATGAATGAACACAATATGGAATTACATTCGTACCTTCGACTTGACAGAAGGAAATTGTACAAGTGTAATGCTCGAGCTAGTACAAATTAGCATGAACAGTATAGGGGTACTGTTCATCTATTTATAGGCACAGGACGCAGCCTGTGTAAAATTACATTCATGCCCTTCATAACTGATTACAATCATGACATAGATTATCATGGGCCAATCGGTCTTTTCATCTTTAAGTCGGCGCCATCCTTCGTCTCAAGGCGTGTCACTACGACGAAGCTCTCCGGATAGTAGCTTCGGCATCACTTCTGTTTTAATCTTCTGAAGGTGTTTCTTCTCATAGGACCTTCGGCGATGAAGCATACCCCCAACAGTAGCCCCTTCACGGTGCCAGATCGTTTTTCGTAACGAGCTCGGCCCGTGAAAAATTCTCTTAGGCTTCGGAATGCCGAAGGTCCGAAAAACACCTTCCCTGAGCTCGTTGTCGAGAAACGATTTAAATATTCTGAGTGCGAGGTGGTCCCACCATTCAATGGGTACGCGCAATCTGGTGATTCACCTTCTCGCGCACCATGGTCCACCGTTCAGTGGTTGCGGGCGACTGGTCAGCGTGTGCGAGTGGCTTGACGATTCATCTTCCCACCTGCGGCACTATATAAATAGACGGGTAGGTGTGAAGTTACCATAGCATTTACTACTATTGCACTATTGTGCTGCTGAAAAATTTGACCATAGCTGAAGCTTATTCATCATATTCTCAATCAGAACATCGTCTTTGTTTAGCTTCGTCATAAGAGGGAGCTTCGGTAAAGTTGCAAAAAGTCATCAACTTCGTCAAAACTGCAAGAAATTCAGTATCAAATGGGCAAAGTGCGTTCAACAGCTAGAGTTACACGCGACGGAGAGGAGGCCGAAGCTGCTGAGACTGCCCCAATCTCCGAAGTAATGAGGCAGTCGGGACTGGTTGTGATAGAGGGTGCCTCTGACGAAGGTGCACCTGCTGCCGAAGCTGAACATGCTGACATTGAAGAGGGTGATGCTGGTGAAGAAGAGGTAGATTATAACACCATTACGCCATCCAAACCCAGCCACTTAGACTTTGGAAAGTCGACTGTCTCTGAAGCTGATATGCCCATGATGATAAAGCTAGGCTACTTCAGGGAAGCCGAGAAGAAGCTGATTCGTTTTGGCGGGGACAAAACCACTCTGAAGCCAGGAAATGATGAGGTGGTGGTTTACAGAAGTTTCTTCAATGTAGGATTGAGGTTTCCTTTGCATGAAATGATTGGGGATGTTTGGAAAGATTTCGAAATTTATCTTCATCAGCTGACTCCTAACGCCATCGTTAGGCTCAATGTCTTTATCTGGGCTCTCCGAAGCCAAGGAGTGAACCCGCTTGCCGAAGCTTTCTGCCGGGTGCACAAGCTTCACTATCAGACGAAGGCTAGAGAAGATGGGCTGCACGAGAATTTCGGCTGCTACAACTTTGCTTACCGCAAAGACATGAAGACTCCGATGATCAGCTATCGCACCAAATGGCCAACCGGCTGGAAGAATGAGTGGTTTTATGTTAAGGTTGATGAGGAGAAGGAGAAGATAGTTCAGAGCCCACTGGATCTAACCTTCGGGTTAACTAGGCCCCTGTGCGACATGCTGCAAGGGTCACCATGCCAAACAGTTGTGGGCGAATTCTGAGTTGTGTTTGAGCACATTGGTACTAGAGATTTGGTGCAGGAATACTTAGCCAATAGAGTATTTCCGACGTTAAAGGAATGGAATATGCCAAAGCTTAAAGGAGAAAAGAAAAAGAATGAACTTGTTCGACTGCCCTATCACTTCAAATTCAAGAAACATTTCAAAGATCCTTGCCAAGAATGGTTGGACATGATTGAAGCTATGCGCAATGAAATTTTGGGCAACTATACTAAGAAAGAAGATCAATTGATGACCGCGGCCTTCGGCACCCGACCGAAACGAAGGCTGAACCGAGTAATGGATGCCCTAAAATTTGAATACCCTGACTATGAACGGTTAAGCAAGGGTGCCGAAGGGCCAAAGCGAAAAAGAGTTGTCAGTGTCATGAAGAGGCAAGCTGCTAGAATGATAGAAGAAGATGAGAAAGCTTTGAAAAAGAAAAAATGCAGCCCTGAGCCGAAGGTGGCTGTTCCGAAGAAAAGAAAAGCTTCGAATGCGGAGCCAAAAACAATTGATATAGAAGAAGAAATTCCTTCAACGCCTCCTGCTGCTGACGTGGAAGAAATCTTAAAGGTAATGACCGAATCTTTACCTCTCAAGCTAAGTCCACTAGAGCCACGACTGATGAAGCTTTTACAAAAGAAGGAGGAGCCTGCGGCAATCAAGAAGCCTGCTGAAAAAAGGCGATCATTACTATTATTGATGCTATTGAAGAAACGCCACCGCCGGCCTTGGCGTCAAAAACACCGACTGCCGAAGACACTGCAGCTACCGAGGCTACCCCCATCGAAGCTGAGACGACCGAAGATACAAATCTGGAGGGCACCTTCTCTGATATTGATAAGATGGTTTTGAACATGGCCACAGAAGAGGCTGCTATAGCTGCCGAAGAGACCCTTGCCCCAGTGCCCGGGAAAGAGAAGGAGATTGCCAAAGATACTTCGGAGGAAAAGGATTTTAATTTTCAAGACATACTTGGTGAAAAGCTATCTAAGGCTGAGAAGGAAGAGCTGAGGGATTATGCAATATCATGCGGCTATCAACCAGGGGCATTGCTCTTCGGTGGGATTGTCGAAGAGAATTTAGGATGCCTCCAGGACCGGATTGGGGCGAAGGTTGTCAGCACTCTATCGAAGAGTGTTGGCTTTTTGAAGCTTGAGGCCGACCTCAGCAGATACCGGCAGCAACATATCGCCGGTAGCTTGTTTTATTCTAATTTCAAGGTAAAGTTCTTAACTGAACTTTATTCTTGTTTTCGAGATGAAGGTTACTTCTGATGAAGGTTAATTTTTTTAGAGTCTACTGCTGAGTAAAACATTGAGGATGCAACAAGATCTCGAGGACAAGAAAAATGAGATTATAATTGACGGCTTAGAGGGCAAAATTAAAGATCACGAAGCTGCTCTGGAGAAGAAGGATTTCGTGATCCAAACAATGGAGGGTTCGCTGGCAGAAGCCCAAGTCGAGATTGCTAGATTGAACAGCAAACTCTCCACGAAATCAAAAAGCTTCGAACAAGAGAAGAAGGATTTTGATGCAAAGCTTGAAGCTGAAGTTACAAAGAGTTCAAACTTGCAAAAGGCATTGAAGGAACTCCAAGAAAAATGTCTGAACTTCAGCAACAGTTGCGTGCAACGACTGAAGCAGGTCTTCAACTCTGTTGGAGCCAGTTCTGAAAAGTTTAAACCTTTAGCTGAAAACCTGCCAGGCATCTTTGATCATATTGAAGGCGAAGTTGATGCTCTTCATGAAGTCATAGCTGGGCACGGAGACTTCTGCGCTCTGCTAGCTTCTCGTGGCACGGTTGTTGCTTTTATGAAGGCTAGTTGCACGCACGGGAATATTGTAAACATGCCGAACTTCAGCTTATCACCAGTGGACTTGAATGACATCCCCGGCCTGGCCCGAAGCATTGGGAACAGATTCGTAACTCAAATATGGGCAAAGGGTGGACGAAGCTTGGCTGGTGACGAAGCTCGAAGTCACCTTAAACCGGTAATAAACTCATACCTTGTGCTACCTTTTCCTTGAAACTTGAATTTACCTTATAATGCTTTGATATGTACAGGATGACGAAGCCGAGGAGCAATGAGCCGAAGCTTGGCGGATGATCCGAAGCTTAGCGGATGGTGATGAAGCCGAAGACATTGCTGTGAAAAACTCTAGAGAAACTCTTGAATTATCCTTGTAAAGAATATTGTAATTTAAGAATCAGATACTACTCTATAAATTTGTCCATACCTTGTAATATATTTTTACCTTTCCGTCCATGTATGAACTGCTTTGATGTGGACAAAACATGTATTTTTTGAGCCGTAGGCGAAAAACACCTTCCCTTCTTTTCGTACACAACGAAGCATAAATCTGCTTCCTTTCCTTTCGCTGAAGCCTTATCCTTAGAGCCGAAGCAATTGTCTGTATCTATATGATATGATGATGATGATCCTATGTATGTCTAAATGAATGTTTATGAATGCAATGAATGATGTGATGTATTGTGCAAATGAATGTCCAGACACATGCTTACGAAGCCACATCAAAACTCCTCATTCCCTTAGGAATGACTGAAATCTCTTTGTCGTTTATTTTTCGGCTGCACCGCTTATTTTTCGGTGTAAGTTCTGCATCCCCTTAGGAACGTCTTTTGAACTTCTTCGCCTTCTATTTCGGCGGTATCACCGTTGACTTTTCGGTGTAAGTTCTGCATTCCCTTAGGAACGTCTTTTGAACTTCTTCGCCTTATATTTCGGCGGTATTTGGCTCTGCATTCCCTTAGGAACGACTTTTGAGCAGAAAACTTACGCTGCGCTCCCTTAGGAATGACTTTTTGTAGCTTCGTCGTACTCTGCATCCCCTTAGGGACGACTTTCGAGCTTCTCCCTGTTTTTTTCTCTCTGCACTTGATGGTGCATGCTCAGATTTTACATTTTACATATTTTTGGGGGATTTTGCTGTCGTAGAGCTAGATAAGAAAGGAAAAACTACAAATTATGGCCCCATCAAAAAAGATCTAGGAATGTCATAGGAAAAATAAAAAAGACTACATCAAGTTACACATAATATCGTCAAAGCTCATCCGCATTCCAAGATCTAAGAATGTCGTTGTCGTCCATATCCTTCAATCTGTAAGAACCGGGTCTTGACGAAGATACCACCAGAAAGGGTCCTTCCCACTTCGGCTGTAGCTTGCCTACTGTGTCTGGATTGGCCACTCTCCGAAGTACCAAATGCTCTGGCTTAATGTTTTTCAGTCGTACTTTTCTGTCATGCCATTTTATTGTTTCGGCTTGATGTTTATTGATATTCTCCACAGCCTGAAGTCTGGTCCCTTCTATAGCATCTTTTGCCACAGAATAATCAGCTTCGCCCTCTGCCGAAGCTACTATTCTAATTGACCCTGCCTTAGCTTCTTCTGGGGTTATAGTTTCATCACCAAACAATAACTTGAATGGTGTAAAACCTGTTGACCTTGATATATTTGTATTGTGGCTCCACACCACTTTAATCAATTCTTCTGGCCACTTTCCTCTGGGTTGATTGAAGATTAATTTCATTATTCCCGTCATTATAATTCCATTTTCTCTTTCGACTAACCCGTTTGACTCTGGGTGTCTGACTGATGCAAAATGAATCTTCGTGCCAATCTGGTCGCAGAAATCTTTGAAAGTTTCGGTGTCAAACTGTGTTCCGTTGTCCACAGTTATAGCCTTCGGCACACCGAAGCGACAAACGATATTTTGCTAGAAGAATTTCTGGACTGTAATCAAAGTTATTGTAGCCAAAGGCTTTGCTTCAATCCACTTAGAGAAATATTCCACCGCCACCACGACATATTTCAAATTACCTTGTGCTGGTGGAAGTGGGCCTAACAAGTCCAGGCCCCATCTTTGCAATGGCCAGGTTGGTTGTATTAACTGAGTTAATGACGAAGGTTGTTTTTGGTCCCTTGCACATTTCTGACAATTTTCGCACTTTTGAACCAGATCTGCTGCATCCGAAGCTGCCTTTGGCCAGTAAAATCCATGTCTAAAAACCTTTCCTAACAAAGGCCTAGACCCAATATGAGATCCACACAATCCTGCATGTATCTCCTTCATTAGTTCTATACCTTCGGTTCTGGATAAACACTTGATAAGGGGGGAGCAAACTCCATGTTTGTATAACTCCCCTTCTATTATGATATACGACCTTGTTCTTGCTTCCATTCTTTTATTATAAACTTCGTCATCCGAGAGGCAGTTACCCTGGAGAAAAGATATGATTTCAGTCCTCCAATCTTCGTACTGGAGAAATGGCGAGCACTGCTCTCTCCATGAGTTCAACCGAAGGTGCTTTTATTGTTTCAAAAAATACTTCCGAAGGTAGAGGGAGCCCCTGAGCCGCTGATTTAGCTAACAGATCTGCATGCTCATTTTCGCCTCTTAGAATGTTCTTGATAAAGAAACCTTCTAAAGAAGCTTCCAACCTTTGAACTGTATCCAGATATTTTTCAAGTTTCCGATCCCTTGCCTTGCTACTTTTATCTACATGGCCAGAAATGACTTGAGAATCAGTTTTCAGAATAGCCCTTCTTATTCCCATTGCCCTTAACTTCTGAAGCCCCAACAAGAGTGCTTCGTATTCGACAATATTATTTGTACAACTAAAATCTAGCTTGGCTGCATAACATTGTCTGACTTTCAAAGGTGCTACTAGAACAACTGCTGCTCCTGCACCGAAGGTTCTCCAAGAACCATCGTAGAACACTGTCCAAGCTTCGGCATCTTTATTTATCTCTTCTTCCTGAGCCCCTGGCATCCAATCAGCGATGAAGTCTACTAACGCCTGGGACTGAATTGAAGATCTATGCACATAATCAAAGGTGAATTCATTAAGCTCTGCAGCCTATTTTCCAATTCTTCCAGTAGCCTCTTTGTTCCTCATGATGTCCTTTAGAGGTTGTGATGAAGGAACAATTATGTGGTATGCTTGAAAATAATGTCGAAGCTTTATGGAGGCCATTAACACAACATATAATACTTTCTCCAATTTTGTGTAATTTTTCTTTGATGGACTTAGAACTTCAGAGACGAAGTATATTGGAGTATGCTTTTTAGCCTGAGCATCTAGCTTCTCCTGCACCAGTGCCGCACTCACTGCGAATGCGAAGCTGCCACATATAAGAGCAATGGAGCCCCTGGCGCGGGTGGAGTTAATGTTGTTAAATCAATCAAATATTGTTTCAACTCTTCAAACGCTTTTTGTTGTGCTGGGCCCCATTGAAAGACTTCGGCTGACTTCAGTATTTCGAAAAATGGCAGATTTCTTTCCGCTGATCTAGATATGAATTTGTTTAATGATGCTAATCTTCCTGCCAGCCATTGAGCCCTTTTCTTCGTGCTTGGTGGCTCCATTCAAAGGATAGCTTCGATCTTACTTGGGTTAGCTTCAATTCCTTTCATTGATACCAGACAACCAAGGAACTTGCCTTTCTTTACTCCAAAAACACATTTTTCTGGATTTAATTTTAGGCCAGCTTGCCTGAAATTGGCAAATGTTTCTTGCAAATTAGCAATGTGATTTTCTTGCTTCGTGATTTTCACTATGATATCATCAACATAAGTTAGCACGTTTCTGCCTATCTGGGAATGAAGGACCTTGGCTGTCATTCTGCTGAAGCTTCCTCCAGCATTTTTGAGCCCCTCAGGCATCCGAAGATAGCAATAGGTGCCACTGGGAGTTATGAAGCTAGTCTTCAGCTCATCTTCCTTCTTCATCCAGATTTGATGATAGCCTGAATAACAATCCAATAGACTCATGAGCTCTAAAGTTGCTGCATCTACAAGAGAGTCTATTCTTGGTAGCGGGAATTCGTCTTTTGGGCATGCCTTGTTAAGATCTATGAAATCAATGCATATTCTCCATTTGCCATTGGCCTTCTTCATCATAACAGTATTGGATAACCACTCTGGGTATTTTAACTCTCTGATAACACTGGCACTTAGAAGCCTTTTCACTTCATTTCGAGCACCTTCGGCTTTATCATCAGACATTTTCCGAAGCCTTTTCTTTCTTGACCTGAAGGATGGGTCCACATTAAGTGAATGTTCAATGAAATCTCTATTGACACCATAGAGATCATTGGCTGACCAAGCAAAGACATCTTTGTTGTTGAATAAAAATCTTGTCAAAGTTTTCTCTTGCTCTTCGGATAGCTGAGACCCCAGCAGTACTTTTTGCTCTACTATGTCTTCACATAGAAGCATAGGCTTCGGCTGATCCGCCGAAGCAGCCTTCTCTCTTTTGTATTTGTACTATACACAGGCTTCGACTCCATCTATGTTGTGAATTGCTTTTGAGCCTATCCAATTTCCTTCAGCTTTTCTGGCAGCTTCCTGGCTCCCATGAACAGCAATGGGCCCTTGTTCCGAAGGTATCTTCATGCATAGGTATGTTGGATGAAGTATTGCTTCAAAGGCATTGAGTGTCCCTCGACCAATGATTGCATTATAAGGGTACTCTATGTCAACAATGTCAAAGACAACTTGTTCAGTCCTTGTATTGTGGACGAAGCCGAAGGTCACTGGCATCGTGATTTTGCCGAGTGCTACAATCTGCCTTCCTCCAAAGCCACAAAGAGGGTGTGTAGCATCATGAATCTTGTCTTCTGGCTCTTGCATCTGTCTGAAGGCCTTAGCAAATATGATGTCCGCTGCACTGCCTGTATCAACCAGAACATTATGGACCAGAAATCCCTTGATGACACAAGATATGACCATAGCATCATTGTGAGGGTAATCTTTGAGCTGAAGGTCCTCCTAGGAGAAGGTGATTAGGATGTGGGACCATTTTAACTTGATGAAGGGTCCCTGCACCCCAACATGCTTCACCCTTCTCTATGCTTCCTTCTTCTGCTTCTTGTTAGCCGGCTCTGAACTTGAGCCACCCGTTATCGGGAGCACCAGCTTCGTAGTCGAAGGTGCTACGACTTGGTTGCTGAACGAAGCCATCAGCTCAAGAGTGGAAGTGAGTTCACCGGAGGTGGGCGCCAATGTTGGGGACTTGCTCTCAATTGCTACGAATTAAGAACAAGGCAACACAAAATATTAAAGGTTAAGGCCCTTCGTCCTTCGAAGCATTATTTCCCTTAGGACATAATGATCTTCAGACGAAGGTCATGAAGGTCATACCTTCATGATTGTAGTATACATTAATGAAAGAAGAAACATGTAAGACATAGAAAACAACGTGAATAATTATGTAACATTATTGATTCAACTTTGTTATATTATGGATGAATGAACACAATATGGAATTACATCCGTACCTTCGACTTGACAGAAGGAAATTGTACAAGTGTAATGCTCGAGCTAGTACAAATTAGCGTGAATAGTACAGGGGTACTGTTCATCTATTTATAGGCACAGGATGCAGCCTGTGTAAAATTACATTCATGCCCTTCATAACTGATTACAATCATGACATAGATTTCCATGGGCCAATCGGTCTTTTCATCTTTAAGTCGGTGTCATCCTTAGTCTCAAGGCGTGTCACTACGCCGAAGCTCTCCGGATAGTAGCATCGACATCACTTCTGTTTTAATCTTCTAAAGGTGTTTCTTCTCACAGGACCTTCGGCAACGAAGCATACCCCCAACAGTGCCTGAGCTCTAAGCCGCAGAAACCTTCGGACGTATGTATGTAGATATTCCTCGTGGTCTTGTGTGCACTGAAATAAGGCTTGAGCGGTCACTGGCTTCGTCTAAAACCCCTGAAAGGTGGTGACTAACATATCCTTCAACTTCTGTCATGATGTGATTATTCCTCGTCTAAGAGAATAATACCAGGTTTGAGCAACACTTCTGACTGCCATGACGAAGGATTTTTCCATTACAGCGGTGTTGCCACCATATGATGATATGGTTGCTTCATAGCTCATAAGAAACTGCTTTGGGTCCGAGTGCCCATCATATATGGGAAGCTGGGGTGGTTTGTATGACGGTGGCCATGTGGTAGCCTGCAATTCTGTAGCTAGAGGGTAAGCATCATCAAAAATAATGTTATCATGATGAAAGTCGTCATACCATATGTCATCATGGCTAGGACTTTCTTGACGAAGCTCTCTCTGTTGTGGCTTATGCCCTTGTTCATTTTCTTGTGTGATGTGTCCCATCTCTTCGGCTGCTTCATCAATCTTTTTTCTGGAGCTCAGCTAGCCGAAGCATCTTCTCCCTTCTTCTCTCCACTTGTTGATGAATGGCTTCTAGATCCCTGATCTCTTGATCCAACTCTTCGTCCTATGGTGTTGGGCTAATATCTTTCCTCTTCTGGCTTTGGACCTCCCTTAGAAGGACCCCATCTTGATTGGTGTCCAGAGGAGCAAGGGCAGCCCCTGGCGCCACTGTCTTCTTCGGCGGCATGACGAAGGTGGTCGTTTGAGTTCTCTTAACGAAGGTGGTCGTTTGAGTTCACTAGAGGTGGGCACCAATGTTGGCCACTTGTTTTCGATTGTTGTGAATCAAGAACAAGGCAACACAATTTGTTAAATGTTAAAGACATTCGTCCTTCAAAGCATTATCTCCCTTCGTGTATAATGAGTCTCGGACGAAGGTCATGAAGAGCAAGTCTTCATCATTCACAAATATAAAAACATAATTACAAATGTAATATCATGCCATTTATTCATTTCATATTGAATATACAAACGATACCAAGATACGCATTACATTGATACCTTCGGCTTGCTTGAAGGTAAAGGCGTGAATGCAGTTACAATCCAGCATGAATAGTACGAGGGTATTGTTCACCTATTTATAGGCAATCATACAGCTTCGTACGATATTACATTCATATCCTCGAAGAATACATACAAGGTTTACAAATGCCACAGGGACAATTTTGTCAGTTGTACCTAGCAGTTTGAATCAACACCTTCTTCCTACGCCATCTTCCTGCGTCGTCGTAACGAAGCTTGCTTCATCGCACTTCCTTTGATCAAAACCAAAGCTTTTCTGGTAACGAAGCTCCTATAATTCTTAATAATATGCCAAAAACAAACAGTTAACCGTGTTTTTGAGGACCTTCGAAAGACGAAGGCCCCCAACACATACAAGTAAGTTCGAAAGATAATAGCTTTCACTTTAAGTTATGTATTGATTTAAAACGCTCACGTGAATGAATTCGACAATTTTGTAGCAACTAGCACAAGCCAAAGGATACAGGTCCCGGTGCCCCCCACATCCACCTCTCGTACATTATCCTTGGTCTTCACCTCCACCTACCGAACATCAGGTATGCAAATTCATCATCATTTACTTGTTGTTAGTTATATTATGGTTTAACTCGGCAAATATCATTTGTACAGGTATATCATACCCCTCTATCTACCTTGCCGACACATGAACGAGATGACATGTTAGACTTTGTCGAAGCCCTCTTCGCTAGTGGAGGTATCGACCATCACTCGTCGCTATACGCCGATGGTGATCGGCGGCAGTGTCGGGGACCATAATTAGGGGTACCCCCAAGACTCCTAATCTCAGCTGGTAACCCCCATCAACACAAAGCTGCAAAGGCCTGATGGGTGCGACTAAGTCAAGGCTCGGGCAAGGGCAGCCGACCCTGGAGGATTTACGTCTCGCCCGAGGGCCCCCTCAAGCAACGGACACACCTTCGGCTCGCCCGAGGCCCAGCCTTCGCCAAGAAGCAACCTTGGCCAAATCGCCACGACGACTGACTATATCACAGGAGCATTTAATGCAAGGAAGGCCTGACACCTTTTCCTGACACGCGCCCTTCAGTCGACAGAGCCGAAGTGACCGCAGTCACTTCGCCGCTCCACTGACCGGCCTCACAAGAGGACAGCGCCGCCTACGCCGCTCCGACTGTTGTGCCACTCGACAGAGTGAGGCTGACAACAGCCAAGTCCGGCCTCGGGCGCCATAGGAAGCTCCGCCTCGCCCGACCTCAGGGCTCGGACTCGGCCTCGGCCCCGGAAGACGACGAACTCCGCCTCGCCTGACCCCAGGGCTCGGACTCGGCCTCGGCCCCGGAAGACGACGAACTCCGCCTCGCCCGACCCCAAGGCTCGGACTCGGCCTCGGCCCCGGAAGACGACGAACTCCGCCTCGCCCGACCCCAGGGCTCAGACTCGGCCTCGGCCCCGGAAGACGACGAACTCCGCCTCGCTCGACCCCAGGGCTCGGACTCAGCCCTGGCCTCAGCCGACGGTCTCCTCCTCGCCCGACCCAAGGGCTCGGACTCGACCTCGACCTCGGAAGACAGACTCGACCTCGACCTCGGAGGAGCCTCCGCCTCGCCCTACCCAGGGCTCGGACCGACCACGTCATAGGAGGGGCCATCATTACCCTACCCCTAGCTAGCTCTGGCTACGGGGAACAAGACCGGTATCCCATCTGGCTCGCCCCGGTAAAACAAATAATGATGGCGCCCTGCGTGCTCCATGATGACGGCGGCTCTCAGCCCCCTTACGGAAGCAAGGAGACGTCAGCAAGGACTCGACAGCCCCGACAGCTGTCCTTCCGCAAGGCTCTAGCGCTCCTCCGACGGCCACGACATCACACGAAAAGGGTGCCAAAACCTCTCCGACTGCCACGACAGCATGTACTTAGGGCACTAGCTCTTCTCTGCTAGACACGTTAGCACACTGCTACATCTCCCATTGTACACCTGGACCCTCTCCTTACGCCTATAAAAGGAAGGTCCAGGGCCCTCTTACAGAGGGTTGGCCATGCGGGGAAGGACGGGACGGCGCGCGCATAGGCCTCTAGCTCCCTCCCGCACGGACGCTTGTAACCCCCTACTGCAAGCGCACCCGACCTGGGCGCGGGACAAACATGAAGGCCGTGGGTTTCCCCTTTTACGCCTGTCTCCCTCCGGTTTTTCCCCCCTTCGCGCTCCGTCTCGCGCCGACCCATCTGGGCTGGGGCACGCGACGACAATTTACTCGTCGGTCCAGGGACCCCCCGGGGTCGAAACGCCGACAGTTGGCGCGCCAGGTAGGGGCCTGCTGCGTGTTGACGAACAGCTTCCCGTCAAGCTCCAGATGGGTAGTCTCCAGCAACCTTTCCAGCCTGGAACGGTGCTCCGTTTCGGGAGTCTTGAGTTCATGTCCCTCGACGGCAGCTACGACATGATACTCCTTCCCCCGCCGCGCGACAGCGACAATGGCGACCGACAACCCGCCCGCTGGCGGCGGAATCGACGACGTCTTCCCCACGTGGCGGAAGAACAACATTCGGGTTTGTCCCATCGCCTCTCCCGCCGACGGAGGAGGAGGCGGGGCAACCAAGGCCTAGCAGGAGGCGGCACCTCGTCGGCTGTTGAGCGAGTCGACGGCGCCGGCGCCCCAACGGGGGACACGTCGGGCATCGACCTCGCGCCTGAGACGAAGACGAGCGTCGCTTCCCCTCAACGCGCCAACTCCAAGCAGACGGACGACGCCAGCACGCTCGCAAAGGACTTGCTGGGCGTCACCCTCGTACCTGAGACGACGGTGCAGTCTGCCCCTGACGTGACTTCGTCACCGCCCGTCGACCAAGAGGTACCGACCGATTCCCATCTCGTGCCTTTTGGATTCAGCCTCGACCCACCAAGCGACTTCGCTTCAGTGGACGCTTTCATAGAGGCGAGTCCAAACCCTCCGGGGTACGGTATGCGGTCACCCTGGGACCGGCTGACAGCCGTCTCGACCTACGGGCCCTCGGGTTCCAAGGAAGATGACGAGCCCGACTTTTGTTGGGATTTCTCCGGACTTGGTAACCCCAGTGCCATGCGGGACTTCATGACCGCATGCGATTACTGCCTTTCCAATTGTTCCGACGGTAGCCGCAGCTTCGGCGACGAGGACTGCGGCCCAAGTCGTGAATGTTTCCACGTCGATCTAGGGGGTCCCGGCGAAGGCAACCATCTTGGTATACCAGAAAACGGTGATCCCCCTAGGCCTGCGCCTCGCGTTGACATCCTTCGGGAGCTAGCTGTGGTCCCAGTCCCTGCGAGGGGTCAGGACTCACAGCTCGAGCAAATCCACGAGATGCAGGCCAGGCTCGACGAGGGAGCAGGAACACTTGAGCCGTTCCGCCGGGACATCGGGCAGGAATGGGCAGGCCAACCTCCGGCCGGAGAAGCGCGTCATCCACCCCAGGGCATCTAGCACCGCATCGCCGACGATGTTAGGGCAAGGCCACCACCTGCTTCCAGCGGGGTCGGCCAGAACCTGGCTGCAGCGGCAATACTTCTCCGCGCGATGCCGGAACCATCAACCACCGAGGGGCGGCGTATCCAGGGAGAGCTCAAGAATCTCCTGGAGGATGTCGCGGTCCGACGGGCCGAAAGCTCTGCCTCCCGAAGGCAAGGGTACCCCTCGGAGCATCGTGTCGTGACTTCCCGATTCATGCGAGAAGCCTCGGTCCACACCGGGCGCACGCGCAACACAGAGCCTGCAGCCCCGGGACGCCTCGGCAACGAGCACCATCACCGCAACCGTCGAGCCCACCTCGACGAAAAGGTGCGCCGAGGCTACCACCCCAGGCGTGGGGGACGCTACGATAGTGGGGAGGATCGGAGTCCCTCGCCCGAACCACCCGGTCCGCAGGCTTTTAGCCGAGCCATACGACGGGCGCCGTTCCCGACCCGGTTCCGAACCCCGACTACTATCACAAAGTACTCAGGGGAGACGAGGCTGGAACTGTGGCTCGTGGACTACCGGCTGGCCTGCCACCTGGGTGGAATGGACGATGACAACCTCATCATCTGCAACCTCCCCCTGTTCCTCTCCGACAACGCTCGGGCCTGGCTGGAGCATTTGCCTCTGGGGCAGATCTCCAACTGGGACGACCTGGTCCAAGCCTTCGCCGGCAACTTCTAGGGCACGTACGTGCGCCCTGGGAACTCCTGGGATCCACGAAGCTGCCGCCAGCAGCCGGGAGAGTCTCTCCAGGACTACATCCGGCGATTCTCGAAGCAGCGCACCGAGCTGCCCAACGTCACTGACTCGGATGTCATCGGCGCGTTCCTCTCCGGCACCACCTGTCGCGACCTGGTGAGCAAGCTGGGTCGCAAGACCCCCACCAGGGCGAGCGAGCTGATGGACATCGCCACCAAGTTCGCCTCTGGCCAGGAGGCAGTTGAGGCCATCTTCCGGAAGGACAAGCAGCCCTAGGGCCGCCAGCCGGAAGATGTCCTCGAGGCGTCCACTCAGCGCGGCACCAAGAAGAAAGGCAAGAAGAAGTCGCAAGCGAAACGCGACGCCGCCGACATGGACCTTGTCGCCGCCGCTGAGTACAAGAACCCTCGGAAACCTCCCGGAGGCGCCAATCTCTTCGACAAGATGCTCAAGGAGCCATGCCCCTATCATCAGGGGCCCGTCAAGCACACCCTTGAGGAGTGCGCCATGCTTCGGCGCCACTTTCACAAGGCCAGGCCACCTGCGGAGGGTGGCAGGGCTCGCGATGACGATAAGAAGGAGGATCACAAGGCAGGAGAGTTCCCCGAGGTCCACGACTGCTTCATGATCTACGGTGGGCAAGTGGCGAACGCCTCGGCTCGGCACCGCAAGCAAGAGCGTCGGGAGGTCTGCTCGGTAAAGGTGGCAGCGCCAGTCTACCTAGACTGGTCCGACAAGCCCATCACCTTCGACCAGGGCGACCACCCCGACCACGAGCCGAGCCCGGGGAAATACCCGCTCGTTGTCGACCCCATCGTCGGCAACGTCAGGCTCACCAAGGTCCTCATGGACGGAGGCAGCAGCCTCAACATCATCTACACAGAGACCCTCGGGCTCCTGCGGATCGATCTGTCCTCGGTCCGGGCAGGCGCGGCGCCTTTCCACGGGATTATCCCTGGGAAACGCGTCCAGCCCCTCGGACAACTCGATCTACCCGTCTGCTTCGGGAATCCCTCCAACTTCCAAAGGGAAACCCTCATGTTCGAGGTGGTCGGGTTCCGAGGGACCTACCATGCAGTGCTGGGGAGGCCATGCTACGCCAAGTTCATGGCTGTCCCCAACTACACCTACCTCAAGCTCAAGATGTCGGGCCCCAATGGGGTCATCACCGTCGGCCCCACGTATCGACACGCGTACGAATGCGACGTGGAGTGCGTGGAGTACGCCGAGGCCCTCATCGCCGACCTGGAGAGCCTCACCAAGGAGGCGCCAGACGTGAAGCGCCATGCTGGCAACTTCGAGCCAGCAGAGACGGTTAAGTCCGTCCCTCTCGATCCCAGCAACGACGCCTCCAAGCAGATTCGGATCGGCTCCGAGCTCGACCCCAAATAGGAAGCAGTGCTCGTCGACTTTCTCCGCGCAAACGCCGACGTTTTGCGTGGACTCCCTCGGACATGCCCGGCATACCGAGGGATGTCGCCGAGCACTCACTGGATATCCGAGCTGGAGCCTGACCCATGAAGCAGCCTCTGCGCCGATTCGACGAAGAAAAGCGCAGAGCCATAGGCGAGGAGATCCACAAGCTAATGGCGACAGGGTTCATCAAAGAGGTATTCCATCCTGAATGGCTTGCCAACCCTGTGCTTGTGAGAAAGAAAGGAGGGAAATGGCGGATGTGTGTAGACTACACTGGTCTAAACAAAGCATGTCCAAAAGTTCCCTACCCTCTGCCTCGCATCGATCAAATCGTGGATTCCACTGTTGGGTGCGAAACCCTGTCTTTCCTCGATGCCTACTCAGGGTATCACCAAATCAGGATGAAAGAGTCCGACCAGCTCGTGACTTCTTTCATCACGCCTTTCGGCATGTACTGCTATGTTACCATGCCGTTTGGTTTGAGGAATGCGGGTGCAACATACCAAAGGTGCATGAACCACGTGTTCGGCGAACACATTGGTCGAACGGTCGAGGCTTACGTCGATGACATCGTAGTCAAGACGAGGAAAGCCTCCGACCTCCTTTCCGACCTTGAAGTGACATTCCGGTGTCTCAAGGCGAAAGGCGTAAAACTCAATCCTGAGAAGTGCGTCTTCGGAGTCCCCTGAGGCATGCTCTTGGGGTTCATCGTCTCCGAGCGGGGCATCGAGGCCAACCCGGAGAAAATCGTGGCCATCACCAACATGGGGCCCATCAAGGACTTGAAAGGCGTACACAGGGTCACGGGATGCCTTGCGGCTCTGAGCCGTTTCATCTCGCGCCTCGGCGAAAGAGGCCTGCCTCTGTACTGCCTCTTAAGAAAGGCCGAGTGCTTCACTTGGACCCCTGAGGCCGAGGAAGCCCTCGGGAACCTGAAGGCCTTCCTCACGAACGCACCCATCTTGGTGCCCCCCGCTGCCGGAGAAGCCCTCTTGATCTATGTCGCCGCTACCACTCAGGTGGTCAGCGCCGCGATCATGGTGGAGAGACGAGAAGAGGGGCATGCATTGCCCGTCCAGAGGCCAGTCTACTTCATCAGTGAGGTACTGTCCGAGACCAAGATCCGCTACCACAAATTCAGAAGCTGCTGTACGCGGTGATCCTGACGCGACGGAAGTTGCGACACTACTTCGAGTCTCATCCGGTGACTGTGGTGTCATCCTTCCCCCTGGGGGAGATCATCCAGTGCCGAGAGGCCTCGGGTAGGATTGCAAAGTGGGCGGTGGAAATCATGGGCGAGACAATCTCATTCGCCCCTCGGAAGGCCATCAAGTCCCAAGTCTTGGCGGACTTTGTGGCTGAATGGGTCGACACCCAGCTCCCAACAGCTCCGATCCAACCGGAACTCTGGACCATGTTTTTCGACGGGTCGCTGATGAAGACAGGGGCGGGCGCAGGCCTGCTCTTCATCTTGCCCCTCGGGAAGCACCTACGCTACGTGCTACGTCTCCACTTCCCGGCGTCCAACAATGTGGCCGAGTACGAGGCTCTGGTCAACGGGTTGCGCATCGCCATCGAGCTAGGGGTCCGATGCCTCGACGCTCGTGGTGACTCGCAGCTCGTCATTGACCAAGTCATGAAGAACTCCCACTGCCGCGACCCGAAGATGGAAGCCTACTGCGATGAGGTTCGGCGCCTGGAGGACAAGTTCTACGGGCTCGAGCTCAACCACATCGCTCGATGATACAACGAGACTGCGAACAAGCTGGCTAAGATAGCCTCGGGGCAGACAACGGTTCCCCCGGACGTCTTCTCCCGAGACCTGCATCAACCCTCCGTCAAGACCGACGACGCGCCTGAGCCTGAGGCACCCTCGGCCCAGTCTAAGGCACCCTCGGCCCAGCCCGAGGCACCCTCGGCTCCGCCCGAGGCACCCTCGGCTCAACCCGAGGCGTCCTCGGCTCAGCACGAGGCACCCTCGGCCCCCGAGGGTGAGGCACTGCGCGTCGAGGAGGAGCGGAGCGGGGTCACGCCTAATCGAAACTGGTAGACCCCGTAACTGCAATATCTCCACCGAGGAGAGCTACCCCTCGACCGAGCCGAAGCTCGGCGGTTGGTGCGGCGCGCCAAGTCGTTCGTCTTGCTGGGGGACGGGAAGGAGCTCTACCACCGCAGCCCCTCAGGCATCCTCCAGCAATGCATATCCATCGCCGAAGGCCAGGAGCTCTTACAAGAAATACACTCGGGGGCTTGCGGTCATCACGCAGCGCCTCGAGCCCTTGTTGGAAACGCCTTCCGACAAGGTTTCTACTGGCCGACCGCGGTGGCCGACGCCACTAGAATTGTCCGCACCTGCCAAGGGTGTCAATTCTACGCAAGGCAGACCCACCTGCCTGCTCAGGCTCTACAGACAATACCCATCACCTGGTCGTTTGCTATGTGGGGTCTGGACCTCGTCGGCCCCTTGTAGAAGGCACCCGGGGGCTACACGCACCTACTGGTCGCCATCGACAAATTCTCCAAGTGGATCGAGGTCCGACCCCTACACAGCATCAGGTCCGAACAGGCGGTGGCGTTCTTCACCAACATCATCCATCGCTTTGGGGTCCCGAACTCCATCATCACCGACAACGACACCCAGTTCACCGGCAGAAAGTTCCTGGACTTCTGCGAGGATCACCACATCCGGGTGGACTGGGCCGTCGTGGCTCACCCCATGACGAATGGATAAGTAGAACGTGCCAACGGCATGATTCTGCAAGGACTCAAGCCGCGGATCTACAACGACCTCAACAAGTTCGGCAAGCGATGGATGAAGGAGCTCCCCTCGATGGTCTGGAGTCTGAGGACAACGCCGAGCCGAGCCACGGGCTTCACACCGTTCTTTCTAGTCTATGGGGCCGAGGCCATTTTGCCCACAGGCTTAGAATACGGTTCCCCAAGGACGAGGGCCTACAACGACCAAAGCAATCGAGCTAACCGAGAAGACTCACTGGACCAGCTGGAAGAGGCTCGGGACATGGCCTTACTACACTCGGCGCGGTACCAGCAGTCCCTGCGATGCTACCACGCCCGAGGGGTTCGGTCCCGAGACCTCCAGGTGGGCGACTTGGTGCTTCGGCTGCGGCAAGACGCCCGAGGGCGGCACAAGCTCACGCCTCCCTGGGAAGGGCCGTTCGTCATCGCCAAAGTTCTGAAGCCCGGGACGTACAAGCTGGCCAACAGTCAAGGCGAGGTCTACAGCAACGCTTGGAACATCCAACAGCTACGTCGCTTCTACCCTTAAGATGCTTTCAAGTCGTTCGTACACCTCGTTCACACACAAAGTCTAACCATCAAGGAAGGGTCAGCCTTGCCTCGGCAAAGCCCGACCCTCCCTCGGGGGCTAGAAGGGGGAACCCTCTCCGCGTCAAAATTTTCCTCGGAAAAGATCTTTTCTGCCAGAACGTCTTTCGTGCTTTTCGACTACTTCGAAAGTGGGATCCTGAAAACAACGGAGTACATGTAAGCAGCCAAGGCTGACCGAGCCGAGGGACTCCTACGCCTCCGGGATACGGATACCTCACTCGTCACCTTCTGCGATAAGTAACTCACGCTCGGATAAGTGATTCCGCGGACCGAACAAGTCTTCACGCTCGAAAACTCTTCTGCCGAAATGATTTTTCGGGCCTTCTCGACTATATCTATGGCAGAATCCTACGGACGAGTAAGAGTACACGTAAGCGGCAAGGCTGACCGAGCCGAGGGACTCCTACGCCTCCGGGATACGGATACCTCACTCATCACCTTCCGTGAAAAGTAACTCTCGCTCGGACAAACAATTCTGTTACCGACAAATAAGTCCAGATACTCGAAACAAGAGGAAAAGAAACGCAGCTTTACAACACGAAGACAGTATGTTTGGGCCTCGGCGGCCGCAGAAAACATACGCACACTACAAGATAAACCGATCCTGCAGGCTCGGACCTTGACGGAGGGGGAGCAACAGCACCCTCGGCGTCAACTACACCTTCGGCAAAGTCTGACCGAGCCTCGGACGTCAACGCGGTCGGAGGATCTCCACTCCGGAGGACGACGTCAGCATAGCGCCCAGGCTATCGCCGCCAGGGTCTTCTCCAGGAATCCGGCTCGAGCAGACAGCTCGGCCGGCCACCCCGAAGCCTCAGCCAGCTGTCCCCCGAGGACATCAGCCCGGCTCGTGGCCTCGGCAACTCGACTCCGACGTCGGTCCCACCAGTGGACGGCCCGGCCAGGCTCCGGCCGACGAAGTCTTCTTTTCGAGCCAACTCCGCCTCCATCCACACTGACACCGCTGCCTTCGGCTTCGGCTCATCGAAGAGCGGCCGAGGGTTTCCTTTAACTGAGCAAGAGAAGCCTCGGGTGGCAAGGCCGACCGAGCTGAGGGACTCCTACGCCTCCGTGATACGGATACCTCACTCGTCACCTTCGCACGAGGCAACTCACACTTGGTTAAGCGGTTCAGTTAGCCGACAGGCGAAGTCCTAGTGCTCGAAATGAGGAAAAAACACGGCTCCGTGCCGAAAATACATACATGTTCAGGCCCCGACAGCCACAATGAACAAGACACCGACACTCAAGGTGCCATTACAAACGGAACTCCGGTTCCACCTCCGCAGGTACGAACAACCCCCCACGATTGGAGGGCCTTCTGTCACACCCGGCTTTAAGGAACAAAGCCAGGTGCATCTCATACATGCGCCAAGAAGACAACATATATAATAACAGAGTGTATAGAGATAAATGTCACAATAATCAGAGTATTTATTACATAGCGGAAATCTTATTACAAAATAAAAGAATAAATATAAAACAAACGAAGGATCGTCGGCGCCAATGTCAACTGAGAAACGCCACCTAGATCAAATCAAACTCCTCGCCTTGTGGCTCCTCCTGAACCACCTGTTCTTCTCCTGTGGGGGGGTGTGAGACAGCAAGAGTGAGCTCACATACGTTCATCGCTCAACAAGTCGTGGGGAATAATGTGACATGAACTCACCAAAGGTGGGAGCTCATGGAGTGTAAGGCTTATCAAAGAGAATGGTTAAAGCTGAGCATTGCTTTTAAGTAGTTGGTCAAAATTTTATTAGCAATTACTAAGTGTAAGTAAATACCAAACCTTAATAAATAATAGAACAAAATTAATAATAATCCCATGCATATGCAAATGACAAAATTGAATTTAAGTTCCATAATTTAATCATCAGAGAGTCCTGAGCTGCTCATGACTGTGAGCTTGGCTAGTATACCAGTTTTACACTCTGCAGAGGTTGTACCCTTTACCCACAAGTCATGTTACCCATCTGCCAAGGGGTCGCGACTCCCATACACCTCTACCTGGGAAGCGCGGCAGGGCAACACTACGAGGCCTTTACAAAGTTCCACTAGCTTCCGAAAACCCGCTACAATTTATAGGAAGCTCCAATGCAGGGTTCTTGCCTGACCGTCATCGCAGCAAAATCAACCAAGGACCTCCCTACACTAACCACTCCCCTACTGCCCTTGCCCCTTTCGGGTAAGGTAGTCTTCCACTAGCTTTCCTAATTAGTCAGCCAAGGGCGTCCCATTAAACCCTTGTGGTGGCACGTGTTTCTCAAGTTAAGCTCTATGTTCCAATTAACATTAATGATCTTAACATGAACATAAATAGAATAACAAGAATAATTGGAACATAGATATAATAAATGATTATCCCAAAACCATGTAAAGCAATAGCGAACTACCCAAGTGATTCAGGGGTAAACAAGGTAATGAGATAAACAATCTAGGGTGTCCTATTGGGTCCCATCAAAATTAACCTATGCATGGATAAATGATATTAAAGAACATTATTGGGTAAAAAGTGGTCAAGGGCACAACTTGCCTTCAATGAGCTCCTGCTCAGCTACTTCTATCTGCTGCTCACCAGGATCCTCAGTAACGGGCTCTTCTACTCGCCACAATACAAACCAGCACAATATATAGAGAAAATTAACATCACACCATACATGTAAACAAAATGCATAATAATAATCTACACATTAAAATAAAGTCCTAGGAACAGAAATCATGATTTTTGGAGTTATAGATTTTTAGATATGAATTTTACAAAGGTTTTATGTGCTTAAAATAGGATTAAGTGGGAAATTAAATTTATTATTGTTTTCATGACAAAACAGAGACTCTAAGTGACAAGCAATAATATTACAAAATTTTAGAAACTGAAATGGGTCAATTTGGAGTTCATATGAATTTTCTATGATTTATTAAAGTTCTAGCATTTATTTTTCTCATTAAAATCATTTTCAGATTTTATTTATCCATTTCTTGTGAACCCTGGACTGGGACCCAATTTCTGGAAAGTCCAGGGGTCTCGGGGGAAAACTTCCTAAGACACAGAGCACTGCTGGTTGGACCACGGGTTTATTATTTAACAAGACTAGGGACTCTTTTGCAAAACTGACAGGCCGAAGGGGTATGGGAGAAATCTGGCCATCGGATCCTCACTGGACGACCCAGATTAGATCGGTCACCACACTGAATCGGTACGCAGCGCCCATCATTAGATCTGGATCTGACGGTCATGATTTAATGAAACAGGGAGCTAATCCTATCCACCCATCGCTGATCCAACGGCCTAAAGTAGATCTTGAAGCGGTACGCACAGGTGGCCACTGGATTGCAGATGAACGGACAAGCTTTAATGAATCCAAGATCTAATCCTATCCTTCTACAACAGATCCAACGGCACCAGCCAAGCCGCGACGCTTGATCTCATCCCGGCCGTTGGCTGGGTAATCTACGACCACAGAGTGCCTCCCCAACCTTCCCTTCCACCACCGCCATCAGAGCGGCGGAGCACAGGGCCCCCGCGGTGCGAGTTCACCGGAGATGCGAGAACCGGCGAAGCAAGGTACCAATCTATCATCTAACGTTTGCTACGCGATGCGGAGTGGTTATAGGAGCTTCTGAGGATATTCTTACCCGTAGTGAGGAGATGGCGAGGCCGGCCCACGGCGCGCGGTGGTTCAGCGGCGCCCAACGAAGTCCGGCAAGCAATTGGCTAGGCTCCGGTCATCTCACTGGTCTAGTGACAGCGCGGAACCTCACCATGTGCCCCCCCGGCGCCCAGACCGGTGGCCGGGACAGGGACCGTCCATGGCGTCCCGCCAATCTTCTCTGCGCCCTGCAGCCCCGCCCCGAGTCCCCGGCGAAGAACAGTTGGCGCACCGAGCTACCCCACGCCCAGCCACGCGACGGTGAGTCCCGCGAGCTCGCGCCGGAGGATGAGACAGCGGCGCGGATGAGGATTCCACGGCGGCGGTAGCAGCCTAGGATCCACTTCCTCATTGTGGCAGTGGGCATGAGCACTGGGCGCGGCGGCATTGGTTTTCTAGACGGCTTCAGAAAGGAGCGGCGTGCGGCGAAGTGATGGACCGGATCAGATGCTGGGGAAGGTGATTGCGGCTTTATACTCCGGAGGTTGGGGCAGAGGAAGATGCCCAGGCGCAAAGCTAGCGCGACCACGCCAAACCCGGATGGTTGCAACGGCCCGTGATCTACGGCGGCGGCCACGGATTGAGCTTGCTTCGGCGTCCAGGCAGGTGATGACAACATGGTCCCACGCGTCATTGTCCAAGCACGGTGGAGGGTTGGTGCGTGCTGTGCTAGGGTGGCTGACAAGGGGGCGCACGTTGTCAGTACAAATCGGGAGCGGTGGGATGCCACCTGGGCTGGTGTGGCGCGAAGAAAAGAGATGGGGCTGGGCCGAAATTGTAGCTGAAGCCCAGGTAAGTGATCTTTCCCTTTTTCTTTTGTTTTTTTTATTTTCTGTTTTTCTTATTCATAATTATTTTGAATAAATTTTGAATTTGAATATGAGTTTCACCTTGAGTCAAGTATACAAATTCAAACTTCTAGTGGAGGAATAATATATTTTTATTTACTTATTTTTATCCACAAAATTCTTATTTTCTTCTCTTTTTTTCTAATTTCTAGAATTTCTTTTAGATTCTAATTTTTTTTACTTTAATAAATTCCTTGTCACATTATTTTCATATTGTCACACAATGCACGCAAAACAAAATCCCGGCATGATGCATGATTTATTTGGGTGTTCATTTGTCATTTATTTATTTGTTATATGTGGGGTTCTCATGAAATGGTAGATATAGATATCACACATATATACAACGGAATATCGTTTCTCCTTTTAGGTTATCCTCCACCAATTACAAGTTGGGTATTACAAATCCTACCCCCCTTGAAAATAATCTCGTCCTCGAGATTTAGGAAGATCTAGGGAAAAGATGGGAAAATCTATGCGAAGCTCTTCTTCTCTTTCCCAGGTCGCTTCATCTTCTCCATGGTGACTCCATTGCACTTTGCACATCTTTATAACTTTGTTCCTCATGACGCGAGTCAGTGTGTCAAGAATCTTGATAGGATACTCCATGTAAGTCAAATCACCCTGAACACTATGCTCTTTCATTGGTAACTGTTCCTCAGGGACACAGAGACACTTCTTAAGTTAAGACACATGGAATACATTATACACATCAGATAGATTATCAGGTAGCTCAAGTTGATAGGCCATCTCTCCAACTCGCCTAAAAACTCTGAATGGTCCAATAAAGTGAGGGGACAATTTGCCCTTAATCTTGAATATCCTCACTCCACGAAGTGGTGACACCTTGAGGTACACATAATCTCCTTCCTCAAATTCTAGTGGTCTCCTTCTATTATCCGCATAGCTCTTTTGCCTGGTTTGAGCTACCCTCAAATTCTCTCGAATTATACGGACTTGTTCTTCTGCCTCTTGAATCAGTTCAGGCCCAAAGAATTATCTTTCTCCAGTCTGATCCCAATATAGAGGAGTCCTACACTTTCTCCCATATAAAGCTTCAAAAGGTGACATCTTCAAACTGGACTGGTAGCTATTATTATAAGAGAACTCAGCATAAGGTAGACTCTTATCCCAACTTCCTCCATGCTGAAGGGCACAAGCTCTCAACATATCTTCCAAAACTTGATTAGTCCTTTCAGTCTGTCCATCAGTCTGAGGGTGATAAGTTATACTAAAATTCAACTTGGTATTCATGTTCTCATGAAAGCTTCTCCAAAACCTTGAGGTAAACTGTGAACGTCGATTGGACACGATCTTCTTTGGTACTCCATGTAAACACACAATCCGAGCCATATATAACTCTGCCAATTGAGAGCCTTTATAAGTAGTCTTGACCAGAATGAAATGAGCCACTTTAGTCAATCTATCCACAATCACCCATATAGCATCATATCCTTTCTGGGTGCGAGGCAATCCAGTAATAAAATCCATACCAATCTCTTCCCACTTCCATTCGAGTATCTTTAATGGATGCAATAGTCCTGCTGGCCTCTGGTGTTTAGCCTTAACTCTTTGACATACATCGCACATAGCCACATGTGCAGCCACATCTCTTTTCAATCCATACCACCAATACTTCTGCTTCAAATCCTGATACATCTTGGTACTACTAGGATGAATAGAATAATCCGAATCATGGGCCTCCTTTAAAATAGTCTCTCGAAGGCTTTCAATATCAGGAACACACATCCTGTCCTTGAACCATACGGTGCCTTGCTCATCTTCCGTGAATTCCGGACCTCGACCTTTAGTAATCAGATCCTTAATCTCTTTTATTTTAGCATCACCAATTTGTCCTTTGCGGATCTCTTGCTCCAAAGTAGGTTCCACATCAATAGTAACTCCTTCAGTGTGAGCAACTATCCCCAGGTTAAGTCTCCTGAAATCCTCAACAATCTCATCGGGTAGCTGGGCAACAATAGCTGAATGAACATGCTCCTTTCGACTCAAGGCATCTGCAACCAAATTTGCCTTGCCCAGGTGATAGTGAATCTCCAAATCATAGTCCTTAATAAGCTCCAACCAACGGCGTTGCCTAAGGTTGAGATCCTTCTGAGTGAATATATACTTCAAACTCTTATGATCTGCGTATACTTGACACTTGGTCTCCATGATATAATGTCTCCAAATTTTAAGCGCATGCACAACGGCTGCCAATTCCAAGTCATGAGTGGGGTAATTCAATTCATGTTTCTGTAACTGACGAGAAGCATATGCAATCACATGTCCTTCTTGCATGAGCACACATCCCAAGCCTTGGCCACATGCATCACAATAAATATCAAATCTCTTCTGTAGGTCTGGCATAACCAACACTAGTGGAGACATCAACCTCTTCTTTAATTGATCAAAACTATCTTGGCACTTCTCGTTCCACTTAAATTCTCTGTCCTTCTCCAGAAGCGAGGTCATAGGCTTAGCAATCTTAGAAAATCCTTCAATAAATCTCCGATAATATCCTGCTAGTCCCAAGGAACTCCGAATCTCAGTAACTGTAGTGGGTACTCTCCACTCCATTATCTCCTTAACCTTAGCAGGATCCACTGATATTCCTCCATTAGAAATAATATGACCAAGAAATGGCACCTCGCCAATCCAAAACTCACACTTGCTAAACTTGGCGTAGAGTTGATTATCTCGTAGCTTCTGTAGCACCAATCTCAGATGTTCCTCATGATCACTATCACTCTTGGAATAGATAAGAATATCGTCGATGAATACCACGATGAATCTGTCCAAATATTCCATAAACACCTTATTCATCAAATTCATAAAATATGCTGGTGCATTGGTTAATCCAAATGACATAACCGTGAACTCATATAAACCATATCGAGTCGAGAATGCTGTCTTGGGAATATCTGATGGTCTAATCCTCATCTGATGATAACCCGATCGGAAATCAATCTTCGAGAATACCCTTGCACCTCTCATCCGATCAAATAAATCCTCAATGCAGGGTAATGGACACTTGTTCTTCACAGTGACATCGTTAAGAGATCTATAATCCACACACATCCTTTGTGATCCATCTTTCTTCTGTACAAACAGAACCGGCGCTCCCCAAGGTGAGGAACTCGGACGAATGTACCCAGCCTCTTGTAATTCCGTTAACTGCTTCTTAAGTTCTTTTAAACTCCTCTACGGACATCCAGAAAATCTCTAACCACACGGATGTTGACACCAACAAACTTCCCATCTACTAAGAATGCCGCTAGTCTGATGGTGGTAGTTACTGCAACTTCAACTTCAAATCTTTGTCCTTTGGAACTGGTGAGTTCTACGGTTCCCTTAGCACAGTGTATATACTGCCTTTGCTTTTCTTAACCATGAAATACCAAGGATCACGTCTATAGTGCTCTCTTCTAACACTATAGGGGTAGCCCATCTGGGTTAGAAATACAGGGTAAGAAAGAAAGGATTGTAGACAAGGCAGTGATTACGAAGCATGTTACTTTGGGGGATTTATTAGCTAAGTGTGTCACCTACTAAAGCTAATTCATTACCTTATGGTGGTACATGCTAAGATGTCCATCTATAATAATTCAACCAATCAAAGAAGCAAATCAAGCATTTATCATCAGAACAATCAACCAACATTTTTTTAAATAAAGAAAATAGTTTTAAATTTTGTCTTGGGTTTCCTATCTCTTAAAAAGTTCATAATTGTAGGATTCAAAGGTATGAAATCCATCTTGTCTTAGAACAGAAAAGATAAGAGTAATCAGAGTAAGGTAAGTATAGAATGAATCAGAATAAGGTAAGTAGGTAAGGTTTGTCCATTTCTATCTAGGTTTCGTTCTACAGTCAACATTTCCTCTGATACCACTTCTGTCACACCCAGCTTTAAGGAACAAAGCAAGGTGCATCTCATACATGCGCCAAGAAGACAACATATATAATAACAGAGTGTATAGAGATAAATGTCACAATAATCAGAGTATTTATTACGTAGCGGAAGTCTTATTACAAAATAAAAGAATAAATATAAAACGAACTAAGGATCGTCGGCGCCAATGTCAACTGAGAAACGCCACCTAGATCAAATCAAACTCCTCGCCTTGTGGCTCCTCCTGAACCACCTGTTCTTCTTCTATGGGGGGTGTGAGACAGCAAGAGTGAGCTCACATACGTTCATCGCTCAACAAGTCGTGGGGAATAATGTGACATGAACTCACCAAAGGTGGGAGCTCATGGAGTGTAAGGCTTATCAAAGAGAATGGTTAAAGCTGAGCATTGCTTTTAAGTAGTTGGTCAAAATTTTATTAGCAATTACTAAGTGTAAGTAAATACCAAACCTTAATAAATAATAGAACAAAATTAATAATAATCCCATGCATATGCAAATGACAAAATTGAATTTAAGTTCCATAATTTAATCATCAGAGAGTCCAGAGCTGCTCATGACCGTGAGCTCGGCTAGTATACCAGTTTTACACTCTGCAGAGGTTGTACCCTTTACCCACAAGTCATGTTACCCATCTGCCAAGGGGTCGCGACTCCCATACACCTCTACTTGGGAAGCGCGGTAGGGCAACACTACGAGGCCTTTACAAAGTTCCACTAGCTTCCGAAAACCCGCTACAGTTTATAGGAAGCTCCAATGCAGGGTTCTTGCCTGACCGCCATCGCAGCAAAATCAACCAAGGACCTCCCTACACTAACCACTCCCCTACTGCCCTTGCCCCTTTCGGGTAAGGTAGTCTTCCACTAGCTTTCCTAATTAGTCAGCCAAGGGCGTCCCATTAAACCCTTGTGGTGGCACGTGTTTCTCAAGTTAAGCTCTATGTTCCAATTAACATTAATGATCTTAACATGAACATAAATAGAATAACAAGAATAATTGGAACATAGATATAATAAATGATTATCCCAAAACCATGTAAAGCAATAGCGAACTACCCAAGTGATTCAGGGGTAAACAAGGTAATGAGATAAACAATCTAGGGTGTCCTATTGGGTCCCATCAAAATTAACCTATGCATGGATAAATGATATTAAAGAACATTATTGGGTAAAAAGTGGTCAAGGGCACAACTTGCCTTCAATGAGCTCCTGCTCAGCTACTTCTATCTGCTGCTTACTAGGATCCTCAGTAACGGGCTCTTCTACTCGCCACAATACAAACCAGCACAATATATAGAGAAAATTAACATCACACCATACATGTAAACAAAATGCATAATAATAATCTACACATTAAAATAAAATCCTAGGAATAGAAATCATGATTTTTGGAGTTATAGATTTTTAGATATGAATTTTACAAAGGTTTTATGTGCTTAAAATAGGATTAAGTGGGAAATTAAATTTATTATTGTTTTCATGACAAAACACAGACTCTAAGTGACAGGGAATAATATTACAAAATTTTAGAAACTGAAATGGGTCAATTTGGAGTTCATATGAATTTTCTATGATTTATTAAAGTTCTAGCATTTATTTTTCTCATTAAAATCATTTTCAGATTTTATTTATCCATTTCTTGTGAACCCTGGACTGGGACCCAATTTCTGGAAAGTCCAGGGGTCTCGGGGGAAAACTTCCTAAGACACAAAGCACTGCTGGTTGGACCGCGGGTTTATTATTTAACAAGACTAGGGACTCTTTTGCGAAACTGACAGGCCAAAGGGGTATGGGAGAAATCTGGCCATCGGATCCTCACTGGACGACCTAGATTAGATCGGTCACCACACTGAATCGGTACGCAGCGCCCATCGTTAGATCTGGATCTGACGGTCATGATTTAATGAAACAGGGAGCTAATCCTATCCACCCATCGCTGATCCAACGGCCTAAAGTAGATCTCGAAGCGGTACGCACAGGTGGCCACTGGATTGCAGATGAACGGACAAGCTTTAATGAATCCAAGATCTAATCTTATCCTTCTACAACAGATCCAACGGCACCAGCCAAGCCGCGACGCTTGATCTCATCCCGGCCGTTGGCTGGGTAATCTACGACCACAGAGTGCCTCCCCAACCTTCCCTTCCACCACCGCCATCAGAGCGGCGGAGCACAGGGCCCCCGCGTTGCGAGTTCACCGGAGATGCGAGAACCGGCGAAGCAAGGTACCAATCTATCATCTAACGTTTGCTACGCGATGCGGAGTGGTTATAGGAGCTTCTGAGGATATTCTTACCCGTAGTGAGGAGATGGCGAGGTCGGCCCACGGCGCGCGGTGGTTCAGCGGCGCCCAACGAAGTCCGGCGAGCAATTGGCTAGGCTCCGGTCATCTCACTGGTCTAGTGACAGCGCGGAACCTCACCATGTGCCCCCCCGGCGCCAAGACCGGTGGCCGGGACAGGGACCGTCCATGGCGTCCCGCCAATCTTCTCTGCGCCCTGCAGCCCCGCCCCGAGTCCCCGGCGAAGAACAGTTGTCGCACCGAGCTACCCCACGCCCAGCCACGCGACGGTGAGTCCCGCGAGCTCGCGCCGGAGGACGAGACAGCGGCGCGGATGAGGATTCCACGGCGGCGGTAGAAGCCTAGGATCCACTTCCTCGTTGTGGCAATGGGCATGAGCACTGGGCGCGGCGGCATTGGTTTTCTGGACGGCTTCAGAAAGGAGCGGCGCGCAGCGAAGTGATGGACCAGGTCAGATGCTAGGGAAGGTGATTGCGGCTTTATACTCCGGAGGTTGGGGCGGAGGAAGATGCCCAGGCGCAAAGCTAGCGCGACCACGCCAAACCCGGATGGTTGCAACGGCCCGTGATCTACGACGGCGGCCACGGATTGAGCTTGCTTCGGCGTCCAGGCAGGTGATGACAACATGGTCCCACGCGTCATTGTCCAAGCACGGTGGAGGGTTGGTGCGTGCTGTGCTAGGGTGGCTGACAAGGGGGCGCACGTTGTCAGTACAAATCGGGAGCGGTGGGATGCCACCCGGGCTGGTGCGGCGCGAAGAAAAGAGATGGGGCTGGGCCGAAATTGTAGCTGAAGCCCAGGTAAGTGATCTTTCCCTTTTTCTTTTGTTTTTTTTTATTTTCTGTTTTTCTTATTCATAATTATTTTGAATAAATTTTGAATTTGAATATGAGTTTCACCTTGAGTCAAGTATACAAATTCAAACTTCTAGTGGAGGAATAATATATTTTTATTTACTTATTTTTATCCACAAAATTCTTATTTTCTTCTCTTTTTTTCTAATTTCTAGAATTTCTTTTAGATTCTATTTTTTTTACTTTAATAAATTCCTTGTCACATTATTTTCATATTGTCACATAATGCACGCAAAACAAAATCCCGGCATGATGCATGATTTATTTGGGTGTTCATTTGTCATTTATTTATTTGTTATATGTGGGGTTCTCATGAAATGGTAGATATAGATATCACACATATATACAACGGAATATCGTTTCTCCTTTTAGGTTATCCTCCACCAATTACAAGTTGGGTATTACACCTGCGGAGCAACAGAAGGCCGACGGATGGCTCGCCGCCGCCCGCTCCAGCAGCAGCGACGACGACTTCTGCTCCGAGCGGCCGAACAGCAGCAGCGATGACCTCAGGGCGGATGCTGATGCAATAAGGCCCTCGCCCATGTCCCCACTCGAGGGGCGAGGACGAGCAGAAGGCCGTAGAGTTGGAGGTCAGTCCGCGGGCGGCACCGACTATCTCGTCGGCGGAGAAACCTCTTCCGGCTGCCGCGGCGGAAGGTGGCACCGGAAGCAGCGCCGAAGCCGCTCGGACCGGAGAGCCGGACACGCGGCAGCTGCCAGCGCCACGAACGGCGAACGCCCTTCCCCCCGATCGCTGAGGGAAGGCGCGGGCCGCTGCCCGCGCGGAGACCGACCCCAACTCTGCGCACTCCCCTCCCCAGCACTGATGATGAACATCCTTGAAGCTGAGGGAGGGGCAGAGGCCGCAGCCCGGCTTGCTTCTCCCCACCCAGGAGCTGGTGGTCACCGTCTCGGGTGACCACCGGCGAGGGGATGCGGCCGGGCTGCCTGATGAAAATCCTTGAAGCCGAATGATGGCTGAAAGGTACCAACTTCCGCGAAGTTGCGTTCCTCCAACGACAAGGCGGAAGGATTGCGAGTGTTCCCCATCCGGGGGCTCGGAAGGTGGAAAGACGCGATGCATAAGGGGAGCGTGAAGACATGGTTGCCTTTCAAGGGGGTCACCCTCCTTTTAAAGGCAACTCTCCCCACTTGCGTCCTCAGCCATCGCGGGCTGAGTCTTCTCCAGCACGCTCCAAGGTCCTCCCCCTACGACACGGAGGCTGGGTCCCACGCATCATGCAAGCTGGCTCAGGGCAGAAGAAGCCAAACCGCCGCGTGCGGTGCGCACAACTGCCCAGCGGTTACGAGCATTCCTCCACTTTTGTCCAGACCAGTGGGTGAAAGGGCGGACCGCCATGCAGGCGGCATGCAACCGCACCAAGGGGGCGCACCCTTTCGACTTCGACGCGTCCAGCATGGAGGCCCAGGCCCACACGTCATGTAACCGGCGCGCCGGTTGCTACGTGCAAGAAACTACACCGCCACTCGCGCCACTACCGTGCCTCCTCGACTGCGGAACCAGTACCGCGACTCGAGGCAACCCTACGCATGACCCAACAGTGCCAACCAGGCACATCGGTCACGGGTCAGTCAGCCGCGGGAGAAGGCGCGACGGTCGATACGGCCAGAAATGGGCCGGCAGTAATGGCGGTGGTAGGCGGGTGGAAGCAGCGGTCACGTCGTCAGCCAAGCTCACGTCCCCTCCTGGGACAGCGAGAGAACCCTCTCCCACGGCGTGAAGACGGCGCGCCCGTGTTTCGTTCCTCGAACGGCTCGCGCACGCGCAACGGCTGCCCCGCGAACCACTCGTCCCGTCGCATTAACTCTGCGGCAGGACAGGCGTCACCTTTGGCAGGAGAAGCAGGCGACGCTTCGCTCCCGCCATAATAACCGCGTCAAAAAAGGTGCGCCACGTCATTCGATTTTGTATCCTTTTCCTTTTCCTCTTTCTCTCTCTTACAACAGGGACCGGGAAAGGGGATACCCCGAAAGGGATCCTTCTCCGCGAAGGAAGCGGGCCCCGAGCCCCCCTACTGATCAGAGGTTCGAAGGCTGGCCCCTCGGAGGGGTTCAACAGCCGCCTCAGAGCGCTCGGGCTCCGCGCCCATTACTGGTCAGAGGTTCGAAGGCCGGCCCCTCGGAAGGGTTCAACGGCCGCCTCAGGCCACTCGGGCTCCGCGCCCACTACTGATCAGGGGTTCGTAGGCTGGCCCTCGAAGGGTTCGACAGCCGCCTCAGACGCAGAGCGAGGGATGACCCTGGGTACGTTCAATACATAACCAAGGCTCGGGCTACGCTCTCGAGGTACCCTAGGACATTTCCGAGACCAACGGGAACGATTTTGTAACGGAATCCCATCAGAGGGAGGCATCGAGCCCTCGGACCCCGTCAAAAGAGGACCGGGTCCGGCAAATCACCCGCAGGCACTTTTGGAGCGCGCCCCGGGCCACTAGCCGACCCCTAACAAATGGGGCACGGGCGTCCACTCGGATTACCCGTTAGCAGCTCACTGGAGACACCATGTTCGGCGCCCTCCAAGGGCAACATGGCGCTTTTCCCCCTCCTTGCGGAAAGGTGACGCAGGGGCGTATGTAAAAAAGTCAAGTCTGCCCTTGACCGTCCTCTCGCTCTGTGCGGAGGCTCGGGGGCTGCTCTCACAAACCCGGCTCCTGCCAAACCGTTGACAGCGTCAACATACCAGCCCGAGAACTTGGGACCCGACCGTGCACCCGGTCTACGGCCAGCTTGCATGAGGGAACAACCAGACCGGCTGAAGCATCACGAAACGTGTTAAGACCTCGAAGGAGTCAAACCACTCCTCCGAGGGCTCGGGGGCTACACCCGGCGGGTGCGCTCGCGCGCACCCACCGGAACAAAACACAACCGAGAAAGGCCGGTCCCCTTGCAAAAAAGTGCGACAAAAGCCTCCAAGCGAGTATTAACACTCCCTTCGAGGCTCGGGGGCTACTGTCGGGGACCATAATTAGGGGTATCCCCAAGACTCCTAATCTCAGCTGGTAACCCCATCAGCACAAAGTTGCAAAGGCCTGATGGGTGCGATTAAGTCAAGGCTCGGTCCGCTCAAGGGACACGATCTCGCCTCGCCCGAGCCCAGCCTCGGGCAAGGGCAGCCGACCCTAGAGGATTTACGTCTCGCCCGAGGGCCCCCTCAAGCAACGGACACACCTTCGGCTCGCCCGAGGCCCAGCCTTCGCCAAGAAGCAACCTTGGCCAAATCGCCACGACGACCGACCGTATCACAGGAGCATTTAATGCAAGGAAGGCCTGACACCTTTTCCTGACGCGCGCCCTTCAGTCGACAGAGCCGAAGTGACCGCAGTCACTTCGCCGCTCCACTGACCGGCCTGACAAGAGGACAGCGCCGCCTGCACCGCTCCGACTGTTGTGCCACTCGACAGAGTGAGGCTGACAGCAGCCAAGTCCGGCCTCGGGCGCCATAGGAAGCTCCGCCTCGCCCGACCCCAGGGCTCGGACTCGGCCTCGGCCCCGGAAGACGACGAACTCCGCCTCGCCCGACCCCAGGGCTCGGACTCAGCCTCGGCCCCGGAAGACGACGAACTCCGCCTCGCCCGACCCTAGGGCTCGGACTCGGCCTCGGCCCCGGAAGACGACGAACTCTGCCTCGCCCGACCCCAGGGCTCGGACTCAGCCCTGGCCTCAGCCGACGGTCTCTGCCTCGCCTGACCCAAGGGCTCGGACTCGACCTCGACCTCGGAAGACAGACTCGACCTCGACCTCGGAGGAGCCTCCACCTCGCCCTATCTAGGGCTCGGACCGACCACGTCACAGGAGGGGCCATCATTACCCTATCCCTAGCTAGCTCTAGCTACGGGGAACAAGATCGGCGTCCCATCTGGCTCGCCCCGGTAAAACAAATAATGATGGCGCCCCGCGTGCTCCATGACGACGGCGGCTCTCAGCCCCCTTACGGAAGCAAGGAGACGTCAGCAAGGACTCGACAGCCCCGACAGCTATCCTTCCGCAAGGCTCCAACGCTCCTCCGATGGCCACGACATCACACGAAAAGGGTGCCAAAACCTCTCCGGCTGCCACGACGGCATGTACTTAGGGCACTAGCTCTTCTCTTCTAGACACGTTAGCACACTGCTACATCTCCCATTGTACACCTGGACCCTCTCCTTACGCCTATAAAAGGAAGGTCCAGGGCCCTCTTACAGAGGGTTGGCCGCGTGAGGAAGGACGGGACAGCGCGCGCATAGGCCTCTCGCTCCCTCCTGCGCGGATGCTTGTAACCCCCTACTGCAAGCGCACCCGACCTGGGCGCGGGACAAACACGAAGGTCGTGGGTTTCCCCTTTTACGCCTGTCTCCCTCCGGTTTTTCTCCCCTTCGCGCTCCGTCTCGCGCCGACCCATCTGGGCTGGGGCACGCGGCGACAATTTACTCGTCGGTCCAGGGACCCCCCGGGGTCGAAACGCCGATAGGCAGTTGTCGGCGTTTCGAGACCGGGGGGTCCCTAAGCCGACGAGTGAGTGTGCTGCGTGCCCCAGCCCAGATGGGTCGAGCGCGTGGGCGAGCGCGAAGGGGGGAGAGGCGAGGTGGCCGGAGACGGGCGTGAGAGAGGTGGAAGTCCCGCGGCCTTCGTGTTCGTCCCGCGCCCAGGTCGGGTGCGCTTGCAGTAGGGGGGTTACAAGCGTCCACGCGGGTGAGGGAAGCGAGCGGCCCCAAGAGAGCGCCTGTCCCGTCCTCGGTCCCGCGCGGCCAACCTTCTCTAAGAAGGCCCTGGTCCTTCCTTTTATAGTCGTAAGGAGAGGATCCAGGTGTACAATGAGGGGTGCAGCAGAGTGCTACGTGTCTAGCGGAGGGAGAGCTAGCGCCCTAAGTACATGCCAATGTGGCAGCCGGAGAGATCTTGGCACCCTGCTGGCGTGATGTCGTGGCTGTCGGAGGAGCAACGGAGCTTCGCGGAAGGACAGCTGTCGGAGCGGTCGAGTCCTTGCTGACGTCCACCTGCTTCCGTAAGAGAGCTGAGAGCCGCCGCCATCATGGAGCTTGGGAGGCGCCATCATTGCCTATCTGGCGGAGCTGGTCAGATGGGACACCGGTCTTGTTCTCTGCGGCCCGAGTCGGCTCGGGGTAGAGTGGTGATGGCGCTCCCTGTTGACGTGGCGGGCCCGCGCCCGAGGCTGGGCGACGTGGGGGCTCCTCCGAAGCTGGGGTCGAATCTGTCTTCCATTGCCGAGGCCGAGTCCGAGCCCCTGGGTCGGGCGAGGCGGAAGTCGTTCGGTAGAGGCCAGGGCGGAGTCCGAGCCCTGGGGTCGGGCGAGGCGGAGTTCGTCGTCTTCCGGGGCCGAGCCCGAGTCCGAGCCCTGGGGTCGGCCGGAGCGGAGTTCGCCGTCTTCCGGGTCTTAGCCCGAGTCCGAGCCCTGGGGTCGGGCGGAGCGGAGTTCGCCGTCTTCCGGGTCTTAGCTCGAGTCCGAGCCCTGGGGTCGGGCGGAGCGGAGTTCGCCGTCTTCCGGGTCTTAGCCCGAGTCCGAGCCCTGGGGTTGGGCGGAGCGGAGTTCGCCGTCTTCCGGGTCTTAGCCCGAGTCCGAGCCCTGGGGTCGGGCGGAGCGGAGTTCGCCGTCTTCCGGGTCTTAGCTCGAGTCCGAGCCCTGGGGTCGGGCGGAGCGGAGTTCCCTATGGCGCCCCTGGCAAGGCCTGACTGCCTGTCAGACTCACTCTGTCGAGTGGCACCGCAGTCGGAATGGCGCAGGCGGCGCTGTCCTTCTGTCAGACCGGTCAGTGGAGCAGCGGAGTGACGGCGGTCACTTCGGCTCTGCCGGGGGGGCATGCGTCAGGATAGAGGTGTCAGGCCACCTTTGCGTTAAATGCCCCTGCAACTCGGTCGGTCGGTGCGGCGATTTAGTCAGGGTTGCTTCTTAGCGAAGCCAAGGCCTCGGGCGAGCCGGAGATGTGTCCGCCGTTAAAAGGGGGGCCTCGGGCGAGACGGAAGTCCCTCGAGGTCGGCTGCCCGAGTCCGAGGCTAGGCTCGGGTGAAGCGTGATCGAGTCACTCGTATGGACTGATCCCTGACTTAATCGCACCCATCAGGCCTCTGCAGCTTTATGCTGATGGGGGTTACCAGCTGAGAATTAGGCGTCTTGAGGGTACCCCTAATTATGGTCCCCGACAGTAGCCCCCGAGCCTCGAAGGGAGTGTTAGCACTCGCTTGGAGGCTTTCGTCGCACTTTTTTGCAAGGGGACCAGCCTTCCTCGGTTGCATTTCATTCCGGTGGGTGCGCGCGAGCGCACCCGCCGGGTGTAGCCCCGAGGCATCGGAGGAGTGGTTTTACTCCTTCGAGGTCTTAATGCCTTGCGTAACGCTTCAGCTGGTCTGGTCGTTCCCTCATGCGAACTGGCCGTAGCCCGGGTGCACGGTCGGGGCCCAAGTTCTCGGGCTGGTATGTTGACGCTGTCAACGGTTCGGCCGGAGCCGGGTTTGCGAGAGCAGCCCCCGAGCCTCCGCACAGGGCGAGAGGACGATCAGGGACAGACTCGACTTTTTGCATACGCCCCTACGTCGCCTTTCCGCAAGGAGGAGGGGGGAGTGCGCCATGTTACCCTCGATGGGCACCGAACATGGTGTCTCCGGTGAGCTGCAAGCGGGTAATCCGAGTGGACGTCCGTGCCCCGTTCGTTAGGGGTCGGCTAGGGGCCCAGAGGCACGCCCAAAAGTACCTGCGGGTGATCTGCCAGACCCGGTCCCCTGGCGACGGGGTTCGAGGGCTCGATGCTTCCCTCCGATGGGATTCCGTTACAAGATCGCTCCCGCTGGTCTCGGAAATGTCCTAGGGTACCTCGGGAGCGCAGCCCGAGCCTCGGTTATGTATCGAACGTACCCCTGGTCATCCCTCGCTCGGCGTCTGAGGCGACTGTGAACCCTTCGGGGGCCAGCCTTCGAACCTCTGATCAGTAATGGGCGCGGAGCCCGAGTAGCCTGAGGCGGCCATGGAGCCCTTCGGGGGGCCGGCCTTCGAACCCCTGACCAGTAGTGGGTGTCGGGCCCACGCGATCTGAGGCGACTGTTGAACCCTTCGGAGGGCCAGCCTTCGAACCTCTGATCAGTAGGGGGGGCTCGGAGCCCGGTTCCTTCACAGGGAAGGATCCTTTTCGGGGTATCCCCCTTTCCCGGTCCCTGTTGCAAGAGATAGAGAAAGAGAAAAAAGGGGAAAGGATACGAAATCGAACGACGCGGCGTACCTTTTTTGGCGCGGTTATTACGGCGAAGGCGAAGCGTCGTCCGCTTCTCCTGCCAGAAGCGCCGCCTGTCCCGCCGCGGAGTTAATGCGACGGGGCGAGTGGTTGGAGGGGCGGCCGTTGCGCGTGCGCGAGCCGTTCGAGGAACGGATCACGGGCGCACCGTCTTCACGCCGTGGGAGGAGGCTCTCTTGCTGTCCCTGGATGGGATGTGAGCCTGGCTGACGACGTGACTGCTGCTCCCGTTCGCCTGCCACCGTCATTACTGCCGGCCCACTTTCGGCCGCATTGACCGTCGCGCCAGGCTGGCGCCGCTGGGTCGTGCGCTGGGTCGCCTCGAGTCGAGGCATAGGCTCCGCAACCGAAGAGGTGCGACGGTGGCACAAGTGGTGGCGCGGCTGCTTGCATGCAGTAACTGGTGCGCTGGTTGCGTGACGCGTGGGCCTGGGCCTCCAGGCTGGCGTGTCAGAAGTCGGAGAAGCGCGTCCACCTGGCGCGGTTGCATGCCGCCTGCATGGTTGCCCGCCCCTTCTGCCCGTTGGTCTGGGCAAAAGTGGGGGGTCGCTTGTAACCGCTGGGCGGTTGTGCGCACCACGCGCGGCGGTTTGGCTTCTTCTGCTAGGAACCGGTCTGCATGACATGCGGGACCCAGCCCCCGAGTCGCAGGGGTGGGCCTTGGAGCGTGTTGGAGAAGACTCAGCCCGCGACGTTTGGGGGCGCACGTAGGGAGAGTTGCCTTTAAAAGGAGGGCGACCCCTTTCGTAAGGCAACCATGTCTTCTTCCTCCCTCATGTGTCGTGTCTTTCCATCTTCTAAGCCCCCGGATGGGGGGTACCCACCGTCTTTCCGCCTCCTCGTTGGAGGAACACAACTCCGTGGGAGTCGGTACCTTTCAGCCATCGTTCGGCTTCAAGGATTTTCATCACGCAGCCCGGTCGCACCCCTCGACCGGCGGTCACCTGAGATGGCGACCTCCGGCCTGATGGTGGGGGAAAGCGAGCCGGGCTGCGGCCTCTGCCCCTCCCTCAGCCTCAAGGATTTTCATCACCAAGGCTGGGGAGGGGAGAGTGCCGAGTTGGGGTCGGCCCCCGCGCGGGCGACGGCCCGCTCCTTCACTCAGTGATGGGGGGAGGATCTGGTGTCGCCCGTGGCGCTGGCAGCTGCAGCGTGCCCGGTCTTCAGACGCGAGTGGCTTCGGAGCCGCTCGCGGCGCCGGCGTCCGCCACAGCAGCTGGAAGAGGTTCTTCCGCCGGCGCGATAGCCGGGGCCGGCCACGGGCTAACCTCCAACTCTACGGCCTTCTGCCCGTCCTTGCCTCACGAGTTTTGGCACGGGCGGGGGCCTCCTGGCAGCGGCATCCACCCTGAGGTTAGCGTTGCCGCTGTTCGGCCCCCCGGAGCAGAAGTCGTCGTCATCGCCGCTGCTGGAGCAGGTGATGGCGCGCCGTTCGTCGGCCTTCCGTTGCTCCGCAGGCCTTCCCCCTCGGAGTGGGGTTGTTCGTACCTGCGGAGGGGGAACCGGAGTTCCGTTTGTAATGGCATTTCGATTGCCAGGGTTTTTGTTCATTGTGGCTGTCGAGGCCTGAACATGTATGTAATTTCGGCACGGAGCCGTGTTTTTTCCTCATTTTCGAGCACCAAGTCTCGCCTGTTTATTATCTGTACCGCTTCACCAAGCATGAGTCGCCCCGCGTCAAGGTGACGAGTGAGGTATCCGTATCCCGGAGGCGTAGGAATCCCTCGGCTCGATCGGCCTTGTCGTCTGAGGCTCCTCCAGCTTAGTTAAAGAGACCCCTCGGCCGCTCTTCGATGAGCCGAGGCCGGGGGTAGCGATATCAGTACGAACAGAGGCGGAGTTGGCTCGAAAATGGGAAACTGGTTGGCCGGAGCCTAGCCGGGTTGTCCGTCAGCGGATCCGACGCCAGAGCCGATCAGCCGAGGCCTCGGGTCGGGCTAGCGCCCTTGGAAGATGGTTGGCCGAGGCCCCGGGGGTAGCCGGCCGAGCCGCCTGCTCGGGCCGGATTCCCGGAGAAGTCCCTGGACCGCGCCGCCGTCCGAGGCTGGGTCGGACCTTGCTGAAGACGTCGTCGATGCCGAAGGTGCTACGACCCCCTTCAGCGTGAAGACCCGAGCCTGCAGGATCAGATCGTCTTGTAGCGCGTGCCTTCTGCGGCCGTTGAGGCCAGAAAACACACCTTCGCTGCACTTGCAAAGCTGCGTCTCTTTTCCCCTTATTCCGAGCCTCTGGACTTTCCGTCGGTAACAGGGATGTTTGTGCGGGCGAGAGTTGCTTCTCGCGGAAGGTGATGAGTGAGGTATCCGTATCCTGGGGGCGTAGGAGTCCCTCGGCTCGGTCGGCCTTGCCGTTTACGCATACCTTCACCCGTCCATGAGGCCCTGTCTCCGACTTAGTCGAGGAAGCTTGAAGGACCACTTTGGCAGAAGAGCTTCCGAACGTGAAGACTTGTCCGGTCCACGGAGTCGCTTTATTCGAACGCGAGTTACTTATCGCAGAAGGTGATGAGTGAGGTATCCGTATCCCGGAGGCGTAGGAGTCCCTCGGCTCGGTCAGCCTTGGCTGCTTACGTGTACTCCGTCGTTTTCAGGATCCGCTTTTCGAAGTAGTCAAAAAGCACGGAAGAAATTCTGCTAAAAAGAGATCTTTTTTCGAGGGGAAAAATTCGACGCAGAGGGGGTCTCCCCCCTTTTAGCCCCCGAGGGAGGGTCGGGCTTTGCCGAGGCGAGGCCGACCCTTCCTTGATGACTAAACTTTTGCGTGGGTGCGAGGTATATGAACAACTTGAAAACATCTTAAGGGTAGAAGCGACGTAGCTGTTTGATGTTCCAAGCGTTGCCGTAGACCTCGCCTTGATTGTTGGCCAGCTTGTATGTTCCGGGCTTCAGGACTTGGGCGATGACGAATGGCCCCTCCCAGGGGGGCGTGAGCTTGTGCCTCCCTCGGGCGTCTTGCCGCAGCCGAAGCACCAGATCGCCCACCTGGAGGTCTCGGGACCGGACCCCTCGGGCGTGGTAGCGTCGCAGGGACTGCTGGTACCGCGCCGAGTGTAGTAAGGCCTTGTCCCGAGCCTCCTCCAGCTGGTCCAACGAGTCTTCTCGGCTAGCTTGGTTGCTTTGTTCGTTGTAGGCCCTCGCCCTCGGGGAGCCGTATTCCAGGTCAGTGGGCAAGATGGCCTCGGCCCCATAGACCAGGAAGAACGGCGTGAAACCCGTGGCTCGGCTCGGCGTTGTCCTCAGGCTCCAGACCACCGAGGGGAGTTCCTTCATCCATCGCTTGCCGAACTTGTTGAGGCCGTTGTAGATCCGGGGCTTGAGCCCTTGTAGAATCATGTCGTTGGCACGCTCTACTTGCCCATTCGTCATGGGATGAGCCACGGCAGCCCAGTCCACCCGGATGTGGTGGTCTTCACAGAAATTCAAGAATTTTTTGCCGGTGAACTGGGTACCGTTGTCGGTGATGATGGAGTTTGGGACCCCGAAGCGATGGATGATGTTGGTGAAAAACGCCACCGCCTGCTCGGACCCGATGCTGTTCAGGGGTCGGACCTCGATCCATTTGGAGAATTTGTCGATGGCGACCAGCAGGTGCGTGTAGCCCCCGGGCGCCTTCTGCAAGGGACCGACGAGGTCCAGACCCCATACAGCAAAGGGCCAGGTGATGGGTATCGTCTGCAGAGCCTGAGCGGGCAGGTGGGTCTGCTTCGCATAGAATTGGCACCCTTCGCAGGTGCGGACAATTCTAGTGGCGTCAGCCACCGCCGTTGGCCAGTAGAAGCCTTGCCGGAAAGCATTCCCGACAAGGGCTCGGGGTGCTGCATGATGGCCGCAAGCCCCCGAGTGTATTTCTTGCAGGAGTTCCTGACCTTCGGCGATGGAGATGCATCGCTGGAGGACGCCTGAGGGGCTGCGGTGGTAGAGCTCCTCCTCATCGCCCAGTAAGACGAACGACTTGGCGCGTCGCGCTACCCGCCGAGCCTCGGCTTGGTCGAGGGGTAGCTCTCCTCGGCGGAGATATTGCAGGTACGGGGCCTGCCAATCTTGATCAGGCGTGGCCCCGCTCTGCCCTTCCTCGACGTGCAGCGCCTCGCCTTCGGGGGCCGAGGGTACCTCGGGATGTGCCGAGGGTGCCTCGGGTTGTGCCGAGGGTGCCTCGGGCCGTGCCGAGGGTGCCTCGGGCCGTGCCGAGGGTGCCTCGGGCTCGGGAGCGTCGTTGATCTTGACGGAGGGTTGATGCAGATCCCGGGAGAAGACGTCCGGGGGGACCGTCGTTCGCCCCGAGGCTATTTTAGCCAGCTCGTCTGCAGTCTCGTTGTAGCGCCGAGCGATGTGGTTGAGCTCGAGCCCGAAGAACTTGTCTTCCAGGCGCCGAACCTCATCGCAGTAGGCCTCCATCTTCGGGTCGCGGCAGTGGGAGTTCTTCATGACTTGGTCGATGACGAGCTGCGAGTCACCGCGGGCGTCGAGGCGTCTGACCCCTAGCTCGATGGCGATCCGCAACCCGTTGACCAGAGCCTCGTACTCGGCCACATTGTTGGACGCCGGGAAATGGAGGCGGAGCACGTAGCGTAGGTGCTTCCCAAGGGGCGAGATGAAGAGCAGGCCTGCGCCGGGCTCCCGTCTTCATCAGCGACCCATCGAAAAACATGGTCCAGAGCTCCGGTTGGATCGGAGCTGTCGGCAGCTAGGTGTCGACCCATTCGGCCACGAAGTCCGCCAACACCTGGGACTTGATGGCCTTCCGAGGGGCGAACGAGATCGTTTCGCCCATGATTTCCACCGCCCACTTTGCGATCCTGCCCGTGGCCTCTCGGCACTGGATGATCTCCCCCAGGGGGAAGGATGACACCACAGTTACCGGATGAGACTCGAAGTAGTGTCGTAACTTCCGTCTTGTTAGGATCACAGCATACAGCAGCTTCTGAACTTGTGGGTAGCGGATCTTGGTCTCGGACAGTACTTCGCTGACGAAGTAGACTGGCCTCTGAACGGGCAATGCATGCCCTTCCTCTTGCCTCTCGACCACAATCGCGGCGCTAACCACCTGAGTGGTTGCGGCGACGTAGACCAAGAGGGCTTCTCCATCAGCTGGGGGCACCAAGACAGGCGCCTTCGTAAGGAGCGCCTTCAGGTTCCCGAGGGCTTCCTCAGCCTCAGGGGTCCAAGCGAAACACTCGGCCTTCCTTAAGAGGCGGTACAGAGGCAGACCTCTTTCGCCGAGGCGTGAGATGAAGCGGCTCAGGGCCGCAAGACATCCCATGACCCTCTGTACGCCTTTTAAGTCCTTGATGGGTCCCATGCTGGTGATGGCTGCGATCTTCTCCGGGTTGGCTTCGATGCCACGCTCGGAGACGATGAAACCCAGGAGCATGCCTCGGGGCACCCCGAAGACACACTTCTCAGGATTAAGCTTGACTCCTTTCGCCGTGAGACATCGGAATGTCACTTCAAGGTCGGAGAGGAGGTCGGAAGCCTTCCTTGTCTTGACTACGATGTCATCGACGTAGGCCTCGACTGTGCGACCGATGTGTTCGCCGAACACATGGTTCATGCACCGCTGGTACGTCGCACCCGCATTCCTCAAACCGAATGGCATGGTGACGTAGCAGTACATGCCGAACGGCGTGATGAAAGAAGTCGCGAGCTGGTCGGACTCTTTCATCCGGATTTGGTGATACCCTGAGTAGGCATCGAGGAAGGACAGGGTTTCGCACCCAGCAGTGGAATCCACGATTTGATCGATGCGAGGCAGAGGGTAGGGAACCTTCGGACATGCTTTGTTGAGACCGGTGTAGTCTACACACATCCGCCATTTCCCCCCTTTCTTCCTCACAAGCACAGGGTTGGCAAGCCATTCGGGATGGAATACCTCTTTGATGAACCCCACTGCCATCAGCTTGTGGATCTCTTCGCCAATCACTCTGCGCTTCTCCTCGTCGAATCGGCGCAGAGGCTGCCTGACGGGTCGGGCTCCGGCCCGAATATCCAGCGAGTGCTCGGCGACATCCCTCGGTATGCCGGGCATGTCCGAGGGACTCCACGCAAAGACGTCGGCGTTTGCGCGGAGAAAGTCGACGAGCACTGCTTCCTATTTGGGGTCGAGCCCGGAACCGATCCGGATCTGCTTGGAGGCGTCGCCACCGGGGTCGAGTGGGACAGCCTTAACCGTCTCCGTTGGCTCGAAGTTGCCGGCATGACGCTTCACATCTGGCACCTCTTTGGAGAGGTTCTCCAGGTCGGCGATGAGGGCCTCGGACTCGGCGAGGGCCTCGGCGTACTCCACGCACTCCACGTCGCATTCGAATGCGTGTTTGTACGTGGGGCCGACGGTGATGACCCCGTTGGGGCCCGGCATCTTCAGCTTCAGGTAGGTGTAGTTGGGGACGGCCATGAACTTCGCGTAGCATGGCCTTCCCAGTACCGCGTGGTAGGTTCCTCGGAACCCGACCACCTCGAACGTCAAGGTCTCCCTTCGGAAGTTGGAGGGCGTTCCGAAGCAGACGGGGAGGTCGAGTCGCCCGAGGGGCTGGACGCGCTTCCCAGGGATGATCCCGTGGAAGGGCGCAGCGCATGCTCGGACGGAGGACAGATCGACGCGCAAGAGCTTGAGGGTCTCGGCGTAGATGATGTTGAGGCAGCTGCCCCCATCCATCAGGACCTTGGTGAGCCTGACGTTGCCGATGACGGGGTCGACGACAAGCGGGTATTTCCCCGGGCTCGGCACGTGGTCGGGGTGGTCAGCCTGGTCGAAGGTGATGGGCTTGTCGGACCAGTCTAGGTAGACTGGCGCCGCCACCTTTACCGAGCAGACCTCCCGGCGCTCTTGTTTGCGATGCCGAGCCGAGGCATTCGCCGCATGCCCACCGTAGATCATGAAGCAGTCGCGGACCTCGGGGTATTCTCCTGCTTGGTGATCTTCCTTCTTGTCGTCGTCGTGGGCCCTGCCACCCTCCGCGGGTGGCCCGGCCCTATGGAAGTGGCGCCGAAGCATGACGCACTCCTCGAGAGTGTGCTTGACGGGCCCCTGATGATAGGGGCATGGCTCCTTGAGCATCTTGTCGAAGAGGTTTGCACCTCCGAGGGGCTTCCGAGGGTTCTTGTACTCGGCGGCGGCGACAAGGTCCGCGTCGGCGGCGTCACGTTTCGATTGTGACTTCTTCTTGCCCTTCTTCTTGGCGCCGCGCGGAGTAGACGCCTCGGGAGCCTCTTCCGATGGGCGGCCCTGGGGCTGCTTGTCCTTTCGGAAGATAGCCTCGACCGCCTCCTAGCCAGAGGCGAACTTGGTGGCGATGTCCATCAGCTCGCTCGCCCTGGTGGGGGTCTTGCGACCCAACTTACTCACCAGGTCGCGGCAGGTGGTGCCGGCGAGGAACGCGCCGATGACATCCGAGTCGGTGATGTTGGGCAGCTCGGTGCGCTGCTTCGAGAATCGCCGGATGTAGTCCCGGAGTGACTCTCCCGGCTGCTGCCGGCAGCTTCGAAGGTCCCAGGAATTCCCGGGGCGCACGTATGTGCCCTGGAAATTGCCGGCGAAGGCTTGGACCAAGTCGTCCCAGCTGGAGATCTGCCCCGGAGGCAGGTGCTCCAACCAGGCGCGAGCAGTGTCGGAGAGGAACAGGGGGAGGTTTCGGATGATGAGGTTGTCGTCGTCCGTTCCACCCAGCTGGCAGGCCAGGCGGTAGTCCGCAAGCCACAGTTCCGGTCTCGTTTCCCCCGAGTACTTCGTGATAGTAGTCGGGGGTCGGAACCGGGTCGGGAACGGCGCCCGTCGGATAGCCCGACTGAAGGCCTGCGGACCGGGTGGTTCGGGCGAGGGACTCCGATCCTCCCCGCTGTCGTAGCGCCCCCCACACCTGGGGTGGTAGCCTCGGCGCACCCTTTCGTCGAGGTGGGCCCGACGATCGCGTCGATGGTGCCCGTTGCCGAGGTGGTCCGGGGCCGCAGGCGCGGTGTTGCGCGTGCGCCCGGTGTAGACCAAGGCTTCCCGCATGAATCGGGAAGTCGCGGCATGAGGTTCCGAGGGGTATCCCTGCCTTCGGGAGGCAGTGCTCTCGGCCCGTCGGGCCGCAGCGCCTTCCAGGAGATTCTTGAGCTCTCCCTGGATTCGCCGACCCTCGGTAGTTGATGGCTCCGGCATCGCACGGAGGAGCATCGCTGCGGCTGCCAGGTTCTGACCGACCCCGCTGGATGCGGGTGGCGGCCTGACCCTGACATCGTTGGCGACGCGGTGCTGGAGACCTTGGGGCAGGTGACGTATTTCTCCGGCCGGGGGTTGGCCCGCCCATACCCGTCCGACGTCCCGACGAATCGGCTCAAGCGCTCCTGTTCCCTCGTCGAGCCTGGCCTGCGCCTCGCGGACTTGCTCGAGTTGTGGGTCGTAACCCCCCGCCGGAACGGGGACCACAGCTAGCTCCCGCGGGATGTCGGCGCGAGGCACCGGCCTAGGAGGATCACCGTCCTCCGGCATGCCGAGATGGTTGCCTTCGGAGGGATCCCCTAGCTCGATGTGGAAACATTCGCGGCTTGGGCCGCAGCTCTCGTCGTTAAGGCTGTGGCTTCCGTCGGAACAGTCGGAGAGGCAGTAGTTACATGCGGTCATGAAGTCCCGCATGGCACTGGGGTTGCCAAGTCCAGAGAAATCCCAACAGATGCTGGGATCGTCATCTTCCTCGGACCCAAAGGGCCCGTAGGTTGAGACGTCCGTCAACCGGTCCCAAGGCGACCGCATACGAAACCCCAGTGGGGTTGCACTCGCCTCAATGAGAGCGCCCGCCAAAGCAAGGTTGCTAGGCGGGTTGAGGCCGAGTCGAAATGACGTAAGATGGGGATTAGTCAGTACCTTTTGGTCGACGCGGAGCGACGTAGTCACATCGGGGACTGGTTGCGTCGTCATCTCAGGCACAAGGGCGACGTCCTGCAAGCTTTCCGCGAGCGCGCTGGCGTCGTCTTCTTGCTCGGGATCAGCATGTCGCGGGGGGACGGCGCTTGCCTTCGTCTCGAACGCGAGGTCGACGCCCGGCGTGCCTTCCGTCTGGGCGTCGGGGGCGTCGATTCGCTCGACGGCCGACGAAGCGCGGCCTCCCGCTTGGCCTTGGTTGCCCCGCCTCCTCCTCCGTTGGTGGGGGAGAGGACGGAGCTCGATTCCGCCGCCGGCGGGCGGGTTGTCGGTCGCCATTGTCGTTGTCGCACGGCGGTGGAAGGAGTATCATGTCGTAGCTGCCGTCGAAGGACATGAACTCAAGACTCCCGAAACGGAGCACCGTCCCGGGCCGGAGAGGTTGCTGGAGGCTGCCCATCTGGAGCTTGACGGGAAGCTGTTCGTCAGCACGCAGCAGGCCCCTACCTGGCGCGCCAACTGTCGGCGTTTCGAGACCGGGGGGTCCCTAAGCCGACGAGTGAGTGTGCTGCTTGCCCCAGCCCAGATGGGTCGAGCGCGTGGGCGAGCGCGAAGGGGGGAGAGGCGAGGTGGCCGGAGACGGGCGTGAGAGACGTGGAAGTCCCGCGGCCTTCGTGTTCGTCCCGCGCCCAGGTCGGGTGCGCTTGCAGTAGGGGGGTTACAAGCGTCCACGCGGGTGAGGGAAGCGAGCGGCCCCAAGAGAGCGCCTGTCCCGTCCTCGGTCCCGCGCGGCCAACCTTCTCTAAGAAGGCCCTGGTCCTTCCTTTTATAGTCGTAAGGAGAGGATCCAGGTGTACAATGAGGGGTGCAGCAGAGTGCTACGTGTCTAGCGGAGGGAGAGCTAGCGCCCTAAGTACATGCCAATGTGGCAGCCGGAGAGATCTTGGCACCCTGCTGGCGTGATGTCGTGGCTGTCGGAGGAGCAACGGAGCTTCGCGGAAGGACAGCTGTCGGAGCGGTCGAGTCCTTGCTGACGTCCACCTGCTTCCGTAAGAGAGCTGAGAGCCGCCGCCGTCATGGAGCTTGGGAGGCGCCATCATTGCCTATCTGGCGGAGCTGGTCAGATGGGACACCGGTCTTGTTCTCTGCGGCCCGAGTCGGCTCGGGGTAGAGTGGTGATGGCGCTCCCTGTTGACGTGGCGGGCCCGCGCCCGAGGCCAGGCGACGTGGGGGCTCCTCCGAAGCTGGGGTCGAATCTGTCTTCCGTTGCCGAGGCCGAGTCCGAGCCCCTGGGTCGGGCGAGGCGGAAGTCGTTCGGCAGAGGCCAGGGCGGAGTCCGAGCCCTGGGGTCGGGCGAGGCGGAGTTCGTCGTCTTCCGGGGCCGAGCCCGAGTCCGAGCCCTGGGGTCGGGCGGAGCGGAGTTCGCCGTCTTCCGGGTCTTAGCCCGAGTCCGAGCCCTGGGGTCGGGCGGAGCGGAGTTCGCCGTCTTCCGGGTCTTAGCCCGAGTCCGAGCCCTGGGGTCGGGCGGAGCGGAGTTCGCCGTCTTCCGGGTCTTAGCCCGAGTCCGAGCCCTGGGGTCGGGCGGAGCGGAGTTCGCCGTCTTCCGGGTCTTAGCCCGAGTCCGAGCCCTGGGGTCGGGCGGAGCGGAGTTCGCCGTCTTCCGGGTCTTAGCCCGAGTCCGAGCCCTGGGGTCGGGCGGAGCGGAGTTCCCTATGGCGCCCCTGGCAAGGCCTGACTGCCTGTCAGACTCACTCTGTCGAGTGGCACCGCAGTCGGAGTGGCGCAGACGGCGCTGTCCTTCTGTCAGACCGGTCAGTGGAGCAGCGGAGTGACAGCGGTCACTTCGGCTCTGCCGGGGGGCATGCGTCAGGATAGAGGCGTCAGGCCACCTTTGCGTTAAATGCCCCTGCAACTCGGTCGGTCGGTGCGGCGATTTAGTCAGGGTTGCTTCTTAGCGAAGCCAAGGCCTCGGGCGAGCCGGAGATGTGTCCGCCGTTAAAAGGGGGGCCTCGGGCGAGACGGAAGTCCCTCGAGGTCGGCTGCCCGAGTCCGAGGCTAGGCTCGGGTGAAGCGTGATCGAGTCACTCGTATGGACTGATCCCTGACTTAATCGCACCCATCAGGCCTCTGCAGCTTTATGCTGATGGGGGTTACCAGCTGAGAATTAGGCGTCTTGAGGGTACCCCTAATTATGGTCCCCGACAGCAGTGAGCTTCCATTTTATACATTCTGTGGTACTTGAGACTTTTGTGTCTTATGACTATGGATGAGATGTTGTGATATTGTCTCTTATGATTATGGATAGATGTTGCGTCTTATGACTATGGATGAGACTTTTGTGATATTGTGATGTAATTGATGACTACAGATGCAATTGTTGTTATGTGATTGTGTGTGAGATGTTTTATGTGAAAATATGGTGTGTTACGGTTGTTAATATATTTGTTATATTGTGGAATATGGTGTAAAATAAAAATAAACATCATTTGTAATGTTGGTCAAATTAACTTCTTAGAGACTTACTGGGCCTCTAGGAAGTTAGCCTAACTTACTACGGTTTACTGTAGCCTCTAGGAAGTTAGCCTAACTTACTATGGTTTACTGTAGCCTCTAGGAAGTTAGCCTAACTTCCTAGAGGCTACAGTAATTCATAGGAAGTTAGCTGCATAACTTCCTAAAGGCCCTGGTAAACTTCTAGGAAGTTATCATGCTGACAGTGCTATGTGCCTTAACGGTGTAAACCTACTAACTTCCGAGAGGGTTGTTGGCTCTAAAAAGTTAATGGCGTGAACTTGCTAACTTCCTAGAGGGCTCTAAAAAGTTAAGCTAACTTCTGACCAAATTTTCCGAGAGCTTAACTTGCGATGGGATCACTTAATTTTCGAAGGTTTAGTTAATTTTTGAAAGTTTACGATTAACCGGTTTAGTGTAGTGTATTAACTAAAGTGCATTCAAACACCCCTCGTTATCGATAATTTACTACCGTGTGCTAACCTTGTCTTTTGTAGTAGCGTCTCATTCTTTTCGCGGTAATTCCATGTTGCATGCATGTGCCTACAGGGCCCAGTTACTTGTAGTTTTGTGCGGTGCCTGTAGGAAAAGCGGTGCAAATGGAATCTGGTAACATGCATGTTGCTGCACCCACATTAACCTCGGGATGGGCGTAAATTTTTTTTATCTGGAGGTCTAAGCTTTAAAGTAGTTTTGGTAGCAGAAGAGGGTGTGGGATGGGCAGTGTGTGGAGTGATTATGTGCTGAGATGCTTTTTAGGGTTTATGCATTGCATTGCAGGATGTTCTCTATCATATAAGCATATGGTCTTCACTAGCTAACAGACAATTGTTTATCATGAACATTTTCAAATATTATTACTTGTGTGTGTGCTGCTTTCAATTTTCATACAACTATAAAATAATTTGTCTTCAGATCTAATCAGCTGTGGATCACACGAGATGAACTTGAGCTACACTTAATTATGGCTTTCGGTATACCAAGGTACATTATTTGATTGTCAACAAAAATATGGCGGAAGGGATTAATTTTAGGACATGTTTCTCATGTCCCCAGTAAATGCTAGCTACTTTTTGGTGCTGACCATGACGCAATTTAATTTTAGATTTTCACGATTGACAAATAAGTATATATATATATTAGAGCTAATAATGAACCTCCTTGACAGATAAGTATATATCACACAGTAAAAATATTTCTGGATTATGTCAGCATCTCTTGCTGTAACTTATTACTAGGAGCACACACTGCTTGGATCTAGAAAACAAAATAGGCATTGCATTGGGATCTAAGACAACATGGGCATTGCATTGGGAACTTTCTGACGAGTAAACCTGTTGTTGGACCCCCAGAGCCATTGTCCCTGCAGGATGCAGGGCAATTAAACCGTAATTTAGTGGCATGTACTTTCTCCGGGATCCACATGCACTACATGATTCTCTTCTTGAAGTTTTAACAGTTTAACCTCCACATGGTGCATGTATTTACATTTCACCATGTTAATTACCCACAACCGATCATGATTCTGCTGCACGTACAGCTTGGATCGATCGATCACTTCTTGAAGCTTGAAAATAAACTGCGATAAACCCTATTATTATTATTATTCTAAGATCAAAAACGGTCAGCATAGTTTTTATTTTTCGTGTTTTTGTTATGGTATTCCTCAAATTGCACACGAGTGCGCAGCTGAACTGTGATGTCACGACTCACTACCCCTTGAAATTGGAATGCATACCAACTGTCCATCAGATTGCGCCAAACTTTCCACTATATTGTGGCCCAGTTCTTTCCATTTAGTGCCCTAAAACCAGGAACTAGCAGCATGCATGACCTAACCAGTGTAGTGACACCCAACGGCAAAAGGAAAAGAAACAAGTCAACTTTAAGCCAAAACTTATGTGTGCAACCAAAAGTTGATTGGCTACCAGCCTCATTTGACCAGAACTTTTAGATTGTGGCTAGAGATGCTTGTGGTTTAGAAGACAATGTGGCACAAGAATTGTGTTTGGAGTTTTATCTCGTTCACTTTTCACCGCGGTAAAGATGAGGAATATAGTGTCTCATGGAGAGGCCAGGACATTTTTCTTGTTATTAAGCCAGAATAATTTATTTTTGTATCTTCTACAAGTGACCATTTTAAAAAAAAAACTGAGCTGCAAATTAAATAAATAATTGTTATGTTATGTTGTGAACCTATATGGATAAATGGAAACGTGATAGGGATTGAATAATAAGAGCATCTCAAAGAGACTCTTTATTTTTAACTCTCTATTTGATTCTTTATTTGTCTCTCCATAAATATTAAACTCTATATATAATATTTCATTCTAACAGACTCTCCAACATGCAAGTTAGCTTAGCTAGCGAGAGTTTCTAGCCAAATTTGGCTAACGAGGGAGTTAATTTAGAGAGCCAGATAGTTTAGCAAGTTAAATGACTAGTCTGTTGGAGAGCTATTATGCTATTAAGTAGCTAAAATTTAGTTTAACAAGATATTTAGATAGTCTCTTGGAGATGCTCTAACAGTGCAATATAAGCTTACTTTTAATTTTATTTTAGACCTTATATATATATATGTGTGTGTGTGTGTGTGTGTGTGTGTGTGTGTGTGTGTTGGGGAGGGGGTGAATAGATTGAAGTGCAGCCAAAATAAGCATTAATTACTATATAACTAGGAGGACAAGATTTTCCACAGCTACAATAAAATGAGAAGAAAGAAAGAAAAAACAGAAATCATTACCAGGATTTGAATTTTCAGCTACACTTTTGTGTGTATGTGTGTGTAAATCATAATCTGTACCATATTAATTATAACTACATATGCTCACACAAGGTTGGATCCAGGAAAATAAACCCTTCAAGGACTAGTTTGGTAACACTATTTTCTCATGGGATTTCCAATTTCCCAAGAAAAAAAAATAAACTAATATCTCTTGGGAAACCGAAAAACTCTTGGGAAAATAGAGTTTCCAAACTAGCTCCAAATAGTAACTTTTTTATGCCACTATAAAATGGACAATGAAGGGTGAACCCCACAACAACTCATGCTAATCCATTGCTATGATGCCTCCCAGTTCCTTCTGCTTGACACCGTACCTCAAAAGAAACCCCCACAAGGCCCCCAACCCCATTCAAACCAAAAACACTTTGATTTGAGAGATTCTTTTCCCTGCCGAGCCACAATTGACTACTGTAGTTACCTGCAGGCCTAACGTGGCTCCAATTGTTAAATAGGTAGCCACCAGCCCAGAGCTCGAGGCAAAGTCTACCTTTGAGCCATCTGGCTAAATATAGTAGTACTACTTACTTGGTTAGGAATAAGGTATCGTGTAGATGTAGTGCTAACATGGTAAAAGCTGTTAAAAGTACTAACCACCCCTCAGACGTTACACCCACGACCCATGCCGTTTTTATTCTGAAAATTTGTCATTCGTCACAAAATAAAGATCCATATCATAACTATATTTTGTAAGTATTGATACTCTTTTCTACGAGTTTATGATTGTACTTTTAAATTTTTAACAAAGATACACTAAAAATATAATCTTTTAAACACTGAGGTAATACATGATCTTAGCTCGCAGTGTATAGAAATATGAATCCAATAGGGGGTGAAGTATGACACTAGTAGAAAACAACTCTATGCCTACGGTGGCACTAATTTCTACTAACGGGGCGTTTGGATTCCTTCATTTTAGAGGAATTGGAATTCATTGAATAAAGTAACTTATTTAGTTTGGAATTTAACATTTCACCACTTTTCAAAGTTCAGATATAAGTCTATCTCAAATTCAAGGGGTGAGGGATAGGAAATGATTTTATGCATTAGTAGAATTTATTTCTACTCTGTAACTTACATGACACTCTTCGTCTCACTCCTCTATAGTAAAAATGTAGCACATAAATATCTCCGATATCTTGCTAATAATAATATACAAATATATTTTGTATAAAACCGAATTAGCTTAATTGATATATGCCTAAATTACTATTATTAGAATGGAATTCAATTCCAATGTTTATAACGGGGCGTAAGTGATTTCTTAAAAACCATCAGTGCAAATAGTGTATTTTTAGTGGCAGTTTTCTTAAGAAAACCATCAGCAGAAATCATATTTGTATCGGTAGGTCCTTAAGAAAATCGATAGTACGAATCATGGATATTTCTTAAGAACCCGTTAACACAAATCATTTGAAATAATTTTTTTTGAGTTTTTAAAATGGCAGTATGAAAAAAAATAAAAGTTAGAAACTTTATAGTTTACAGTTTTTTTATTTAAAATTATTTAGACTCCCAAAATTACATCTGAATTTGCCTCTATAGAGCTTACAATAGACCGAGACCACATTTTAAATAGGGCACCTCAGCTCACACCTTGTAGTAGTACTAGTCAATTAACTTAGTTTTGGTTACCATCTCATTAATTAACCCCTTCTACCTTGCTGGTTGCAGCGGGGGCTGTTACTGTAAAGAGATGCTCCACGTTGACAAGAGATACCTCATGTTCGATCCTCGTCATCCAAACTTCCTTGTGTTCCCACTCAATACTTGTTAGACTATCTCTACTGGACTCCCTATCTCTTTTTCTACCTTACTCGTTATTTCAAACTTTACTCTACAAACAGTGCAATCTACAATACAAACAGTACTTTACGTGACTGTTTCCACAGTCTACTGGAGATAACCTTAGGCTAGTGTCAGTGTACCATTCTTCTCGTCCCTCCTACGTCAGCTCACGTCTACAACCTTAGCATGTAGCTATATCAGTTTTTTGTTCGGAATTAACTATTGTACTGATTTATTCCGACACCTAAAAATTACACAACATAATTGTTATTGAATTAAAAACCATGTATTCCATAATACATAAAATAAAATTGCATAATAATTAGAAAATTTTGCATGAAATGAAATAGTGTATGAAATAAGCTCCAACTAAGTGAGAGTATTTATAAATAGACTGAGGATGTAATATGTAGTTTTTTGCATTTTTTTTGCTTTATTAGACTCCAAATGACATAGCTCGCGTGGACCAATCAGAGGCCGCCAAGTCACTCTTGCCTCACCCCTCTCGCCCGCTGTCACACCAGGGTTTAAGGGATAAAGCCGGGTGAGTCTCATATGTGCGCCAAGAAAGAACAACACATATAATAATAGAGTGCATAGAGAAAAATGTCATAAATATCATAAATGTACTTATTACATAGCGGAAGTCTTACAAAAATAAATGATAATAATAAAGCAAACTAATTATTATTTCCCTGGCGCCACAAAGCTGACTGGGAGACGCCACCTAGATTAAGTCGAACTCCTCGTTGGGCGGCTTCTCTTGAACCACATGTCCTTCTCCTGTGGGGATGTGAGACAGCAAGGGTGAGCTCACATATATTCATCGCTCAACAAGTTGTGAGGAATAATAATGTGCATGAACTCGTCAAATGTGGGAGTTCATGTGAAGTGTAAGGCTGATCAATAAAAATAAAGGTTGAAGCTGAGCATTGCTTTTATAAGTTAGTCAAAATTTTATTAGCAGTTACTGAGTGTAAGTAAATACCAAACCATAATAATAATAAATAAAAGTAATAATAAAATAATTCCAATGCAATGAAATGATAAATTGAATTTAATTCCATAAATTAATCATGTGAGTGTCCGAGTCGCTCATGACCGTGAGCACGGCTAGTATACCAGTTTTACACTCAGACAAAGTTCCACTAGCTTCAGAATACTCGCTACAGTTTATAGGGAGCTACAGTGCAGGGATCCCTCGCCTGACCACCATCGCAGCAAAATCAACCCAAGGACCTCCCTACACTGACCACTCCCCTACTGCCCTTGCCCCTATCGGGTAAGGTAGTCATCCACTAGCTTTCCTAGTTAATCATCCAAGGGCGTCCCATACCACCCTTGTGGTAGCACTGTTTTCCCGAGTGGTTCTCCATGTTCCCATTAACATAATGATCTTATCATGAACAGTAATAATAAACTGATAATAAAAAGTGTAATCATGAGTGATGTATATCTCTATACCAAAAACACATAAGGCAATAGCATGCACTACCCAAAAATTCAGTGGTAAAACAAGGTATAAAGATAGCCAAACTAGGGTAACCTATTGGGTCCCATCAAAATTAACCTATGCAGATCATTATGATTAATAAGAACATGACTGGATAAAAAGGAAGTGATCAAGGGCACAACTTGCCTTCAACGAGCTCCTGCTCAGCAGTCTCCACCTGCTGAACCCCTAGATCCTCTGTGGCTTGCTCGTCTACTCGCATCAATACAAACATACATAGTGTATAAAGGAGAAATTAACATCACACCAAACATGTAAACAAAATACACATTAATAATCTACATATTAAAATAAGGTCATAGGAACAGGAATCATTAATTTTGGAGTTATGAATCTTAAGTTATGAATTTCCAAAGGTTTCATGTGTTTCATACAAGATTAATTAAGAGATAAATTTTAATGTGGCTTTCATGTCAAAACAGTGGCACTATTTGATAGACAATAATATTACAAAATTATAGGAACTAGAATGGATTAATTTTGGCTAAGCATGAATTTTCTACAAATTAAACAAGTTCTAGCATTTATTTATATATTAAAAAATCAATTTATGTTATTAATTTCCTATTTTCATTACTCTCTGGATTGGGCATCAAATATTGAGAAGTGCAGGAGCCCTGGCGTAAAGTGTACTGGGTTGAATCACTATAAACAGAAGGGCTCATTTGCATGTTTGCGCGGCCGAAGGGGTACTGTGGTCCCACGATCGTCCGATCGGGAATGAGGCGCCCAGATTAGATCAGGGCCCCATCCCAAACCGGTATTCAATAGGAATCGCCCAATCGCGATCGAACGGTCCTGGTGCACTCTGGTTGAATCGTTACGCTGGGAGAAATCGCAGCCGTAGGATCCAAGATCAACATCACCGATCTAACCTGACCTAAAGGGTTCGCCAAACTAATCACCGTCGGTGCAAAATCGGACGGATGCGCCCCCGTCTTCTTCGCCCGGTTGCAGAGCACGGACGCACCGTCGATCCCCGCGATGGAGAACACACCGGCGACGGCTAACCGACCCCGAACGACCTATTACTAAATTCGACGATGGTATACAATAACCGGTAGGTAGCGAACTCGAAGCAGGCAACATACCTAGGATTTGGGCCGCACAGACCCTGGTCCACGGCGCGGCGCGATCTACGGCGGCGCGCCCACTCCGACGAGAAATTGTTGCCCGCCAATCGTCGCACGCGCCCAAGTCGATAAACGAGCACCCCCGCGGCGGCCTAAGGAAGCTTCCGGGCACAGCCCGCAGACCCTCACGACGGTGTTTGGCAGTAATCGACGGTGGCATAAAGTATTTAGCTCCTCACCAACTCTCTGCGCAACACTACGGCCGAGACGAGGGGAATGGGGAGAAAAAGAGGGCAAGGGCCACACACTTATCCTGCGGCGACAGACTACGCGAGGATCCCGCTCCGACGGTTGCGCCAACGGCAGCTGCAGAACTCCGGTTATGGCGCCCACCATCGCGGGCGATGCGGAATAGCTGGTCGTGGTTTGGTGGATGACAAAGCGGGCTTGCGGGCCAGTGGAAGAGAGGGATAAGCGAGCGCGGCGTGGGAGGCTGACCGCCGGGTCCCACAACCGGATGAACGAGCGTGCGCGGAAGTCGTATGCGGTGGGCCGTGCGGGAGAGGTATTGGGGAAGTGGGTCGACCGTGAAGTTTCATCCCAGGCGCATTTTTCTTTTTATTCTTCTATTTTCTGTTTCCCTTTTCCTCCTTTCAAGTTCAAACTCATTCCAAATTTAAATTTCAAAACCTGTGATAAATTTGTCTTCAGATTATATGGGGCAGTTAAGGTACTAACTTTTGGAAATATAATTCTATATATATATATATATATATATATATATATATATATATATATATATATATATATTATGTAAGTTTTATACTCTTTATCTATTCCTTTTATCACCTCTCTCCCCTCATCCATCTTATTTCCAAATTCTAACTTTTAGGTTTTTAATTTAAATCCTCAACTCATTATTATATTTTTATCCATGTTATTACTGTATTAAATGCACAAACAAAAAACCGATATGATGCATGGTTTATTTGTGTTTTAGTAAAGAATTATTCACTTTTAAACATGATTAGTCACATGTCTCAAAGGTAGATGGCAAATCACATAAGGAGATCAACTCTTTTATAGGCTTTATAATTTGGGTATTACACCCGCCCATGCGCATACCCACTCTAATGTGTCGTCCCGCTATCACCCACCTCTTGCCCCTCTACCGCCTCAACCCGCTCTCCAATGCGGGCTAGAGTGAGGTGATAGACCCACTCTCGTCGGGCGAAGTTGCAGTCGTCCGCTCCCGCTCTCCCGCCTGTCTCTCGACTGGCTCCCGCCCCAAGACGTTCCCTCTCGCCCCCACTCTCGTCTGAGTTAACACTATAGGTGTACATTTGGGTCGTGTAATACCTAGAATTTTAGAAAATAAAGAAAATCTTTTTTACATGATTTTGTGATTTTTATTTTTCAGCATAACCCAATGAAAAGTTTAATTGGAGCAATTAATAAGTAAACAAAATAAATTGATGCATCTCATGATGTTTCTTTGTGTGTGTACATTAATTGGTAATGTGTAGAATCAACTTGGATTTGCAATTTATTTGAAATCAAACTTATATGAGTCCTCCGACACCGGTGTGTTCTCCATTTGTCAGACTCCCACACTGGCCTGTCCTCCGGCGCGCTACGCCCCCGTCCGCACCTCCCAACAACGTTGTTGTGCCATGATCCAGCCCCGGCCACCATCCACCAATACCACCTCCATATCCCCTACCGACACCACTAGGTGAGAAGCAGCGGCCCCCATCGTTCAGTCTGGATCGAGCGGTTGGGAAGCGAGTCATTGATTTTAAATCCGCAGCGTCGATTTCGAATCCAAGGGGTACGATTGAATACCGGTTCGCAGAAGACTTGATCTAATCGTGGTCGTCAGAGAATGATCAGACGACACAAATAAAAGGATACACCTTCAACCGCATACCTTTTACTAAAGAGCCCTCGGTGAATCTTAAAATAAACCTGCCATCCCCTCGGGTTCCAAAACTGTTAAAGTCAGGTCCAGAATTTTACAATGAAGTCCCTGGGTTTCTAGAGTTTGTCAGCTGTCGTCCACTTTCAGATAAAAAAGTTAGATAAAACATGAAAATAGATTTGATATTTATTTGTAGTATAAAAATTAACGTAATAATGCCTAGAATCTTAGGAAATTCATAACTAATTCACTCTAACCCCTGTTTTAGTGGTTCTCGAACCTATGGATTCTTTGCAGCGTGTAGAATTTTATTTTTCACTTGTTCTCCTATTTGATGTGATGTTAATTTGTCCCTACACAGTTAGTTTGTATTGTTGCAAGTAGACGAGCAAGTGACCGAGAAACCCAAAGCACCGCAAGTTGAGGAATCTGAGCAGGAGCTCACAGAAGGCAAGTTGTGTCCTTGATCACTTTCTTTGACTGAATAATGTTCATGATTCTTAATCACCGTGGCACTACTAGGTTAAGCTGATGGGACATGAAGCGACCACCCAAGACAACAGTGCTACCACAAGACTATATGGCTCTGGTCTTAGCTAATTAATTAGGGAAACTAGTGTGTGAGGCCTTACCCGAGAGGAGCAAGTGGAGAGGAGTTGCGCAAACATGGTGTTGGCTGTAATTACTGCGATGGGGTTATAGACCATGGAACAAGGCCTATGCTCCCTCTCCCAGAATCCATAGTGGGTTTTCTCATGCTAGTGAAACTTTGTAAAGGCTTCATACTGAGCCCTTGCCTACTCACCTTGGTAGTGTTTAAGGGTCTACGCAACCTGAGGAAAATAAGGGATCATGACTTGTGGGTAAATATGTGCAACCTCTGCAAAGTGTAAAACTGATATATCAGCAATGCTCACGGTCAAGAGCGGCTCAGACCCTCACATGAATAACTTATGTAATTAAACTTAATATGTCATTTGCATTACATTGTAGGATTTATTATTAATTGTGATCAATTGTTTAATTGAGTTGGTATACACTTATACTTAGTAACTGCTAATAAAATTTTGACCAACTTATTAAAAGCAATGCTCAGCCTTAACTATTTTTTGTTGATAAGCCTTACACTACATGGGAGCTCATGCACATTAATCCCCATATTTGTTGAGCGATGACCGTATTGGAGCTCACTCTTGCTATAATCACACCAGGAGAAGAGCAAGCACCACCAGAGGAGGACTACTACTACGAGTTCGATGAGATCTAGGTGTTGTCTCCCAGTCAACTATGGTGTCGTGGAGATAGTTATCTTAATTCGAATTATTTTATTATCAATAATTTTGTAACACATTCTCGCTATATAATAAATATTATGACAATCGTCTCTATACAATGAGTCCTTGTATGTGTGGATCTTGCTTTGGCGCACATATGAGATGCACTTGGGTTTATCCTTAATTTCGGGTGTGACAGGTCGAGCCTAATGGGCTAGCATGGAGCATGGAAAATGTCATGCCTGAATTTAAGGGACAAACCCGGACGCGTCTCATATGTGCGCCAAAGAAGATCAACACATATAATGACTCAGTGTATAAAGACGAATGCCACAAACTTTATTACATAATGAAAATGTATTACAAAATAGCTGATAATAAATAAATTGAAGTAATAATATTATTTCCTTGGTGCCATCAAGCTGACTGGGAGACGACACTTAGACCTCATCGAACTCGTCGTAGTAGTCCTCCTCTAGTGGCACCTACTCTTCACCTGCGGGGTTTATCGCAAGAGTGAGCTCACAAAAGTTCATCACTCAACAAGTGTGGGGAATAATGTGCATGAGCTCACTTACTATAGGGGCTCATGTATAGTGTAAGGCTGATCAACAAATAATGGTTAAAGCTAAGCATTGGTTTTAATAAGTTAGTCAAAATTTTATTTGCAGTTATTAAGTATATAGTATACCAGCCGAAATAAATAAGAGATCGTCATTATAATAAAACCCACAATGTAGTGCATATGACAAATTAAGTTTAATTCCATCAGTTACTCATGTGAGGGTCGGAGCCGCTCATGACCGTGAGCACGGCTGATATACCAGTTTTACACACTATAGAGGTTGTGCATCTTTACCCACAAGTCAGGTTACCCATTTGCCAAGGGGTTGTGACTTCCCATTCATCTCTACTGAGGAGATGAGGTAGGGTAGCACTACATGGCCTTTATAAAGTTCCAGTAGCTTCAGAAAACCCGCTACAGTTTCTGAGGAGAGTGATATAGGAATCCCTCGTCCGAACAGTCATTGCAGCATGATCAACCCGAGAACCTCCCTATACCAGCAGCTCTCCTACCGAGGTAAGGTAGTCATCCACTAGCTTTCTTAATTAGTCAGCCAAGGGCGTCCCGTACCACCCTTGTGGTAGCACTGTTTTTCCGGGTAGTCGCTCCATGTTCTAATTAATATAATGATCTTATCATGAACAGTAAATAACTCATTAACAATAAATAGCATGATCATGAATTATGTGAATCTTAACACCCAAAACCACATAGAGCAATAGCAGATACTACCCAAAAGTTTAGTGGTAAGCAAGGTGTAAGGTAAACCAAACTAGGGTAACCTATTAAGTCCCATCAAAATTAGCCTAAGCATGTCACAATGATTGAGCATTATTGGGTAAAGAAGAGTGATCAGAGTTTTCCACCAGCTGAGCACTAGGTTCCTTGGTCGCTTGCTCGTCTATTCGCAACAATGCAAACAAACATGGCATAGGAGAAATTAACATCACATCAAACATGATACAAACTGTATAGTATTGTTCTATGCGTCGCTACAAAAGTATAGGTTCAAGAACCACTAAATTGGAAGCTAAAACGAACAAGTTATGGATTTTCTAAGGTGGTTCGGTTTATTTTTGTACTAGAAATTAGTTTCCAGATTTATTTTATTTAATCCAAAGATTATTTGCATTGCGGCTACTATATATGAAGAGATCAGGGTCTGCTACGCAATTTCTAGGACCTTAGCTCAATGATCTTCCAATTAATTAGCTCTGTGGCTTACTTACATAGAAGCTTAGGGTCTCTTTTATAGAAACACTATGCCTGTTATAACTTTGGACATCCCGGATCCACCCAACAATGGATCAGCAGCCCAGAATTAATCGCACCAAAGGTCAAACTAGTACGAAACAACTACTACCTGATCGAGATTCGAAGGCCTGGATCTTAAGCCGCAAAGGGGTACGCTGTGACCCCCCTCAACTGTGTGATCCGAATCCGACGCTCGAGGTTTTAAAACACTAAGATTTAATGTCCACTGTTTTTTGAGAGCAATGGCTAGGTACCTCCCTCGCTCATCTCACCCTCTCGATGCCGGAGTGCGGCGACGCTGCTCTCAGACCATGGCGAAGACCTCACTAGAGTACGACGATTTGGTCCAAAAGTGGTTTGTCCCGGATTCTAACATGTGCTATGCATCGAGTAGTGCACGGTGAACCCACCTAGAAACCCTATTCCATTGATCGGTTGACCGACCGGCCCTGCCCACGACGTCAGGCTGGTCCGCGGCGAACCCAATACTTCGGTGAGAAATCCCCGATTGTCCGCAACGCTATGACCTACAACGCTTGAAGTTATGCGATACCGAAGAGATAACAAGCGTTATGAAGGTAGACTTACCCGAAATCGTGAGGTAGATAATTCTGCCCACGACGAGTAGCGGCCCCACGACGAGCTTCGAATCCCGGTAAGGAATAGCGGTCGTGCCGACCACCAATTGTGCCCTGGGACTTCCCAATCACCTTCGTGGGGGACTCGGTGAAGCGCCCGGATACATCTTACAGAGCACTGTAGTGATGACCGAGCGAACAGGGTGACAACGACTTTTACGCTCTCCTCACCTTCTATTTGTTTGTGATGATAGTGGTGCTCTAAGTTGGCATCGATGAGGGAGAAGGTCATGAGGGCTGGCTTTATGTTTGTGGATGGCCAAAAGTTGGTTCTGGGATCTCAGGGCTTGTTACGGCGAGTGGGTGCGGATCCAGCGGGGATTGTTGAACCATCTAGTAACCGTGGCAAGGAAGAAGGGATACATCTGACGTATGGGCCCCGCACGTAGTGGGCATAGGGAAATTGGGCAAACATGGATATGGTATGGATCAGCCCTACGTGGTCCACTCGTCGGCGCACGGGGGTCTGACTAGTGGGCCCGATTCAGCGGCGTAGACGAGTGCACGCGGAGGGTGACTGATAGGCGAGTCCTACCTGTCGGCACCAACTCCCCAGGTTGGGCTAGCGCGACGCACAGGTTACATGGGCCAACATGAATTAGGCTCGAGTGGAAGGGGCTTGCTCTTCTTTTTTTTCCTATTTCATTTTCTTTATTCCAATTTAGTTTCCAAATTCCTATTCAACTAAGTTCAAATTTCAAATTCAAATTCAGATGCAGCAACACAAAATAAAATTCAGCATGATGCATTACTTTGGATATTTCATTTAGTATTTGTTTTTATCAAAGAGAAACATGATCCATTCATATAACACATATTCCCAATTACTTAGGGTTCTAGATTATATAGAGAATACTTTGATACTTCTCCTTTTTCTTGTGATCATGTCCTTACTACTTGAGTTATGATCTTGAGCCTTATGACTTGAACCATGAACCCTAAGAATTACCTCAATGGTTTCAAGTTATCTCCTTATGTTGTGATCCTTGATGCATAAGACTCTTCTCAGCTTGACCACCTTGACTTCTTGCAAGCTATCTTCTTCACCCCTTGCTTTAGGTTCCTCGGTCTTCTTGACCTTCTCCTATGACTCAGTTCCTTGAAGTTCTTCTTACCTTCATCCTCAGCTCGATCAGCTGTCTCCAAGTTAAGCACATGAGTTCTACATAGTCATTATCCTTCAACTTTACTTGTGATGTCAACAATCCATACTGAACTCAACTTATGTGGACCATCACCCTTGTCTCTATGTGTTGAACCTTTCGGGCTTTTCACTTAGAACTTGTTCAACACTTAACACCCATGTCAGAACTTTAATTGTGTTGTCATCCAAAACACCAAAACCTATAAGGGAGCTTTCAAAAATGCTAAGGTTATAAGATTCATTCCCAAAAGAGTTGTCTAAGCTACATATATGCACACCGGAGATTTTGTGAAGTAGAATGGTGAAACAAGCTAGCGATTGACTAAGTGAGAGACCCCTTTAAATAAAAGTTTAAATCATTTGATATGCATGTTTCTCCTTTGTTGTATGGTAGGCTCATTTAAATCTCAGTATGATCTGAGTGGCTTATCTAAGTAGGGATGTTGTCAAACATCCTAGAAGGAACACACCTATATGAGTTCAACTGCTAGTGGTCCACGAGATGTGGGTAGTGTCTAGATAATCATGAGATGTGGGTAGTGTCTAGATAATCCCGTATTGTTTCAATTTTGGGTTGGCCCGGTCCGTTTGAATTTCAGGTCGTGCTGGGCCGACCCACGGGCCTAGCCCTCGGCCCACGACCCTAGCCCTCGGCCCACGACCCGGCACGTAATTGCTTAATCATGCCGGACTCATTTTGGGCGACCCGAAATTATAAAAGCCCGAAATTCACATTAGGGCTCGAAATTCAATTTTTGGTCCGAAATTCACATTAAGGCCCAAAATTCATATGAGAGGCCTAATTTCAAAACAAATTTAATAAAAAGATAAAATATAAGACAAATAAATTTGACCAAAAGCAAACTTAATATTTGTATTAAGTTACCAGAGCTATGCAATGACTACCTCGTTTACAAATCATTTTGTTAGAAGGAAAAAAGTATAATCAGCTCTATATAAAGTTTGTAAGTTCAGTTCATTATCTAATGTTCGTAACAAAAATAAAATTACAACACATACTCTAATTTAAAATTACAAAAAACATCTAACTATCATTATCTATAACTTTGTGTTCTTTATCAAGTACATGAAAGTGTGGAAGGAAGTGTGATTTTAATAAATATACAAGCCTTTTCGTGCCTGCCTTAAACAGGTCGCATTCGTGCCCGTCCATAGGCTGTGACCTCAACCCAAACCCGGCTCGATATATTGGGCCGTGACGTGCCTGGGCCATATTTTTGTTTCGTGCTTCGGGTCGGTCCATTAAGCACGGCCCAAATGTACACCTATAAGTAGGGATGGCAGCGGGTCGGGCTGTGTTCGGGTCTGATAATACCCGACCCGATATCATACCCGACCCTTATACAAATATCCATACCCACCAAGTCAACCGGGTAAAAAAATGGACCCGTACCCACCGGGTATCCGTCGGATATCGGGTATCCGGTGGATATGGTACTGTAAAATATAAATCTGCATGCAAATTGATGAACAACACAGTTTATGACAGATGGGAGTTAATAAACAACATCACAACATGTGAAATATATAAGCAACATCACCAATTTACAAACCATAGATTCATAGTACAGTTCATGACTAGTACACGTCTAGTTCACATATCATAGTACAGTTCACAAATCATAGTACACGTTCAATTCACAAATCATAGACACGTGGGATCTCTAGAGCTACCAACATCAGCAGGAGCTGCTCCTATGCCACTACGATGACTGCTACTGTCTTGTGGAGTTGACATTGGATTTGGGCTTCTAACTGAGTACTGAGCTACTGAGTATCTGAGGGTCCGACGGCGGACGGCGCAGGCGCAGGCGCGCAGGCGCAGCTCGGGGACGGGCGGTCGCCGGTCGGGCCTAGGGCTTGGGGACGGTCGCTGGTCGCAGTCGCAACTTGGGGGCGCAGGCCACGTAGCCGCGCAGGCGCAGCTCGACCGCTCGGGGCAGCGTCACAGCGGGCTGAAGACTGGGGGCGGTCCTGGCGGAGGCGGACAACGGACTGGCGGCTGGGCGGGGGCGCGGGGTTGGGGTCTGGCCGTCGCCTGGGAGCCTGGGAGTGGCGGCTGGGGGTCTGTCCGCCGCCTGGGAGCCTGGGAGTGCCGCGTGCCGGCTTGGGGCACTGGGGTCCTGGCCTCCTGGGAGTGGCGGCTGGGGTGGGCGGCCGGGACGGGAGCTCGGGAAGGGAAGGGAAGTAGGGAATTTAGGGAGTTAGGGTTAGCTTAGCCGGTTCACTGATTTGGCCTTTGGGCTTCTTTTCATTGCTTCATGGGCCACAAAAACACAATTCGGGTATCCAGTGGATATCCATGGGTAAAACATACTATCCGTACCCTACCCGACGTATTTCGGGTACCCGACCCGATAGGATCCACAGGTAAGATTTCAAACCCGTATCCATGTCCACCGGATACGAAACCCGTGGGTATCTATACCCACGGGTCCAATTGCCATCCCTACTTATAAGTGAATATAAGGTTTCTATCTAGTAGAGCTTCAGATGTCTGGTTGTAACTCCTTGGTACACTGTAGTCATGAACTATTTTTCTCTATCATCTCAAAATTAATTAGAAATTGGTAAAACAATTATTTTTTTCTTTACCCGTGCTAATTTTTCTGTCCGTAGCAAATATTAGCCGAAGTGATTTGAGGAGTCTATCCTAAGTGCAAGTATAATAATAATAGGCTATAAATAAACTAAATACTCATACGGAGGAGAAAAAAAGACAGAGAACACTAGTAGAAAAAGGCTTAAAGTATGCGAAGCGATATATTTTTATAGGCGGATTCGGTTATCAACCGTCTGTGCTATTTTTAATGGCGGTTCCTTAATAAAACTGCAACTAGAAATCGTATTTCTACATGCAGCTCCTTAAGAAAACCACCTATAAAAATCCATGATTTCTAGTGGCGGTTTTCTTAAGGAACAACCACTATAAATCATTTTTATCCTTAATTTTTTGAATTTTTCAAACGACCTCGTATGATGAAACCACCAAAATAAAAGTTGTAGATCTCTAAAAGTTATGAAACTTTGTAGTTGACAACTTTTATTTGAACCCATTACGGTTCTCAAAAATTGAATCTAAGTATATCAAATTTAAAATTCAAATTTTGTAAACTACCTCGAATGAAAAAAGTATCAAAATAAAAGTTGTGGAACTTTAAAAGTTATTCGATTTTGTAGTTGACAACTTTTTTATTTGAATTTGTTTACGGTCTCAAACAAGCAATTTACACTCAATGGGTTGTAATATGTGTACAAAAAACTACAAATTAGACACAAAGTATGCCATAGGCGGAATGGTAGCAGAGGGTACACGCGAGGGTATGGTCAGCGGTTCATTTCCTAACAACCGTGTAGTGCGTGAATTTTGCGCGAAAAACGCCGCGACTTGCGAAGGGCGGGTGGGGTGGCTGAGTCCTCTTCTTAAATAATTTTTTTGTTGTTTTTAAAACCCGTTTAATGTTTCTGAAAATAATTTTTACTAGCGGTTTTATTACGTCGACCGCCAGTGGCACTGGCGGTTTTCTTAACTCAACCGCCAGTGGAAATCGATTTTCACTGGCGGTTCTCGGTTACCCGCCTGTAAAAAATGATGATTTCTACTAGCCTCTAGCACCAACGGTTCTAAGAGACGCCAGTAAAAATAGGTTCACAACTGTCACTATAAAGTTTCTTTGTACTAGTGGAAGAAGTGTAAACTTAGAGCCGGCTTACACAAGAACCAAAAACTCTACAGACAACTGAGTCATATATTAATAATAAAGAGTTAACTACGCAAACATCCAACAGTAAGCTATATTATTAGCCTTACTATACAAAGAGCCTTAAGAGCAAGTATAATAATGTGATGTAGGCGAGTTGTAAGAGATGTCACGTTAGATTTGTGGTATGTGGAAGAAAGAGAAAGAGAGAGAGAGAATGAAAGCGAGCTATTCGCTATTATTCAGCTAAAAGCAGGCTGCTTATGGACTCCAAGACAGTTTGTGTGAGAGAGATAAGCCAAATATTAAATGTACAATTTGTATCATGTGAGAGCTATTAGAGCAAGTATAATAAGAGACTATAAGCTAACTAAATAATGAGGTGATGAGAAAGAAGAGGAGAGAGATGAAAAACGGGCTGTAAACTTATAGTCGTCTTAGACACAAGGTGCAAGAAACTTTGTGAGAGAAACAAGTGAGATCTTTCATTAATAGTGAAGAGCTAACCATTATCTATATGATTGGTTGCTCGCATTGCTTTATCCTGAATCATTGGATACGTTGACTTTGTCTAAGCGTATGTTTGGTTGCCTGCATCTGGAAGACATGTGCTGCACGAGTGGATACAAAACAAGTCATTTGGACACTAATTACCTGCATTCGCTCGCACGGTCGAAATGACGGTATCCGGTCAGCCAGCCTCACGCGAGCGTGGCTGCACGTGTGCAAGGAACCAATCAACCGATATATAGATAGACAAATGGTAGATTGAAAGAATTTTTATAGCTAGAAGTCGACTATATTATTATACTTGTTCTTATATAACTAGATTTTTAATTACCTATACTTAGCATGCCAACATTATAAAACCCAGCTATACTATTATCCTTGCTCTAATATTGTTTAAACAGTAGCCGGTGGCAGCGGCATATGTGTACCACAGCTAGTTCTGCGCGCGCGTGACGTACGCGTGATCCAAGGAATAACCCATGCCGGCATCTTGACATCTCTATGCTAACCTGACACTACTGGGTGGGTGATTAGTACTCCTCTCTGAAAAACACAGTTCTTATTTTTATAGGTTACCCAGTCTAAATTTTGATTAAATCTATAAGAAAATACAATTATTTATAATATAAAATAAGTACTATTCAATTATGTATAATATATTTTATAATAAATATATTTGAATACATAAATATTAATGCTATTCACTTTAAATTTAATTAAACTTAAGTTATAATATAGTTGTATTTGTTTTGTTGACGGAGTGCTAGGCCAGGGAGGCTTGCTTGCAGGGCCGTACTCTGTGTTTTAAATTCAATGCAAGGGTGCACGTAGGAATCAAACAAATGAGTATTCAGAATGGAAAAACTATATGGTAATACGCGCCACGGAATCCACCGATCAAATTTAAGGGCATCCTTACCAGTGCTTCGAACGTGTTTAAAAAATACTTGTGACAGCATTAATTTGCAATTTGTATATAGAGAAAATACTCAAACCACAAGATATAGCTCAGTTTCACCGATGAATTAGTTTTTGTTTATTTTAACTGTAAAAACAGCATTATTAATACAGCTGTACCTTTTTTCATAAAGATATGGTAAAACAATAACAGAAAAAACTATTATTTTTAGTTTCATACAACATTTATTTGAGAAACTATGCATACGAGAAAAGCTGAAAAACATGTTTGAGAAACTATGCAATCGAGAAATTTGTTTCCCGCTCGCGGGTGCGCACACACGCTCTCTCTACCCGCAAGATCAAGAGAGAGAAAGAAAGAACAAGTACGGCGCGGTGAGGGTTTTGAGGAGCCCGGTGCTGCGTTGATGCAAGCACCCACTCATCGTCCACATGCTGCAACAACCGAGGCAAGGAGCAGGACACAAGCAAACACCTTTGAGGGTTTTGTGGAAGAAAGAGAAACAAGAGAGAGACTGGCAGTGTGTTAGCTGAGCCTCCTCGCTCGTCTCCTCCTCGCCGATCCCCCCGCACTCACTCTGCGTTGAATGCATCCATTCTTCCGTCTCCATTGAGATCATCGCCACTCCCAGGGGCGGGCAGCAAGGAAGCAAGCCTTGCTTGGTGCTTGGTGCCATTGTGCACCGCCCGAGCCCCCAAACACCGCGCACTTTTTCATGCGTCTGCCCTTGCCATTGCCATCGCCAAGCCCCATGCGCCGCCGCCACCTCCCCCTCCCCCTTCCCCTTCTTCCCCTTGTCTTACTCCACCTCCTCTTCGCGGCGTCCTCTGGCTCGCCTTCGTCAGAGGTCGCCTTCTTGACGGCCTGGCTCAACACCACGGCCGCGCGCCCGCCGGACTGGTCGCCGGCCGCATTGTCCCCGTGCAACTGGTCGCACGTCTCCTGCGCCGGCGGGACAGGCGAGACGGGCGCCGTCACGTCCGTGTCCTTCCAGTCCGTGCACCTCGCGGTCCCGCTCCCGGCGGGCCTCTGCGCCGCGCTGCCGGGGCTCGTGTCGTTTGTCGTCTCGGATGCCAACCTCACAGGCGGCGTCCCCGATGACCTGTGGCGGTGCCGCCGCCTCACCGTGCTAGATATCAGCGGCAACGCGCTCACCGGCTCCATCCCGTCATCGCTCGGGAACGCCACGGCGCTCGAGAACTTGGCGCTCAACTCCAACCAGCTCTCCGGGCCCATCCCGCCGGAGCTTGCGGCGCTTGCGCCCACGCTCAGGAACCTGCTCCTCTTCGACAACCGCCTGTCCGGGGAGCTCCCGCCGTCTCTCGGCGACCTGCTCTTGCTCGAGTCGTTGCGCGCCGGCGGCAACCATGACCTGGCGGGCTTGATACCCGAGTCCTTCTCCAGGCTGTCCAGCCTCGTCGTGCTCGGCCTCGCCGACACCAAGATCTCCGGCCCGCTCCCGGCGTCGCTGGGCCAGCTCCAGAGCCTCCAGACGCTGTCCATTTACACCACGGCGCTCTCCGGCGCCATCCCGCCGGAGCTCGGCAACTGCTCCAACCTCACCAGCATCTACCTCTACGAGAACTCGCTGTCCGGCCCTCTGCCACCGTCGCTCGGCGCGCTGCCGCGGCTGCAGAAGCTGCTGCTGTGGCAGAACGCGCTCACGGGCCCCATCCCGGAGTCCTTCGGCAACCTCACTTCGCTCGTCTCGCTCGACCTCTCCATCAACTCCATCTCCGGCACCATCCCGGCGTCGCTCGGGCGGCTGCCGGCGCTGCAGGACCTCATGCTCAGCGACAACAACATCACCGGCACCATCCCGCCGTTGCTCGCCAACGCCACGTCGCTGGTGCAGCTGCAGGTCGACACCAACGAGATCTCCGGCCTCATCCCGCCCGAGCTTGGTCGCCTCTCTGGCTTGCAGGTGCTCTTCGCCTGGCAGAACCAGCTGGAGGGCGCCATCCCAGCGACGCTCGCGTCCCTGGCGAACCTCCAGGCGCTCGACCTCTCGCACAACCACCTCACCGGCATCATACCGCCGGGCCTCTTCCTGCTCCGCAACCTCACGAAGCTGCTGCTCCTGTCCAATGATCTCTCCGGGCCGCTGCCGCTGGAGATCGGCAAGGCTGCCAGCCTCGTGCGCTTGCGCCTCGGTGGCAACCGCATTGCGGGGTCGATCCCCGCGTCCGTGTCTGGCATGAAGAGCATCAACTTCCTCGACCTCGGAAGCAATCGGCTAGCCGGTCCGGTGCCGGCCGAGCTGGGCAACTGCTCGCAGCTCCAGATGCTTGACCTGAGTAACAACTCGCTCACGGGGCCGCTGCCGGTGTCGCTCGCCGCGGTGCACGGCCTGCAGGAGCTCGACGTCTCGCACAACAGGCTTAACGGCGCTGTACCAGACGCGCTCGGCAGGCTGGAGACGCTGAGCAGGCTCGTGCTCAGCGGCAACTCGCTGTCGGGACCGATACCGCCGGCGCTCGGTCAGTGCCGCAACCTGGAGCTCCTCGACCTGAGTGACAACGTGCTCACCGGAAACATCCCCGACGAGCTCTGCGGCATCGACGGGCTAGACATCGCGCTGAACTTGAGCCGGAACGCCCTCACCGGGCCGATCCCGGCGAAGATCTCGGAGCTGAGCAAGCTCTCAGTGCTCGACCTCTCGTACAACGCGCTCAACGGAAACCTTGCGCCGCTCGCCGGGCTCGACAACCTCGTCACGCTCAACGTGTCGAACAACAACTTCTCCGGGTACCTCCCGGACACGAAGCTCTTCCGGCAGCTCTCGACGTCCTGCCTCGCAGGCAACTCTGGGCTCTGCACCAAAGGCGGGGACGTATGCTTCGTGAGCATCGACGCCAACGGTAACCCGGTGACGAGCACAGCCGAAGAGGCGCAGCGCGTGCACCGCCTCAAGATCGCCATCGCGCTGCTGGTGACTGCGACGGTGGCGATGGTCCTCGGCATGATGGGCATACTGCGAGCGCGGCGGATGGGCTTTGGGGGGAAGAGCGGCGGCCGCAGCAGCGACTCCGAGAGCGGCGGCGAGCTGTCGTGGCCGTGGCAGTTCACGCCGTTCCAGAAGCTGAGCTTCTCCGTGGACCAGGTGGTGAGGAGCCTGGTGGACGCCAACATCATCGGCAAGGGCTGCTCCGGCGTGGTGTACCGCGTGAGCATCGACACCGGCGAGGTGATCGCCGTGAAGAAGCTGTGGCCTAGCACCCAGACCGCGGCGACGTCCAAGGACGACGGCACGAGCGGGCGCGTCCGGGACTCGTTCTCGGCGGAGGTGCGCACGCTGGGCTCCATCCGGCACAAGAACATCGTGCGGTTCCTCGGCTGTTGCTGGAACAAGAGCACCCGGCTGCTCATGTACGACTACATGGCCAACGGCAGCCTCGGCGCGGTGCTCCACGAGCGGCGCGGCGCGGGCGCGCAGCTGGAGTGGGACGTGCGCTACCGCATCGTGCTCGGCGCGGCGCAGGGGATCGCGTACCTGCACCACGACTGCGTGCCTCCGATCGTGCACCGCGACATCAAGGCCAACAACATCCTCATAGGCCTCGACTTCGAGGCATACATTGCCGACTTCGGCCTGGCCAAGCTCGTCGAGGACGGCGACTTTGGACGGTCGTCCAACACCGTTGCCGGCTCCTATGGCTACATTGCCCCTGGTAATACTCATGAAAATATCTGCAGTTATATTATGTTACGATGAAATTGCTGACGGACAAAACAACGATATATCCTGCAGAGTACGGGTATATGATGAAGATCACAGAGAAGAGCGACGTGTATAGCTATGGCGTGGTGGTGCTGGAAGTGCTGACGGGGAAGCAGCCGATCGACCCGACGATCCCAGACGGCCTGCACGTGGTGGACTGGGTGCGGCGGTGTAGGGACCGCGCCGGCGTGCTCGACCCGGCGCTCCGGCGACGGTCGAGTTCGGAGGTGGAGGAGATGCTGCAGGTGATGGGAGTGGCGCTGCTGTGCGTGAGCGCGGCGCCGGACGACCGGCCGACGATGAAGGACGTGGCGGCCATGCTCAAGGAGATCCGGCTCGAGCGTGAGGACGTGGCCAACGTGGACGTCCTCCTCAAGGGAGGCTCGTCGCCTCCTCATCATGTTCATGCCAACGCCGCGGCGATAGCTGACAAGGCCACGTCGTCAACGTCCAGCACGCCGCCGTGCCCGCAGGGTCCGAGCAACAGCTGCAGCAGTAGCAGCTTCTCTGCCATCTACTCCTTGTCCAACAAGGCCAAGTCACCCTTTGGCTGATGCTGAACTAAGCAGCAGGCCTGTGACGTTGTGCGTTTTGCATCGGAGCAAGTTGTGATCTGTGTAAATGAGAGGATAGTTTTTTTTTCTTGTTCTTGTTTTCAGGACCTAGGACTAGAGTGGCTTCATGCCCTTTTGATGAATGCTCAGTGTACGCTTGTTCGAATAAAGGTGAGAATTCGGTTGCATTCCCTTGCAGTTGTTCAAGATTTGCTAGAACGCAAGCATCAGAGGTTTGGATGTAAGGACAACAACCATATATATGGAGCAGGTAGTTCATATAATCATATACATACGACCCATCCACGCATATACAGTCTATAGTTGATATTATCTGTCCACAATATCCAATCAATCAACTAATCCATATTATGGGTTCCACCAGAGATTAAAAAAATTTATCCAACTATCTCCTCCACTTCAACTAGAGAGAGGGCAAAGACAAAAAAATTACATTTCTTTATTTCTTATATGATAAGTGATGGAAGACGAAATAAACTTAAGGTACGACGAGATAACCTATAATCCAAAAATATACAATACTATATAAAGATACAAAATTATAGTATATAATGCAAACTGTAATACCCAACTTAGATAATAAAGGAGGGTGATTTTGTACAAGTGTTACTCTTCATTCACTACTGGAATCGCCAGCTTTGCCGAATGCCTGAAGCACTCGGCAAAGAGGGCTCGGCATACAGTGCATCGGCAAAGCCGTCTTTGCCGAGTACTTTTTCTCGGACACTCGGCAAAGAAAAGCAGCTATTACGGCGACGAGTGACGGAGACGGAGTCTTTGCCGAGTGTCCCAGGCGACACTCGGCAAAGGAGTTCACTTTGCCGAGTGTCTGCCTGACAGCACTCGACAAAGAATCCGCCAGAAGGGTCCCCCTGTCAGATACTTTGCCGAGTGCTTTGTATGACACTCGGCAAAGCGTGGTTCTTTGCCGAGTGTCAGAGCCACTACACTCAGCAAAGAACCTATACCGGTGCCCAGGTCTTGGTTCTTTGCCGAGTGCTATGGTTCTGACACTCGGCAAAACAACTCTTTGCCGAGTGTCACACTCGGCAAAGTGACCAGTAGGCACCTATTTTATTTGTTTTCCCTATTCCATCCAAACAAACAAAAGATATTTCACAGATATCACATATATACATCACAGATCATCACAGACATATATAGCCAACACAAACAGTATTAACACAAATTCTGACATAAGTATTCAACATAAGTTGAGAGGTTCTCAACACAAACAATATTAACAGAAGTTCAGAAGTATCAACACAAGTTCACAAGCTCTGACAAGTATCCAACATAAGTTTTGTGTTCGAAACACTAAAAACATAACTCGGCACTCATGGAGGTGGGCGGTTGGTCTGGTGCTGCGTTGGGCTGAACCCTTCATGAGGGTTGTTGGATGCCGCCCCAGATTGGCCCTGCATAGAGAGGAGATTACATGTGTTATACCATATGCATTACCAACATGTAACTACAATTTTGATACTCACAGGAGTATGGAACTGAGCAGGGTCAACTGCAGGGAACAATGGAGGTGGCGGAGCGAAACCCTGTGCGGCGCCAAGGCTTTGCATGTACTGGAACATCTCCGCCATCCTCTGATCAGCCGCCAGGCGAGCCTCCCGCTCCGCCTCCCGCTCTGCCATCATCCTCGCCTCCATCTCTTCTACTTGGGTCTGTAATATTACAAGCCAACATTATAGTAACTCAAAGAGAAAGTATATAACTCAAGGAAGGACGAGTTACAGAAGCACTAACCTCGAGTTGTTGTATGCGATGTTGTGAGCTGTCGTGCCGAGGTCGTATGGCTGGACTCGAGCCCGTTCTCCTTGCTCGCACCTGAGACAGAGTGGGAGTGGAGGACGAGTCGATTGCCCCGTCGGCAATCCAGTACCGCCCATGTCTCATGCCTCCTCCGACGGCGTAGTGGTCGAAGGTGTAGGCTGGGCCCATTACTCCGGCGTACTCAACCAGTCCAGGGAAGTGTTCCCTGCACAGCAGCCTGAGGATGCCATTGGGGAGGCGACGATGACCCCCAGCATAATCCACAACCGTCCAAGACCTGTCCAAGTGATAAATAAAAAGTATTAGTTTCTATTATGATTTTGAACAAGAATGAAGAACATAAAGTTACATGCCTCTCCCCATCCGGCCGAATCAAAGGCCGCCTGTCCCGAAGTATGGGACGCTGAGGCAGACTCGCGGAACCTCGCAGGTAGATGCTCCTCGAACCTGAGGCGCCAGAACCTGAGGCGGTCTGCTGAGCTTTGTTGTCGTCCTACTGCTGGTCGTCGTCGTCCTGCTGCGCCGCCTGCTATGCCTCGTCCTGCTCTGGCTCGTCCGCCGTCCTGCTCCTCCTCCCCCTCCTCCTCCTCAGCCAACCGGCCACCATATTTGTCCAAAAACCTGCAATTAAGAGTAAACAAATAAGCACATATACAAAGATATATTTAAAAACAGGTGCGAAATAAAAAGTCATATAGCATTACGTTAAAAATAATCTTCATATGTGTCGGGGTTAGCCGGATCATAACTCTCATCATCACTATCAACCATTTCAATCTCAACACCATCGAAAGATGCAAGTTCGTCATTAATGTCATTGCCTTCAAGGATTACTAAGTCATTATCATTTTGCACCTCATCATCCTCCTCATCAACAACCATTTCAATATCTAAGTCCATTCCGATAGCTTTGGTTAAGTCTATCTCAAATCGCCCTTCTAGCCCATCTTCTTGGAAGAACTCTCCATCATATGTGTTCAAGGTTGGTCAATACATATAGCATGATATGCCGCCACTCTTCTTGTGTCAGGGTCTTGGTGGTCAAGCCACTTGCGCTTCCGAGTTGGCCTCGAAATATGCTAAGGTTCGATTCATTGTCGCCATCATTGTAACGAGGGGGTGGATTATGCACGCTCGGCAGTTTGTCACCATAATAAGTTGTTGTGAAGTTTGAGACCTCCTCTAGAATGTATGCCTCTGCAATGGAAGCCTCGATTTTGCATTTATTTCTACATTTCTTTCGAATAGTCTTTAGACATCTCTCGATTGGATAGCACCAACGTCCCTGCATGGGCCCACCATTCGTGCCTCATAGGGGAGATGAAGAATCAAATGCTGCAATGGATTGAAGAAGCCGGGTGGAAATATCTTCTCAAGCTTACACAGTAACACGGGTGCCAATCTTTCCAAGTCTACAACCATGGTCCGAGATAACTCTTTTGCACAAAGCCGACGGAAGAAATAGCTCAACTCTGAAAGCTCTAGCCAGACATGCTCAGGGACATAGCCTCGAACCATCGCAGGAAGAATCCGTTCAATCCATATGTGGAAGTCATGACTCTTCATCCCTAAGACTCGCGTAGTAGATAAGTTCACCTCCCTACTCAGGTTAGCTGCATACCCATCAGGGAACATCAATATCTTGATCCACTGAAGTACTTCCTGCCTCTGGGCCCTGCTTAGGACGAAATCGGCCTTAGGCTTTCTCCACGTCTTTCCGCCACTTGGCGGCTTCATCTCTAGGTTTGGTCTATCACATAACGCTACCAGATCCACTCTTGCCTTCACTTTATCCTTTGAGTTATCAAGAATGTCCATAATATCCACCATGAAATATCACGTTATCCTTTGGTCTATCACGATGCGCTTCACCATGAAATATCCACCGAGTATAGCCCGGCGTAAATCCATTCTTCCAAATATGTTCTACCATGGCCTTCTTTGGTTTTCTTTTCCGGTTGGCATATTTGCTGCACGGGCATGGGACTAGACTCACTCCATTAGCAGCTTCGCCATATGCCCGTTCCACGAAATCATCGATCTTTCTAATCCATTCAGTGGTGACATCGTTCCTTCCTATACGACCCGTGTACATCCACTCACGGTCCTCCATCCTCTAACAGAAGCCTAGCAACAGAAAATTTCGGCAGCACCTCCCCTGCACGGGGAGGTTTCGAAATCCTGCAAATAAAACTATTAGCACGATGGCTGACATCCACACATAATTCAACGACACGATGGCCGGTAATCAACAATACTACATATTAACGTAATCATACACGTACATAAATTTAACACAACAAGACTACATATTAACCTAATCATACATGTATATAATTAACTCAATATTAAACCTAATCATTTCATATAAATCATACATGTAGAACATAAAGCTTTTTTATTACAATATCACAAAACGAAAGCAAGCAATCACCTTGGAGGTTTGGTCGCGGGCGAGACGGCGGGTCGCGGGCGAACGACGGGACGCGGGGGTTTGAGGTCGACCGCGTGCACTTTCCCGGCGTGCACTTTGGCGGCGAGCGGGCGAGTGCGCGACGGGCGGGCGAGGGCAGGGAGGGCACAGCGGTGGGCGAGGTCGCGGACAGGGAGGGCGCGGCGCGCCGAGGGCACGGCGGCGGCGTGGAGCAGAGGACACGGCGGAGTGAGAGAGGGAGGAAGAAGAACTGACCAGGCGCTATGTACGAGTGCTTTGCCGAGTGCCCGTGATCTGGCACTCGGCAAAGATTTTTTTTTTAATTTTGAAATACGCTTTGCCGAGTGCCAGATCGGGGGCACTCGGCAAAGTCGTCTTTGCCGAGTGTCCCATGGGCGACACTCGACAAAGATTATTTTACTATTCTTTGTTGAGCGTTGCCCAATGGACACTCGGCAAAGTCTACTTTGCCGAGTGTCATTTCTGGACACTCGGCAAATTTTTTTTATTTTCCCAACCAAATTTTTTGTGGTGTGTTCCTACACTATATAGACCTACATGTACCATTTTGAGACAATTAGAAAAGGGATTTCTATAGCTAGTAGATTTAGTTCGTTTATTTGAATTTCTTCAAAAAAATCACATTTGAACTGCACGTCACTCTAAACTTGGAAAACCGTGCATGCAAAAATCATATCCATGCTATTTAGCACAAGTTGCGATTGATTTCAGGAGCGGACCGGAAACTTCGAGCACCATGCTCACTCAACATGGCCGTGAACTTGCCATCCAGCTGTTTAAAAATTTTATAAAACACAAACAAACTCAGAAAATCATGAAACTTGTCCACGTGTCATGATATCATATGTAGAGGCTGTGATAAAAATTTTAAAATGTTTGGAGAAAGTTGTGAGACATTATGTGTAGAAACCTAAGAGAACTACACATGAAATCATAGAGTTTCAATGTGGATCTCTTAGGTTTTTACACATAGTGCGTCACAACTTTCTTGAAACTTTTTAAATTTTTTATCACAGCCTCTACATATGATATCATGACACGTGGACAGGTTTCATGATTTTCTGACTTTGTTTGTGTTTTATACAATTTTTAAACACGTGGATGGCAAGTTCACGACCATGTTTATTGAGCATGTTGCTCGAAGTTTCTGGTCTGCTCCTGAAATCGGTCGTAACTTGTGCTAAGTAGCATGGATATCATTTTTGCATGCATGGTTTTTCAAGTTTCGAGTGACCTGCAGTTCAAATCTGAATTTTCCGAAGAAATTCAAATAAACGAACTAAATCTACTAGCTATTGAAAACACTGTTATAATTGTCCCAAAATTGTACATGTAGGTCTACATAGTGTAGGAACATACTACAAAAAGTTTGGTGGCCAAACTAAAAAAAATAAAAATATGCTTTGCCGAGTGTCCACAGAAGACACTCGGCAAAGACCCTCTTTGCCGAGTGCCAGATATTTGACACTCGACAAAGAATCTGCTTTGCCGAGTGCCGGCTTTCGGCCCTCGGCAAAGGCTGATGGCCGTCAGCTGTAGACGGCCGCTGACGGCCCTTTGCCGAGCGCCATCTTTGTCGAGTGTTTGCCGCTCGGCAAAGCAGTCTTTGCCGAATGTCCTGCACTCGGTAAACAAGCTCTTTACCGAGCGCAGGACTTTGCCGAGTGCAGCGCTCGACAAAGTCTTCTTTGCCGAGTGTCCGATAAAAAGCACTCGGCAAAGCCGGCGATTCCTATAGTGATTTATTTAAGCATATGAAAGATCCTATTCGAAATAAATGAATTAATTGATGAAATAAAAATAACCTATGCATATCATACTGATCTTTGATGTGGTGCATTTTATTGGAAGCCTGGAAATCAAAACTGATTTGAAATTTAAATTCAAAAATGAGAAAATGGAAAACAAAGCAGAAATTGTAAAAGAAAAGAAAAAGAAAATAAGAAAACCATGACCGGACCATTTTCCCCCGGCCGACCGACCAAGCTCTTTCCATGCGTAGCCCAAATTGATGGACCGGCACCGACACATGGGCCCAGCTTGTCAATCACTCTCCGCACACCACTGCTTTCGGTGGCGTTGCTTGGACATGGGCCTAGGCAGCCAGGCGACTCAGGCTCGCGGGGGCGTTCTCCTGGGTTCTCGGGCGCTGACAAACGGACCCCACATGGCAGACTCCCCCCTCCCCCCGCGTAACCGCCAGCCGCGACCAGCCCGAATCCGGCCAGTTGGCTCAATGGCCTTGTTGGAACTTGCTTACACGTGGTCAGACTAGCTCAAATAGTGGGAGAACTAAAACAGTTTGATGTCAGCTAACACAATGTATTAGAGCAACAATGTTTTTCAACGTTCATCGCAAAGGTGTTGTACAGGCGTATTTATATGTAACCAGGGGATAGCTCCACCCTGTCAAATACGGTTATGCCCCTGGTTACCTACGTTATCCTTGGAATATTCCCCTCCTAGGGTTATTGCGGGTCCTTACAGCGTGATTAAGTACATACATGGACAAACACACTATCAACTCTGCTCACACAATGGCTTACAAGTGGGAACCTGCGGCACGGGGCGGTTACACACGGGCCCCCCATTACAAATAACGTGCGGGTGACGACACATAGTCTTCGCATTCCACGCGCTCGGCCTTCGGTAGTCGTGGCAGCCTTCGTCGTTCCCCACTTCGACGGAGAGCGCCTAAGCCTTCGCCTGTTCTGTATGCTCCCTCTGTCATGGGGCTCTCGCTCTTCAGTCTTCGCTTGCTTTTGATTTTCCTCCGACATGTTCCGCTTCTACTGTGGAGACGATTGAGTGAGGGGGCGTTGCGCCTTCGCCCCAACACTTGCCCTCCGAGGGGCCAGTTCGACTAAGTGAGCTAGTGCCGAAGTCTGTCGAGAGATGGCCGAAACGCGGCCCTCGCTCGAAGTGGTCCCGTGGGGTTTTTTGAAATGTGACCGTTGAAAAAACGTTTTACTGTGGGAATGTTGAGTTCCCGAGGCGCTGCCCCTGGCCTATAAAAAGTCGTGCCTGGGCTGTGGTATTTTACCCGTCTGCGCGCGGAAAAAACCCTAGTTTCCTTCTCTCTGCTTGCTTGCCCTCTTTCGCTATTGTGCTACTGGTGATCTGGCCCGCATCAAGCAAACTGCTTGCCGCTGCCGATGGTACGTGATCATGCCGTCTTCTTACTCGTCATCGTCTACCGCGACTGCGTCCTCGAACACGTCGTCGTCGGAGAAGACGATTAGTGATCCAGTGACGGTTGTGGAGTTACAACATGGGCATACGGTTGAGTTTGGTACATCGAGAATTTAGTCGGGCCACGTGCTCGAGATGCAGTGTCTAGGTTATTTTGAGAACGGAGTCGGGAGGGCGTCGGGGGCTCAAGATGTCTCGGAGCCGGAGGGGGAGTTGGTTGTGTTTGAGGCGTTTTTCACTGCTGGCCTTCTCTTACCGGCACATCGCTTCATAGTGGAAGTTCTGCGGAAGTTTGAAATTCAAATTCATCAATTGACGCCAAATGTTATGGTTGCATTAACGAAGTATGTCTGGGTTGTGTCATCGTATGGCGGAGAACCATCTGCTGAGGTCTTCGCCAAGAATTATTGCTTGCATTGACATGAAATAAAGATAGGTGGTTTGATTGCACAATTTGGGTCCTGCACGTTCACGCCGAGGACTAGGAAGACTTCGACTGAGGTGATTGAAATTGTTCCTTGTGCAAAGAGTAAGTGGGGCAACTTGTGGGACTTTTGGTTTTATGTGGCGCCTGGGGATGTCAAAAAATTGCCTGCCTTGCCCCCGGCTATTTTGTGCTCGCATTCCTATGTGGCCTTTCCACAATTTAAAGTGAAGAAGGGGGGTCGGAATGAGGAGACCCTTCGCTACACGGCCCAGCTGAGCAGCGGCCGAGATCTAGTGGAAGAGTTTGTTGCCTGTGGAGTGTGGCCACTGGCGCACGGGTGGGATATGGGCGATGTTAGGCCTCGCCCAATGCCGACGTTAGGGGATCAGATAGTGCGGAGCCCAGCCTTCAGTACTAATTTGTGGGGACGGGATGCGGCCGCCTTCGTGCGAGAGGTGGAGCCCGAGGCCATTAAAATTGTTGGAAAATATGTGTTGAAGACTGAGATGTTGAGGAGTTGGGATATTTGCGGTTCCAACGTCAGGTTGAATCGGGTTTTTGAACTGAATAGTTTCCCATACAGTCCTTACTTGGAGGGGGACTCTGTTGATGCTGGTGACGACCGAGGAAAGCAGGTGAAGACCCGGTCTGAAGAGGGCACCTCGAAGGGAAAGCCTATGATTGTAGCTACCCGAAAAAGGAAAATAGATTTGCAAGGTACAGAGGATGAAAATATGGGGCCGAAGGCCTCTAGGCTTTTTGTTGAGGAGATGACAGGGACGTCCGCGGGTCCCGGGGAGGTTATGACTTCGCCCGAGCTCCGGGAAACATCTTCACATATGCTAAAGGTTACCAGGGGTCGATGGCATAGGAAGGACCCTATACCCCGGGCCGCTGGAGATGACTATTTTACGTCTCGTTTGGCTCGTGAGCTGAAAATGTTTCCTTACAAGAGAAATATTGGTGCTATTGTGTCAGCAGTGATAGAGAAGGATCACCAAGAGATCCATTGGAAGAAGCGGAAAGCCCCACTGCGGCTAGTGGACCCGCGCCCTGATGCCAAGGCGGTGCGACCCAGTGAGAAAGGGGTGGCTCCTTCTACGACGATGCCCCCATGGCGCTAGCTTTGGCTACGAAGCCGTCTTCGCCGCCGCATGTTACTGAAACGGTGGTGTCGGGTACTAGGGGGACAAGCCAGGAGTTGTTTGTGGACGATTACCTGGTGGGTGGAGTCACCATGTTCGATACCCAGACTGGACAAGTTGGCGGCCGAAAATAAGAGCCGAAACCTTCTCGACAAGGTGACGATGCTTGAGAAGGAAAAGGAGGACCTCGACCACTGGCTTAATGATGATAAGGAAGATGCGGAGAATGCCCGCGTGGAGGCCCAAGCTGCCCCAAGCGTGTCGCGGATCTACAGCTTGAGGTGAGGAACATGCGCGGCTACCATGAGAAGACAGAGTTGGCGACCCGTACCAGGGTGGATCAGACGCACACACTTTTTGTGGATGTGTACCACGACCTCGGCACGCAGACTGCTCCCTTCGACAAGTCAGGGGAGGAGGTGGGTACCCATTTCTTGGGGTGGCTGCAGGAAGAGCTGGAGTCACTCCCGTCCATTGTGACAGGCCTTATGTCTTATGTGTCGCTTGTGACTTGTGAGGGGGCTGCAAATGCCTTGTCCCACGAGAGATGTAGGCATTTCGAGGCCTTCAATCGGGGCAACAAGGACTTCGATGCTGGTGTATTCTAGATCGAAGACGACGTGCTAAAGTGCTCTGCCAGGGCGCTTTACGATAGGATGTGGCGTCCTCACGGCCGCGACGTTGTTCGAGAGAGGGTCGACCGAGCACCGGCACATGTATGTTTGTCTTTGTCGATGGTGGTGTGTGTGTGCGCTTGTTGTCTAAAACATTGTTGTGCTGTCTTCGCAGGTGATGAGGGATGAAGAGGTGGAGGACCTTGCTGGCCTTGAGAGATCGGTGGCCCGAAAGGACGCTGCGGTGGAGACAGGAGCGGAAGAGCAATCCTCGCTCAAGGAAGGCGGCGCTGAGGGCCCTACGGCGTCGAGGACTTTTACGCAGGTTTAAAGAATATAGTAGGAATGGTTTGACGGTGTTTGTTTTGTATATGATACTTAAGATCGGCTGCTGTGCAGGTTTCGGTGTCTGGGCCTGCGCAAGCAAACTTTGATGATAACGAGAATGATAACTCGTTAATGTCTCAATGGATAGATGTTGAGTCATAGTCTTCGGAGGGTGAGGGGTTGGTGAGCCCATTCGCTAGGATGGGTGATGAGTCTTCGAAAGATGATCTAGATTATTTTGTGGTGCTAGATTTGTCTGTCGTGGAGTCTCTGTCGAGGGTCGCCCCCCTGCGGCTGCAAGGACTTCGGTCGGGGTTGCCCCTAGCGAACCGTGGGGTCGGAAAAATATTGGGGTGTCAAAACAAAGTGTGGGAATGGTAGGTGAGTCTTCGCAAGGTATCAAAGTCCCCCAAAGACATCGCCGAATGGGAATGGAGAGGTCTCATCTCTGGAGTGGAACGTGATTGGAGCAGGCGACCCGTCATATCATATTGGCGCCGACGGCCGGGTCATGTTTCCGGGAGGGTGATCTGTGGACTCTTTTTGACAGCGAAGAGTTGAGACTGATGTTGTTCAATTTCCGTGAAGCTGGTCTTATCCCGAAACAGGAGTCGATGTAAGATGTGTGTTGTCATCCCCGTTCTTTGGTGAATTTAAGCAAAAACGCTGCTCTCGCCCCCCTTCACCAAAGGATATATGGCTATGGGGACACTTGTATGTGAATGGTTTTCCTGTGCGTATTGTGCATATTGTATTTGAAATATGATGTGCCTTTCGTTGTGGTACCATTAAAATGTATTTGCGCTATCGCAGCTGCATCGTTGGATGACTTCGCGCTCTTAGGTGTTGTTAACATGTTTATATTGATCTGGCTACACCCTTAGGCAACTTGTGCTAGGGTATAACTGTATGTCTTGGCGACGACTTCGCACCATTGTGATGCACCTGCTGTGTTAATCTAGCTGCACCCTTAGGCGACTTTTGCTTGGATAGAAATATGCATCTCTAGAACGACTTCACACCCTTGGATGCTGTTACGCACTTGTTGTGCTGATCCAGCTGCACCCTTAGGTGACTTTTGCTCGGATAGAAATTTGCGTCTCTTGGACGACTTCGCAGCCTTGGGTGCTGTTATGCACTTGTGTTGATCCAGCTGCACCCTTAGGTGACTTTTGCTTGGATAGTGCCTGTTGCACGCAACGGCTGTTGAAACTAGCCGTTGCGGTGACTATTTTAGCATCGAATGCCGAAGACCGACTCCACGATATTTTTTGACATCCTGCTGTAATGGTGTCTCTTTTTTGTGGGGGATTTTTTTTATATTACATGGCACTGCCTAACCTCACCCCTTGCGAGGAAAATAGTGCGAGCCCGACTGGAATAATGTCTGAAGGTGTTACAAAGGCGCGAAGGCCTTAGGATTTGTTGCCTTAGACATAAAATTTTCTCAGGTTGTCTATATTCCACGAATGCTCGAGGTCTTCACCGGATTGTGTTGTGAGCCTATAGCTATTTGGGGACGTTTTCTTCTTGACAATGAAGGGCCCTTCCCATTTTGGCTTGACTTTGCCTCGGGACTCTGTTCTGCTGGTTCTGATTAGGATGTGGTCGCCTTCGTCGAACTCCTTAGGGATGATATTGCTGTTTCGCCATGCCTTCGTTTGCGCTTGGTATCTTTTCAATGTTTCGAGGGCGAGAACACGATCTCCGTCGAGAAGGCCCTTGGTAGTTGAGTCATCGACATCTTGTGTAGCTGTGGCATTTGTTCGCGGTGATCCATGCTTCAGCTCTTGCGGAGTCATTGCTTGGGATCCGTACATTAAACGGAAAGGGGTAAACCCGGTAGCTCTAGATTCTGTTGTGTTTTGTGCCCAAATGACTTCAAGAAGTTGGTCAGCCCATTTGCCATTTTTGTCAAGAAGTCTCTTCTTTATAGCGCTGAAAATCTTGCCATTGGCGTGTTCTAGTACTCTGTTGGATTGTGGGTGGAACTTGCCGACACATGGTCAGACTAGCTCAAACGGTGGGAGAACAAAAACAGTTTGATGCCAGCAAACATAATGTATTAGAGCAACAATGTTTTTCTTCGTCCATCGCAATGGTGTTGTACGGGGTATTTATAGGTAACCAAGGGACAACACCCTGTCAAATACGATTATGCCCCTGGTGACCTATGTATCCCTAGAATATTCCCCTCCCAGGGGTTATTGCGGGTCATTATAGCGTGATTAAGTACATACATGGACAAACACACTATCAACTCTTCTCACACAGTGGCTTACAAGTGGGACCCTGCGCCACGAGGCGGTTACACACGGGCCCCCCATTACAATAATGTGCGGGTAACGACATGTAGTCTTTGCGTTCCACGCGCTCAGCCTTCGGTAGTCGTGGTGGCCTTCATCGTTCCCCACTTCGACGGAGAGCGCCTAAGCCTTCGCCCGTTCTGTACGCTCCCTCCATCATGGGGCTCTCGCTATTCAGTCTTCGCTTGCTTTTGCTTTTCCTCCAACATGTTTCGCTTCTGCTCTGGAGACGATTAAGCGAGGGGGTGTTGTGCCTTCGCGCCAATAGGACTCCTATCCGCTCGGCTGCCATCTCCTCCGCACATAAATAGCTTGCACAGATTCCTGATGCGCATACCCTAGCCCTCGAAATCGTGCCACTACCACAGAGAGGAGAGGAAGAAGGGATCACCGTGCACCTGCGTCGGTCTCGCCTTGGCACCGCTCCGGCCGATAGCGAAGGGTGGGAGACTTCGTTGGTGTGCGGCGGAAGTATCCGCGGCGCCAGTGGGGAAAAGGACCCACAACGATAGCGGAATTCCTCGCCGGAGTTGAGTTTTCTGCCGAGTTTGTGTTCCGCCGTGGCCATCATCAACCGAGCATCGAACCACGGTATGGAGTACCCCATTCGTTTCGCCTTGTTCCCCTGTTCATGTTGCGCTAGATGGGTGTTAGGTTTGGGCCTCGGATCGCCGGGTGACCAACTCCGGCGAGGGGCACTACTGCGGCATTGTGCGCCGCCATGCTGATCTCGGTGGAGGGAAGGGGGCGGATCCAGAGCCGTCGATCGGACACGGGCCGCCAATCTGGACCGTAAGTCTGGGATCAAGCGAGCAAGAATTGATCATGGTCATTTTTAATCTGGAGCATAGATGCTCGATCCAACGATTGTTGTGACATACCGATTCGATCTTAGGTAGATCTAATCGTGGTCGTAGACTTTTAATCCGACAACCGAGAATGCTTCATACCCCTTCGGCCAGATAGTTTTGCAAAAGAACCCTTAGATTTTACAGAAAATAACACGTCATCCATGTGAGTGTAAAAGTAATTCAGATTAGGTCATGTTATTTGCATGCTAGACACTGGGGTTTTTAATAATCGTGTCCACAGAACAATTGGGCCTCAGATTTAATAAGTTAATTCAGAAAATGATTTTTATATAATAACTAAACCCTAAAACTTCATAAATCCACAACTTCCTTGTTTTAACCCCAAATTAAACCATTCCAATTGCATTGAACTCATATTAAGATTGTTCATCATCTAGTAACCTTACATTATTATGAAATGTATGGTTAAAATCATGCACTTAATTTTTTTATGTCTAACACCTAAACATTTAGAAAATCATAACTCTTTAATCGTAACTCTGGTTTTAGTGGTTCTCGAACCCACGATTTCGTAACGACGCGTAGATTAATAATATACAGTTTGTGCTCATGTTTGTTGTGATGTTAATTTCTCCTATACCATGTTTGTTTGTAATGTTGCGAGTAGACGAGCAAGTGACCGAGGACCCTGGTACTCAGCAGGTGGAAAACTCTGAGCATGAGCTCATTGAAGCCAAGTTGTGCCCTTGATCACTCTTATTTACCCAATAATGTTCTTATTAATCATTGTGCCATGCTTAGGCTAATTTTGATGGGATCCAATAGGTCACCCTAGTTTGGTCTACTTTACACCTTGCTTACCACTAAACTTTTGGGTAGTGTCTGCTACTGCTCTATGTGGTTTTGGGTGTTAAGATACATATTATTCATGATCATGTTCTTCACTGCTATTGAATTCTTTAATATTCATGATAAGACTATTGTGTTAATTGGAACATGGAGCTTAACTTGAGATAGACGTGCTACCACAAGGGTGGAATGGGACGCCCTTGGCTGACTAATTAGGATAGCTAGTGGAGGACTACCTTACCTGAAAGGGGCAAGGGCGGTAGGGGACTTATCGGTATAGGGAGGTTCTCGGGTTGATCATGCTATGATGGTTTTTAGATGGGGGATTCCTATATCGCTCTCCTCAGAAACTGTACTGGTTTTCTAAAGCTAGTGGAACTTTGTAAAGGCCTCGTAGTGTTACCCTGCCTTGTCGCCTCGGTAGAGATGATGGGACTTCTAGACCCCTTGACAAATGGGTATCATGACTTGTGGGTAAAGGCTACAACCTCTACAGAGTGTAAAACTGGTATACTAGCCGTGCTCGCGGTCAAGAGCAGCTCAGAACTCTTGCATGATTAACTTATGGAAGTAAATTTAATTTGTCATCTGCATTGCACTGTGGGCTTTATTATTAATTTTGATCTCTTATTACTTTAGGTTGGTATATACTTACATTTAGTAATTGCTAATAAAATTTGACCAACTTATTAAAAGCAATGCTCAACTTTAACCATTATTTATTGACCAGCCTTACACCTCACATGAGCCCGCACCATAAGTGAGGTCATGCACATTTTTCCCCACACTTGTTGAGCGATGAACTTTTGTGAGCTCACCCTTGCGATAAAACCCCCGTAGGTAAAGAGCAGGTGGCCTAGGAGGAGGATTACTATGACGAGTTCGATGAAGTCTAGGTGGCGTCTCCTAGTCAGCTTGATGGCGCCAAGGAAATAATATTAGTTCGCTTTATTTGTTATCATTTATTTTGTAAGACACTTTCGCTATGTAATAAAGTTTGTTGCATTTATCTCTATATAGTTGGTCATTATATGTGTTGTTCTTCTTTGGCGCACATATGAGACACACCCGGGTTTGCCTCTCAAATCCGGGTGTGACAGAAGTGCTATCAGAGGAATGTTGATTGTAGGACGAAACCTAGATAGAACTGGATAAAACCCTTACCTACTTACCTTTACTCTGATCCTGTCTCACCTTTTGGTTGTTCTACTCTGACTACTCTTATCTTTTCTACTCTACAAAGATAGGAAGGATTTCACACCTTGGAATCCTATATTTACGAATCCCTAAAGAGATAGAAGACCTAAGACAAAAAAATCTGTTATCGATAATTAAGTGTTTGCATGTTTGTTGTGATGATAAATTCTTGATTTGCTTCTTTAATTGAGTGAAATCGTATAGTAGGGCATCATAGCATGTACCACCATAGGGTATTGTCTTAGTATTAAGTAGACGACACTCTAATCTACTGAGCTATTATGACCCAAAAGATCATGGACTAAAAGTTGGGCGTCTCGTACTTATTCGTCTTATCTGCAAATCTATCTTACCATGTGTTTCTAACCCAGATGGTCAATACCAGGAAGGGAGGCGATATCGATCTACCTGCTCGTATTCTTCAAAGGAGAGCAGTGTCAATCCACCACTAGAGATGAATCCTCCTCCAAATCCTCCACCGGCTGGGACTAATGTTGTGGTTGCCGCTCAGATGCAACTACTGCAGCAGATGGCTAACACCATGGCGGAGATGCAAGCTCAGATCCGCCAAGATCGACAGCAGCCACCACCTCCACCACCACTAGCTCCACCGAGGGATAAGCACCGGGAGTTCATGAGTCATAAGGCACCCACCTTCTGTAGCTCTCCAGATCCACTTCAGGCAGATGATTGACTGAAGATAGGATAAAATGCTTAACATCGCTCGGTGCATCGATAGGGAGAAGGTCCTCTATGCATCGGGTCACCTCACTGGCCCCGCTGATGACTCGTGGGACTCATATTGTGCTGCTCACGCCGCTGCTGACACTATCACCTGGGCAGAATTTGTAGCTAATTTCAGAAACTATCACATTCTTGTCGGGCTGATGAAGATAAAGAAGAAGGAGTTCTTGTCCCTCAAGCAGGGGAATATGACAGTGAGTGAATACAAAGTTAAATTCATTTAGCTGTCAAGATATGTTCCAGAGGAAGTTGCTGATGATAAGAGGAAACAGGAGCAGTTCCTGGAGGGACTCATTGGGCCACTCCAGTACCAGCTGATGTCTCATACCTTTCCATCTTTCCAAAAGCTTCTGGACAAGGCCATAGCACTTGAACACAAACGTGTTCAGCTTAGCGAGATGAAGAGGAAGGCCATCACTCAAGGCCAGGGGAGCAGCAACATTCGTTCTCACTTTGCTCCATCCTAGGGTACACCAACTCGTTCTGGAGGAGGGCAGCAGTCTTACCAGCATCCTGCTCAGCAGACACCTCAGGCCACCCATCAGACTTCGCATCCTCATCAGGCTGCCCCCACTGGCACCCCAACGAGACCTGCTAGCCAAAACACCGCTACGGGCACCACATGCTTCAAGTGTGGTGAGGTTGGGCATTATGCCAATGCTTGTCCTAAGAGGAACCCCAACACACCAGCTCAAGGCAGTAATCAGGGGAAGTAGAATCAAACTCCAGCTAACAACAAGGGGTTTAGTATAGCCAGAGTTAACCAAATTAGTGATGAGGGTACCGCTGATGGATCTGACATTGCTATTAGTACGCTCCTTATTAATTCAGTTCCTGCAGCTATATTATTTGATTCCGGAGCTACACAATCATTCATTTCTGCTCGTTATGTCAATACACATGAATTACCTCTTCACACTATGCAAAAACCCATGGTAGTAATCACCCCTAAAGGGCCTATTGAAGCAAATTTTATGAGCAATAGATTAACAATAACAATCATGGAGAGGGAATTCTTGCCCATGCCCATAGTGTTAGAAGAGAGAAGTATAGACCTAATTCTTGGCATGTCATGGTTGAGGAAAGCAAAAGCAGTTATACATTGTGCTAAGGGAACCGTAGAACTCACCAGTCCAAATGGAGCAAGATTCAAAGTCATGATTACCTTAACCCCATCCACCAAACCCGTCATTTATCCAGTTGATGGTAAATTTGTGGGCAGACATATCCGTGTGGTTAGGGAATTCCCAGATGTCTTTCTAGAAGAGTTACCCAGAGTGCCACCAGATAGGAAAGTGGAGCTTGTTATTGATCTCTTACCAGGGACCGCTCCTATTTCTAAAGGGAGCATATCGAATGCAAACCACGTTTTGGTGCAAACCCCATGCAAACCTACTAAAAAAGTTCCAAAAAATTCTGAAAAAACATGAATGTACATCTGAGCTTACCTCATCTATATACAAAATTTCATGGTCAAATTCATCTTACTATAGCAGTTACAAAAAATCTATCTTTTTTAGTAGGTTTGCACAGGGTTTGCACCAAAATGTGGTTTGCATTTGATATGTTCCCATTTCTAAAGGCCATACAAAATGTCAGTGGAAGAATTAAAAGAACTTAAGAAACAACTAACTGAGTTGCAGGAGTCGGGATATATTCGTCCTAGTTCCTCACCTTGGGGAGCACTGGTTCTGTTTGTTCACAAGAAGGATGGTCCCCAGAGGATGTGTGTTGATTATAGATCACTTAATGATATAACCATTAAAAATAAGTACCCCTTACCCCGTATTGAAGGTTTGTTCGATCAAATGAGAGGTGCCAAGGTATCTCCAAAATTGATCTTAGATCGGGTTATCATCAAATGAAGATTAGTCCTTCTGATATTCCCAAGATGACTTTCTCAACCCGATACAGGCTATATGAGTTCACTGTCATGTCGTTTGGCTTGACTAATGCACCAGCCTACTTCATGAATCTGATGAACAAGGTGTTTATGGAGTATCTTAATAAGTTCGTCGTGGTATTCATCGACGACATTCTGATTTATTCCAAGAATGATGGTGAACATGAGGTGCATCTGTGGTTAGTGTTGCAGAAGTTGAGGGATAACCAACTCTATGCCAAGTTTAGTAAGTGTGAGTTCTAGCTTGATGAAGTACCATTTCTTGGGCATATCCAATGGTGGAATATCAGTGGACCCAGCTAAAGTGAGGGAGATAGTAGGATGGAAGATACCGAGTTCGGTCACTGAAATCAGGAGTTTCCTAGGACTCGCCGACATTTCATTGAGGAATTCTCCAAGATAGTGAGAGCACCTAGAGGGGGGGTGAATAGGTGATCTTGAAAAATTCAACAACTAATAGCCACAAAACTTGGTTAAGTGTTAGTATGGCTAAGTAGCGAGCTCTTGCGAACACAAGTATCACAGAAAAACAATCGCAAAAGACACGCGAGTTTATCCCGTGGTTCGCCAAGTATAACACTTGCCTACATCCATGTTGTGGCGTCCCAATGGACGAGGGTTGCACTCAACCTCTTTCAAGTGATCCAATGATCAACTTGAATACCACGACTTTTCTTTGCTTATCTCTTTTCCCATTCACGAGGAATCTCCACAAGTTGGAGTCTCTCGCCCTTACAATAAAGATCACGGTGAAAGCACAAGAGTAAGGATGGGAAGCAACACACACAAATTCGCAGCAATACACACGCACATAAGCCAAGACTTGAGCTCAAAATGAAGCACAACGAGTTCACTACAAGAACGAAGCTCAAATCACTAACACGGTCGATCAAGTGCGCGGAGACGGAGTGTAGAAGACTTAGAATGCTCAAAGTATGCTTGGGTGACTCCTCCATGCGCCTAGGGGTCCCTTTTATAGCCCCAAGACAGCTAGGAGCCGTTGGAAGCCAACAAGGAAGGCAATTCTTGCCTTCTATCGGGTGGTGCACCGGACAGTCCGGTGCACCACCGGACAGTCTCTGTAGCATGTCCGGTGCGGATCTCCTTCCTAAATTAGCGCAGCCGACCGTTGCAACTCCGGGCTGGTTGGCGCACCGGACACTGTCCGGTGCACACCGGACAGTCCGGTGCCCCCAGCCGACCGTTGGCGCGGGCCACGCGTCGCCCGCCGATTGCGTGGCCGACCATTGCGCTGGCGGCCGTTGGCTCACCGGACAGTCCGGTGCACCACCGGACAGTCCGGTGAATTATAGCCGTGTGCCGCCAAAAACTCCCGAGAGCGGCCAGTTCACCGGAAGCCAGCCTGGCGCACCGGACACTGTCTGGTGCACCACCGGACAGTCCGATGTGCCAGACCGAGCTGAGTCTTGGCTGCTCTAGCCAATCCTTTTCTTCTTCTCTTTTCTCTGATTCTAGCACTTAGACAAATATATTAGTACACACAAAAACCAATGTACTAAGTCTAGAACCATACCTTTGCCTTGATTATCACTTCTCTCTTTGTTTAGCACATGAGAGCTTATTTAAATGTGTTGGACACTTAATCACCAAAACATAATAGAAATTGCCCAAAGGCACATTTCCCTTTCAATCTCCCCCTTTTTGGTGATTTATGCCAACACATTCAAAAGCAATGCATAATATGCAACATTGATTCAAATTGAAGACCAAATTGTTTTTGACTCAAATTTGGCATATTTGGATCATTCTTTGCCACCACTTGGTTTGTTTTTGCAAATCAAATTCATTTTCCTATCTCTAAGTCAAACTCACTTGTTTGGGCACAAAGAAATATATTCCAATTGAAAAAGTGATCGAGTACCAAAAACTCCCCCTTTTTCTCATAATCATAAATTCTCCCCACAAGAGACCAAATTTTGACAATAAGAGTATTTTGACAAATCAAAAGTTCTAACTCTACTATTTTCAAAATTCTCAAGTGGTAGCTGATCCATTTGCTTTGGCCTTAGTTTCTCCCCCTTTGGCATGAAGCACCAAAACGGGATCATTATTTGCCTTTTAACCCCATTGCCTCACCAAAAAGTCAATTAAGAGCAAAAAGGCAATAGGAGCATAAGAATGAACTTGGAGGTAGTACACTAATACCGGAGTGCAGTGGAAGTCTTTGCATGGTCCAAGTTCACCTTTCCTTTTCAATTCACCTTTGATACTACATCAAGTAAACTCAAGCACAAATGTTAGTCTCAAAGGCTCAAGTTGTAGCACTTCTCCCCCTAAATATGTGCATCATTCACACATGGACTTGTGAGGTCCGGGGATCCCTTGCACAACTTGAGCACCATAAATAAACAACAAATCTCATAAATGCATAAAGTGATTTGATCAAAGACATAAAACACATGTATGCTATAGATCAATCCAAGTTACGCGAATCTAAGACATTTAGCTCACTACGCAGCCTACAAAAGGTTTTCTCATCTAAAGGCTTGGTAAAGATATTGGCTAGCTGGTTCTCGGTGCTAATATAGAACACTTCAATATCTCCCTTTTGCCGGTGGTCTCTCAAAAAGTGATGTTGGATGTCTATGTGCTTAGTGCGGCTGTGTTCAACAGGATTATCCGCCATGCGGATTGCACTCTCATTGTCACATAGGAGTGGGACTTTGCTCTGATTGTAGCCAAAGTCCCGGAGGGTTTGTCTCATCCAAAGTTGTTGCACGCAACACTGTCCTGCGGCAACGTACTCGGCCTCAGCGGTGGATAGGGCAACGGAAGTTTGTTTCTTTGAACTCCAAGACACCAGGGACCTTCCTAGGAATTGGCACGTCCCTGATGTACTCTTCCTATCAACCTTGCACCCGGCATAATCAGAGTCTGAGTATCCAATCAAGTCAAAGGTAGACCCCTTTGGATACCAGATCTCGAAGCAAGGCGTAGCAACTAAATATCTGAGAATTCGCTTAACAGCCACAAGGTGACACTCCCTTGGATCGGATTGAAATCTAGCACACATGCATACGCTTAGCATAATATCCGGTCTACTAGCACATAAATAAAGCAAAGAACCTATCATAGACCGGTATGCCTTTTGATCCACGGACTTACCTCCTTTGTTGAGGTCAACATGTCCGTCGGTGCCCATTGGTGTCTTCGCGGGCTTGGCGTCCTTCATCCCGAACCGCTTGAGCAAGTCTTGCGTGTAATTCATTTGGGAGATGAAGGTGTCGTCCTTGAGTTGCTTCACTTGGAACCCAAGGAAGTAGTTCAACTCGCCCATCATCGACATCTCAAATTTCTGTGTCATCACCCTGCTAGACTCCTCACAAGACTTTTGGTTAGTAGAACCAAATATTATGTCATCGACATAAATTTGGCACACAAATAGGTCACCATCACAAGTCTTAGTGAAAAGAGTTGGATCGGCTTTCCCAACCTTGAAAGCATTAACAATTAGGAAATCTCTAAGGCATTCATACCATGCTCTTGGGGCTTCCTTAAGTCCATAGAGCGCCTTAGAGAGCTTACACACATGGTCGGGGTACCGTTCATCCTCAAAGCCAGGGGGTTGCTCCATGTACACCTCCTCCTTGATTGGCCCGTTGAGGAAAGCGCTCTTCACATCCATTTAGAACAACCTGAAAGAGTGGTGAGCGGCATAGGCTAATAGAATGCGAATAGACTCTAGCCTAGCCACAAGAGCAAGTCTCCTCGAAATCCAAACCTGCGACTTGGGCATAACCTTTTGCCACAAGTCGAGCCTTGTTCCTTGTCACCACCCCGTGCTCGTCTTGCTTGTTGCGGAACACCCACTTGGTTCCCACAACATTTTGCTTGGGACATGGCACCAGGCTCCAAACTTCATTTCTCTTGAAGTTGTTGAGCTCCTCCTGCATGGCCAACACCCAGTCCAGATCTTGCAAGGCCTCTTCTACCCTGAAAGGCTCAATAGAAGAGACAAACGAGTAATGCTCACAAAAATTAGCTAATCGTGAGCGAGTAGTTACTACCTTGCTTATGTCACCCAGAATCTGATCGACGGGGTGATTCTTTTGAATTGTCGCTCGAACTTGAGTTGGAGGGGCCAGTGGTACTTCTTCCTCTATCACTTGTTCTTCTTGTGCTCCCCCTTGATCACATGCCTCTTCTTGATGAACCTGTTCATCATCTTGAGTTGGGGGGTGCACCATCGTTGAGGAAGAAGGTTGATCTTGCTCTTGTTATTCCTGTGGTCGCACATCTCCAATCGCCATGGTGCGTATTGCGGCCGTCGGAACATCATCTTCATCTATATCATCAAGATCAACTTGCTCTCTTGGAGAGCCATTAGTCTCATCAAATACAACGTCGCTAGAGACTTCAACCAAACCAGATGATTTGTTGAAGACTCTATACGCCTTTGTATTTGAGTCATAACCTAGTAAAAACCCTTCTACAGCTTTGGGAGCAAATTTGGAATTTCTACCTTTCTTCACCAAAATATAACATTTGCTCCCAAATACACGAAAGTATGAGACGTTGGGTTTGTTACCAGTAAGAAGTTCATACGAGGTCTTCTTGAGGAGGCGATGCAGGTAGAGCTGGTTTATGGCGTGGCAAGCTGTGTTCACAGCTTCCGACCAAAACCGCTCAGGCGTCTTGAACTCTCCAAGCATTGTCCTCGCCATGTCAATAAGTGTCATGTTCTTCCTCTCTACCACACCATTTTGTTGTGGTGTGTAGGGAGCAGAGAACTCGTGCTTGATGCCTTCCTCCTCATGGTACTCCTCCACTTGCAGATTCTTGAACTCGGACCCGTTGTCGCTTCTTATCTTTTTCACCTTGAGCTCAAATTCATTTTGAGCCTGCCTTAGGAAGCGCTTAAGGGTCCCTTGGGTTTTTGTTTTATCCTGCAAAAAGAATACCCAAGTGAAGCGAGAAAAATCATCAACAATTACTAAACCATACTTACTTCCCCCGATGCTAAGGTAGGCGACGGGTCCGAAGAGGTCCATGTGGAGAAGCTCCAGTGGTCTTGATGTAGTCATCACATTCTTGTTGTGATGAGTGCTTCCCACTTGTTTTCCTGCCTGACAAGATGCACAAGGTCTATCCTTTTCGAAGCATACATTAGTTAGTCCTAACACATGCTCTCCCTTTAGAAGTTTGTGAAGGTTCTTCATCCCAACATGTGCTAGACGATGATGCCACAGCCATCCCATACTAGTCTTAGCGATTAAGCATGCATCTAGATCGGCCTCCTCTTTCAAAAAATCAACTAAGTAGAGTTTGTCATCTAGTACACCCTTAAACACTAATGAACCATCACTCCTTCTAAAGACAGATACATCAACATTTGTAAACAAACAATTGTAGCCCATGTGGCACAATTGACTAACAGATAGGAGATTATAGCCTAGCGACTCTACTAAAAATACATTAGAAATAGAGTGCTCATTTGTTATGGCAATCTTGCCCAAGCCTTTGACCTTGCCTTGGTTCCCATCTCCAAAGATAATCGTGTCTTGGGAATCCTTGTTCTTGATGTAGGAGGTGAACATCTTCTTCTCCCCCATCATGTGGTTTGTGCATCCGCTGTCGATAATCCAGCTTGAGCCCCCAGATGCATAAACCTGCAAGACAATTTACGCTTGGGTTTTAGGTACCCAACTCTTGTTGGGTCCTACAAGGTTAGTTACAATAGCTCTTGGTACCCAAATGCAAGCCTTGTCTCCTTTGCATTTGGGTCCCAATTTTTTAGCAACCACTTTTTCATTTTTACATGAAAGTACAAACTTAGTGTTGCAAGCATGAAAGACAGTAGTAAGTTTATTACACATTTTTCTAGGAGTATGAGACACAAAATTTTTCCTAGGTCTACCATTAGAACTTGAAGCGAACATAGCATGTGAATCATAAGCATCATAATCAACATAACTTCTATTATAATGCGTGTTGGGGACTTGTTCTCAAATGCTATGAATCAAGAACAAGGCAACATAAAATGTTAAATATCAAAGCCCTTCGTCCTTCGGATCATTATTTACCTTCGGATATAATGAATCTAGGACAAAGGTCATGAAGGACATACCTTCATGATCATGATAAAAGATGGAGAACATTCATACAAAGTACATAAAGTAACATAATTTTTGTAAACATTATTATTAATCTATTTCCATTTATATTACTTGTGTAAACAATAGTAAATTACAAATGTACCTTCGGCTTGAAGGAATGAGAATACAGGTGTGACGCAAAAGTGAATGCCAAGTCAGCGTGAACAGTACGGGAATATTGTTCACCTATTTATAGGCACGGGTTGCAGCCCATGCAAAATTACATTAATGCCCTTCACATTTATCAATAACTCTATAGTAATTCTTCGAGGTCTAATTTGGCTTTTCATCTTTAAGTCGGTTTCCCTTTCCCGCCGTTATGCCGAAGCTCTTATGCACATAGCTTCGTGATCGTCTTATCCTTCGTCGTGATCGCCGTCCCAGTCAAGCTTCGTCTTAACCATGCTCTTGTATACTCGCAATCTGACTTCGAAGGTACCTGTTCACATATTTCTCTTGGAAAACATAGTCAAATTACGTTTTTGAGGACCTTCGGAAGCCGAAGGCCCCCAACAGTAGCCCCTCGCAATATTAATTTGCTATAAAGATAAGTTTATATTGCGATATGGACGAAGGCTATGGGCCGAAGGTCCGAAAAAACACCTTCCTTTTGCTAGAATAGCAACAGTCATTGACAAGCGGGACCTCCAGTTTTTGACATACTGGATGTATAAATAAGGGCTCACCACAAGTTATTTGGCACGCTCTCTTGCCATCTGTTTTACCTGCTCAAATAGCTTTCTGCCCACAAATATTTGACTGCCTCCCTAGTTTTAAGCTTCGGAGCCGAGAGGCAGGATTTCCGAAGGGATGTCTCAGGAAAAGAAAGTTGCTGCCGGACTGAAGCTGAGCCTTTCTGAGGAGAAAAATCTAGGCTTCATTGAATCAATAGCAAAAACAAATACAGAGAAAATTACTAGGGAGATTTTGGAAGGCTTATCTGAAGATACTGGTGAAAGTGATAGTTATGATGCAGACAGCGGGGGTGAGGATTCCGAAGATCGACCATGGCGACCAAGCCATTCAGTCTTCGGAATATCAACTATTGGGCAAAGTCACCTTGAAAACATGAGGGGAAGATATTTTCGAGATATGTCCATCGTGAGGGCAGATGACGGAGAGAGGACTGTGCCGACTCCCGAAGATAATGAAGTCGTGATCTTCCGAAGCTTTTTTAAAGCTGAGCTACGATTCCCTATAAGCAGGTTTGTGGTAGAAGTTCTGAAAATATATCAGGTTTACCTTCATCAACTTACCCCTGAAGCAATAATAAGAATGGGAGTCTTCGTCTGGGCCGTGAAGAGCCAGGGCCTAGAGCCAAGTGCGAAAAGCTTTTGCAATATACATGAGTTATTATATGAGACGAAGCCCTGGGGTAAAGAGCAATATCATAACAACTTTGGTTGTTACAGCTTCGGTGCTCGCTCTGGATCAAGCTGTCCCGTGCCAACCTTTCGGAAGAGATGGCCCGGGGAATGGATGAAGGAATGGTTCTATGTAAAAAATGATTTGAAGGTTCGAGAAGATATTAAGGATATCATCATGTGCCCTATCTGGCAGCGCTTCGGACTTCGGAAACCGAAGGTAGAAATGGATGAAGTAGCCGAAGAATGCCAACGAGCCTTCGGCGTAGTCTGCTCTTTTATTGGGACAAGGGATTTAATACAAGAACACATTGCCTTCAGAGTGTGGCCACTTGCAGATAACTGGGAAATGCCAAAAGAAACTGTTAAAGAAAATGACGAAGGTGGGCTAGTCAGGCTGAAGTATGCATTCAAGTACGGAGACAAGTTCGTTGAACCAGATGATGATTGGTTAAAGAGCATTGAGACTGTAAGTGATGAATTGCTTAGGGTATATTCGAAGGCCGAAGACACTGCATTGTCAGCAGCCTTCGGAGGCCGAAAAAAGAAAAGACTCAACTGAGTATTTGATGCAATTGGTTTTGTCTACCCCGACTACCGCTATCCAGCGCGGGGGCAAAAAAGAAAAGGCACAACTTCTGCGAAAGAAACTGCTTCAGCCGATCCTAGCGAGCTAGCGCCGAAGAGAAAAAGGGTAAAGGTTCTCACACACCGGCCACGCTATATTGAACCAGCCACGGTGCCTGAGTTCGCCGGTGAGACCTCTTCGGCCATCGAAGCTAAAGAACCAACCCTGCTGCCAGAAATCAAAGAGTTGGCCGAAGTGCCAGTAACAGAAAAGATGGAAGAACCAAAGACTGAAGAAGCAAAAACATCAGCTGAGGGAGTAAAAATATCAGAAATTTTAAGTCCTTCAGGAGAAATTGAAGTAGCAAAAATTTAAAAGGGGCCAACAGTGACCCCGAAAAGAAAAAGAATGGTTAATGTGTTAGATGTTTTGGAGACAATTAAATCTTCAAACATAACTCCAAAGAAGACTGCTGTAACGCCCTGAATTTGGGGGTAGAATTTTTTCTTCTTTTCTCTCACCAAATTCGGGCGTTACTCTCTTTTCTCTTTCCCCGTTTTGCTCTTTCTTCCCAATTTCAAACCAGTATAGCGACAGGTGTCCGCGTCATGTATAAACCAAAACCTAAGTGTCATGGGTGTTGCATCATGCCGAAGCACATTTCTTTGTCTGATGTTGAGTGTTCGTCTCGTTCCGTTCTGGATTTCGGTTCGCGATTTAATTCCGTTTAGTGGTCGTGCACGTCGTGGGCCTTCAATCCGCGAAGTGGCCCAGCCCAGCCCGGCCCGGTCCGGCCCGGCCCTGCGCGCCCCTGGCGCCCACCCCCCCATGCGCCCCCCCTCTCTCTCTCATTTGGATCTCCCGCGCAACAACCTCTCCTCTCCCTCTTCCACCTCTCTCTCCCCGTGGTGCCCTAGGAATTGGAGACGGCGATCACCGGATTTTGGACCCCGAGGTGAGCTCCCCTCCCCTCCCCTTCTTCTCTCTCTCTCTCCCTCCTCTTCTTCCTCCCCACGCGCGCCCCCCCTTTTTTTCTCCCCCGGCTCGCGCGCGCCCCTGCCCGCCCCTGCTCGCCGGCGGCGCGGCGCCCCCCACCCCTGCCCGGCCCCGCGCGGCGGCGCCCACCCTCCCTCGGCCGCGGCGGCGCTCGCCCGCCCCTCCCCCGGCCGCGGCGGCGTCCGCCCGCCCCTCCCCCGGCCGCGGCGGGGTCCGCCCGCCCCTCCCCTCGCGCGCGGTGGCGGCGCCCGCCCGTCCCCGCCCCTCCCCGGCGCGGCAGCGCCCGCCCCCTGCCCCTTCCCCGCGCGGCGGCGCTCGCCCGCCCCGGCCCCTGCGCGCGGCGGCGCCCGCCCCGGCCCCTGCGCGCGGCGGCGCCCGCCCCGCCCCGGCCCCTGCGCGTGGTGCTCGCCCGCCCCGCCCCTCCCCTGCTCGCGCGCGGCGCGGCCCTCGCCCCTGCTCGTCGGTGCGCGGCCCCCGGTGCGGCCTCCGGCCCCCGGCGCGGCCTCGACCCCCCTGCGCGCGTCGTCCTGGCCCTCGGCGTGGCTCGCGTGGCCTCGCGTTCCCCGTTTGCCGCTAGCGCGTTCCCGCGTGCGCGACCCGCACTCGCGGTGATTATTTTTGGTTGGTAGTCAATATCAAACTCCGTTCGTTATGTGCTGCGTCGCGCGCTTCGTCGCGCGACGGATTTGTCTAATTTCAGATTCTATCTATGTGTTGCGTCGTGCGCTTCGTCGCGCGACGATCCATTTTAATTTCAGGTTGTTTAAGGTGTAACGTCGCGCGTGTATTCACGCGACGTTCCACTTTAGGCTCAGTTTAGTCGACGCTTAACGTCTTTTCATAACTAAGGCGAAGTGTCTCGTTGCGTGCTCGGCCGCGCGACGAGTCGTCAACTTCTTAATTTGTTTTAGAGTGCTATGTCGCGCGTCTCACCGCGCAACCATTCTTTTTATTTATCTCCACCTGCTTATAATGATTAGACATGAAACATGACTTTACTTTACGCTAAACATAGTGTCTACATTAAATTTCCTTCCATTAAGCGAGTGGTTAATTTATAATCATGGAACGTGATCGTTTCTCGACTGTCTCTTCCTCTTTCTCTCTTAACCGTACTCGTGAGCCCGCGTGGAACGTCTGTTTACTTATTGCATTCTATTGTATGGTGTACTGTTCTTTTGTATTGAATATGTGGATGTATGTATGTTTGCGCTCGCATAGAGAACGATCCGGTCGAAGAGCCCGAGGAACTCGCAGGAGAAGCCCCTGAGCAGCAGTCGGTTGGTGGAGGCAAGTGTCCTTTGACCTATCTCTGTCCTATTCATTCTTTAATTCACCTCCCGCTTTACACATTTATGCCTAAGGATTGACTAGCTTTTGTTATCCATGTCCTTGTTTACCTATTTGGGTTGGATTATTTTTTGTTTAGCTTTATGCTATTGCTCAAACTCTAATCAATGAACATGATGAGATTATCTATGATACGCTGTTTTCCCTTCTCTTATTATGATGTGGTACTTGTGGTCATCAAGGGGGCTCGAGCGGTTTCTCGAGTGCCTCTCCGTGAGGATCTGTTCTATGGATGATCGCCCGGGAAAACAGTGCAACCATGAGGGTGGAATGGGATGCCCTTAGCTGAGTAATTAGAGGATCCGGGGTGTAGTTCACTTAGCCGTCGTGCCGTCAATGGGGCTCGGTGTATGCGGCTCGCTCTGCCAAGTTTGGGTTCGCCCCTTGGGGAGGAGTGCGGTGCATTTAGGAAACCTAACGGGTGGCTACAGCCCCGGGGAATCTTTGTAAAGGCTACGTAGTGATGCCCTGCTGGGTCACCTTGGTAGTGATCAATGGAGAGTCATGATCTCCGGGCAGAATGGGAATCACGGCTTGTGGGTAAAGTGCACAACCTCTGCAGAGTGTTTAAAAACTGATATATCAGCCGTGCTCGCGGTTATGAGCGGCCAAGGGAGCTCCAGTGATTAGTGGTACTTGATCAGAGATACTTTGGTACAGGTGGCTATGAGATCGATGGTTTCGGTTATGACTATGGTGCTGGTAAGTGGTATTCTTTCCGTTTGGAAAGGGTACATCGGGTTAATAACTTGGGTTAATGCTAAAACTTGGCTTTCTATTAGTAAATAATAACCTGACCAACTAAAAGCAACTGCTTGACTTATCCCCACATAAAGCTAGTCCACTACATCCAAACAGGATACTTGCTGAGTATATTGATGTGTACTCACCCTTGCTCTACACACCAAACCCCCATCCCCAGGTTGTCAGCATTGCAACCACTGCTCAGGCGAAGATGAAGCTGTGGAAGGAGACTTCCAGGAGTTCCAAGACTACGACGAGTTCTAGGTGTGGGTTAGCGGCAACCCCCAGTCGGCTGCCTGTGAAGGCCGCGGTTATCTACGTTTCTTTTCCGCACTTTGATTTATTGTAAGGACTATATGGACGTCTCAGACGTATGATGTAATCGACTATTATTTCCCTTTTAATACTATTTTGAGCACTGTGTGATGATGTCCATGTTATGTAACTGCTGTGTACGTGAATAACTGATCCTGGCACGTACATGGTTCGCATTCGGTTTGCCTTCTAAAACCGGGTGTGACAACTGCTGAAACTCCTGAAGCGTCTGCTGAAGCATCTGTTGCTGAAGCTTCGAAGCAACAGACTAGAACTGAAGCCGGGCCTTCAGATCCAACCAAGGTAAAACCTTTAGAAACAGGAGAAACGAAAACTGCAAAGGCAACCGAAAAAATGAAAATGTCAGAGCCAATTTTGGTTGAAGAAATTGATACTGCTGCCCTCGAAGCACCTTCCAAAATATACGAATATATTGTGCGACACGCTTCGGGGAAAAAATTATCCGAAGAAGAAGTTTTTGAAGCTAATCACTATGCCAAAGAATTGAAATATCCGAAGGGGGCACTAGTGTTCAATGGGACAAACGAAGATGACTTCCTATACTGCCTCCCAGACAACAAAGAATTATCCGTCTGTCGGGAGATGGCTAGAAGTATGGGGTTTCCGAAGCTTGAAGCTGGACTCTGTGCTATGACGAAGGACGATCTTGCAGATAGTCTTGCATATAATAGCCTGAAGGTATGAGAACTGTGTGTTTGGAAATTTTATAATTTGCAAATCATTCTTTTATTCTTATACCAACTCTTTTACATATAGGGTTTAATACTAAGCAACGCGTTGAGAGCGCAAAAGAATGCCGAAGACGAGAGCTATGATATTGCTTTCAACAACCTACGATCAGAGGTTATTAAGCTGAGAAACGAAGCTCTGGAAAAGGATAAAATTCTGCTTACATTGGTAGACAAGATAAAAGAGGACGAAGCTGCCTCAAAGGCCCAGGCTGAAGCCCAAAAACGCGAAATTAAAGATCTTCAGAAACAGCTAGCTAGAGCTAAAGAAGAACGTATACTTGAAGAGACAAAACGAGAGCTTAGTGATCAATGGGCCAATCATTTAGAAATAAATGTTAAAGAGCTTCGTGCATCCCAGAGAAGATGCTATGTTAAATCCATAGAGTGTGTTAAGAGGATAAAATCCAGCTTCGCCAACGTTGGCGCATTCTCTAGTGAAGAGAATTTCTCAAGGGGCAATCCTGAAGGTCCGATTGAATGGATCAGTCACGAAGCTGAGGCCTTCGAGGAAATCCTGAATAGCCGCGGAGACATATGTGCTTTTTCGGGTGCTAGAGGAATTGCTACTGTTTTGGAGAGGAAAGGTTGCGAGCATGTAAAATCTTTAGCGCAGTCCGAAGCTACTTTGTCCTTGGAAGACATTAAAGACCCCTCAGCCGAAGCAAGCATGGTCGGCGGAAAATTTTTCACCGATATTTGGGACAACGGCGGACGAGAAATGGCTCAAGAAATTATTCAAAAGAGCGAAAAAGGCATCCACGATGCTAGAAAAATAGCAGAGGCTGCTGAGAAAAGTACAGAGCCCGAAGGGCAAATAGGTAGTAATAGTGATAATTGGCTCTTCGCTGTAATCTTTTGATTTTGAACTTGTTCACGGCTTGTAATAATATATCCGTACCTTTTCTTTTCTTAGAACCTGCTGAGCTAGCTCCAAGCCCTCAGACAAAGGGGGATGACGAAATTAGATAAATGGCAGAAGCCATCATGGATAGAGTTGTTGATCAACTTTTAAATGAAGCTGCAGAAGTAGTCTTAAAAGAAGATTAAATGCTACTGTAAAAACATTTAGTTTGTAATGTTTGTCAAAAATCGTGTAACATTGTGTAACATATTAGCTGTTTATAATTCCATTTTTGACGATGCATGAAAGATCATACACATACCATTTTTGAGCCTTTGGCGAAAAAGCACCTTCCCTTCTTTTCATGCTTCGTAAAAATCAATAATCAATCCTTGTAAAATCAATAACCAATAGATCCTTTCATTTCAGTAATTGACGAAGGTATAACTCTTCAGCGGCTATTTCTTGTGCCTTGTCAGTAATTCTTTAAAACAATCTTCAGCCATCAATATCAAAACCCTCCCTTCTTGCATTGTTGATGCACTATGATGTATGATGTTATGCTATGCGAATGATGTAATGATGTAATGTTGTGCAAAATGATATTTGCCGAAGATTGATGAAATCAGCGTTTATTTTTCGCTGTAAGCCTCCCTTAGGAGCTTCTTCGCCTTTTACTTCAGCGGAATCAGCGTTTATTTTTCGCTGTAAGCCTCCCTTAGGAGCTTCTTCGCCTTTTACTTTCAGCGGAATCAGCGTTTATTTTTCGCTGTAAGCCTCCCTTAGGAGCTTCTTCGCCTTTTACTTTCAGCGGAATCAGCGCTTATTTTTCGCTGTAGGCTCAGAAAACTTACACTGCGCTCCCTTAGGAACAACTTGTTGCTTCGAATAAATTGTACTTTGTTCCTTAGAACAAGTTTTTGATAACTTTGAAAATCCTCCTTGCCAACATAAATTCTCATGCTTCAGCAGCTTAGGCCTATGGAGAAGATATATTTTTATTACAGAAAAAAGCGAAACTATTACAAAAAATTGAAAGGCGATAAAAGACATTAAAACTACCCTTAATTGTTCCTTATTAAAAAGAAAGTAATAGTGAATATGAAAATGCGAAAGAGCTGCTGCTGAGGTAGGATATTTGTCAGTAAATGTGCTTCAACTCTGGCACAGTGCTATTGACTGTGCGAGCTTCGGACTCCTCTCTGAAGTCCCGCTGAAGGTTAATGCGCTGACTCCCTTCTGGCTGCTGACCTCTTTGCGTTGGTGGTGGCGGTGGAGGCTGCTGCCAAGATGCTTGGGGTTGGCTTGCCGAAGCAACAGAAGCTGCAGGGTGGTTGCCTACATATTCTGGAATATAAGTCGAATGATACGAAGCAGTATGCATGACCTGCTTCGGCTGACTTTGTTGCGCTGCTGCTTCTGCTATCTCCTTCTGCTTCTGGATGGTAACGTGGCACATCCTGGTGGTATGGCCCTTGTCTTCACCATAGAATAGGCAGTAAATTTTTCTTGGCTGATCTCCAAACCTTCCCCCGAAGCCCCTGGCGCCTCTGCCCCTTGGCGCTGATGGCCGAAAAGAACTTTGCTGCTACCTCGAAGCTTGTGAAGAGTATTGTGGCCTTTGCTACTGGCTCCCTCGATCATCACTTTGAGTAGAGTTATGAATTGACCTAACGTGCCTCGGGTGAAATCTTCCTCTGAAGCCCCTGTCATTTCAAAGAACCTGAATGCTTCCTCCCTTCTTTGGCGGAAGTCATTGTCAGCTTGAATATACTCGTCTATCTTCTGGAGCAGCTTCTCCAAAGTTTGTGGTGGCTTCCTGGCAAAGTATTGCGCTGAAGGTCCCGGCCGAAGCCCCTTAATTGTGGCCTCAATGACAATTTCATTGGGCACTGTTGGTGCCTGTGCCCTCAGACGCAGAAACCTTCGGACATACGCCTGAAGGTATTCTTCGTGGTCCTGGGTACACTGGATTAGAGCCTGAGCGGTGACTGGCTTTGTCTGAAATCCTTGGAAGCTGGTTATCAACATATCCTTCAGCTTTTGCCATGAGGTGATTGTCCCTGGCCGAAGAGAAGAGTACCAAGTCTGAGCGACACTCTTGACGGCCATGACAAAAGACTTTGCCATGACTGCCGTATTGCCACCATACGAAGATATGGTTGCCTCATAGCTCATCAAGAATTGCTTCGGGTCTGAATGATCGTCATACATGGGGAGCTGAGGTGGCTTGTAAGGCTGGGGCCATGGGGTAGCCTGTAATTCTGTTGACAAAGGAGAAGCATCATCAAAAGCAAAATTTTCATGATGGAAATCTTCATACCAGTCTTCCTCATTGTAGAAACCCTCCTGATGGAGCTCTCTGCGCTGAGGCCTTCGGCTCTGGTCATCTTGAACAAGATGACGAACCTCTTCCGACGCTTCATCTATCTGCCTCTGAAGGTCAGCTAGACGAGCCATCTTCTCCTTCCGTTGAACCTGTTGCTGAAGCATTTCCAGGTTTTGGATTTCCTGGTCCAAGTCGTCCTCCGGAGGCGTTGGACAAGTAGCCTTCCTCTTTTGACTTCGGGCCTCCCTGAGAGAAAGGGCGTCCTGATTGGGATCCAGCGGCTGTAGAGTACCAGCCCCTATCGCTGAAGCTTTTTTCGGCGGCATGATGAAGGTGATGCTTGCCGAAGGTGTTCAAGGCTCAAAAAATGGAAGTGAGTTCACCGGAGGTGGGCGCCAATGTTGGGGACTTGTTCTCAAATGCTATGAATCAAGAACAAGGCAACATAAAATGTTAAATATCAAAGCCCTTCGTCCTTCGGATCATTATTTCCCTTCGGATATAATGAATCTAGGACAAAAGTCATGAAGGACATACCTTCATGATCATGATAAAAGATGGAGAACATTCATACAAAGTACAGAAAGTAACATAATTTTTGTAAACATTATTATTAATCTATTTCCATTTATATTACTTGTGTAAACAATAGTAAATTACAAATGTACCTTCGGGTTGAAGGAATGAGAATACAGGTGTGACACAAAAGTGAATGCCAAGTCAGCGTGAACAATACGGGAATACTGTTCACCTATTTATAGGCACGGGTTGCAGCCCATGCAAAATTACATTAATGCCCTTTATATTTATCAATAACTCTATAGTAATTCTTCGAGGTCTAATTTGGCTTTTCATCTTTAAGTCGGTTTCCCTTTCCCGCCGTTATGCCGAAGCTCTTCTGCACATAACTTCGTGATCGTCTTATCCTTCGTCGTGATCGCCGTCCCAGTCAAGCTTCGTCTTAACCATGCTCTTGTATACTCGCAATCTGACTTCGAAGGTACCTGTTCACATATTTCTCTTGGAAAACATAGTCAAATTACGTTTTTGAGGACCTTCGGAAGCCGAAGGCCCCCAACAATGCGCATTTCTAGAACACTTTCTATCATAAATAAAAGCATGATTCCTTTGAATGCTACTAGCCATAAGGGCCTTTCCTTTCTCCTTGTTGGAAATGGGAGCCCTTTGGCTTGTTAAGTTCTTGGCTTCCTTTCGAAAGCCAAGTCCATCCTTAATTGAGGGGTGTCTACCAATAGTGTAGGCATCCCTAGCAAATTTTAGTTTGTCAAAATCATCTTTGCAAGTCTTAAGTTGAGCATTAAGACTTGCCACCTCATTATTTAACTTAGCAATAGAAGCAAGATGTTCATCACAAGCATTGATATCAAAATCCTTGCATCTATTGCAAATAACAACATGTTCAACACATGAACTTGATCTACTAGCTACTTCTAGCTTAGCACTTAAATCATCATTCAAAGTCTTTAAACTAGAGATAGATTCATTGCAAGTAGATAACTCAGAAGATAGTAATTCATTTCTCTTAATTTCTAAGGCAAGAGACTTTTGAACACTAACAAATTTGTCATGTTCCTCATGCAAAATGTCTTCTTGCCTCTAGTAGTCTATCTTTTTCATTTAAGGCATCAATCAATTCATTAATCTTTTCTACTTTAGCTCTATCTAATCCTTTGAACAAGCTAGTATAATCTACTTCATCATCACTAGAATCCTCATCACTAGAAGTAGAGTACTTAGGGGTTTCTCGAACGCTTACCTTTTTCTCCTTTGCCATGAGGCAAGTGTGGCGTTCGTTGGGGAAGAGAGAAGATTTGTTGATGGCCGAGGCTGCCAATCCTTCATCATCGAAGTCGGATGACGAGCAGTCCGAGTCCCATTCCTTGCCAAGATGCGCCTCGCCTTTGGCCTTCCTATAGCTTTTCTTCTTCTCCTTCTTCCCATGTCTTTCTTCTCCCTGGTCATTTTCATTATCGGGACATTGAGCAATAAAATGACCTGTCTTACCACATTTGAAGCAGGAGCGCTTTCCCTTTGCTTTACTCTTGTTGGGGTAGTCCTTACGTCCTTTCAATGCAGTCTTGAAGCGCTTGATGATGAGAGCCATCTCATCTTCGATTAGCCCGGCCGCCTCTACTTGTGCCACCTTGCTTGGTAGCACCTCCCTGCTACTTGTTGCTTTGAGAGCAACGGGTTGAGGCTCGTAGACGGGCATGGGGCCGTTCAATGCATCATCAACATATCGTGCTTCCTTGACCATCATGCGCCCGCTCACAAACTTTCCGAGTATCTCCTCGAGCGTCATCTTTGTGTACCTAGGATTTTCATGGATGAGGTTCACAAGATGAGGGTCAATAACAGTGAAAGACCTAAGCATAAGTCGGACGACGTCGTGGTCCGTCCATCTCGTGCTTCCATAGCTCCTGATCTTGTTGACCAGGGTCTTGAGCCTGTTGTACGTTTGCGTTGGCTCCTCTCCCCTGATCATGGCAAACCTTCCTAGCTCGCCTTCCACCAACTCCATTTTGGTGATCATGGTGGCGTCGTTCCCCTCATGCGATATCTTGAGGGTGTCCCATATTTGCTTGGCGTTGTCCAAGCCGCTCACCTTGTTGTACTCGTCCATGCACAAGGATGCTAGCAAAACAGTGGTAGCTTGTGCATTCTTATGGATTTGCTCATTGATAAACACAGGGTTATCGGTACTGTCAAATTGCATTCCATTTTCTACTATCTCCCATATACTAGGATGGAGAGAAAATAAGTGACTACGCATTTTGTGACTCCAAAAAGCGTAGTCCTCTCCATCAAAGTGTGGAGGTTTACCAAGAGGAATGAAAAGCAAATGAGCATTGGAATTATAAGGAATACGAGAATAATCAAATGAAAAATTCGAATTAACTTGTTTCCTTTTCTCGTCGTCATCGTCTCTTGGGGAAGAAGAAGACTCGTCGCTGTCGTAGTAGACGATCTTCTTGATGCGCCTCTTCTTTTTCCCGTCCTTCTTCTTATGACTCGAGCCAGAGTCAGTGGGCTTGTCGTCCCTTGGATCGTTGAAGATGGACTCCTTCTCCTTATCGTTGACCACCATCCCCTTTCCCTTAGGATCCATCTCTTCGGGCGATTAGTCCCTTTCGTGAAGAGAACGACTCTGATACCAATTGAGAGCACCTAGAGGGGGGGGTGAATAGGTGATCTTGAAAAATTCAACAACTAATAGCCACAAAACTTGGTTAAGTGTTAGTATGGCTAAGTAGCGAGCTCTTGCGAACACAAGTATCACAGAAAAACAATCACAAAAGACACGTGAGTTTATCCCGTGGTTCGACAAGTATAACACTTGCCTACCTCCACGTTGTGGCGTCCCAATGGACAAGGGTTGCACTCAACCCCTTTCAAGTGATCCATTGATCAACTTGAATACCATGGCTTTTCTTTGCTTATCTCTTTTCCCGTTCGCGAGGAATCTCCATAAGTTGGAGTCTCTCGCCCTTACAATAAAGATCACGGTGAAAGCACAAGAGTAAGGATGGGAAGCAACACACACAAATCCGCAGCAATACACACGCACACAAGCCAAGACTTGAGCTCAAAATGAAGCACAACGAGTTCACTACAAGAACGGAGCTCAAATCACTAACACAGTCGATCAAGTGCGCAGAGACGGAGTGTGGAAGACTTAGAATGCTCAAAGTATGCTTGGGTGACTCCTCCATGCGCCTAGGGGTCCCTTTTATAGCCCCAAGGCAGCTAGGAGCCGTTGGAAGCCAACAAGGAAGGCAACTCTTGCCTTCTGTCGGGTGGTGCACCGGACAGTCCGGTGAACCACCAGACAGTAACTGTAGCATGTCCGGTGCGGATCTCCTTCCTAAATTGGCGCAGCCGACCGTTGCAACTCCGGGCTGGTTGGCGCACCGGACACTGTCCGGTGCCCCCGGCCGACCGTTGGCGCGGGCCACGCGTCGCCCGCGGATTGCGCGGCCGACCGTTGCGCTGACTGTCCGGTGGTGCACCGGTCTGTCCGGTGAATTATAGTCGTACGCCGCCAAAAACTCCCGAGAGCGGCCAGATCACCGGAAGCCAGCCTGGCGCACCAGACACTGTCTGGTGCACCACCAGACAGTCCGGTGTGCCAGACCGAGCTGAGTCTTGGCTGCTCCAGCCAAGTCCTTTTCTTCTTCTCTTTTCTCTGATTCTAGCACTTAGACAAATATATTAGTACACACAAAAACCAATGTACTAAGTCTAGAACCATACCTTTGCCTTGATTATCACTTCTCTCTTTGTTTAGCACATGAGAGCTTATTTAAATGTGTTGGACACTTAATCACCAAAACATAATAGAAATTGCCCAAAGGCACATTTCCCTTTCAGATAGAAAGCCTATGACTTCACTATTGGAGAAGGAAAAAGAGTCTAAGTGGACGCATGCTTGCCAACACAGTTTCAATCAGCTGAAGTTTAAGTTGATGTCACCTCCAGTGTTGGTAATGCCTGATGTGCAGAAGGGATTTAACATATATTGCGATGTGTGTCGCCTAGGCTTGGGATGTGTTCTTATGCAAGAAGGACATGTCATTGCCTACGCGTCTCGCCAATTGCGGAGACATGAGTTGAACTACCCCACTCATGACTTAGAACTGGCGACCGTAGTGCATGCTCTCAAGATTTGGAGGCATTATATAATGGGGACCAAGTGTAAAATCTATACTGTTCATAAGAGCTTGAAGTATATCTTTACCTAGAAAGATCTTAACCTTAGACAACGTCGTTGGTTAGAGCTCATCAAGGATTATGACTTGGAGATCCACTATCATCTGGGCAAGGCGAATCTAGTTGCGGATGCCTTGAGCCGAAAGGAACATGTTCACACAACTATAGCTACCTAGTTACCTGATGAGTTAGAAGAAGACTTTGAAAGGCTCAACTTGGAAATAGTTACTCATGTAGAGGGAATTACTATATAAGTGGAACCTACCTTGGAGCAAGAGATACTAAAAGGTCTGGTTGGTGATGCTAAAATCCAAGAGATCAAAGACCTAATGGCAGAAGGTAGAGGTCTGGACTTCATAGAGGATGAGCAAGGCACAATATGGTTCAAGAACAGAATATGTGTTCCTCAGATTGATAGCCTCCGTGAAACCATACTGGAGGAAGCTCATGACTCAGTCTACTCCATTCACCCTGGTAGTACCAAGATGTATCAGGATCTGAAACAGAAGTACTGGTGGTATGGTCTGAAACGAGATGTCGCTGCACATGTGGCCGTGTGTGATGTATGTCAAAGGAGTTAAGGCTGAATATCAGTGGCCAGCCGGACTGCTACACCCGTTAAAGGTGCCCGAATGGAAGTGGGAAGAAATCAGTATGGATTTCATAGTTGGTTTACCTCGCACCCCGAAAGGTTATGATTCCATATGGGTGATCGTGGATAGATTAACCAAAGGGGATCACTTTATCTCGGTCAAGACTACATATAAGGGCTTTCAGTTGGCTGAATTATATATTTCTCGGATTGTGTGTCTACATGGTGTACCTAAGAAGATTGTATCTAATCAAGGATCTCAGTTCACCTCAAGATTTTGGAAGAGTCTTCACGAGAGTATGGACACAAAGTTGAATTTTAGCTCACTCTACCATCCCCAAACTGATGGGCAGACCAAGAGAACCAACCAAGTGCAAGAAGATATGTTAAGAGCTTGTGCTCTTAAGCATGGTGGAAGTTGGGACAAGAGTTTACCCTATGCAGAGTTCTCTTACAATAACAGTTATCAAGCCAGTCTAAAGATGTCCCCGTTTAAAGCTTTATATGGCCGAAAGTGCAGAACCCCTTTGTATTGGGATCAGACTGGTGAGAGGCAGTTCTTTAGACCAGAAATTATTCAAGAACCAGAAGAACAAGTTTGAATGATCTAAGAGTACTTGAGGATAGCACAGTCAAGGCTGAAAAGTTATGTTGATACCTGAAGGAGACCACTTGAGTTTGAAGAGGGTGATCACGTATACTTAAAGGTGTCACCGATTCGGGGTATGAGGAGATTTAAAGTCAAATGCAAGCTATCCCCTCGCTTTATCGGACCTTTCAAAATCCTAAAGCGAGTAGGGGAAATGGCCTACCAACTTGAGTTACCCACTCACTTGGCAGATGTACACGATGTGTTTCGCGTAACTAAGTTGCCAATGGAAGAACTTAGTGTGCAGGGGTGTCACACCCGGTTTTGGAAGGTAAACCGAATGCAAACCATGTACGTGCCAGGATCAGAAATTCACGTACACAGCGATTACATAATTGGACATCATCACACATTGCTCAAAATAAAAGCGGAAATAGTACTTTATTACATCAAGATGTCCAAGACATCCACAGAGTCATTAAGTTAATATAGATCAAAGTGCAAATACAAAATGTAGTACCATAAGGCCTTCACAGGCAGCTGACTGGGGGTTTGCCACTAAACACAACTAGAACTCATCGAAGTCCTGAAACTCCTGAAAGTCCTCCATGTTGCCTTTATCTTCTCCTGAGCACTATTGCAATGCGACAACCTAGGGTTGGATGGTTTTTAAAGAAAGGGTGAGTACACATCAATGTTTTGCACGCTGTCGTCTTGTTTCGTGTGTCGCAAATTCGCCTCTCTTAGAATCTCTCGTGTTAATTAAATTACTTATTTAACTGACAGCTGTTAGTGTAGCAAATTAATCGAAACTATATGGTAGATATTATTTATATTTGATAATGTTGAATTAAATGTTATAGTTAATATTTGTTTAGCATAAACCCATTAACTTCTCGACCATAGCTCTGACTGTCGCGTTTCTTTTCCCCGTGTGACCGTAGTAGCAAGCTCTATTTTTGCATGCTTTATTATGTTTTTATTTGAATGGTGTAATGTTCTTATGCATATATTTGTTTGTTTGCTTGTGCCTGTTTGTCTTCGCATCGTGTTGCGATTAGACCGTGATTCGTTTTCGAGCTTCAAGGAATCGACGGTCAAGCTTCGGTGACCAAGTGGTCAGGTTCTTTGAGTTCTACAAAGTTAAAGACCCTGAGCATCTGTTTGATGAAGGAAAGTGTCCTCTGACCCATTATGTCCTATTTACTTATAATTCATTGTTCCGAACTACTTAATTGAAACCTAAGGATTCACTAGCTTTGTATTTACCTTGTCCTTGATTACCTTTTGGGCTATTATGGTTAGCTTCATGCTATTTCTTTACTTTAATCAACGAACATGATGCGAATATTAATGATACGATGATGTTATCTTGATTATGATGATGAACTTGTGATACTTTAGGGGACTTAGGCTATTTCCTGAGTACCTCTCCGTAAGGACCTATTCGTTGAGAGACCACCCGGGATAACAGTACAACCATGAGGGTGGAATGGAATGCCCTTAGCTGATTAATTAGATGAACTTGAGGGTGTAGTTGACTTTGCCGGAGGGCCATCATTAGGGGTCTGGGCATAGTGCTTGTTCTGCTAAGGGTCGGTGCCAAGGTTCATTTGATTTGGTTTTGTTAGTCACCCACCTTAGGGAGGAGTATTGTGTTTGTACGACTAGCAAAACCTAACGAGCAACTGCACACCAGGAGAATCATTGTAAAGGCTATGTAGTGATACCCTGCCAGGCCACCTAGGTAGTGGTCAATGGGGAGTAGCGCTCTCCGGGAAGAAAGGGAATCATGACTCATGGGTAAAGTGTGCAACCTCTGCAGGGGAAATGAATTGATATATCAGCTGTGATCACGGTTATGAGCGGCCTTGGGATCCTCTTTGATTAGAGATACAAATGGTTCGAGATGCAATGATTCTATAAATGGTTTTTGGTTCGATGATGATAATGATGTTCTTCGATGAGGAAATGATTCACGAGTTTGTTATTACTAAAACTTGGCTTCTACTAATAATAAATACCTGATGAACTAAAAGCAACTGCTTTGACCCTAACCCCACATAAAGTTAGTCCACCTCAGCCAAACAGGACATTTGCTGAGTACGTTGATGTGTACTCACCCTTGCTTTCACAAAACACCAGGTTTCCTTTGGTGCAATCTATGCTCAAGTAAGGAAGAAGAAGAAGACGTTGAGGCAAATCTCCAGGAGTTCCAAGACTTCGACGAGTTCGAGGATTAGGCTAGCGACCTCCCCCAGTCATCTGCCTATGGTTGGTTTGTTTACGTTGGCTACGTTTCTATTATGTGCACTTTGATTTATATTATGTAAATGACTCTAGTCTTTAATATTATTACTTACTCTTTATTGTTATTCGAAGCATTGTGCTATGATGAGTCATTTATGTAATCGTTGTCTACGTGAATTTCTTATCCTGGCACGTACATGGTTCGCATTCAGTTTACCTTCCAAAACCAGGTGTGAAAACAAGGAAACAAGGAGTATGGTGGTCGCTTGGGAGTTGAAATGTTGAATTTGGGCGGCCTCATCCGAATCATAGTCCTCATTGCCCACTTGTGGACCCTGTGCACCAAACTCAACAATATCCCAAATAATTTCGTGGAGTGAGGTTAGGTGATGCCCCATTTTACTCTTTTTGCACTCTTGGCGCTTGAAGGATGTTGACTCGATGTATGAGGTCGATGACATGGAGGAGTAAGTGTCGTAGTAGACCAGTTTCTTTATCTTCTTCTTTTTCTTCTTGTTGTCTTTCTTCTTGTGCAACTTAGTGGTGCCGGTGGATTCTTCCTCATGCTGCTTGTGCTTGTGCTTGTCTCCAGATGGCTTCATCCCTCTTGATGGCACCTTGTCTTCGAGCTTGGACCCCGACGACTCGGGTTTTCCTCCCGACGTCACCTTCTCATTCTTGGCGTGTTCACCTGACATCACTTCGAGTTGTTAGACTCTAATGAAGTGTCGGGCTCTGATACCAATTGAAAGTCGCCTAGAGGGGGTCAATAGGAAAACCTAAAAATTACAAACTTTGAACACAAACTTTTTCTGAGGTTAGTGTTAGAACGAATATTAATGAAATCAGAGTGCAGAAGAGAAGTTCTTATTGCAATGAGTTGCTCAATTAATGTGGATAACTTTGGGAGCCAACTCAATGATCACAAGCAAGAGAACTAGCTGAGAGAGATAGGAGAGGAAGAAGCAAATCGCAAATAGTAATTAATGCAAAGACACAACAATTTGTTTCTTGTGGTTCGATTCCAAGGAACCTACTCCCCGAAGAGGAGTCCACTGAGGATGGGTCTCTTTAAATCCTTTCCCTCTCTTAAACGGTCACTGAGACTGGTTGAGCTTTCTTCTCAATCTCGGGGACACCATGTTCATTAAGGTCCTCCATACAAATAATTAGAGCCTCTTGCACGGTTACAACAAAGAGAATGGGGAGAGAGTGAGAAACAATCAAAGCTCAAATGATCACAAAGCCTTGCAACTCTCAAATGGATTAGCGGCTATTTCTCTCAAAAATAGGGGTGGTAATGGATCACGATCCAAATGTTTCTTCACAAAATGGTAGGGCCCTAAATATTTTATAGTTAAAAAATAAATAGAAATAGGACCCGATCCTAATCCGATCAGATCCTTAAATCTTATAGTGTAAAATTTAGAGCCCATTGTCACCCCTACTCAAAACACAAATTGATCAAATGCGACCCGAGAATGACTTTGAATGCTTGAAGATATTGAGTATGTTGGGAAGGGTCTTGTGTCTTCAATGTGCTCGTTGGAGGGTATTTATAGCCCCCACCAACCAAATGAGTCATTGGTGAAAAGCTGCAAAAACTGCTCTATCGGGTGGAGCACTGGGCCATGAACAGTGCCTGTCCGGTGCGCCACTGAACCTTGAAAAGTGCATGGCAGGTGATCGTTCTGAATTTGTAGGTGAAAGTTTAAGAGTTGTTAGACGGTATGGTGCTCTGGTTCCAAGAATTCCCAAGGCTATCTTGTTCACTATTTCACACCGGATCGGGTCCGTGCACACCGGACCAGCCCAGTGCGCCACTAGGTGCTGAGTCTGGTTTTCCCTTAGTCTGAGTCCCCTGGACTAGACGGTCCAGTGCGCCATCGGTCTGTCCGGCGAGCCCCCGATGTGCCAATCAAAAGTCCTATTTTTCTATCTTTTGTCCAATTCCTCTCCAAATCTTTTTGACTATCTTTGAGGGTGTTGTTATGACTTAGAAAAACATTTGTAGTGACAATCCAACTATTCTAAGTCATATTTCCTGAACCTTTTCTTCTCTCTTTCTCAGAAACTAGATTTTGCTCAAACTAGCTCCAAAATGGTGTCACGCCCGGATTTAAGAACAAACCTGAGTGTGTCTCAAATGTGTGCTAGGATCAAGTTTCACACATATGATGACTCATGGTACAAAAATCAATGTCACATCTTTATTATATAATAGAGGGTCTATACAAAATAACTGAATTAATTACATCGTATGACTACATGATCCTTCACAACAATAGTTGACTGGGAGAAGATGGCCTAGACCTTTTCGAACTCATCGTAGCAACCTTCATGCTCCTCATCTTGCGATACCGGTTCTTGACCTAGTGTGACTATAGAAAAAGTGAGCTCACATACATTCATCGCTCAGCAAGTGTGGGGAATAATGTGCATGAGCTCACTGGGGGCTCATGTGAAATGTAAGGCTTACCAAGAAAAATGGTTCAGGCTGAGCATTACTTTTAAATAAGTTGGTCAAAATTTTATTAGTAATTACTAAGTGTAAGTAGATACTATCCCAATTAAATAATTGATCATAGTGATGAATAAATCCCACAATGCAATGCAAATGATAGGTTAAGTTTAATTCCATAATTTAATCATGCGAGAGTCCTAAGCCGCTCATGGCCGTGAGCACGACTGATTTACTAGTTTTACACTCTGCAGAGGTTGTGCATCTTTACCCACAAGACGTGTTTCCCGTGAAACCATGGTTAGCTTGACCCTTAGACACTTCCAAGGTGAATGGCTAGGGATCCACTGCGAGGCCATTACAAAGTTTCACTAGCTTGAGAAAACCTGCTACGGTTTCAGGATGAAGGAAGCAAATGCCTTTTATCCATGGTCTGTAACCCACATCACATTAATTACAGCCAACACTGATAGAAGGCAAGGCCCGATCTTCCGTGAGGTATGAAAACTTGATTGAGTGGAGATCTTGATGTTGATGATCCAAGGCTCCGAGCGAATGGATCCTCACAATCACTACACCACTGATCTGTTGGTTATCACCCGTGACACACAAGTGACCTCACCACGAAGTCTTATCCCAGCAAGCGCAATTAAGAACACAAGCAAGAATAGGAAGAACACAATCAAAATTGCATTGATCATGAGGTGGGGTCTCACAAACCGAGGAATGATGGTAGATATGATTTGAGAAAAACCCAAACCCTAATGTGGCAGTGGCTGCTGATAAAATAGAGGTAAGGGGCATGCACAACCACTGGAAGTACCCCTAATGGGCTCAAACATGATACATGGCCCAACAACCCAACATATGGTGTCACATCACCAAAACAGAATTGAACGCTGACTTGTTTCAACGATTTTGGTTGACTCCAGATTCATTTTAAGGTGGTTCTAGTGGGGATAGAAATCTTATCTCTTTAGCTTTCCATCCATATAAAGCCCAACCTAATCAGAGTTAGGATCATCCTGAGAGTCCATTTTAGTGCAAACTGGTACTGGACTTCGAGGTGAAGATGAAGTTGAGTCAGACTTGGCTTTCTCTTGTTGTGAACGTACTAGCTTCTCCTACTTGACATCTAGAATTTCCCAAGTCCTAGATGGTCCTGTCCAAGGTTCCTAATCATCAAAACATCCATAGCACCAAACGTAAGCTCTAAAACACAATTGACTAGTTAACAACAAACTTGGAGATTTAGTTGTCGTGCGTGTGCTCGTGTTGTCGATTCATGCATCGTTTGTATGGGAGTGATGTCCTCATCATCTTCCCCCACTTGAATTGGAGTCGTCCTCGACTCAAGTGGTGGCCAAGGGGGTGGTCAAGCATCTCTAGGATGTACAAGGTCTTTAGGCCAAGAAACATGCGTCACTGATTTCTGGCAGATTCTGGACATCTTCTTGTTATGATGATTCCCATCACCTCCAAGCATATTTTGAAGTGGTACCAGTTGGATTGGAAGGCTTATCTTCTTAGCTTTCCAACGATATCTAGAACATCGAAAACAAAGTTTGTATGTGGTCTGGACATCCGTTTTCGTGAGAATCACTCCTGCAGTCCTAACCTGATTCACGAATAAAATGGACTTGAACTCCCCTTGCGCTTGGGACTCTAAGATTGATTGGGCATTGACCATATAGCAGATGTCCATGTATATTTCTTTCTCCCTTCTTGATTTTGAGTTGTCCTCGACTCAAAGTCGTTGGTGTCTGCAAAAGGTGTTGATGTAGTGCTTGGTGTCATCCAACCTTGCTCCCCTTCTTGAAGTTGACCCTGTTGTTGTAAAAGATAAAAAGAGGGACAAGTGGAACTAGAGGTGATATGGTTAGGTTTAACACAGCCCTCTAATTGATCATATTGTTTCATGACAAAATGAGATTTCATATTTGAACAAATATATACTCGATGTACCATATATTCTCCTTTCCAATTATATCTTCCAATAACATGGTATGTATGTTTAGATAAACATGGTAAATCAGCACTAAAAGAAAGTTTCTCCTCTAAATAATTTAGATTACATAAAAGATCAAATTCAATGTAGCCCAAAGTATTTAAAGAAGATAACAATTTCAGCTCATCATGCACACTAGTTATAGGATTGAATGTTCTAATTTTTGCACAATTAATAGGATCAGAAGCAACAACATCAAGTTCGTTCTCTAGTTGTGGCATAGAAATAATAGTATTATCATCACACATCTCTTCTTTATCACAATGAACAACAAGACAATCCTCTTATAACAAAGACAACTCAGATTTATCTAAAGACATGACATTAGTAGAATTACTCAAATTATTTTTAGTATCATAAATAGAAACAAATTGTTCTCTCATAAGTGCTTTCATGTCTGTCCAAGTTTGTGGTTTCTCATAGTCATGCAAATTATTGCACCGAACTAACACATCATTCGTTAAAGTACTAGCCACAATTTTAATTTTTTTGCCTATCACATATACGACGTCGTGCAAAAAATATTATCAATTGATAATTCTCATGCATTATACTCATTTGCAATATTTTCATCAAAAAATAGAAGGATGGATATATCGACCTGAGGGAGATGGATCGACATCAATGGTGTGCCTCTCAAAGGCTTTAGTCAATGTGTGCATCATCTCCTTCAATTCCCAATAGGAGACACACTAAACATAAGTAGGCTTAGGGCCCTCATCCTTGTCTGTTTGGGTCTTTGGTCCTGTCATTGTTAGTACAAAATAGAGACAAAAGGAAACAAACAAACAATGTGAACCCTACAACTACTCTTAGGGTGGTGGTGGAACACAAGTTATAAAAGTGTCTTACCCCGCTCTTAGAATTTTCTTACCAGCACTACAGGTGGCAAACGGTGGCCGGTTTAACTACCAAAGGAGTGTGAATGTGATTGCAAAGGAGTACATGTTCTGCTCGAGAGAAAGGTTAAGCTTTGGAAGGCTCACTAAATATATATCTGTAGCACACAAGTCATTAACAGATAGCAATGCTGAAAAAATGTTCCAAGTACTCGTCCAAGTTGCTAGCCTAGAAAATGTATTAGAGCGGTGGGACCAAGGCACAAGAAAGGAGGTAACAAGGATCTAGGTACAGTAAGGCAACAAGTTGGGAGCAAAACAATCACAAAGGTGCACAGATCAATGGTGTTCATAGACTAGTTTAAGCAAACAAGTCACGCATCTAAAGCACGAAGGACACAATGGATGCGACCACTTTTGTTTTTTCTTTCTATATTTTTCTTTTGTTTTGTGCGGATATTTTCTTGCACATGCCTTTTATGTTCTCTTTTTTTCCACAAAAGTGCTGCAAAAACAAGAAACAACACAAGAATATCAAAAACAATTCTCGTCTGTCTGCTATTTATTTTCTGCTCTAACTTCAACAAACTGTTTGCCAAATTTAGAGACCTCAAACACAAAAAAACTCAAAACACAAAGTTTTAGGTATTCTTTTTATATTTCTTTTTTATATATGGAACACGTTGTTTGGATAAAGGAAGTGAGAGATATTGACCCCGAAATACAGACTGCCCGAAATTTTAGAATCACAGATTTTCTTGCAATACCAATAAGTCCTTTATACTAACATTTTCTGGAAATCCCGTAAATAAGAAAGTTGTATATAATTTTCTAAGCTTTCTATAAAGTGCTAGAACACTAAATTCTGAGTTCATATGCGAGATTTATGATCAAAAATACCAAACTAGACAGAAACTAACCTGATAAAGACGAGATGATGAGATGAAAAATGATGGGTGAATGGGATCGATTTATGGATAGGGTCAGTTTTGTGGATGGGATCGGTTTATCGAGATTGAGTTTGTGGATGGCAGTGGCTGCTAATGACCAAACTTACCCAAAACAAATCTAAACCAACAACATAATTAGGGTTGTTGCCGAGGCAAATGAAGGATGAATGGTTTCGATTTATGGATAGGGTTAGTTTTGTGGGTGGTATCGATTTATCGAGATTGATTTTGTTGGATGACAGTGGATGATAATGACCAAACTGACCCAAAACAAATATAAATCAACTATAAGACCTTGACCTAGGACACGAACTCAGAACTGCAGACTCCAAAATTGAATTGTCCAAAGGCTAAGGCGCTGGTTTTAGGTCGAGATAAACATATCGTATTTTTGGTTTTTTGTGTGTTATAGGATGAACAAAAAGAATTAAAAGGTAAGATTATACCTCACAGACAACCTAAATCTTGACACCACTTGATAGAAGGCAAGGCCCAATCTTCCATGAGGTATGGTAACTTGATTAGGTGGAGATCTCGATGTTGATGATCCAAGGCTCCGAGCGAACGGATCCTCGCAATCACTACACCACTACTCCATTGGTTATCACCTGTGACACATGAGTGACCTCACCACAAAGGCTTATCCCCACAAGCGCAATCAAGAACACAAGCAAGAACAGGAAGAACGCAATCAAAACTGCATTGATCACGAGGTGGGGTCTCACAAACCAAGGAATAACGACATTGTTCGATGATAGATATGATCTAAGCAAAACCCAAATCCTAATGTGGCGGTGGCTGCTGATAAAATAGAGGTTAGGGACGTGTACAACCCCTGGAGGTACCCCTAATGGGCTCAAACATTATACACGACCCAACAGCCCAACAAATGGTGTCGCAACACCAAAACAGAATCTAAATGCTGACTTGTTTCGATGATTCTCGTTGACTCTTGATTAATTTTAAGGTGGATCTAGCTAGGTTGGAAAGCTTATCTCCTTAGCTTTCCATCCATTTAAAGCCCAACCTAATCGGAATTCAGATGCATCATGGGCGTCCATTTTAGTGTAAACTGGTCCTAGACTCCGAGATGGAGACGAAGTTGAGGCAGACTTCGCTTTCTCATGTTGTGAACGTCCTAGCTTATCCTCCTTGACATCTTGGCATTTTTCATGTCCTTGATGGTCCTCTCCAAGGTTCCTAATCATCAAAACATCCATAGCACCAAGCGTAAGCTCTAAAACACAATTGACTATGTAAGAATGAACCTGGAGTTTTAGCTGTCGTGCATGTGCTCGTGTTGTCGATCCATGCATCGTTTGTATGGGAGTGATGTCCTCATCAAACTCTATACTCTGCAGCGATGTCTTCCCGCTTGCCCCTTTCTATTAAGGTAATCCCTCACTAGCTTTCCTAATTAATTGGCCAAGGGCGTCCCATTCCACCCTTGTGGTAGCACTATTTTCTCAGGTTAAGCTCCATGTTCCAATTAACAAAATTATCTTATCATGAACAATAAAGAATCCATGGACAATAATAATAAAGCATGGTCATAATTCATATATAGCATTAATCCCAAAACCACGTAGAGCAATAGCAAGACTACCCAATAATTCATTTGTTTGCAAGGAGTAGGGTAAACAAAACTTGGTAACCTATTAGGTCCCATCAGCTTAACCTAATAGTGCCATGGTGATTAACAGAACATTATTAGGTCAAAGAATGTGATCAAGGAGACAACTTCCCTTATACCTACGATAACATGTTGTCCGGATGCTTCCCCAAAAGTTGGGCTTCAGATTCCTCGTCACGTTGCCTCTACTTGTAGCAATACATACAATCAAGCAAATAACGGATATGGTAACATTGCACCAAAGATGGAAACAAATCATACAATAATATTCTACGCGTCGCTATGAGATTGTAGGTTCAAGAATTACTAAATTCTAAGTTATAGTTGAAAAATTACGGTTTTCGAATGACCTATGTGATTAAGCAATTAAAACTAGGTCTTATTTTGATTTTATAAATCATATGAGAAAAGATAATCAAAATAAATAATTAACTCAACTTTTAATCTAAATTATAACTTGATTAGAGATCATATTTTAGTCAATTTATAATTATGGACAGATTAGCTTGGATTAGCAAGATTAATATACTAAACATAGATTAAATAAATATCTATTTATAAAATAGTTGATATGATAAAAAATAATGTTGTTATTGTGTAGGCAATGTTATTACGAAGCCAACGCAATTGGAACAGACTAAATCGGATAATGTGCTAGATATGAATTCTACAAGTTTTAGGTTGATTTTGATGTTAATTCTATACTATAAACACCTACCAGGGACCTAATCGCAAATACCAAGGCTTTTTGCAAACAACCGAGGACCCAACTGTTATTCCTTTGAACTAGATAGGCGACAGGTTGAATAATAGAAACCAGGGGGTCTCATAAATAAAAGGACACGACTAATATAACCGCGGAGTGGCCGAGATCGTCTAGATCTGATCCGATGGCCACAAAGAAATAAACGAAGGGGTACGCGATATCGGTCGTCGGATTGATGATCTATGCCTATGGTTTAAGGAAGCAAAGAGATATCTGTGTTTTAATATGAACCGTCCATTGGGATCTAACGGACACGCTCAACTCTCACGACGACATCTAGACACTACGGCGGCTGACCTGACGTGGTGGTCGCCATGGCTGGCAACAATCCCGAGCGGCTCCTGGTGCTCCAAACTCGGAACAAACTGGAGCAACACAAAATACGGAGCAGGGTGATTTGATTAAACTAGGACATACCAGTGATGATGTAGTGTGGTAAGTTGGCCACGACATTACGCGGGTTCGCAACGGGGAAGACGCTCCGGTGATGAATTCTGGGGCCCCCTAGTCACCAATCCTCACGACGACGCCACCGAATCCATCCTCGAGGCATGGTGTGCTCCTTCGCACGGCTTCGAGGAAGTGACGACGACGGGCACATGAATTGACTACGGTGGCTCTCTCCTCCATTCTCTCGGTTTTACACATCGATGAACGGTGGTGCGGGGATCTCCGAAGCTAACACAGATGGATGGGGGAAGGGGTAGCGGTCGACACTTATAGGCGTCGAGAGGAGGATCGGGGAGTCCCACCAAATACTAACAACCTCAACCTAGAATCCATGAGCCATAACAACCGGTGACAGCAATGGACTCGAGCTTGAAGACTTTACTGGCAAATGGGGCCCACTGGCAGTCACCTCCCACCACCCCTCGATAGAGCGCGGGCGCGCTAAGAAGCTATGGCGTGGGACCCACAACGTCAACGACTCAGGGAGGTAGCTTGCGCGTGAGAGGGTTTGGGCTGTGCGGGGTGTGAGAGGGACTGGGCCGACGATGCACTGGTTGGGCCGAGGTGAGCACTTTCCTATTTTCCTTTTTTCCCTTCTTTTTCTGTTTCCATTCTTATCCAAATCAGATTTCAAATAGAGTTTGAATTTCAATTTTGGAATGCACAATCAAGAAAATATCAGCATGTAAATGCGAAGTTTATTTATTTATTTTATATTAATCATTTATTAATTAATGCTTTATAATGCATAATCATAAAAGGAATAATTCAACCAATTTAAACAAATTAAATTTTCCTTATGTTTCTTTTCCTAAATTTTCAATGTCACGTCTTGAGATTCAAATCCAACTTTGAAATAATCAAATATAACATTACCATTTATTTTAGGAGAAATATAATAAAGGTACAAAAAACCTTATTAAAAGACATCTTATTTCAAATCCATTTTTGAGAATTCTTCACATCACCAAAATATGATTTTGGGTGCTACAAATGGTGACTTTGCGAATCTAAGCTTTCCAACTTCTTTTGATGTATCAAATAGGTTCCTGTGGGTGTATGTAACTTATCCAAAGTGTGAAACCATACATTCTTCTTATTTTCCAAGTTTTACCCCTTTGTGGTTGGTTTTGAATTTTCCTGACTTAGAATTGAAACAAATGGACTTATGCACCTATGAATCAAAGACTAGACAAACTAGTTAGTTCATAAAGTTGTGATGGTTATCAAACACCAAAATCAATTAGAGAAAATGGTTGAGGTCATTTTCCTTTCAGTTGTGTTGATGTGTTTTGCTCTTGTTTGTGTACTCTCTCCTTCTCTTGTGCTTAAGTCATAATTCTGATCTTGTGTATGGCTACAAGAGACTCCAATTTGTAGAGATTCCTTGCGATAGGGATACTATTGTGTCGAAGAGGGAATTCTCCGGCCGGGTGGCGGAGTGCACCCGCTAAAATCCTAAGATGAGGAGGGGGCTTAAGCGTTTTGCCTGTTGGTAGGTGAACGATGAACTCAGGAGCACGCGAGGATTTAGAGTGGTTCAGGTCGCCGGAGCGTAATACCCTACTCCACTGTGTGTTGGATTGCTGTGGAAGCTTGAGAGCTGAGAGTCTAAGTCTCTGTTCCCCCTTTCGTGTGTCGCTGCATGCCTCCCCTTTTATAACTAAGGGGGGCACGTACAAGGGTACTGAGCCCCAACATGTGGGCCCAGGAACATAACGGATGTAGTACTTGGAGCTACTAATGTTCGCTGCTGGAGCAATCTTCTTGCATCCTGACATCTGAGATCTGCGTAATATCGGCGTGTAGGAGAAGCTTCTCGTATAAGTGATGATGGACACAGTGCACCCTGCAGCACGGGCGCACTGTTTGACAATGGACTGGACAGGCACGCCGCCTGCAGGATGGCCCTGGCGCCGCCTGCCAGCGGAGTGGACAGGACGCATTAAATGCTGAGGGGCACATCGCCTGTCAGCAGGGTAGACAGGCGGCGCGTCCTCTCCATAATAAATGCAGAGACCGCGCGACCCAGAGGCCTTACGTCAGACTCCGCCCGCTGGCTTACGTCACAGGCAACAAGCCACGTGGCAGCATCGGATCTCCGCCCGAGCGGGGAGCGCAAGCGCACAGGATGAAGCCTAGACACATGTCAGTACCGGACCCTTGCCTAGGCCAGGGTGTCCTCTGTCCCGGGACCTCGCTGTGGGTGGCCCAGACCCCGCTCAGAGGGGTCCGGACCTCACCTAGGGGGTCCGGCTTGCCTGCATGGGAGCCCTGGACTCTACTCCGAGATCTGGGTCGTGAGTACAGGGATCCAACGCTTTCTCGAGGAGGTCCGGACTAACTGAGAGCACCTAGAGGGGGGGGTGAATAGGTGATCCTGTAAAACTTACACTTATAGCCACAAAAACTTGGTTAATCGTTAGCACAATAATTGCCAAGTGGCTAGAGAGGAGCCAAGACACAATAATCACGAGAAATCAATCACAGAGATGACACGGTGGTTATCCCGTGGTTCGACCAAGTACAACACTTGCCTACTCCACGTTGTGGCGTCCCAACGGACGAGAGTTGCATTCAACTCCTCTCAAGTGATCCAATGATCAACTTGAATACCACGGTGTTCTTCTTTTCTTTGATCTTTTCCCGTTTGCGAGGAATCTCCACAACTTGGAGTCTCTCGCCCTTACAATTGAATTTCACAAAGAAGCACGGAGTAAGGGAGGGAAGCAACACACACAAATCCACAGCGAAATGCGCACACACACGGCCAAGAATCAAGCTCAAAGACTATCTCACAGTTTCTCACAAGAACGGAGCTCGAATCACTTAGAATCACAAACGGATGCGCAAAGACTGAGTGTGGATGATCAAGAATGCTCAAGGGTTGCTTAGTGTACTCCTCCATGCGCCTAGGGGTCCCTTTTATAGCCCCAAGGCAGCTAGGAGCCGTTGAGAGCAAATCTAGAAGGCTGATCTTGCCTTCTGTCGTCGGGCGCACCGGACAGTCCGGTGCACACCGGACACTGTCCGGTGCCCGATTTCCTTCCTTAAACAGCGCAGTCGACCGTTGGTGATCTGGGAGCCGTTGGCGCACCGGACATGTCCGGTGCACACCGGACAGTCCGGTGCCCCCTTCCGACCGTTGGCTTGGCCACGTGTCGCGCGCAGAATCCGCGGCCGACCGTTGGCCCCAGTCGACCGTTGGCTCACCGGACAGTCCGGTGCACACCGGACAGTCCGGTGAATTTTAGCCGTACGCCGTCGGCGAATTCCCGAGAGCGGTCTGTTCGGCTGAGGCAGCCTGGCGCACCGGACACTGTCCGGTGCACCACCGGACAGTCCGGTGCCCCATACCGAAACAGCCTCTTGGCTGTACACAGCCAAGTCTTCTCTTCTCTTCTTCTTTCTGTTTCTAACACTTAGACAAATATATTAGTACACAAAACCAATGTACTAAGACTTAGAAACATACCTTTGTTGAAGATTTGCACTTTGTTCATCCATGGGCATTGATTCACATTTAAGCGCTTGTGTTGACACTCAATCACCAAAATACTTAGTAATGGCCCAAGGGCACATTTCCCTTTCAATCTCCCCCTTTTTGGTGATTTATGCCAACACAACATAAAGCAGATAGAACAAGTGCAAAATCACTTCAAATAAAAACTCAAATTGGTTTTGATTCAATTTGGACATATATGGATCATCCTTTGCCACCACTTGGTTTGATTTTGCAAATCAAACTCAAATCTCTATTTCTATGTCAAACACACATGTTGAGGCATAAAGAGAGTCATTCCAAAAGAGATCGATCAAGATTTCAAAAACTCCCCCTATTTCCCATAATCAACACTTCTCCCCACAAGAAGCCAACTTTTGACAATAGAGACAATAAAAGACAATAAAAGCTTTTGACAAAACAAAAGTTCTATTCTACTATTTTCAAAATCTCTCAAGTGGTAGCTGATCCATTTATCACTTTGGCCTTTATTTTCTCCCCCTTTGGCATCAAGCACCAAAACGGGATCAATCTTGGCCTCTTTAACCCCTTTGCCTCACCAAAGTCTTCAATTAAGAGCAAATGGCAATAAGATTTCATGAGATGAACTTGGAATTAGTTAGCCTCTCATCGGAGTGCAGTGGAAGTCTTTCATGGTCCAAGTCCACCTTTTCCCTTTCAATCCTCCTTCGAGACTAAATCATCAAACTCAAGCACATGGTTAGTCTCAAAGGGTCAAGTTGTAACACATCTCCCCCTAAACATGTGCATCACTTTGCAACGGACTTGTGAGGTCCAGGAAGTGTTTGTACAACTTGAGCACCACAATAAGCAACAAAATGCAGAATGAACATGATCAAAGGCATAAACACACGTATGCTACATTTCAATCCAAGTTCCGCGAATCTAAGACATTTAGCTCACTACGCAGCCTGCAAAAGGTCTTCTCATCTAGAGGCTTGGTAAAGATATCAGCTAGCTGGTTCTCGGTGCTAACATGAAACACTTCGATATCTCCCTTTTGCTGGTGGTCTCTCAAAAAGTGATGCCGGATGTCTATGTGCTTTGTGCGGCTGTGCTCAACAGGATTTTCCGCCATGCGGATAGCACTCTCATTGTCACATAGGAGTGGGACTTTGCTCAGATTGTAGCCAAAGTCCCGGAGGGTTTGCCTCATCCAAAGTAGTTGCGCGCAACACTGACCTGCGGCAACGTACTCGGCCTCAGCGGTGGATAGGGCAACGGAGGTTTGTTTCTTAGAGTTCCATGACACCAGGGACCTTCCTAAGAATTGGCACGTCCCTGATGTACTCTTCCTATCGACCTTACATCCAGCATAGTCGGAGTCTGAGTATCCAACCAAGTCAAAAGTAGACCCCTTTGGATACCAGAGCCCGAAGCAAGGCGTAGCAACTAAATATCTAAGAATTCGCTTCACCGCCACTAAGTGACATTCCTTAGGATCGGATTGAAATCTAGCACACATGCATACGCTAAGCATAATATCCGGTCTACTAGCACATAAATAAAGTAAAGACCCTATCATTGACCGGTATGCTTTTTGATCAACGGACTTACCTCCTTTGTTGAGGTCTGTGTGTCCGTCGGTTCCCATCGGCGTCTTTGCGGGCTTGGCGTCCTTCATCCCAAACCTCTTTAGCAGGTCTTGCGTGTACTTCGTTTGGGAGATGAAAGTGCCGTCCTTGAGTTGCTTCACTTGGAACCCAAGGAAGTAGTTCAACTCACCCATCATCGACATCTCGAATTTCTGCGTCATCACCCTGCTAAACTCTTCACAAGACTTTTGGTTAGTAGAACCAAATATTATGTCATCGACATAAATTTGGCACACAAACAAATCACCATCACATGTCTTTGTAAAAAGAGTTGGATCAGCTTTCCCAACCTTGAAAGCATTAGCAATTAAAAAGTCTCTAAGGCATTCATACCATGCTCTTGGGGCTTGCTTAAGTCCATAGAGCGCCTTAGAGAGCTTACACACGTGGTCGGGGTACCGTTCATCCTCGAAGCCAGGGGGTTGCTCCACATACACCTCCTCCTTGATTGGCCCGTTGAGGAAAGCGCTCTTCACATCCATTTGGTACAACCTGAAAGAATGGTGAGCGGCATATGCTAGCAAGATTCGAATTGACTCTAGCCTAGCCACAGGAGCAAAAGTCTCCTCGAAATCCAAACCTGCGACTTGGGCATAACCTTTTGCCACAAGTCGAGCCTTGTTTCTCGTCACCACCCCGTGCTCGTCCTGTTTGTTGCGGAACACCCACTTGGTTCCCACAACATTTTTCTTGGGACGAGGCACCAGCGTCCAAACTTCATTCCTCTTGAAGTTGTTGAGCTCCTCCTGCATGGCCAGCACCCAGTCCGGATCTAACAAGGCCTCCTCTACCCTGAAAGGCTCAATAGAAGAGACAAAGGAGTAATGCTCACAAAAATTAACTAATCGAGAACGAGTAGTTACTCCCTTGCTAATGTCACCCAGAATTTGGTCTACGGGATGATCCCTTTGAATCATCGCTCGAACTTGGGTTGGAGGAGCCGGTTGCGCTTCTTCCTCCATCACATGATCATCTTGTGCTCCCCCTTGATCAAGCGCCTCCACTTGAGGTACCTGTTCGTCACCTTCGGTTGGGGGATGCACCATAGTTGAGGAAGAAGGTTGATCTCGTTCATCTTGTTCCTGTGGCCGCACTTCTCCAATCGCCATGGTTCGTATAGCGGCCGTCGGAACATCTTCTTCATCTACATCATCACAATCAACAACTTGCTCTCTTGGAGAGCCATTAGTCTCATCAAATACAACGTCGCTAGAGATTTCAACCAAACCCGATGATTTGTTGAAAACTCTATACGCCTTTGTATTTGAGTCATAACCTAACAAAAACCCTTCTACAGCTTTGGGAGCAAATTTTGAATTTCTACCCTTCTTCACAAGAATGTAGCACTTGCTCCCAAATACACGAAAGTACGATACATTGGGTTTGTTACCGGTTAGAAGCTCATATGACGTCTTCTTGAGGAGGCGATGAAGGTAGACCCTGTTGATGGCGTGGCAAGCCGTGTTCACGGCTTCCGACCAAAAACGCTCGGGGGTCTTGAACTCTCCAAGCATAGTCCTCGCCATGTCGATTAGCGTCCTGTTCTTCCTCTCTACGACACCATTTTGCTGTGGTGTGTAGGGAGCGGAGAACTCGTGCTTGATCCCTTCCTCCTCAAGGAACTCCTTCACTTGAAGGTTCTTGAACTCGGACCCGTTGTCGCTCCTTATCTTCTTCACCTTGAGCTCAAACTCATTTTGAGCTCTCCTTAGGAAGCGCTTGAGGGTCCCTTGGGTTTCAGACTTATCCTGCAAAAAGAACACCCAAGTGAAGCGGGAAAAGTCATCAACAATAACTAGACCATACTTACTTCCCCCTATGCTCAGATAGGCGACGGGTCCGAAGAGGTCCATATGCAGCAGCTCCAAGGGTCTTGAAGTGGTCATCACATTCTTGCTGTGATGCGCTCCTCCCACCTGTTTACCTGCTTGACAAGCTGCACAAGGTCTATCTTTTTCGAATTGTACGTTAGTCAACCCTATCACGTGTTCTCCCTTTAGAAGCTTGTGAAGGTTCTTCATCCCCACATGTGCTAAGCGGCGATGCCACAGCCAGCCCATGCTAGTCTTAGCTATTAAGCATGCATCCAGACCGGCTTCTTCTTTTGCAAAATCAACTAAATAAAGTTTGCCGTCTAATACACCCTTAAAAGCTAGTGAACCATCACTTCTTCTAAAGACAGACACATCTATATTTGTAAATAGACAGTTGTACCCCATGTTGCATAACTGACTAACAGATAGCAAATTATAACCTAGAGACTCTACTAAAAACACATTAGAGATAGAGTGCTCATTAGAAATTGCAATTTTACCTAACCCTTTTACCTTGCCTTGATTCCCATCACCGAATATGATTGAATCTTGGGAATCCTTATTCTTGACGTAGGAGGTGAACATCTTCTTCTCCCCCGTCATATGGTTTGTGCATCCGCTATCAATAATCCAGCTTGAACCCCCGGATGCATAAACCTGCAAGGCAAATTTAGGCTTGGGACTTAGGTACCCAACTCATGTTGGGTCCTATAAGGTTAGCACAAATATTCTTAGGGACCCAAATGCAAGTTTTATCTCCCTTGCATCTTGCCCCTAACTTCCTAGCAACAATTTTCTTATCCTTTCTATAAATAGCAAAGGAAGCATTTAGAGCACAATAAATTTCGGAAGGTTCATTCACTACTTTCCTAGGAGCATTATGAACTACATTTCTCCTAGGCATTTGGTGAACAACATTTCTTCTAAACACATTTCTACTATGCATAACATGAGAACTAGAAGCAGTCATAGCATAAGAGTCATAAGCATGTGAATCAAAAACATCATTACTTCTAAAGGCATTTCTAGAGTATCTCCTATCATAGTACATGAAAGCATGATTCTTCTTAACACTATTAGCCATAGGAGCCTTCCCTTTCTCCTTGGTGGAGATAGGAGTCTTATGGCTTGTTAAGTTCTTGGCTTCCCTCTTGAAGCCAAGCCCATCCTTAATTGAGGGGTGTCTACCAATAGTGTAGGCATCCCTTGCAAATTTTAGTTTTTCAAATTCACTCTTGCTAGTCTTAAGTTGGGCATTAAGACTAGCTAATTCATTATTCAATTTTGAAATGGAAACTAAGTGTTCACTACAAGCATTAATATCAACATCCTTACACCTAGTGCAAATTTCAACATGTTCAACACAAGAGTTGGATTTTTGTGCTTCTACTAGTTTAGCATTTAAGTCATCATTGATGCTCTTTAATTTAGAAATTGAATCATGGCATGTAGACAATTCACAAGTAAGCATTTCATTTCTCTTAATTTCTAATGCAAGGGATTTTTGAGCCTCTACAAACTTATCATGTTCTTCGTACAAGAGATCCTCCTGCTTTTCTAGTAGCCTATTCTTCTCATTTAAAGCATCAATCAATTCATTTATTTTGTCAATCTTAGATCTATCTAATCCTTTAAATAAGCATGAATAGTCTATTTCATCATCACTAGACTCATCCTCACTAGAAGAAGCATAAGTAGAGTTTCGAGTACTTACTTTCTTCTCCTTAGCCATGAGGCACGTGTGATGCTCGTTGGGGAAGAGGGATGACTTGTTGAAGGCGGTGGCGGCGAGTCCTTCGTTGTCGGAGTCGGACGAGGAGCAATCCGAATCCCACTCCTTTCCAATATGAGCCTCGCCCTTTGCCTTCTTGTAATTCTTCTTCTTTTCCCATTTCCCACTCTTCTTTTCCTGGTCACTATCATTATCGGGACAATTAGCAATAAAGTGACCAATCTTACCACACTTGAAGCATGAGCGCTTTCCCTTCGTCTTGGTCTTGTTGGGATGCTCCTTGCGACCCCTTAACGCTGTCTTGAAGCGCTTAATGATGAGAGCCATTTCTTCATCATTAAGCCCGGCCGCCTCAATTTGCGCCACCTTGCTTGGTAGTGCCTCCTTGCTTCTCGATGCCTTGAGAGCAATGGGTTGAGGCTCGTGGATTGGACCGTTCAACGCGTCATCGACGTACCTCGCCTCCTTGATCATCATCCGCCCGCTTACAAATTTTCCAAGAATTTCTTCGGGCGACATTTTGGTGTACCTGGGATTCTCACGAATATTATTCACCAAATGAGGATCAAGAACGGTAAAGGACCTTAGCATTAGGCGGACGACGTCGTGGTCCGTCCATCGCGTGCTTCCATAGCTCCTTATCTTGTTGACAAGGGTTTTGAGCCGGTTGTATGTTTGGGTTGGCTCCTCCCCCCTTATCATAGCAAATCTTCCAAGTTCGCCCTCTACCAACTCCATCTTGGTGAGCATGGTGACGTCGTTGCCCTCGTGAGAGATCTTGAGGGTGTCCCATATCTGCTTGGCATTGTCCAAGCCGCTCACCTTATTGTATTCTTCCTTGCACAAAGATGCTAAAAGAACAGTAGTAGCTTGTGCATTTCTATGGATTTGTTCATTTATAAGCATAGGACTATCCGAGCTATCAAATTTCATTCCATTCTCTACAATCTCCCATATGCTTGGATGAAGAGAGAATAAGTGACTACGCATTTTGTGACTCCAAAATCCGTAGTCCTCCCCATCAAAGTGTGGAGGTTTGCCGAGAGGAATGGAAAGCAAATGCGAATTCAAACTATGTGGAATACGAGAATAATCAAATGAAAAGTTCGAATTGACCGTCTTCCTGTAGTCGTTGTCGTCGTCCTTTTGGGAAGAAGAGGATTCGTCGCTGTCGTAGTAGACGATCTCCTTGATGCGCCTTGTCTTCTTCTTCTTCCCATCTTTACGTCTGTGGCCCGAGCCAGAGTCGTTGGATTTATCATCTTTTGTCTCGTTGACGAAGGACTCCTTTTCCTTGTCGTTGATCACGATTCCCTTCCCCTTAGGATCCATCTCTTCGGGCGGTTAGTCCCTTTCTTGAAGAGAACGGCTCCGATACCAATTGAGAGCACCTAGAGGGGGGGTGAATAGGTGATCCTGTAAAACTTACACTTATAGCCACAAAAACTTGGTTAATCGTTAGCACAATAATTGCCAAGTGGCTAGAGAGGAGCCAAGACACAATAATCACGAGAAATCAATCACAGAGATGACACGGTGGTTATCCCGTGGTTCGGCCAAGTACAACACTTGCCTACTCCACGTTGTGGCGTCCCAACGGACGAGAGTTGCACTCAACTCCTCTCAAGTGATCCAATGATCAACTTGAATACCACGGTGTTCTTCTTTTCTTTGATCTTTTCCCGTTTGCGAGGAATCTCCACAACTTGGAGTCTCTCGCCCTTACAATTGAATTTCACAAAGAAGCACGGAGTAAGGGAGGGAAGCAACACACACAAATCCACAGCGAAATGCGCACACACACGGCCAAGAATCAAGCTCAAAGACTATCTCACAGTTTCTCACAAGAACGGAGCTCGAATCACTTAGAATCACAAACGGATGCGCAAAGATTGAGTGTGGATGATCAAGAATGCTCAAGGGTTGCTTGGTGTACTCCTCCATGCGCCTAGGGGTCCCTTTTATAGCCCCAAGGCAGCTAGGAGCCGTTGAGAGCAAATCTAGAAGGCTGATCTTGCCTTCTGTCGTCGGGCGCACCGGACAGTCCGGTGCACACCGGACACTGTCCGGTGCCCGATTTCCTTCCTTAAACAGCGCAGTCGACCGTTGGTGATCTGGGAGCCGTTGGCGCACCGGACATGTCCGGTGCACACCGGACAGTCCGGTGCCCCCTTCCGACCGTTGGCTTGGCCACGTGTCGCGCGCAGAATCCGCGGCCGACCGTTGGCCCCAGTCGATCGTTGGCTCACCGGACAGTCCGGTGAATTTTAGCCGTACGCCGTCGGCGAATTCCCGAGAGCGGCCTGTTCGGCTGAGGCAGCCTGGCGCACCGGACACTGTCCGGTGCACCACCGGACAGTCCGGTGCCCCATACCGAAACAGCCTCTTGGCTGTACACAGCCAAGTCTTCTCTTCTCTTCTTCTTTCTGTTTCTAACACTTAGACAAATATATTAGTACACAAAACCAATGTACTAAGACTTAGAAACATACCTTTGTTGTAGATTTGCACTTTGTTCATCCATGGGCATTGATTCACATTTAAGCGCTTGTGTTGACACTCAATCACCAAAATACTTAGTAATGGCCCAAGGGCACATTTCCCTTTCACTAACTGATGGTATCCTGGAGTATACCACCTTTTCTGGTCACGTGGCGGCCCCGGAGCTGCCCATGCGGAAAGGTTGGCTGTTGTTTACCGCGCGACTAGAGATAGCTGCGCGGGCACCGTGTATTTAATGTTGTAGTAAGGGGTACCCCTGATTCAGGGTACGACAGTGGCCCCCGAGCCCGCCTCAGGGGAGGGTACGAGCCTGCAGGTGTGGCCAAAGCTTGATCGGCGATTGGCGCGCCGCTTCCGTGCGCTTGCTGACATAATTACTGTCAATCTGCCTTCAGTCACGTCAACCGTCATGCCTGTTCCCGTGGCTAACTGACCCGTGACCTCCACACTCGATGGTTTTACTGGGCCATGCGTGGGGTGCCTCGGTACCGTTGCGTTGATTTTGAAATTTCACCTTCACTGTCTTTTGCGGGAGCCCCGAGGAGGCACGGTATTGGCACGAGCGGCGATTCGACTTTTCTGCACCCAGGAACCGGCGCCCAAGGAGGATGACTCGTGGGCCCAGGCCCTTGTGCCAGGGACTGGGCTGTTGGTTTTGGCGGAGGCAAAGAGGCGCACAACCATAGGCGGAGGCGCGCTCTTCACGCATTGGTTCGCCTTCTCCGCACACAGAAACCGGCACGCCTGGTGTATGACATGTGGGCCTGGGCCCCCATGCCAGAGGTTGGACCGCTGGTTGCAGCGAAGACAAGGGTGTGCACTACCGCGGGGCGGTAACACGCTCCTTGTGCGGCGGTTCGGCTTCTTGACCGTTGGTCGCGGTGAAGGTGAAGGGGCGCAATACCGCGGGGCGGTGGCATGCTCCTTGTACGATGATTCGCCTTCTTCACGCCTCAGGCCAGCTATATGACATGTGGGGCCGGGCCCCCATGTCATAGGGTGGGAACCCTGGTGTGCATTGGGGGAGACTTTGCCCGTGACGCTTTGGGGCACGAGCGGGGGAATCTGCCTTTAAAAAGGGGTTCATCCCTTGAGTAGCAGCCATGCCTTGCTTCTCTCCCACTCGTGGTGCCCTTTCGCCTTCGAGCTCTCTGCGCCCCTTTGCCTTCAAGGTTTCTGCTTTGTGCTGCCACAGTTTACCATGGCCTTGTAAGTTCATCTCGAGCATGCCCAGACTGAGTGGGTGCTCAAGATGGTGTGCCGCCTACTTGGATGGGATGCACCGGCGTTCGGCGGAAGGATTTGCGCCGGCGCCCTCCACCCCGGTGAACTTGCCGCTGGAGAGTTCGTGCCTTTTGTCCTCCCCAGCGAGTTGGTGCTGCCGGTCTTGTCTTTCCTCTGCTGGAGGTGTGCGGCCTTGTGGGAGCGGCGCTCTTCCACCGGTGCTTGGCTTCAAGGATGTTCATCAACCTCGCGGTGGTGGAGAGCGAGCTGAGCCGCGGCTTCGCCTCCCACATGGGTTGGTGGCCCGCCTCTTCCTCCAGCATTCGGAGGAAAAGAATGATCACCAGCCTTGTGAAGGAGGCGAACTTCGGCTACGCGGTCCCGGCCAGACCGCAAGCACTGCCTTCCGCCGTACTCCCAGCTCCATGGCTTTGATGGTCTTGTCCTCGCCCCCGTAGGAGGGCGGGGGCGAGGGCCTCTTCGCCATGGCGCGCACACTGAGGTGGTCACCACCGCTGGGGAGGCTGCCCGGTGCAGAGGTGGTCGCCGCCACTGGTAAGGTTGCCTGGTGCAGAGGTGGTTGCCTCTGCTGGCGAGTCGCTCGGAGCTGAGGTAGTCGCCGCCGCTGGCGAGCCGTCGGTGCAGAGGTGGTCGCCTCCGCTGGCGAGCCGCCCAGAGCTAGCTTCCAACGCGACCCTGCTGGTGCAGAGTAGTCCATTCCTGCACAGTAGAGATGGAGCTAGGACTCCGCTTGAAGGCAGATGTAATACTTTTGCTTTTTGTAAGGTACTTTTGAGTACTTATTTATCAAGCAGTATTAGCACTTATCTGTGTACCACTTGTCCCTGTTGTGTGTGGTGTAACCGATTCCTCCTTGGTACCTGGACCCCCTAGGATGTAGGCTCGATTTGTCGAGGCTGCAGACCAGCATACCTAAGAAAGAGTTGGCAATGGCCCCCAGGAGGTAGCCTCGACTGGGACCTGGGCCTGCACACAGCTTCGGCTAGGGAGCATTATTAGTACACCCGCAGGACCCGCCATCTAACACTAGTCATCCTTTGATACATGCTCGGGACCTGCACGGTTTAGTCTGGGAAGCCAAGTTGTGCGTCCAGACCCCTTGGACGGTGGTTCTAGATACTAGGACACCCGTCACAAAGTGGTGGATCGTGCAGGCCCACGGTACGGGACCAGGCTGAGCAGCTACACGGCTCCGGACCACCCCAGGAGACAAGTGTCCATTCTCTAGTTTCGGACCCCAGGTTGCCGGACCCACATGACTTATAGCTCCAAATACTAAGGTACTCATCACAGAGTGGTGGAGTGTGCAGGCTTTTGGGTACGGGACCAGGCTAAGCGGCCACACAGGCTCCGGACCATCCCATGGAACGGGTTCCCGTTCTTTAGAACTGGCCCCTAGGATGTCGGGCCCTCCTGCTTTCGCAGAAAGGTCCTAAACTGCAAGCATGGTGTAATACCCAACTTTAGAAAATAAAGAGAGGAATACAAATTTATGTGTAATGACTTCTCATTCTTAAGAATTATTAGGAAACATGTTTAAAATAAATAATACCTCAATAAAATTAGCATCTTGTTGAGGTTTTGTTTGTTTGTGTACTTAATAATAAAATAATACTAATGAAAATACGATACTAATTTGAGAATTTAGATTTAACCCAAAATTACAATTTAGCGAATTGGAAATAATATAGAAAAGAAGAAACAGAGCGATGTTATGAAGGACAATAAATTTACAAGAAAATAAACCTACCCCATAATGTCATGTTCAAAACATACAAATTTTAGTACAAATTCGCCACAAGATTTGAATTCAAATTCTAGGTTTAAAATATAAAGGAGAAACAAAGCAGGAAATAAAATTAGAAAAAGGAAAAAGAGGATAAAAGCACTCGGGCTGAAACCTCCCTGGCTCGGCCCAAGTGGCCCGCGCGCGCTTGAACCCTCCTCCTGGGCGCTGCCTGCTTCCTCACGCCCCCTTCACGTGTGTGGCCGACGAACGGGTCCCACCTGGCGGGTTCATCACCAACATCGCGAAAAGCTTGCTGCCACAACAGACGCGCGCGATTTTGGGAACCGGAGGGGTTTCGTCGCGGTGTGGTTGGGATGTGGGACTCCAACTCGGACCTCGTACCTGGGCACTATAAGAACGGCCTCATTCGATGACCCTCCACCCATAAAACCGAAGTTGGAGCTGGGCGCTGTGAACATGGCGCACCGTGTGCGGTACCGAGGGGGGGACCTGGTGGCTGGGAAACTCCTCACCGGAGGAGGACCTCTACCGCAGGTCCGCGGTGGCGTGTGGGCGATGTGGTGGCTACGCGCGGAAGCCTCAGTTCCGGTTGAATTCCTCACCGGATTCATGTTGGCCGTAGATCTGCTTAGACCGGAAACAACGATGCCGCTGGGCGTTGGACAAGCTCCCTCCACGGCTTCAACGGCCGGTAAGTCGGCTACTTACATACTCACCATGTCATCCTCAGTACGGGTTGTGGCTTCAGTTTGGACGGGGCTGACAATGGCGCCGCCGTCCTTTTGTTTTGCGTCGTCGGGTTGGCACCGGTGGAAGAGAGAGAGGAATAAGGGAAGAAGAAAGACAGGAGCCGTCCATTCGTTGATGGACGGGCGAGATTAGAATGAGGCTATATCAAGCCGGTTTGATGTCTTAGCCCTCAGATCGGGATCCGATGGCTCGAAATCAGTCGCGTCCATTTTTAAATCATAACCTTTGGCCTTCAATCCGACGACTAAATGTGCATACCGGTTTTGTGGCGCCAGATATGATCTGGGCCCTCGGTCTTGATCCAACGGCTGGAAATCACCGATACCCCTTCGCGAGCCATCTTTACATAAGAGACCCTATGGAATTTTGAAATCAACCCGCCATCCATCCTAAGCCAAAACAAATTGCAGCTGAGCCCAGAAAATTATGCTTTCGCCCCTGCATTCCGAGAAAATTATGTGCCTAGTCCAAGATCTTTAGGAAATCAGAAATTAATAAAGAAAATGAATTTTTGGTATAAAAATAAATCTAGGAACTTGCTTAATTCATATTAAATTCATTTTAACTCCAAATTGACCCGTTCCAGTTCCTGTAATTTTGTATTAATATTGTTTATCACCTAGTACCTTTGTTTAACCATGAAACTTGAATTAAAATTGCTCAATTGAATTAACCTATTCTAGGTGCTAAATAATTTCAGAAATTCATAACTCGGTAACCGTAACTCCGAATTTAGTGGTTCTTGTTTCTACGATCTCGTTACGCAGTGTAGAATATTATTACGTAGTTTATTCTCATGTTTGGTGTGATGTTAATTTTGCCTATACATGTTTGTCTGTATTGCTACGACTAGCAGTGAGGACACGTGTCATCTGTAGATCATCCTGGTACCTAGAATCTCAAGTCCCATGCAAGTTGTGCCCTTGATCACTTCTTTTTACCCAGTCATGTTCTTATTAATCATAATGATCTGCATAGGTTAATTTTGATGGGACCCAACATGTTACCCTAGTTTGACTATCTTTATACCTTGTTTACCACTGAATTCTTGGGTAGTACTTGTTATTGCTTATTGTGGTTTTGGGTATGGAGATATACTATTCATGATTACACTTTTTATTATCTATTCATTATTTACTGTTCATGATAAGATCATTATGTTAATGGGAACATGGAGAACCACCCGGGAAAACAGTGCTACCACAAGCGTTTAATGGGACACCCTTGGCTGATTAACTAGGAAAGCTAGTGGATGACTACCTTACCCGAAAGGGGCAAGGGCAGTAGGGGAGTGGTCAGTGTAGGGAGGTTCTTGGTTGATTTTGCTGCGATGGAGGTCAGGCGAGGAATTCCTGCACTAGAGCTTCCTATAAACTGTAGCGGGTTTTCTGAAGCTAGTGGAACTTTGTTATGGCCTCGTAGTGTTACCCTGCCTCGCCTCCTCAGTAGAGGTGTATGAGATTAGTCATCTCTTGGTAGATGGGTAACATGACTTGTGGATAAAGATGCGCAACCTCTGCAGAGTGTAAAACTAGTATACTAGCCGTGCTCACGGTCATGAGCAGCTCGGACACTCACATGATTAATTTATGAAACTAAATTCAAGTTGTCATATGCATTGCATCGCAGGTGATGTTACTTTTGTTCTACTACTTAATTGGGTTGGTATTTACTTATACTTAGTAATTGCTAATAAAATTTTGACCAACTTTAAAAGCAATGCTCAGCTCTAACCATCCTCTTTGGTAAGCCTTACACTTCAGTGAGCTCCCACCTTTGGCGAGTTCATGCACATTATTCCCCACAACTTGTTGAGCTATGAACGTATGTGAGCTCACTCTTGCTGTCTCACACCCCCCACAGGTCAAGAACAGGTACCACAGGATGAGGCACATGGAGGATGCTGCGATGTGTTCGTGAGAGGTCTAGGCCGTCGTCTCCCAGTCAACTTTGGGTTGCTGGACCGTTGTCTCCTTATAATGTAATTAGTTATTTATTTTGTACATAACTCTTATTATATAGTAAAGATGTGACATTCGATCCTGTGCCATGATTCATCATATGTGTGAGACTTGGTCCCAGCACACCTGATGTTTATGTTCGCGCCCGGGTCTTGGTGCCCCGAAACCGGGTGTGAAAGAAGTGGTATCAGAGGAATGTTGATTGTAGGACGAAACCTAGATAGAACTGGACAACCCTTATTTACTTACCTCTGCTACTCTGATTCTTTTCTAAACTTTTCTTAATCTTTTCTCATATATTTCCGCTTTACTCTGATTACTCTTACCTTTTCTTTCAAAAGACAAATGTAGTTTTCACACTTTGAAATCCTGTACCTAAAGTGACTTTTTTATGAATAGGAGACCTACTCTTAGGAACAAAAACAAAACTATTTTTATAGGTATCTATTAACTTGAATGTTTGTTCTTATGATACTTGTTTGATTTGGATCTTTGATTGAGTGTGATGAGTTGTGGAGTAGTGTCCACAATTGCATCTACATATACTTAGGCATAAAAATATATATATATATATATAAGATAACAAATCAAACTTAGATTGTTTGTCATTAAAAATGTATCTACCTTAATAGATCCATCTTATCTTAAAAGACTCTCTCTTATCTTAATAGATCCATCTCATTTTAAAAGAGTCCCTCTTATCTTAATAGATACATCTTATCTTGAAAAGATTTAATCCTTATCCTAATAGATCTAACTGACCTCAAAAGATTCTACCTTGTCCTTATGGATTCATCTTGCCCTAATAAGCATATTTACCCCCACACTAGTAACAACCATGATCTAATCCAAAGTAATTAGATATTATCTAGTCTAATCTAGTTATACCGATCTAATCTAGATCCCATCTACTCTAATATGATCCAATCTAAAGTGGGTTACTTAACGGATTAGTTAATACTAGTGAAATAGATTAGACCCTACTAGCCTGGTATTAACTTAACCTAGTACATTAAACCAACTCAACCAAGAGCAAAAAGAGCTAATCCAACCAACAGTGTCATGATGGATTGCATAATCTGTCTATCACCACCTAACATCAAACAAGATTTTGACCTACATCATGTAGTCCATCTCACCCATAACTACTTCGACCATATGTCCCAATTCTGCTGATATACATTAACCTCGAATTAATGAGCCCAAGATTGGAAAAGGAAAAGATCAACCTCGTCAAGAAAGAAGGGAAGTCCAACTCGATCATCAGAGGCATTACTACCCAACAAAAGTTCTTTCTCACTATAAACTTTCTTACCCCAGGCTATTCTTGGCCTAACCTACCCATCTTTTATAATAAAATGACTATACATATATATATATATACCCATGCCTTCCTAATCACCTACTCATTTGTATCAAAGACTAAAAAAATATACCAACTAGAAACTAAAAGCTACATTACAACCAATCTATCTATAACCTCCTTCTTACAAATCTCGAGGACGAGATATCTGTTAAGGGGGGTAGGATTTGTAATACCCAACTTTAGAAAATAAAGAGAGGAATACAAATTTATGTGTAATGACTTCTCATTCTTAAGAATTATTAGGAAACATGTTTAAAATAAATAATACCTCAATAAAATTAGCATCTTGTTGAGGTTTTGTTTGTTTGTGTACTTAATAATAAAACTAGGTGAGTGCCCGTGCGTTGCAACGGGAACATATAATGTCACGGTAATTTTATGTACAAATATGTGTTATGTTGTTAAAAGAAAAAGTTTCGTAATCTATTTGTGGTTCTAGTGATAAGATGGAGAGCGAGAAAATTCAAGCTATGGAAATACAGAAGATAAGAACTGGTCGAAGGTTACCACGCTTTCAGTTCTGTGGGCATCAGAGAATCAAATTCAAAATTTGCATATCCATGAACTGTTGTTCAATAATGATCGAAACTTGGAATAGATTGAAGAGAAACCTCATCGTATGGTACAACGGTCTGTACCAAAGCATGTATGAAAGAGGACACCGAATATTGCGTAGATTACAATGAGGAACCATTTGATATTTGTTAAGAGAGTAGAGAGAGTCAGAGTCCGACGACGAACCAGACCTGCGAACGGGGCTGCCGTGGATGACTCCAGCTTCTTGCAGGCAGAACCGTCTGAGCTCAGGGCATCGATTAGCACAGGCGTGTTCCTTCAGGATGGTGAGACGTAAGTTGTTAGATCAGATCAGATTAGCACAGGCATGTTCCTACAAGGGGCGGGGGAAGACATAGACACTGAGCTCGCACGCGGGGTAAGAACCACCTGTCAACTATTTCACCGTTGCCGAGCTGTCCGCTAGTGCCCCTCCCCCAGGAGAAGACATTTTTCTTCTCGGAGAGGGCTAGAGTGTGCCTCAATCCGCATGCAACCTGGGAGATTTTCTGTAGCAAACCACATTTTGTTTAAGGAAAAAGTCGGCATTACGCGCTAGCCCTCCCATATATAAGCACGCTGTACCTGATCCTCTGGAAAACTGACTTGTCCAAATAAAGCTAAATAAAGTATAGGCTAACACATGTATACCTTTTGTAAAGTTGAAGTAGTTCGTGCAATATATATTTACATATGTCGATGACATGAGAAAACATTCAGTGTGGTCATTGTGGGAACAACAATATAAAACAATTATTAACAAGCGCAGATTCATCAATCTAACTTAAATACTGGAAACAGTCCTAGAAAATGAGCAGTAAAGTTTTAAAAAAATTGCAAGACTCATGTACTCCTAGCAACAAAGTTCTGGCGAAGTACAACAACTACATGTGAATTTCTCTGGACTCTTCTCTAAATTACTATTATTAGAATGGAATTCAATTCCAATGATCCAAACGGGGCGTTAGAGGAATTGGAATTCACTCGATAAATTAACTTATTTAGTTTGGAATTTGACATTCCACCATTTTTCAAAGTTAATATATAAGTCTATCTCAAATTCATGGGGTGGATGATGAGAAATAATTTTATGCATTATTAGAATTTGTTTCTACTCTGTAACTTACATGACACTCTTCATCTCACTCCTCTATAGTAAAAATGTGGCACATAAATATCTCCGACATCTTGATAATAATAGTATATAAATATATTTTACATAAAAGCGAATTAGCTTAATTGACATATGCCTAAATTACTATTATTAGAATAGAATTCAATTCCAATGATTCAAATGGGACGTTATTAGAATAGAATCCAATTCCAAAGATCCAAACAGACAAGAGTTAAACCCACTCAATTCCTAATCCATATGGATCAGGATTGAAACGAACATGCCCTAATTGATATCTAATTGATATCTTTTGGCTAGGGTGCCATCTTACTCTTCGAAATCACCCACAGCACATTACATGGTGCAGAATGTGAGTTTCCGTTCAATTCAACAGACCATTAAAATGAAAGAGGGGAAAAACTGACTTACACTTGACGGCATTCTTTACCATTTGCTGGTAAGATAGGTGGCGATCACCTAATATCTACACTTAACGGTCATATGCATCAAGATATTACACCCCTAGATTTGTACATCTTTGTACTATACAAAACCGCTCTACCTAAACTACAAAACCAGCGATAACCGCTAAACTGTGCATGGTGTTTCTCAATCCAGTTTTTCGTCAAATTTTGAAATGCTCCTCAAAAGTTGTTTGGAGCAGACGTTTTGTGCCTGAGCTACATACCGCACACGATTTGCTTTCACCCACGCAGGCTCCTAATTGGCAGAAATAAAACCAAGAAACAGCACAAGGGCACTTCAGTTATGAAGAAATCGCAGCAACTGAATAGAAGCAGATAGATACAGAAAATCACCTCAAGCACAAAGTGTGAGAAACCAAACTTGATTAAGAGGAGAGCATGCTCCATTATGAGGATTGCTGCTAGTCCTGGCTCAATCCTCCATTTCCCCTCCTCGTCATACAGACAAACGAGAAGCAAGCAGTTGGTGCATATTGCCATCACAACCAAGAACTGAAAACAAACTTCAGAGTGAATCAGGGCATGCATATTCCGACAACTCACAAGTAGTGAAATTAAAAAGCTCAGCTAGTAAACCTGGAATATGTTCAACCATGCTCCAATTGTAGCTGCAGCACGCGGCTCAGGTGTTTTCAACATGACTAACAACTTCAATGCATCTGCTCTGATTTCAGTAACATTGTTCTGTAGTCCAAGTAGTTCACAACAACATTAACAGAGTTAAATCAAAGCAACAAACACAAGAGAGGCTAAACAACATAGTGAATTAGTGATTTAGTGATAGAGATCCATACCAGAGCTGCAAAGCAGAATATCAATGGAAATGCACAGGCAAACATCATGATCATGCCAAACTGAAGAGCCAGCTCCAGAAAGTCTGTAGTGGATTCAATAATATAGGTATGTGCCCGTGCGTTGCTACGGGAGTTAAAACATTGAACCTGCACTTTATAAAGACAACATCAACGACCACACAAAGTAAACTTAAGAGAATATGTGATGTAGCCAACAAACATCCAATTGATAGGTCCAACCAAACACATTTATAAACCAATCACAACTGTAGAGCTAGTTACTATTAAATTCACGATGACTACACACTACATGTGCTGCCCCCTTAGCCACAATGGATTGTAATGCAAAAACACACTACATCAGTTAAAAAACAAAAATCATTCTACATCCAGTTGTTACAAGCCATTGGTAAAACCCTTGACAGAAGAGAAAGAGCTATTCTCGATGACAAACCAGAGAACACCATAACATGCCCTGAAAATCAAACGAGCCAATTTAGTATAAGATTAAATACCAGAAATAAACAAAAGACACCAAAAGAGCATACTAAAAAGAATATTTTAGCAATCGAAGCTTGACCTATTAATAATAAAACAAACTCAAAACCTACAAACAAACAAGTAATGTGGCCAACCATAAATATCTCATAAGCCTATCGCCAAAGCTTCTTAGAGGTACAATACCAGTTGGCACATGTGATATGGTCTTCTTCTGACACAAGGTTGGTACATGGTAACCTATTTGTTGTATAGATGACAGGACACAACACAACTAAAACAACAAATCACTAAAATTGACGTAGTTCATAAGTGCATATTTCTCCAACACTTTGAACAATGGAAGAGTAATAAGTCCCTCCCACTAATTATAAAATGCAATGAAGGGGTTGAATAATTGTCACCTTCGAACACAGGCCTGGCACATCAAAAAGTCGAGCCTGCTGTGAGAGTGACTACAACAGTAAGATGCAGGGTAACTACGCAAGAGCGTAACCTTCTCATGGCGAGTCCACCGAGAACCTTATAGCAGACGACTCAGCCTGGGCAATAGCGTAGAGCCCACGGTTGTTCACCTCTTCATACAGCTCAACGCCACCCTGTTCAGCGGATTCTTGTGCACTAGAGTTATCACCTTGAGCAATGAGTGAAGTTATCGAATGAGATTTTTATTTCAGACTGCAATGACTGTTTTACACCAAAAGTTGAGGACGCCAATAAAACAACTAGTAATCTTGAGGACCTTACCAGTCCTATGCACCGACCGACCCATGGACAGTGATGATCAAACCGCTCCACAAAGTTATTGCAAAACAGACAACTTCATTAATGCTTGCAGGCTGTCGCGGGCGGGGCAGGGTAGGCATGATCTGCGGAGGTGGAGGCATGGCGTAGCCTGTGGACGCCCTCCTTACATCCTTATAGAGTAGTATAGATAAGTCACAACTATTCATACTTAAAAAAATAAATAAATTTTACATTATCACAAAAAGATTACAAAGTAAAAGAAATAAAATTGATAAAAATGGTATGAACAAATGAACATGGCGTAGAATCTTGTTAATTGCACATGGGAACTATTATGTCAACAGGGAAAACAAGCAATCTGCTTCAGTGAAGAGAAGTTCAGAATCATCAAATTGATCGTTAGTACTATATATATTATCTCGAGCACCCTCAGTTTGTTATATAACTTCAAACTATCCATAATTGCACATGGGAACTGTTCTATCAACAGGAAAAACAAGCAATCTAGCTTTAGTGAACTAAGTAAAGAGAAATCCAGTATCATCAAAATGATCGTTAGTAATATACATAATATCTCGAGCACCCTCAGTTTGTTATATAACTGATGAGGGGAGCACTGATCCGTTTAAGGATTATCCATGAAACCATTATTATTTTGTTTATACTGCTCATACCATGAAGGTGAAAATCTAGCAAAGCTAGAATAAACATAGTTAACAAATAGCACATCACAATCAATTCAATAAAATTGTGCCAAAAAGGCATCATTAGTTCAATGGCATAACTAACCATGACTAAACCCAATGTGGTATGCCCTTGGGAATGTCACCACAAACTCTCCAGGACACTGTACTAACCTGAAACAGTACATATCAGCAAAAAAAATCATAAGATCTGATGTCTGAAAAATATCATGAACATTTGACCCAATGGAAACTCTGGCCATTTCAGAGCTTGTACCTACAGCAGGGCACACCACGGGCTACAAGAACATCTGGAGACATCAATGTTGTCTTCTCCCCAAGCACTGCCAGCGATGCTGCGTAGATTAACAATACAAATTTATGGAACCTGCTAGACCACAACCGAAACATGCAGATGGCGAGCATGAGAAAGGACAAATACCAAGGCGGTCAGGGTTTCCTCCATATCCATGTACACGAATAACTTCCTCTAGCTCTGAGGCTCGGTCCCTAGGGACTGCATACCATGTCTTGGGTGCACCGGTGTGAAAGGAAGTTAACTGGTTTAGTGTAGTGAATGAAAAGCTGGCATATTTAAACTTTCAATCAATACATGACAAAAGTAAAGCAGCACATACAATTACTAAGCACACAATTTTCATTTTCTCTATTTTCTTCAAACATATATAACAGCATACATATAGTCTCTAGGAGGCTGGGACTGTGTAATGCACGTTTCCACATAAGGTTCTATAGAACAAATAGAATAGCAATATTGATGTCATGCACCTTTTTTCTCGAGCATTAATCCAAGTAGCAGTCCAAAATTTCCTGTTGGCTTCCTTAAGAATAGCAAACAAAAATAGCAGGTAAAATGGTAATTCTTTGCAAACATGGTATAAAAGAAGGCAGGGATGGGAGCAAACCTTAGTACCAACAGGAAAGCAGATATCCATAGATCCTCAGGAACATAGCAACAAATCGTTAGTCAAAATGCACGTAAAGTAAATAGCAACATCATCATGCAGGGCAGTCAAACACTGTCTAAATTTCATGCAAAGTAAATAGCAACCCCATACACTTCGTAGTTGTTCTCTTTTCCTTCTAATTTTACAAAACAAGCATACACGATTTCTCAAATAACCTTTCCGAAGAAATCCCAAATAGTATAAAACGATCAATAGTTTTGGGTCAGTCTCGTGTACACAATACAAGAAACCATGCTAAAACTATAGATGTAAGCACAGAAGTCCTTACGGGACTATATACCGACCCATCGAGGAATCCGGCTTACAAGACATTTGTATATTCCTAGCCAAAAGAAGGTTGAGCTAAATGGACAGACCAAAATAGTTTAAGCTCAAACTTCAGCTGACTATTAATTAAAACATAATTTGTATAGTGCTAACAAAGGAAGACAAGATCATTGTCTTATAATTCCTTTTGAGATAAATGCACAATGTTTGACTGTCGGATTCCTCGATGGACAAAAATAGCATGTCCATTCTGCGAGTTTGAACATTGTGTTCTGCTTATAAAACCAGTTGAAGGAGTTCTACACAATACATGGTAGTCAGTTTTACTTGAATTGTTTCATATTAATTTGGTTTATCTCCATTGCTTCTTTCAAATATTTAAATAGATCGTGTATTTGCATCAAACATCTGGCCGAGCAAGGGAAAACGAAAAAAATAGTCCCTTTTGATAATTGTTTTGTTTGTTCTATATTCTCCTTAACAAGTGCTATGTGCCAAGGCAAAATTTAGCTATGTGTTCTCCACATATACTTGTTCTCCGTCAGTGACTACATATACTTGTTCTCCATCAGTGCCTTCTGATTCACTATTATTTGTGTTGTTTAGGTTATTGCTATGCACCACACCTCTTTCCTTAGCTTATTTACTCTACCTGGTATGGTGACCGCCTTAGAATTAATGTGTTAAAAATAATTAGGCACATTCATGTTGAATTCTGACCAGTGTTTATTTCAGCTATGGCAAAACTAATGTGCTACTGAATATATATAAAGGTCACTGAAAATTCTAGAAAATAACAAATTCTTATTCCAGAAGTGTGTTGAACAGAAATGTTACCTTCTCTAATTGTTGATCATACATATGATGTTAAGTAGAAAAAAAACATACACCAAGTATGTCCAACTGTGTTTAGTAAAAACACGGATAGAAGGTGAAGCCCCATGACTCTCAGGTTCCCTGTGTTGTATGAATCAACAGTAGAAGATTATAGTATATCAATTAGAAATTAAACAAATAAGCAATTAGAAACTTACATAACTATCTATTCGAAGTCCCAAGTGCAGTGGCCTCCTCTTGTTCCCAATCCCCTTAATGGAGATGAAGCTACGGGGACGACTTGCCAGCCAGCCTGGCGGACGGTGTTCTCCATGTTACCCTCGGCACACAGATAGGCACGCATGGCCTTGAACGGGCCTGGGAACAACTCGACCACACACAAATAAAAATCCAGGGACACCAGCACATCGTACTACCCAAGTGCAGTTGCCTCCTCTTGATGAAGTGGACAGGGATGAAGTAGTATGTCCAGGCACACCACCACATCGTACCGCAGGAGTGGGCGGGGATGAAGAAGCGGGCGTGGGCGCGCAGAAGAGTATGAGGATGGGGACGGGCCACCAAACGCAGATCTAACCTGACCCAAGTGCGTACAGCGGTGGAGATCACGGGCGAGGATGGTTAAGACACGGCGGCGGAGATCCGGGGCGAGCATGGGCGGGGGCGTGCGGATGAGGATGAGGATGGGGATGGGCCACCAAATGCAGATCTGACCTGACCCAAGTGCGGACGGCGGCGGAGATCACGGGCTTGGGTGGTGAAGACGCGGCGGCGAAGATCGCGGGAGAGCGTGGGCGGGGGCATGACGCGCGTGGTTGACGGGGGCGGGGGCACGGTGTAGTTGTGGACGCCCTCGTTAGGCTCATATAGAATAGTAGAGAATAGGTATATGCTCATGCATTGCTACAAAATCGATATGATAAAATAGAGCAAAAAAATATGCATGTGTTTCCTCAATGTAGATTACTACATTATTCAGAAAACCAATTTGATAAGGGCATGGTACCATGCACGGAAAACAGAATATGTACACACATAATGTGAGTACAATGTTTGGTTGAATATATACAAAATGCACATCAAAATCTGGTAGCCTTCCATGACTACATGTGGGAAGACTAACTGCAATAAAGCACATAAGAATCCAAAAAATGTGTCAAGTACAAAAATAACCAAAACATCAAAGGAGAAAGGCGTCACTATTTTAGAAATAAAACAAAGTCAAGTAGCTAGTACCACCAACAGAATTCGTTCCACAACCTCCCCCTACATAACAGAAGTGACATCAAGTGCATGTTTAAGACTTGTGTAAAGAATCTAAAAAGGTGGGGAGAATATGTGAACAGACACATTTGTGCCAGGAATGCAAACACTTATCCATGGGATTCTTGTTCCTAACATTTGACATTGTAGTGCTTGTCAACCAACAAAACATATTTGCTTATACCAAGTTAACAGAAAACTATACTAAAGTTGGACACCAGAAAAACAACTGTAATTATTCAGAATTGGTAAATAGTGACAAACAAAAGCAAGCAAATGCATAATATGACAGACATAATAGCAAAATGAGTAAATGAATTGTTCCTGACCAAAAAATGAAACACATATTAGGCCTACAGTGCTGCAAATTACATATAAACCATGAAACATCATCATTAGAATAAGTTGTAGATCAAGTTACCCAGATTAGCTTGTACGAACCGAGTGGGATGATTCCCCATCATGTGTTGATCGACGTTAGTGCTTCTGCAAAATCCTCTTCATCTTGTCTCCTTCAGTGCAAGCTTGGACGAGCTACATCCGACCACCATCGTTGTTGTAGTCTGCGAAAATAACCTCTGAGAAGAGCACAAGCAGCAGAAATGTAAGGTACCGAGCTAAAAGAATCCTAGGATTTGAAAACAACCAATAGTGTCTGAAACTGAGCATATGTTAACCAGAGCATATACTATATATGGAGACAGCACATGTTAAAGCTGAAACTGAGGAACTAAGGTTAAAGCGCTGCCTTATTCCAATTAACCAAAATCCTTGCCCTAACCTTATGTCTGCATCAGCAGTTCTTAAGCACAACTTAACACACGAAAAGAGATCTAGGGATTGGGGTTCTTACTGGGGCCTGAGAGCACAACAAGAAGCCCCTAAATTGGATGGGTGTGGGCTAGACGATGCCCCGGGGCCTTCCAATTGCGTGCGGGCAACACCACTGCCAACTTCTCGGTGGAGTCTTCATCGCCCGCCGCCTTCTCCTTGCAATCGCCTGCGGTGGCCATAGGGGGAGCTCGGAGAGGGGCGGCTCTGGCGTCCTTCGATCCGTCGGCGTCGACCTCACGAGCAGGGGAGGCAGCTAGCGAGGATCCGGGCATGGGCGGTCACGCCGGGAGACGACACGGATGGCGAACTTGTCCTGCCCGCTGTTCCCTTTCTTGGAGCTAGAGGAGGAGGGAAAAGGCCACGACCACGCCGCACGGGGGGCGAGCTGGAGCTCCCAACGGTGGAGCTTGAGGCGTCGGGGTAGGTGCTGGCGGCGTGCCGAGGGCTCGACATGTTCTGCCTCGCGAACCACAGCGCGCCCACGGTGCTCTGCAGGCCCATCAGCGAGAGGAGAGGGAGGAGCCACCGCATCGATTCTATGAACCGAGGCCAGATCTAGAGCCAGGAAGCTAGGGTTCGCCAGCTGCCCGCCATGTCCTCCACCGTGTCATGATCGCGTTACGGCGTCGTCCCCAATTCCTCCTGCAGCATGCGCCAACACCAACGCCGCAACGGCTCAAGCCGAAGAACGTCGCGGTCGCAGGCGACGAGGCGGCACCCTCGTATGGCGGCAACAAAGACCGAGGCCGGATTCTTCTCCCCCGCGTGCGGCGGGGCGTGCTACAGGAAGACCGGCGCGCGAGCGCGCCTGGAATCTCGATGAGGAGAGGCCGAGCGTGACGCGATGGGCGTGGGAGTGGAGGTGAGCGACGGTGGCTATTGGATTGGGAGAGTAGAGAAGGGGAACGACGACGGTTGTGCGCGATTGAGGAGAGAACAGCGAAACGGACGGACGAGACGCACGATACTACGGATGGTCCAGATGGATGGGAGGCAGAACGGCAGGCTACCCTTACAGCCTTAATAGGTAGTATAGATAATACTAATGAAAATACGATACTAACTTGAGAATTTAGATTTAACCCAAAATTACAATTTAGGGAATTGGAAATAATATAGAAAAGGAGAAAGAGAGCGATGTTATGAAGGACAAAATAAATTTACAAGAAAATAAACCTACCCCATAATGTCATGTTCAAAACATACAAATTTTAGTACAAATTTGCCACAAGATTTGAATTCAAATTCTAGGTTTAAAATATAAAGGAGAAACAAAGCAGGAAATAAAATTACAAAAAGGAAAAAGAGGATAAAAGCACTCGGGCTGAAACCTCCCTGGCTCGACCCAGCTCGGGTCTTTCTCGGCCCAAGTGGCCCACGCGCGCTTGAACCCTCCTCCTGGGCGCTGCCTGCTTCCTCGCGCCCCCTTCGCGTGTGTGGCCGACAAACGGGTCCCACCTGGCGGGTTCATCACCAACCTCGCGAAAAGCTTGCTGCCACAACAGACGCGTGCGATTTTGGGAACCGGAGGGGTTTCATCGCGGTGTGGTTGGGATGTGGGACTCCAACTCGGACCTCGTACCTAAGCACTATAAGAACGGCCGCATCCGATGACCCTCCACCCATAAAACCAAAGTTGGAGCTGGGCGCTGTGAACATGGCGCGCCGTGTGCAATACCGAGGGGGGGACCTGGTGGTTGAGAAACTCCTCACCGGAGGAAGACCTCTACCGCAGGTCCACGGTGGCGTGTGGGCGATGTGGTGGCTGCGCGCGGAAGCCTCAGTTCCGGTTGAATTCCTCACCGGATTCATGTTGGTCGTAGATCCACTTTGACTGGAAACAACGATGTCGCTGGGCGTTGGACAAGCTCCCTCCACGGCTTCAACGGCCGGTAAGTCAGCTACTTACATACTCACCATGTCATCCTCAGTACGGGTTGCGGCTTCGGTTTGGACGAGGCTGACAATGGCGCCGCCGTCCTTTTGTTTTGCGTCGTCGGGTTGGCACCGGTGGAAGAGAGAGAGGAATAAGGGAAGAAGAAAGACAGGAGCCGTCCATTCGTTGATGGACGGGCGAGATTAGAATGAGGCTATATCAAGCCGGTTTGATGTCTTAGCCCTCAGATCGGGATCCGATGGCTCGAAATCAGTCGCGTCCATTTTTAAATCATAACCTTTGGCCTTCAATCCGACAGCTAAATGCGCATACCGGTTTTGTGTGGCGCCAGATATGATCTGGGCCCTCGGTCTTGATCCAACGGCTGGAAATCACCGATACCCTTCGCGAGCCATCTTTACATAAGAGACCCTATGGAATTTTGAAATCAACCCGTCATCCATCCTAAGCCAATACAAATTGCAGCTGAGCCCAGAAAATTATGCTTTCGCCCCTGCGTTCCGAGAAAATTATGTGCCTAGTCCAGGATCTTTAGGAAATCAGAAATTAATAAAGAAAATGAATTTTTGGTATAAAAATAAATCTAGGAACTTGCTTAATTCATATTAAATTCATTTTAACTCCAAATTGACCCGTTCTAGTTCCTGTAATTTTGTATTAATATTATTTATCACCTACTACCTTTGTTTAACCATGAAACTTGAATTAAAATTGCTCAAATGAATTAACCTATTCTAGGTGCTAAATAATTTCAGAAATTCATAACTCGGTAACCGTAACTCCAAATTTAGTGGTTCTTGTTTCTACGATCTCGTTATGCAGTGTAGAATATTATTACGTAGTTTATTCTCATGTTTGGTGTGATGTTAATTTTGCCTATACATGTTTGTCTGTATTGCTACGACTAGCAGTGAGGACACGTGTCATCTGAAGATCATCCTGGTACCTGGAATCTCAAGTCCTAGGCAAGTTGTGCCCTTGATCACTTCTTTTTACCTAGTCATGTTCTTATTAATCATAATGATCTGCATAGGTTAATTTTGATGGGACCCAACAGGTTACCCTAGTTTGACTATCTTTATACCTTGTTTACCACTGAATTCTTGGATAGTACTTGCTATTGCTTATTGTGGTTTTGGGTATGGAGATACACTATTCATGATTACACTTTTTATTATCTGTTCATTATTTATTGTTCATGATAAGATCATTATGTTAATGGGAACATGGAGAACCACCCAGGAAAACAGTGCTACCACAAGGGTTTAATGGGACGCCCTTAACTGATTAACTAGGAAAGCTAGTGGATGACTACCTTACCCGAAAGGGGCAAGGCCAGTAAGGGAGTGGTCAGTGTAGGGAGGTTCTTGGTTGATTTTGCTGCGATGGCAGTCAGGCGAGGAATTCCTGCACTGGAGCTTCCTATAAATTGTAGCGGGTTTTCTGAAGCTAGTGGAACTTTGTAAAGGCCTCGTAGTGTTACCCTGCCTCGCCTCCTCGGTAGAGGTGTATGAGCTTGGTCGTCTCTTGGTAGATGGGTAACATGACTTGTGGGTAAAGGTGTGCAACCTCTGCAGAGTGTAAAACTGGTATACTAGCCGTGCTCACGGTCATGAGCAGCTCGGACACTCACATGATTAATTTATGGAACTAAATTCAAGTTGTCATATGCAGTGCATCGCAGGTGATGTTACTTTTGTTCTACTACTTAATTGGGTTGGTATTTACTTATACTTAGTAATTGCTAATAAAATTTTGACCAACTTTAAAAGCAATGCTCAGCTCTAACCATCCTCTTTGGTAAGCCTTACACTTCAGTGAGCTCCCACCTTTGGCGAGTTCATGCACATTATTCCCCACAACTTGTTGAGCTATGAACGTATGTGAGCTCACTCTTGCTGTCTCACACCCCCCACAGGTCAAGAACAGGTACCATAGGATGAGGCGCATGGAGGATGCTGCGATGTGTTCGTGAGAGGTCTAGGCCGTCGTCTCCCAGTCAACTTTGGGTTGCTGGACCGTTGTCTCCTTATAATGTAATTAGTTATTTATTTTGTACATAACTCCTATTATATAGTAAAGATGTGACATTCGATCCTGTGTCATGATTCATCATATGTGTGAGACTTGGTCCCAGCACACCTGGTGTTTATGTTCGCGCTCGGGTCTTGGTGCCCCGAAACCGGGTGTGACACCTGGCTGTTCAATTCGGATGTCTTCATGTCTGATGGAATGGGAACTGTTCGGGTGGGTTAGATAAAATAACATCCGGAAAACTACAAGGTAAGACCATGGAGGAGTAGGATAAAACTATCATAGAGGCACATCTGAGGGGGTAAATCTTTTCTTTATAACATGTCATGCATGGGTGCAGACCAACAGGCCGGGCTTATGAGGGCGGACCTCACCGGGTTGGCGTACATGTATCGTTACCTAGTTACAAAAGGGAGAAAAATTCGACCCCTCGGACTTGCTCCTATGGATAGAACTTACAGAGATGCTCTAGTGGTCAGGAAGAGGTACTCCTTCAGTCGTAGCAAGATAGTCACCCCCGGGTCGGCGTATTCCCATCACCTTGAAGGGTCCTTCCTAGCTGGAGGAGCGTTGTGGAGCCCTTCTAGATTTGGTACTTGCCGTAGGACTAGGTCCCGACCCTAGGTTCCCATCTGCATTTGATGACAGAGTCCTCGTCCTCGTGTTGTAGCTGTTTCTGCATGGACTTGTCAGAAGCCTGGACCCGTGGGGAGTCTAGAAGGGTTTCCGGGGGAAGGTAGGCTTCGGCCCCGTAGACTGGGGAGTATGCGGTCCCTCCAGGGGTCCATCTAGTTGTCGCCACCGGAGTGGGAGTCTCCGGCGAAGACATCCTTCAGGTCCCCCTCGGGTGACTGATACCCGAGGTCCCATTCAGCCGCGGCCACCTCGCCGTCGTCGACCCTTTCCTTGCTAGGTCGGCGACGAGGTGGGGAGCCGTCCTTTGAAGACTGCTCGCGCCGCTCGCTGACGCGTTTCGCGAGGTCAATGATCTCGCGACACTCCGTGGCACTGTGGCGACCGTTGGTGTGCACAGGGCATGAGCCGCTGTTACCCCTCTGTGGCCGTGGGCGCTTGTTGCGGTCACCCCGGCCCCCAGTCGCAGCTGCGACGACTAGAGCGGTTGACCGCGGCTTCTCGTGGCCGCAACCCTTCTTTTTCTTCTTACCGTCCCGGGGGACGGCACCCGAGCCACCCGACTGGGCAGCCCCGGTTTATGGGGCCGAGTGGCATGCACGACCCTCGGCGGCTCTGGCGCATTTGTCGGCCAGAGCGAAGAGTGTGGGGACAGTTTCCACGTCATGTGTGGCCAACTTCTCCAACATTTTCTCATCACGTACTCCCTGGCGGAAGGTCGTGATGAAGCATCGGAAATGCGAGGTATAGTACCTTGCACCTTGGTGAAGCGGGAGATGAACGTCCGGAGAGTCTCCCCGGGCTCCTGCCATACTGCGTGGAGGTGGGCCTCCACACCGTGTTGCTGGTAAGCACTAGCGAAGTTCGCAACGAACCGCGCACAGAGCTCTTCCCAGGAGTAGATTGACCCTGGGGCGAGGTTCATGAGCCAAGTCCGGGTAGGTCTAGACGAGGCGACATGAAAATACGTCGCCATCACAGTGGTGTTTCCACCTGCTGCTGTGATAGCGGTGACGTACACCTGCAGGAACTCCGACGGGTTTGACGTTCCGTCGTACTTTTCCAGCAGGTGCGGCCGGAACTTGGATGGCCATGACACCGCGCGGAGATGATCCGCGAGGGCGGCGCAGCCTACGCCGGCCAAGGGGACACCCGCTCGGGACCGGGTGCCCATTGGGGCCTGCGGTGCTACCGCAGCGAAGTCTTGATCCAGGTTGTGACCCTCGATGTTTTGCCGGCGCTCGCGCGCCCTCTCTAAAGAGATCCGGGCGTCCTCTCCCGCACGCCTGCGGTTGAGCTCCGCCCGGAGGTCGTCGGTCTGCGCGCCCCTTACTGAGGGTGAGCGCACAAACGCTGTCGCCTCACGTTGGCGCCGGGATGACCGAGGCTTGGACCTGGTCGAGGTGGAATGCACCATGCCGAGCAGCCAATCGACGTCGTCGCACCACTGCTTCATGGCCCCTGACGAGGCCGTGGAGCTTGGAGGGTGACGCAGCAACTCTCTGGCTGCAGACAGTGCTCCCGGTGCCGTCCTCGACGGAGTCCGAGATGTCTGTGCAGTTGTATGCTGCCATGCAGCGTGCACAGCAGCAGTGCCCGGCACAGGGCGGTTGGGAACCTGTGGTGTGGAAGAAACAGTTTCTTCCTCCACCACAAAATCCACCGAAGTCTCGGCGCGGTGCTCAACGATTTGCACCATCATGCTGAGCGAGAAAACAAGCAAAAACCTAATGCCAAGCCCCTACCTGGCGCGCCAAATGTCGAAGAGGGAATTATCCGGCCGGGTGGCGGAGTGTACCCGCCCAAAATCCTAAGATGAGGAGGGGGCTTAAGCGTTTTGCCTGTTGGTAGGTGAACGATGAACTCAGGAGCACGCGAGGATTTAGAGTGGTTCAGGCCGCCGGAGCGTAATACCCTACTCCACTGTGTGTTGGATTGCTGTGGAAGCTTGAGAGCTGAGAGTCTAAGTCTCTGTTCCCCCTTTCATGTGTCGCTGCATGCCTCCCCTTTTATAACTAAGGGGGGCACGTATAAGGGTACTGAGCCCCGACATGTGGGCCTAGGAACATAACAGATGTAGTACTTGGAGCTACTAATGTTCGTTGTTGGAGCAATCTTCTTGCATCCTGACATCCGAGATCTGCGTAATATCGGTGTGCAGGAGAAGCTTCTCGTATAAGTGATGATGGACACAGTGCACCCCGCAGCATGGGCGCACTGTTTGACAATGGACTGGACAGGCACGCCGCCTGCAGGATGGCCCTGGCGCGCCTGCCAGCGAAGTGGACAGGACACATTAAATGTTGAGGGGGCACATCGTCTGTCAGCAGGGTAGACAGGCGGCGCGTCCTCTCCATAATAAATGCAGAGACCGCGCGGCCCAGAGGCCTTACGTCAGGCTCCGCCCGCTGGCTTACGTCACGGGCAACAAGCCACGTGGCAGCATCGGATCTCCGCCTGAGCGGGGAGCACAAGCGCATAGGATGAAGTCTGGACACGTGTCAGTACCGGACCCTTGCCTAGGCCAGGGTGTCCCCTGTCCCGGGACCTCGCTGTGGGTGGCCCAGACCCCGCTCAAAGGGGTCCGGACCTCACCCAGGGGGTCTGGCTTGCCTGCATGGGAGCCCTGGACTCTACTCGGAGATCCGCGTCGTGAGTACAGGGGTCCAGCGCTTTCTCGAGGAGGTCCGGACTAACCGATGGTATCCTGGAGTATACCACCTTTTCTGGTCACGCGGCGGCCCCGGAGCTGCCCATGCGGAAAGGTTGGGTGTTGTTTACCGCGCGACTAGAGATAGCTGCGCGGGCACCGTGTCTTTAATGTTGTAGTAAGGGGTACCCCTGATTCAGGGTACCGACATATTGATATAAGGAAGACCGTGTCACTCAAGTTCGATCGTTGGATCACTTGAGAGGGGTTGAGTGTAACCCTTGTCTGTTTGGACATCACAATGTGGATGTAGGCAAGCATTTTTAGGTTTGGCCAAACCACGAGATAAAATTGCTTATCTCTTGTGGTTTTACTTTCTTGTGATTTTATCTTTTCCTTAGTTTTCCATAATCACTTGCAATATTTCTCTTAGTCTATTTGACATCTTGAAAGAGCAATCTAGTGAATCACGAACTTGCTTTATTTTTGTAATAACTCGTAACTTTTAGACCAAATTTGTGTTTTATTAGTAGTTATTTTGCAAGATAATATATTTACCCACTTTATGTGCTCTCAAAGTTACAAGTAAATCGAGGACGAAGAAAATCTATAGGTACTTGTGAAAAAGCAAGATATGACGAGTGTCATACCTCGTCATACTGGTCGTTCTGCCCTCTATATGATTATGGATACCGTATGTTATGGATGCTACATGTACCATCGCCACAATAGTTCAGTTAGTTCAATATACTATTCGTTTTAGACCTTTGTTTTTTGTCTAGATTTAAATTGATGACAATAAACCTAGACCCATATATAAAACACATATATCAAATATTATATAAATTTATAAATGTCCTAAAATAAATACTATTTTGAGACGGAGGAAGTAATATTTTTATTTTTTATGGACTACTTTGCTGCAATATTGGGGTTGCTATATTAACTAAATTCTGACTTCCCGTGTACTCACTGGAGCCATAAAAAGAATGTCTTTCTACGTTTAAAACATATCAAATTTTATTAAACTTAACTAGACCTATAAAAAATAGTATAACATTTGTGTATCTATATATTATATATATTTGTTAGGATGTCTCCAGCAAATCATGTATATGATCGTGTAAAACACTGTTTTGCATTGTACACTATATTGTTCACAGTATAAAGTTTGAAATAGAAATATGATAGGAGATAGAATGGGTAAGCTACTAGACCTTGTAAAACATGTCTCTACATACCAAATCATGTATCGTTACATTATACTCCTAATTTAAGAAATAGAAACGGTTAGGAGCCCTTACACTCTAACTATAAATATATTTTACAATTATATTTGGTACTTTATTTTTATGGAGGTTAGTATTTATATATGTTTGGTCAAACTAAAATTGTTGGACTAGTCAAAAATGAGATTTTTTTTTCCAATGGGAGTTAGCCGGATTGATGTTTCTAGATAAGTGGGGCACTTTTCACGTTGCTTCATGCTTAGCTTCTTCCTGATATTTTTCATTCTGCAGATTTACAATTGGCATAGTCAGTGAAAAGGGCTCGCGCTGGGACGCTTGGCTCAAAAGTTGTATACGACAAACAAAATTTCTGAACCACTCCGTTGGAGTACTATATATTGCACGGCTAACTCAATATCTGCGAACACCCCAAAGTAGCGACCAAATCAGCGATGACTGTGTACAGTAAACACAAAATAGATTCCAGGTCAGTGCCACACTTCCAGGACCATAAGAGAAATCTATTGTGTCCGGTTATGGGCCCCTTTGGCAGGGCTCTGACTTCTCAAAAAACGGCTTTAGCTCTGACTCACGAGGTGAAACCACTTCTTTAGATGAGCCAAAGCTATTTAAAAAATTATTTAGCAAAACGGCTTATAGGTTGTTTTTCAGAAAGACCCTTGTATATGTATATCTCTCCTGTACGTGGCTAGAGATTGAAGGCAGGACCAAAAAATAATAATTTGGACTGGTGGGAGAGCTATTGTGCAAAAATGACGTGAGCCGAAACCGGGTGAGCCACTTTTTTGGCTCATACCGTCTAGTTCATTTTGGAAAAGCACTTCACTGGTGAAGCCATTTGAAAAAGAGATGTTTGGCACAACTTTTGCATGAGCCAGAGCCGAAGCTGAAAAATAAGCCCTACCAAAAGGGCCCTATATTAAAGAGAATGAAGAGACTATTTTAGTGATACAACATAGGTAAAATTTTAATAATACAAAAGGACAAGTTTAAGCCTAATCTGAAGCTCTTGTGCAACAAAATGGCACCCATAGTGAAAATCAAGAGCTCATGGATCCTTTTTTTCTAAACAAAATGGAACAGGATGTTGGGTCAGCATTCCTTCGAACAACTAATTCAAACCATTCGAGTATGCCTCAGGTACTGAAACCCTAAATACATTGTAGTGATGATTTAGACTTCTCTCCCCATGCAACATGTAGACTCCACCGAGCGCTCCGGTGACAGGATTGGGGAAAGCATAGAACACGCGCTTGAATCTATGGTGTACAAGTGCCATTGCACACCTTCAGATTAAAATAACACGCAAGTGAGATCAACAATAACAGGAAAAAATATGTGCAAGCTGGATGAAGATTGAACATACATTGTGCATGGTTCCCAAACAAGGTAGATATCAAATCCTGTGCAGAGATATGGTCTGCTGGTTTCAGACAAGTCACCACAGAATGATTCAGATGCCGACGGCTCATTATCCTGATGTTTAAATTTGACCTTGTCAGAAAAAAGAAGGATAAATTGTATGCATTATTGACAGTTTCATGCAACGCTAAGTAAGTAACTGCAAGGAGAAATAATACGAATCAACAAGGCTTACTTTTGTATCTGTCTTTAGCCTTTTTGCTTGTTCATTATCACAATACTTCTCTAGATTGCCATTTGAATCTGTCTTGGTTATTGAAGCCAAAGAAGGGAACATCGTTCTATCCCTCTCAGCAGCATTTTCAATGGCAACCATGGGAGCATGTCTCAGAGGATGCCATGCAAAACAGCCATCACAGGGCAATGGCTTCCGCTCACAAGTCTTTTTTTTCATCCATCCCCAAGGATTTATACATGAGATTTCCATGTTCAAGCTGTCGCATTTAGGAAGAAAGGATCCTGGCAGTGACAAATTGCTGCCATTACCCATCGATTCATTCAAAGAGCAGGTAACATCTGCATTTGCTTCAGAAACCGTGTTCCCTTCAGGCGTATCATGCTTGTGTGTCTGGTCCGTGGCCTTTGCGACTATTTGCATGCTTGATGGGTCAACAATGATTGCAGCATTGCCCGTCTAATACAGTCAGAGAACCAAAGTGGAAATTAGCCCGAAAAAATGGTCAAACAGAAAACAAGCAGCAAGATAAAGAAACAATTGTGTAAATAACAAAGCATGGCAAACAAAGTATGCTTAATAAACAATTCACATTATACGAAGGCAGATTGTGGCTGCTTGACCAAGCTCCAAGCAGTGGTTCTGGCTTCTAGCATCTGGGAGGTGATAAGAAGTGCAATGGGAATGAAGGGCATCGCCTCATTGTCTGTGGCTGGCATTTGGCTGTCATGACTGAGTTGTCAAGTAGGCAGTGTTCCACCAAGATGAGACGAGAAGAGAGAAGAAAGAAACGAGATATACGAGAGCATTGAGCGGCTCACATGTGAATCCACAGGCTAGGTTCATGTAATCAGCACGGAACAAGGGCAAATAGATGTTGATTAGGGGTCCAGTTATCAAGTTTAGGAATTACACAACAAAAAAGCCTTTTAGTTCCAAGCATGTTATGGTAGGCTAGAATTGAAACCCAACCAGAAGGCATAAATCAAGGTTCATGTACGTGGATAGCTATTTTTCACTCGTTCCTATTCAAGGCTAAGTTTTTTAGTATATTCCAAGTTTTTTTTAAATGCCTCTTTCCATGTCAACTTCAAACTTCCCATGCTACTCTTCTTATTACTATAGCGCCTTAGGATCCCACTATGCATTGTGCTTCTGAAGGTTTCCTCTGGACATGTCCAGACTCCAAACCATCTCAACAATGTTGGACAAGCTTTTCTTCACGTATATCTATTCAAACGCAATCCGTTTTGGCCATAACTCTAACACAACCTACACATTTCTATAACACTTATCTGCTAACTATGACATCTTTTTGTAGGCCAATATCCTGCACCAAACAACGTAGCAGGTCCAATCGTCGTCGTATAAAACTTGCATTTTAACTTCTGTGGTATCCTCTTGTCACATAGGATACCATATGTTTGGTGCTACTTCCTCCATCCCACTTCGTCAATATCCCATTTGTATGCAGCATTATTCCTGAATACCAAAAGGGATCCTTCCTGGCACTACTTGACCTTTCAAACTACGTGTAGCAGTGCCAAAGTCACATCTCATGTATTCGGTTTTAGTTCTACTGAGACTAAAACCCTGCTGCTACTTTTTTTTCTCGAACGCGTAGGAGAGCTGCGCATCATTATATTGAGAGGAAAGGTCCAAAATGGACCGAAATACAAAGCCCTGGAGGGCAGAAAAAACAAACACTGGACCTGATCACCAAGATCCTAACACCCTCCTGCTACTGAGTCTAAAACCCTTTGGACTCTAGAGCTGCTACCAAATCTAAAACCCTTTGGACTTTAGAGTCTCCTACCACAATTCTAGTTTTCTATTTACTCCTACCCGACTTTAATAAACTAGCACTATATCGTCCATAAAAAGCATACACCAAGGGATATTCCTTTGTATGTCCCTTGTGACCTCATCTGGTACCAAGACAAAAAAGTAAGGGCTCAAAGTTGACCCTTGATGTAATCCTACTCTAATCGGGAAGTCTTGTGTGTCCTCATCACTTGTTTAAACACTATTCGCAATATTGTTGTATATGTCCTTAATGAGTCCAACACAATGTTTTCAAGTCGGCCGATTAATCATGATTAGTCGCGATTAATCGTCCAAGTCGGTTTGGACCAATCCCGATTAATCGCCCAAGTCGTCTGACTAATCGAGAATAATCGTGATTAATCGCCCTAGTCGGTCAGCCAAAACGACCAGCAAGTTATCCGACTTAAAAACATTGGTCCAACATACTTCATTTTAAACTTTATATTTGTTCAAAACCCACCACATAGCGTTCCGTGTTATTTTGTCACAAGCCTTCTCCAAGTTGATGAACACCATGTGTCCTTCTGCTTCCTATACTACTACATCACTTCTAGCACTTGTCTTATTAAGAAAATTGCTTCCATAGTTGACCTTCAGACATGAAACCAAATTGGTTCAAAGTTTAGGGATATAAAAATGCAAAACATAATAGTTCATAGACCTACTAAATAATACCCCTGAAAAGTTTAAGGGGCACTGGTGCTTTTGATTCACTGTGGTTACCTTTGATAATTGAATAGTAGTCTTCATGCAATTAAATATTGATGGTAATTCCTCCTCTTGAAATCCTCGTACAATATCAAGGCTGTAAGTTAACATTGGAGTCTATGAGAGGAGAAAAAATGCATGAAAACTACTCAGTAAAATTGCAGTACCCACACCTCCAATGAAAACTCAATTTAATCATAAAACGCAGTACATTTTCATCCACAGACAACAGAACTATGTACTATCGTAACTGCCAATTTGATGCAGAAGTTTATTACTTTAATCACATCACATGCTATAAAAAATGTTAGAACCTCGTTAGAGTTTTGGGTCAGTCCTCATGTAATTACCTGCATGCCCCTAGTGTAATGGGCTTGGCCCAACTACTCAGTCTATGTTAATACACTCCCAACCCTGGTTAGGGTTTTCATTTCCCCCAACTTGGTACCAGAGCCAGTTTTCTCTGTCCCCATCATCCCATCCCATAGCCGCCCGGCTCGGCCACCCCCCCCTCCATGAGCTCGCTGGCGGCAACGGGCACTCTGCTCGCGTGGCCCCTCTTAGTTGAACTACGCGCCACCGGAATGGCACAGCCGCGCCGGTCCCTGGATCCGCGTCGGCCCTCCACGTCGATCTCTGCGCCGCCGGATCGCCCCCGTCTTGGCCCACTCGCACCAGACTGGCGCAGCCGCACCGCCCCCTCCACCTGCGCGAGCCAGGAGGGCCCCATATCGAGCACTTTGACCTCGACAGACGCTCGCCCGGCCCGTTGCTCTGCGGTTGCAACAGTTGCTCTTCTTTGCACATGGAACATTTTCTCCAGTAGACTCCACATGGAATAGACTAATTGCTATTTTCAAATGGAATTTCACACATCTTTTACTAAATGTATCTTTGTGTAATATAAGGGCCTGTTTGGTAGGGAAGTTTTTAATACTGTAGTTTGCTCTTCTTTACCAAAGAACATTTTCTGCAGTTTTGAGGATACTATAGTATTGAAAATTGTAGTTTGCAAAATCAAACCAAACACCTCATAGCTTACAATACCTCAGTTTTCTCAAATACCAGGGTATTTCATCAAAACTATAAAAATTCTTTGGTGCCAAACAGGCCCTAATAAGTATTAAGTTTAACTTAAAAAGAATATCTCATAGTATCCTAACACTATGATACGATCCTAGGTACGATACTGCTCAGCAAAGAATGATACTACAAAGCTATGTTTTCAAGTCGTCCGACTAATGACAGGTCAATTTTGGGTGGCCGATCAGAGCAGGCGACCCGATTAGGACACCTGATCGCCTTGGTCGTCCGATTAGTCGACGACTAGCGATGATTAGTCGATCGATCAGAAGAAACTGTCCAACTAGGGTATGGCGCCTGTCAAATTTTCGTGGGCATTTTTTGGCGGGCGGCCCGGCTACGGGGGAGATGAAACGTGAGTTGCCGCCCCCAATAAAACCCATCCCCGACTGCCGACGGTTGTTTCCAAAACATCTCGAATCCCATCGTCTCGATCTCTTGCTTTCTGCTTCTTGTCTCGTCGTTCTCGTTCCACCTCTCCACGGCAAACCGGCGCGCGGCTGCATCCTGATCGCCGGCGGCTCCTGTTCACTGGCGCAGCGGGTCAAGTTCATAGGCGCGAGGCATGAGTTCATCGTCTAGAGGTCATCTTCTGTTCTGTACTTCTGTGCCTCTGTTCATGTTCATATAGAGATTGTTCTGTTCATGATCATGTATGGTCTGATTATGTGTCTTCCATGTAGTTCTAAACCTATCTCTGTTCATGATCGTGTATGGTCTGAAATTATGTGTCTTCCATGTTCATTTAAACCTCTGTTCATGCTAGAGATTGGTATGAAGTCTGAACTCTGATATTGTCAGTCCATCTTGTTCTTCTAAACCTCTGTTCATTACATGTTGATGAATTTCAGTTGGATGAAGATCTTTAGGTCACTAGTACAGTGGTAATAAGTGTTTCTTTGCTGCTTTGAACACCTGCATTACTTTAGGGTCATTGGGACTGTTTTCAGTTGGATGAACAAATATCTTCTCTTAAATCAGTATTGCAGAATTCTTGTCATGTTTACCCTTTATATATACCATATATACTATACACCTGGATGGGCAGGACGACTACCCCTAGGTCGACCAGCTGGTTGCTCGACCAGAACATAGCTACCAAGTATCCCAATCGTAACAACCTTGGACCCTAGAGCTACGCACTACCGGCCAAAGTTAAAGCACAATACCAATCTTGGAACACTAGACAAAGCAACAAGCATATTACAAATGCAACTGCCTATAGAATAACTATGTTCCTCATCCGAATGGCGCCAATGCTGCTAGATAGCTAGTGTTCCAACATCAATTGGGTAGATTTCCTACGACACTAGTTGGGAATTAAAAAACTTCAGATAAATGTTTTGATGGCAACTGAAACTTTATAGCTAGCAATTAGTTCATCTTGGGCTTCAGCGACAGCATTGTTTTATCTATAGACTTACAAATTTGGCCTAGCAAATCTTATATGTTTGAGTGAAATAAACAAAAAAAATATCATTAGAAGATGACAAGATTAATGACTTAAAAATTGTAAGAGTATTGTTAGGGTTTCAGGGTTAGTCCTGTATACCCTTAGTGTAATGGGTTTGGCCCAATTACTCAGCTTATATATATGCTCACCAAACCCGGTTAGGGTTAAGGTTTCCCACATGGTATCAGAGCTAGGTTATTTTCTGCCCACTTCTCTCTCTCCCTCCCACCCAGCCGCCGGCTACCAATTCCAGCCACCGCCCCCATCCCAGTCCTCCCTCCCCCTTCCCAGTCGTCGGTCGCCGCCCCCCTGCAGCCGTCGACTCGCCATGTAGCCCCCTCCCTCCGGCGCTACCTCCCTCTCCCTCGCGCTGGCCGCCGGCGCGGGCCCCCGGCCTGGCGTGGCCACCGCCGAGGCCCTCCCCAGCGTGGCGCCCCTATGCCCCAATGTGCCCCTACCCACCAGCGTCGTCGCCGCCGCGTATGCCACCCTCGGCGCGGCTCTGGGCGTTGCCCCCTCTCGGTGCTACCTGCTTTCTAAATTTGAGAAGAAATGTGATCAGGGTTTTCTTCTTGGATATTCATCAAATAGTAAGGCTTATAGAGTCTTCAACAAAACTCATGGTATTATTGAAAAAACATATGATGTTGAGTTTGATGAAACAAATGAGTCTCAAGATGAGAGTGATAATCTTGATGATGTTGGTGGAACTCAATTGATAAATGCAATGAAAACAATGGCCGTTGGTGAAATAAAGCCAAAAAAAGATGATGATGAAAATAGTGTGGTTGTCATTCCTTCATCTTCAACTCTAAATGAAGAAGATCACCAAAGCCAACAAAATGATGAAACTATGGATACTCATGATCAAGGTACTTCAAGACATTCGGTTCCTCCTAATGCTTCAACTAGCAATTATCAAACGGTATCAAGAATTCATCATTCTATTGTGAAGGATCACCAGGTTGATCAAATTGTGGGTGATATTAGTAAGGGTGTTCAAACTCGCTCTCGCATAGCTTCATTTTGTGAACATTTCTCTTTTGTATCTTGTATGGAACCTAACCGTGTAGATGAAGCTCTACTTGATGTTGATTGGGTGAATGCAATGCATGAAGAATTAAATAACTTCACTCGAAATGAAGTTTGGGAGCTTGTTGAGAGACCAAAAGAACCACAATGTTATTGGTACAAAATGGGTGTTTTGCAACAAGCACAATGAAGATGGTGTAGTAGTAAGAAACAAGGCAAGATTAGTGGCACAAGGATATACTCAAATTGAGGGATTGGATTTTGGGGAGACATTTGCTCCCATGGCAAGATTAGAAGCAATCCGAATTCTTCTTGCTTATGCTTGTGCACATAATATCAAGCTCTACCAAATGTATGTAAAGAGTACCTTTCTAAATGGTAAGATTAGTGAACTAGTGTATGTTGAACAACCTCCCGGTTTTGAGGACCCCAAAAGACCTAACCATGTGTACAAACTTTCTAAAGATCTCTATGGGCTTAAGCAAGCTCCACGCGCTTGGTATGAAAGGCTTAGGGATTTCTTGCTTTCCAAAGACTTTAAAATTGGGAAGGTTGACACTACTCTATTCACTAAAAGAATTGGCAAAGACTTATTTGTTTGTCAAATCTATGTTGATGATATTATTTTTGGATCTACTAATGAATTTTTTTGTGAGGAATTTGAAAAAATGATGTCAAAAGAATTTGAAAAGTCTATGATAGGAGAATTGAGCTTCTTTTTTGGTCTTCAAATCAAACAATTGAAAGATAGAATTTTTATAAGTCAATCAAAATATTTCAAGGACATGCTCAAGAAGTTTGGTTTAGAAAATGCAAAGTCTATCAAGACTCCAATGACAACAAATGGTCATCTAGACTTATATGAAGTAGGTACTATGGTTGATCAAAAACTTTATCGTTCAATAATTGGTAGTTTGCTTTATATTACCGCATCTAGGCCCGATGTTATGTTTAGTGTTTGCTTGTGTGCTCGATTTCAAGCTTCACCTAGAGAGATTCACTTGAAGGCCGCAAAAAGAATTCTAAGATATTTGAACTATACTCCCAATATTGGTCTATGGTATCCCAAATGTGCTCAATTTGAATTAATTGGATATTCGGACTCGGACTATGTTGGGTGCAAAGTTGATAGAAAAAGCACCTCCGGTTGTTGTCAATTTCTTGATGATCTCTTGTTTCATAGTCTTCTAAAAAACAAAATTCGGTTGCTCTCTCTACCGCCGAGGCGAAATATATATCGGCCGGAAATTGTTGTGCTCAACTATTATGGATGAAACAAACTCTATTGGATTATGTGATTATTTTTAAGAATGTGCCTCTCATTTGTGATAATGAGAGTGCGGTAAAATTGGCTACAAATCTGGTCCAACACTCAGGAACTAAGCATATTGATATACGGCATCACTTCTTAAGGGATCATGTTGGAAAGAGAGATATCTCTATTTATTCCATTGGTACGGATGATCAATTAGCCGACATTTTTACAAAGTCATTGGATGAAACGAGATTTTGTACTATAAGAAGTGAAATGAATGTGATCGATCTCTCAAATGTGGCTTGAAGTTGATCGCGCATGTGTAGTATTGCATTTCGGTTCTAAATATGCTCTCTACGCTATTTATTTGGTATTTTTTATGCTTTTTTCATCTTAAATTGATCTAAGTAGTTTGATATGAAAAAATTGCATTACCCAATTTCATAATGGGTATATGCATGCATACTAACCCTTGGATTGGTCGAAATGTCCATATATGAGCACCAATTCGGATTTGAAATTCAAAATCAGAAAGTGTACAGACATTGGAAAACTGAGTATCAGGCCGCGGACCGTCCGCCCATGGACCGCGGACCGTCCGCAGTATCAGGAACTGGACAGTCCGGTTAGCAATGCAGACAGTCTGAATTCATCAGGTCGCGGACCGTCCGCCGCCCCTGCGCGGACCGTCCGCGACAGGCAATAAAAGTCGGGTAGAGGCAGCAGACTTGTTATTTCCGCTCTTTGCAACTCCTCTCTCGCTCTCCACTCGCCAAAAAGTTCTCCTTTGTCGATTGTGCACGGACGGAGAAGGGAAGTTACGCACGGACAGTCCGACAGCTTGTGAAAAGTTCAACCAACATGTCGTCATCACGGTATTTCATAATCTTATGGATTTCATCAAATCTATTCAATTTTGGGATTATTCGGATTTCCTCTCTGATCTAGAATTGAGCAATAGTTTTACAAATCTGATTGGTGGGATTGTTAGTGCTACTCGCTATGAATGTTGTGCAAAAATTTGAATGCATTTGGATGGATATTCTCTGTGGAATCATCAGTGCAACGATTGAGACGACTAGGGTTTTAGGGAGTCGCCCCTGGCCGGTCGCGGACCGTCCGGACCTGTGGCGCGGACAGTCCGGACCCTGACAGAGCAATGCACTTCTTCTCTCTTTGATTGTGGTGATTGGTATCAACTATTCATCTCTGGATGTCTGTCACATTTATTGTAGTGGTTTCGATGGTCTTCGCAAGAAGCTTGCAGGTCGCTTCAAATCAAAGCGCCTTCGTGCAGATGATGCTGACTACACTCCAACTACTGATTTAGAGGCCCAATCTTCAGCTGGGGCACTGAATCTATGGACACAGAAGACATTCCTCATATACATCCTGACTACCCAATTGATATCACAGGATGGACATTTTCAAAGAGGAGGTTTTCTATGGCTGAATACTGCTCAAGGAGAACTGTGATTCAATACACTTTGCCATCTGACACCAATGTTCAATTTTTCCACACTCAGCTCCAATTTGATGTTTTTTGGGGCACATTGATGGATACCAATTTTCATAAACATCAGGTAATTGATTGGTCCTTCATACTGGGACAATCAGTCATGAAGGATCTGATTCCTAAGTTTGAGACATGTGGTCTGTATCAGTTTATGGGGCAGAGAACTGACTTCAGTGAGATGGCAGTCAAGCAATTCCTGGCCACAAAAGAGATAGATATAGAAGAGTAATCCATCACTTGGATGACTGGATTCAAGAGATATTCTGCAACTTTTGCTGATTTTGCTGCTGCCAACAGTCTGAATTATGGCATCATTTCAGCTGGGCTAGATCTCTACACTGAAGATAATTTTGAGAACTTTGTGCAATTCTATGAGCCAGCAAGGCTGGGCATACCTAGGAGGTTTGGAGAGACAGCATGATTGAGGCATCATCCTGCTGTGATCAACAAGATTGCAAGAGACACTATTCTTCCCAAGAGTTAGGATAAGAGCAAAATTCGAGACAAATTTTGGAACATTATCCACCATGTCATGAATGGTGAGGTAATGAATATTGTGCTCTTCATGATGAGGCAGCTCAATGATTTGAAAATAGATAAAAACCAGAACCTAGCCTATGCGCCTTATATTATGGCTCTCATCAAAGCAAAGACAAGATTTGAGAGGCCCTGCGAGATAGTTCATACACCGTTCAGACCTTTTAAGAATGAAATTGGGTTCCTCACCATGCCACTCACTCCCTTCCCAGATGATGAGGAAGACCCTGGTTATGATGCAGCAGCAGCTCATGATGCTGAGGCAGAGCAGATGCCTCCTCCTCCACCTCCTCCTCAGCCTCAGCAGTATTGACAGCCTGGTCCAGGCTACTTTGACCCATATTTTCAAAATATACAGCAAAGGCTTCAGACCCATCTTGATACTCGCTTTGAGGGAATGATGACACATATGGATCAACGTTTGATGTCATGCAATCCAGTTTTGACAGTAACTGGGATGCGCTCAACGCTGAGTATTCTGAATTTCGTGATCACATTCAAACTAATGTCACTGATCCTATCATGACCAGACTTAACAATATGCAGCAGAGTTTTCAGGATAACATGGGAGCTCTGTCTAGTCAATTTGACAACCTCTTTACCAACGACAACATGCATGAGATCAGTCAGAGGCAGCAACAACTCCAGCAAGACTTTGGCCAGTTCTCCTCTCTTTTTGACACCTTCAGCACTCACTACTATAACATGCATCCTCCACCAAGTGATCAGTGAAGCCTCTCCTTTGTGGCAATTGATGCCAAAGGGGGAGAGAAGTGAAGAAAGAGAAGAGCAGTTGTCACATTCAAGGTATTCAGGGGGAATTGGTCTATGTGGACATTGAGACCGTGCATGTGCATGTTTACCATTTTATGTCGCATACATTATTTTATGTCTTATGCACTTGGTACTAGCTACAATCGAGGAGTGATTATAATTGTTGCGTTTACTCTACATATCATCTCTAGTACGCCTCGATAACCATGACTGTAGAAAGGTCTCCATCAAAACTCTGATCTATTATATGTGTTATATTTTCAGCTTCAAATAATCCTGCACACACATAGGGGGAGCTTTTCTTACATTCTAAGTTTTAATTGGGATTTATCTATCTCTCGGACAGAACTTCAAATCAAGATAAGTCCTACGAAACTCATCTCCAAAATCCATCTTATACCTAAGGTATGAGGGAGATTTGGAAAAACTAAACTTCTCTTTAATATATTATGTAGTGTTGTTATCAATTACCAAAAAGGGGGAGATTGTGAATCATCTAGACCCCTTGGTGATGTTTTGGTAATTAATGACAACTGCTTGTGGGCTAACGATTCTTGCAGAAATAAGAATGCAGGGTTGGACCACATAGAACAGGAAATATTGGAGATTCATAAGCATTGGTTGTGGATCAAGTGAAGGCAAAGGTATAACATAGGTTTCGTTTTTGCCGGTTTTGAGGAGTTTAGAGAAGATACTTGACCGGATTGGTAGGCTAGATAGCCGTACTATTAAGAGGGGTCAATGACTTTGATTTGTATAAAACTTAGTGCCTCATAAAGCATCTAGTAGTTGCATTTGCATGAGTACTAACAGCGCTTCAAATTTCATGAGTTAAAAAATCTTTCAAAAGCTTGTTTGAAAAGTGCAAAGTCTTGGATGTGCGGACCGTCCGGATCTTGAGGGCGGACCGTCCGTGATCCACCAGGGGGTCCGAAGTCTGACCACTTCGAACATATCTTGTTCCTTTGCATTGCGGACCGTCCGCAGTCCTGACCAGAGAAGGCTGCTTTCGGGACAGTCCCTGAATTATAGTGCGGATCGTCCGGCTTTGATGGGCGGACAGTCCGCAGGTGCCAAATATGGTTTGGGCAGGGATTGTGTGATTTTTAGGATTTGTACTACGGACTGTCCGGAGGATAAATCCGGACAGTACTGTCTCAGGTCTCGGACCGTCCGGGCTTATAGACGGACGGTCCGCTCGTGTTAACTGCTCTTAGTCAGAGGTCCGGGTGCTTCAAGTTGCCAGGTCGCGGACGGTCCGACCATGGTGGGCGGACTGTCCGAACCTAACTTTTCTGACAACTCTGACAGATTTTAAACGGGAATTATAGTCGTTATGCGTACGGCGGACCGTCCGGCCCTAGGGCGCGGACCGTCCGCGTGTGCGCAGAACTGGTGCTTTTTGCTCATAACGGTTGGAATTTGGTGGGGGAATATAAATATAAGGGTAGCTCGTGTGTGAGACCTCTCTTAGCCATTCTTTGCACACATTGAGCTCATTTGTGATCCTCTAACTCACTCTCTCACACTCTTTGCTTGAGATTGCATTCTAGTGAGAGATTGAGGGTTTCTAGTGCATTTGCATCCTTCGGTGATTCTTGAAGCACTAGGTGGTACACCGAGCAAGCGTCATCGGCTTGTTACTCTTGGAGGTTGCCGCCTCCTAGACGGCTCGGGTGATTCTCTCCGTCGAGCTCTCCAAGAAGATTGTGGAGAAGCCGCGGTGTTGATTGTGAGGGGTTCGCGCCTACCTCGCCGGAGCGGCAAAGGTGATATTAGTGGAATCGAGGTATTGAGTGATTTCTTGTCCACTTGGCTCAAAGATCAAGTCGTGTCTTGATAAAGGAGCAAGTGAGAGCTTGAAGTCCACCTCAACGTGGATTAGGGGTGATCGGCAAATCACCGATACCACGGGATAAAATTCGGTGTCTTTACATTCTTGCATTACTTATTGTCGTGCAAGTGATTAGTGTTTTGCATATTGTTTTTCAAGTATTCAATCACCTTAGTTGATTCTCATAGATTGTTTATTTGTTATCACTAGAGAATTTATTCCTCTTGTTATATTGATTAAATTTCCCTAGTGTTTTTGATTTTATTCAAAATTGTCTATTCACCCCCCTCTAGCCGGTGTCCTAGATCCTACATCCGTGGGGGAGTATAGCCGCTAGATGAAGGGCTTGGCAGACTCCCTCCGTGACCTCAGCGAGCCAGTCGACGACCGCACCTTGGTGTTGAACCTTCTGCGTGGCCTCAGTCCCCGCTACGGCCACCTGAAGGCTCTCATCAAGAGGATCGTCCCTTTCCCACCTTCCATTGTCGTGCGGAACGAGCTTTTCCTCGAAGAGCTCACTATGGCGACTGAGGCACCCGCTCCGGCCCCGACCCTCTACACCACTCCTCCCAGAGGTTAGGCGCTTTCCGGCAGGCTCGTCGTCCTCCGTCGATCGAGGCCCTTGTCCGCCCTTCTCCCACGGTTCATGCGGCTCCTCATCCAGCTTCCACCGCCGACGGAGGTCGTCGCCCCCGCAAGGGCAGCCGCGGCGATGGCGGCTCCACCCGTGGTGGTCCCTCCAGCCGGGGTGGCAGCCAGGCGTGGTTGTCAATCTACAACCCTTAGACCGGGACCATCTCCATGTGGCCGGCCGGGTCAGGCCTCGAGTGCCTCCCGTCCTCCGGCGCCGGCTCTCCTGACTACGCCCCCCTACGACATACCTCCATATGGCGTGCCACCGACGACCCCGGCTCCACCCCAGCTCCCGCCTCCGGGTACCCCCACTGCGACTCCCTAGTCCCCGCTTGCTGGAGGCTAGGACCCCGCCTCCCTCGGCGCTGCCTACAGCACCATGGCGTTGGCCCCACCCTCACCTGACTAGGTCATCGATTCTGGTGCCTGCTACCACACCACCCCCAATACAGGCATGCTAACTCGCTCCTACCCCCCTCATTCCTCTCATCCCACCTCGATCGTCGTTGGAAACGGTTGCCGGTCACCTCAGTAGGTGCCTCGGTTCTCCCTAGGCCGTTCTATCAACGACGCACTGGTGGCCCCACATATCACCCATAATCTCCTGTCTGTGCGTCGGTTCGCCATCGACAATTCATGTTTCATTGAGTTTGACCCCTCTGGTTTTTCTGTGAAGGATCTGGCCACCAGGACCCCTTGTAGGATCTAGGACACCGGCTAGAGGGGGATAAATAGACGGTTTTGACTAAAATCAAAAACACTAGGGAAATTTAATCAATATAACAAGAGGTATAAATTCTCTAGTGATAACAAGTAAACAATCTATGAGAATCAACTAAGGTGATTGAATACTTGAAGAACAATAGGCAAAACACTAATCACTTGCACGGCAATAAGTAATGCAAGAAAGTAAAGACACCGAATTTTACCCCGTGGTATCGGTGATTTGCCGATACCCCTAATCCACGTTGAGGTGGACTTCAAGCTCTCACTTGCTCCTCTATCAAGACATGGCTTGATCTTTAAGCCAAGTGGACAAGAAATCACTCAATACCTCGATTCCACTAATGTCACCTTTGCCGCTCCGGCGAGGTAGGCGCGAACCCCTCACAATCAACACCGTGGCTTCTCCACAATCTTCTTGGAGAGCTGGACGGAGACAATCACCCGAGCCGTGTAGGAGGCGGCAACCTCCAAGAGTAACAAGCCAATGATGCTTGCTCGGTGTACCACCTATTGCCTCAAGAATCACCGATGGATGCAAATGCACTAGGAACACTCAATCTCTCACTAGAATGCAATCTAAAGCAAAGAGTGTGAGAGAGTGAGTTGGAGGATCACAATTGAGCTCAATGTATGCAAGGAATAGCCAAGAAGATCTCACACACGAGCTACCCTTCTATTTATAGTCCCCCACCAAATTCCAACCGTTATGAGCAAAAAGCACCTGTTCTGCGCACACGCGGACGGTCCGCTGTACACATAACAGCTATATTCCCCGTTTGAAATCTGTCAGAGCTGTCAGAAAAGTTAGATCCGGACAGTCCACCCACCATGGCCGGACCGTCCGCGACCTGGCAACTTGAAGCACCCAAACCTCTGACCAAGAGCAGTTAACACAGGCGGACCGTCCGCCTACAAGGCCGGACGGTCCGAGACCTGGAGACAGTACTGTCCGGACTTATCATCCGGACAGTCCGTAGTACAAATCCCAAAAACCACACAGTCCCTGCCCAAACCATATTTGGCACCCGCGGACTGTCCGCCCATCAAAGCCGGACGGTCCGCACTATAATTCAGGGACTATCCCGAAAGCAGTCTTCTCTGGTCAGGACTGCGGACGGTCCGTCCCCAAGGCCTGGACGGTCCGCAGTGCAAAGGAATAGGACATGTCCGAAGTGGTCAGACTTCGGACCCCACTGGTGGATCGCGGACGGTCCGCGCATCCAGGACTTTGCACTTTTCAAACAAGCTTCTGAAAGGATTTTTAACTCATGAAATTTGAAGCGCTGTTAGTCCTCATGCAAATGCAACCACTAGATGCTCTATGAGGCACTAAGTTTTACACAGATCAAAGTCATTAACCCCTCTTAATAGTACGGCTATCTAACCTACTAATCCGGTCAAGTATCTTCTCTAAACTCCTCAAGACCGGCAAAAACGAAACCTATGTTATACCTTTGTCTTCACTTGATCCACAACCAATGCTTATGAATCTCCAAGATTTCCTGTTTTATGTGGTCCAACCTTACATTCTTATTTCTCCAAGAACCGTTAGTCCACAAGCAGTTGTCATTAATTACCAAAACATCACTAAGGGGCCTAGATGATTCACAATCTCCCCCTTTTTGTTAATTGATGACAACACTACATAATATATTAAAGAGAAGTTTTGTTTTTTCAAATCTCCCTCATACCTTAGGTATAAAAAGGATTTTGGAGATGAGTTTCGTAGGACTTATCTTGATTTGAAGTTCTGTCCGAGAGATAGATAAATCCCAATTAAAACTCAGAATGTAAGAAAGGCTCTCCCTATGTGTGTGCAGGATATTTAAGGCTGAAGATATAACACACATAATAGATCGGAGTTTTGATGGAGACCTTCCTACAGTCATGGTTATCGAGGCGTACAAGAGATGATATGTAAAGTAAGCGCAGCAATTATAATCACTCCTCGATTAACTATTCACAGAGTAATTTGAACTAAAAATAGTTCAACCCACAGAATATTACAAATAATTGTCCACAGGCATAAGACATAGAGTTCAAAGTTCAAATAGTAGCCAGTGCCAAGTGCATAAGACATAAAATAATGCATGCGACATAAAATGGTAAACATGCACATGCACGGTCTCAATATCCACATAAACCAACTCCCCCTGAATATGACAACTTCTCTTCTCTTTATTCACTCTCTCCCCCTTTGGCATCAATTCCCACAAAGGAGAGGCTTCACTGATCACTTGGTGGAGGATGCATGTTATAGTAGTGAGTGCTGAAGGTGTCAAAGAGAGAGGAGAACTGTCTAAAGTCTTGCTGGAGTTGTTGCTGCCTCTGACTGATCTCATGCATGCTGTCATTGGTAGAGGTTGTCAAATTGACTAGACAGAGCTCCCATGTTATTCTGAAAACTCTACTGCATATTGTTGAGTCTGGTCATGATAGGATCAGTGACATTAGTTTGAATGTGATCGCGAAATTCAGAATACTCAGTGTTGAGCGCATCCCAGTTACTATCGAAACTAGATTGCATGTCATACAGGCGTTAGTCCATATGTGTCATCATTCCCTGAAAGCGGGTATCAATGTGGGTATGAAGCCCTTGCTGCATATTGTGAAAATATGGGTCAAAGTAGCCTGGACCAGGCTGCCAATACTGCTGAGGCTGAGGAGGAGGTGGAGGAGGCATCTGCTCTGCCTCAGCTTCAGGATCTGCTCCTGCATCATAACCAGGATCTTCCTCATCATCTAGGAAGGGAGTGAGTGGCCTGATGAGAAACCCAATTTCATTCTTGAAGGGTCTAAATGGTGTATGAAGTATCTCACAGGGCCCCTCAAATCTTGTCTTTGCTTTGATGAGAGCCATAATATAAGGCGCATAGGATAAATTCTGGTTTTGTCCATTTTCAGATCATTTAGTTGTCTCATCATGAAGAGCACAATATTAATTACCTCACCATTCATGACATGGTGGATAATGTTACAGAATTTGTCTCGAATTTTGCTCTTATCCCCACTCTTAGGAAGAATTGTCACACCCGGTTTTAGAAGGCAAACCGAATGCGAACCATGTACGTGCTAGGATCAGTTATTCACGTACACAGCAGTTACATAACATGGACATCATCACACAGTGCTCAAAATAGTATTAATAAGGGAAATAGTCGATTACATCATACGTCTGAGACGTCCATATAGTTCTTACAATAAATCAAAGTGCGGAAAAGAAACGTAGATAACGCGGCCTTCACAGGCAGCCGACTGGGGGTTGCCGCTAACCCACACCTAGAACTCGTCGTAGTCTTGGAACTCCTGGAAGTCTCCTTCCACAGCTTCATCTTCGCCTGAGCAGTGGTTGCAATGCTGACAACCTGGGGGGGGGGGGGGTTTGGTGTGTAGAGCAAGGGTGAGTACACATCAACATACTCAGCAAGTATCCTGTTTGGCTGTAGTGGACTAGCTTTATGTGGGGATAAGTCAAGCAGTTGCTTTTAGTTGGTCAGATTATTATTTACTAGTAGAAAGCCAAGTTTTAGCATTAACCCAAGTTATTAACCCGATGTACCCTTTCCAAACGGAAAGAATACCACTTACCAATACCATAATCATAACCAGAACCATCAATCTCATAACCACCTGTACCACAATGTCTCTGATCAAGTACCACTAATCACTGGAGCTCCCTTGGCCGCTCATAACCGTGAGCACGGCTGATATATCAGTTTCATAACACTCTGCAGAGGTTGTGCACTTTACCCACAAGCCGTGATTCCCTCTTGCCTCGGGCCGATCAAACCCTTAAACACTACCAAGGTGAATAGGCAGGGTTTCACTATGTAGCCTTTACAAAGATTCCCCGGGACTGTAGCCACCCGTTAGGTTTCCTAAATGCACCGCACTCCTCCCCAAGGGGCGAACCCAAACTTGGCAGAGCGAGCCGCATACACCGAGCCCCATTGACGGCACGACGGCTAAGTGAACTACATCCCGGATCCTCTAATTATTCAGCTAAGGGCACCCCATTCCACCCTCATGGTTGCACTGTTTTCCCGGGCGGTCATCCATAGAACAGGTCCTTACGGAGAGGCACTCGAGAAACCGCTCGAGTCCCCTTGAAAACCACAAGTATGATCATAAAGAAGAACGGGAAAACAGCGTATCATAGATAACCACATCATGTTCATTGATTAGAGTTGAGCAATAGCATAAAGCTAAACAGTAATAATCCAACCCAGATAGGTAAACAAGGACATGGATAACAAAAGCTAGTCAATCCTTAGGCATAAATGTGTAAGCGGGAGGTGAATTAAATAATGAATAGGACAGAGATAGGTCAAAGGACACTTGCCTCCACCAACCGACTGCTGCTCAGGGGCTTCTCCTGCGAATTCCTCGGGCTCTTCGACCGAATCGTTCTCTATGCGAGCGCAAACATACATACATCCATCCACATATTTAATACAAAAGAACAGTACACCATACAAGATAACAAATAAAGCGAATATGCATCAAGTATGACATTCGATATCGCATTTGTTATGGTTAGAAAGAAACAGGAAAGGGTCTCGCAGGGGGTTAAATCTTATGCACTAATGACACAATTGGTTTTTAACAAAATAATTCTGTTATATATATTTATATATACTAATGGAAACCTAATCACTTTTAGTTGATCAACATTGCACAGGGTAAACAATTAACTACGTGAATCAATAGCATAACGGAATTTTAAATTAAACTTCCTATTTTCCCATAGCATGAACAGTGATTAGCCTACTTAAAATACAGTAATTATAATCACAGAAAGTAAATAAAATAAAATAAAAAATAAATAAAAAAACAGAGGGGGGCGCGGTTGAACCGGCCCTAGGGGCGGTTGAACCGGCCCGGGGGCAGGCGGCCGAGCTGGGGCGGCCGAGCGCGGGGGGCGGCCGAGCTGGGGCCGGGGGCGGCTGAGCCGGGGCCGAGGCCGGCTGAACCGGCCCGGGACAGGGGGGCGCGGCCAGGGGGCCAGGCGGCCGGGGCGCGGGCTAGGGGCGGCTGGCGGCCGGGCGGGGCGCGGCTGGGGGCGGCCAGCGGCCGGGCCAGGGCGGCCAGGGGAGCGGCCGGGGCGGGCCAGCGGCGGCCGGGGCCGGCTGGGCGCGGCCGAGGGCCGGCCAGCGGCGGCCAGGGGCCACGGCGGGGCTGGGGCAGCTGTCGGCGCGGCCAGGGGGCGCGCGGGGGTGGGGAGAGAAGAGGGGAGGGAGGAGAGGGAGGAGGGGGAGGGGGCTCACCGGCGGGGATCGACGGCGAGGGGCGGCCGGCGGCAGGGGGCGGCGCGGCGGCCTAGGGTAGGGGGCAGGGGCGGCGGCGGCTTAGGGCAGGGGTAGGGGCGGCGCTAGGGAGAGAATGAGAGAAAATGAGAGGGAGAGGGAGAGGGTTTGGGGAAAAAGGGGAGGTGGGGGGCGGCTTGGGCCAATTGGGCCCAAGGGGGGGGGGCGCCAGGGGGCGGCTGGGCCGGCCGGGGTCGGCCCAGGGCGCGGGAGAGAGAGAGAAAGGGGAGAGAGAAAGAGAGAGAAAGAAAGATAAAAGATTTTCCGCTTGTTCTCGAAATCCGATCTTTTAGATGAATGCGATTGCACTTTCAAACAACCAAAAATGCAAGGGCGGCATGGTGCATCAAACAACATAAAGTATTTAGGGTTTTTATACATACGGGAATTCCAAACCGAATCCCGCTAAACTTTGAAAAAGGTCAAGGTTTAGCGAGGGGAAAAAGAAAAAGAAAAGGTAACGCCCGAATTTTGGCGAGTAAAGAAAGAAAAAATTCAACTGCAAAAATTCGGGGCGTTACAAACCTATCCCCCTTAAAAGAATCTCGCCCTCGAGATTCAGGGCTGGCTAGCAAAGAGCTCTGGGTACTTAGCCACTAGATCATCTTCACGCTCCCAGGTTGCTTCTTCCTCAGAGTGGTGATTCCATCTGACTTTGCACATTCTAATGGTCTTCCTTCGGGTGACTCTATCTGCAACCTCAAGGATCTGAGCTGGCTTCTCAATATAGGTCAAGTCCTCCTGGACTTCAAGACCTTCCACTGGCAACTGCTCTTCTGGCACACGCAAACACTTCTTCAACTGAGACACATGAAAGACATCATGCACAGCAGACAAATTCTCTGGCAGGCTGAGCTGATAAGCCACTTCTCCACGCTTTGAGAGAATTTGATACGGACCAATGTAGCGGGGTGCTAGCTTGCCTTTGACTCCGAATCTTCTGACTCCTCTGATCGGTGACACTTTCAGATAGACAAAGTCTCCGACTTCAAAACTCAGCTCTCTTCTTCTTGTGTCTGCATAGCTTCGCTGCCTCGATTGCGCTATCTTCAGATTCTCTCGAACCATCTTGATGTTCTCTTCGGCTTCAAGCAAAATATCTGGCCCAAACACCTGCTTCTCTCCAGGCTGATCCCATTGCAACGGAGTTCTGCAACTCCTTCCATACAGCGCTTGAAACGGTGACATCTTCAAACTGGCCTGGTAACTGTTGTTATAGGAAAACTCTGCATAAGGCAATCGCTTGTCCCATCCGGACTGATCTTGCAACGCACAGGCCCTCAACATATCTTCAAGAATTTGATTGGTTCTTTCAGTCTGACCATCTGTCTGCGGGTGATAAGCTGAACTGAAATTCAGATGCGTGCCCAAGGCTTCATGCAACTGCTGCCAGAAATGAGAGGTGAACTGCGTTCCTCTGTCTGACACTATCTTCTTTGGCACACCATGAAGACAAACGATCCGAGACATATACAATTCTGCCAATACTGCACTGTTGTAGTTGGTCTTGACAGGTATGAAGTGGGCTGACTTGGTCAAACGGTCCACTACTACCCAAATGGAATCGTAGCCGGCTCGAGTGCGAGGCAATCCGACTATGAAATCCATGCCAATTTCATCCCATTTCCACTAAGGGATCTGCAACGGTTGCAACAATCCAGCTGGTCTCTGGTGTTCTGCCTTAATTCTTCGACAACTATCGCACATAGCCACATGCTCTGCGATTTCTCTTTTCATTCCGTACCACCAGAATTTCTTCTTCAGATCCTGATACATCTTCTCACTGCCAGGGTGAATCGAATAAGCTGTCTCATGAGCTTCCTTGAGAATCAACTCCCGAATAGACTGGACATTGGGAACACACAAGCGGTCTTTGAACCATACCACACCTTCTGCATCTTCTCGAAAGTCTTTGCCTCTGCCATCTAGAATCAATCGCCGAATCTCACTGATCTTCTCATCATTTTTCTGCGCTTCTTTGATTTCGCGCTCCAAGGTAGGTTCCAATTCAACTGTGACTCCTCGCGAATTGTTCAGAAATCCGAGACTCAACCTGTCAAACTCCTTGGCCAACTCATAAGGCATCGGACGAGCGACCATCAGATTGACTTGACTCTTTCTGCTCAAAGCATCTGCCACTACGTTCGCTTTGCCTGGATGGTAATGAATCTCCAACTCATAGTCTTTGATCAGCTCTAACCATCTTCGTTGCCTCATGTTCAACTCTGACTGAGTGAATATGTACTTCAGACTCTTGTGGTCTGTGTAAACATCGCATTTCTGTCCATACAGATAGTGCCTCCATGTCTTCAGTGCGTGAACCACTGCTGCCAACTCTAGATCATGGATTGGGTAGTTCTTCTCATGAACCTTCAGCTGTCGGGACGAGTAAGCCACAACTCTTCCCTCTTGCATCAACACGCATCCCAAACCTGTGTAACAAGCATCACAATACACAGAGAAGGGCTTGTGCACATCAGGCAAGACTAGGACAGGCGCTGTTGTCAACTTCTCTTTCAGCGCTTCAAAGGCCTCTTGGCATTTCTGGGTCCACTTGAACTCAACCTTGTTGCCTAGCAACGCTGTCATTGGTTTCGCAATCTTCGAAAACCCTTCAATGAATCGCCGATAATATCCGGCCATTCCAATGAAGCTCTTGATTCCTCTAGCATCTGTTGGCGCTTTCCAGTTTAGAATGTCTGCCACTTTCTTCGGATCCACAGCCAATCCTTCTTTGTTGATTATGTGACCCAAGAACAGGACTTCACTGATCCAGAACTCACACTTGCTCAACTTTGCATACAACTGGTGCTCTCGCAATCTCTGCAATACCATCCTCAAATGATCTGCATGCTCTTCTTCACTTTGAGAATAAACCAGAATGTCATCAATGAATACCACCACGAACTTATCAAGATAATCCATGAATACACTGTTCATCAAGTTCATAAAGAACGCTGGTGCATTGGTCAAACCAAAAGACATCACTGTGAACTCATTTAAACCATACTTGGTAATGAATGCCGTCTTCGGAATGTCCGAAGGTCGGATCCTGAGCTGATGATAACCTGACCTCAGATCGATCTTGGAGAACACACTAGCTCCTCTCAACTGGTCGAACAGATCTTCTATTCTGGGCAAAGGATACTTGTTCTTGATCGTGACTTTATTCAAAGCTCGATAATCGATACACATCCTCTTGGTGCCATCTTTCTTCTCCACAAACAAGACAGGGGCGGCCCAAGGCGAGGTGCTTGGCCGGATGTAACCTTTCTCTGACAGCTCATCAATCTGCTTCTTAAGCTCAACCAACTCTGGTCCAGATATTCTGTAAGCTCTCTTAGAGATAGGGGCGGTTCCAGGAAGAAGCTCTATAGCAAATTCAACTTTCCGCTCTGGTGGCATACCCGGTAAATCCTTTGGAAACACATCTGGGAATTCAGACACAACCTTGATACTCTCAATTGGGTCTGCTTCACTGCTATCGACAGCCATCTGATAACAACTTCCTTTCTTTGGCTCAGGCGGGACTAACTCGGTCATCACTTCCTCTCCTAGTGGGGACACCAACTTGATTGTCCTTTTATCACAACTGATAACTGCCTGATACTTATCTAACCAATTCATCCCTAGGATGACATCTATTCCCTGAGTACCCATTACTATAAGGTTGGCGGGAAACGCTATCCCCCTTATTTCCACACTTACATTTAAACAAATGCTATCAGCTCGAATTCTACCACCAGCTGAGTCAATTTGAATAGGGGTTGACATGGTAGTAATTGGAAGATTATGTGCTTCTACCCATGATGCAGTAATGAAAGAATGTGTTGCTCCAGTATCAAATAACACTTCCGCAATATGGGAATCGACTGGGAACATACCTACTGTCATGTCGGGGGTCTCCTGAACTGCTTCAGCCTCCAAGTGGTTCAGTCTTCCATGATTATAGCGCTGCTGAGAGCGGTTGCCTGCTCCAGGCTGAGACACATTCTGCTTTGCTGGGGCATTGGGGCCTGACTGCTGCTGGGCTGCCTTCTTCGGACATTGCATCACCCAATGGCCTTGCTCTCCACAGTGGAAACATGCCCTGTTTCCAACCTGAGCTGGTGCTGCCTGACTGTTCTGCTGATTTGCTGGGGCAGGAAGACGAGGTGTCTGTTGATTCTGCCTCTGAAACTGACCTCCTCCTGACTGATTGCTCTGACGATTCTGGTACTGATGCTGAGGATACTGCCTTTGGAACTGCTGATACTGCTGACGCTGCTGATGCTGCTGAGGTGGACGCTGGTTCTGCCTGAACTGCTGAGGTTGATTGCCTGAGAAACGGGGACGGCTGCTGCTTCCAGGCTGGGGTCCACTGATCTTGCGCTTACGATCTTCCATCTCCTTGCGCTTTCTCTCTGTCATGATTGCTCTGTCAATCAGGTGCTGGAATGTTGGGAAGGTGTGATTCATCAGCTGATACTGCAGAGGGTCAACCAAGCCTCTCAGAAAACGGTATTGTCGCTTGGCGTCGGTGTTGACATCTTCGGGAGCGTAGCGAGACAATTGCAGAAACTTGTCCCGGTACTCACTGACAGACGATGACCCTTGCTTAAGGGCCAGGAACTCCTCCTTCTTCACTGTCATCAGACCTGCAGGCACATGGTACTGACGAAAGCTACCTCTGAATTCTTCCCAGGTGATGGTGTCGGGGTTGGCATGGGTGGCGAGGTAAGACTCCCACCATGATTGGGCTGCTCCTCTCAACAGACGGGGACCATACAGAACTTTCTCCCTGTCATCGCACTGAGCGGTATGCAACTCTCGCTCCACAGTGCGCAGCCAATCTTCAGCATCCATAGGGTCAGAAGAATGAGCAAACGTTGGGGGATGACCTCTCATGAATTCAGCACGCTTGTCTCTGGGCATCTGAGGCTGAGGTGGAGCCTGCTGCTGCTGCTGCTGCTGCTGAATGGCGGCCAGAGTCTGACCGATGGCTTGAACTGCCTGAGTCTGCATCAGAAACATCTGCTCAATCGACATCGGGGGCGGGGGCGGCAGCTGCTGCTGCTGGGGCGCCTCATCTTGCTGACCGGCTCGCTCCTGCTGAGCACGCCTTCCTCCTCTGCGCCTGTTCTCTGACATCTGCAGAACGCAACCACACATCAGAACTGATCTGGCAAATCTTGCAGCATAAGAAAAGAGAATAGAATTCCTCAACAGCACTGAACAGATGAGCATCTTCACTGATCTCCAACACAGGCCACACAGCTTCTCAGAAAAAGAGGAAAGTAGAATAAAGGTTTTCCCAACTATATAACTAACTTTATTAACATAATAGGTAAACCAAAATGCAGGGGATACCCACACTCTGGTGACAATCATTACAAAGATCCAAACCAATCATAGTTCATCATGACAAACATAAATGCACAGGATATAGCAAACTACCCTGTCTAACTAAGACTAACTAAGACCGAGACTAACGCTAAGACTGAAGCTTCTACGTATATATTTCGTATTAATTACAAGATCCAACTCTAACGATCTATGGCTCTAGAGTTATCTTGGTCTTGCAGGCGGGATTGCCATAAGACTGGTGTCCACGCTGAGGTGAGCGGTACGGGTGCTGAGTCCCGACGGGAGCGGGGGAACCACCATCCAGATAACGACGTTCCGCGCGCTCAGCCCGCAGCTGGGCGATCTCAGCACGAGCCCTACTCAGCTCATCTAATGCATGGTCCAGCTCCGTGTTTAGCACGGCGGCTAGGTTGACTGTGCTGCTCAACCTAGGATTGCCCTCACCGACAGGTGAGACAATCACGCCTCCTGTGCTGCCAGATGAACGGCGGGGGTAATACATCAGGTCAAGACCGTCAGCTGCCCCACCGAAAACCGAGCAGTAGTGCGAAAGCGCACGCCGTGCAGCATCTTGCATGGCTGCCTCAGCTGAGTCCCGCTCAGAGATAGAATAGTGCTCTGAACAGGCCTCCGCTCCCTGGAGACTGTTCTCCGGGCAGCGCACCAAGCAAGTTGCCTCCCAGCGATCCGGGTAGACCCCGCGACTATGCTGGTAGACCACACAGCGATACTCGACGGACCAAGTATGCCGGTCAAATGCCCGACGTAGCAGGGTGTCGAGCGCATCGTGGAAGTGACACCCGCGAGCAGCGTCGCGAGTGATGGGTCGAGCAACCCATCCTTCCGGCTCAAGGTTAGCAGAGAAGTCAGTGTCGTGGCTCGAGCTGTCGTCGCCATCTCCGTCGTCTGGGTCTCCTCCAGCAGCTACTCCAGAAGCTGGGGCGCCCAGTGGTGGTGCAGGGGGCGGCTCCAGGGGAAGCACAGGGGAGCAGCTCCTCACAGACTCTATCTCCTGGTGGAGCGAGAAGGAAGAGCTCTGCTGCTCCTGTCGTCGACGCTCCTGCTCCTCACGCAGGCGGTGGTGTAGTCTCTCCAAGTGGCTGGACTGTCCGGCCACGGGACGGCGAAGCGGACGCTCAGCAAGGCGGGAGGGTAAGAAGGGGATGACTGACTTTCGTGCAGTGTGTCTAAGTCGAGCCATCTACAAAAGACATCGCAAGCAAAAGGGGTGAGAATAGAATTAATATGACCAGCAAGTAATGAATCATAAATAAATGAAGGATCAGAATAAAACATAATTTTCAGCAAGGTATAATATGTAGTAGAACATAGGTTTGGTCAGTAGGACCAACTTTTGAAGGGATATCAAAGTCAAGGAAGAGACAGAGGTCTATAGTCCTTAGAACGACCATTCTACTCTAGGTTAGCGGTCCTACAGTCAGCACGGCTTTGATACCACTTATGTCACACCCGGTTTTAGAAGGCAAACCGAATGCGAACCATGTACGTGCCAGGATCAGTTATTCACGTACACAGCAGTTACATAACATGGACATCATCACACAGTGCTCAAAATAGTATTAATAAGGGAAATAGTCGATTACATCATACGTCTGAGACGTCCATATAGTTCTTACAATAAATCAAAGTGCGGAAAAGAAACGTAGATAACGCGGCCTTCACAGGCAGCCGACTGGGGGTTGCCGCTAACCCACACCTAGAACTCGTCGTAGTCTTGGAACTCCTGGAAGTCTCCTTCCACAGCTTCATCTTCGCCTGAGCAGTGGTTGCAATGCTGACAACCTGGGGGGGGGGGGGGTTTGGTGTGTAGAGCAAGGGTGAGTACACATCAACATACTCAGCAAGTATCCTGTTTGGCTGTAGTGGACTAGCTTTATGTGGGGATAAGTCAAGCAGTTGCTTTTAGTTGGTCAGATTATTATTTACTAGTAGAAAGCCAAGTTTTAGCATTAACCCAAGTTATTAACCCGATGTACCCTTTCCAAACGGAAAGAATACCACTTACCAATACCATAATCATAACCAGAACCATCAATCTCATAACCACCTGTACCACAATGTCTCTGATCAAGTACCACTAATCACTGGAGCTCCCTTGGCCGCTCATAACCGTGAGCACGGCTGATATATCAGTTTCATAACACTCTGCAGAGGTTGTGCACTTTACCCACAAGCCGTGATTCCCTCTTGCCTCGGGCCGATCAAACCCTTAAACACTACCAAGGTGAATAGGCAGGGTTTCACTACGTAGCCTTTACAAAGATTCCCCGGGACTGTAGCCACCCGTTAGGTTTCCTAAATGCACCGCACTCCTCCCCAAGGGGCGAACCCAAACTTGGCAGAGCGAGCCGCATACACCGAGCCCCATTGACGGCACGACGGCTAAGTGAACTACATCCCGGATCCTCTAATTATTCAGCTAAGGGCACCCCATTCCACCCTCATGGTTGCACTGTTTTCCCGGGCGGTCATCCATAGAACAGGTCCTTACGGAGAGGCACTCGAGAAACCGCTCGAGTCCCCTTGAAAACCACAAGTATGATCATAAAGAAGAACGGGAAAACAGCGTATCATAGATAACCACATCATGTTCATTGATTAGAGTTGAGCAATAGCATAAAGCTAAACAGTAATAATCCAACCCAGATAGGTAAACAAGGACATGGATAACAAAAGCTAGTCAATCCTTAGGCATAAATGTGTAAGCGGGAGGTGAATTAAATAATGAATAGGACAGAGATAGGTCAAAGGACACTTGCCTCCACCAACCGACTGCTGCTCAGGGGCTTCTCCTGCGAATTCCTCGGGCTCTTCGACCGAATCGTTCTCTATGCGAGCGCAAACATACATACATCCATCCACATATTTAATACAAAAGAACAGTACACCATACAAGATAACAAATAAAGCGAATATGCATCAAGTATGACATTCGATATCGCATTTGTTATGGTTAGAAAGAAACAGGAAAGGGTCTCGCAGGGGGTTAAATCTTATGCACTAATGACACAATTGGTTTTTAACAAAATAATTCTGTTATATATATTTATATATACTAATGGAAACCTAATCACTTTTAGTTGATCAACATTGCACAGGGTAAACAATTAACTACGTGAATCAATAGCATAACGGAATTTTAAATTAAACTTCCTATTTTCCCATAGCATGAACAGTGATTAGCCTACTTAAAATACAGTAATTATAATCACAGAAAGTAAATAAAATAAAATAAAAAATAAATAAAAAAACAGAGGGGGGGGGGCGGTTGAACCGGCCCTAGGGGCGGTTGAACCGGCCCGGGGGCAGGCGGCCGAGCTGGGGCGGCCGAGCGCGGGGGGCGGCCGAGCTGGGGCCGGGGGCGGCTGAGCCGGGGCCGAGGCCGGCTGAACCGGCCCGGGACAGGGGGGCGCGGCCAGGGGGCCAGGCGGCCGGGGCGCGGGCTAGGGGCGGCTGGCGGCCGGGCGGGGCGCGGCTGGGGGCGGCCAGCGGCCGGGCCAGGGCGGCCAGGGGAGCGGCCGGGGCGGGCCAGCGGCGGCCGGGGCCGGCTGGGCGCGGCCGAGGGCCGGCCAGCGGCGGCCAGGGGCCACGGCGGGGCTGGGGCGGCTGCCGGCGTGGCCAGGGGGCGCGCGGGGGTGGGGAGAGAAGAGGGGAGGGAGGAGAGGGAGGAGGGGGAGGGGGCTCACCGGCGGGGATCGACGGCGAGGGGCGGCCGGCGGCAGGGGGCGGCGCGGCGGCCTAGGGTAGGGGGCAGGGGCGGCGGCGGCTTAGGGCAGGGGTAGGGGCGGCGCTAGGGAGAGAATGAGAGAAAATGAGAGGGAGAGGGAGAGGGTTTGGGGAAAAAGGGGAGGTGGGGGCGGCTTGGGCCAATTGGGCCCAAGGGGGGGGGGGCGCCAGGGGGCGGCTGGGCCGGCCGGGGTCGGCCCAGGGCGCGGGAGAGAGAGAGAAAGGGGAGAGAGAAAGAGAGAGAAAGAAAGATAAAAGATTTTCCGCTTGTTCTCGAAATCCGATCTTTTAGATGAATGCGATTGCACTTTCAAACAACCAAAAATGCAAGGGCGGCATGGTGCATCAAACAACATAAAGTATTTAGGGTTTTTATACATACGGGAATTCCAAACCGAATCCCGCTAAACTTTGAAAAAGGTCAAGGTTTAGCGAGGGGAAAAAGAAAAAGAAAAGGTAACGCCCGAATTTTGGCGAGTAAAGAAAGAAAAAATTCAACTGCAAAAATTCGGGGCGTTACAAGAATAGTGACTCTTGCAATCTTGTTGATCACAGCAGGATGATGTCTCACTCCTACTGTCTCTTCAAACCTCCTAGGTATGTCCAGCCTTGCTGGCTCATAAAATTGCACAAAGTCCTCAAAATTATCTTCAGTGTAGAGATCAATCCCAGCTGAAATGATGTCATAATTTAAACTGTTGGCAGCAGCAAAATCAGCAAATGTGGCAGAATATCTCTTGAATCCTGTTATCCAAGTGATGGATTCCTCTTCTATATCAATTTCTGCTATGGCTAGGAATTGCTTGACTGCCATCTCACTAAAATCAGTTCTCTGCCCCATAAACTGATACAGACCACACGTCTCAAACTTAGGAATCGGGTCCTCCATAACTGATTGTCCTAGCATGAAAGTCCAATCAATCATCTGATGTTTGTGAAAGTTGGAATCCATCAATGTGCCCCAAAAAACATCAAATTGGAGCTGAGTGTGTAAGAATTGAACATTTGTGTCAGATAGCAGAGTATATTGATTCACAGTTCTCCTTGAGCAGTATTCAGCCATAGAAAACTTTCTGTTTGGAAATGTCCATCCTGTGATGTCAATTGGATAGTCAGGATGGGTATGAGGAATGTCTTCTGTGTCCATAGATTCACTGCCCCCAGCTGAAGATTGGGCCTCTGAATCAGTGGTTGGAGTGTAGTCAGCATCGTCTGCACGAGGGCGCTTTGATTTTAAGCGACCTGCAAGCTTTTTGCGAAGACCACCAGACCTCTGCAATAAATGTGACGAACATCCATAGATGAATATTTGATACCAATCGCCACAATCATAGAGAAAAGAAGTGCAATGCTCTGTCAGGGTCCGGACTGTCCGCACTAGAAGGCCGGACTGTCCGCGCCACAGGTCCGGACGGTCCGCGCTCACCAGGCGGACGGTCCGCGACCGGCCAGGGACGACGCTCTAGAACCCTAATCGCCTCAATCATTGAAATGTCGATTCCACGGAAAATATCCATCCAAACGCGTTCAAATTTTTGCACAACGTTCATAATGAGTAGCACTAATAATCCCACCAATCAGATTTGTAAAACTATTGCTCAATTCTAGATCAAAGAGGAAATCCGAATAATCCCAAAGTTGAAGAGATTTGATGAAATACATAAGATTATGAAATACCGGGATGATGACATGTTGGTTGAACTTTTCCACAAGCTTGCGGACTGTCCGTGCGCAACTTCTCTTCTCCGTCCACGCACAATCGACGAAAGTGACCTTTTTGGCGAGACTAGAGCGAGAGAGGAGATGCAATGAGCAGAAATGACAAGTTTGTTGCCTCTGCTCGGCTTTACTGCCTGTCGCGGACGGTCCGCGCCCTGATACATTCAGACTGTCTGCACTTCTGACCGGACTGTCCAGTTCCTGATACTGCGGACGGTCCGCGGTCCATGGGCGGACGGTCCACGGCCTGATACTCAGTTTTTCAAATTCTGTCCACTTTCTGATTTTGAATTTCAAATCTGAATTGATTCTCATATATGGACATTTCGACCAATCCAAGGGTTAGTATGCATGCATATACACATTATGTAATTGAGGAATGCAAATTTTCCATATCAAACTACTTAGATCAATTTAAAATGAAAAATTCATCAAAAATACTAAATAAATAGCGTAGAGAGCATATTTAGAGCCGAAATGCAATACTGCACATGTGCGATCAACTTCAAGCCACATTTAAGAGATCGATTACATTCATTTCACTTCTTAGAGTACAAAATCTCGTTTTATCCAATGACTTTGTAAAAATGTCGGCTAATTGATCATCCGTACCAATGTAATAAATAGAGATATCTCCCTTTCCAACATATGCCTTAAGAAGTGATGTTGTATATCAATATGCTTAGTTCTTGAGTGTTGGACTGGATTTGTAGCCAATTTTACCGCACTCTCATTATCACACATGAGAGGCACATTCTTGAAAATAATTCCATAATCCAATAGAGTTAGTTTCATCCATAATAATTGATCACAACAATTTTCGGCTGATATATATTCCGCCTCGGCGGTAGAGAGAGCAACCGAATTTTGTTTTTTTAGAAGACCATGAAATAAGAGATCTACCGAGAAATTGACAACAACCGGAGGTGCTTTTTCTATCAACTTTGCACCCCGCATAGTCCGAATATCCAATTATTTTAAATTGAGCACCTTTGGAATACCATATACCAATATTCGGAGTATACTTCAAATATCTTAGAATTCTTTTTACGGCCTTCAAGTGAATCTCTCTAGGTGAAGCTTGAAATCGAGCACAGATGCAAACACTAAACATAACATCGGGCCTAGATGCGGTAATATAAAGTAAACTACTAATTATTGAACGATAAAGTTTTTGATCAACCATAGTACCTCCTTCATCTAAGTCTAGATGACCATTTATTGCCATAGGAGTCTTGATAGGTTTTGCATTTTCTAAGCCAAATTTTTTAAGCATTTTTTTCAAATATTTTGATTGACTTATAAAAATTCCATCTTTCAATTGTTTGATTTGAAGACCAAGAAAAAAGCTCAATTCTCCTATCATAGACATTTCAAATTCTTTTGACATTATTTCTCCAAATTCCTCACAAAATAATTCATTAGTAGATCCAAAAATAATATTATCAACATAAATTTAACAAACAAATAAGTCTTTGTCAATTCTTTTAGTGAATAGAGTAGTGTCAACCTTCTGAATTTTAAAGTCTTTGGAAAGCAAGAAATCTCTAAGCCTTTCATACCAAGCGCGTGGAGCTTTCTTAAGCCCATAGAGATCTTTAGAAAGCTTGTACACATGGTCAGGTCTTTTGGGGTCCTCAAAACCGGGAGGTTGTTCAACATACACTAGTTCACTAATCTTACCATTTAGAAAGGCACTCTTTACATCCATTTGGTAGAGCTTGATATTATGTGCACAAGCATAAGCAAGAAGAATCCGGATTGCTTCTAATCTTGCCACGGGAGCAAATGTCTCCCCAAAATCCAATCCCTCAATTTGAGTATATCCTTGTGCAACTAATCTTGCCTTGTTTCTTACTACTACACCATCTTTATTGTGTTTGTTGCGAAACACCCATTTTGTACCATTAACATTATGGTTCTTTGGTCTCTCAACAAGCTCCCAAACTTCATTTCGAGTGAAGTTATTTAATTCTTCATGCATTGCATTCACCCAATCAACATCAAGTAGAGCTTCATCTACACGGTTAGGTTCCATATAAGATACAAAAGAGAAATGTTCACAAAATGAAGCTATGCGAGAGCGAGTTTGAACACCCTTACTAATATCACCTACAATTTGATCAACCGGATGATCCTTCACAATAGAATAATGAATTCTTGATACCGTTTGATAATTGCTAGTTGAAGCATTAGGAGGAACCGAATGTCTTGAAGTACCTTGATCATGAGTATCCATAATTTCATCATTTTGTTGGCTTTGGTGATCTTTTTCATTTAGAGTTGAAGATGAAGGAATGACAAGCACACTATTTTCATCATCATCTTCATTTGGCTTTATTTCACCAATGGCCATTGTTTTCATTACATTTTTCAATTAACTTCCACCAACATCATCAAGATTGTCACTTTCACCTTGAGACCCATTTGTTTCATCAAACTCAACATCATATGCTTCTTCAATAATACCATGAGTTTTGTTGAAGACTCTATAAGCCTTACTATTTGATGAATATCCAAGAAGAAAATCTTCATCACATTTCTTCTCAAATTTAGAAAGCCGGCTTCACTTTCTCAAAATATAACATTTGCAACCGAATACCCTAAAATATGAGATATTTGGCTTAATATCAATGAGCAATTCATAGGGAGCTTTCTTCAAAAGCTTGTGACAATATAGTCTATTTGATGAATGACAAGCGGTGTTTATTGCCTCAGCCCAATAAGAATCCGATACATTATATTCCGTTAAGATAGACCTAGCCATATCAATGAGAGTCATATTCTTTCTTTCAACAATACCATTTTGTTCTGGGGTATATTTGGAAGAGAATTCATGTTTAATACTCTTATCATCACAATATTCATCAATTCTTACATTTTTGAATTCCGACCCGTTATCACTTCTAACTTTCTTGATATCAAAATCAAATTGATTTTGAGCCAATATAGCAAAGGACTTGAATATTTCAAACACATTAGATTTATCTCGAAGAAAATAAACCCAAGTGAATCTTGAATAATCATCCACAATCAGAAGACAATAGGAATTACCACCAATACTCACAAATGATGTGGGCCCAAATAAATCCATGTGAAGTAAATCCAAAGGTCGATGAGTGGACATTTGACTTTTATTTAGATGAGTATTTGTCACTTGCTTCCTGGCTTGACAAGAGCTACACAATTTGTTCTTCTCAAACTTCACATCTTTCAAGCCACGAACTAAGTCATGATTGGTTAACCGATTGAGTTGCTTCATTCCAACATGACCAAGTCTTCTATGCCATAACCAACCTAGTGAAGCCTTTGAGAATAAGCAAGTTGTGAGCTTTGCCTCACTAGATGAGAAATCAACAAGATAAATATTTTCATGTTTAAAACCTTTAAACTTAAGATTGCTACCATCAACACTAGAGATAATAACATCATCAACCGTGAAATTGCAACTAAATCCTAAATCACATAATTGAGCTACGGATAGTAAATTAAAATTCAATGACTCAACCAAGAGCACATTTGATATGGAATGATCATTTGAAATAGCAATTTTACACAAACCTTTAACCTTTCCTTTGCGATTATCTCCAAATGTGATACTATCATAATTTAAGCAATCTTCCTCACTCATTTGGGTGAACATTTTCATATCTCCGGTCATGTGTTGAGTGCATCCACTATCTAACACCCAATGATTCCCTTCCGCCTTGTAGTTCACCTACAAAAGGAAATCAATCTCTTTTAGGTACCCAAACTTGTTTGGGTCCTTGAATGTTAGTGACCAAGGTCTTTGGCACCCAAATAGCTTTCTTTTTGTTTCCAACAATTGAAGTACCAACAAATCTAGCATGAACACCTTTTGCATTATGAGAGAGAACATAACAATGCTCAAAACAAGTGTAGGATACATTTTTGAGCTTAGGACAATTTTTCTTAACATGTCCCTTCTTGTGACACTTGTGACACACTTTGTCACATTCTTTCACAAACAATGTTTTTTGCTTTATAAAAGCATTCTTTCCTTTCTTGGGAACATATTCAAGACCCTCACGGTTAAGTGAGCACCGTTGACTTTCCAATATGAAATCCAATTTAGCCTTTCCACCATATGCCTTTTCTAGGTCATGAGTTAGAGCATTTACTCTATCTACTAACACTTCATTCTCAACAATGATCTTTGATTCATCAAGAGCAATATTATCATTCATGAGAGAAATTTTGCATTTATCAATAGTGTTAGTAGGTAGTGGTTCACTTGTAAGACTATCAAGTAAGTCACAAGTGACTCCAACATCTTCAGTGACTACCATAACTTCATGCACAATAAATGATTTTTGAGCATCCGCAAGCTTCTCACAATTTTCTTTTAGATCATTGTGAGAGGTCTTAAGCTCCTCAAAAGACACTTGGAGGTTTTTATACAATTCCTTCAAGGTCTTAAATTTTTCTTTTTCTTTGTGCATGTAGTCATCGGCCTTACCTAACATTCTAACAAGATCATCATATGAATAGCCATCATCATCAACATCATCATCATCATTTATATCATTAATATCGGTGATGATCTTTACCTTAGCTTCTCCCTTTGCCATGAGACAATGAGGGGATGAAAAGAGTGAGGGAGCTTCCTTGATGGCAATTCCGGCATTTAGCTTGCATGAGGTGTCATCATCCGAGCTATCATCCGAGTCCCATTCAACTAGGTAGGCTTTGTCATCTTTCTTTTTGTTGTACAATTTCTTTTTCTTCTTATCACTTTCATCCTTGCCCTTCTTCTTGGTAGGGCAATTCATGGCAATGTGACCGGGTTCCCCACACTCAAAACACTTTCTATCATTGAAAGCATTTCTTCTTGATGTTTGACCTCTTCTAGGTTGACCTCTCTTCATCTTCATGAATTTATTGAATTTCCTTACAAATAGAGTCATATCACCATCACTCTCACTTTCATTTTCTTCATCATTACTATCTTCTTTTTCAATTGCCTTAGAGGCTTTAGCTTTGAGAGCAATTGATTCATTTTTCACTTTCTTTGCCAAACTTAAAGCATCGGCTTGAGACTTCTTGAATATATCTTGAGTAAGAATTTCCCCCAATACTTCGGTTGAAGAAGTTGTAGATAGATCACTCCTTACTAACATTGTCACAATGGTCTCATATTTCTCCGGAAGTGATCTAAGGAACTTATGAGTGAAATCCACATCCGGTACATTAAAACCAAGTCTCTTGATTTCATTCACTATCTCATTTAACCGGTTGAACATATCGGATACACTCTCATCTTCTTTCATAATAAACTGATCAAACTTCCCATTGCACACATATAGCTTGGCACACTTCACAATTGTAGTTCCTTCATGAATTTCCATTAGCTTAATCCAAATCTCATGAGCGGTTGTGAGATTCTTGATGCGATTGAACTCATTTATATCAAGAGCATCATAGAATACATTCATGGCTTGATCATTTGTAAGGATATTCTCATTATCACTAACGGATGGTTCATCTTCTTTTAACACAACAAATCCATCCCTGACAATTGGCCAAATTTTTCCACCCATTGCTCTAAGATGCATTGACATTCTTATTTTCCAATAGTCATAGTTATTTCCATCAAAATGCGGTGGCTTCTCAATGTGCACATTGTTGTTACTAGCCATTTTGTCCTACTCCGGGATGATTAGATTCACAAACAATGGAGTCCTTGGCTCTGATACCACTTGTAGGATCTAGGACACCGGCTAGAGGGGGGTGAATAGACGGTTTTGACTAAAATCAAAAACACTAGGGAAATTTAATCAATATAACAAGAGGTATAAATTCTCTAGTGATAACAAGTAAACAATCTATGAGAAACAACAATATGCAAAACACTAATCACTTGCACGGCAATAAGTAATGCAAGAAAGTAAAGACACCGAATTTTACCCCGTGGTATCGGTGATTTGCCGATCACCCCTAATCCATGTTGAGGTGGACTTCAAGCTCTCACTTGCTCCTCTATTAAGACACGGCTTGATCTTTAAGCCAAGTGGACAAGAAATCACTCAATACCTCGATTCCACTAATGTCACCTTTGCCGCTCCGGTGAGGTAGGCGCGAACCCCTCACAATTAACACTGCGGCTTCTACACAATCTTCTTGGAGAGCTCGACGGAGACAATCACCCGAGCCGTCTAGAAGGCGACAACCTTCAAGAGTAACAAGTCAATGACGCTTGCTCGGTGTACCACGTAGTGCCTCAAGAATCACCGATGGATGCAAATGCACTAGGAACACTCAATCTCTCACTAGAATGCAATCTAAAGCAAAGAGTGTGAGAGAGTGAGTTGGAGGATCACAATTGAGCTCAATGTATGCAAGGAATAGCCAAGAAGATCTCACACACGAGCTACCCTTTTATTTATAGTCCCCTACCAAATTTCAACCGTTATGAGCAAAAAGCACCTGTTCTGCGCACACGCGGACGATCCGCGCCCTAGTGCCGGACGGTCCGCCGTACACATAACGGCTATATTCCTCGTTTGAAATCTGTCATAGCTGTCAGAAAAGTTAGGTCCGGACAGTCCGCCCACCATGGCCGGACCGTCCGCGACCTGGCAACTTGAAGCACCCGGACCTCTGACCAAGAGCAGTTAACACAGGCGGACCGTCCGCCTACAAGGCCGGACGGTCCGAGACCTGGAGATAGTACTGTCCGGACTTATCCTCCGGACAGTCCGTAGTATAAATCCCAAAAACCACACAGTCCCTGCCCAAACCATATTTGGCACCTGCGGACTGTCCGCCCATCAAAGCCGGACGGTCCGCACTATAATTCAGGGACTGTCCTGAAAGAAGTCTTCTCTGGTCAGGACTGCGGACGGTCCGTCCCCAAGGCCCGGACGGTCCGCAGTGCAAAGGAACAGGACATGTCCGAAGTGGTCAGACTTCGGACCCCACTGGTGGATCACGGACGGTCCGCCCTCAAGACCCGGACGGTCCGCGCATCCAAGACTTTGCACTTTTCAAACAAGCTTTTGAAAGGATTTTTAACTCATAAAATTTGAAGCGTTGTTAGTCCTCATGCAAATGCAACCACTAGATGCTCTATGAGGCACTAAGTTTTACACAGATCAAAGTCATTGACCCCTCTTAATAGTACGGCTATCTAACCTACCAATCCGGTCAAGTATCTTCTCTAAACTCCTCAAGACCGGCAAAAATGAAACATATGTTATACCTTTGCCTTCACTTGATCCACAACCAATGCTTATGAATCTTCAAGATTTCCTGTTCTATGTGGTCCAACCCTGCATTCTTATTTCTCCAAGAACCGTTAGTTCACAAGCAGTTGTCATTAATTACCAAAACATCACTAAGGGACCTAGATGATTCACACCCCTCTCGCCCGATGTGACACCGTCGAGCCCCTCTACACGCATCGACCCTCCACCGGCGTGTCTCCACCTCTAGTCCTGGTCTCCACCACCACCTCCACCACTTGGCATCGTCGTCTCGGCCACCCAGGACCTGACGTCATGACCAAGCTTACAAGCGGTATAGATCCTTCATGTAGTAGGGGACATTTTGAGGGCCTCTGTCATGCTTGTCAGTTAGGCCGACATACTCGTCTCCCTTTCACTACTTCTCGGGCTAAGCAGGTTTTTGACCTGTTTCATTGTGATCTCTGGACCTCCCCTGCACTCAGTCTTTCTGGTTATAAACTATTTGATGATTTTGGATGATTTTTCCCATTTTCTTTGGACTTTTCCTCTTCGATTGAAGTCTGATACGTTCACCACCCTCACACACTTCTTCGCTTGGGTCTCCACCCAGATCCGTCGACCAGTCTGTGCCCTGCAGTGTGACAATGGCCGCGAGATCGACAACCACGCCTCCCGTTCTTTCTTTCTCACCAACGACGTCCAGTTGTGTCTCTCATGCCCCTACACCTCTGGCCAGAACGGTCAGGCTGAACGCATGATTCGCACCACCACTAATATGATTTGTTGCCTCCTCTTCCAGGTGTCTCTCCCTGCCAGCTACTGGGCAGAGGCCCTGAACATCGCCACACACCTCCTCAACCATCTTACATCGAAGGCGGTGAGCCATCCCACTCCCCACTGCACCCTGTACGGCACAGCCCCCTCCTACGACCACCTTCGCGTGTTCGGTTGTGCCTGCTATCCTAACACTTCTGCCACCACTCCCCACAAGCTATCCCCTCGCTCCACTCGCTGCGTCTTCCTGGGCTACTCCCCTGACCACAAGGCGTATCGCTGCCTTGACCTCGCCTCCCACTGCATCATCGTCATCTCTCGTCACGTCATCTTCGACGAAGATGTGTTTTCCCTTGCTGGCTCCTCCCCGCCCATCGATCTCGACTCCCTACTTGAGACTGATCCGGTTACCCCTCCACCCTAGGCACCCCGCCTTGCGCCGTTGCCTGCACCATGTGCGGCCTCAACGCCTCCGCTCGCACCTCTTCTCGCGCCACGCGCGGCCCCGTCGACCTTGCCCTACGCCACGCACGGCCTCGTCGACCATGCCTGCGCCACACGCAGCCCCGTTAACTCCTCCCGCGCCATGCGTGGCCTCGTCGACGAGTGCGGCTCACTTCGCTGACCCCGCCCTCGTCAAACATCGCCGCGGGCGCGCCACTCCCACGGCACCCAATGACCCGGGCCCGTCGACGACCATGGCTCGCTTTGCTGAACCTGTCGTCATCTATCACCGCCGCGAACAGGACATGCCTTCGGCCCCCGACATCCCGGCGGCCCGCTCTGAGCCGCCTGTGTACCACCCGGTCGCCATCCACCGCGACCCCACCCACGTCAACCCGATGGTGACTCGACGCGACGTCGGCGTTCTTCGCCCCGTCGATCGGCTAATTCTGGCCGCTGATACGATCGCCACTCCTCCAGACGTCTCCCGGTCCCGTCCTCCGTTCGCACCGCCCTCGCCCACCGACACTGGCGTCGTGCTATGGAGGAGTACGTGGCCCTGCTGGCCAACCACACCTGGGACCTGATGTCGTGTCCACCAGGCACCAACGTCGTCACCGGAAAGTGGCTCTTTTGCCACAAGCTGGCCTCGGACGGCTTCCTCAATCGCTACAAGGCTCGTTGGGCCCTTCGGGGCTTCACCCAACGCCTCGGAGTGGACTACGACGAGACCTTCAACCCCGTCGTCAAGTTTGCCACTGTTCGCGTCGTCCTCTCCCTCGCCCTCTCCTGGGGCTGCGTGATCCATCAGCTCCACATCAAGAATGCCTTCTTCCTCCACGGCACTCTGACGAAGACTGTCTACTACAGCCAGCCCACTAGCTTCGTCGACGCCGCTCGTCCGGATCTTGTCTGTCGGCTGAACCGGTCCCTATACGGACTCAAGCAGGCGCCGCAGGCATGGTACAGTCGCTTCGCCTCCTACTTCGCCTCCATCGGCTTCGTCGAGGCCAAGTCGGACACGTCACTCTTCATCTATCGGCGCGGCGACGACACCATCTACCTCTTGCTCCACGTCAACGATATCGTGCTCACGGCATCCACCACCAACCTACAGCGCACGATCGTCGCTCTTCAGCGGGAGTTCGCGATGAAGAACCTGGAGCCCCTCCACCATTTCCTCGGCATCACCGCTGAACGTCAGTCCTAGGGTCTTTTCCTTCACCAGCGTCAGTACGTCATCAACATCCTGGAGCGGGCTGGCATGCCCGACTGCAAGCCCTGCTCCACGCCTGTCGACACTTAGCGAAGCTCTCTGACGATGAAGGGCCCCTGGTCGCCGACGCGACGTCTTACCGGAGCCTGACCGGCGCGCTCCAATACCTCACTTCTCCAGGCCTGACATCGCCTACGTCGTCCAGCAGGTGTGCCTATCGATGCACACTTCGCGGGAGCCCCACCTCACCGCTCTCAAGCGGATCCTGCGCTACCTCCATGGCTCCCTCGACTATGGCCTCCTCCTTCGACCATCCCCGACGTCGAAGCTCGTGGTCTACACCGACTGGGCCGGCTGCCCCGATACACGTCGGTCCACTTCCGACTATGTCGTGTTCCTGGGCGCCAACCTCATCTTCTGGGCCGCCAAGCAGCAGCCCGTCGTCTCCCGCTCCAGTACGGAGGTCGAGTATCGTGTTGTGGCCAACGGTGTGGCAGAGGCCTCCTGGCTACGCCAGCTTCTCCACGAGCTCCACAGCCCCCTCCAGCGCGCCATCCTCGTCTACTGCGACAATGTCAGCGCGATCTACCTCTCCACCAACCCCGTGCAACATCAGCGCACGAAGCACGTGGAGATCGACCTGCACTTTATCCGCGAGCGGGTCGCCGCCGGTGACGTTTGGATTCTCAGCGTCCCCATAACGCTACAGTTCGCTGACATCTTCATCAAGAGGTTGTCGTTGAGTGTCTTCGCTGATTTTCGATCCAGTCTCAACATCTGTACAGGATAGAGTTGTGACTGCAGCGGTGTTAGAGTATTGTTAGGGTTTCGAGGTTAGTCCCAGTATAATTACCTGTATACCCTCAATGTAATGGGCTTGGCCCAATTACTCAGCTTATATATATGCTCACCCAACCTGGTTAGGGTTAGGGTTTCCCACAAAAATACCATAGCAAATGCATAATGTGACAACCAACAAGGTGTTTGCAGAATGGTGGAGCAGGCCAGGTGGACGCATTGTGATAGTCATGTGAGCACTGGGATTTAACTCCTGCTGCGAGCAACAGAAGATGAGATACACCTGTGGTGCCTTGCCAGCAGGGCAAGTTCTCACTGGAGGCCAGTAGAGGCTAGATGGATAGGTTGTGGTCATGTATGCATCGGAAACAGGTGCAAATGTAACATGGGAAGCTAGTTGTAACAAGTTCTTTTCTTCTTAATAATGCAATGACTTGCACTTCTGCGTGTTCAACAAAAAAAAAGAGCACAATGTGACACGTCGCGAGATCATACTCATGTGCAGGATGGTAAGATGTTGGCCAAAGTTTGCACTGTTTCTCCCACTCCTCTTTTGATGTAGCACAACACCTGGCAACCTAATAAAGACTTTTACTATAGTAAATGTCAATATACGACAAGGGCACAAGATGAGTCTAGCTAGATAATTGCAGTTATTCCAAAGGATTCAAATTTTAATGCATCTGTAGCTGTAAGATACAAAAAGATTAAGAACCTTTTCTCAACAAGCCTAGAACCATCATGCCAGAATCACATATTACCAATTTCAATAAAAAATGACAACATCAAAGCTTCCCAAAGGATGCAGCATTACTTTTGCAGTGAAAGGACTCAGCTGATAAGTATCCACTATCTTTTTTAGATCTTCAGAAAACTGTATGCCACAAGTTTCAGACCCAGTAGAAACACATAGGATTATTGATAACTCAGATTTTCCTGCCAAATATAATATAACATAAAATTAGGGAGAGTTGATACAATTCTGCAACATAATTTTAAGTTAAATAGCCAGCCTAGCTTAAAAAGCGAAGAGTTGCTCAATTTTGGCTCCATGTTATGGTGGTGGTTCTACTTTTCCTGGCTTTAGATTGAAGTTTCTAGCATTACTTGTTACATGGAAGATCTAACTTGAAATATTGCCATTGCTAATTTCTCAGTTTATGTTCCATCTAGAGTCATGGTTTTTATCCTTATTCTTTGAAATTGTTCTGTATCTCTGATGGGCAAAGCAGAGTAGGAGAATGCCTTCAAATAAAAGAACAAAATAATTACTTTTACATGTGCAAACATTTACAATATAAAAATAAATAAATAAAACACCCAGCAGCTTCCAAAAAATGGACCTGAATCCCAGTGAAGAACTCAATAATAATCATGCAGAAGTAAATTTTTATCAGATACAAGGTTATATTCCACTGCAAAATCAATTTATGTATCAATATGCTGGGAAGCATTTCTCCAGCTATGGCATCAGTCTTATTAACATGTGCTTTTCAATAGTGATGGCTGAAAGCAGATGAACTGCTGAATATTGATTGATGATATGAGGGTTAAAGGTTACATATATATAGGGAGGAGATCTGTGTGGTTTATGGAAACAGAACCAATCATGATCTCCTCACATCTCTAGCTATAGAAACATAACCAATCAGGGTCTCTAGCTATAGAAACATAACAATCAGGATCCCCTCATATCTCTACATATCTCTAGCTGTCCTAATCAGAACCAATCAGCAGATGGCTGTCCTTATGTGGCTGATAGGGACAGAGATGGCGCCAGCCTGTAGGGACTGCCTGCATGGCGCAGTCAAGACTGCTAACACCCCCCCGCAGTCGGAGCGTCGAAAGCCTGGACGTTCAGACTGGACCGGAACTCAGTGAACAATGAAGATGGCAGGCCTTTGGTGAAGATGTCGGCGTACTGGGAAGTGGTAGGGACGTGAAGAACACGAATAGTACCAAGAGCAACCCGCTCGCGGACAAAGTGAAGATCAATCTCAATGTGCTTCGTGCGCTGATGCTGAACCGGATTAGAGGACATGTAGACAGTGCTGATGTTGTCACAGTAAACCAATGCAGCGCGCTGCAGAGGAGCATGCAGCTCTAGAAGAAGCCGGCGCAACCAGGTAGCTTCGGCAACAGCGTTAGCGACAGCACGATATTCAGCCTCGGCACTGGAGCGGGAGACAGTGTTCTGTCGCTTGGAAGACCAGGAGATAAGACTGTCTCCTAGGAACACATCGTAGCCCGAGGTAGACTTGCGTGTATCTGGACAACCAGCCCAATCAGCATCAGAGTAGACCACCAACTCAGTTTGCGCAGAGGGGCGAAGTAACAATCCGAGGTGGAGAGTGCCACAAACATAATGAAGAATCCGTTTCAGAGCAGCGAGGTGGGGCTCGCGGGGATCATGCATATGAAGGCAGACCTGCTGAACAGCATAAGCAATATCTGGTCGAGTGAAAGTCAGGTACTGGAGAGCCCCTGCCAAACTGCGAAAATCCGTAGGATCAGTGACTGGAGTACCATCTGTGCCTGAGAGCTTGGGATTTACATCGACAGGAGTGGAGCAAGGCTTGCATTCGGCCATGCCAGCGCGAGTCAGAATGTCAACCATGTACTGCCGCTGAGAGAGGAACATGCCACTCGGAGTGCGCTGAACCTGCATCCCCAAAAAGTGATGAAGCTCGCCGAGATCCTTCATGGAAAACTCCTGCTGAAGAGTTCCAATTGTTAAGGCCCATAAGGCCCATATTGCCTATATGCCTATATATATGCTACAGTACCCGTGGGGGTGATTATCTCGCCTAATCAGGTTAGTCACATGGTATCAGAGGAGGTTAGGGTTAGGGTTTAGTCTAAATCCGGCCCTGATCCACTTTTTTGGGCGCCGTCGCGCCGTCGCTGTGCTGCCAATCGCGGCCAGCATCCTGTCCGCCATCGCTGTCCCCGTCCTCGATCCGCCGCCAGGAGATCCGGCAGCTTCCTGTTCGCCGCCAGGGGCAGTGCGCCATCCGCCGCCGCCAGGGCGGATCTTCCCCATCTCAGCGCCGTCCGCCGCCGGGCAGTGCGCCATCCGCCGCCGCCAGGGCGGATCTTCCCCATCTCAGCGCCGTCCGCCGCCTGGATCTGCCGCCTGGATCCGCCGCCTGGCTGTCCGCGCCAGGGGTGTCCGCCGCCGCCAGGGCTGTCTGCGCCAGGGGTGTCCGTGGGCAGGGCTCCCGCCGCCAGGGCTGTCCGCGCCAGGGGTGTCCGTGGGCAGGGCTCCCTCTGCTGCCAGGGGCAGTGCGCCAGGGGCAGGGCTCCCTCTGCTGCCAGGGGCAGTGCGCCAGGGGCAGATTTCTATCTCTGCCTGCGCCGTTCTACTGCCTGTGACAAGTTCCGCGGATCCCCGTCTGCTGTCGTTGCACGCAGGGCTGCAGATCCGCTGCTCCCACCGGAAATCTGCACCGACCGTGGATCTGCGACGTCGCTGCTCCCAGGGCTTTGGTCTCAGGTTTCCTATTCTCCTTGATTTTGATTCAATTCAATATGACGACAAATGCTATTGTGGTCAATATCACTCTTGATGGTCAAAATTATCCGGAGTGGGCTTTCTGTGTTGAGACTGCACTTCGGGGACATGGATTACTCTTTCATTTGACTGATGCGGCACCCGTTCTTGCTGATGATCGTCGCAATGCTGCTGATATCAAAACATGGCAGCTTAATGATGGTAAAGTGATGGCTGCTATGGTGAACAGCGTCAAACCGTCTATGATTATGAGTTTATCTAAATTCAAAACTGCTAAAGCCATCTGGTCTCATTTGAAAGAGCGTTTTGTTCAGGACAGTGGTGCTTTATTACATACCCTCATGCAGCAGACACATGTTATTGAGCAAAATGATATGAGTATTGATGAGTACTACTCAGCCTTTGATCGTCTGATGAGTGCTTTGACATCAATGGTGCCTGCTTGTACTACTGATCCATGTCCGGCTCATAAGTTTATTGAGAAGTTCTTCACTTACAGATTTGTTATGGGTGTTCGGGCTGAGTTTGATTCCCTTCGTGCTCGTTTACTTCAGGGCTCTGACACTCTCACTATGGCTAAGGCGTTGTCTGATTTACTTGCTGAAGAGACTCGTCTTAATTCTCTGTCCTCTACTGGCGGTAATCCTCACAGTGTGTTGGCTGCTGCCCAGAAACCTAAGAACATTTTTTAAGCCTTGTGATCATTGTGGCAAGACCAATCATCGATCTGAGCTTTGTTTTGTCAAGTTTCCTGAGAAGTTGACTGATTTCCGTGCACGACGTGCTGCTCGTGGTCGTGGTCCAGGACCATCTACTAGAGGCTCAGTTGCTGTTGCTGCCACTTCGTCCGCTTGTACTTCAGAGTCGGCCTGGGTACTTGATTCAGGAGCCTCCTTTCATGTCACATTTGATCAATCAAAGTTGGCTTCTACTACACCGGTCACAGATGGTGCTTCAGTGCAGACAGCTGATGGTACTGTATGCCACATTACTCATAAGGGCTCTCTTTCTGATCCACACTTTACAGTACCCAATATTTTCTTTGTTCCTGAGCTATCTATGGACCTTCTTTCAGTAGGTCAAATTACGGATCATAATTGCTTTGTCGGGTTTGATGACTCATCTTGTTTTGTACAGGACCTTCGCACAGGGGAAGTGATTGGGACTGGCCGTCGCCGTAAAGCCGCTCCTCGCCTCTACATCTTGGACTCTTTGCGACTTCCTTCCTTGGCTACATCTCCAGCGCATGTGCTTCCAGCTACCCTTGCTTCTGTTGCGTCTTTTGCCCAGTGGCATCATCGTCTAGGTCATTTGTGTGGATCTAGATTGTCTACTCTAATAAAGTCAGGTTGCTTAGGTCATACTTCGGTTGAGTCTGATTTTCATTGTAAGGGTTGTCATCTTGGAAAACAAATACAACTTCCATATTTTACTAGTGATTCTCATTCTGTTGAACCCTTTGATTTGGTTCACTCTGATATTTGGGGTCCTGCACCTTTTGTGTCAAAAGGTGGATATAAATACTATGTCATCTTCATTGATGATCATTCTCGCTACACTTGGATTTATTTCATGAAACGCCGCTCTGAGCTGATTTCTATTTATAAAACCTTTGCTCGCATGATTCACACTCAATTTTCCACTCATATTAAAACCTTTCGTTCTGATTCTGGTGGTGAATATTTATCTGATAATTTTCGCCAGTTTTTGACTTCAGAGGGTACTCTTGCTCAGCTTTCTTGCCCTGGTGCTCATGCACAGAACGGTGTGGCTGAACGCAAACACCGTCACATTATAGAAACTGCTCGCACTTTGTTGATATCTTCTTTTGTCCCTTCACACTTTTGGGGTGAAGCAGTTTCTACTGCGGTTTACCTAATCAATAGACAACCGTCATCCAAACTCTCTGGCAAAACACCTGGTGAAGTTCTTTTCGGAACTCCTCCACGATATGACCACCTTCGAGTTTTTGGATGTACGTGTTATGTCCTATTATCACCTCGTGAACGTACTAAATTGACTGCTCAATCTGTTGAGTGTGTTTTTCTTGGATACAGCCCTGAACATAAAGGTTATCGGTGTTATGATGCATCTTCTCGTCGCATGCGTATTTCTCGAGATGTGAGCTTTAATGAAAACCGACCCTTCTTTTACAACTCTTCCACTCATTCTTCTTTTTATTCCACAGAGTCTACCTCCTTCATGAGCCTTCCTCCCATTTCTGAAACTTCATCAATATCACCACCTACTGTTTCTACCCCAGATGTTCTTATTTCCATCACACCACCTTCTACTTCCACACCATCTCAGTCTTACGCTTCCAAACCACCTGTCACTCAGACTTACATTCGTCGTCCTCGCTCTACTCCCACGGCCAGTCCTGATGATGACCCTGTTACTGATACTTGTACTAACAATGATGACTCTCATGTTGTTTTTAATCAGGGGTATCATCTTCGTGACCGTGGCAATATTGCAGCTCCAGAACGTTATGGGTTTCCCTGTGCTGGTGCAGTCATTGCTGAACCATCATCTTATAAAGAGGCTTCTGGTATACCTGAGTGGCAGCTTGCTATGACTGATGAATTAAATGCTCTTCATCGCACATGTACATGGGATGTTGTTCCGTTACCTGCTGATGTTGTACCTATCACGTGCAAATGGGTCTTCAAGGTTAAAACCAAATCTGATGGGTCTATTGAGCGATATAAAGCTCGTCTTGTGGCTAGAGGTTTTCAACAGACCCAGGGTATTGACTATGATGAGACTTTTGCACCTGTGGCCCATCTGACTACTGTCCGAGCTTTACTTGCTGTTGCAGCCTCATCTTCTTGGACTATCTCTCAGATGGATGTCAAAAATGCTTTTCTTCATGGTGATCTACATGAGGTAGTCTATATGCATCCACCTCCTGGGATAGAGGTTCCATCAGGGCATGTATGTCGTCTCCGTCGAGCCTTGTATGGTCTCAAACAAGCCCCTCGTGCTTGGTTTGAGAGATTTGTTTCTGTCATCAAGGCTTGTGGTTTCTATTCCAGTGATCATGATCCTGCATTGTTCATTCATGTTTCTTCACGAGGACGCACGTTGCTATTACTATATGTTGATGACATGTTGATTACAGGAGATGATCCAGACCATATTGCTCATGTGAAGGCGTATCTGAGTAAGGAATTTCAAATGTCTGACTTGGGGGCCCTCAGTTATTTCTTGGGTATTGAGGTTTTGCAGACTCAAAATGGTACTTATCTTTCTCAGGCCAAGTACATACAAGACCTTCTTGATCGTTCTGGTCTTACTGATACTCGCACTGTTGCCACGCCTATGGATCTTCACTTATCTCTTCGTCCGACTGATGGGACACCGTTAGAGGATCCATCTCGATATAGACATCTTGTTGGCAGCTTAGTTTATCTTACTGTCACTAGGCCAGATATTGCTCATGCGGTTCACATCTTGAGTCAGTTTGTCTCTGCTCCTACATCAGTTCATTACGGGCACTTACTTCGTGTGCTTAGATATTTAAGGGGGACAAAAACACAATGTTTATTTTATGACTCAAACTCCCCACTTCAGCTTCATGCTTACTCTGATGCTACCTGGGCCAGTGATCCTACAGATCGTCGTTCCACCACTGGTTACTGTATTCTTCTTGGATCATCCCCTGTTGCTTGGAAATCCAAGAAGCAAGCCGCAGTATCTAGATCTAGTACTGAAGCAGAACTTCGAGCCCTGGCTACTACTACTGCTGAGATTATCTGGATTCGTTGGCTCTTGGCTGATCTAGGCGTTTCTTGTGACTCGCCTACACTTCTTCGCTGTGACAACACTGGAGCTATACAAATTTGTCATGATCCAGTGAAGCGTGAACTCACAAAACACATTGGTGTTGATGTCTCATTCACTAGATCTCATTGTCATCAGAAGACCATTGATCTTCAATATGTGCCCTCAGAATTACAGCTTGCGGATTTCTTCACAAAAGCACAAACTAGGGCACAACATCAGTTTCATCTAATCAAACTCAATGCTTCAAATCCTCCACTTCCGCCTTGAGTTTGACAGGGGGTGTTAAGGCCCATAAGGCCCATATTGCCTATATGCCTATATATATGCTACAGTACCCGTGGGGGTGATTATCTCGCCTAATCAGGTTAGTCACACCAATGATGCGCCGTAGGAGGGCTGTGGATGAGGCTGTGAGCACAATGTCATCAACATAGAGCAGGAGATACACCAAGTCAGTGCCGCGACAGTAGACAAACAGAGATGTGTCAGATTTAGCCTCCACAAAACCAAGTGAGAGCAGAAACGAGGCAAACCGGCTGTACCAGGCGCGGGGCGCCTGTTTGAGACCATATAAAGAACGATTCAACCGGCATACGAAGTCGGGGTGAGCTGAATCTGTAAAACCAGAAGGCTGGGAGCAATATACTGTTTCTGACAGAGTGCCATGAAGAAATGCATTCTTGACGTCGAGCTGATGAACAGGCCAGTTGCGAGACAGTGCAAGAGTCAACACAGTGCGCACTGTAGCAGGCTTCACAACCGGACTGAAGGTCTCGTCAAAATCAATGCCAGGACGCTGTGAGAAACCTCGAAGAACCCAACGAGCCTTGTACCTCTCAAGAGAACCATCAGCATGGAACTTGTGCTTGAAAACCCACTTGCCGGAGACAATATTGGCAGCCGGAGGACGAGGAACAAGATCCCAAGTGTTGTTCCCCAAGAGAGCCGAGAACTCCTCTTCCATGGCCTGGCGCCAGTGAGGATCAGCAAGAGCAGCTCGATAGGTCCGTGGCACAGGTGAGAGTTGTGCTGCGTGAAATAGAGCTGGCTGTCGAAACCCCAGTTTTGCTCGAGTAGTCATGCGGTGATGGTTGACGACTGGGGGAACAGGAACAGCGCCGGGTGGGAGCTGAGATGCGGCTGCTGAAGGCGAAGAAGCAGCAACAGGCGTCGGTGCAGCGGGTGCAGCAACGGGCGTTGTTGCAGCGGGCGCCTGCGGTGAAGGAGTAGCATCAGCAGTCGGAGCTGGCGCAGAACGACGAGTGTAGACGAATCCGTCGAAGCATCGAGGGCCGGGACCCGGCTGGGTATCCGGGGCGCGGTCGGCAACGACTGCAGGTGCAGCGTCGTTTGTCCGGGCGGAGCCAGGATCAGGTGTAGGTGCGGCGGTAGGCAGGGGCAGCAGCTGGTCGTTGGAGCACGGACTGCTGACTGCTGCTACAGGGGCCGCACGTGGCTGTTATACCTGCAGGAAGGAGACAGATACGTGCTGATCCAATAGGAGCAGGCACGGCAGGGTGAGAATCTAAGAGAAACTCGAAATCCTCGGCAGTGGGTGTGGATGACTGTTCGGCAAAGGGAAAAGAAGTCTCATCAAAGACTACGTGTCGAGATATGATGATCTTGTTGGAGTGAATATCGAGGCATCGATATCCTTTGTGATGATCAGAATAACCAAGGAAGACACACAAAACAGAACGAGGAGCAAGTTTGTGGGGGGAAGTGGCTAACAAGTTAGGATAGCATTTGCAACCAAAGACACGAAGATGGTCATAGACTGGAGCTGTACCGAAGAGGGCTTGGTGAGGGGTGGAAAAACGAAGTGTCTTGGTTGGCAAAATGTTGAGAAGACGAGTAGTGGTGTTGAGTGCCTCAGCCCAGTAAGACGGGGGAATGCTGGCCTGAAAAAGAAGGGAGCGAACAACGTCATTAATGGTGCGAATGATGCGTTCGGCTTTGCCGTTCTGAGGCGAAGTATAGGGGCATGACATCCGGAGATGGACACCATTGGTGAGGAAGAAAGCGCGGGTACTAGAGTTGTCAAACTCACGACCGTTATCGCACTGAACACCTTGAATGGGGACGCCAAACTGAGTATGCACATAGGAGAAGAAATGAGTAAGAGTGGCAAATGTGTCAGACTTAAGGCGTAGGGGGAAAGTCCATAGGTAATGTGAGTAATCATCAAGTATAACCAGATAATATTTGAAACCAGAAATACTCAACACAGGAGAAGTCCATAGGTCACAGTGAATTAACTGGAAAATTTTAGTGGCACGGGATGATGACACACTAAAAGGAAGACAAGTATGACGACCTAACTGACATGCATGACACAAAGTATCAGTAGTAGCATTCTTATTACAAGAAATCCCCGAAATGTGTGCTAGTTTGGACATGACTTCGCGACCTGGATGCCCAAGACGTTGATGCCAGAGCGATGGTGAAACAGCAGCATGAAAGGTGGATGCTGAAAGCCGCAGCGGGTAGAGAGGACCGGAGCTGTCACAGCGGACGATCTCTTTCCGAGAGAGAAGATCCTTCACAGAGCAGCCAAAAGGGTCAAATTCAACTGAGCAATTATTGTCAGAAGTGAACTGGCGCACAGAAATAAGATTCTTAATGAGATTAGGTGCAACAAGAACATTGTTAAGACGAAGGGAATTGGAAAGAGCAGCATGACCAGCAGAAATAACAGGAATGGAATGACCATTGCCGACAATAATAGAGCAAGGAAGCTGCGTAGGAGTGGACTGGGAGAGAGTACCAGCATCAGAGGACATGTGAGTGGTGGCGCCCGAGTCGAAGTACCACTCACGCTGCTGAGGGGGCTGCAGTGTCATGGTGCTGAAGTCGGAGAGGAGCGCCTGCTGATCCCAGGAAGGGAGAGGAGCGCCCGAGCTGTAGAAGCCAGGCGGTGGAGCTTGCCACTGCTGCTGGGTAGTCAATGGCGGCGGTTGCTGGCTCCCAGGCCATGGTGGAAGTGGCTGCTGGATCCCAGACCACTGCCCCTGGGCACCGGCGAGTAGGGACTGGGGCAGCGGGGGTGGCTGCTGCTGAGCATCGTGGCGAGGAGTCGAAGGAGCGCCTGGAGCCCGCGGGCCGGGCCACATGTGGATGGACCCGGACCACGGATTGTGGGGGGACGGCCACTGTCCACGGACAGGGGACGGCCACTGTCCACCAACAGAGGGGCCGGAGAAGAAGCCACCGGGAGCTGCGTCGTTTGGCTGCGAACGCCCGCCCTTCTTCCCAGCACGTTTGCCCCGTGACTGCTGGTGCGGCTGCTGCTTCGGCTTGGAGTTGTTCGGCGACGCCTTAGGTGGTCCGGAGGCGAGCAGAGCGGTGGCCGATGTCGAGGAGTGATGTGCCAAGGTAAGTTCCTCGAGGAGAAGATCGTTTCGTACCTCCAAGAAGGTAGGAAGAGGTCGTCCGCGTCGAAGATGAAGACCGATGCTGCTGAAACGTTCGTTGAGGCCGCGGATGACGTTGAGGACGAGAGTGCGGTCGGGAACGGGCTCACCAAGATCATCGAGGGCATCGGCCATCCCTTTGAACTTGCGACAGTAGTCGGTGATGGAGAGATCGCCTTGGCGGAAGTTGCGAAACTCCGCGTCGAGGAAGAGAGCTCGAGTCTCCCGGTTCCCGAGGAACTGGGATTCTATGGCGAGCCACGCGGCGCGGGCGGAGACGTCGCGAATGAGAACGGCGTCGGCTAGCTCGGTGGTGATGGTGCCGACGATCCAAGACTTGACGACGCAATCCATCCGCACCCAATCTGGAGAGAAGGGTGCGTAGTCGTCGGTGAGAACGTGGCCTTCCAGGGAGTACTTGCCGACGGCGAGCAGGAAGGCGTCGCGCCACCGGGTGTAGAGGGTGGACGACACGTCGAGGAGGACGGGAATGATAGCCCTGATGTTCTGAACTGCAACCGCCTGAGCGTGCAGATTGATGAGCGCAGCGGCTTCATGAAGGAGAAGAGCTTCACGCGTGCGAGCGTCAGGAGCGTCGTCACGAATGGTGGAGGCGTCGTCGTTGTTGACCTCCTCGTCCAAAGGATCAGCAGCGGCGCGGGCCTGGGCGGCCCGGGCGAGAGCGTCGCGGATGCGGGCGGCGACCGCGTCGCGCTCCTTGGTGGCCTCAGCCGCCTCGCGTTCAGCATCGCGGGCACGCGCAAGGGCGAGCTCGCGAGTTTGAAGACGAGCAGCCCTCTCCTCCTGCGCGCGCAGAGCAGCCTCTGCCGCAGCAGCGTCGTCGACTCTGGGAGAAGGGGGCTGGTGGCTAGCCATGGACGGCGCGCAGGAGCAGCAGCCGTAGCAGCGTCGGGTGAGCGCGCTAGACAGCGGAAGGTGAGTAGAAATGAACCTAGACTCGTGATACCATGAAAGCAGATGAACTGCTGAATATTGATTGATGATATGAGGGTTAAAGGTTACATATATATAGGGAGGAGATCTGTGTGGTTTATGGAAACAGAACCAATCATGATCTCCTCACATCTCTAGCTATAGAAACATAACCAATCAGGGTCTCTAGCTATAGAAACATAACAATCAGGATCCCCTCATATCTCTACATATCTCTAGCTGTCCTAATCAGAACCAATCAGCAGATGGCTGTCCTTATGTGGCTGATAGGGACAGAGATGGCGCCAGCCTGTAGGGACTGCCTGCATGGCGCAGTCAAGACTGCTAACAATGGCATGTCTTCCATGAGTAGTGCTCTCAGAAGGAAAACAAAAAGACCAAGATGAATGTGTATACTTTTACCATCACATTCAGTACCTCGACGTACACGCTTTACATGCCTCAGATTTTCCAATGGACACACCTGGCTTAACTGCCTGAAAGCCGAGAAGCCATTAAAACATCACTTGGAATGTTATCACAGAAATTAGTTGATTTTGGGTCAAACAGTGAACCCAGAAAAAAAATGTCACAACTTATAAAAGAGAGAGATGTAGTATGTTTGCATCACAAAAATTCAAAAGACAAAGAAGACCAACATGCCAACTACATACAACGACCACATTCAGATCACAAACAAAGGCCATGAAATCATCAAACTTACCATTGATTTCCTAGAAAGAAAACTAAATAAGAACATTGGGATTGAATGTCATACCAAGTGGATGGAACAGAATTAAAGACTAAAAATGAAAGGAGTACAAGAAACATGACAGCTAGTTCCTACCCCATAGGGTTATTAGCATTCAAAATGAAATATTGGTTCATTTCCTGGACACCATTCCTTAACGGAAAGCACATCCCACCATCTATTATTTGAGCCAAATTATCATAAAACAGACAGTGCCCTCAATTCTTGTTAATTTTTATTAAAAAATCCCTAAACAGTAAATAGTATTACCAAAATGTTTCAAATCCAGATCAAAAGAACAGGGAAAAAGGTCATTTACCTAATGAGAGTATTAGCTAGCTTGGGATCAATCTTGGCGGCCACCACATCAACTGGAAAGGCAAAGAAACAGCATTTAATAAAATGAAACCATGAACCATGATAGCAGGGGAAAAAACTAACTTAGAAATCAATTGAAGGGAATACCTGTAGAGTCTTGGAGAGAGATATTCAGGTTGCCCGGGACCTCAATGAGCTCCCAAGCCATGATGACCTCAATGAAAGAAGCTGAAGTCAAGAAAAAAGAAATCATAAGAAGATTTGATAGGTAAGCAAAGCAGTGTAAATTAGCAAGACAAGCAATGAGTTGACAAGTCCAATTGTGTGTTTGGATACATGGGAATTTGGCCCAACTCATTTGGTGAGCACGGAAATGAGTGTCAAGAATCAAACTATCTGACAAGGAATCGAACAGCTAGGCTCACAGAGTGGGATTTCCTGCCTGAACTGATGGATATGTTGACTAGATTCAAAATACTACTTCACGATACTTATAACAAGCTAGAGTCTGGTTTTGTTCTTTGATACCCCCCCCCCCCCCCCAACCGAACCAGCCTTTTATAGGTCAAGGTAATGGACCTAAGAACTGTTTGGAATATAAAAACAGGATTAAATTACTGCTATTACAAATGTTTGGCGCTAAGCAAAGAGGAAATCAAAGATAGCAATGGCTTCCACTTGTACTTTGAACTTGACTGAATCCACAAACATACTGAACTTCTGAACCTTTGCACTCACAAAGTGACAAAAATGAATGGCAAAACTTGAGGGATTGAGCCTAATCCACACATGGTAAAACAAGGCTCGGAAGCAATCAGCTCCCTGCAATTGCCCACCCTAACAGAAATTGCTAAACTACTTCCTAAAGCTAGCAATCCGGCAAGAATATTTTTTTATAATTGCTCAAGAGTAGACTAGTTCACCTCCCATTTTGAGATGGATATGTGATTCCTTTAATTACTGTGGGCTACGGCCAAAGCACAGATCTAAGGATCGGTCCCGGTTAAAGTCATTTTTTACATGGGTTACGGTGCCGAAATGTATGGGTGGGACAGGTGTTCGGAGGTTTTCTCAACCTGCGTGAGAAAATATTCTTCTTAATATAATGTCTGGGGGCTATCTTACCGTCGAGTTTTTTAATTACTGTGGGAACATATTCCAAATTTGCAAGACGCAATGGAGGTGGCTTCATAAATTTTTAGTTGCAGTGTTGCACATTAGCGAATCACTGGATATTTAAGGTAAACATAATTTACTTAAATTAACTTAGAAAAGAAATTAACATCTCAAACAACAAAAAGATAAACGTCGGGGAATCAATAAATTACTTTCACTAACATACACTCAGACACTGTCGCAGTTGACCAATTGTTTATATAACATATAAAAGCGGCAACATCTCAAACAACAAAATGATAAACATTGGCGAATCAATAAATTATTTTAACCAACATACATTCAGCCACCGTCGCAGTTCCAATGTATCATAAACATTTGCAAATCGCAGTGGATAATATATTAAAAGGGTATGACAATTGACCAAATTAACTTACAATTTGAACTTACGGCTGCCCCTCCAATTGGTAGAGAGCAGATGGTGGCACCTAGCCCCGAGCGGCTTCCTGTGTCACACAGGTTCAGAGCAGTTGACGTGCAGCGCGACGCTGCCGGACGGCCACCCTGCGGCCTCCACCCTCCTCTCAGTGCATCAGCACGGGCCAAACGCGGCCGCGGCCGCGGTCCCGATAGCCGGCCAGCGACCGGCCGCTCCGGCGCTGCGCTGCTGTAGCCTGCACTGGTAGGCTCCTGGCGCCCTCGGTACGACACACGCCAGAGTGCGCCTCCGGTTGGCCTACTCGACTACTCCCCGGTGACCGCCGCCCGCCGCCACTAGCGTTTGGGAAAAAATGGGTAGCGAGAGTGAGAAACTGAGAACAGAAGAAGCCGTCGGCCATGTGACCGTGTGTCGTGGACTCGTGGGAGAGAATTTGATATTTGCCATCACCACCAAAGATGTTTGTAAAATTGACATCAGGCCCACGTTCTATAGACATATATGAACCCATAATTTATAAACACAGGCTTAATTATAATAAGTAGACAACATTTCAAGTGGCAAAATTTCAATTATTTTGTGTCGTGAAGATTTTTGCCATTATGAAACACGGCATGGTTGTCTTCGACGAAACGGAGATATAGGGGAGGGCTTCAACAATTTTGGAAATGCACACAACGTGTAAACGTCAATATAGACTCGATCTCCGCATAAGACGTGTCCGATAGTGATTAATCCTCCGCCGTGAAGATTAGTCTGCATGTCCACAATAGTCGTGGTTGTGTCGTTGTCGCCCGTCATCTTGTTCCGTCCCTGCTCGCCAGGCCTCGACACGCGAGCAGACTCCACCTAGGCGTCCCGCTGTCGTGCCCTGTCTAAGAGTTGTCGGTTCATCCTCGTCGTTTGCGAGCTCTCGGTGGAGTAGCTAGCTAATCCCCTCTTGGAGCCATGGCTGCTCCGGTCGCCACATGCTCCCCGGTGCTTCGGATCCAAGTATAAGTAGCCATAGACGCAGTGTCGTTTCGTGTACCGTCATCTCTCAGTTTCCCAGGCAAAGAGAAAGCTTTCCATCAATATTTGGACACGGTGGATTCCGAAGCGCTCTGTGCTTGCTAGTACGTACTACCTACCTCCTATTAGCGGCAACACGTCTTAGAGCATGTATAGTTGTGTTTAATGTAGAGGTTTTTAAGGTGTTTAAAGGGCTATTTGCAAAAAAAATCGTAGAGCTATCTCTCCATGAAGAGACACCTCTAACTCGTAACATAAGTAGCAACAAACACCTCACTTCTTATTGTATGAATTCGTCGTCTATTCTATCGATCCTGTTGATGGTCTTCGTCTTCTGAAGGTTCTCAAAAACATGGTTAATCATCTGTTATAAGCATATTGCCAAGTATTACAGGAGCTTCGGAACCAGAATAGCTTCGACGCGGAACGGTGGAAGAGTAACGAAGGTAGCTTTGTTATAACAACACGGGAAGATGATACAAGGAGAAGGTGTTATCCAAGTCGCTGAGGGCAAAAGACAATTTTATTCCTATGATATTTGTAAACTTTGTGCGTAATTTCTGAGGGCATAAATATAATATCGTACGGAGCTGTACGATTCCCAATAAATAGATAAGCAGTGCCCTGCATAAAGTACATTTTGGTGGACTAAACAATTGTTGTGTAATTCTCTCTCTACGATGTCTTCATTGTAATTCTTTCTACAGTGCCGAAGGTACAATTGTAAAGTTAATTTACAAAAGGAGGAATATATTATGAAGATGTCTTAATTGAATTATCATGTTCAAGCTCTTTCATATTCATTGTATGTTCATTTATTCATCTAACACTACCTTCGTCGTCGAAGGAGTTACCCTGGGACAACTTCTTCATGACGAAGGTTATCTATCTCTTTAATATTGTGTTGCCTTGTTTTTTATTATGTATAGTGATTGAAAACAAGTGACCAACATTGGCGCCCACCCTTGGTGAACTCGACGACCACCTTCGTCAGGAGAATTCTGCAAGCACCTTCGTCATGCCACCGAAGAAGACAACGACGTAAGGGGTTGTTCTTGCCCCCTTGGCACCAATCAAGATGGGATCCTTCTAAGAGAAGCCCGAAGCCAGAAGAGGAAGGCCCCTAGCCCAACTCCACAAGATGAAGAGCTAGACCAAGAAATCAACAACTTAGAAGCTATTCATCAACAGGTAGAAAAGACAAGGGAGAAGATGCCTCGGCTGGCTGAGCTCCAAAAGAAGATTGATGAAGCAGTCGAGGAAATGCGACATATTGCACAGGATACTTAGCAAGGGCACAAACCACAACAAAGAGACCTTCGTCAAGAAGGCCCCATCCATGATGACATGTGGTATGATGATTTTCACCATGATAACATTGCTTTTGATGATGCTTTCCCCTTAGCCACAGAATTGCAGGTTGTCTCATGGCCACCTTCGTATAAGCCACCCTAGCTACCCATGTACGATGGTCACTCAGACTCGAACCAGTTTCTGATGAGCTACGAAGTGACCATATCATCATATGGTGGCAACATGGCTGTCATGGAAAAATCCTTCGTCAAGGCAGTCAAAAGTGTTGCTCAAACCTGGTATTCTTCTCTCAGGCCAGGAACAATCACATCATGGTAGAAATTGAAGGATATGTTAGTCACCAGCTTTCAAGGATTTCAGACGAAGCTAGTGATCGCTCAAGCTTTGTTCCAGTGCACACAGGATCGCGAAGAATATCTGCAGGCATATGTCCGAAGGTTCTTGCGCCTCAGAGCCCAAGCACCAACGGTGCCAAATGAGATCGTCATTGAGGCCATGATCAAGGGACTTCGCCCAGGCCCAATGGCACAATATTTTGCCAAGAAGCCCCGAAACTCTGGAGAAGCTTCTCCAAAAGATGGATGAATATATGAGCCGACAATGATTTCTGACAAAGAAGAGAGGAAGCCTACAGTTACTCTGAGATGACCAGGGACTTCAGAGGAAGGCTTCATCCAAGGCATGTCAGGACAATTCACAATCCCAGTCAAAGTGAGGATAGGAACAATCATAATCAAGGGCACTAGCACAGTCCCCAGTCATCAGGGGCCCAACAGAGCTCCTTCAGACCGCCAGCCCCAAGAGGCAGAGGAGGATGTAGCTTCAGAGGGAGATACAACTCTCAACCAAAAAGATTGTTCTGTTTATTCTGCGAAGAGGACATGGGGCATACAACAAGAACATGTTAAGTTACGATACAAAACAGAAGGAAATAGTTAAGGTCGAAGCACACCAGAACCAACTGAAACAAGTTCTTCACACTGCTTTGTGTAACTCCCCATACATCCCAGAGTATGTGGGTAACCAACAGCCATTCTCACAATCTACAGCTTCGGTGGCTTCGGTAAGTCACTTTCCAGCTGGGTAGGTCTTACCACAACCACTTGCATTGGCTCCAACTTCATCACATAATCAGCAGCCTCAGAGGCAGTGTCAAGTTCAGCAGCAGCGTGATACAAGAGAGGAGTCCGAAGCTTGGGCAGTTAACAATACTATTCCAGAGTTCAGGCATATTTACTGAAGCAATAGAGGAGCTGGATCAAGAACTTGTTACACATCTATTGTATTTTTTTATTTCCTTTGCTTTTACATTCTTGCCTTAAAACATTTTGAGAAAGGTGCAACCTTCGACACTTTGTAATAAACATGTGGTAACACCATCGAGTGTAACAACAAAGGTGAAGAAGCTCCAAAGTCGTTCCTATGGGAATGCAGAGCTAAAATACCACCTAGTAAAGGTGAAGAAGCTCCAAAGTCATTCCTACGGAGATACAAAGCTAAGCTCCAAAGTCGTTCCTACAGGGATGCAGAGCTAAAATGCCACCTAAGTAAAGGTGAAGAAGCTCCAAAGTCATTCCTACGGGGATGCCGAGCTAAAATACCACCTAGTAAAGGTGAAGAAGCTCAAAGTTGTTCCTACGGGGATGCAGAGCTAAGCTTCAAAGTCATTCCTACGGGGATGTAGAGCTAAAATGCCACCTAGTAAAGGTGAAGAGACTCCAAAGTCGTTCCTAAGGGGATGCAAAGTCTTGTTATGATATGTTTTCTAGCGTCATTTTTACTCAAACATCTTCTGCATCATATCATCGCATCATTTTGCATCATAACATCATGCATCATTTCACATCATCCATAAAGAGAACAGAAGGGAAATAGTTCCTTCATCCACAAATGCGACTGAGCTACGAAGCTAAATACGTGTTTACTGAGAAATTATGGACTAAAGCAGGACAAAGGGAAAAATGTTATATCTTTAACAGATGTTGCCCTCAAACAAGGCAAAGAAGGGGTCAATGCTTCTGCTTCAGCAACAGTATTCGTTATGAATTTACAAGACCTTCGGCAAAACAAGTGATTTTCTTTATGAAGCGTGAAAAGAAGGGAAGATGTTTTTTCGCCTTCGGTTTAAAAACGGTATGTACGTTAATTTCACGCTACACAAAGAAATATATTACACGATCAAATTACACATGGTTTCCAATTTTTTTTACATAAAAGCAACACATAGACTTTACAGTGTTTTTACACACAATTTAATCATCTTCTATCAGAACCTTTTCCGCAGCTTCATTTAAGAGTTTATCAACAGTTTCGTCTATCGCCGCATTTACTATCTTGAATTCATCAAGTATCCCTTTTAGAGCTGGATCAACTTTAGGATTGTATGGTTCCGGGGAAAGAATGTTCCGCTACATAAAACATTGTTTTGTCAGATACGAAGCTAGTGCACTTACGAAGCTAGACTGTAGCACATGTTGGTAAACTTCCTTTGCAGGTACCCGCCAAGAAACAGAATTCACCAGCACCTGCAGCACCTTCCAGTGGTCGTTCTTCGGGTATTGTTTGCCACCACTGTCATGGGATTGGTCACGTGAAGAAGGATTGCCCGAGTCAGCGAACATACATTGCTACGGATGATGGCTACATTAGTGCTTCCGACGGTGAGGGTGACGATGATGACTCCAGTGATGTTGCTGCTAATGATGATGCCATGCTTGGTGCTAATGCTACGGTGAACCTTCGAAGCATCATGGTGCAGCGTGTTCTTAGTTCTCAGCCTGAATCATAAGAGAAGCAGCAACGCCATAATTTGTTCCAGACTTTTTTCGCCATCGAGAATCGGCGTGCATGTGTTATTATTGATGGTGGAAGCTGCAATAATTTGGTGAGTTTAGTGAGAAATTGAATGGCCCTGTTCTTAATTATTCCACTTATGATAAAGAATTATATGCTCTGATACGATCTTTGCAAACATGGAAACATTATTTGTGGTCTAAGGAATTTGTTATTCATTCTGATCATGAGTCACTTAAGCATCTTCGTAGTCAAACAAATCTGAACTGTAGACATGCTAAGTGGGTAGAATTTCTTGAAACTTTTCCTTACATCATTAAACATAAAAGGGGAATGATAATGTGATTGTCGATGCTTTGTCTAGACGCTATGTTATGTTGTCTCAACTTGATTGTCGTATTTTTGGACTTGAAACAATTAAGGGACAATATGCTTTTGATGATGATTTTAAAGAGGTTGCATTATATTGTAAAGAGGGCCATACATGGAATAAATTTGTGCTAAATGATGGATACTTGTTTAGAGCTAACCGCCTATGCATTCCAGTTGGTTCGGTTTGTCTTTTGTTGTTGCAGGAAGCGCATGGTGGTGGTTTGATGGGTCACTTCGGTGCTAAGAAGACGGAGGCTGTGCTGTCCACACACTTCTTTTGGCCTCGAATGCGGCGTGATGTTGAGCGCTTTGTAGCAAGATGCACGACGTGTCAAAAAGGTAAGTCACGATTGAACCCACATGGTTTGTATATGCCTCTTCCCATTCCTTCAGTTTTGTGGGCAGATATTTCTATGGATTTTGTTTTGGGATTGCCTAGGACGAAGAGGGGGAGCGATAGTGTTTTTGTTGTGGTTGATCGTTTTTCTTAGATGGCACATTTTATACCTTGTCACAAAACGGATGATGCCATTCATATTGCTAACCTCTTTTTCAAAGAGATTGTTCGTTTGCATGGTATGCCTTCTACTATTGTTTTAGATCGTGATGTAAAATTCTTGAGTCATTTTTGGCGTACCCTATGGAACAAATTGGGGACAAAATTGATGTTTTCTACTACTTGTCATCCCCAAACTGATGGACAAACGGAAGTTGTGAATAGAACATTGTCTGCAATGCTGCGAGCAATATTAAAGAAAAACTTGAAAATGTGGAAAGAGTGTTTGCCGCATGTGTAGTTTGCATATAATCGGGCGGAACACTCCACCACCAAGGTAAGTCCTTTTCAGGTAGTGTATGGCTTTAACCCTCGTGCTCCTATTGATCTTTTGCCTCTACCTACTACCGAGCAAGTACATAGTGATGCTAAGGAGCGTGCTGACTTTATTTTGAAACTTCATGTTTCAACTAAAGCCAACATTGAAAAGATGACTGAAAAATATAGAATTGCTGGTAGTCAAGGTAGAAAACCAGTTAAGCTTGAAGTGGGTGATTTAGTGTGGTTGCACTTGAGAAAAGATAGATTTCCAGAGTTAAGAAAGTCTAAATTGATGCCACGTGCTGATGGTCCATATAAGATTTTGGAGAAAATAAATGATAATGCATATAAACTTGAGTTGCCTCCCGAGTTCCGGGTTAGTCCTACATTTAACATTGCAGATTTGAAACCGTATTTGGGGGAAGAAGATGAGCTTGAGTTGAGGACGACTCCACTTCAAGAGGGGGAGGATGATGAGGACATCACTCCCATGGATACAAACAACACTCCCCTAGTTGATGTTCAAGGTCCGATTACTCGCTCACGCGCAAGACAATTGAATTTGCAGGTGAGCTCGTTCCTATGTACTTATTCTTGTGCATTTGAGAATAGTGTGCTACCTAATGAATTAATTGTACTTAGGAATGAAGGAAAGGACAAGCAAGGACATGGTGAAGGACTTGGAGGCGTGGAAGGCCAGCAAGGACGTTTGGGTCAAGGTGGAGTGTAGCATCCCAAAAATTCAAATCTTGAAATTTTCTCAAACTTGCTCTAAATTCAAAATGAATTTCAAAATGTTTGTTTGCAAGTTGATATCAGCAAATAAAATATAGTGGTCTATATTCTCTCCAAAATCCTCCTCAAATATCCTACGAATATTTCCCCAGTGATCCCTTCAAGTTCTTTCTAGAAATATTGTCCAAATATTCCACCGATAATTCTCCAAGTATTTTCTTCCTCAGAAATACCTTCCGAATCATTTTTGAAGTCCCCACAAATATTTTCTTCATAACTTTCCTCATGCTCATATGTATATGTATGCCTCCGGTGTCATACGTTGAGCTCTACAAGCAAATCTCACTTATACAAGACAAATCCATGCTAATCTCCCACTAATCCTCTCATCCTCCCACTAGTCCTCTCATCCCTCCCCCTAATCCCCCACCATGGCTATAAATAGAGGGGCAAGGGCCTCCTCTCATCCCACCCCAAGTCATTTCATGGCAACTCTCTTCCCCCCCACACACACCCACTCCATGTTCCACACAAGCACACACTACCACAAGGATCGTTTGGTCGTTCTTCGATCGTTCGTCCCCCTGTTCTTAGTTTGTTCGTTCGTTCGTCCGATCGTTCGATCGTTCGTCCGATCGTTCATGGTTCGTTCGTCCGTTCGTTCGTCCAAATAATCTTTTTCCTGCCGTTATGCTGCCGAAATTCCGATCGTTCGATCATTCGATCGTTCATAGTTCCTATTCATCGTTCATCATTCGTTCATAGTCCCTATTCATCGTTCTTCCAGATAATCTTTGTCCTGCCGTTATGCTACCGGAATTCCAATCGTTCGTTCGTTCGATCATTTGATCGTTCGTCCGTTCATTCGTCCAAATAATCTTTTCCCTGCCGTTATGCTGCCGAAATTCCGATCGTTCGTTCGTTTGATCATTCGATCGTTCATCGTTCGTTCATAGTTCCTATTCATCGTTCATCATTCGTTCATAGTCCCTATTCATCGTTCTTCCAGATAATCTTTGTCTTGCCGTTATGCTGCCGAAATTCCGATCGTTCGTTCGTCTGATCATTCGATCGTTCGTCCGTTCGTTCATAGTTCCTATTCATCGTTCATCGTTCGTTCATCGTCACTATTCATCGTTCATACGAACTATTCACCATCATTATTCACCATTACTATTTATCGTTACTATTCACCGTTACTATTCATCGATGACATCTATGGCAACCTTTTCGTCGCCACTATTCATCATTACTATTCATCGATCATCCGATCACCCCAAATTTCAACTACTCATCCGTCATGTTGTCCAGTCCACCTAAGACCAGCCAGACCAATATTTCAGTCATACGAACTCTGGTGACTGTGATTTTCCTTTCAGTGGGAACTTCCCATCTGGTCACCCATCCCAGGTTTCTCCAAGTTGAGCACGCTTAACTTTCAGATTCCTTCGAACCAGGCTTCCAAACTCCGATTCCAATAATTCTTGTTTCTAAATTCTTATCAAACTATTCCCTATCCAACCATGTCATCCCTTAAGCATGGTTCGTGTTCCAGAAAACTCCCAAAATACTCTTGTCCCATATTCTGCCTATAACTCTCATGTTCATACTGAGTCAGACGATTCATTTGTCACTATTCTCACCAACAGTGAACTTCACTGTGCTACACCACATACACCCAGCTATAAATACACCCAGCTACCCTCTCCCTCTCCACACACACTCGACACCCTCAGCCAAGGAAAACACCCCACCCACTCAGTTACTCCGCTCTGCCGGCTACACGCATAGAGTCGCTTCGCCTCCAGTCCACCCTCCTGGTAAGCACCTCCGCTCCACCACTAGTAGTATCTCAACACCACATACACAGATTCTGGTCAAGACTCTACCCATCAATATATCGCTATTCTGACCACTATACTAAATATTTGTTGGTATACTTGCTGGTTTGTATGTTTGCTTGTTCATGTTGCATAGTTATCGGAGCGTTCGTGCCATCTTGTGGAGGCCAGATCTGCAAGTCTACGCTAGGCAGTGGAGCTAGAAGCCAGTTTCGCGAGCTCCCCTTCCCCCTTCGACGGATAAGCACGACAAGCTCACTGGATCCCTTTGATGCATAAATTGCCTATGATTTTTCAACCACAACCCTCAGCTTGTTATTTTACGCATGATATGATTTTGAGACAAGTTATTATGGCCACCCAGTCGTTTGCCGCAATCAATCCTTGATATATTTGTTACAAATGATTTGAGAAAAGGTGTGAGTTTTCAAAAGAAAATGCTTTTCAAAATGTGTATGATGAAGGGTTTTCACCCTTATCACCTTTGAGTAGGGATGATCAGGGACTCCCTGGTTTAGGGGAGGGCCTAAGGTGATGGCTCAGCTGGTTTAGGCGTGAGCTGAAGGATTGTCCCCTCTTATAAGGACCGGTTTGTCATCTTTTACTACATGTACTCATGATAAGTACAACCACTCGAGACTATGTGGGCAGTCACTCAATCTGAACTCGTACGGTCCAACCCCAGGGTTATGAAGGCTGGGGAGCACAGGGAGGATAAGGAGGGGGAAAGTTTTGTCCGGTTTGAACATGGCGGTGGCCTGACTCCTTCCGGTATAACCGTTAAGGTTAGGACGTGCAGGGAAAGAAAGAGATTCGGATTCGGATCTCATTGATCATGAGATCGCAGAGCCGGACTAGTGGGTAAAGTGTACCCCTCTGCACAGAGTTTGAAAACCTATTCGAATAGTCTGTGTCCACAGGAATGGACGAGTCTGGTGTGTATGGCAATTAGTGTTTTGTTTTCAAAAAAAGAGGTGCGTTTGAGAAAAGTGGTTTTTAAAAGGTCCGGCGGTTGAGCCGTGAGCTATGGTGGACGGGTAGTCCAGTAGCTGTTTTTGAAAATGAAAAACAGTGGGAAACTGCTGAGATACCTGGATGGTTTAGTCCAGGGGATTTTGTTCTAATATTGAAAAACTTCCTGCTCCTTTTGGAGAGGATGCGCTTTGCAAAAATACAAAATGTTTTTCAAAACAACCCTGCATAAAATATTGTTGTTTCTGCAAAATATTCTGAGCTCCACATATTCCATGAATTATATCTGATTTCCCATTCCGCGGGTGAAGGTGGGCTGCTGAGTACGTTTGTACTCTTATTTGTTGTTTTTCAGAAAAAGGAGATCGGGTAAGAGTTACGACTGTTCCCAACCTTGCCTGTGGCTGTTGGACCGCTGATTTGCTTCGCTGCGTATATCGGGCTGCTTCAGCCCCACTCTGATGATATGTCCCGAGTTGTGGACCAACTCTTAAAGTTGTTCGCCACCTTTATAGATTTGTCTCGTTTAAGCAGATCTAGAATCATCTGATGTATAAATGTGTTTACTAGCCTTCTGGGACTAGTAATTGTATCACATTTGAGTCCCAGAGGATTGAGGACGCTTCATGGAGGTCCAAACCGATTCGAGTACATTTCAGTTTCGGATTCCAGGAACAACCCATAATAAAATGGGCGCCCAAGTCGCATACGGAGTCAGATTTGGACGTTCTTTATATGGATGGAAAGATAATTTCGAGGATCTTCCAATGGCACCGGTTTTAGGTCCAAATTCATCCAGAATCCACGGGAATTATCTAAACAAGTTGACATCCAGAATCTGTTCCGGCGCTGCGACGCCGTCTTTTGGCCTATTGGGCCGTGTATCTTCGTTGAGCCCATTAGGGGCGCGTCCAGGGTTTTACATAACACTAGAGTCTATATTAGTAGCCGCCCCTTCTTGTTAGATGGGGTTTTTGCTTAAGTTAGATCTGTTAAGAACAGTCGTCGTAGATCGGTTTGTGAGACCCCAACTTGTGAGCTTAATCATTCATCCGCAATATTCTAGATTGTGTTCTTTCTTGTTCTTGCTTGTGTCTTTGATTCTCAGGCAAGAATTAGCCCTCGTGGCGAGGTCAATCGCGCAGTGCACGGTTGATAACCAGAGGAGAAGTGGTGCTGCGATTGCGGGGTTCTAGTCGTGTTGATTGGAAGCCGGATCATCTGTGTGACATCTCCACCAAATCGATAGTTACCTTCATGTCACACCTGGGTTTTAGGGGCACCAAGACCCGGGCGCGAACATAATCACCAGGTGTGCTGGGACCAAGTCTCACACATATGATGAATCATGGCACAGGATCGAATGTCACATCGTTACTACATAACAGGAATTCTATACAAATTAAATAAATAATTACATTAAACGGAGACAACGGTCCAGCAACCCAAAGTTGACTGGGAGACGACGGCCTAGACCTCTCACGAACTCATCACAACATCCTCCATGCGCCTCATCCTGTGGTACCTATTCTTGACCTGTGGGGGTGTGAGACAGCAAGAGTGAGCTCACATACGTTCATCGCTCAACAAGTTGTGGGGAATAATGTGCCTGAACTCGCCAAAGATGGGAGCTCATGTGAAGTGTAAGGCTTACCAAAGAGGATGGTTGAAGGTGAGCATTGCTTTTAAAGTTGGTCAAAATTTTATTAGCAATTACTAAGTATAAGTAAATACCAACCCAATTAAATAGTAGAACAGAAGTAACAACATCATCTGCGATGCAATGCATATGACAAATTGAATTTAAGTTCCATAAATTAATCATGTGAGGGTCCGAGTTGCTCATGACCGTGAGCACGGCTAGTATACCAGTTTTACACTCTGCAGAGGTTGCACATCTTTACCCACAAGTCATGTTACCCATCTGCCATGGGGTTGTACGGGCCCCATACACCTCTACTAAGGAAGCGAGGCAGGGTAACACTACGAGGCCTTTACAAAGTTCCACTAGCTTCAGAAAACCCGCTACAGTTTATAGGAAGCTCCAATGCAGGGATCCCTTGCCTGACCGCCATCGCAGCAAAATCAACCAAGGACCTCCCTACACTGACCACTCCCCTACTGCTCTTGCCCCTTTCGGGTAAGGTAGTCTCCACTAGCTTTCCTAATTAATCAGCCAAGGGCGTCCATAAACCCTTGTGGTAGCATTGTTTTCCCGGGTGGTCGCTCCATGTTCCAATTAACATAATGATCTTATCATGAACAGTAAATAACAATGGATAACAAAAGTATAATCATGAATAATGTGTATCTCAATGCCCAAATCCACATAAAGCACTAGCAAGTGCTACCCAGAAGTTTAGTGGTAAACAAGGCATAAAGATAGTCAAACTAGGGTGACCTATTGGGTCCCATCAAAATTAACCTATGCAGATCATTATGATTAATCAGAACATGAACGGGTAAAAAGAAGTGATCAAGGACACAACTTGCCTGGGACTTGAGATTCCAGGTACCAACTTGCTCTTTAGGTGACACGTGTCCTCACTGCTAAACGTAACAATACAGACAAAAATGGTATATGCAAAATTAACATCACACCAAACATAAGTATAAACTGAATAATAATAATCTACGCGAAACTACGAGATCGTGGGAACGAAACCACCAAGATCAGAGTTACGATTATTAAGCTATGAATTTCTGAAGTTATTTAACGCTTAAAATAGGTTAATCCAAATGAAAATTTTTAATTCAATTTTCATGGCTAAACAGTGTTACTACTTGATATACAATGTTAATACAAAATTATTGCAACTAGAATTACTCAACCTAGAGCTAAAATGAATTAACTATGAATTATACAAGTTTATGGAATTATTTTCTTACTAAAAACCTATTTCTTTATTAATTCCTGAATATCCTAAGTGTTCTGGACTGGGCACCAAATAATACAAAACTCGGGGTCCAATCTGTAACAATTCCCTAGACTCATGCTAAACCAGGGAAGGACTGCGAGTTGATACTGAGGAAACAGAGGGGCTCTTTTGTAAAGCTGTCGGCCGAAAGGGTATCGCAGAACACGGGCCGTCAGATCTAAACATACGGTCCAGATCATAACATAAATCAGTACTTGCCACGAGCGTAGGATTCCAACCCAACGGTCCGCAGTGTCGCCTCCCTTACGACTGCATACACGCTGATCACCAGTCGAGATCGATTTGACCGAATCGGTACGCGCAACTAAACTCAAGCCGTCGATTTCTCATCCCATGGCCGCAAGTCGAACCGGTCGACCCAACGCCCCCATCTAATCTCAGCCAACCGAGAAGGATCAGACGGCCCACGAGTCCTCTCCTTCCCCCAGCCTGCTAACCCAGGGCGGCGCCACCGATTCCCCGCGGCGGCGCAACATACCGACGACCAGCGCCCCAGTAGATGCCCCAATCCGTGACCAACGAGTGCTACGCACAGAGGAGGACGAGGCAAATGCGAAGATTGAAGACTCACCATCGATTGGTGCCGCGACGACTACTGCCCACGGTACGCGCGACAGCATGGCGGAGTTCCCACTCCGGCGAGGCATTCCGGTGGTCCAGAGTGTGATTCCGCCCAGGAGAAGCCGCGATGAGCATCAGAGAGGACCAGTGATTGCCCCCGGTCGATTCCGATCGCCCAACGCCAGGTATAATGGTTTCCCCTCCTGCGGCGGCGCCATCCTTAGCTCCATTCACCCCAGCTGAACCATGGCCCAAAGGAGGAGCGCAGACGACTTGTTTATATACCCAGAGATCGAGGTTGGACGAGCGCATGGTGAGGAGAAGATCACGCGATTTGTTGGTGCCCGCGACATTTGCGCGGATTCTGTTCTCAGCGGTGAGTCCGACTCGAGAAGGATATCAGATAGGATCACGGGGAAAGAGGGGAGGTTTGTTATCCGGGGATGCTGCTGCCCTATTTTCGCACCGAAAGGAGTTGAGGTAGCGACGCCAGTGCATCACGGGGGCGCGACATTCACCGCCCATGCGTCAGGTCGCGTGTGTTTAGCAGAGTCCTCCACCATCGGTTTGGGGAAGAAGCTTCTGCGGGTGGGACCCAGCCGTTAGCGAAACCAAAGAAGAGAAGCAAGCCGACGGGGGGGGGGGGGGTGAAGTCGGTACTAGGCCGGCGGGCGCGACCTAGCCATTAGTTGGGTCGAGCAGAGGAAAACCGGCCCAGCAAGGTATGAGTCTTCCTTTTTCTATTTTTTTTTCTATTTTTTACATTTATATTTCACATTTGGTATTCAAATTTGCACTGAAATACAAATGCAGCACTCAAAATAATCTCAACATGATTCAATAATATTTTTTAATTATTTTGTTTTTTAATAATACTAATGTTTACTTCATGAGAGATAAGAATAGAATAATTTACGCACATCAATATTAGAAATTCTTTAGGTTTATTAATTGATTTTCACTTTCTAGTTTTGATCCAACTTCTAACTTTAACAATTCCAAATATAATATTATCATTTATTTATGGATGGAATAAATGTTTCATTAGAAATTCCCTTTCTTATTTTCTATTTTTATGTCTTCATTAAAATTGGAGGTCCAATTACATGTTTTGCATCACCACAAAATTACCAAGAGATCAACTGTTCTTGTCTATTTATTGGTCCCTTAATTTAATTTACCATTATTGTTTGAAGATGAGGGGAGAGAGTCCTAATAGATTTTCAAAGGTCTTCAAAATTCTCACAACACTATTATATATACTCTTATTTCCTTATTTTATAATATATGTATTTATTTATTTTATTTATTTCTACCAATTTTAGGTCTTACAAATCCTACCCCCTTAACAGAAATCTCGTCCTCGAGATTTGTAAGAGAAAGGATGTAGGAAGAATGGTTCGCAATTTAGCTTCCAGTTTCTAATTATTTCAAAATGAAAAGCCTCTTTTTTCGTTAGTGAGTGATTAGGAGAGCATGGGTATCTATATGTATAGCCATTTTATTGCGTAGGATAAAAGATGGGTAGGTGAGGGCAAGAATAGCCTGGGGTAAGAAAGTTTATGGTGAGAAGAACTCCGTGTTGGATGGTAAAGCATCTGAAGATCCAGTTTAACTTCTCTCCTTCCTTGACAAGGTTGATATTTTCCTTTTCTGGTCTTGGTCTCATTGAGTCGAGGTTAGGGTATATCATCGGGATTGGGTGATATGGTTAAGATAGATATGGGTGAGATAAACTACATGATGTAGGTCAAAAGTTTGTTTTAGGTGGGGGTTGATAGATTATGCAATCCATCATGACTCTATTGGTTGGGTTAGACCTCATGCATGTGACTGAGTTGGTTTAAGGCACTAGTTTAGTTTTAAGTGCATGAGGGGTATGGCCTTATCTTTTGTACCAGCATTAAGTAACTTACTTTAGATTAGATCATAATAGATTAGATGGGATCTAGATTAGATTGGTATGACTAGTTTGACTAGATATGATCTAATTAATTTGCATTAGATCATGGTTGTTAAACTAGGGTGGATAATTATGCTTATTATGATAAGACGGATCCATAAAGATAATGTAGAATCTTTTCAGGCCAGTTAGATCAATTAGGATGAGATAAAATTTTTTCAAGATAAGATGAGTCTATTAAGATAAGAGACTATCTTTTAAGATGAGATAGACCAATTAAGATAAGAGAGAGTCTTTTAAGATATGAGGGATCTATATAAAATAGATACACTTTAATGGAGGATAAACCAGGTTGTTTAGTTATCTTATGAATTTTATTTATTTATATTTATACCTATATGTATATGCAGATGTAATTGTGAACATTACTCCACAACTCATCACACTCAATCAAAGATCCAAATCAAACAAGTATCATAAGAACAAACATTCAAGTTCATAGATATTTATATAAAAATAGTTTTGTTTTTGTTCCTAAGAGTAGGTCCCCTATTCTTAAAGGTCACTTTAGATACGGGATTCCAAAGTGTGAAATCCACATTTGTCTTTAGAAAGAAAAGGTAAGAATAATCAGAGTAAGTGGAATTAGATGAGAAAATATTAAGAAAAGTTTAGAAAAGAATCAGAATAGCAAAGGTTAGTAAGTATTGGTTGTCCAGTTCTATCTAGGTTTCGTCCTACAGTCAACATTCCTCTGATACCACTTCTGTCACACCCGGGTTTTAGGGGCACCAAGACCCGGGCGCGAACATAATCACCAGGTGTGTTGGGATCAAGTCTCACACATATGATGAATCATGGCATAGGATCGAATGTCACATCTTTACTACATAACAGGAATTCTATACAAAATAAATAAATAATTACATTAAACGGAGACAACGGTCCAGCAACCCAAAGTTGACTGGGAGACGACGGCCTAGACCTCTCACGAACTCATCACAACATCCTCCATGCGCCTCATCCTGTGGTACCTGTTCTTAACCTGTGGGGGGTGTGAGACAGCAAGAGTGAGCTCACATACGTTCATCGCTCAACAAGTTGTGGGGAATAATGGCCTGAACTCGGCAAAGATGGGAGCTCATGTGAAGTGTAAGGCTTACCAAAGAGGATGGTTGAAGCTGAGCATTGCTTTTAAAGTTGGTCAAAATTTTATTAGCAATTATTAAGTATAAGTAAATACCAACCCAATTAAATAGTAGAACAGAAGTAACAACATCACCTGCGATGCAATGCATATGACAAATTGAATTTAAGTTCCATAAATTAATCATGTGAGGGTCCGAGCTGCTCATGACCGTGAGCACGGCTAGTATACCAGTTTTACACTCTGCAGAGGTTGCACATCTTTACCCACAAGTCATGTTACCCATCTGCCACGGGGTTGTACGGGCCCCATACACCTCTACTAAGGAAGCGAGGCAGGGTAACACTACGAGGCCTTTACAAAGTTCCACTAGCTTCAGAAAACCCGCTACATTTTATAGGAAGCTCCAATGCAGGGATCCCTTGCCTGAGCGCCATCGCAGCAAAATCAACCAAGGACCTCCCTACACTGACCACTCCCCTACTGCCCTTGCCCCTTTCGGGTAAGGTAGTCCTCCACTAGCTTTCCTAATTAATCAGCTAAGGGCGTCCATAAACCCTTGTGGTAGCACTGTTTTCCCGGGTGGTCGCTCCATGTTCCAATTAACATAATGATCTTATCATGAACAGTAAATAACAATGGATAACAAAAGTATAATCATGAATAATGTGTATCTCAATGCCCAAATCCACATAAAGCACTAGCAAGTACTACCCAGAAGTTTAGTGGTAAACAAGGCATAAAGATAGTCAAACTAGGGTGACCTATTGAGTCCCATCAAAATTAAACTATGCAGATCATTATGATTAATCAGAACATGAATGGGTAAAAAGAAGTGATCAAGGGCACAACTTGCCTGGGACTTGAGATTCCAGGTATCAACTTGCTCTTCAGGTGACACGTGTCCTCACTGCTAAACGTAGCAATACATACAAACATGGCATATGCAAAATTAACATCACACCAAACATAAGTACAAACTGAATAATAATAATCTACGCAAAACTACAAGATCGTGGGAACGAAACCACCAAGATCGGAGTTACGATTATTAAGCTATGAATTTCTGAAGTTATTTAACGCTTAAAATAGGTTAATCCAAATGAAAAATTTTAATTCAATTTTCATGGCTAAACAGTGTTACTAGTTGATAGACAATGTTAATACAAAATTATTGCAACTAGAATTACTCAATTTGGAGCTAAAATGAATTAACTATGAATTATACAAGTTTATGGAATTAGTTTCTTACTAAAAACCTATTTCTTTATTAATTCCTGAATATCCTAAGTGTTCTGGACAGGGCACCAAATAATACAAAACTCGGGGTCCAATCTGTAACAATTCCCTAGACTCAGGCTAAACCAGGGAAGGACTGAGGGTTGATACTGAGGAAACAGAGGGGCTCTTTTGTAAAGCTGTCGACCGAAAGGGTATCGCAGAACACGGGCCGTCAGATCTAAACAGACGGTCCAGATCATAACGTGATTCGGTACTTGCCGCGAGCGTAAGATTCCAACCCAACGGTTCGCAGTGTCGCCTCCCTTACGACCGCATACACGCTGATCACCAGTCGAGATCGATTTGACCGAATCGGTACGCGCAACTAAACTCAAGCCGTCGATTTCTCATCCCATGGCCGCAAGTCGAACCGGTCGACCCAACGCCCCCCATCTAATCTCAGCCAACCGAGAAGGATCGGACGACCCATGAGTCCTCTCCTTCCCCCAGCCTGCTAACCCAGGGCGGCGCCACCGATTCCCCGCGGCGGCGCAACATACCGACGACCAGCGCCCCAGTAGATGCCCCGATCCGTGACCAACGAGTGCTACGCACAGAGGAGGCCGAGGCAAATGCGAAGATTGAAGACTCACCATCGATTGGTGCCGCGACGACTACTGCCCACGGTACGCGCGACAGCATGGCGGAGTTCCCACTCCGGCGAGGCATTCCGGTGGTCCAGAGTGCGATTCCGCCCAGGAGAAGCCACGACGAGCATCAGAGAGGACCAGTGATTGCCCCCGGTCGATTCTGATCGCCCAACGCCAGGTATAATGGTTTCCCCTCCTGCGGCGGCGCCATCCTTAGCTCCATTCGCCCCCAGCTGAACCATGGCCCAAAGGAGGAGCGTGGACGACTTGTTTATATACCCAGAGATCGAGGTTGGACGAGCGCATGGTGAGGAGAAGATCGCACAATTTGTTGGTGCCCGCGACATTTGCGCGGATTCTGTTCTCAGCGGAGTCCGACCCGAGAAGGATATCAGATAGGATCACGGGGAAAGAGGGGAGGTTTGTTATCCGGGGATGCTGCTGCCCTATTTTCGCATCGAAAGGAGTTGAGGTAGCGACGCCAGTGCATCACGGGGGCGCGACATTCACCGCCCATGTGTCAGGTCGCGTGTGTTTAGCAGAGTCCGCCACCATCGGTTTGGGGAAGAAGCTTCTGCGGGTGGGACCCAGCCATCAGTGAAACCAGAGAAGAGAAGCAAGCCAACAAGGGGGAAAAAAGTCGGTACTGGGCCGGCGGGCGCGACCTAGCCATTAGTTGGGCCGAGCAGAGGAAAACCGGCCCAGCAAGGTATGAGTCTTCCTTTTTCTCTTTTTTTCTATTTTTTTACATTTATATTTCACATTTGGTATTCAAATTTGCACTGAAATACAAATGCAGCACTCAAAATAATCTCAACATGATTCAATAATATTTTATTAATTATTTTGTTTTTTAATAATACTAATGTTTACTTCATGAGAGAGAAGAATAGAATAATTTACGCACATCAATATTAGAAATTCTTTAGGTTTATTAATTGATTTTCACTTTCTAGTTTTGAATCCAACTTCTAACTTTAACAATTCCAAATATAATATTGTCATTTATTTATGGATGGAATAAATGTTTCATTAGAAATTCCCTTTCTTATTTTCTATTTTTATGTCTTCATTAAAATTGGAGGTCCAATTACATGTTTTGCATCACCACAAAATTACCAAGAGATCAACTGTTCTTGTCTATTTATTGGTCCCTTAATTTAATTTACCATTATTGTTTGAAGATGAGGGGAGAGAGTCCTAATAGATTTTCAAAGGTATTCAAAATTCTCACAACACTATTATATATACTCTTATTTCCTTATTTTATAATATATGTATTTATTTATTTTATTTTTTTCTACCAATTTTAGGTCTTACACTTCACCTGACGGAAGATCGGGCACCCCCGTTCCTATCAGATGCAGAGCTAAAATGCCACCTAAGTAAAGGTGGAGAAGCTCCAAAGTCGTTCCTACGGGGATGCAGAGCTAAAATGCCACCTAAGTAAAGGTGAAGAAGCTCCAAAGTCGTTCCTACGGGGATGCAGAGCTAAAATACCACCTAGTAAAGGTGAAGAAGCTCCAAAGTTGTTCCTACGGGGATGCAGAGCTAAGCTCCAAAGTCATTCCTACGGGGATGCAGAGCCAAAATGCCACCTAGTAAAGGTGAAGAGACTCCAAAGTCGTTCCTAAGGGGATGCAAAGTCATGTTATGATATGTTTTCTAGCGTCATTTTTACTCAAACATCTTCTGCATCATATCATCGCATCATTTTGCATCATAACATCATGCATCATTTCACATCATCCATAAAGAGAACAGAAGGGAAATAGTTCCTTCATCCACAAATGTGACTGAGCTACGAAGCTAAATACGTGTTTACTAAGAAATTATGGACTAAAGCAGGACAAAGGGAAAAATGTTATATCTTTAACAGATGTTGCCCTCAAACAAGGCAAAGAAGGGGCCAATGCTTCTGCTTCAGCAACAGTATTCGTTATGAATTTACAAGACCTTCGGCAAAACAAGTGATTTTCTTTATGAAGCGTGAAAAGAAGGGAAGGTGTTTTTTCACCTTCGGTTTAAAACGGTATGTACGTTAATTTCACGCTACACAAAGAAAAATATTACACGATCAAATTACACATGGTTTCCAATTGTTTTTACATAAAAGCAACACATAGACTTTACAGTGTTTTTACACACAATTTAATCATCTTCTATCAGAACCTTTTTCGCAGCTTCATTTAAGAGTTTATCAATAGTTTCGTCTATCGCCGCATTTACTATCTTGAATTCATCAAGTATCCCTTTTAGAGCTGGATCAACTTTAGGATCGTATGGTTCCGGGGGGAGAATGTTCCGCTACATAAAAACATAGTTTTGTCAGATACGAAGTTAGTGCACTTATGAAGCTAGACTGCAACACAAACATACCTATACACCTTTCCCGCTATGCAGATTCTGCATCCTTCCTCGCTTCCTCTGAAGCTCGATGGGTCTCTTCTTCATTTCGTCTGATAGCTTCGTCTGCTATCTCCCTTCCACCGTTCATCCACACTTTAGAGTAAAATTTCCCGCCAAGGGCAATAGCTTCAGCTAAAGGTTCCCTGATATCATTCGCTGAAACTGAAAATTTTGGCTGCATTACAGCCTTAGCGTGTTCACAGCCAGCTTTTTCAAGTATTGACGTGGCCCCTCGGGCACCAACACAGGCACAAAAATCTCCTCTGCTAGTAAGGATTTCATCAAAGGCTTCGAGTTCACCTTCGTTCCATTTAATAACACCTTTAGGGTCACCGTGGATAAAATTTTGGTCAGTAGAGAACGCGCCAACTTTAGCGAAGTACTCTTTAACTTGTTAGAACATTGTGAAAGGAAAATGTGCCCTTGGGCCATTTCTATAAGTATTTGTTGATTAGATGCCCAACACATTAAATGAGTACCTATGTGCAAAATGAGTGAAGAATGCAAATCAAAGTGAAAGGTATATTTCTAGACTTAGTATATTATGTTGGTATACTAATGTGTTTATCTAAGTGCTAGAAATAGAGCCAACAAAGGAAGAGAAGAAAAGGAAAAGAGTTGGCAAAGCTTCAGCCAACACCAACTCTTGCCAGGCACACCGGACTGTCCGGTGCTCCAGACTGGCCGGCGGTGAACTGGCTGCGCTCGGGAAAACGCAGAGGCGTACAACTACAATTCATCGGACTGTCTGGTGGTGCACCAGACTGTCCGGTGGTGCACCAGACTGTCCGGTGAGCCAACGGTCGCCAGCGTCAACGGTCGGCTGCGCAATCCGCGGGCGACGCGTGGCCCACAGCAACGGTCGGTTGGGCACACCAGACTGTCCGGTGTGCACCGGACAGTGTCTGGTGCGCCAATTGACCCCGAGGACCAACGGTCGGATGCGCCAGATATGGAAGGAGATCGCGCACCAAACAGCTACAGTGACTGTCTGGTGGTGCACTGGACTGTCCGGTGCACCACTCGACAAAAGGCAAGTTTGGCCTTCCAAGTTGGCCTCCAACGACTCCTAGCTGCCTTGGGGCTATAAAAGGGACCCCTAGGCGCATGGAGGAGTACACCAAGCTTACAAGAAACATCCTAAGACTCCCAAACTCTGCCTCCACGCATTTGATCGATTGTGTTAGTGATTTGAGCTCCGTTGGAGTTGTGAACTCACTGTGCTATGTTTCGAGCTCAAGTCTTGGCTTGTGTGGGTGTGTGTGCTGCAGATTTAAGTCTTGTGTGTGTTGCTCTCCCATCCTTACTTCTGTGTTTCTTTGTGATCTCTATTGTAAGGGCGAGAGGCTCCAAATTGTGGAGATTCCTTGCAAACAGGAGAAAGACTATAAGGAGAAGGCCATGGAATTTAAGTTGATCATTGTATCGCTTGAAAGGGGTTGAGTGCAACCCTCGTCCATTGGGACGCCACAACGTGGAAGTAGGCAAGTGTTACTTGGCTGAACCACGAGATAAAAATCGCGTGTCTCTTGTGTTGCTCCTCTCTGTGATTGTTGTGTTCGCAAGAGCTCGCCTCATAGACTTGATTAACTCGCACTAATATCTTTATAATCAAGCTTGTGGGAATTTAGTGTTTTATTTTATAGGATCACCTATTCACCCCCCCCTCTAGGTGCTCTCAATTGGTATCAGAGCCGTACTCTTCATCTAAGGGACTAATCGCCCGAAGAGATGGATCCTAAGGGAAAGGGGATGGTGGTCAACGACAAGGAGAAGGAGTCCATCTTCAACGAGCCAAGAGACGACAAGCCCACTGACTCAAGCTCGAGTCACAAGAAGAAGGATGGGAAGAAGAAGAGGCGCATCAAGAAGATCATCTACTACGACAGCGATGCATCTTCTTCTTCACCGATAGACGACGATGACGACGACGATTCTTCGTCAAAGAAAAAGACAGTTAATCAAAACTATTCCTTTGATTATTCCCGTATTCTGTACAATTCAAATGCCCATTTACTTTCTATTCCTCTTGGAAAACCCCCACACTTTGATGGAGAGGATTACTCATTTTGGAGCCATAAAATGCGTAGTCATCTATTTTATCTCCATCCTAGCATTTGGGAAATTGTGGAAAATGGGATGCATTTCGATAGTACGGATAACCCTAGGATGATTAATGAACAAATTCATAAAAATACCCAAGCTACTACTGTCTTGCTAGCTTCACTTTGCAGGGATGAGTATAACAAAGTAAGTGGCTTGGACAACGCCAAACAGATCTGGGATACCCTCAAAATATCACATGAGGGAAATGATGCCACCATGATTACCAAGATGGAACTGGTGGAGGGAAAACTGGGAAGGTTCGCAATGATCAGGGGAGAGGATCCAACTCAGACCTACAATAGGCTCAAGACCCTAGTCAACAAGATCCGAAGCTACGGAAGCACAAGATGGACGGATCATGACGTTGTCCGACTCATGCTAAGGTCATTTACAGTAATTGACCCCCATCTTGTCAACCTTATTCGTGAAAATCCCAGGTACACCAAGATGACGCCCAAGGAGATTCTTGAAAAATTCGTGAGCGGGCGCATGATGGTGAAGGAGGCGCGATACGTAGACGATGCGCTCAATGGTCCACTACCCGTCTACGAGCCACAGCCTGTTGCTCTCAAAGCAACTAGCAGCAGGGAGGCACTACCTAGCAAGGTGGCACAAGTGGAAGCTGCCGGACTCAATGAAGATGACATGGCACTCATCATCAAGCGTTTCAAGACCGCACTAAAAGGACGCAAAGAGTACCCCAACAAGAACAAAACAAGGGGAAAGCGCTCCTGCTTCAAATGCGGTAAGACTGGTCATTTCATAGCTCAATGCCCCGATAATGATAATGACCAGAAACAAGAAAAGTATGGGAAGAAAGAGAAGAAGAAGAATTACAGGAAGGCGAAGGGCGAGGCGCATCTTGGAAAGGAATGGAATTCTGACTGCTCTTCATCCAACTCCGACAATGAAGGATTGGCTGCCTCGGCCTTTGACAAATCTTCGCTCTTCCCCAACGAATGCCATACTTGCCTCATGGCTAAGGAGAAGAAGGTATGTATTCGGTACACTCCCAAGTATACTTCTTCTAGTGATGAAGAGTCATCTGATGATGAAGTAGACTATACTGATTTGTTTAAAGGCTTAGATAGAAATAAAGTAGACAAAATTAATGAATTAATTGATGTCCTTAATGAAAAGGATTGATTGCTAGAGAAGCAAGAAGATATTTTGTATGAAGAGCATGACAATTTTATTAGTGTTCAAAAATCTCTTGCTCTAGAAATTAAAAGAAATGAATTGCTATCCTCTGAGTTGTCTGCTTGCCATGAATCTGTCTCTAGTTTAAGGAGTTTAAATGATGAATTAAATGCTAAGCTAGAGGAAGTTAATAAATCTAGTTCATGTGTAGAGCATGTTGTTATTTGTAATAGATGTAAGGATGTTCATGCCTGTGATGAACATCGTGTTTCTATTACTAAATTAAATAATGAGATGGCAAGTCTTAATGCTCAACTTAAGACTTGCAAGTATGATTTTGATAAATTGAAATTTGCTAGGGATGCCTACACTGTTGGTAGACATCCTTCAATTAAGGATGGACTTGGTTTTCGAAGGGAAACCAAGAACTTAACAAGCCAAAGGACTCCCGTTCTCAACAAGGAGAAATGGAAGGCCCCTATGGCAAGTAGTCCAAAAAGGAACCATGCTTTTATTTATGATAGGAAAATTGCTAGTGATCCTCATTATAATAAGAGTCATGTTCATGTTGCTTATAATGATTCACATGCTATGTTTGCCTCTAGCTCTACTTTGGTTCAAGGTAGAAGTAGGCCTAGGAGAAATCATGTTGTGCCTCATGTTCCTAGAAAATGTGCAATGGACCTTCTGATGTTTATCATGCCTACAATACTTATTTTGTGCTTTCATGTAAAAATGCAAAAGTAGTTGCTAGGAAGCTGGGATCCAAATGCAAGGGAGATAATACTTGTATTTGGGTTCCAAAAGTTATTGTGACTAACCTTGTAGGACCCAACAAGAGTTGGGTACCTAAAACCCAAGATTAATTTGCCTTGCAGGTTTATGCATCCGGGGGCTCAAGCTGGATTATCGACAGCGGATGCACAAACCACATGACGGGGGAGAAGAAAATGTTCACCTCCTACGTCAAAAACAAGGATTCCCAGGACTCGATCATCTTTGGAGATGGGAACCAAGGCAAGGTCAAAGGATTAGAAAAAATAGCCATTACATCTAAGCATTTTATCTCTAATGTGTTTTTAGTTGAATCGCTCGGGCACAACTTATTGTCTGTGAGTCAATTATGTAACATGGGCCATAATTGTTTATTCACAAATATAGATGTATTTGTCTTTAGAAGGAGTGATCGTTCATTAGCATTTAAGGGTGTATTAGACGACAAACTCTATTTAGTAGATTTTTCGAAAGAGAATGTCGATCTAGATGCATGCTTAATGGCTAAGACTAATATGGGCTGGCTTTGGCATCGCCGTCTAGCACATGTTGGGATGAAGAACCTTCATAAACTTCTAAAGGGAGATCATGTGTTAGGACTAACTGATGTCTGCTTTGAGAAAGACAGACCTTGTGCAGCATGTCAAGCAGGGAAACAGGTGGGAAGCACTCATCACAGCAAGAATGTGATGACGACATCAAGACCACTGGAGCTTCTTCATATGGACCTCTTTGGACCCGTTGCCTACCTTAGCATTGGGGGAAGTAAGTATGGTCTTGTAATTATTGATGACTTTTCTTGCTTCACTTGGGTATTCTTTTTGCAGGACAAATCAGAAACCCAAGGGACCCTAAAGCGTTTCTAAGGATGGCTCAAAATGAGTTTGAGCTTAAGGTGAAAAAGATAAGGAGCAACAATGGGTCCGAGTTCAAGAATCTACAAGTTGAAGAATTTCTTGAGGAGGAAGGCATCAAGCATGAGTTCTCCGCTCCCTACACACCACAGCAAAACGGTGTGGTAGAGAGGAAGAACAGGACGCTTGTCGACATGGCGAGAACGATGCTTGGAGAGTTCAAGACGCCCGAGCGATTTTGGTCGGAAGCTGTGAACACAGCTTGCCACGCCATAAATCGGCTCTATCTGCATCGACTCCTCAAGAAGACCTCCTACGAACTCCTTACCGGTAACAAACCCAATGTATCTTACTTTCGTGTATTTGGGAGCAAATGCTACATTCTGGTGAAGAAAGGTAGACATTCTAAATTTGCTCCCAAGGTTGTAGAAGGGTTTTTACTAGGGTATGAATCAAATACAAAGGCGTATAGGGTCTTTAACAAATCATCAGGATTAGTTGAAGTCTCTAGCAATGTTGTATTTGATGAGACTGATGGCTCTCCAAGAGAGCAAGTTGATCTTGACAATATAGATGAAGATGAAGTTCCAACGGCCGCAATGCGCAAGATGATGATTGGTGATGTGCGACCACAGGAACTACATGAACAAGATCAGCCTTCTTCCTCGACGCTGGTGCATCACCCAACTCAAGATGATGGATAGGTACCTCAAGAAGAGGAGCGTGATCAAGGGGGAGCACAAGAAGAACAGGTTATGGAGGAAGAAGCACCACGGGTCCCTCCAACTCAAGTCCGAGCAACGATCCAAAGAAGTCACCCCATCGATCAAATATTGGGTGATATCAGCAAGGGAGTAACGACTCGCTCACGTTTAGCTAATTTTTGTGAGCATTACTCGTTTGTCTCTTCTATTGAGCCCTTCAGGGTAGAAGAGGCCTTGCAGGATCCGGACTGGGTGTTGGCCATGCAGGAAGAGCTCAACAACCTCAAGAGAAATGAAGTCTGGAGCCTGGTGCCACGTCCAAAGCAAAATTTTGTGGGAACCAAGTGGGTGTTCCACAACAAGCAAGACGAGCACAAGGTGGTGATGAGAAACAAGGCTCGACTTGTGGAAAAAGGTTATGCCCAAGTCGCAGGTTTGGATTTCGGGGAGACTTTTGCTCCTGTGGCAAGGTTAGAGTCAATTCGAATATTATTAGCCTAAGCTGCTCACCACTCTTTCAGGCTATTTCAAATGGACGTGAAGAGCGCTTTCCTCAATGGGCCAATCAAGGAGGAGGTATATGTAGAACAACCCCCGGGCTTTGAGGATGACATGTATCCTGACCACGTGTATAAGCTCTCTAAGGCGCTCTATGGACTTAAGCAAGCCCCAAGAGCATGGTATGAATGCCTTAGAGATTTCCTAATTGCTAATGCTTTCAAGGTTGGGAAAGCCGATCCCACTCTTTTTACCAAGACTTGTGATGGTGATCTCTTTGTGTGCCAAATTTATGTCGATGACATAATATTTGGTTCTACTAACCAAAAGTCTTGTGAGGAGTTTAGCAGGGTGATGATGCAAAAGTTTGAGATATCGATGATGGGCGAGTTAACATACTTCCTTGGATTCCAAGTGAAGCAACTCAAGGACGGTACCTTCATCTCACAAACAAAGTACACTTAAGATCTTCTTAAGAGGTTTGGGATGAAGGACGCCAAGCCCGTGAAGACACCAATGGGAACCGACGGGCATGTCGACCTCAACAAAGGAGGTAAGTCCGTTGATCAAAAGGCATACCGGTCCATGATAGGGTCATTACTTTATTTATGTGCTAGTAGACCGGACATTATGCTAAGTGTATGCATGTGTGCTAGATATCAATCCGACCCCAGGGAGTGTCACCTTGTGGCCGTTAAGTGAATTCTTAGATATTTAGTTTCTATGCCTTGCTTTGGGATCTGGTATCCAAAGGGGTCTATGTCACACCCGATTCCAAAGGACAGAGCCGGGTGCATAGCATATGTGTGCCAGGATCTATTTCCACACATATGTTGACGTCACAAGTGTAATATATCAAAAGAACAATGCATAAAAGCGTAAATAACGATTATATTAACATATTACACTTCGAACAGGCATAATGTCTTAACCTTTATTCATCAAAGTACAGCGAAACAAGGACATCCATCCACAGGAAGATGACCGGGGGTATCACTAGACTAGCATCCATGGAGTTCAGCATCATATCTTCATCTGCAAACTTCTGATCAAAATTAAGCAAGGGTGAGCTCACTTATGGTCGGGGCTCAGCAAGTGGGGGAAAAACTAATGCAGGTTTAACAAGGTGAGGCTAAGGTTGAGCAGTAAGCATTTTAGTTGGTCAATATTTTATTAACAACACCTGTCTTACTAATAAGTGTGAATCCCACGTATTCCCATTAAACAAAAGTATGAGAGTGTCAAAAACACTTAAGTGAAACCACTTAAGCAAACCATTGGTAGATCATCGGATCTCGATTTATTTCCATCTTCAAGTTCAATTATCATGTGAGGAGTCCAGGCTGCTCATAACCGTGAGCACGGCTGATATATCAGTTTTACACTCTGCAGAGGTGGCGCATCTTTACCCATGAGTCGCGATTCCCTTCTAGCCCGGGTTAGCTAGACCCGTATTCACTTCCGAGGTGAATGGCCAGGGTCTCACTACGAGGCTTCTCCCTAGAGTCCTCATTACGCAAATGCTGGAAATGGTCAAACTGCATAAGGCACACCTACCGTAACCAACTTATAGTCCAGACCACAGGGTAAAGCTTTGGGAACTATGCCCGTATCCAATCTGCCTGAGCCGGAACTATAAGAGCTTGCCAGATGCCCCCGTTCCTGTCGACCACGACCAGCACCCAACATAAGACTTCCCTAGTTATTTAGCCAAGACCAGAGCCATGATAGTTCTCATGGTAGCACTGTTTTCCCGGGTGGTCACTCCATGTTCCAATTACTATGCAATAATCTTGTTTATCCATCGGGTTAACAACAATAAAGTAAACTTACCATTTGGAACATTAATATCATAAACAGGAGTGACTGCATAAAGTTAAGTTGTAGCAATAGCATAGCTACTTGATTAGATCATAATCCCAAGTTAAACAAGGAGTAAGGTTGGAAAGGTTATCTGAATAGGCAACCCGTCAAATTATGCATATATATCCAAAAGAATAAACTTTATTAAATGTATTGTTTGGGATCAAACAGAGTATGCAGAGGGAGAAGTCCACTTGCCTTGCTTATTGAAAACTTGAGGTTCTTCCACGGATAGGAATAGATCTTGATTCTTAACTATTAGATCAACCACTGAATATCACACAAACAAACAAGAAGAACAAACACCACTCAATAACATACAACATTCACCATACGTAAAGCTAAAAGAAAGCCTAACGAAAAGAGCGTTCGCTTTTTAAAACATCGCACGTAATGGTTATAATAAAAAGGTATTCTTTTCAAAAATGTGTGATCTATACTTTATAAAACAAGACATGAGCTTAAAATATCTTAATTAAAATATACAAATATTAGGTTCACCAAATTATTCTTTTAAAAAAACGTCATATGTGATATGTCTAAGATAAAAGGTTAATAAGATGATAAAACACGTAATAACGATATTAAACCTTTTTAACCTTTTAGAACACATATAAGTTATATCTAAGGTTAATGGGCTACGAAACATGTTATTAATCTTAGAAGCATTATAGAACGTATTATAATTCATTGTTAGACCTTCACTTAAGACAAATTAAGATATAAGTCTAAATAGGTTTTATGTGAAAAGATCATTATTATTAAATACCTATTTATGGAAAGTTATGATATATGCTTTAATGAACTTTTATGTAAAAGACAATGAACAAACAATTATATTTTATTTTTATTAGAAAGTACATGTCCTTTATTTTATTAAGAAAGCTATATACGAAACAGTATACAAACTAACATTATTATTAAAGAACATGAGCACTAATTTCCTTAGTTTATTCTTTAGGAAAAACTAAGTGACACATATATGAATAATATGAACTAATTTTGATTAAATGATTAATTAAGCCTATATATCCAGTTGTAAACAAATATAAATCTAATTAACTAGGTTATGAGAGGACATAATTACTCTATTATTTATCTTTACATTTAGTTTAGAAACATATGACCTAGATATTTAAAATGAATAGTATTCATTGGTATGTTATTAACTATTGTTTTAGTTATAACGACGTGAGCACTTAATTAAGCCATTATATCATTATTAGAAAAGTTATATGACATATTACTTTTAAGTTTCTATTTAATACGGCTATACTTAAACATCTATAATGAATCTTGTTAAATATGATAACTATTAAAAAGGTCATTTTAAAGTTCGAAACAATTTATCTAATTCTTTAGTAAGAAACCTATGTTTATCGACATAACTATTATTTTCTTTGTTAGAAAAGTATAAGTGCCTAGTTAAGTCATTTTAACACTATTATAAATTCTACTATTTCGATTTTCTCCTTTCTTTTCTAAATAGAACTTATACATATAACTAAAAATTGTTTATTTAATTCTTCTAACATTAATATACTAAGAATTAATTGTAAATTACTAAATGAGACTTTTAATAACATATTCATGGTTATTATGACATAGATAAATATCTTATTAATTCTAAGTACTTAAGTGCCATACTTATGAATTCATTTATTATGAATAGTAAAATCTATATCCTCATTTGACTGGAAATACGTGGCCTAGTATTTATATTTTAATTTATTATATCACTACTAACCGATTATCGCTCCACACAATAAGCGAAATTAATTATAAACAATTTTAGTATGAAAATCATTAAAGTAGTGAATAGTGACCGTGCTCATTTTTGGAATTATAAAATCATACGCATTTTCAAAGTATCGTCGCGGGTTCGATTTTGACTACACGTATAAAACAAAATCTCTACAATCATATACGAATCACCAAATCGCATCATCATAATATTACAACAATAATTCACAATAAATTCAAAACATGATTTAGAAAATAAATATTTCGGGTTGTCTTCGACGTTGTGTTTTCGTTCCTGCGCAGGGATAAATGTCGACGAGCAAGAAGGGTTCAACGGGCATGGGAACGGGAGCGATCGTCGTGCTGCGCGGATGGAACTCCGGCGGGGAAACGCGGATGGTGAACACGAGCTCCGGCGAGGAACAGCGAGCTCCGGTGAGTCTCCACAGACGGCGGGGCGGACTGCGATGGCGTGGTCGAACTCCGGCGACGAACAGCGGTGAACTCTGGCGAACTACACTGCGAGAGAGAGGGAGGCGCGAGAAGGGAGAGCGAGCTCGAGCAGGGAGAAGGAGAGGGCTCGGGATTTTATAGAGAGAGAGGGAGAGCAGAGGTCGTCGGGGTGAGGAAACGGTGGCCGACGGCCATTAATGGCGTTCATTATCTCTAATGAAGGAGCGAGAATACGTGGGAGGGAGTAACGGACACATTGAACTCCATTAACGAAGGGAAACGGACGCGGGGCGGACGGCGTCGACGGCTTGGCTTCGGACGTTGGTCGGATGGCGTGCAGTTAGGCGCGGTGTCGCGGCTTGGTTGCCTGGCACGTCGGTCGGCGCGGGCGTGTCTCTGGACAGGGGCGCTGGTGCGGTCGGCTCCAGGCGTGGGGAGCTGCGCGCGTCTCGGCCGGTCGGAGTCGCGCGGGGTCTGGGTCGCGCACAGCTGCGCAGGTTCCATGGGCGGCTACGTGGTCGCGAGGCCGTGGCTGCTGGGCGCGGGGCGCGCAGGGCAGGGTCGTGGCGCCTGCTCGGGCGCGATCCTGGCGTCTCCCTGGCGGCGTTCGGCTGGAGGGAGAGAGCAGGGAAGAGAGAAACGGAGGCAGGGAGAGAGAGGGCCAGGGAACGGCGGCTACCAGGGAAGGCAAGGGAGAGTGGCGGCTGGGAGCAGGGAGAGGGAACAGGGCGCGACTGGCTAGGGTAGGAGGCGGCCGGCTGGTTTCATGGGCCAAATGGGCCAAACGGGTAGGATTAGGTTTTGTGTTTTTTTTTCTAAATTCGAAATTCATTTTTAAATAACCTTAAAAATCATAATAATTAATCCAAAAATTATTTATAAACATAATATTTATTCTTGGGCTAATATTTATTATATTATTTATGTGAACTTTTCTTTTAAGAAGAAATAATATTTAATATTCAAAATCACTTATGAGCAATCAAAAATCATTCCGACTGAAATAAACAACAAACACTTCAATGGAAAATTTATTACCATAAATGTATTATTTTTATTTAATGATTTTCATAGTGTCACAGTCTACCTTTGACTTAATTGGATACGCAGACTCCGATTATGACGGGTGCAAGGTTGATAGAAAGAGTACATCAGGGACGTGCCAATTTCTAGGAAGGTCCCTGGTGTCCTGGAGTTCCAAGAAACAGACATCTGTTGCCCTATCTACAGCTGAGGCCGAGTATGTTGTCGCAGGACAGTGTTGCGCGCAACTACTTTAGATGAGGCAAACCCTCCGGGACTTTGGCTACAATCTGAGCAAAGTCCCACTCCTATGTGATAATGCGAGTGCAATCCGCTTGGCGGATAATCCTATTGAACACAGCCACACTAAGCACATAGACTTCCGGCATCACTTCCTGAGGGATCACCAGCAAAAGGGAGATATCAATATTTTTCATATTAGCACCGAGAACCAGCTAGCCGATATCTTCAGCAAGCCATTGGATGAGAAAACTTTTTGCAGGTTGCGAAGTGAGCTAAATGTCTTAGATTCGCGTAACTTGGATTGATCTATAGCATACATGTGTTCTATGCCTTTGATCATGTTACTTTAAGCGTTTACATTATTCGTTCTATATTTGTGGTGCTCAAGTTGTACAAAGTCTCCCCGAACCTCACAAGTCCATATGCAAATGATGCATATATTTAGGGGGACATGTGCTACAACTTGACCCTTTGAGACTAACCCATTTGTTTGAGTATACTTGATGTAGTCTCAAAGGTGCATTGAAAGGGAAAGGTGAACTTGGACAATGAAAAGACTTCCACTGCACTCCGATATTAGTGTACTTACTTCCAAGTTCATACTTATGCTCTCATTGCCTTTTTGCTCTTAATTGACATTTTTGGTGAGGCAATGGGGTTAAAGGGCCAAAAATGATCTCGTTTTGGTGCTTAATGCCAAAGGGGGAGAAATTAAGGCCAAAGCAACTGGATTAGCCAACCACTTGAGAAGTTTTGAAAACAGTAGAGTTAGAATTTGTGATTTGTCCAAAATACTCTTATTGCAAAATTTGGTCTCTTATGGGGGAGAATTTTGATTATGGGAAAAGGGGGAGTTTTTGGCACTTGATAAATTTCACTCTTCGGATATCTCTCTATTTGCTCAAACAAGTGTATTTGACTTAGAGATAGGAAAGTGAATTTGATTTGCAAAAACAAACCAAGTGGTGGTAAAGAATGATCCAAATATGCCAAATCATCAGCAAAAACAATTTGGTCTTCAATTGCATTGATGTTTCCCTTCTTTTGGTTGCTTTTGGATGTGTTGGCATAAATCACCAAAAAGGGGGAGATTGAAAGGAAAATGTGCCCTTGGGCCATTTCTATAAGTATTTTGGTGATTAGATGCCCAACACATTAAATGAGTACCTATGTGCAAAATGAGTGAAGAATGCAAATCAAAGTGAAAGCTATATTTCTAGACATAGTGTATTATGTTGGTATACTAATGTGTTTGTCTAAGTGCTAGAAACAGAGCCAACAAAGGAAGAGAAGAAAAGGAAAAGAGTTGGCAAAGCTTCAGCCAACACCAACTCTTGCCAAGCACACCGAACTGTCCGGTGGTGCACCGGACAGTGTCCGGTGCTCCAGGCTGGCCAGCGGTGAACTGGCTGCTCTCGGGAAAACACAGAGGCGTACGGCTAAAATTCACCGGACTGTCCGGTGGTGCACCGGACTGTCCGGTGGTGCACCGGACTGTCCGGTGAGCCAACGGTCGCTAGCGTCAACAGTCGGCTACGCAATCCGCGGGCGACGCGTGGCCCGCAGCAACGGTCGGTTGGGCACACTGGACTGTCCGGTGTGCCAACCGACCCCGAGGACCAACGGTCGGATGTGCCAGATATGGAAGGAGATCACGCACCGGACAGCTATAGTGACTATCCGGTGCACCACTCGACAGAAGGCAAGTTTGGCCTTCCAAGTTAGCCTCCAACGGCTCCTAGCTGCCTTGGGGCTATAAAAGGGACCCCTAGGCGCATGGAGGAGTACACCAAGCTTACAAGAAACATCCTAAGACTCCCAGACTCCGCCTTCGCACATTTGATCGATTGTGTTAGTGATTTGAGCTCCGTTTGAGTTGTGAACTCACCGTGCTACGTTTCGAGCTCAAGTCTTGGCTTGTGTGTGTGTGTGCTGCGGATTTAAGTCTTGTGTGTGTTGCTCTCCCATCCTTACTTCTGTGTTTCTTTGTGATCTCTATTTTAAGGGCGAGAGGCTCCAAATTGTGGAGATTCCTCGCAAACGGGAGAAAGACTATAAGGAAGAAAGCCGTGGTATTCAAGTTGATCATTGGATCGCTTGAAAGGGGTTGAGTGCAACCCTCGTACATTGGGACGCCACAACATGGAAGTAGGCAAGTGTTACTTGGCCGAATCACGGGATAAAAATCGCGTATCTCTTGTGTTGCTCCTCTCTGTGGTTGTTGTGTTCGCAAGAGCTCGCCTCATAGACTTGATTAACTCGCACTAATATCTTTATAATCAAGCTTGTGGGAATTTAGTGTTTTATTTTACAGGATCACCTATTCACCCCCCCTCTAGGTGCTCTCACATTGCATAGCAACAGAAAAACATTCTTCCTTTGATTAACGAAGCTCTTCAACATTCTTTTGCACTCTGGATCGTTCCATGTCAGATATTTCACGCTTCGCATGTTCAACATTAAAGTTCTTAGTAACTTTGTCAAGTTTCTTCTCTAGCCTTATCACTTTAGATTTGTGGAGCTCTACTTGAGCAGATAAGGCATATTCCAAATCAGCTATGCGTTTTTTGCTAGCTTTCTTCTCTTTCTCAAGTCTTAAAATTTTTTGGTCTGCTTCAGAGAATGCAGCCAAATCAGGCTAGTTTTTCTTCAACTTTTCAATTAAAGAAAGAAGAATCTTGTCTTTCTCAACGGCCTGGTGCCGAAGGTCAATAACCTTGGACCGCAGATTGCCGAAGGCTATCTGGGTGCTTCGACCCCTGTAGCAGATGCCTCGATCATTTATCCAAGAAATCCAAAAGTAACATTAGAACACAATTGCCTTAATTCAAATCAATGCAAAAGTGAAGTATTACCTCCGGAGCTGAAAGGGTCTCTTCAACTGCTTCGACAGCTTCTGTCTTTGAGGTCTCCACAGTAGGCAATTTTGCAGCCCTCTCTAAGTAGAACGAGTTCGGCCGGTGGGTTAGAACCTTCATTTTCTTTTGCTTCGGTGCACTTTTCCTTTTTAGCCCCCTCTTTCGAGCAGGAAAGCAGTAATTAGGGTAAATAAATCCAATAGCATCAAAGACTCTGTTCAATCAACTCTTTCCTCGGGCACCAAAGGCAGCATTCATAACTTCGTCCTCAACTTTGGAATATGCCCCTAATAGTTCATCACTTGTTGCTTCAATGGCGTCAAGCTAGTCATCATCAGGCTCACCAAATTGATTCCTATATCGATAAGAGTACTTCAAATGAACTAGACTTCTTTTATTGGCATTTGCATTAGCTTTAGCATCCTTCGACATTTCCCACTCAGCAGCTAGGGGCCATACCTTGAAAGTTGTGCGCTCTTGCACTAAGTCTCTAGTGTTGATATAGTTGCACATAGCGTTGAACGTTGCTAGGCAGGCTTGAGATCTTTCACTATTCAAAATAGTCGGTCTCTTTAGCCCGAAGCTCGACCGATAGGACCACTGGATCACATCTTTCACACCATTCCTCTCATTTAGGTCATTTTTCATGTAAAAACATTGTTTCATCCATGAACCCGACCATTTCTTTCTGAAAGTTGGCACAAGGTACCAAATATCTGATCGATATACGAAGGTATAACATCCAAAGTTGTTGTGATATTGCTCTTTTCCAGTGGCCTTCGTCTGATAGGACAATTCATGAATATTACAGAACCAATCGACATCTGGTTCCAATCCTTGACTTTTTATAGCCCAAATGAAAATCCCAACTTTTATCAAAGCTTCAGGTGTAAGCTGATGAAGGAAGATTTCAAACTTCTTCAAGACTTCAACTAACATCTTATGTAGAGAAAACCGTAGCCCACCTTTCATGAAGCTTCGGAATACCACCACTTCATTTTTCTTAGGGAGAGAAACAATGTTTTCACCTCCAATTCTCACTATAGACACATCGTTAAAATATGTGCCCTTCATGGCCTCAACATGTCCTTTCTTCATAGTTGATTTCCCGAAATTCACATGACTTGGCCTCCATGGTCGTTCTTCAGCATCATCTGCGCCACTATCAACACCAAAATCCTCATTGTCCTCCGAATCTTCAGACAGCCCAGCCAGGATCTCATCAATTATCTTTTCAATATTTGTCTTCTCCATGGCTTCGTAAAATCCAACCAATGCGGGGACTTCGCTTCTCTTGTCTTTCACCATCTCAACATAACTTTGATTAAAGAAAAAAGTCGAAGCTCGAAAACAGTTGCACTTACAGTGGTAGTAAACTAAGAATAAGTTAGCAAAAAGTTGATAGCGCGAAAAATATTTCATCACAACTCTTATATATATACACAAAGCACCACTGCAAAGTGGCCCCTACGGTTCAGAAGGTTTCGCTATTCTAGCGAAGGGAAGGTGTTTTTTCGGACCTTCGCAAAAGGCCTTTGTTCGTTTCGCAGTCTGAATTGTTACAAAGAAACAAACTAATATTGCGTGGGGCTACTGTTGGAGGCCTTCGTCTTTTGAAGGTCCTCAAAAACACGACTAACCATCTGTTATCAGCATATTGCCAAGTATTACATGAGCTTCGGAACCAGAATAGCTTCGACGCGGAACAATGGAAGAGTAACGAAGGTAGCTTCGTTATAACAACACGGGAAGATGATACAAGGAGAAGATGTTATCCAAGTCACTGAGGGCAAAAGACAATGTTATCACTGTGATATTTATAAACTTTGGGTGTAATGTCTGAGGGCATAAATGTAATATCGCACGAAGCTGTATGATTCCCAATAAATAGATGAACAGTTCCCTACATAAAGTACCTTTTGGTGGACTATACAATTGTTGCGTAATTCTCTCTCTACGACATCTTCATTATAATTCTTTCTACAGTGCCGAAGGTACAATTGTAAAGTTAATTTACGAAAAGAGGAATATATTATGAATATATTATCATGTTAAAATTCTTTCATATTCATTGTATGTTCATTTATTCACCTAACACCTAACCTTCATCGCCGAAGGAGTTACCCCGAAGGGACAACTTCTTCATGACAAAGGTTATATATCTCTTTAATATTGTGTTGCCTTGTTTTTTATTATGTATAGTGATCGAAAAAAGTGACAAACAAATTCGATGTTGTATAAGCGCATTTACATTTTAATTTATTAATAGACTACATTTATAGACACTCCATTATATAATAGAGTCTCTTAGTTGTCTTTTGTGCTGGGAGAACCATTTTGGTATCTCTCCACTATACATGCCCTTAGTTTGATTTGAGTTGTTCATGACGTCAATCGATACCGCTGATTTTTAGTTTCTTGATTGATTGAGTAGGCAAAACAAGAAACTGTCGAGAAGGTCTGCCAGATCATGAAGAATCAGTTAGCTCTACTCGAAGACACCAACGTAATAGGAGAGACAGTTTGTAGACATTGGAGCCGACTCACTCGACACGGTATACCACTCTGTTTGTTTGTCCTTGTGTCTGATGATTTGACCCCTCAAACAAACAAACAAAGAAGATGAGCCTTGAATCTGGTGTTAGGTTGAAATTGTCATGGGGCTTGAGGAAGCGTTCCAAATCAGCGTGGACGAATCGAGTGCTCAAGAGATCCAGACGGTGGAGGGCGCTGCTGCTCTCATCGATAAGCTTATCGTGGAGAAGAACGCTTGAAGAGCAATTTTTCTAGTCAGAAGTTACCCGAGTTTCATTTCTTTCTTTCTCTTTTATATCTATATCTATACTACCTGGGCGACTGATTCAACTGAGTACAGATGTGCCAATGGAATGAAATGACAACACTTGCTGAACCGGTCCACCACGGTGAGGATAACTGACTTGCCGTGGACGCGAGGAAGTGCTTCTACAAAATCGAGTGTGACATCAGTCCAAACACCCTGTGGCACCGAGAGCGGAAGGAGGAGACCCGCCGGGTGCACGTGCTCAGACTTGTAGCGCTGGCAGACCACACACTGACGCACCTTGTCCTGCACAAGTTGTTTCATATAAGGGAAATGAAAATAGCGCCGGAGGCGGTGAATCGTGTGCTGGACACCCTCTGACCGTCCTCATGGACTGTCCCCAAGATTTCCTGCAACAGCGGGGAGTCGGGTGGTATATACAGCCGGCCATCGAACTGCACCATGTTGTCCACGACCGACCATGGCGCTGGACGGCCACCCGCGACGATCTCTGCATGGAGAGTGAGGAGGGTCGGGTCCCCGAGCTGAGCCTGCCGGAGTTTGTCGAGGAAGGCAAAATGTGGAGCGAACAGAGCGAGCAGCTCCCCGTCCACTGTGTCACGCCGGGACAGCGTGTTCGCCACGACGTTCATCACGCCTGTCTTGTACTCGACGGAGAAATCAAAGCCCAACAGTTTGCCGACCCAATGGTGTTGTGGAATGGTGGCCAAGCGCTGGTCCAGCAAGTACTTCAAGCTGTAGTGGTCTGTCTTGACGCTAAAACAGCGACCCCATAGGTACGGCCGCCAGTGACGAACTACTTGGACCAAGCCGATGAGCTCGCGCTCGTATGCCACAAGCGTTCAGTGTCGTGGTGCCACGACCCGACTGAAGAAGGTAAGCGGATGACCCTCCTAAATGAGGACAGTGTCGAATCCGTGAGACAAAGCGTCACACTCGATGATGAAGGGCTTGGCAAAGTCTGGCATGGCCAGCACCGGTGCTGTCGTGACCGCGTCTTTGAGCACGGTGAAAGCCGAGGCAACCGCGTCGCCCCAAGTAAAGCCCTCCTTCTTGAGGAGTACAGTGAGCAGAGCCGCGATGAATTCGTAGTTGTGGATGAACTTGCGGTAGTAGCCTGCGAGGTCGAGGAAGCCCCGCACCACCCACGCCGAGCAAGGTACCGGCCAGTTGTGAATGGCCTGCACCTTGGTGGGATCCATGGCCACGCCCACCTCCAAGATCGTGTGGTCGAGGTAGGCGACGGAGGCGACCCCAAACACACACTTGGAGCGCTTGACGAAGAGGACATGCTGTTGAAGCGTCCTGAGTATGGCGCAGAGATGACGAAGATGATCTGCTCAAGACTTGTTGTAGATCAAGATATCGTCGAAGAAGACAAGTACAAAACGGCGAAGGAAGGGGCACAATACATCGTTCATGAGTGCCTGAAACGTGGTCGAGGCATTGCACAGCCCGAACGACATCACTAGAAACTCATATAGGTCGTCGTGGGTATGGAATGATGTCTTGTGGATGTCTGCCTGCCTCATGCGCACCTGATGGTACCCTGAGCGCAGATCAAGCTTGGTGAAGAATTTGGCGCCGTGGAGCTCATCCAACAGCTCATCGACAACCGGGATTGGAAAAGTGTCCTTGATCATGAGCGTGTTGAGGGCGCGGTAGTCGACGCAGAAGTGCCACGATCCATCCTGCTTCTTGACGAGGAGGACCAGGGAGGAGAACGCGGAGTCACTGCGTCGTAACATGCCTTGGTTGATCATGGTGGAGCATTGTCGTTCCAATTCATCCTTGTGCGTCGCTGGGTATCTGTAGGGACACAACCACTGGACCAGCACCCAACTTGAGAACAATGCAGTGGTTGTGGCCACACTCCGGGGGTAGACCGGTCGGCTCGGCGAAGATGTAGGAGAAGGAGACGATCACTTCATCTAGTAAGGGCTCGATGGTGTGCAGACGTGGAGGGCTTGGTGTAGCAACGCCACGCCAGCAGACGTCCTGCCCGACCTGCTTGAATGCCATGGTGTCGGCCGCCAGGTTCCATACAATGTCACCCAGGGTGGCCATCCAGTGTTTGCCCAGCACCACATCGTAGACGGCCAGGGGCATGACGTACAGGTCGATGCCAAACGCCATCTCGTCGATGAGTACAGTGGCCTGGCGGAGGACCTAGGACAAGCGGTGCATTCCCCGTTGGCCACCGTCGCCGTGAGTCGAGGGTGTGGCTCGATGGGTAGGCCCGCGCGCCGAGCGGCGTCCTCCCCAATGAAGTTGTGCGTGGACCCCATGTCGATGAGCGCGATGAAGTCTGTGGTGCCCACCCGCACATGCAGCTAGATGGTGCTACTCACCGGCGCACCCACGACCGCGTGTAGAGAGAACACCGGGGCCTCGTCAGTCGCCACCTCGTCAGCTATCTCAATACTGTCGATGTAGAAGATCCAGCGGCAGACCCGATCGTGGCCTCGTGTGTACGACTAGTCATAATTGTAGCAAAGTCCAATACAGCGCCATTCGACCCGCTCCTCTGTGGACAGGCACTTGACCTGGGCCCTGGCCCCTTGGGCCTGCAGCGCAGACAACGCCAGCGGCTTGGCCGGAGGTGCTGGTAGAGTGGGAAGGGTGGTTTCCACGGGACGCGGTGCCGATGTTGGCAGTAAGGCATGCGATGCAGCCTTGGTAGACACCTGATTTGGCCTGTCCAGCTTGACGAGCTCTAGTTGGCGTGTCAGACTCATGGCCGCCGCAAGAGACTCCGGGTTGTGGACGCGCACTTGGTGACTAAGCGGCGGAAGCGGTCCGCCGGTGTATAGCTGTACCCGTTTGTACCTCCTCGAGCCGCCCGGCACGGGGAAGGAGGGCCTAGAATCGTCTGGAGTATTCCTCGACGGTCCTCGTGCGACGACATTCGGAGAGCTCGAACAGGGGAGCGGAGCGTAGTGGCGGCCCAAAACGCAGATGCAGCAGCTCCTTCCTGTAATTAGAGATCTCTAACTAATTGGAGAAACAAACTCCACTAATTTAGGACTAGCAGATAGAAAGGAATCCCTAATTTCCCTCTTAGCCACTGGTGGTGGTCGCGCGCTCAGCTGCGTGTTCCTGGGCTCGCGCACGTCATGGGCCCTATGGCGCCTGGTGTAGGTGCGCACACACATGATAGGGGTATTTGGCAAAGCTCTCACAGCTCCGCTCCCAGCAAGAATCACTCTAGTAGAGCCAAACAGTAAAAATCTGAACTACTCCATGGTGGGAGTGGAGTGAATCATTTCTCTTTTTTGTACTATAAAGTGGGAGCAAAAAAACCTGCTCCTTGCTCTAACCTCTCATAAACCACTTCACAGCCTATGTGTCAAACAGTTTTCATCAAATAGATTCACTTCTGCTAGAGAATCAAATGGAATCACTCTATTAGAGAATCGGCTCTTGGACCTAGAGGATTATGAAGCGGAGCTCTGCAAAACGAGCCCTAAGAACTTAATATGGGCACCTGGTGCTACCACGGCTTCACCTTCCACGCTGACACTCTGGGCCCGCCCCACGCGCTCCGCCTCAGTGTAGTGTTCTCTCAGGGTATTGAAAGTCGCCTAGAGGGGGGTGGATAGGCGGAATCTGAAATTTACATCTTTAAGCACACTACAAGCCGGGGTTAGCGTTAGAATAAAAGTTAAGTCCGGGAGAGAGGGGAAAACAAATCAACCAATAAAATAGAGCGGATGACACGGTGATTTGTTTTACCGAGGTTTGGTTCCAAAGAACCTAGTCCCTGTTGAGGTGGTCACAAAGACCGGGTCTCTTTCAACCCTTTCCCTCTCTCAAACGGTCACCTAGACCGAGTGAGCTTTCTCCTTAATCAAACGGGTCACTTAGACCCTACAAGGATCACCACACATTTGGTGTCTCTTGCTTTGATTACAAGTCACTTAGAGAACAAGAATGAAGAAGAAGAAAGCCAACCAAGCAAACAAGAGCACAAGGAAACACAAATGGTCCTCTCACAAGTCTAAATGCGCTAGCGTGGATTTTGAGACTTTGAGCGGATCAATCTCTTGAATTGTGTCTTTGGAGTGGTGTCTATTGCTCTTGTATTGAATGGGAAGTAGTGAATCCTTGGATGGTTGGAGTGGAGGTGGTTGTGGGGTATTTATAGCCCCCAACCACTAATTCTGTAATTCAACCGTTGGGGAAGGCTGTTGTCGATGGGCGCACCGGACAGTCCAGTGCGCCACCGGACACTGTTCGGTGCACCAGCCACGTCACCTAACCGTTAGGGTCTTAACGGTTTCGACTGTTGGAGCTTTGTCGTCATGTGGCACCGGACAGTCCGGTGCCGCACCGGACATGCGCTGTTCACTGTCCGGTGCGCCTTCTGCATCTGCTCTGACTTCTGCGCGAACTGTCCGCGCACTGTAGCGTTGCAGGCGACCGTTGGAGCCGACTGTTGCGCTGCCTAGCCGTTGCTCTGCTGGTGCACTTGATAGTCCGGTAAATTATAGCGGAGCGGCTCTTCTGAAACCCGAAGGTGGCAAGTTTGAAGTTATACGGTCCTGGGCACCAGACAGTCCGGTGCGCCAGACCAGGGTTCTCGTCGGTATCTTTTGCTCCTTTCTTTTGAACCCTAACTTTGATCTTTTTATTGGTTTGTCTTGAACCTTTGGCACCTGTAGAATATATAATCTAGAGCAAACTAGTTAGTCCAATTTTTTGTGTTGGGCATTCAACCACCAAAATCTTTTATAGGAAAAGGTTAAAACCCTATTTCCCTTTCAATCTCCCCCTTTTTGGTGATTGATGCCAACACAAAACAAAGCAAATATATAAGTGAATAATTTAACTAGGTTGCATAAGGTAAGTGCAAAGGTTACTTGGAATTAAACCAATTTATAGTTTTACTAGATATGCATGGTTGCTTTCTTTTATTTAACATTTTGGACCACGCTTGCACCACTTGTTTTGTTTTTGCAAATTCTTTTGGAAAATCTTTTCAAAGTCTTTTTGCAAATAGTCAGAGGTATATGAATGAGATTTGCGAGAAGCATTTTCAAGATTTGAAATTTTCTCCCCCTGTTTCAAATGCTTTTCCTTTGACTTAAACAAAACTCCCCCTGGATGAAATTCCCCTCTTAGCTTTCAAGAGGGTTTTACCAATATGAAAAAGATTTAGATACCAATTTGAAAAATCTTTGAAGGTAGACATATCAAAATATATCAATTGAAAATTTTGAAATTGACGGTGGCGCGGTCCTTTTGCTTTGGGCTTAATATTTCTCCCCCTTTTGGCATTAATCGCCAAAAACGGAGTCTTCTGAGAGCCCTCTTATTTTCTCCCCAATGGTACACATAAATATGAGTGAAGATTATACCAATTTGGAGAGTGGTGCAGAGTGACGGCGAGGGGTAAATAATACCGACAGAGTGGAGTGGAAGCCTCGTCGTCGCTAAAGACTCCATTTCCTTTCAATCTACGACTTAACATAGGAATACACTTGAAAATACATTAGTCGTAGACATAAAAGAGATATGATCAAAGGTATATAAATGAGCTATGTGTGCAAAGTGTCAATCAAAGTTCCGAGAATCAAGTATGTTTAGCTCATTCCTAAGTTTGGTAAAGGTTTTCTCATCTAATGGTTTGGTAAAGATATCGGCTAGTTGTTCTTTGGTGCTAACATAAGCAATCTCGATATCCCCCATTTGTTGGTGATCCCTCAAAAAGTGATACTGAATGGCTATGTGCTTAGTGCGACTGTGTTCAACGGGATTATCCACCATGCGGATTGCACTCTCATTATCACATAGGAGAGGGACTTTGCTCAATTTGTAGCCATAGTCCCTGAGGGTTTGCCTCTTCCAAAGTAATTGCGCACAACAATGACCTACGACAATATACTCGGCTTCGATGGTAGAAAGAGCTACTGAGTTTTGTTTCTTTGAAGCCCAAGACACTAGGGATCTTCCCAAAAACTAACAAGTACCTGATGTGCTCTTCCTATCTATCTTACACCCTGCCCAATCAGCATCTGAATATCCTATTAAATGAAAAGTGGATCCCTTAGGGTACCAAAGTCCAAACTTAGGTGTATAAACTAAATATCTCATGATTCTTTTCACGACCCTAAGGTGAACTTCCTTAGGATCGGCTTGGAACCATGCACACATGCATACGGAAAGCATAATATACGGTCGAGATGCACATAAATAGAGTAAAGATCCTATCATCGACCGGTATACCTTTTGATCTATGGATTTACCTCCCGTGTCAAGATGCCCATTTGTTCCCATGGGTGTCTTGATGGGTTTGGCATCCTTCATTCCAAACTTGTTAAGTATGTCTTGAATGTACTTCATTTGGCTGATGAAGGTGCCCTCTTGGAGTTGCTTGACTTGAAATCCTAGAGATTACTTCAACTCCCCCATAATAGACATCTCAAATTTTTGAATCATGATCCTACTAAACTCTTCACAAGTAGATTTGTTAGTAGACCCAAATATGATATCATCAACATAAATTTGGCATACAAACAAATCTTTTGCAATGGTTTTAGTAAAGAGTGTAGGATCGGCTTTTCCGACTTTGAAGCCATTAGTGATAAGGAAATCTCTTAGGCATTCATACCATGCTCTTGGGGCTTGCTTGAGCCCATAAAGCGCCTTAGAGAGTTTATATACATGGTTAGGGTACGCACTATCTTCAAAACCGGGAGGTTGCTCAACATAGACCTCTTCCTTGATAGGTCCATTGAGGAAGGCACTTTTCACGTCCATTTGGTAAAGCTTAAAGCCATGGTGAGTAACATAGGCAAGTAATATACGAATTGACTCAAGCCTAGCTATGGGTGCATAAGTTTCACCGAAATCCAAACCTTCGACTTGTGAATATCCTTTGGCAACAAGTCGGGCTTTGTTCCTTGTCACCACACCATGCTCATCTAGCTTGTTGCAGAAAACTCACTTGGTTCCTACAACATTTTGGTTAGGACGTGGAACTAAATGCCATACATCATTCCTCGTGAAGTTGTTGAGCTCCTCTTGCATTGCCAACACCCAATCCGAATCTCTTAATGCATCTTCCACCCTGTATGGCTCAATAGAAGACACAAAAGAGTAATGTTCACAAAAATGTGCGACTCGAGATCGTTGTTACCCCCTTATGAATATCATCGAGGATGGAGTCAACGGGGTGATCTCTTTGAATCGCCTGATGGACTCTTGGGTGAGGCGGTCTTTGACCCTGATCATATTCCTTGTCTTGATCAACTTCATCTCCCCCTTTCTCATTGTCCTCCTCTTGAGGTGGCTCATCCTCTTGATCCTCATCTTCATTGTTTTGAGCCTGATCCTCATCTTGAGTTGGTGGAGATGCTTGATTGGAAGATGACGGTTGATCTTGTGCTTGAGTGGGCTCTTCGGATTCCTTGGGACACACATCCGCAATGGACATGTTCCTTAGCGTGACGCACGGAGCCTCTTCATCATCTAGCTCATCAAGATCAACTTTCTCCACTTGGGAGCCATTAGTCTCATCAAACACAATGTCACAAAAAACCTCAACTAATCTAGTGGATTTGTTGAAGACTCTATATGCCCTTGTGTTTGAGTCATAACCAAGTAAAAAGCCTTCTACAGCCTTAGGAGCAAATTTAGATTTTCTACCTCTTTTAATAAGAATAAATCATTTGCTACCAAAGACTCTAAAATATGAAACATTGGGCTTTTTACCGACGAGGAGTTCATAAGATGTCTTCTTAAGGATTCGATGAAGGTAGAGCCGGTTGATGGAGTAGCATGCGGTGTTAATCGCCTCAGCCCGAAACTGGTCCGGAGTCTTGTACTCATCAAGCATGGTCCTTGCCATGTCTAATAGAGTTCTATCATTCCTCTCCACTACACCATTTTGTTGAGGTGTGTAGGGAGAAGAGAACTCATGCTTGATGCCCTCATCCTCAAGAAAGCCTTCAATTTGAGAGTTCTTGAACTTCGTCCCGTTGTCGCTTCTTATTTTCTTGATCCTTAATCCAAACTCATTTTGAGCCCGTCTCAAGAATCCCTTTAAGGTCTCTTGGGTTTGTGATTTTTCCTGCAAAAAGAACACCCACATGAAGCGAGAATAATCATCCACAATTACTAGACAGTACTTACTCCCGCCGATGCTTATGTAAGCTATCGGGCCGAATAGATCCATGTGGAGTAACTCCAGTGGCATGTCCGTTGTCATGATGTTCTTGTGTGGATGGTGAGTAGCAACTTGCTTTCCTGCTCGACATGCGCTACAAACCCCGTCTTTCTCAAAATGAATATTGGTTAGTCCTAAAATGTGCTCTCCCTTTAGAATCTTGTGAAGATTCTTCATTCCAACATGGGCTAGTCGGCGATGCCAGAGCCAACCCATATTAGTCTTAGCAATTAAAAAGTACCGAGTTTAGCTCTATTAAAATCAACTAAGTATAGCTGACCCTCTAATACTCCCTTAAATGCTATTGAATCATCACTTCTTCTAAAGACAGTAACACCTATATCCATAAAAAGACAGTTGTAGCCCATTTTAAATAATTGAGAAACAGAAAGCAAATTGTAATCTAAAGAATCTACAAGAAAAATATTGGAAATAGAATGGTCAGGTGATATAGCAATTTTACCAAGTCCTTTGACCAAACCTTGATTTCCATCCCCGAATGTGATAGCCCTTTGGGGATCTTCGTTTTTCTCGTAGGAGGAGAACATCCTTTTCTCCCCTGTCATGTGGTTTGTGCACCCGCTATCAGTTATCCAACTTGAGTCCCCGGATGCATAAACCTACAAAACAAATTTAGGTCTTGTTCTTAGGTACCCAAACAGTCTTGGGTCCTTTCACGTTAGAAACAAGTATCTTGGGTACCCAAACACAAGTCTTGGAGCCCTTGTGTTTGCCCCCGACATATTTGGCAACTAATTTGCCTGATTTGTTAGTTAAAACATAGGAAGCATCAAAAAACTTAAATGAAACATTAGGTTCATTTGATGCAATAGGAGTTTTCTTTTTAGGCATTTTAATATGAGTGGAATGCCTAGATCTAGATGCCTCATTCTTATACATAAATGCATGGTGAGAAACTGAATGAGACTTCTTTGCATGAATTCTCCTAATCTTGTGCTCAGGATAACCAGCAGGATATAAAATGTAATCCTCGTTATCATGAGCCATGAGAGCTTTGCCCTTAACAAAATTAGACAATCTTTTAGGAGCATTAAGTTTGACATTGCTTCCTTGTTGGAAACCAATACCATCCTTAATGCCAGGGCGTCTCCCATTATAGAGCATGCTTCTAGCAAATTTAATTTTTTTCATTCTCAATTTCATGATCATTAATCTTAGCAGTCAGTTGAGCTATGTGATCATTTTGTTGTTTAATTAAAGCAAGGTGATCATGGATAGCATCAACATTTACATCTCTACATCTAGTACAAATAGGGACATGACTAACAGTAGATGCAGAGGGTTTGCAAGCATTTAATTCATCAATCTTAGCGTGTAAAATAGCATTCTCATTTCTAAGATTGGAAATAGAAACATTGCAAACATTTAAATCTTTAGCCTTAGAAATTAACTTATCATTCTCAGTTTTAAGGCTAGCAATTGATTCATTCAATTTATCAATCGTAGTAATTAAACTGGCATTTTCATTTCTAAGATTGGCAATTGAATCATGGCAAACATTTGATTTCTCAACCTTAGCAATTAAACTAACATTTTCGGTTCTAAGGTTGGAAATGGTGTCATGGCAAATGCTAATCTCTTTAGTCAAGTTTTCACAATTTTCTATTTCCTGAGCATAAGCATTTTTTACCTTAACATGCTTTTTATTTTCCTTAATAAGGAATTCCTCTTGGCTATCCAAGAGTTCATCCTTCCCATGAATAGCACCTATCAATTCATTTAATTTTTCCTTTTGTTGCATGTTAAGGTTGGCAAAAAGGGTAAGCAAATTATCCTCATCTTCACTAGAGCTACCTTCATCACTAGATGTTGTATATTTAGTGGAGGCTCTAGATTTTACCTTCTTCCTCTTGCCGTCCTTAGCCATGAGGCATTTGTGGCCGATGTTGGGGAAGAGAAGACCATTGTTGACGACGATGTTTGCGGCATCCTCGTCGGAGGAGGAGTCGGTGGAGCTTATGTTGGAATCCCATTACTGACATACGTGGGCATCGTCGCACTTCTTCTTGTAGTACTTCTTCTTCTCCTTCCTCTTTCCCCTCTTGTCATCGCCCCTGTCACTATCACTAGACATAGGACATTTAGCAATGAAATGACCGGGCTTACCACATTTGTAGCACACCCTTTTGGAGCGGGGTTTGTAGTCCTTCCCCCTCCTTTGCTTGAGAATTTGGCAAAAGCTTTTGATGATAAGCGCCATCTCCTCGTTGTCGAGCTTGGAGGCGTCGATGGGGAGCCTACTTGATGTAGACTCCTCTTTCTTCTCCTCTGTCGCTTTGAATGCGACAGGTTGTACCTCGGGTGTGGAGGTACCGCCTTGCTCCAAGTTGACGATTTGTTTGGAGCCTTTGATCATCAATTCAAAGCTCACAAACTTCCCTATAACCTCCTCGGGAGACATTAGCTTATATCTATGATCACCACATATTAATTGAACTTGCGTAGGATTACAAAAAATGAGTGATCTTAGAATAACCTTGACCATTTAATGGTCATCCCACTTGGTGCTCCCGAGGTTGCGCACTTGATTCACCAAGGTTTTGAGCCGGTTGTACATAACTTGTGGCTCCTCTCCTTGGTTGAGGACGAATTGACCGAGTTCCCCCTCGATCATCTCTTGTTTGGTGATCTTGGTCACCTCGTCCCCTTCGTGCGCCGTTTTGAGGATGTCCCAAATTTCTTTGGCCGTCTTTAACCCTTGCACCTTATTATACTCCTCTCGACACAAGGAGGCGAGGAGTATAGTTGTGGCTTGGGAGTTAAAGTGCCGAATTTGGTCGGCCTCGTCTGAATCGTAGTCCTTGTCCCCTACCTTCAGTACCTACGCTCCATACTCAACAATATCTCATATGCTTTTGTGGAGTGAGGTTAGGTGATGCCTCATTTTATCACTCCAGATACAATAATCCTCACCATCAAAAAATGGTGGTTTGCCTAGGGGAACGGAAAGTAATGGAGTGCGTTTAGAAATGCAAGGATAGCGGAGTGGCATCTTACTATACTTCTTGCGCTCGTGGCGCTTAGAAGTGACGGACGCCAATTCGGAGCCGGAGGTGGAGGGTGACAAAGAGTCGGTCTCGTAGTAGACCATTTTCTTCATCTTCTTCTTCTTGTCACCCCTCCGTTGTGACTTGATGGAGGAAGAGGATTCCTCCTTATGCTTATGGCCGGACTCCCTCGAATAAGCTATTCCCGAGCTTGCGGACTTGTCGCCGCCGGTCACGATATCCCTCTTGGCGTGATCTCCCGACATCACTTCGAGTGGTTAGACTCTAATGAAGTATCGGACTCTGATACCAATTGAAAGTCGCCTAGAGGGGGGTGGATAGGCGGAATCTGAAATTTACAACTTTAAGCACACTACAAGCCGTGGTTAGCATTAGAATAAAAGTTAAGTCCAGGAGAGAGGGGAAAACAAATCAACCAATAAAATAGAGTTGATTTGTTTTACCGAGGTTCGGTTCCAAAGAACCTAGTCCTCGTTGAGGTGGTCACAAATACCGGGTCTCTTTCAACCCTTTCCCTCTCTCAAACGGTCACCTAGACTGAGTGAGCTTTCTCCTTAATCAAACGGGTCACTTAGACCCTACAAGGACCACCACACACTTGGTGTCTCTTGCTTTGATTACAAGTCACTTAGAGAACAAGAATGAGGAAGAAGAAAGCCAATGAAGCAAACAAGAGCACAAGGAAACACAAATGGTCCTCTCACAAGTCTAAATGCGCTAGAGTGGATTTTGAGACTTTGAGTGGATTGATCTCTTGAATTGTGTCTTTAGAGTGGTGTCTATTACTCTTGTATTGAATGAGAAGTAGTGAATGCTTGGATGGTTGGAGTGGAGGTGGTTGTGGGGTATTTATAGCCCCCAACCACCAATTCAACCGTTGGGGAAGGCTGCTGTCGATGGGCGCACCGGACAGTCTGGTGTGCCACTGGACACTGTCTGGTGCGCCAGCCACATCACCTAACCGTTAGGTTTCTGACGGTTTTGACCGTTGGAGCTTTGTCGTCATGTGGCACCGAACAGTCTGGTGCCGCACCGGACAGGCACTGTTCACTGTCTGGTGCGCCTTCTGCAGCTGCTCTGACTTCTGCGTGAACTATCCGCGCACTGTAGCGTTGCAGGCGATCGTTGGAGCCGACCGTTGCGCTGCCTAGTCGTTGCTCCGCTAGTGCACCGAACAGTCCGGTGGCACACCGGACAGTCCGGTGAATTATAGCGGAGCGGCTCTTCTGAAACCCGAAGGTGGCAAGTTTGAAGTCTTACGGCCCTGGGCACTGGACACTGTCCGGGGCACACCGGACAGTCCGGTGCGCCAGACTAGGGTTCTCTTTGGTTTCTTTTGCTCCTTTCTTTTGAACCCTAACTTTGATTTTTTATTGGTTTGTGTTGAACCTTTGGCACCTGTAGAATATATAATCTAGAGGAAACTAGTTAGTCCAATTTTTTTGTGTTGGGCATTCAACCACCAAAATCTTTTATAGGAAAAGGTTAAAACCCTATTTCCCTTTCAGGCATCAAACCACACATACCATATTGTTTAGAAATAATCTATACTTCTTTTAGGGCATCAGATTCACTCGTGATGGGATGAAATCACCTAAGAATCCCAAGAAGCTCACCACAAGTGACTAAAAAGAAATACATTTGAATGCTAGACCAAAAACTGCTTGTAGAAATCTCTTAGCCAAGATATTTTCAATCAAGTATTTACTTTGAAAAATATTAATGAGATTTGGCTTAAATTACATGAGCTATATGATGGCACATCAAATGTCCGTGAGCAAAAACATTACCTAGTCTTAAATGGATATAATTCTTTTCAAATGAAAGAAAATGAGCTTGTTAGAGATATGTACTCTCGTTTGAATTTAATTATCAATGAGCTCAATTCTATTGGAATCAATAAGCTAGGTGATGCGAACATTGTGAGGAAGATCATCTCTTTATTACCACAAAATAAATATGGGAGCATCATCACCATTCTTCACAATATGGAAGACTTGAGTCAAATGGCCCCGGCCATTGTTATTGGGAAAAATTATGGCATTTGAGATATCACGGAAATGCGTTAAGAACAGGAGCCAACTTCTTCAAAGCCATATGCCTTTGCATGTGATGAACACAAAAATATGAAAGGCAAGAAAAAGGCTCCAAGGTCAAGTGGAGAAGAAGACAAAGAAGAAGACGATGATGATGATGATGATCAAGCCTCAACATCATTCTCTAAGGACAAAGAAACGGTCCAACGTGTCGGAAAGTTAATGAGGATGATTTGCAAGATTAATCTAATGGGTGTGCCCCTGCAAGTCGAGGATCTTCTCTTTAATATTCATAGAAAAACAAAGAAAGAGATGATGGTTTGCATGTGGGGAGAAGGGCCATTTCCAGGATAATTGCCCAAATTCGGCCAAACCCAAGATGAGGAGGAGCAAAGGCAAGAAACTTACAAGTGTTAAGACTTGGGATGATTCTTCAAGCAAATATGATCCTCCAAGGACTCACAGCCACCACTCTTCATCATGCTCTTCACGGTCATCACACAAATGCCTTGTGGCAAGAGGTAAATCAAGTATCACATCCTCTACTTATGATAGTGATGATGAGTGTGATGGTGAGGGTAAGCCCTCCGTAGATGAACTTGTGCATGCCGTTAAGTTTTTTGAGGATGTTTGCACTGAACAAAAGGCTCAACTTAAAACATTGAAAAATAAGTTGTTTAACTCTCAAAATGATTATAAATGTTTACTAGAGAAATTTGAAACATTTGCAAATTTGAATTGTGAGCTAATAACTAAAGTTGAACAATTAGAGTCTAAAGCTCCATCCTCAACTGCCTATGATAGTATTGTTAAAAAGAATGAAAAACTTGAAGCTAAGTTAGCTAGCTCTTAGGATACTATTGAAAATTTGCTAGAGAAAGTGGAAATTCTTAGCATACACAATAATGAGCTAACTACTTAGCTAGAAAACATCAGTAGCACCCTAGGAGCATCTTTAACTAAAATTCCTGAATTTATTAAGAAAGATGCTTCTACTTATTGCTTAGATTTGATTGATGCTTCTAACCCTTGCAACCAAGTTGTTGTAAAGAATATTGTTATAAAAAATGTTCCAATGAGGTTGCTTTAGAAAATGAGTTGTTGAAGCAAGAGGTGGCTCGCCTTCGTAAGGCCAAACTTGTATGACAAGAAAGGCAAAGCAAAACAAACCCAACCTCCTCAGAATAACACCACTGCTAGAGTGAACAAGCCTGTGGAGGGATAAACCGTGGTTTGCTGGTTATGTCACAAGGAAGGCCACAAGTATTACCAATGCAAGGCGAAGACCGAGGAAAAGCAAAAGAAAAGGCCAACAAGCAAGATCTCCAACACCTACTTCAACAAGGTTGACAAAAAGGCGGCTACACCATACCTAATCAATAATAAAAAGAATGGAAAGGTGATAGCCATCAAGGTCAACAAGCAAGCCAACAAGGAAAAGGGGGCCAAACGCATCTGGATGCCAAAGGAGATTATCTCAACCATGGAAAGCACCAAGAAGGTTTGGGTGCCGAGAGGTAAGTGAGAAGTCCGAAGGCTTTCAGGAATTTGGAGACTTGGAAAAATTGGGATGTGTATCATGGGATGCATCACATCGGATTATGTCTATTGCTAAGTGGGTTAGTGAATACTTTGGACCCAAATTCCCACTCATGACTAAGGTAACTAGATTTATTGCATTTCCTTGTTTTTAGATATGTGTATCTATTTTCTTGTATCTAGTTTTTACCCTACATACCAAGTTTTTACATGTGGTATTTACTTTAGATTAGAGTTGTATGCATACTAGGTCAATCATATGGTAGGAAGGCTCGTTTTTAATTCATATTCTTGAGCAAACCTACATGGTTTAAAATCTTTAGTTAAGCAAGGCACATAACTTAATTAAAAGTTATTAATAGATGACACTAATGCTTTGCTTCCAAATTTATATTATCCAAGTGGTGTCATTTTGTCTGATATGTGCCAATGTCTAGACTATGGATAATCTGCCCCTCTTGATCTCAAAATCATAGTGCATGTCTCCTACAAGTATTCAAAACTTGTATCCACATCTTTAGGGGGAGGTTACTCTATAATCTAAGTCTTTGAGACTAACACCTGCTTTTAAGTCTATTATGTGTGTAGTAGTCTCATTGAAGGAAAATGGAGTCCCTAGAGAATGAGAATAAACTTCTACTACAAATCTACAAGTGTTTTTCAAGTTCCGCAAGTGGTTTTTGTCCACTATCAATATCATTTACATGTCTTCTCCAAATTTTGATTAGACCATTTTCACATCTTATGCTTCCCATGTTGCTATAAATGCATTTGTTGTTAAAATATATCTTTACCTATGCATAGGGGGAGTTAGTCTACTCAATCATGTCTTGTTTCCTCTCTTTCTCATGTACTTTTCCTAAAGTAGAGGATCTCTGATAGGGGGGTATGTCTTCTTCCGTACAATGGGGGAGAGCTCTCTTTTAGGGGGAGTAACCTTTTTAGAGGGCAAGTGTTCTAACTACTTACTATATGATGTCAATGTCTTCCTTTTCAGTGTTTGATTCCAAAGAAGGAGAAGTTTTAGGGACCAAAGCAATTCAAAATATATCAAATACCAAACACCACCCAATTTAAAAAAATTTAATCTTGAGCTTACAAGTGGTTTTGGATCTAGGAGTGTTTTTAGTCTAAAATAAGAAGTATGTGGATTATGGAGTTAGGGGGAGGCTTAAGTCTATAATCTCACACTGTGGGGACATTCATGCATCCTAGAAAGTAGATTGCATATTTTCATCGAAGTATTTCTTATATTTGCTTGCTTTGGTTGTGTTGTCATCAATCACCAAAAGGGGGAGATTGTAAGGAAAATGGACCTCGACCCATTTGATTAAATGATTTTGGTGTCTGATGATCAACATAATATGTGGACTATTGTGTTTGCTAGTATTTGTATTTGTAGTTCACATGATGCAAAAGTAACTTGGACTAAGGCACTGATGAAGCAACACCTCAAAAGAAGACTTTATGATGACCGCAAGTAGAGATCACCAAGTATCAAGCAAAGTTCAAGACTTAAAGAAAGTGTAGCCACTCGCGGACCATTCGGCTGAGTAAAGTAGACTGTCTAGTCACTCACGGACAATCCGGTGCCACCCGGCGGATTGTCCGGTGCACCAGGGAATAGTAGTCCAACGACTAGTTCCTGGTGGCACTATGAAGGAAAGCCACCACACTATCTGGTGCACCACCGGACCGTGCAGTACAAGGCTGCACAACGGCAACGGTCACCTACAACGATCATATCCAACGACTATGGGGCATCGGACATAGCACCCGACTGTCTGGTGCCCACCACCTGACTGTTTGGTGTGCCACAGAGAGCATCAGCTTTTTCTCCAACGGCTATACTCGTTGGGCCTATATATACTTTACCCACCTGCCATTTGAAGGTGTGGGAGCCCAAGCAACATACCAACACATGTTATAGACATTTCCATGTGCTCAAACACTCAAGTGCTTAATAGAATCACTCGGTGATTAGCGTAGGTGCTTTGCGAAGTGCTTAGGTTAGTTAGACCGCTTATGCACTTGCTCTAGTTTGTTCCTCGTTAGTTGAGTGAGTTTAGAAAAAACCACAAAACCCTTGGCTCTTGCATGAGAAATTGTAATATTGTACTGAGTGGGACGGGAGTATTGCGAGACCGTGACAACCGAGATTGTGCTACGGTCGTCACCGTGTATCGGAGGGAACGCGCCCACGACATTTCGGCCAGAAACTTGATAGTGGAGACTATGGGGAGCGTCTGAGAGGACCGAGAACGGAGCACCACTTGTGCATGGAGAAGGCTCATGGCTCTCTACAGAGTTACCCAACCGTGGTGCTTGGCCCTCACGTGGGCTACCCTTTGCGTATGGGCACCAACAAGGATTAGTCGGGAACTTGCGTGGTTTCGGATACCTCGGTAAAAATACTGGTGTCATCCATGAGAGTTTGCTTTCTCTACTAGCTCTTTAATCTTCTGTATTTAGTCTCTCTACTTAAGTTGCAATCTTTACTATTCTTAGTGTAGATTATATAGGATTGAAACTTAGGCCGTGTAACTCCTTTTGCGGTAGAGATAGCAACACATAGACAAAACCTAGTTTGCACAATCTAGTTAAGTTATTTGCATAGGTTTTGTTCAAGGGATTTATTTATGGCCTAGTTTAACGTGAAGCTTTTAGAAGTCCTAATTCACCCCCTCTTAGGCGTCACTGTTTCCTATAGGCCGCTCTCGAGAAGTTTTTGAGCACGGAAGCTAAAATTCACCGAACTGTCTGGTGTGCCAGGCGTGCAACGGCTCCTCGCCCACTCCAATGGTCGGTCGTGCGATCACCCGGCCACGTCACCACGACAATGGTCGGGAGGGTCACCAAACATGTCTGGTGTGCCACCGGACTGTCCGGTGCCCACCCTAAAAGGAAAAGCAACCAATCAGATGATTTAGTGGTCGTTGCATACCGAGTGTCTGGTGTTCCACTGGACTGTCCGGTGCACCCGCGGACAGAAGGCAATCAGCGGCTTCCAAATGGAACTCCAACGGTTCCAAGGCCTCTTGGGGCTATAAAAGAGACCCCCTAGGTGCATGGAGTAGAACACCAAGCATACTTAGAGCAAACTACAACTCCGAGACTCTGTCACCACACGTTCGAAAAGTTTGAGAGAGATTTGAGCGCATTGTATGAGTCGTTACTCCGTCGCATTGTTGTTGCCCTCCCTTCTTTGCATTTCTGCGTGTTTTGACACTGATCACTTGTGTAAGGCGTGAGAGACTTGAACGTGTGGAGATTCCTCATAAACGGGATTGAGTTATAAGGAATACATACGAGATTATGGTTCTTATGCTCGTAGTAGGAGTAGACCTAAGCGACGTGCATCTCATGTTGTTTCTCACACGCCTAAGGATAAGAAAGCATCTCATGGTCCTTCTATTCTATTTTGTACTTTTGATGCTTCCTATGTGATCTATCATAAGAATGACAGAATTGTTGCTACCAATGTGGGACCAAAATGCAAGAAGGGTAAGACTTGCATTTGGTTTCCAAAATCATATGTAACTAACCTGACAGGACCCAGCACAAGTTGGGGACCTAAACCCCAAGCCTAAAATCTATGCAGGTTTATGCATCTAGGGGTTCAAGTTGGATTATCGATAACGAATGCACGAACCATATGACGGGGGAGAAGAAGATGTTCAGTTCTTATGTCAAGAATAAAGATTCTCATGACATAATCATATTTAGAGATGGGAACCAAGGCAAGGTAAAGGGGATGGGTAAAATAGAGATTACTACCGAGCATTCCATTTCAAATGTATTTTGGGTAGAATCTCTTGGTTACAACTTGCTTTATGTAAGTCTGTTATGTCATGTGAGTTATAATTGCTTATTTACAAATGTTGATGTAACTGTCTTTAGAAGGAATGATGGTTAATTAGCATTTAAAGGTGTATCTGATGACAAGCTTTATTTGGTAGATTTTACTTAAGAGTATGGTGATCTAGATACATGTTTACTTGCTAAGACTAACATGGGTTGGCTTTGGCATCGCTGTCTAGCACATGTTGGGATGAAGAAACTTCATAAACTTCTAAAGTGAGAACGTGTGTTAGGACTAGCTAACTTATGTTTTGAGAAAGACATACCTTGTGCAACATGTCAAGTAGGGAGACAGGTGGGAACAAGTCATCTGAGCAAAAATATAATGACGACGTCAAGACCACTAGAGTTGCTACACGTGGATCTCTTTGGGCCCATTGATTATCTTAGCATTAGGGGAAGTAAGTATGGTCTCATTATTGTTGATGATTATTCCTGCTTCATTTGGGTATTCTTTTTGCAGGATAAATATGAAACCCAAGGAACCCTCAAGCGCTTCTTAAGGTGGGATCAAAATGAGTGTGAACTAAAAGTGAAGAAGATCAGGAGCGACAATGGATCGGAATTCAAGAACCTTCAAGTAGAAAAGTAGTTTGAGGAGGAAGGCATCAAGCATGAGTTCTCCGCCCCCTACACTCCACAACAAAATGGCTTAGTGGACAGGAAGAACAAGACGCTTATCGACATGGCATGAACTATGCTGGAAGAATTCAAGACGTTGGAGCGGTTTTGGTCAGAAGTCGTAAATACGACTTGCCATGCTATAAATCGCCTCTATCTTCATCGCCTCTAAAAGAAGATGGTATGCGAGCTTCTAACCGGTAACAAACCCAATGTTTCTTACTTTTGTGTATTTGGGAGCAAATGCTACATTTTGGTTATAAGAGGTAGGCATTCAAAGTTTGCTCACAAAGTCGTTGAAGGGTTTTACTTGGTTATGATTCAAATACAAAGGCATATAGGGTCTTCAAGAAATCTTCTAGTTTAGTTGAAGTCACTAGTGACATGACATTGTATTTGATGAGACTAATGGCTCTCTAAGAGAGCAAGTTGATCTTGATGACATATATGAGAATGAGGTTCTGACGGCCGCAATGAGGACTATGGCGATAGGCGATGTACGGCCGCAGGAACAACAAGTGCAAGATCAACCTTCTTCCTCGACGGTGGCGCTACCCCAACTCAAGATGAGGAATAGGTACCTCAAGGCCACGATATGGATCAAGGGGAGAGCAAGAACACAAATGCAAGGAGGAATAAGGAGCCAGAACATAAAGACAAGGAGGAATAAGAAGTAACACAGGCACCTCCAACCCAAGTCCACACCAACATTCAAAGGGATCATCCGGTGGATCAGATCCTTGGTGATATTAGCAAGGTAGTTACTACACGTTCTTGTATCACTAACTTTTGTGAGCACTACTCCTTTATTTCCTCTATTGAGCCTTTCATAGTAGAAGAAGCCTTGCAGGATATAGATTGGGTGCTGGCTATGCAGGAAGAGCTCAACAGCTTCAAGAGAAATGAAGTCTAGAGCCTGGTGCCACGTCCAAAGCAAACTGTTGTGGAAACCAAGTGGGTCTTCCGCAACAAACAAGATGAGTACGGGGTGGTGACAAGAAACAAGGCGAGACTTGTGGCGAAAGGTTATCCCCAAGTTGTAGGTTTGTATTTTAAGGAGACTTTTGGTCCTATAGTTAGGCTTGAATCTATTTGCATTTTGTTAGCCTATGTTGCTCACCATTCCTTTAATCTTTTATCAAATGGACGTAAAGAGTGCTTTCCTCAACGAGCCAATCAATGAGGAGGTGTACGTGGAGCAACCCCCTGGCTTCGAGGATGACAGGTACCCCGACCATGTGTATAAGCTCTCTAAGGCACTCTATGGAATTAAGCAAGCCCCAAGAACATGGTATGAATGCCTTAAAGATTTTCCTATTTCTAGTGTTGTGCAATGGTTATTTATTTGTTTGCCAAATTTAAGTCGATGACATAATATTTGGTTCTACTAATCAAAAGTCTTATGAGGAGTTTAGCTGGGTGATGAAACAGAAATTTGAGATGTCTATGATGGGCGAGTTGATCTACTTCCTAGGATTTCAAGTAAAATAGTTCAAGGAAGGTATCTTCATCTCCCATAGGAAGTCACTCAAGATCTTCTCAAGAAGTTTGGGATGGTCGCAAAGCCCATCAAGACGCCGATGGGAACCAACAAACATTTGGACCTCGACAAGGGAGGTAAGTCCGTAGATCAAAAGGTATACCATTCTTTGATAGGATCCTTGCTTTATTTATGTGCAAGTAGACCGGATATTATGCTTTCCGTTTGTATGTGTGCTAGGTTTCAATTTGACACCAAGAAATGTCACCTTGTGGCCGTGAAGTGAATTCTTCGTTATCTAGTTCATATGCCTCACTTCGGGCTCTAGTATCCTAAGGGATCCACCTTTGACTTGACTGGATACTCAGACTCCAATTATGTCGGGTGTAAGGTTGATAGCAAGAGCACATCAGGGACTTGTCAGTTTCTGAAGGTCCCTGGTGTCTTGGAGTTCTGAGAAAGAAAATTTTGTTGCCTATCCACCGCTGAAGCAGAGTATGTTGCTGCAGGCCAGTGTTGCACGCAACTACTTTGGATGGGGCAAACTCTTTAGGACTTTGACTACAATCTGAGCAAAGTCCCACTCCTATGTGATAATGAGAGTGCAATCCGCTTGGCAGATAATCCTGTTGAACACATCCGCACTAAGCACATAGACATCCTACATCACTTTCTAAGAGACCACCAGCAAAGGGGAGATATCGATATTTGCCATGTTAGCACCAATCACCAGCTAGCCGATATCTTCACCAAGCCTTTAGATGAAAGAAGGTTTTGTGAGTTGCATAGTGAGCTAAATGTCTTAGATTCATGGAACTTGGATTGATCTATAGCATACATGTATCTATATGCCTTTGATTATATTCCTTTTAGCTTAATTGTGCTTTATTGCTTATTTTGGTGCTCAAGTTGTAAAATGTCATCCTCAGACCTTACAAGTCCTTGATCACTGATGCATATGTTTAGGTGGAGGATATGCTACAACTTGACCCTTTGAGACTAATATGTTTGCTTGGGTGATTCTAATGTAGTCTCAAAGGTGGATTGAAAGGGAAAAGGTGGACTTGGACAAAGGAAAAGGCTTCCACTGCATAACGGTATCAATGTACTTTGTTCAAGTTTCCCTTGGTGTGTTTTATTGCCTTTTGCACTTAATTTGTGATCTTTGGTATGGCAATGAGGTTTTAAGGCCACTAGTTTCTCCATTTTAGTGCTTAATGTCAAAGGGGGAGAAATTAAGGCCAAACCAATTGGATCAACCGCTACTTGTGAATTTCAAAAATTATTGTGTTTTGACCTTGTCTTTTTTTATCAAAACCTTCTTCACAGCAAAGAGGAGTCCTATAATTGAAATACTACTCTCTTATGGGGCAGAAAACTTTCTTATGGGAAAAACGGAGATCTTTTGGATTTTGATCAAAACTAGCCTTGGAAAATGGTTTGATTTGTAAAACTAAAGTGTTTTGATTTAGAAGTAATAAAATGATTTTTTTGCAAAAACAAACCAAGTGGATGTTATGGCTCTTGCACTGCTATTCGGCTACTAACGTCTATGTGCAAGTAAAGTGGCATTTGGACTGAGTTTGAGCATATTGCAAACTTTTATGGATCACGGTAATAAATGTATGTTTCTAGCACTTAGTAAATTGATTTCATTGCTAACTATGTTCATCTAAGTGCTAGAGAACTCCTCAAGTCGAGCCAAAAAGAAGCAAAGAAGTTTGGCACATAACAAGAGAAGTTGGCCAGACTGGGCACCACCGGACATGTTCGATGCTGGCCTGGTTGGCTGGCCCAAATTGGCCGCTCTCGGGAAGTTCACGGGTGCGCTGGCTAAAATTCACTGGACTGTCCGGTGTGCAAGGCGTGCAACAACTCCTCGCCAACTCCAACGGTCGGCTATGCGATCATCGCCGGCCACGTCAGCACGACAACGGTCAGGAGGGTCACCAGACATGTCCAGTGCGCCCCCAGATTGTCCGGTGCCCACCCAAAAAGGAAAGCGACCAATCAGATGATTCGGTGGTCGTTGTAGACCGAGTGTCCAGTGCACCCACAGACAGAAGGCAATCAGCGCCTTCCAAATGGAACCCCAACGGCTCTTAGGCCTCTTGGGGCTATAAAAGGGAACCCTAGGCGCATGGAGCAGAACACCAAACATACTTTGAGCACACTACAACTCCAAGACTCTGTGACCACGCCTCCAAAGTGTTTGAGAGAGATTTGAGCGCATTTTGTGAGCCGTTACTCCGTCGCTTTGTTGTTGCGCTCTCTTCTTTGCATTTGTGCGTGTTGTTGCTGCATTGTGCTCTTGTGTGCATATTCTACTCTCTCCCTTACTCTGATTTTGACAATGATCACTTGTGTAAGGCGTGAGGGACTCCAACATGTGGAGATTCCTCACAAATAGGATTGAGTTGTAAGGAAGACATACATGGCACTCAAGTTTGATCTTTGGATCACTTGAGAGGGGTTGAGTGCAACCCTTGACCAAAGGAGGTCACCACAATATGGTGTAGGCATTGCCCGAACCACAGTAAAAATCATTGTGTCTCTCGTCTCTTTACTTTATTGTGATTATTGTCAAGTTCTCTTATTCAATTAGAATATTGCTCTTAGTTTAATACTCATCCTAAGAGAGCAATCATGTGAAGAGTTCTCATCTCTCTTCCTCTCTGCTCTCAAACTTGGTTTTTATTCACTCAACCTCATATTTTAGATCCAATTTGTGTTGCTCGAGTTAAGTATTGCAGGATCACCTATTCACCCATCTATCTAGTCTCTCTCAATGGTATCAAGAAGACGCTCCAAAGAAAACATTAGAAATGCTCTTTTCCTTCCTTTCGACATCTCCCTTCTTTGCTCTGCCGATAGGACGCCCTCGTTGTCGAGATGCCCATAACCACTTTCCTTTCGCCATACCGAGTGGCCCATAAAGCTCCGCCTCCCACCGCTACCTCTCCCATGCCAGAGCCCCAGGGTTGTCTCCACCCGCCTCCGCTTCACTGCAAAGAATCACACCCCATCTTCACCTACAAGGCCAGCCCCTGCCAGAAAGCGAAAAGCGGTGTGTGTAGTCGCGATCGTAGCATCCAGTTCGTGCAAGCAATGGTCATCACTCGCATTACTTGCTCCTAGAGGACTGCAAGCGATGCAGATATGCTGACGCCCTAGGAGATGCCCAACAGCCCATCGCCGCAGCACCGGTGAAGAGGAAGAGAGGGAGGCCGCCGAAGAACAGGAACCTAGGCGACCGTGGCGAGGTACTCCTCAGCTCCCTCCTGCTAGTCGAACACTGGCGCGTACCAGGGCTGCAGCTAGGGGTGGGAAAAATACCCGATACCCAAACCCCAAACCTGTATTACTCGACTCTAGATCTCAAGTATCCGAACCCAAAATATCCAATCACAATTTCGGATAGTAATTATAAAAAAACCCGAATTTAATTTGGGTAATTCAACTAATATTACCCGGTACCCGAACTATCCAAATTATCCGAAATATTTCAAATATTTTGTATAAATCTATTATTTGAAACAAATTAATATAGATATATGCTAATTTAATAATATATGTGAGACTCATGAGTAGTGTAATGTGACTGTGAATACAGATTAGCAACTTGTTAGAAAATTATATAGATTTGTTACTTGTAATGTCCACCTCAGACTTATTATTGTCTTTGCTACTCTGTTAACTTGTACGTTACAGGGATGAAGTCATTGACGTGTATTACTTTTCGATTTTTTTACAGCTATGTTTGTGCGTTCCCTAGTTTTCCACGCCTAGAAGCAGCTAACCTCACTTTTCAAGCAAGCAAGCAATAACGGCACGGCTGCAAAGCAAGCACGGTTGCCGGTTGGTTTCTGATGAATCTCCACGGATCCAACGTGTTTGTTGAGAGAGCTCAACGGCAATAGGATAATTCGGGACTACCCGAACTCGAATTCAAAATTTTAGGTAAAATTTTAGGCAGATATATTTCAGATCCTAATTCTTATTACCTGAATTTTCAATTATTTGAATTACTCGACCTGAAAAAAATCGGGTAACCCGAATACCTAGGCCTAGCTGTAGTCGAGCTAGGGATTGGAAGGGGAGGGTACGAAGATTTCCTAGGGGAGAGGTTTTTCCACGTGTGGAAGAGTAGGATGTGATTATTTGAATTACTCGACCTGAAAAAATCGGGTAACCCGAATACCTAAGCCTAGCTGTAGTCGAGCTAGGGATTGGAAGGGGAGGGTACGAAGATTTCCTAGGGGAGAGGTTTTTCCACGTGTGGAAGAGTAGGATGTGTTGATAGAGATATGTTGGAGGGCTGTTTTTTCTGTTTTTCTCTAGTTTAAGATTTGAAATTAGGATTATAGACATCTGTTGGAGATGCTCTAATAGCGACAACTGGAGAGGTGCAAGGGTGGCATGAACTTAAATGTCCTTGGTGATCCACGAATAAGAGGATAATGGAAGGAAAGAATAATAAAATTAAAGTTAGCATATTGGAAACTATGAAAATATTTCTAGTTTAGTTCTATCCCACTTAAGTTTAGTCCTATCATATTCAATGTTTGAATTATAATTATAGATATTAAATATAATCCAATTATAAAACTAATTATACAGATAAAAAACTAAAAGACAAGGCAAATTTATTAAATCTAATTAAGTCTATATTTGATACTTATAATTAATATTTAAATATTTAATGTGTCCCAAACTAAATTTTAGCCTCGCAAACCAAACACCCAATAATGAGTGAGTATTAACAAGCCGAGCCCAAGTCACTAAAAATCAACCTATTTCTATTTTTAAAGAAAACCATAGCATTTTTCAACCAATCGAACTCAATTTTATTTTGAAAGAAAAACAAAGCATTTCTTAACCAAAGCTACCGAGCCGGCTCAACAAGCTTTTTGTCTAGCCCGTCGCATTAGAAATTTATTGGGAAATTCAAGTTTGGGAACGCTGGAGATGCTCACCTTATCCCATAACCAAACAAAACCTTAGTCCTACCAAAACTCTGGTGCCCTAGTTCAGCGACATTTATTTCATGTAGTGGTACGTCACATGTGCCTACAGAAACATATTATTCGAGTTCAAAATTTAATGAACCACTCAATTGTTTACTAGCATCCGCATTATACACCCTAAAATTACAGCGCCGCTGGTAATACATCTCAGAACTACAGTGAAACAACTTTCTGCCTTAACCACTGCAAAACCAGAACAAGTTCACTCGTGCTCTTCCTAACCTTAACTCGGTCTGTATAAACCTTTGGGCTTACACCTGGCAGAACGCACACATCCAAATTCATCAACCATAGCACCACGTCCGAAAGGAAGTTTCAAGAAAATAATGATCGACTTAGATCAGACATGATCAATCAAGGCCAAGCAATATCCTTCTATGTATGTACTTGAAAAATAACATGTAGCATGCGCATATTGTGTTGGATGTGTTGGTATCATATCATCATCCAAGAACCTTCTTGACTTCCTGAACAAACTTCACTCTCTGAGAAGGATCCATCTGAATGAGCATCCAAAGACGGGATGTGAGAAGGCAATGGGTATGTATTAGAATCATGAATTGATAAGATGTCATGTATATATGCAATTAAGTGTCCAGCAGAATGCAACTGAAATACGAGCTCCTAAAAAAGGTGAGATACAACAGATACCACAAGTTGTAGCTCAGGTTAATTGTAAATTAAAAAAAGGTAAAACTGTAAGCAAACTTACCTTATCTAATAGTGTAGAAAGACCCTGCGAGAATGCTTGTAGATCTGAACTGGAGTCAGCAAGATCAGAGAGCGACTGAGATACTTTTTGAGCCCTTAGCTCTTGGATATATCCCTTGTAGTTTTCAGGACTGTCCTTCCAGGCAACAAAAGCATCATCATCATCCCATCCAGCAGTGCTTCCTGTTGTGGCCTGAGAAGCCAGGTACCATTCATTGATAAGCTCCATCGCCGATTGGTGCGTGAAGTTGTCACCAATTATTCGTCTTATTTCTTTTGCAAGAAGATCTTCAGAGATCCTCCTCCGTAGCCTTTTATAGAAGAAAGAGCGTGATTCTTCCCAGTCTACAACTTTCTTAATCACGCCTTTAGCTGCCATTCTCAGGGAAGTATCATGCAATTCAGCAAAGCGTACTGCAATCTGGGTATATAAAGGTAACAACTGTTTTGTACGCGCTTCTATACTCTTCTGAAGCGATTCTATGTCTGGTAGACTTCCATTTCCATGCTTTGCATCTTGAAGTTTTGCTTTCAGATTTATCAACTCTGGGTCAAGCCTGCCCATACAGTCTTGGAGTTCCTCTGACCTGAACTTAATTTCAATTAACCCTTGAGGTTCGAGCACATTACCTTTGGCAGTCCTCTCAGCATAACACTCAATGCGGTCTGGATTTATTTTGCTATCGATCACAACCCAAGCTCCTCCACGAAGCTCTCCAGCCATAGGAATGTAGACAAACGCAGGCTGATTATATGTCCTAAGGTTCTCAACAATTGCTGACCCAGCCTGAAGAATACCTTCAAAGAGATCTCTCTGTCCCCCAGAAAAGCCTCTCCAGTTAGCCAGGATGAACAGAGGCAATCCTTCACGGTTGAAGTCTAATAATGCCTGAGCTGTCTTGGTTGCAGAATCTGGGAACCACACTTGTCCAGCCCGAGGAACAGATCGCTCATGGGAATCAAGTTGACCTGGATCAGCAGGGATGAGCTGCATCATGGTCTGTGTCTCCACAGCTATAACACCCACAGGAATTCCTCCAAGCTTTGCTCTGCCAGTAACCACTGTTTTTGCCCATCCTTCAAATGTCTCCACAAAGCTGTCTTTGTCAAACATACCACCCAACCATTTCCCTTGGCTGTCATCTACACCACGGATGGCTGCACGCGGATCGCATGTGTTCTCAGGGATGTATGCGACAGGTCTATCTGGAGGGTCCAAAGGTTTGGTAATAGGAAGAGGTCCACCAATGTTTGCAGGAACATAGCTGAGCCACCTCAATATATTGGAAACACCTTCAAGATCATCTGAAACGGTCAAGTGGACAACACCATTGGTCGCCATGATCTTAGGACCACCCAGCTGCATGTGGGAGCTGTACACTTCTCGCCCAAGGAGCTTGTTCAGGGCAGAAAACCCTGTTAAAATAATAGGCTGGTCAAGGCGCTGTATGCACCGTATACCAAGTCGAGCAAGATAGGCTCCTATTCCTACAGTCCGCCCAGTCACAAATGTAAGTGTAAATGTCTCCTCATATGCCCTAGAATAAGCACTGGCAATAGCAGCACTTCCATGTATGTTCTCAACACCAAGCCCATCCTCCTTGCCCACAACAGAGTCAATAATCCACCTAATTTCACCATTATCTAGCTGCAGCTTATGTGCTATAACAGAAGAGCTAATACGAGCATAGTCTTCTTCAGTCAGATAGATGTACTGAAACCCTCGTTCAGGGCTGCGTTCATCAGACCACCCAACACGGAAGCAAGATTTCACTTCATCAGCTATGCCAATCCTAGCACCAGAGTTTGCTGCCAAGTATATAAGGGGAAGCTTCCTTTCGCAAGCCAGGTTGGTGACAGCTTCAAAAAATGCATCTTCCCTTGGGCCGAATGATCCAGCTCTGAAAGTAATATCATTTGCTACAACAATAATCTGCCTGCCATTGGGAAATTCAGGTGTTGACATTTCCAAGATCCAAGCGACCATACCAATGTCATTGAGCCCAGCAGGACGTTCCATGGGAATTATAGGAGTGCCCCAGGACCCATGTTTTTCAGCAAACACCAGCTCAGTTGATTTCACGTAGGATTTACTATTTTCACTGCCTTCAGGAACACTAGAACAGTTGGATTGCCATGACTTCTGCAGTGCAGTTTCAAATGCCTACATTTTTTTGTAATTACCAACTTAGGTTAAAAATAACTAAAGATAGGTATTGAGGGTGAGGGTGAGTGAGCGAGGAAGAGGGGCAGCTCACCAGCGGAAAATCGTAGCAATATGTTGTTCTGTTGTTCCTAGCAGAGCAGCGCTTTAGATCAATCACACTCAAAGGTTGATAAGGATTATTCAGTGCAACACCATGCATTGGACCAGCTGACGAAGTAGCTGAATGGTATAGTAACTTCTGCGATTCTGTATCTTCCACTTCTCGGTAGATCTAAATCCATTAGAAATACTATGTGCTTCAGAACATAATGACATGGATGGCAGTTCGGATTTCGGAATATAAGAACTGCATGTTGCTTAAATCTTCATGTGTGTTATATACAAAATACAAAAACAGTAAGGACAACTTACATCAATGGTGCAGGTGTGACTAGTGACATTTGTAGTTACGACTCTCCAGGTACCACTTGCAGGTCCATCACAGTCCAACTTGAGTTTCACCTCCCACTGGCATACAGAAAGATGATGCATCCTTGCACCAACAAGTTCATGTATCTTCAAAGCCATTGATCTTAAAAGTGAACAAGCAGTAGCTTCATCTTGGCCAACGTCAACAATTGTACTCCTGAGTAACACGAAATGCTTATTAAGAGACCAATATAATAGTCAACGCATAAACATATTCTGAAAAGGATTATGTGCACACTTACCCTGAAAATGGGACGAGATCAAGAAGCTTTTGTTCTTTCAGTATGCACAAAAACATGTGAGAATGACCTGTCCTAATCGCATGAAGCTCTAATTCTTCTATAGCAGTCATCAGTGATCTTAAGATGCTATTCGATGTAAATGACAGAGATTCTTCAGGACATCCTAATCCAGTGTCGCTGACCTGTGCCGACGTAAACTTGTTGCCTGCATTGGGTTGCCTGACAATAGTTCGGAAAAATACCCTATGCAACATTTTGGGGTTTTCAGTATTTCTTAGTGTGTAGATATGCCATTGACGATCACGTGATGGAGTATACTTCATTTCGTTGTATCCTTTCACTTTCAACTTACCCTGTATTCATAATAAGAAAAATAAGCATAGAAAAGAAAATAAGCAAAACATAATAACATAATGTAGCAAACAAGCATGCAGTTATTTTGATAGACAGACCAATTCAAGAAGTGCAGAGAGGGGAGGCTCCACATGCCGGAGAATATGCTCTTCTTCATAACAGTTCTTTTCATCAAACCAGAGGAATGTGTGGCGCATTGGCATGCGACCTGCATCTCTTTGAACAATGCAACTTATAACCTTCAAACCAGCAGCTTGGAGATCACTTGCAACACTACTATCCTTCAGTATCTTGGTAAGCTTTTCCATCCTATGTTGAGCTTGGTCATCACTGCTGAAAGAAATGGACTCGATTAAAAAGAGTTACACAACTTAGAAAAAAAAACCTTTGGACCTAATATTGCACATGAACAAACCTTGTCCCACTTATATTACTTTCAGTTTCAGCATTCAATAACACAATGTGCATTGTGTTGACCTCAGAGTTGTTGTACTGTACAGAATCTTTTAATGCAGCCATAATGGCTGTTGATGCAGATTCAAGTGATCTGAGAACGACCATGGCACCCCATCTCTTCCCACCAAGAATAGCCCCTTGTCCATTTCTAGTATCAACATGCCCTTCAGAAAATTCCCAAAAAACAATAGCACCAGATTCTTTGAATTTCATTTGGATGCTATCCTTCACAAGATGAGGCTGAAAAAATATTGGCAAGTTAGCCAGGACGATGTTCGTTAACAAGTTGGGAGATCACAATTTTTCACACTCAGTTAATTTCAGTCGATTATCATTTCATTTCTCAACATTTCATGTGTATAATGAAAAGATGAGCATTCCATGTCATTAGGACATCTAACATGTCAGACTGCTCAGTAGGATTATGAAAGACATCAAGTTAGTTGATATGATACCTGGTACAATCGTGATATGTATGTCACAATCACTTTCTGCTGAACAGTTGGATCACTGTAATCAAACAAAGAAATAAGAGCATCTTCAACAGGCAATGGGGCAGAGACTAAATCTTCCATGCTATCCTTAATAGTCATTTCTCCCTTATGCATCCCCAGATCTGAAAGGCTTCTTGCAATGCTGGAACAGAGTTCACTTAGTTTGGTTTGTTCAAGAAGTTCACTTGCTTTAAGGGCCAACTGTGTTTATTAAGATGCATGGAATTCATTAGGTAAAATATCAAAATAATTTATAAGGGGAATATCTAGGTTATTTCTAATCACCGCACCTTATAATATCTTTTATGATTGAGGGACGAAAAGCGAACCAACAGATCCCTGTACGCACCAGGATTTGGATAAACCAGCTTTTCCATAAGTGCTGTTACAAGCTTAGCTTTGTTCCTCACACCCTGTGAATAAAATCACTACCAATATCAAAGATTGTTTCATTTGCATAAAAATCATCAGCCATACAGAAATTTACCTGGTGAGACAGCACGATGTCTACAACCTTCTGCAGGTCTTTACTGTGCTGATGACGCAAGGTTTCAATCACGTCAGACTGCCATGACATAATTAGAAAAAAAACAAGTCAGATTGTATGAGTAAATTCCAGCTGAAGCCATGCAAAAAATTTCTCCTAACTAAGAGAATGAAAAGGAGTGAACATTTTGTGTTCTTTTTTCTAATACTGATCTGGTCAGTCTTGTCATGTACAACAACCTGAATGCCATCACTGAAAAGTTCTTCCACGGTAAGATACTCCTCAAAAAGAGACTTGACAACAAAATGTGCATGGCTTTCTCTCCCACCCTCATATGACTTCAGTAGGTTCATAAGAGGCTCAACAAGTCGCTCATTTGTAGCCTTTTCCTTCTCTGAACCATATGCAAGATTTTCCTACAGAGAAAACACTAGATAAGACAACAGCAAACAGTTCAAGGGATACCATAGAAGAAACATAACTTACCTCGACGATGTCTCTTAGCAACTTGGATGGGAAGTCCTTGTTTTTCCCATGGTAAAAATTCAACTTGTATTCCTTGTATTTATCCTCTAACTGCATGCATAAAAGATAAAAACATCAGAGCTACAATAAAAAGGACATACCAGAAGAACTAGAATCATAGAATTAAGGGAAATTTGGATCCATACCATTAAAAGATCACCACTTTGGATCCATACCATTACTATCTCACTTACATGTGGGTCCACATGAGTCAATGACATGTGGGGTCCATGGTATATATCTAAAGTTTGGATCTTTTAATGGTATAGATCCAATTGTTCCTAGAATTAAGGCAAACTTGCTGAAAGATTCACCTTCTGGTAAAATGCTAGAGTGAAATATTCTGAGTTTTTAATATAACAATCAATACAATTTCAGATTTTACAAAACAAACAGCAGCAAACTACAGGGTTTATGAACATAACACTATGCAAACTAATGTTATAAACTATTATAGTTTCTCTAATGGCTTTTTGTCATCTACTAAAATGAATCATCTTTCCTTCAATCCAGATTGGCTATATCTTGCCAACTGTCTCATACCTCACTCTTGAGATTTCTTGGAAGCCTCGTTGCTAGAACAGACATTAGTTCATCCCACTGTAGAAAAGGAAGCTCAGGATTGTCCAGGCAGCATACCAAATCTTGAACGACCTGAAACAAAGAAGAATTTAACATGAATCAATTGATAATGGATAATTAAGTGCTAAGGAGTTAATGGGATAGACACCAATGTGCAACAAAGTGTGATTAGAAATTGTCAAACTAGAAGATAAAGTTCTGAAAGAAAGAAAGAAAACAATTTATGTAGCAAATAAACTTGCAGTTCCACACTAACATGAGCATGATCAGCATACACTATTGTAGAACATTTGGAACCAGAAGTTAATTAGATAGACACGAAAGTGCAATAACTTCAAATCAAAGAAGTGTGATTGGAAATTGTCAAACTAGAAGATAAAATTATGAAAGAAAGAAAGAAAACAATTTATGTAGCAGACAAACTTGCAGTTCTGCACTAACATGAGCATGATCAGCATATACTATTATAGAACATTTGAAGTTGGAACCAAAAGTAAACCGAACACAAAAAAAATGGCACCCATCTAACCCATAACTCATAAACATGCAAAAAACATATTTTAAATCATAAGTAAAGGAAACACAAGATAAAGAAAGAAAATAAAAGGAATGTGGTCATAATAAGATGGAATGTTTACTTCATTGATATTGTGCTCATATCCTGCAAGGACCATTCGAGCAGCATTCAAACTTGCAGCATATCTTTTGTGTACTTGACTAGAGGCAGCAACAGGGAGGTCCATTAGTGGAAACATTCCATCAAATGGTTCAGCTCTTTTCACAGCAGAAGGGTCATCAAGATCCAGCCTTGCTATAAGATCACCAGCCTAAAACAAAATATAAGTTGGTAAATTTTACATGAAATACTATGTGATGAAAGCAACAATGCAAGGAATGGACATGTATGAATATAACCTGCAACGCCTGGCCCTCAGACATCATACAATGAATGACACCAGAAGCAGGTGACAAGAGAGGCATGCACATCTTCATAACCTCAACTTCCGCATATGGCACATCCGCACCAACATGAGCACCATCAGCAACCAAAAAGCGAAGAAGTTTGCAGGGAGTCTCAGCTAATAACTTTGATGGATCATGGTCATTCTGCAAGAAAACAAGGATGAGTCACAATTTTCTTAGGTGATGTCTCCTGCAGAAGCAAACAACAGAACCCACCTTTTAAAGGTAAGGTAGTGGAGGGAAATGCAATAATAAATGATACAGAAAAGTCTGGCGGAAGTTGCCCAATTGATACCAAGAACATAAAAAAAAAGAAGAGAGTATTTACCTGCAACAAGCATGTCTTTCCATTAATCTGAAGCCGTGTACCGCCAGCTTCTTCTTCTGCATAAATCACATGGCTGTTTCCATCCAACTGGAGTCATTGCAGTTCAACAATCAGAACCATCATGAAATCAAAACCATTTATCCAACTAATTAATAATAAAGTATAAAAAAAATAATAAGTTACCTGCATTAAGAGGCCACCATCACATAAAGATTGTACATTCGCCTCAACTGTTGAATCATTCATTCGCAACTTGTACCTACCATGCCCAGTCCTGACAGTTTCAATCTACAATACAACACATTCGAAACTCAGAATGATGTCTATCTAACTTTATTGTAACAACTAAAATAAATTCTCTTATGCAATGTCAAACTTACTGTGTATTTGCTCCCTTCTATATTCAAATTAACTGTTGAATTGACAAGGGATATATGCTGCATATAAGAATTATTTGTCAACCATTTTTCACCTTAAAAGTATACAGAGTTAATTCCACAAAACATACCTTTGGTGGAATCTGGCCTTTGGTGAGATAACTAACATATTCAGAAACAGTGGCTGCATTGGTGGTTACTGTTTTCTGTAGCATGTAACGACGATTTAAATTAGATCTTAATGATCTTCACAGTAGCTTGACAAAAGATGTTAGCATGGTATGATTTCTTTATCTTACATATAAAGCACCTCCAACCACTGAGATATACCATGGGGGCCTCTCAGCTTGAACACGCATAGCTATTCTTGTATCCAGCCAACCAGTGTGGATCTTGTTTTCTCTGAAGTCTGAAGCCTGGAATAATAAGGAAACAGCACCACAGGTTTAGCCATAATGGAAAATCAAACATGAGACAAATCAACATAGTCAAAATGGGGATTCAAAAGATGGTCAATATTTCTTACGTTTAAGAGGTCAACTGTGTAATCAACATTTGAATGAATTTCTCCACGAATCTGAATCTCTTTTAATGCAAGAGACATGTTTGTTATAGCTGCTGGTCTAGAGAGTCCATATGCAAAAACATGTCCTGTAATGGAAAGAGCAATATTTCAAAAATGAGGACAAATACATATTACAAAGAAGAATATTCTTGATTTAAACATACCAAACTGAGAATCAGCAAATTCATGAATGCCTCCACCAGACTGAAAGCAGATAAAAGGGGAGTCAGTGCAAATATTTGCTTCGCTAAATGAGATGATGAATGGTTAAAATAGAAAGAGTCCCATCCAAATTATCTGCACAATGAAGAATAATGTGACAGTGTAACAAAGTTAACAAGTTACCTTTACTGAGAAGTAGGCCCAAACATTAGGCTTGCTTTTAAAACTTATCTCCTAAAATATAAAAACCAAGACCTGGTCATGTAACCAAACATAAATGGAACAATTGGATCTATACCATTAAAAGATCCAAACTTTAGATATATACCATGGACCCCACATGTCATTGACTCATGTGGACCCACATGTAAGTGAGATAGTAATGGTATGGATCCAAAGTGGTGATCTTTTAATGGTATGAATCCAAATTTCCCAACATAAATTTGTTTGAAACTTTGAACTGTATATAGAACATCTGTCATCTTGAAACCTTACCTTCACTTTCCCGCCAGTAGGTTTGAAACCATCATCTGGGTCCTCACTAGTAATTCTAACTGCTACACAATGGCCCTTTGGCCATAGAGAATCTACTTCATCAAAATTAAATGGTGCAGCAAGAGCTGCTGTTTTCCTCCAAATGTCATACCCTCCTCCATAGTCCATTCCATAAAAACGTCTGATTTCTACATAAGTAGACGACAGCTTAGGGAATAAAATAATAAGGAACTGAATCATCAACATCAACATAGCCTTTTAATCCCAAGCAAGTTGAGGTAGGCTAGAGTTGAAACCCAACAAGATGTCACCAAAAAGAGAAAGAGAAAAAGAAAGAGGAGGGCAAAAGCTTTTGAGAGCACTAAAAGGAAAAAGGCCTAATCACGGTTCGGGCACGTGGATAGCTTCTTTCCAAGCACTTCTATGATCTATCCAAACACAACTCCATTAGGATATTCCATTCCTTCAAGTCCCTTTTGATTGCCTCCTCCCATGTCAAGTTTGGTCGACCTCTACCTCTCTTCACGTTATTGTCTTGTCTTATGATGCCTCTATGCACCGGTGCCACTGGGGTCTTCATTGGACATGCTCAAACCATCTCAACCGGTGTTGAATAATCTTATCTTCAATTGGCGCTACTCCTAGCCGATCGCGTATGTCATCATTTCTCACTCGATCCAATCTTGTGTGCCCACATATCCAACACAAGATACGTATCTCTACGACACTTAGTTGTTGGATATGTCGTCTCTTAGTAGGCCAACACTCAGCCCCATATAACATAGCAGGCCTAATCGTTGTCCTGTAGAACTTGCCTTTCAACTTCTGTGCCACACTCTTGTCGCATAGGACTCCCGATGCTTGACGTCATTTCATCCACCCCGCTTTGATTCTATGGCTAACATCTTCATCAATATCACCATCTCTCTGTAGCATCGATCCCAAATAACGGAAGGTGTCCTTCTTTGGTACTACCTGGCCTCCCAAGCTTACATCTCCATCCTCACTAATTGTAGTACCAAAGTCACATCTCATGCGACAAGAAAACCATGTGCAATAAAAACCTTTTGACTCTAGGGTAGTAAAAACCATGTGCAAGTCCTTCTGCTCCTTATATCGCTCCATGACCTGCCTTATTAAGAAAATTACTTCATGGTTGACCTTCTAGGCATGAATCCAAATTGGTTCATGGTCATATGTGTCATTCCTCTCAGGCGATGCTCAATAACTCTCTCTCATAGCTTCATAGTGTGGCTCATGAGCTTAATCCCACAATAGTTGGTACAACTTTGAATATCTCCCTTGTTCTTGAAGATTGGTACTAATGTACTCCTCCTCCACTTTTCAGGCATCTTGTTTGATCGAAAAATATGGTTGAACAACTTGGTTAGTCAAACGATAGCAATATCCACAAGGCATTTCCACACCTCTATTGGGATACCATCCGGGCCCTACCCCCTTTCATCCTCTTTAAAGCTTCTTTGACCTCTGATTCTTGGATCCTACGTACAAAGCATCTATTTAAATCATCAAAGGAGTCATCCAATTGGGTGTCCATAGTCTCATTCTCACCATTGAAAAGAATGTCAAAATACCTCTGCCACCTCTGTTTGATGTCTTGTCCTTTCACCAAGAGTTGATCCATCTCATCCTTAATGCATTTAACTTGGTTGAGGTCTCTCGTCTTCCTTTCCCGAATCCTAGCTATCTTATAGACATCTTTCTCCCCTTCCTTTGTACTTAGTCTTCGGTTTTGACAATAATAGGCTCAACCATTTGCCTCACTCAACTCGCTTTGCGGTCTTCTTTGCCTTGTACCTTTCTATGTTGACCGCGCTCTTGTCATGGAATAAGCTCCTGTAATATTCTTTCTTCTCCTTTATTGCCTTTTTTTATAGAACGCGCAGGAGAACTGCGCATCTTATATATTAGAGAGGAAAAGAAAACATTACAATAAAGGAGATTTTGCTGAGCAACTCTCCCAAAAACCCTTATAAACCCGAAGGTGATTACAGATTGTTGCTGAAACTTGACCCGACCTCGCCCAGGGCAGCAACTAAGCCCAAGCTCCCAAACTCCTTAGCTCCTGCTATTACCCAGCAAACGTACTCATCCGAGAAACACCTGAAAATCCTGGGTAATGAGGAAGACTCCCCATGGAACACTGCTCTGTTTCTCTGAAGCCATAGACACCAAGCCCCCAGGATGATCATAGAGTTAAGCCCCTTTTTCTGGTCTTGACAACCCTAAGGCTTGCCTTTCCCCACCAGTCTGCAAAATTCTCCTCATCAGCTGTTGGAGTGAGGTGCCCCAAGCCAATAGCAGCAAGAATTGTGTGCCAAAATTGTCGGGCAAAAATGCACGCACTAAGGAGGTGCTGAATTGTCTCTTGGGCTTGATCACACATTGGGCAAACATCTGGGTGTGGCATTCCCCTCAACTGTAATCTATCGGCTGTCCAACATTTGTTCCTTATTGCCAACCAAAGGAAGAACTTGCATTTAGGAGGAGCCCAGGTCTTCCATAATCTCTTCCAAGGCTCAAAAACAGTAGAACCGAAGAGAAGGACTTTGTAGCAGGATTTAGAAGAGAACAGCCCTGATGCCTCGTGCCTCCAAACATGGCGGTCTTCCTCCTGAGAAAGCTGCACGTCCCCTAAAGTATCCCATAAGAGAAGAAATTGTTGAATTCCAATCAAGGAAAGGGGGGTTTTAATATGTGCTATCCATTGCCTGTTTACAAGAGCCTGACTCACTGTCAATGAGGTAAGAGCTCGTTTAGACACCTTGGACGCCACTTCTGGAGCAAGATCTCTGATGGAGCATCCATTTAGCCACTTATCTGTCCAGAATAAGGTATTAGAGCCATTTCCCACATAGGAAATCAGAGATGCTGCAAAAAGATCTTTAACATGTTGCTGAATGGGTATAGTCAAGCCATGCCAAGATCTGCTCTGATCTGTTTTTTGAAGCCATAACCATTTGGTTTGGAGGGCCCAACACATGTGTTGTAAATTAGGAATCCCAAGCCCGCCATACTTCAAAGGTCTTGTGACTGAATCCCAGGCCACAAGGCAGCTGCCTCCATTAACCTCTTTTCTCCCTCTCCACACAAATCCTTTTCTGATTTTATCAATTTTGTTAATCACCCACTTAGGGACATTCATAGCAAGGAAAAGATAAACTAGGATGGCTGAAAGTACAAAGTGCACAAGGGCTGTCCTTCCAGCAAGGTTGAGGAGCCTAGCTTTCCAATTTGGTAGCCTATCCGCAATCTTGTCAACCCAATTCATCAAAATATTCCTGCTAAGCTTCTTATCTGAGATAGGCAACCCCAAGTAAGTGCAAGGGAAGGAAGAAGGGGTGCATTGCAGAATGTTACACCCTTCATGCAGCAATTCCTCTTCACATCTTATTGGGATGGCACAACTCTTGTGCAAATTAGCTACTAGGCCAGAAGCTTCACCAAAACAGTCAAGAATGAGTTTGACACAGTTTAGTTCTTCCTCCCTGGTCTTGACAAACAGGACTACATCATCTGCATATAGAGATAATCTGGACTTCACAATGGCACTTTCCAGACTAGACAACAATACTTTTTCTTCTGCCACTTTGAAAAGGCTACTGAGGACATCCATCACCAGGACAAAGAGCATTGGGGAGAGGGGGTCCCCTTGCCTCAAACCTCTGCGATGTCTGATTTGTTCCCCTGGAAACCCATTTAATAAAATTTGAGTTGATGAAGTGGCCAGAAGGTTGGAGATAAAGATTCCTCCACTTATTACCAAAGCCAAGGTGGGTCAACACCTCAAGAAGGAAAGCCCAGGAAACAGAATCAAATGCCTTTGTTAAATCTAATTTCAGAAAAAGGCTGGCCACTTTTTTCCTGTGTAGGGACTTAATTGAGTGTTGAACCAACATATAATTGTCATGTATGGATCTGCCTCTAACAAAAGCACTTTGGTTAGCCTCTACCATCTTGTTGAGAAGAGGAGCAAGCCTATTAGCAAGGACCTTTGTGGAAAGTTTTGCAAAGCTGTGAATGAGGCTGATGGGCCTGTAATCACCAGCAGACATGACTTCTGCCTTCTTAGGGATCAAAGTAATATATGCTGTGTTTAGAGGCCCCAAATTCTGAGAATTCCCAAGGTGAAGGGCAGCAAGGGCAGCCATCAAATCTGCCTTAAGTATAGGCCAACAAGTTTTGTAGAATCTCCCTGTGTATCCATCTGGCCCAGGCGCTTTATCTGAAGGAAGACTGGCAATAGCATCCCAAACTTCTTCTTCTGTAAAGGGAAGCTCAAGAGCAGATAAATCTATTGGAGCTCTGTGACACTCTTCTAACCTCAGAGTTAACCTCCTCTGGGGGGGCATACCCCAACAAATTAGAGTAGAAATTATGCAGCACCTCTTGTTTTTGCTCATGAGATGTGATCACTCTTTCCTCATCCAGTAAGCTGCCTTTTGAACATCCTCGGTCCACCACCAAGTATCCTTAGGTTCACCGCTACTCCCTTTGGTCACTCCAAACGCCTCTGACGCCACCTTCCTAATACAAGTTGCCATCTTCACCCACATGTTTGCATCTTCTTCTTCGGACCAAGCGCCCTCCACAAAAACTCTTTCCCTAAAAACTTCGGATGTCTCCCCTTTGAGTTTCCACCACTTCGTCCTCGCAATTTTTGCTTGTTTATCCCTATGGGTACTGATCCGAAAACGAAAGTCAGCCACCACAAGATTATGTTGGGGCACAACACTCTCTCCAGGTATCACCTTACAATACAAACAAGCTTGTTTATCTTCTCTCCTAGTGAGCACGAAGTCGATCTGGCTCGAACGATGGCCACTGCTAAAAGTCACCAAATGAGAATCTCTCTTTCTGAAGAAAGTGTTGGCTATCACTAGGTTGTAGGCTATAGCAAAGTCCAAAATATCCTCTCCTTGATTCCTACTACCATACCCGAAACCTCCATGAGCCAGCTCATAAACTGCATTTGTTGAACCTGCATGAACATTGAGATCTCCTATGAAAAGCTTCTCATTGGTGGGTACTGCTCTAATCATGCCATCTAAGTCTTCCCAGAACTTCTTCTCGCTCTCGCTGAGACCAACCTGAGGGGCATATGCACTTATAATGTTCAAGACTACATCCCCCAAAACTAGTTTGACTAGGATAATCCTATCTCCCTGTATTTTGACGTCCACCACTCCATCCTTGAGGGTCTTATCAATCAGGATACCTACTCCATTTTTGTTTGACACTGTTCCTGAGTACCAAAGTTTGAAACTGGTGTTCTCCACCTCCTTCGCTTTTTGCCCCTTCCATTTTGTCTCCTGGACACATAGGATACTAACACCCCTCCTGCTCGCTCCATCGACTAACTCTCTTAGCTTACTTGTAAGGGACCTCTGTTCTTAAGGCGTCCGGGCGGTGGTCTAACGCCTAGGCGCCTTGCCCGCCTACCTCGCCTAGGCGCCGCCTAGGCGTCCAGGCGGTGCTCCAACGCCTTGGACCGCCTTACCGCTTTAAAAACCATGTAAGGGACCCTACGTTCCAACTACCAACACGGATCCTAGTCGACTCAACTAGCTTCCTTACCCCTCGCACCCATTGAGACAGATGCGAAGACCCTTGCACATTTGTCACTACACTCGGGCGCTGATGTAGCGTGCCACTAAGGAAACGACGACCCGATCCTTGCTCACTTGACACAGCATCCAGATCACGACACGACGCGCCACCAAGGGGGTGGCGTCCCCGCCCTTGCCCATTTAACACCATACCGGTTTCCGATATGGCGTGTCACTAAGAGGGTTACGCTCCAACGGTTTTCTATTGGGTTTCACCTCCATTTTGAGTGGCTAAGTTTTTATAGCTGGCTCGCCACGCCTAACGCAACCCTCCTCCTTGTACCTAGACTTGGGAGCAAGCTATGCTGCACCAACATATGCTGAGACAACATAGAATAAGTTGGTAAATTGATAATTACCTGGAATCTGCCAAAGAGGTATGCCCATTCCAACTGCAACTTGAGCTGCAGGCAGATTTACTTCAGCTATCCACTCAGTGACTGGATGCTCAACCTGCATGGAGATAATTTAAAATTTTGAAGGATTCCGCAGCAGGTTTATTAGTCAATGATGTTCAAGTAGCAAACCTGTAGTCGGGGATTAAGCTCCAGAAAATAGTATTCTCCAGTCTCCATGCTGTAAAGATACTCAACAGTAGCCGCACCAACATAACCCACAGCCTTAGCAAGCCTCCTTGCTGCCTGCTCAAGTGCTTTAACTGTTTCACGAGGAGCAACAGTAACTGGGCCTTCTTCAATAATCTGTTGTAGAAAAATGTGAATGGAACTAAAATTGAGGAAATAGAACACATAATAAAATGCATGGTTTTACAATTGGGTGTTTATGGCTGGGTGGGTGGGGGCAGACCTTCTGGTGTCGCCGTTGTACACTGCAATCACGACTGTGAAGTGCTGCTACATTGCCATATTGATCACAAAGCAACTGAACTTCAAGATGCCGACTCTACAATAGAGAATAAGATTTAAAATAAAATATAATGTACAACTACAGATAACAGAGCACAATTTTCAGGCTTCCATCTTCAAAATAAAGGTGTAAAGAATGAAACATGTCTTGGCTGTTTGATACAGCACAGTTCAATAATAGTGAGAATATTGAAACCTATACAATTTAGTCCAAAAAGTAAGGGCTCGTTTGGTAGAGATCTGCGCCATGATTCTCTAGCTCCGAGAGCTGATTTTCTAATAGAGTGATTTTGAGTGATTCTCTACTGGAAGTGAATCTATTTGACGAAAATTGTTTGACAAATAGGCTGTGAAGTGATTCCTGAGGGGTTAAAGAGTGGGGAGCAGATTGGGAGTGGTGGGAAGCAGATTTTTTTGACTCCCACTTTCTAGTACAAAGTAGAGACTAGATTCACTCCACTCCCAACATGAAGTAGTTCAGTTTTTTATCGTTTGGCTCGGCAAGAGTGATTCTCGCTGGGAGCGGAGTTGTGGGAGCTCTACCAAACGCCCCCTAATTTTAGAAAAAGGGTAAAAATCTTCTCCACACAAGTGTTGAGAAACAAGCTGTGTTGTTTCTATCCATCCATTATCGCAACCTTTCCATGATTCCGACTGTAAATTGACACAAATGGTCCATGTATAACATGCCACTCAATGCTTAGAAAAGCTTAGGGATAGTTTGGCAGAGCTCCTACAGATTCTCTGTGGAAGCTGATTCACTGTGAAGTGATTCTCTGACTGACATTGATTTCTCTGAGTCTGATTCTATGTGTGGAGTGAATCAGGAGAAGCTACTCCTTTCAGCTCCCAGCCTCCTAGTTCATTTCAGAAAAAGAATCAGTTCTCAGTAAAAAACAGTTTGGCAAAACTTCTCCTGGATTCAACCTAGAAGCTGCTCTGTGAGCTCTGCCAAACTGACTCTTAGTCTGGCTCCTGAAAATGTAACTTTTCAAAAACAGTGATTTCTAAATTATAAAAATAGAACGATATCGGCTCAACCGTATCTGTTTCAAGAACTCCCATCAATTAATATTTCATAAATATGTTAATCTCCAAACATGATGATCATTAGTGCATTTTTCAATAGCGTATCAGATGTTCCAGAAAATACAAGGATAACTTTAAAAGAACAAAAAGGGATGGATTATAAATTCCAGAAAGAAAGAAAAAAAACTAACCTGGGATGCAAGCCTCATGATAAATATTGGGGAGCCAGGGACTTCACCTTGTACTTGCTTAAACAGCGCTCTAACCTCATCATCATTATGAACCTACCAGGGGAATTGATTTTAATCATATCAAAAAGGGAAAGTTAGCTCCCCACACCAAACTCCATAATGTGCACAGTTCACAGAGAGTTCACCTTTCTTATTCCTTTACCACCACCTCCCCAGGATGCCTTAATCATGGCAGGATAACCAACCACTTGACAACTTGCAACTGCCTCCTCTGTGGTAGTAACACAAGCTTTTCTATACATCTCCTCAGGTATCGCGTCTAAGCAGCACTCTAATGGAACTTCAACCTAAATGTAGTGTCATTAGAATATGAAAGATAGAGCAACGAGACTAGCAGATAGTAATGAAAGAGAGTGAGACTCACATGCGATCCACTCCAAGCAAGAGTTGGGACCCCGGCTGCTTGAGCAATGAGAGCTGAACCAACCTTATCTCCCAATGCATTCATTGATGTTGCTGGTGGCCCAAGAAAAACGATTCCTTTTGCGGTCAATGCATCCGGCAGCTCAGGATTCTCAGAAGCATGACCCCAACCAGGCCAAACAGCAGAAACACCTACTCTTTCTGCTATCTGCAATATTTCGTAGTTAATGGTAACAATTGGACTTCCACAATAGCAAAGGACAAATATAAGCTTCTCTACTTAAGGCCCTGTTTGGGACTGCTTCAGCTTTAAAAATTTGGAAAAGTTGGTGAAGCAAGTCATTAGGAGCTTTAGAAAATCATGAAGTTGAAGTTGTGAACCTTTAGAAGACATTTAGATAAGTTATTTTGTTTATTATTTAGATTAAAATATTTAAAAAAAATAAATTTAAATTATAAACTACAGCTTTACACTGAAGCTGGAACCTAGAGCAATCTCAAACACCCCCTAGCTAAATATGCCAATGATTATAGAAGAAATAAAGGAAAGAGGCGATCAATAGTAAACTAACAGATTAGTAGTGCTAACCTCCACTATGAGTTGAACGTTGGCATAGTTATTATTGTTTGTTCCACCAGGCACCTCTACGAATTGATCAGCAAGTCTGATGTGTTCTGCATTTATCCTCATGTCTTCCGGAGTTGCCATAGCTATGAGATGAATTGCCTTCTCAGATCCAAAAGTATCATTAGCCCATGTACGGACACTCCTCATGAACTTTGTTGCCGCCATTCCATTGTTGGCCACTAATATACTGTGAATTGGTGTTTTGCCACCTAGTGCTGCACAAAATTCAACAACCATGGACCCTGAGGCATGTCTTCCATTATGTGTTTCATTGATAATCCCATTCATTTGATAGGAATCTGTTGGCCCCCTAGGATCCTTAGGTCCACTGGAAAAAGGCAAAAGGAAAGGATTACCATTGTGTTCACAACACTAACAATATGTATGATTGTCATAAATCAACAAAGTCCAAATGAGCTTTGCATCTATCATATATGTCCAATTTAGGTCAAGCATTTAATTTTTTTTAAAAAAGAACTTAGGCATTTGTAGCAACAGAAGTCAGAAAATTTGTATGCAGACATGGTTCCATAATAAGTGACCATTGTACAGCAATACTGCTACTAATTCTTCCACATGAGTTATAACCACATCATATAAGTGAGCAAAGTATCATTATGCTCTAAATAGCAGGTACAGAAGCAGGTTCTTGGCTGTGTTGCAACAGTTACATCACATATTTTGCAGCATTTACTGTGAAAGATTGTGTATAGAGCACTAGGAAAACTAAGACAGCATTTCATTATTAGGGAAACTAGTATAAATAAGCTGCAGAAAATTTTCTTTCTCCAAAACAAACATATAATACACAATATTACAGTGCTTACTGTGAAATATCGACTTCCGAAACTGCGTCACTTGGGATGTCGATAATGCCAGCAAGACCTACATGCAGACAAACATTTGAAACTGAGTAGTGAGCACATCCACATTGATACCTAGAATGAGGCTTCAAACATTACAATGTTAAAACAAATAAACAATATGAGCCAAGAAAGAACTCCATATATTATTTTGAAGCAAAAATTTAGCTTGTAACGTAAGATATTGACAGTACCTTGACGAACTGACTGGCTGTGCTTTTTGGCATCTGATACCTCATTTCCACCATCACGAAGTGAACGAGTATGGCTTTTCCTTCGGTTTGAGGGCCTCGGCAATGCAGATGATGGAAATGTAGTCCCAGCTGGACTTCTCTGGCGATTAGGGAGTAGTGGCAAGGCCTTCGAGGCAGTTGCAGCTAATCCAAGCTGCGACATTGCCGTTCCGTGGCCCAGACAGCACAATTAAAGGCCTTCTCAAAAGCACAGTGCCATAAAAAGAGAGCAAAATTCCTGAAAATCTGGCCACCATCAGAGCTCTGGCATTATACTCTTAGGAAGTTTTGAATATCAAAGAAACAAAAAAGCAACGTTATGGTTTATAGGCCACTCGCTAGAAAAATATTTGTGATGTTTCCAGTTTTCATCTCATTTTGAAGGAACCTAACATGTTGAGACCTTATCAAGTTTATTAGCCACCTTTCATAAAGATTACCGAAAACTATTTCATAGTAAACTATGTCCAAATATATAAAGGTCTCTGCCAATAAAACTTGTCAGCACCTTTTTTCTATAATTCTACTATGTGTCTGCTGTTTAGTTTAATTTTCTTATTTTTGTCATACGAGGCCCAAATTTAGTGCAAAATCTTTTCAGTGGAGATGGTTGTCTAGGAGCGGTGGCAGTGACAAGAAAATCCCAACCTGAGCAGGGGGAAATAATGAGTAAACAACAAGCTCCCCAAATGGCAATAGGTTCTTTTACCCATTCTACTAATCACCAAATTGATCTTTTCTTTTTTTTATCATGGGGATGGTAAGGTTTCATGTGGCTTGTGCAAGTAAGATAAAAATCAAATTTCAGTAGCTCAGACAATAAGATAAATGTTGGTTTGAAATATTCTCTCTGAAGAAAGTAAATCAGATTTTCTTCATACTAAACCATCACTCCTTTTCAGAAAGGTTTGGTTTTTTTCTCAAAAGTTGCAGGTAAAGCCTCCTTTTTTGTGTACAACATACTGAGAATGCAAAACATTATTTTTCACAATTGATATGTACCACAAAAGGATGTAAAGTATATGGTACACAAAAGTAGGTCATCAGTTACACTCAGGTATTAAATAACGAGAGGAAGCGAAAAGATGCAGAGCCATCAACCATCAAAGGGTGCAAATGTTACAGTAACCCACTTGCTAGAATGACACATAAGCAAAAGCTAACAGGGAACAAGGCCAAGTGCATTCATGATGTACCCACAAAGGAACATTGGGCTTAACCCCTAATTCATGAGGGTACCCACTGATACTACACCTTAAACCTTAAACCCAGTGACAGCAAAGACGCAGACACGCCACCAACCATGTACCGACAGAACGGCACCTAGCAATCTGCATGGGTATGGGCATGGGAATCCCTGAATAGACCACAGACAGCAACACTACACACTAGCAGAGCCGACCAGAGGCTACCCATCCATCCTGCAATTGCAACAATAGACAGCCTACATTTCGCCAGCGCAGCTCCCACAAACAATTGTCTATCCCGAAACCATTCACCCACCCCAGTAACCCTGTCATTGCCAATTGCCATTGCCGTACAGGGTTCACGGAATTCCGCTGCGGTCGGGCGCATGCAAAACCTCGGGTGGCGCTGCCCAATCCATCCCAAGCTTAAACCCTGTATGTGTGTACCCAGGCAGAGCAAGTGAGCAACGAACCCCAGCACCCCGGCAGCTACCATGAGAGCAATGCCGGCGCGCGGTCTCACCGGAGGTGGCGCAGATCGGCGTGCGGCGCGCGGATCTGACGAGCTCCACTCGGCCGCGACAGAGGGAGCGGCGCTGGCGACGAGCCGGCGGAATAAATAGCGGGACGCGTGGGGCGAGCCGGTACCTCGGGAAGAAAGGCGGCGGAGAAGGCGACGTACGGGGTTTGGATCCTTGCGGCGGCAGGGCGGAGCAGAGGAGGCAGAGGGAGGCGCCGGGCGGAGGCGGATATACCGAGGGGTGGGGGCGACGGGCGAGCGACGGGGGTGGGGCCTATAATGAAATTTCGCGGCCCACAATCAGCATCGGGGACTCCGCCGCGGTGGAGCGCAGAGGCACGTGACAGAGGAGGGTGATGGAGATGACGGTGGGGGACAAGTGGAGGGCCCGTGTGCGCGCGTGGACGCGTGGTTTCCCCTGTCCGTGATGCCGTGGGGACTGCGGAATGAAGATTTCCTTCCATTTCTGCCAGGGTTTCTAGTTGCTGCGGCCGATGCGTGGACGTTCCCCTTCTGCTCCTCTAAGTGGTTGAGCTGACGGCACTTGCCCTCCGTGACCTCATTTTTTGTCTCTCTTCCTGAAACTAATGTGCTGTCATTCTGAACTGGACCTATTTATGTTGTGCGGGTGGTGATTGATATGGTGGGTAGTTATCAAATTTGGTCGGTTTTCGAAAACGCCATATGGTAAAAACAATTTCAGCAGCTTTTAGCTGTTGCCTTACCAGCTTACCGCTTCACAAGTTGGCAATAATACAAAGTCATATAGCAAAAGTGCTCATGTAAAGCAACGACGAGGGTATTTTGGTTTCAAGTGATATTATATTTTTAGATAATGGAAAAAAACATCCACCCTCTCCCTCAATTGGAGGAATAACCGGCACAAAACATGTTCTTACAAAACGCACTCAAAATGACTAGCCACCCGTGGAGAGAGTAACTTTATAAATCATCTCAACAATTTAACCAGAGTATGAAGAAGGCAGATTAGTACACAACCTAAGGATAATATTACAACTCAATACGATTTGTAAACCTCCAACCATGGTGTGCAAAAATATGAAGCCCGACTGTCTCTAAGTGTCGGAAAGCCTCATTTATTATTGATCCCTCTTCTTCTCTATGGACTTGCGCCCACGTTCTAAGCCAGTAAGTCGCTCTCGCTCGGAAGAGAACCTTCAAATAAGTTAGCATACGTTTTTTTTGTCAAAAACTAAATCATTACTACTTATCTAGGTAGCCCAGAAAACTGCAGGAACACCTGTAATAATCAGATATTTAGTTTTTTGTGGTATTCCGAGAAGCCAATTCCCAAAGGTGTGTATGACAGATTGCGAGTTGCTCAAACCCAAACTCCAGTACGCTAATCTCCACATAAACCGAGCATAATGTCAATTAATAAATAAATGTTGTATTTTGTCTCATCTGAATCATAGAAAGTGCATTTTTGCTTCCTTGCCAATTATGTTTCTATATATTGTCTTTTTGTCAGAACCACACCTTTAATTAAATACCACATAAGTTTTTTACCTTGAGTGGAACTCTCACATTCCATAAAAGTTTATTGTACAACACATTAACATTATTAATAAGGGCTCGTTTGGTAGAGCTTCGCTCTATAATTCTCTGGCTCCGAGAGCTGATTCTTTAATAGAGTGATTCTAAACGATTGTCTACCGGAAGTGAATCTATTTGACGAAAACCGTTTAGCAAATAGACTGAGTGATTCCTTAGGGGTTAAAGAGTGGGGATCAGGTTGGGAGTGGTGGAAAGCAGGTTTTTTGGCTCCCACTTTCTAGTACAAAATATTGACTAGATTCACTCCACTCCCACCATGAAGCAGTTCAGATTTTTCGCTGGAGTGATTTTTGCTGGGAGCTGAGCTGTGGGAGCTCTGCCAAACGCCCCCTAGCTGCTCTATACATCGACTTAACAGTGAACTGACCCGACGCAGTTAAATTCCATTTAAACATACCATTCTCCTCATTTAACTCCACATTAGCAATTCGGGTTACCAAACTATGCCACAACAACAGGTTATCACCAACCAAAGATCTGCACAAGGAGACGTTTAACGGAACTCTTCCGAAAATAGATGCCATAGTAGCACTCTTATTTTGCACTATATTTTACAGCAAAGGATATTGTAACATAAAATATTGGTTCCCTAACTAGCGGTCCTCCCAGAATCTAATCAGAGTCCCATTCAAGATAAAGGAACCTAGGTTCAGAAAGGTGTCCTTTACTTTTATTAACCCCGCCCAAAAGTGAGAGTCCCCTAGTTTCCAAGTTACTTTTGACAACATGGTATTTTTTCCTAAGTAAGTTCTGCCACAGTCCTGTTGGGGGCCTTCGGCTTCCGAAGGTCCTCAAAAACATAATTTGACAATGCTCTCTAAGTATGCGAGCAGGTATCTTCGGAATAAGAAATCAGGTTGCAGGTATACAGAAGCATGGTCAAGACGAAGCTTAACTGGGACGGAGACGATCACGAAGCGATATGTGGAAGAGCTTCGGCATCACGACGGGAAGGAGAAACCGACTTAAAGATGAAAAGCCAAACTAGACCTCGAAGAATTACTATAGGTTCATTGATAAATGTAAAGGGCATTAGTGTAATTTTGCATGGGCTGCGACCCGTGCCTATAAATAGGTGAACAGTATCCCCGTACTGTTCACGCTGATTTGACATTGGCTTTTACGTCATACTCGTACTTTTGCCTTTTCACGAGCTGAAGGTACATTTGTAATTTGATATCATTTCTATTTTTCCATCATAATAAAATGGGAATGAATTGAGAATAATACACAACTGTTTATGTTATTTTCTATGCTTTGTACAATTCCTTTTTCATTATTATGTTTCGTGCTTATGAAGGTATGTCCTTCGTAACCTTCGTCCGAAAATCATTATATCCCTAAGGAAATAATGCTTCGAAGGACGAAGGATATTAACATTTAACATTTTATGTTGCCTTGTTCTTGATTCATAGCATTTGAGAACAAGTCCCCAACATTGGCGCCCACCTCCGGTGAACTCACTTCCATTTTTTGAGTCTTGAACACTTTTGGCAAGCATCACCTTTGTCATGCCGTCGAAAAAAGCTTCAGCGACAGGGGCTGGTACTTTACAGCCGCTGGATCCTAATCAGGATGTCCTTTCTCTTAGAGAGGCCCGAAGCCAGAAGAGGAAGGCTGTCAGTCCAACACCTCCAGAGGATGACCTGGATCAGGAAATCCAAAACCTGGAGATCCTTCAGCAGCAGGTGCAACGCAAGAAGGAGAAGATGGCTCGTTTAGCTGATCTTCAGAGACAGATAGACGAAGCTTCTGAAGAGGTTCGTCATCTTGTTCAAGATGATCAAAGCCGAAGGCCTCCACACAGAGAGCTTCATCAGGAAGGCTTCCACAATGAGGATGATTGGTATGAAGATTTCCATCATGGAAACTTTGCTTTTGATGATGCTTCTCCTCTTTCAATAGAATTGCAGGCTACACCATGGCCACAGTCTTACAAGCCACCCCAGCTCCCCATGTATGATGGTCACACAGACCCGAAGCAATTCCTAATGAGCTATGAAGCAACAATATCTTCGTATGGTGGCAATACGGCAGTCATGGCAAAATCTTTTGTCATGGCCGTCAGGAGCGTTGCTCAGACTTGGTACTCTTCTCTTCGGCCAGGGACAATCACTTCTTGGCAGAAATTGAAGGATATGCTGATAACTAGCTTCCAAGGGTTTCAGACGAAGCCAGTCACCGCTCAGGCTCTCTTCCAGTGTACCCAGGACCATGAAGAGTACCTTCAGGCGTATGTCCGGAGGTTTTTGCGCCTGAGGGCACAAGCGCCAACAGTGCCCAATGAAATTGTCATTGAGGCCATGATTAAGGGGCTTCGGCCGGGGCCATCAGCGCAGTACTTTGCCAGGAAGCCACCACAAACGTTGGAGAAGCTGCTCCAGAAAATGGACGAATACATTCGAGCTGACAATGACTTCCGCCAAAGAAGGGAGGAAGCATTCAGGTTTTCTGAAATGACCAGGGGCTTCAGAGAAGATTTCACCCGAGGCATGTTAGGTCAATCCATAACTCTGCTCAAACTGATGATCGAGGAAGCCAGCAACAAAGGCCACAACACTCTTCACAAGCTTCGGCCCAACAGCAGAGTTCTTTTCGGCCGCCAGCGCCAAGGGGCAGAGGCGCCAGGGGCTTTGGGGGAAGGTTTGGAGACCAGCCAAGAAAAATATATTGCCTATTCTGTGGTGAAGACAAGGGCCATACTACCAGGATGTACCATGTTACCATCCAGAAGCAGAAGGAAATAGCGGAAGCAGCAGCGCAACAGAGTCAGCCGAAGCAGGTCATGCATACTGCTTCGTATCACTCACCTTATATTCCAGAATACGTAGGCAACCACCCTGGAGCTTCTGTTGCTTCGGCAAGTCAACCTCAAGCATCCTAGCAGCAACCTCCACCGCCACCGCTGATCCAAAGAGGTCAGCAGCCAGAAGGGAGTCAGCGCACTAACCTTCAGCGGGACTTCAGAGGAGTCCGAAGCTCGCACAGTCAATAGCACTGTGCCAGAGTCGAAGCACATTTACTGACGAATATCCTACCTAAACAACAGTTCTTTTGCATTTTCTACATTCGCTACTACCCTTTTGTTAATAAGGAACAATTATGAAGAGTTTAAATGTCTTTAATTGAATTTCAATTTCTTGTAATACTTCCGTCTTTTACCATAATAAAAATATGTTTTCTCCATAGGCTCGAGTTGCCGAAGCATACGAACTTATACTGATTTGAAGGACCTTTGTATTATCAAAAATTTGATCTAATGGACACAGTACAAATTGTTCGAAGCAATAAAAAGTCGTTCCTAAGGGAGCGCAGTGTAAGTTTTCTAAACATACAGCGAAAAATAAACGCTGATTCCGCTGAAAGTAAAAGGCGAAGAAGCTCCTAAGGGAGGCTTGCAGCGAAAAATAAACACTGATTCCGCTGAAAGTAAAAGGCGAAGAAGCTCCTAAGGGAGGCTTACAGCGAAAAATAAACGCTGATTCCGCTGAAAGTAAAAGGCGAAGAAGCTCCTAAGGGAGGCTTACAGCGAAAAGTCAGCGCTGATATAAAAAGTGTGTGTGCTTTATTGCAGGGATATGTATCTGCGGCACAAATATCATTTTGCATAACATAACATCATCACATCATTTTTGCATAACATAAGCATCATACAGCATAATGCATCTGGAACAAGAAGGGGATACAGTATTGACCTTCGGAACATATTTTGGGGAAAGAGAAAATCGTGCTAAGGCACAAGGCAAATCAAGATGAAGTGTAGCTTCATCGGAAAAGCGACACAAAACTTTTTTACAGCTTCAAAGAATATTTCACGAAGCTTGGACATTTTTTATCAGAGAAGTAAGCAAATTTTTATGATATAGAAAAGATTTTCTTCACGAAGCATGAAAAGAAGGGAAGGTGTTTTTTCGCCGAAGGCTCAAAAAAATGGTATGTATGCAGAGTTTCATGCATCGTAAAGAATTAAAATATAAATAGATTGTATATTACATTTAAAGTTACAATATATTACACATTTTTACATTTCAAATGTTTCTACAATGGCATTCAATCCTCTTTAAGCACTATTTCTGCAGCTTCGTTCAATAGTTGGTTGACAACCTTGTCCATAATGGCTTCAGCCATTTGTCTAATTTCATCGTCCCCCTTCGGGTGGGGGCTCGGAGATGCCTCAGCAGCTTTTGAGGGAAGAAAAGATACGGCTATATTACTATTACAAACCGAGAATGGAGTTTGGAAATAAAAATTACAGCATGATAAAAACCACTAATTAATACCTATGTGCCCTTCGGGCTCTGTACTTTTTTCGGCAGCTTCCGCTACGTTTCTAGCATCGTGGATGCCTTTTTCACTCCTTTGAATAATCTCTTGCGCCAGTTCTCGGCCGCCGTTATCCCAGATATCGGTGAAGAATTTTCCGCCGACCATGCTTGCTTCGGGTGAGGGGTCTTTAATGTCTTCAGTAGACAATGTAGCTTCGGCCTGCGCTAAGGATTTTACATGCTCGCAGCCTTTTTTCTCCAAAACAGTAGCAATCCCTCTAGCACCCGAAAAAGCGCAGATGTCGCCGCGGCTGTTCAGAATTTCCTCAAAGGCCTCTGCTTCGTGACTGATCCATTCCATTGGACCTTCAGGATTGCCTCTTGAAAAATTCTCTTCACTAGAGAACGTGCCAACGCTGGCGAAGCTGGATTTTATCTTTTTGACGCACTCTATGGATTTCACATAACATTTCCTCTGGGATGCACGAAGCTCCTTAACACTTATCTCCAAATGATTGGCCAATTGGTCACTAAGCTCTCGTTTTGTCTCTTCAAGTATACGTTCTTCTTTAGCTCTAGCTAGCTGTTTCTGAAGATCTTTAATTTCACGTCTTTGAGCTTCGGCCTGGGCCTTCGAAGCAGCTTCGTCCTTTCTTACCTTGTCTACCAATGTAAGCAGAATTTTAGCTTTTTCCAGAGCTTCGTTTCTCAGTTTAATAACTTCTGATCGTAGATTGCTGAACGCAATTTCATAGCTCTCGTCCTCGGCACTCTTTTGTGCTCTCAATGCGTTGCTTAGAATTAAACCCTATATGGAAAAAAGTTTGTATAAGAATAAAAGAATGAGTTAAGAATTATAAAGTTTCCAAACGACTAATTCTCATACCTTCAGGCTATTGTATGCAAGACTATCCGCGAGATCTTCTTTCGTCATAGCACTTAAGCCAGCTTCGAGCTTCGGAAACCCCATGCTTCTAGACATCTCCCGGTAGACGGATAATTCTTTATTGTCTGGGAGGCAGTATAGGAAATCCTCTTCATCCGTCCCATTGAACACTAGTGCCCCCTTCGGATATTTCAATTCTTTAGCATAGTGGTTAGCTTCAAAAATCTCTTCTTCCGATAACTTTTTCCCCGAAGCATGCCGCATGATATAGTCATATATTTTGGAAGATGCTTCGGGGACGGCGGTATCAATTTCTTCGACCAAAGCTGGCTCTGACATTTTCATTTCTTCGGTTGCCTTTGCAATCGTTACTTCTTCTACTTCCGAAGGTATTACCTTGGTTGGTTCTGAAGGCCTGGTTTCAACTCCAGTCTGTTGCTTTGGAGCTTCAGCAACGGACACTTCAGCAAGCGCCTCAGAAGTTTCAGCAGTTTTCTTTGGGGTTGCGCTTGGAAGTTTAATTGTTTCCAAAACATCTAATACATTAACCATTCTTTTCCTTTTTGGGGTCATTGTCGGCCCCTTTTTAATTTCTGCTACTTCAATTTCTACTGAAGGGCTTAAAATTTCTGATATTTTTGCTCCCTCAGTTGATGCTTTTGCTTCTTTCATCTTTTCTGTCAATGGCGCTTCGGCCATCTCTTTGGTTTCTGGTAGCAGAATCTTCGGTTCCTCTAATTCTTTTGTTGTTGGCGCTTCGGCCATTTCTGCGACTTCTGGCAGCAGGGTTGGCTCTTCGACCTCGATGGCCGAAGAGGTCTCTCCGGTGAATTCAGGCATCGTGGCTGGTTCAATATAGCGTGGCCGATGTGTGAGAACTTTTATCCTCTTTCTCTTCGGTGCTGGCTCACTAGGAGCAGCTGCAGCTTTTTCTTTCGTAGAAGTTGTCCCTTTTCTTTTTTGCCCTCGTATTGGATAGCGGTAGTCGGGGTAGACGAACCCGATTGCATCAAATACTCGGTTGAGTCTTTTCCTTTTTCGGCCTCCGAAGGCCACCGACAAAGCAGTATCTTCGGCCTTCGAATATGCTCCAAGCAATTCATCACTTACAGTTTCAATGCTCTTTAACCAATCATCATCTGGTTCAACGAATTTGTCTCCATACTTGAATGTGTACTTCAGCCGGACTAGCCCACCTTCGTCAGTTTCTTTAATAGTTTCTTTTGGCATTTCCCAATTATCAGCAAGAGGCCACACTCTGAAGGCAATATGTTCTTGTGTTAAATCCCTTGTCCCAATAAAAGAGCAAACAATTTCGAAGGCTCTCTGGCATTCTTCGGCTGCTTCATTCATTTCCACCTTCGGCCTTCGCAGGCCGAAGCGTTGCCAAATGGGATGCATAATGATCTTCTTTATATCTTCTCGAGATTTCAAGTCATTTTTTACGTAAAACCATTCCGTCATCCAGTCGCCAGGCCACCTCTTGCGAAAGGTCGGCACCGGGCAGCTTGACCCAGAACGAGAGCCGAAGCTATAGCAGCCAAAGTTGTTGTGATATTGTTCCTTACCCCAGGGTTTTGTCTCGTATAACAATTCGTGTATATTGCAGAAGCTCTTTGCATCAGGTTCCAAGCCTTGGCTCCTCACAGCCCACACGAAAATATTCATCCTTATGATCGCTTCGGGGATAAGTTGGTGAAGGTGGATTTCAAATATCTTCAGCACCTCCACGACAAAACGGCTCAGGGGAAATCGTAGTCCAGCTTTCAAGAAGCTTCAAAATACTACAACTTCATTTTCCTCAGGAGTTGGGCAAGTCTTCTCTCCCTCGTCGGCTCTTACAATAGACAAATCCCAGAAATATCTTCCCCTCATGTTGGCAAGTTGACTTTCCTTAATACTTGATTTGCCGAAAACCGCATGGCTTGGTCGCCAAGGTCGATCTTCGGAGTCTTCGCCACCACTATCCGCATCATAGCTGTCGCTATCACCAGTATCTTCAGATAAACCTTCCAAAATTTCTTTAGTGATCTTCTTTGTATTAGTCTTCGACATAGATCGAAGAAAACCCAGATGCATCTCTTCAGAAAGACTCAGCTTCATTTCGGCAACACCCTTCTTCTCCTCAGACATCTCTTCGGAATTCTTGCCTCTCGCTTCCGAAGCTTAAAACTACGGAGGCAACAAAATATTTGTGGGCAGAAAACTATTTGAGTAGGCAAAACAGATGGCAAGGGAGCGTGCCAAATAAATTGTGGCGAGCTTGTATTTATACACTCATTATGTCGAAAACTGGAGGGTCCCGCTTGTCAACGACTGTTGCTATTCTAGCAAAGGGAAGGTGTTTTTTCGGACCTTCGGCTCGAAGCCTTCGTCCATGTCGCAATATAAATTTATTATTCCAGCAAATTAATATTGCGAGGGGCTACTGTTGGGGGCCTTCAGCTTCCGAAGGTCCTCAAAAACATAATTTGACAATGCTCTCTAAGTATGCGAGCAGGTATCTTCGGAATAAGAAATCAGGTTGCGGGTATACAGAAACATGGTCAAGACGAAGCTTAACTGGGACGGAGACGATCACGAAGCGATATGTGGAAGAGCTTCGGCATCACGACGGGAAGGAGAAACCGACTTAAAGATGAAAAGCCAAACTAGACCTCGAAGAATTACTATAGGTTCATTGATAAATGTAAAGGGCATTAGTGTAATTTTGCATGGGCTGTGACCCGTGCCTATAAATAGGTGAACAGTATCCCCGTACTGTTCACGCTGATTTGACATTGGCTTTTACGTCATACTCGTACTTTTGCCTTTTCACGAGCTGAAGGTACATTTGTAATTTGATATCATTTCTATTTTCCATCATAATAAAATGGGAATGAATTGAGAATAATACACAACTGTTTATGTTATTTTCTATGCTTTGTACAATTCCTTTTTCATTATTATGTTTTGTGCTTATGAAGGTATGTCTTTCGTAACCTTCGTCCGAAAATCATTATATCCCTAAGGAAATAATGCTTCGAAGGACGAAGGATATTAACATTTAACATTTTGTGTTGCCTTGTTCTTGATTCATAGCATTTGAGAACAAGTCCCCAACAAGTCCATTCTCATTAATCAACTTAAAGAGCTATTTACTAAGCGAACACTTGTTTTGAACTTCTATGTTCTGAATTCCTAACCCCCTTGCTCTTTTGGATGGCATAGGATATCTCATTTAGCTAGTATATATTTCTTTTTGTGATCGTCCCCCTGCTAGAAGAAACGGGGCCTATAGTAGTCTATTTTTTCTAGGACACCCTTTGGGACCTAAAAAAAGACAACATAAATATGACTAGGCTAGTTAACACAGAATTAATTAGAACCAGACGACCCCCTATAGAAAGTAACTTCCCTTTCCATCTGCAAAGCTTTTTCTCTATCTTTTCTTTTGTGTCTTTTCCGATCGTTGTTACTCAATTTTCGGAAATTCATTGGAATTCCTAAATACTTGAAAGGGTAAACCCCTTTCCTATACCCGAACAGGTTGAAATAACTCTCTTCCTCACTCTCTTCTTGGCCAAAATTGAATAACTCACTTTTATGATAATTTATCTTTAACCTTGAAACTTGCTCGAATGTGAGCAATAAAAGCTTTAAATAGCTGCTTTGACAATGTCATGTTCTAGGAAAAGTAGTGTATCATCTACATATTGTAGAATGGACAGACCACCATCAACCAGGTGTGGTATAAGGCCTTCGAATTGGCCATCCCTTTTTGCCCTATGAACCAGTATGGCCAGCATGTCCACCACTATGTTAAAAAGTATCGGACAGAGAGGATCCCTCTACCTTAAACCTTTTATAAGTCTGGAAATTTTCTCCTATTTGGTCATTAACTTTGATCCCCACACGACCCCTTGTCATAATGGATTTTATCCAATTGCACCACTCGTTCGAAAATCCTTTCATACGCAAAATGTGTTGAACAAACGACCATTTAACCTTATCGTACGCATTTTCGAAATCAATTTTTAAAATAACTCCACGTTGTTTCTTTCTATGAAGCTCATGAATCATCTCATGTAGGATGATCACCCCCTCCTTTATGTTCCTCCCTGGGATAAAAGAAGTTTGGGTAGGGCCAATTAACTTTTCAGCTACTCTAGAAATCATATTTGTAAGTACTTTCGTAAAAATTTTGAAACTTACATTAAGTAGACAAATAGGTCTGTACTGTTGTATAGTTGAGGCTTCCCAACATTTGGGAGCAAAATAATAGTACCAAAGTTGAGACTGTATAACGGAAGGCTCCCACTATGGAAATCTCCGAACAAGGCCATGAGATCCGCTTTAATTAGATTCCAAAATGCTTGGAAGAACTCGACTGGAAAGCCATCCGGCCCCGGTGCCTTATTATGCTCCATTTGGAAGATTGTGTGCCTAACTTCATCCTCAGAGAACAAGTAAGGAAAGAATTTTCTTCATTTGATACTTGTGGAATGTCATGAACCAGCGTCTCATGCAGAGTGAACTCAGATGACTCACCCAATCCAAACAACCCCTTATATTATGAAGTGATATGCCTTTTAAGATCAACATCACCTATAATTATCTCCCCCTCATTTTTAGCTGGTATATCCTTGACTTCCTATGTTTTAGAAGCAATCAACTGGAAATACTTTGTATGTGCATCACCTTGGAGCATATCATTCGATTTTGCTCTTTGGAACCATTTTACTTCCTCTTCCCTCAACAAATCAACTAGTCTATTCTGAAGACATTGCTTAAAATCTAGTTCATTAGGTACTAAGATATCCTTTTCTGCTTTCTTGTCTAAAGTCGTGAGTTTGTTCAGTATCTCCTTTTTTCCTTCTTATATGATCCACTGGAGTTTTTTGCCCAACCTCACAAGTGTTGTCTTACTCTTCTTATTTTGTTTTGCCATTTTTTAGTGGAATATGGCCCCTAGTTTCATTACTCCAGAGGTCCTGAACCATTTCGAAGAAACCATCCCTGAGAAACCATCCTAGTTCAAATTTAAATGTTTGTTGGACAGAACCCGGGGATTCCCCCCAGTTCAGTAACAATGGTGTATGATAAGATATGTCGCGGATTAGAGCAACAACCATAGATAAAGGGTATTTCTAATCCCATTCCGTAGTTACCAGGATCCGATCAAGCTTCTCATACGTTGGATCCAGAAGGTGCCCAAGTAAATTGATGGCCCGTCAATTCCATCTCCTTTAGGTTAAGACCATCTATTACAACATTGAAAAGAAAAGGCCAACAATGGTCAACAATAGGTTTATTTTTTCTTTCTGATTCCTTAACAAATTGAAATCACCACCTAACACCAATGATAGTCTTGTGACTTCCAACCCGCATCAACTCAGCCAAAAATTGATCCTTCCTATCAAGCTGTGCCGGACCATATACCACCACTAGCGCCCACTTAAACGAATCATTCTTATTGCACAGAGTGAATTTCACATAGAACTCTCCCTCAATTATTGCTCCAATATCATAGACATCTAGATCCACACCTAACAAAATGCCTCACGATTGTCCCACCGGTTCCTTGCAATGCCACAAAAAGTTTTTGCCTCCGCATAAGTTTCGCAAAAACAAATCAATAGACGATTGTGGTACTGTCTCCGAAATTGCAATGAAAGATAAATTCTACTCTTTTGTCAAATCCCTCACGAACCTATGCTTCTTTGGGTCTTTAAACCCATCGTTATTCCAAAAAATTCCTTTCATTGGGTAACATTTGATTGTTTTCTTAGGTTTCCAACCTTTTTTAGTCTTTTGATGATACAACATAGTACGAGCAATCAACTCTTGCTCACTGTGAGTGTCCATCAACTCTTCCATAATGTCCCCACAAAGATTACTTAAAAGTAACCTGTCAAGTTCAGCATCTTCTGCCCATTCTTTTCTATCTTTTCTACTGCCCTATCTTCCACCTCCTCACTAGCTCGAATTTTGGGATTAGGTTTATCATTCATAACCATCAATTCTAAATCCTACTTGTTGCACTAGAATCATTTATGAAAGAAAAACCTAGAGAATGTAAATTTGAAAAATGTTCTCCTGGTCTAGATGAAAAACAACTGGAGCAGGTTGCATACCTTTGACAAACATTGTGTCCAGCTTTCTTGCAGCCTTAATCTTGAAAGGGAAATGTGCCCTTGGGCCATTTCTAAGTATTTTGGTGATTAAGTGCCCAACACAAATGGTTCAAGTATTAAATTGTGCCAAATGGTGGTTGAAGTGCAAATCAACATAAAGGTATGATTCTAGACTTAGAACATTGGTTTTTGTGTACTAACATATTTGTCTAAGTGCTAGAATCAGAGAAAATACAAAAGGAAAAAAGACTTGGCTGGAACAGCCAAGACTCTGTGCCATCTAGGTGCACCGGACAGTGTCCGGTGCGCCAGGCTGGCGTCTGGTCAACTGGCTGCTCTCGGGAATTCGTCGGCGGCGTACGGCTAAAATTCACCGGACTGTCCGGTGGTGCACCGGACTGTCTGGTGAGCCAACGGTCGGCCGCGCAATCCACGCGTGACGTGTGGCCGAGCCAACGGTCTGATGGGGGCACCGGACAGTGTCAGGTGCGCCAACGGCTCCAAATCTTCAACGGTCGGCTGCGCCAATTTTGGAAGGCGATCTGCACCGGACAGTGAACAGGGGATATCCGGTGGTGCACCGGACTGTCCAGTGCGCCACCCGACTGAAAGCAAGAATTGCCTTCCAAGAATGCCTCCAACGGCTCCTAGCTGCCTTGGGGCTATAAAAGGGACCCCTAGGCGCATGGAGGAGTCACCCAAGCATACTTTGAGCATTCTTAATCATTCACACTCCGTCTTCGCGCACTCGATTGACTTTCTTAGTGATTTGAGCTCCGTTCTAGTGGTGAATTTTGTGCTATTCATTTGAGCTCAAGTCTTGGCTGTGTGTGTGCGTTTTGCTGCGGATTTGTGTGTGTTGCTTCCCTCCCTTACTCTAGTGCTTTCACTTTGATCCTTATTGTAAGGGCGAGAGACTCCAAGTTGTGGAGATTCCTCGCAAATGGGAAAGAGTAAATAAAGAAGAACGTCGTGGTAGTATTCAAGTTGATCATTGGATCACTTGAGAGGAGTTGAGTGCAACTCCCGTCCATTAGGACGCCACAACGTGGAATAGGCAAGTGTTATACTTGGCCGAACCACGTGATAAATCATCGTGTCTCTTGTGCTTGTTCTCACTGTGACTATTGTGTTTCACAAGAGCTCGGTCCTTAGTCACTTGATTTCATTGTGCTAACACTTAACCAAGTTTTGTGGCTATAAGTTGTAAGTTTTTATAGGATCACCTATTCACCCCCCCTCTAGGTGCTCTCAATTGGTATCGGAGCCGTTCTCTTCACGAAAGGGACTAATCGCCCGAAGAGATGGATCCTAAGGGAAAGGGGATGGTGATCAACGACAAGGAGAAGGAGTCCTTCATCAATGAGCCAAAAGACGACAAGCCCACTGACTCGGGCTCAAGTCATAAGAAGAAGGATGGGAAGAAGAAGAGGCGCATCAAGAAGATAGTCTACTACGACAACGACGAGTCCTCTTCTTCCCAAAGAGACGATGACGACGAGAAAAAGAAAGCGGTCAACTCAAACTTTTCTTTTGATTATTCTCGTATTCCGCAAAATTCCAATGCTCATTTGCTTTCCATTCCTCTTGGTAAACCTCCACACTTTGATGGAGAGGACTACGGATTTTGGAGTCACAAAATGCGTAGCCACTTGTTCTCTCTTCATCCAAGTATATGGGAGATAGTAGAAAATGAAATGCAATTTGATAGTACGGATAATCCCATGTTTATCAATGAACAAATTCACAAAAATGCACAAGCTACCATTGTTCTTTTAGCATCATTGTGCAGGGAAGAGTATCATAAGGTGGGCGGCTTGGGTAATGCCAAGCAAATTTGGGACACCCTCAAGATCTCACATGAGGGGAACGACGCCACCATGATCACCAAGATGGAGTTGGTGGAAGGCGAACTAGGAAGGTTCGCAATGATCAGGGGGAGGAGCCAACTCAAACGTACAACGGGCTCAAGACCCTGGTCAACAAAATCAGGAGCTATGGAAGCACGAGATGGACGGACCACGATGTCGTCTGGCTTATGCTAAGGTCCTTCACTGTCCTTGATCCTCATCTTGTAAACTCTATTCGTGAAAATCCTAGGTACACCAAGATGACGCCCGAGGAAATACTCGGAAAGTTTGTAAGCGGGAAAATGATGATCAAGGAGGCAAGATATGTTGATGAGGCGTTGAATGGCCCAATGCCAATCCACGAGCCTCAAACCGTTGCTCTCAAAGCAACAAGCAGCAGGGAGGGGCTACCTAGCAAGGTGGCGCAAGTTGAGGCAGCCGGGCTAAATGAGGTTGAAATGGCCCTCATCATCAAGCGCTTCAAGACGGCGCTCAAAGGTCGCAAGGAGCATCCCAACAAGAGCAAGACGAAGGGAAAGCGCTCCTGCTTCAAGTGTGGTAAGATTTATCACTTTATTGCTAACTGTCCCGATAATGATAGTGACCAGGAACAAGGAAAGAATGGGAAGAGAGAGAACAAGAAGGTTTACAAGAAGGCTAAGGGTGAGGCACACCTTGGAAAAGAATGGGACTCGGATTGTTCTTCGTCCGACTCCGACGACGAAGGACTCACCGCCACGGCCTTCAACAAATCGTCTCTCTTCTCCAACGAGCATCACACCTGCCTCATGGCAAAGGAGAAGAAGGTAAGCACTCGAAATACTATTGCATATGCTTCTTCAAGTGATGATGAATCTAGTGATGATGAAGTAGACTACGCAAGTTTATTCAAAGGCTTAGATAGAACTAAAATTGATAAGATCAATGAATTAATTGATGCGTTGAATGAGAAGAATATATTGCTAGAAAAGCAAGAGGATCTTTTATATGAAGAACATGATAAATTTGTAAGTGTGCAAAAGTCTCTTGCTTTAGAAGTTAAAAGAAATGAAATGCTTTCATGTGAATTATCTACTTGTCATGAGTCTATTTCTAGTCTAAAGAGTGTCAATGATGACTTAAATGCTAAGTTAGAAGTAGCAAATAAATCTAGCTCATGTATTGAACATGTAGTAATTTGTAATAGGTGTAAGGATTTTAATGTTGATGCATGTGTTGAGCAGCTTACTTCTATTGCAAAATTAAATGGTGAAGTGGCTAGTCTTAATGCCCAACTTAAGACTAGCAAGAATGACTTTGATAAACTAAAATTTGCAAGGGATGCCTACACTATTGGTAGACACCCCTCAATTAAGGATGGGCTTGGCTTTAAGAGGGAAGCCAAGAACTTAACAAGCCAAGGGGCTCCCATTTTCAACAAGGAAAAAGGGAAGGCTCCTATGACCAGTAATAGTCAAAAAAACCATGCTTTCATGTATCATGATAGAAAATATTCTAGAAATGCTCATTATAATAGGAGTTATAATGCTTTTGACTCACATGCCATGATTGCATAAAGTTCCAAGTCTAATGGTAGGCCTAGGAGAACTTTTGTGTCTCATGCTCCTAGGAAAGTGTGTAATGGATCTACCACTGTCTTTCATGCTTGCAATGCTAAATTTGTTCTCTCATGCAAAAATGAAAAAGTGATTGCTAAAAAGGTGGGGGGCAAATTCAAGGGAGACAAGACTTGCATTTGGGTCCCTAAGGCTATTGTTACTAACCTTGTAGGACCCAACAAGAGTTGGGTACCTAAAACCCAAGCCTAATTTGCCTTGCATGGTTATGCATCCGGGGGCTCAAGCTGGATTATCGACAGCGGATGCACAAACCACATGACGGGGGAGAAGAAGATGTTCACCTCCTACGTCAAGAACAAAGATTCCCAAGATTCAATCATATTCGGTGACGGGAATCAAGGCAAGGTTAAAGGACTAGGAAAGATAGCTATTTCATCCGAGCATTCCATATCTAATGTGTTTTTGGTTGAATCGCTTGGGTATAACTTGTTGTCCGTTAGTCAATTATGCAATATGGGTTACAATTGCTTATTTACAAATGTAGATGTGTCTATCTTTAGAAGGAGTGATGGTTCATTAGCTTTTAAGGGTGTACTAGACGGCAAACTCTATTTAGTTGATTTCGCAAAGGAGGAGGCCGGTCTAGATGCATGCTTAATTGCTAAGACTAGCATGGGCTGGCTGTAGCATCGCCGTCTAGCACATGTGGGGATGAAGAACCTTCACAAACTTCTAAAGGGAGAACATGTGTTAGGTCTAACAAATGTAACTTTCGAAAAATATAGACCTTGTGCAGCTTGTCAAGCAGGTAAACAGGTGCGAAGTACTCATCATAGCAAAAATGTGATGACCACATCAAGACCTTTGGAGCTACTTCATATGGACCTCTTCGGACCCGTCGCCTACCTCAGCATCGAGGGAAGTAAGTATGGTCTTGTTATTATTGATGACTTTTCCCGCTTCACTTGGGTATTCTTTTTGCAGGATAAAACAGAAACCCAAGGGACCCTAAAGCGCTTCCTAAGGAGAGCTCAAAACGAATTTGAGCTCAAGGTGAAAAATATAAGAAGCGACAACGGGTCCGAGTTCAATAACCTTCGAGTGGAGGAGTACCTTGGGGAGGAAGGAATCAAGCACGAGTTCTCCGCTCCCTACACACCACAGCAAAACGGTGTGGTAGAGAGGAAGAACAGGACGCTCATAGACATGGCAAGGATGATGCTTGGAGAGTTTAAGACGCCCGAGCAGTTTTGGTCGGAAGCCGTGAACACGGCTTGCCACGCCATAAACCGGGTCTACCTTCTTCGCCTCCTCAAGAAGATGTCATACGAACTTCTAACCGGTAACAAACCCAACGTTTCATATTTTCGTGTATTTGGGAGTAAATGCTACATTCTAGTAAAGAAAGGTAGGAATTCCAAATTTGCTCCCAAAGCTGTAGAAGGGTTTTTGTTAGGTTATGACTCAAATACAAAGGCGTATAGAGTCTTCAACAAATCATCGAGTTTGGTTGAAGTCTCTAGCGACGTTGTATTTGATGAGACTAATGGCTCTCCAAGAGAGCAAGTTGATCTTGATGATGTAGATGAAGAAGATGTCAACGGCCGCAATACGCACCATGGCGATTGGAGATGTGCGACCACAGAAACACAAAGAGCAAGATCAACCTTCTTCCTCAACAATGGTGCACCCCCAACTCAAGATGATGAACAGGTTCATCAAGAAGAGGCGTGTGATCAAGGGGGAGCACAAGATGATCATGTTATGGAGGAAGAAGCACCACAGGCCCCTCCAACTCAAGTCCGAACGACGATTCAAAGGAATCATCCCGTCGACCAGATATTGGGTGATATAAGCAAGGGAGTAACTACTCGCTCTAGATTAGCTAATTTTTGTGAGCATTACTCGTTTGTCTCTTCTATTGAGCCTTTCAGGGTAGAAGAGGCCTTGCTAGATCCGGACTGGGTGTTAGCCATGCAGGAAGAGCTCAACAACTTCAAGCGAAATGAAGTTTGGACCCTTGTGCCACGTCCAAAGCAAAACGTTGTGGGAACCAAGTGGGTGTTCCGCAACAAACAGGACAAGAACGGGGTGGTGACAAGGAACAAAGCTAGACTTGTGGCAAAAGGTTATGCCCAAGTCGCAGGTTTGGACTTTGAGGAGACTTTTTCTCCTGTGGGTAGGCTAGAGTCTATTCGTATTTTGTTAGCCTATGCCGCTCACCATTCTTTCAGGTTGTTCCAAATGGATGTGAAGAGCGCTTTTCTCAACGGGCCAATCAAGGAGGAGGTGTACGTAGAGCAACCCCCTGGCTTTGAGGATGAACGGTACCCCGACCACGTGTGTAAGCTCTCTAAGGCGCTCTATGGACTTAAGCAAGCCCCAAGAGCATGGTATGAATGCCTTAGAGACTTTCTAATTGCTAATGCTTTCATGGTTGGGAAAGTCGATCCAACTCTTTTCACTAAGACTTGTGATGGTGACTTATTTGTGTGTCAAATTTATGTCGATGACATAATATTTGGTTCTACTAACCAAAAGTCTTGTGAAGAGTTTAGCAGGGTGATGACTCAAAAGTTTGAGATATCGATGATGGGCGAGTTAAACTACTTCCTTGGGTTCCAAGTGAAGCCACTCAAGGACGGCACCTTCATCTCCCAAACGAAGTACACGCAAGACTTGATCAAGCGGTTTGGGATGAAGGACGCCAAGCCCGCAAAGACTCCAATGGGAACCGACGGACATGTCGACCTCAACAAAGGAGGTAAGTCCATTGATTAAAAGGCATACCGGTCTATGATAGTTTCCTTACTTTACTTATGTGCTAGTAGATCGGATATTATGCTAAGCGTATGCATGTGTGCTAGATTTCAATCCGACCCAAGGGAGTGTCACCTTGTGGCCGTTAAGCGAATACCAATAGATATTTAGTTGCTATGCCTTGCTTTGGGATCTAGTATCCAAAGGGGTCAACCTTTGACTTGATTGGATACTCAGACTCCGATTATGCTGGATGCAAGGTTGATAGGAAGAGTACATCAGGGACGTGCCAATTCCTAGGAAGGTCCCTAGTGTCTTGGAGTTCAAAGAAACAAACTTCTGTTGCCCTATCCACCGCTAGGCCGAGTATGTTGCCGCAGGACAGTGTTGCGCGCAACTACTTTGGATGAGGCAAACCCTCCGGGACTTTGGCTACAATCTAAGCAAAGTCCCACTCCTATGTGATAGTGAGAGTGCTATCCTCATGGCGGATAATCCTGTTGAACACAGCCGCACGAAGCACATTGACATCCGACATCACTTTTTGAGAGACCACCAGCAAAAGGGAGATATCGAAGTGTTTTATGTTAGCACCGAGAACCAGCTAGCCGATATCTTTACCAAGCCTCTAGATGAGTCAACCTTTTGCAGGCTGCGTAGTGAGCTAAATGTCTTAGATTCGCGTAACTTGGATTGATCTATAGCATACATGTGTTTATGCCTTTGATCATGTTACTTTATGCATATTTGTAACACCCTTAATACATCAATTGAAAATTACTTAAGTTATAATATTAATTGTCAGTAAAAAAAATATTTTTTCAAATAACTAAAATGGAACAATTTTGCATAGATAAAATTTTATGAAGTGTTTGTTATTTACGTGCATTTGGAATGATTTTTGATTGCTCATTATTGATTTTAGATATTGAATAGCATTTTCTCTTAAATGAAAATTCACATAACTAATATAATAATTATTAGTCTAAAAATAAATATTGTATTTATAAATAATTTTGGTTTAATTATTATAGATTTTAGGGTTATTTAAATATGTATTTCGAAATTAGAAAAGAAAATAGAAAAAAAGGAAAAAAGAAAAAGAAAAAACCTAACCCTAACCGCCCCGGCCCATGAGGCCCATCAGCCGCCGCCCCTGCCCTAGCATCCAGCAGCCGCGCGCCCTGCTCCCTGGTAGCCGCCGCCGCCTGGTTCCTCCCTCTCTCACCCGGTCTCTCTCTCCCTTCCATTACTCTCTCTCTCCCCTCGCATCTCTCCACCAGCGCTCAGCGCCCCTGCGCGCCCGACACCCGCCGCGCCCAGGCGTGCCCCGCGCGCTCAAGTCGCACGCGCCCAGCATACCGCGCCCAGGCCGCCCTGCACGTCCACGGCGTCGAGCCCCAGCCGACTGCCTCGACCTGGCTGCGCGCACACCGAAGCCACGACCCCGACGCACGGTGTGCGCGCAGCCAGGTCGAGGCAGTCGGCTGGGGCTCGACGCCGTGGACGTGCAGGGCGGCCTGGGCGCGGTATGCTGGGCGCGTGCGACTTGAGCGCGCGGGGCACGCCTGGGCGCGGCGGGTGTCGGGCGCGCAGGGGCGCTGAGCGCTGGTGGAGAGATGCGAGGGGAGAGAGAGAGTAATGGAAGGGAGAGAGAGACCGGGTGAGAGAGGGAGGAACCAGGCGGCGGCGGCTACCAGGGAGCAGGGCGCGCGGCTGCTGGATGCTAGGGCAGGGGCGGCGGCTGATGGGCCTCATGGGCCGGGGCGGTTAGGGTTAGGTTTTTTTCTTTTTCTTTTTTCCTTTTTTTCTATTTTCTTTTCTAATTTCGAAATACATATTTAAATAACCCTAAAATCCCCGCCAGCCGCGCGCGCCAGCCGAGAAGCCGCGCCTGAAGCACGACGACTCGACGCCTCGACTCCGACTGCGAAGCCACCTGTGCCGCGACCCCGATGCCACGCCGCGCCAGGATCCGCCCACGGCCGAGCCCACGCTGACCCCGCGCCGTCCGCTCCCTCGGCGTAATGAGGCATAAACCGACCGTTCCTTTCCCCCCGTTCTTCACCATTGAAACCGACGGCGCCATTGATGGTGTTTAAGGCCGCTCGTTACTCTCCCCTCGTCTATAAAATGGACGCCGAGCCCTTTCCCTCTCGCTGCCCAAGTTCGCTCCTCGTCCTCGCTCTCTCTCGTGTTCACGCCGCGCCACAACCACCGCGCCCGGACCACCTCGACAGAGCCCCACTCGCTGTCAAACCTCTGCCCACGCCGTGCCCAGCTCGTCGCCGGACAGTCCGCATCCATCTACTGTTCACTGGAGCTCCGCCCGTGCCTACGCGCTGTCCGTCGTTCGCCGTCCGTCCTAGAGTCCGTGAAGCTGCCCACGCAGCACCCCGGCAACCGTGCCCACGCCGTTCGCCGTCATCCGTTCACCCAAGGTTGAAGATAACTCAACCCGTTAATTTATCGTCTACATCATGTGTTGAATTAATTATGTGACTTAACGATTCGCGTGTATGATTTAGAGTTCTCGATATACACGTGTAACCAAAATCGAACCCCGCGATAATATTTTAAATACGCGTATGATTTTATAGTTCTAAAAATGAACACGATCACTATTCACTACTTCATTGATTTTCATACTAGAAATGTTTTATAATTAGTTTCACTTTAGTGTGTGTGGAACGATAATTGTTAATAGTATTTTAAGTGTAAATTTATTTGCAAGAAAAATAGAAGAAATACTAAGTCGCGTATTTCGGTCAAATGAGGATATAGATTTTATTATTCATAATAAATGAATTCATAAGCATGACACTTAGAATTAGTAAGATAATTATTTATGTCATAATAACCATGAATGTGTAATTAAAAGTCTCATTTAGTAATTTACAATTACTCCTTAGAATAATAATGTTAGAAGAATTAAATAAACATTTTTTTAGTTATACACATAAATTCTATTTAGAAAAGAAAGAAGAAAATTGAAAGGATATAATTTTATAATAATGTTAAAATAACCTAACTAGACACTCATACTTTTCTAATGAAGAAATTGATAGTTATGTTGATAAATATAGATTTCTTACTAAAGAATTAGATAATTTGTTTCTAGTTTAAAATGACCTTTTAATAAACATCATGATTTTGATTTAATAAGATTTGTTATAGTTGTTTACGTGTAGCCGTACTAAATAGTAATATGTCATATAACTTTTCTAATAATGATATAATTGCTTAATTTAGTGCTCACACTGTCATAACTAAAATGATAGTTAATAAATATAGTATTTATTTTAATTATCTGGATCATTTATCCCTACAATAGAATTAAAGGTAATTAATAGACTAATTATCCTTTATCATAATCAAACCGATAGTCAATTTGTTCTTAACTAGATTTATGGCAGGATTAATGATTTCATAGAATTTACTCCACATTATATACGAATCACTTAGTTTTTCTTAAAGGATAAAATAAATAAGAGTTTAAGTTCTTTTATAACTTAAAAATGTTACTTTATATATATTGACTTCAAATATAATAATATAGGCCATATGCTTTTTAATGACATTAAATGATAGTTATGCATTCATTATCTTTGGTATAAAAATCCACTTAAGGCTCATAACCTAACTCGTCTTAAATAGGTGATCAATAATATAATTATGATCTTTTCACATAAAACCTATTTAGACTTATATCTTAAATTATCATAAGTGAATGATTAACAATATGCTCCATAATGCTTCTACAATTAATAACGTGTTTCGTAACCCATTAACATTAGATATAACATACATCTTTTCTAAAATGTTAAAAAAGTTTAATATTGTTATAACGTGTTTTATCATCTTATAAACCCTTAATATTAGACATATCACGTATGACGCTTTATAAAAGATTAATTTGGTGAACCAAATATTTGTATATTTTAGTTAATATATTTTAAGCTCATGTCTTATTTTATAAAATATAGATCACACATTTTTGAAAAGAATACCCTCTTATTATAACCATTACTTGCGATGTTCTTTAAAAGCGAACGCTCTTTTCGTTAGGCTCTCTTTTAGCTTTACGTATGGTGAATATTGTATGTTATCGAGTGGTGTTTGTTTCTTCTTGTTTGTTTGTGTGATATTCAGTGATTGATCTAATAGTTGAGAATCAAGTGCTATTCCTATACACGGAAGAACCTCAAGTTTTCAATAAGCAAGGCAAGTGAACTTCTCCCTCTGCATACTCTGTTTGATCCCAAACAATACATTTAATAAAGTTTATTATTTTGGATATATGTGCATAATTTGACGGGTTACCTATTTAGATAACCTTTCCAACCTTATTCCTTGATCAAACCTGGGAATTATACTTTACCTTCGTAGCTATGCTATTGCTACAACTTAACTTTATGCAGTCACTCCCGCTTATGATATTAATGTTCCAAATGGTAAGTTTACATTATTGTTGTTAACCCGATGGTTAAACAAGATTATTGCATATTAATTGGAACATGGAGTGACCACCCGGGAAAACAGTGCTACCATGAGAACTATCATGGCTCTGGTCTTGGCTAAATAACTAGGGAAGTCTTATGTTGGGTGTTGGTCGTGGTCGACAGGAACGGGGGCATCTGGCAAGCTCTTATAGTTCCGGCTCAGGCAGATTGGATACGGGCATAGTTCCCAAAGCTTTACCCTGTAGTCTGGACTATAGGTTGGTTACGGTAGGTGTGCCTTATGCAGTTTGACCATTTCCAGCATTTGCGTAATGAGGACTCTAGGGAGAAGCCTCATAGTGAGACCCTGGCCATTCACCTCGGAAGTGAATACAGGTCTAGCTAACCTGGGCTAGAAGGGAATCGCGACTCATGGGTAAAGATGCACCACCTCTGCAGAGTGTAAAACTGATATATCAGCCGTGCTCACGGTTATGAGCAGCCTGGACTCCTCACATGATAATTGAACTTGAAGATGGAAATAAATCGAGATCCAATGATCTGCCAATGGTTTGCTTAAGTGGTTTCACTTGAGTGTTTTTTTTGATATACTCTTATACCTTTGTTTAATGGGAATACTTGGGATTCACACTTATTAGTAAGACAGGTGTTGTTAATAAAATGTTGACCAACTAAAATGCTTACTGCTCAACCTTAGCCTCGCCTTGTTACCTTGCATTAGTTTTTCCCCCACTTGCTGAGCCCCGACCATAAGTGAGCTCACCCTTGCTTAATTTTGATCAGAAGTTGCAGATGAAGATATGATGCTGAACTCCATGGATGCTAGTCTAGTGATACCCCCGGTCATCTTCCTGTGGATGGATGTCCTTGTTTTGCTGTACTTTGATGAATAAAGGTTAAGACATTATGTCTGTTCGAAGTGTAATATGTTAATATAATCGTTATTTACGCTTTTATGCATTGTTCTTTTGATATATTACACTTGTGACGTCAACATATGTGTGGAAATAGATCTTGGCACACATATGCGATGCACCCGGTTCTGCCCTTAGAAACGGGTGTGACAGAAGTGGTATCAAAGCAATGTGACCGTAGGTCGCTAGATTAGTTAGAAATGGAAAACCTAGCCAGTCTTTCAAAAGCTTGATATATTGTCCTCCATAAAAACTTACTTTATATCAAAACTCGTCTCTTTTATTTTCAACTCTTCTAGTCTGATTTTGGTCTATCAGAAGACTCTACTCAGAAGCACTACAAGATGATCAAGTTAGGATTGTGGAACTTGAAGTGAAGTCTACCGGAAGGAAACCTTTAGAAGCTATTGAAGATGCCCCATTCTCTGTCTTATCCCCGCCCCACAAGAAGTTTCGTTATAGATCTCTTGGATCTATTATGTGACTTCTTTGCTAGGTTGATAGGATAGTTCTTTAGTATTAAGATTTTCGACTAGATCGGTGTTGGGGCGAAGGCAAAGACGCCACCCTTCGCTCGAAATCCTCGCTGCAGCCGCTGGTCTGACAGACAAAACAGGTAGGGACACCCTTCGCTTCATCGGCACCAGACGAAGACCGGCGACGAAGTCATCCCACAGTGCGGCCTCGTCCAGCTCAGAGGCCCACGTGCGATCCGGCCCATTGTAACGGGCCCTGCGTGGCCGCCGCGCGTTACGGGCCTAATTTGTAAAGGCATCCCTGTAATTACAGTCTGTAACCCCGCTTTATGGGAATATTCTGGGGATAACCTAGGTAGCTGAGGGCACATGCGTCCTTAGCACAAGGCGCTGGGTGCTCAGGTACCTATAAATACCCCTGCACAGTGCCCGTGGGAGGCCAGATTAACAGAGCTATTGCTTTCCAGCACGTAACCCTGTAGTCATCACTGTCCACTCTTGTTGGCCTCCTTGCGACTGAGAGCAAGTTCCAACATTTGGCGCCCACCGTTCGTGCTACGAGAAAACCACCCGCGATGGCACCCAAGAGAGCTAACCCGAAGTCTGACGAGGCTGCGAAGGCAGCACTGCTCGCCGCAAGAAAGGGCAAGGCCCTCGCCCTCACCCAATCCACCCACCAAGAGGCCACTGAAGACAATGTTCCCCGCACCTGCGAAGACGACACTTTCCGCACCTGCGGCCCTGAAGGACAATCGCATCCACCCCCAGGCTTCGCCCCACTGGAAGGCGCGGACCTCACCGAGGATGGCGAAGTCCTCGGCGTCTCAGCGGAAGAACAGCTACAGCTGCGCGCCCTGCGCCTCAAGAACCGCAATCTCCAGAGGCAGAAAGAAATACTGGAGGCCAAGCGCCAGCGTGTGTTCGCACTAGCCAAAGTACGGCAAATGATACGCGACGAAGAGCAGAAGGCCCAAGACCTCGAGCGCGAGATCGCGCTGATGCAGCGCGAAGGCCACCTTGGCCTGCAGCAAGGGCCACCCCTCCAGCAGCGCGCACAACTGGAAGACACCCGCGAGGGCCACCTCGGCCTCCAGCATGGGCCACCCCTGCAACACCGAGCATAACCGGAAGACCCGCGTTTCCCCCAGCGCGACTACACCTTCCAGCACGCCGCGCCATTCCAAGGGGTCAACTACCTCGACGAGCGAAGTCCCCTGGTGCCACACCTGCAAGTGACACCTTGGCCAGCTAACTTCCGAGCAGGGACCTATCCCAAGTACAACGGCACCACCGACCCGGCACAATACATAATGAGTTATCAGGTCGCCGTTGCATCCGCCGGAGGGGACGACGCCACAATGGCGAAGTCTTTCATCATCGCCCTAGCGGGCCCAGCTCTCACCTGGTTCACCAGATTGCCTCCGCTGTCCATTGATTCCTGGAGAAGTCTCAGGGACAAGTTCCTGCTCAACTTCCAAGGGTACCGCCCAGACAACGACGCCTTGGCCGAGCTCTCGCTCTGCAAGCAGCTGGAAAAGGAGACTCTGCGGGAGTATTACCGCAAATTTTTAACACTCAAGTCACAGCTGCCCTCCGTTGATGATCAGATTGCTATCCACTACGCCATCAGTGGCCTTCGTGCCGGCGTCCTCTACAGCCACTGTATCAGAGATCCGCCCAAGAACCTCCAGGAGCTATATCAGCTCTTTGAAAAATATTCCAAATCCGAAGAGCTCCACCAGCGCAAGGGTGAGTCACAGCGGAAACCCAAAGATGCCCCACAGTCCAGCCGCACGTGGACAAGGACTCCGCAGCCAGACTCCGGTCGAGACGGCCGCAGTCAGCAGCAAGTGCACAACATCGCCAACCAGCATCCCGCTGCTGACCCCCTCGTCGCCAGGAATATCCCCCCAGGGCCGCGGAAATGGAACTCGTGGTAGGGGCCGAGGGCGTGCGCAGCCGCCGCGCCGATTCTACTGCCTTTTCCATGGCGAAGACTGCGCCCACCAAACCAAAGACTGCCCCGAAACAAAGGCCACCAGAGACAGAATGGCACGGGCGCAGCCAGCCGACAACCCCAGAATTGTTGCGCACAATTACCAGCAACCCCCTCCACCATATATCCACGCTCCCGCCCCGCATCCACCGCACCACGCTTACCAACACCATCAGGAAGTACAAATCGTGCAAATGAAGATATGATGCTGAACTCCATGGATGCTAGTCTAGTGATACCCCCGGTCATCTTCCTGTGGATGGATGTCCTTGTTTCGCTGTACTTTGATGAATAAAGGTTAAGACATTATGTCTGTTCGAAGTGTAATGTGTTAATATAATCGTTATTTACGCTTTTATGCATTGTTCTTTTGATATATTACACGTGACGTCAACATATGTGTGGAAATAGATCTTGGCACACATATGCGATGCACCCGGTTCTGCCCTTAGAAACGGGTGTGACAGAAGTGGTATCAAAGCAATGTGACCGTAGGTCGCTAGATTAGTTAGAAATGGAAAACCTAGCCAGTCTTTCAAAAGCTTGATATATTGTCCTCCATAAAAACTTACTTTATATCAAAACTCGTCTCTTTTATTTTCAACTCTTCTAGTCTGATTTTGGTCTATCAGAAGACTCTACTCAGAAGCACTACAAGATGATCAAGTTAGGATTGTGGAACTTGAAGTGAAGTCTACCGGAAGGAAACCTTTAGAAGCTATTGAAGATGCCCCATTCTCTGTCTTATCCCCGCCCCACAAGAAGTTTCGTTATAGATCTCTTGGATCTATTATGTGACTTCTTTGCTAGGTTGATAGGATAGTTCTTTAGTATTAAGATTTTCGACTAGATCGGTAATGGCGATATTATATTATAAGTGGTTTTCTAATCCCTAATATTGCTATATAACCCTTGACTTCTTATACTTTTGTTTTCTTGCCATTGTATTGCCATCCTTGCGCAATATCTACCTTGATATATATTAAACTTTTGCCTCTCTACTTTTCTCCTTGATAATGATTTCTCCCTATTAAATTCTTACACTTTTGCTTTCGTGCCATTGTATTGTCCCCTTTGTGCAATATCTACCTTGTTATATATTAAACCTTTGCCTCTCTACTTTTCCCCTTGATAATGCTTTCTCCCTAACTCACTTTATCTCCTTGGTTGTATCATTTATCCTGACTTTAATAGTTCATGATTATCTTATTTCACTATTGGCCACCGACAAATATGTCTTGTCTAACTCCTTGATAATTCTTACTGACTCCTTGATATTATAAAATCTTTCTTATTTCAAACCTTGTCTCACCTTTTGTTGAATGAGTAGAATTGGATTATGTTGTGCTGGTATGCTTGAGTTCATTGTCCTTTGTGTTCATGTTTGATTTGCTTCTTTGAAATGATTGTTGGTGTATTATGTGACTTTTGTCCACAATGACATCAGTTAGCTAGGTAAAACCTTAGATAGATGGGTTTTTCTCTGCTCTCTATAATCTGTCTTTGCTCAACCCTTTCGTCCCTTCCATTCTTCCATACCCATACAAATGCCAGACCTTGGAATGTCAACTACAAGTGATGTCACTAAATGCAAAGAATGCGGTGTGTTGACAAGTCAAAACAACACTATAAATAAAACAGCTAATGAACAGACCTTCAAGACACAAAAGGATGAACAACCAAACCAACAAACAAGTGACCTTGGAACATGTTGTTGTTGCGAGTACTATGGAATTCCTTGTCGCCAGATCAGTACAAATGAAAGTGAAACTACAAAACAGAAGAACCGGATTTTGTTTTCTGGCATTAAAAGACAAATGTCTCCCCAAGAGCAAGTAATAGCAGAGTCTCTCATACCTAATGCATTGTCAGTTGATGAATTGCAAAGTATTCCAAAAAGGAAACATCACAAGGATGCCCAGCCCCAAGAAGAAATACATGAGTGTTACATTGATGGATGGACTATTACTTGCACACAGTTTTAGCCTCATCGTCGCATCAGGTCCAAGAAACAAAAACGGAAACATGGAAAAAGTCAAGAAATAACTTCAAGAAAAGCTTGCTATCAATGTGGACGTGAAGGTCATTACTTCTGTAACTGTCCTGAGAAGAGTTCACTACTGATCGCCTCCGAGATGAAGCTATCTCAGTCTTCAGACATGGAATATGAACAGAAATGCACAGAAACCTCTACCGACAACGTAAAGACAACTCCACCATGTAACTTATCAAGTCGTGCTTGCTTTGGCTGTGGTGATACCGGCCATCTTGTTAATGGTTGTCCTAAGAAAGATGTGGAGATCAATAAGGTCCAAAAGAAAAGACAACACCCTCAAACCCATGCATCAACAAAGAATAAACAAAGGAAAGAGACCAGTGGAAAGATAAGTTATGCAGTGACAGGAACCATTCAAAGTGATAATGCAGTAATTTTTGGAACACTGGTCATTCACACAACCATCGCCACCGTCTTGTATGATCCTCGTACAACACATTCTTTTATCAATGCCCAGTTTGCAACAAAGTATGGTATCTTTAAGTGTCCCTTGAGATCGAGCAAGACCATCAGTGCACCCGAAGGAAAAATGTTAGTAAACTACATATGTCCAAAAGTAAGTGTTAAAATCAACGGGATAGATTTTCCAGCTGATCTCCTAGTGATAGAATCAATGAGAAAGGATGTGATTCTTGGAAAGAATTGGTTACAAAGAACTAAGGCAGTAATCCAACATACTGAGAGAACCATGTGTTTGGAAACCCCGTCTGGAGAAAGAATAGTAGTTGAAGACAATCGACCTCCAGCTCTGAAGTGTGGTACATCTAACAAGGAAGAATAATATATCATTTAGAATGAAGGAGTATGTCTCACAAAAAAAATGTCAAAGTGTTGCCCCTTTCAATATTTGTAATTGTGCTAAGTGATATATGAATAAATTTGGAGAATCTCTCGCACTTATTGTGTTTTGCCTCTTTATAAAGAGAATAAAGTATGGTGTCATCTGCTATATGCAAACAATGTGATACTCTAGTTGCCCTAAAATCCTGCTCAAGTCTCTCTCAAATTGTGCTCAAAGAAATACTGTTGGATCAGAAAGATTATTTGGATATCATGCTCTGTAATTTATAAGGTTCAAAAGGATCTATGCTAAGGATTATAACACTTGTACGCTCTTGTAGTATGATGAAGCTAGGAGAAATATGAAACCACCCTTGTTCCTTGACCAATCTTGGAAATCAAAAAGTTGTGTTCGCCCTTTATCTTCATATCGTACAAGCCGCTTATGTAATCTTGTCTCACTATCTCTTTTACTCTATAACCAGATGATGAACCCCAATGGAAATGAAGTAAATGATACCAACGACAATATTCCTACCTTAACAACTACGAACGAGAAAAATGAGTCACAGAGATATTCGATGAATGGAATGAAGAACAACAAAAGGAATAGAAAAATGTTCGGATACATGATTAGACCACCTCAACCACAAGCAAAAGTCACGAAACACACGGATTCCCAAACAGAAGAATCAAGTCAGGCTCAGCTATATAAGATACAGACACCCAATCAACCCTCACCCCCTGTTGGTCAAGCAAAGTTGACTCGCAAAGAACTCAAAGCAAGAGGTGCTTGCTACTACTGCAAAAATGAAGGACATCTTATTCGCGAATGCCCCAAGAAGCGTCTAGATCGACTAGAGAAGAAAGCTGCCAAGCATGACCTAAGCAATAATTCAGAAGACCCACCATTTTATAAGTATGATGATGAAGGTCGCTTGATTAGCATTCATTGCGGAGCAAAGAAGTAAGGAAGTTCCTTAAGATTGGAAGAGTTCAACGTGAACTAAGAACCTACAAATAACCATGTATCACCTTGTTTTCTTGCTAGCCTTCCCTAATCTCGAGGACGAGATTCTTTTTAGAGGGATAGATTTTGTAACACCCTTAATACATCAATTGAAAATTACTTAAGTTATAATATTAATTGTCAGTAAAAAAAATATTTTTTTCAAATAATTAAAATGGAACAATTTTGCATAGATAAAATTTTATGAAGTGTTTGTTATTTACGTGCATTTGGAATGATTTTTGATTGCTCATTATTGATTTTAGATATTGAATAGCATTTTCTCTTAAATGAAAATTCACATAACTAATATAATAATTATTAGTCTAAAAATAAATATTGTATTTATAAATAATTTTGGTTTAATTATTATAGATTTTAGGGTTATTTAAATATGTATTTCGAAATTAGAAAAGAAAATAGAAAAAAGGAAAAAAAGAAAAAAACCTAACCCTAACCGCCCCGGCCCATGAGGCCCATCAGCCGCCGCCCCTGCCCTAGCATCCAGCAGCCGCGCGCCCTGCTCCCTGGTAGTCGCCGCCGCCGCCTGGTTCCTCCCTCTCTCACCCGGTCTCTCTCTCTTCCTTCCATTACTTTCTCTCTCCCCTTGCATCTCTCCACCAGCGCTGAGCGCCCCTGCGCGCCCGACACCCGCCGCGCCCAGGCGTGCCCCGCGCGCTCAAGCCGCACGCGCCCAGCGTACCGCGCCCAGGCCGCCCTGCACGTCCACGGCGCCGAGCCCCAGCCGACTGCCTCGATCTGGCTGCGCGCACACCGAAGCCACGACCCCGACACACCGGACCCGACACGCCCGCCAGCCGCGCGCGCCAGCCGAGAAGCCGCGCCTGAAGCGCGACGACTCGATGCCTCGACTCCGACTGCGAAGCCACCTGTGTCGCGACCCCGATGCCACGCCGCGCCAGGATCCGCCCACGGCCGAGCCCACGCCGACCCCGCGCCGTCCGCTCCCTCGGCGTAATGAGGCATAAACCGACCGTTCCTTTCCCCCCGTTCTTCACCATTGAAACCGACGGCGCCATTGATGGTGTTTAAGGCCGCTCGTTACTCTCCCCTCGTCTATAAAATGGACGCCGAGCCCTTTCCCTCTCGCTGCCCAAGTTCGCTCCTCGTCCTCGCTCTCTCTCGTGTTCACGCCGCGCCACAACCACCGCGCCCGGACCACCTCGACAGAGCCCCACTCGCTGTCAAACCTCTGCCCACGCCGTGCCCAGCTCGTCGCCAGACAGTCCGCATCCATCTACTGTTCACTGGAGCTCCGCCCGTGCCTACACGCTGTCCGTCGTTCGCCGTCCGTCCTAGAGTCCGTGAAGCTGCCCACGCAGCACCCCGGCAACCGTGCCCACGCCGTTCGCCGTCATCCGTTCACCCAAGGTTGAAGACAACTCAACCCGTTAATTTATCGTCTACATCATGTGTTGAATTAATTATGTGACTTAACGATTCACGTGTATGATTTAGAGTTCTCGATATACACGTGTAACCAAAATCGAACCCCGCGATAATATTTTAAATACGCGTATGATTTTATAGTTCTAAAAATGAACACGGTCACTATTCACTACTTCATTGATTTTCATACTAGAAATGTTTTATAATTAGTTTCGCTTTAGTGTGTGTGGAACAATAATTGTTAATAGTATTTTAAGTGTAAATTTATTTGCAAGAAAAATAGAAGAAATACTAAGTCGCGTATTTCGGTCAAATGAGGATATAGATTTTATTATTCATAATAAATGAATTCATAAGCATGACACTTAGAATTAGTTAGATAATTATTTATGTCATAATAACCATGAATGTGTAATTAAAAGTCTCATTTAGTAATTTACAATTACTCCTTAGAATATTAATGTTAGAAGAATTAAATAAACAATTTTTTAGTTATACGCATAAATTCTATTTAGAAAATAAAGAAGAAAATTGAAAGGATATAATTTTATAATAATGTTAAAATAACCTAACTAGACACTCATACTTTTCTAATGAAGAAATTGATAGTTATGTTGATAAATATAGATTTCTTACTAAAGAATTAGATAATTTGTTTCTAGTTCAAAATGACCTTTTAATAAACAGCATGATTTTGATTTAATAAGATTTGTTATAGTTGTTTACGTGTAGTCGTACTAAATAGTAATATGTCATATAACTTTTCTAATAATGATATAATTGCTTAATTTAGTGCTCACACTGTCATAACTAAAATGATAGTTAATAAATATAGTATTTATTTTAATTATCTGGATCATTTATCCCTACAATAGAATTAAAGGTAATTAATAGACTAATTATCCTTTATCATAATCAAACCGATAGTCAATTTGTTCTTAACTAGATTTATGGCAGGATTAATGATTTCATAGAATTTACTCCACATTATATACGAATCACTTAGTTTTTCTTAAAGGATAAAATAAATAAGAGTTTAAGTTCTTTTATAACTTAAAAATGTTACTTTATATATATTGACTTCAAATATAATAATATAGGCCATATGCTTTTTAATGACATTAAATGATAGTTATGCGTTCATTATCTTTGGTATAAAAATCCACTTAAGGCTCATAACCTAACTCATCTTAAATAGGTGATCAATAATATAATTATGATCTTTTCACATAAAACCTATTTAGACTTATATCTTAAATTATCATAAGTGAATGATTAACAATATGCTCCATAATGCTTCTACAATTAATAACGCGTTTCGTAACCCATTAACATTAGATATAACATACATCTTTTCTAAAATGTTAAAAAGGTTTAATATTGTTATAACGTGTTTTATCATCTTATAAACCCTTAATATTAGACATATCACGTATGACGCTTTATAAAAGATTAATTTGGTGAACCAAATATTTGTATATTTTAGTTAATATATTTTAAGCTCATGTCTTATTTTATAAAATATAGATCACACATTTTTGAAAAGAATACCCTCTTATTATAACCATTACTTGCGATGTTCTTTAAAAGCGAACGCTCTTTTCGTTAGGCTCTCTTTTAGCTTTACGTATGGTGAATATTGTATGTTATCGAGTGGTGTTTGTTTCTTCTTGTTTGTTTGTGTGATATTCAGTGATTGATCTAATAGTTGAGAATCAAGTGCTATTCCTATACGCGGAAGAAACTCAAGTTTTCAATAAGCAAGGCAAGTGGACTTCTCCCTCTGCATACTCTGTTTGATCCCAAACAATACATTTAATAAAGTTTATTCTTTTGGATATATGTTCATAATTTGACGGGTTACCTATTTAGATAACCTTTCCAACCTTATTCCTTGATCAAACCTGGGAATTATACTTTACCTTCGTAGCTATGCTATTGCTACAACTTAACTTTATGCAGTCACTCCCGCTTATGATATTAATGTTCCAAATGGTAAGTTTACATTATTGTTGTTAACCCGATGGTTAAACAAGATTATTGCATATTAATTGGAACATGGAGTGACCACCCGGGAAAAACAGTGCTACCATGAGAACTATCATGGCTCTGGTCTTGGCTAAATAACTAGGGAAGTCTTATGTTGGGTGTTGGTCGTGGTCGACAGGAACGGGGGCATCTGGCAAGCTCTTATAGTTCCGGCTCAGGCAGATTGGATACGGGCATAGTTCCCAAAGCTTTACCCTGTAGTCTGGACTATAGGTTGGTTACGGTAGGTGTGCCTTATGCAGTTTGACCATTTCCAGCATTTGCGTAATGAGGACTCTAGGGAGAAGCCTCGTAGTGAGACCCTGGCCATTCACCTCGGAAGTGAATACGGGTCTAGCTAACCCGGGCTAGAAGGGAATCACGACTCATGGGTAAAGATGCACCACCTCTGCAGAGTGTAAAACTGATATATCAGCCGTGCTCACGGTTATGAGCAGCCTAGACTCCTCACATGATAATTGAACTTGAAGATGGAAATAAATCAAGATCCGATGATCTGCCAATGGTTTGCTTAAGTGGTTTCACTTGAGTGTTTTTTTTGATATACTCTTATACCTTTGTTTAATGGGAATACTTGGGATTCACACTTATTAGTAAGACAGGTGTTGTTAATAAAATGTTGACCAACTAAAATGCTTACTGCTCAACCTTAGCCTCGCCTTGTTACCTTGCATTAGTTTTTTCCCCACTTGCTGAGCCCCGACCATAAGTGAGCTCACCCTTGCTTAATTTTGATCAGAAGTTGCAGATGAAGATATGATGCTGAACTCCATGGATGCTAGTCTAGTGATACCCCCGGTCATCTTCCTGTGGATGGATGTCCTTGTTTCGCTGTACTTTGATGAATACAGGTTAAGACATTATGTCTGTTCGAAGTGTAATATGTTAATATAATCGTTATTTACGCTTTTATGCATTGTTCTTTTGATATATTACACTTGTGACGTCAACATATGTGTGGAAATAGATCCTGGCACACATATGCGATGCACCCGGTTCTGCCCTTAGAAACGGGTGTGACAATATTGTTGCTTATTTATGGTGCTCAAGTTGTACACATGATCCCCAGACCTCACAAGTCCATTTGCAAGTGATGCACTTATTTAGGGGGAGGCATGCTACAACTTGACACTTTGAGACTAACTTTGTGTTTGAGTTTACTTATTTTAGTCTCAAAAGTGGATTGAAAGGGAAAGGTGGACTCGGACCATGAAAGACTTCCACTGCACTCCGATGAGAGTGTAACACCCCTAGTGTTACTATAACTAAAACTTGAGCATGGCATCATAAGCATTGGCATTGCATATGTTTGATACACCTAGAGTGCATTCACTAGGCAAAAATTTCAAACAAGTTGTATTGTTTTAGTGTTTTGCAAATAGGACCCTGGATAGGGAATTTAACCCTAAATAGGGATTAAAGGGGTAAAACTTAAACCAAATTGAGAAAACCTAAATACTTTAGGGAAATGGTTATAAAATATCCCTAAAAACAAAGTTTAATCACCTTTATACCCCTAAGATACCAGAAACCCTAATTGGAACCCTGGAAAACCCTACAACCAAATCCTAGGGACTTATGTGCAAAAGTGATGAACCTCTGGACTAAAGTGTAAAAACTACTATGTTTAAAAATATAAAGTCATTTGGTTCACAAATATGTGAATTTACAAGCCAAACCCTGAGTTTTGGGCTTATTTGCAAAAGAGTCACATTTGAACTCTTTTGACTAAGTCTAATTTCAGTATATTGGGCTCAACTTTGGAGCCCTGTATCTTTTGAAATATAGGGTTTTTGCCCAAAGTGACCACAACAAGTTTGTAGCCCAATTATAGGAGAACAACTTTGTTTAAGGATTCAAGCCATGATCCTATGAGAAATTTGGAGAAAAACCCAATCAAAGATGGACTGTCAGACTGCGTGAAGTCTGAAATACAGATTAACAGTGTTGTGACATGAACTTAGGGCTTGATTTTAAGTATGATCCAGTGACTTTTTGTGGGGGCACATTGTAGTAAAGTTATAAATGGATTGTAGACCTACAAATTTGCTACAGATCATTGGGTATGTTGCCATGAAAATTTGTGAGATAATCGAGCCTAAACTACGACTGTCAGGCGTCATAAATCGAACTTCTGATGGTACAGTGACTCGGACAGATCAGAACGACAGCATGACCGTCCCTCACCGCCGACGACCGATCTCCGTTGAGATTCACGCCGCCGCCGTTGCGATTCACGTCGCCGGTGACCAGATAAGGCTGCCAGGTAAAAGCCATCCCCTGGGGATAACTCCGGTGACTCACCATGACTGCCCTCCTGCTTTGCGGCTGTAGCCGATAAGCTCACCGTCGACCGCCGCCTCCCGGCCGTGCGCCGCGTGGCTCAACCCTTCCACCGCGTCGCTGTAACTCGCTACTGCTGTCAAATCAACGCCGGTGAGGTTGCCACGGCGTAGGACACTAATTCGCGTGCGCCAGTGCTCTTCTCCACCTCCGACCGCCGCGCGTCTTGCTCGAAATTCGCGGCCACCGCCCGCTAGCACTATAAATTGACCCCTCCTCGACCTCCGTAGGGTAGTAAGCTGTCCAGCCACCACGAATCAACCGCAGTCGTTCTCTGGAATCCGCGAATTTGGAATTCTCCCCAAATCCACTCTCCGCCATCGCAAGAAACTGCTCACCGCGGCCAGCCCTTTCTAGGTCCGTCCATCCCTCACTCTCCCTTGTTTGAGCACTCTTGTCACCCTGTGATGCTTACCGAGCCTCCAATTCGAACTAAGAGACCACCACTCGTCGGGAACACAACCAAACGATCATGGTCTTCGCGGTTCTCGTGGGCAGGCTAGAATAGGTCACCAATTGTGCGATTAACTTGGGGAAATTACTCGGGGTAGCTTGGATTTGGTATCCGCCGCTTGGGCGCGCCGGTCATCGCCTCATTCGGCCGGTACAGTGGCTCACCGGAGCTCCTCCGTGCGCTGCCGTCGTCAAGGACGTGTCGGGTGAAGGAATAGAAGTTGGAGGGTGTTTCTGTAAACAGTCAGCGACTCATAAAAACAGTATGGGAACTTGTTTCCTGTTATCCAGAAACGCGGGGGCCGTTCTGCAAAACCGCCAGGGCGCGGGCGCGCGCGGGCGCTTTCTCCCTCTGTGCTGGGCTACTGGGCTGAAAGCAGCCCAGTACTATTCATCAATTTGTCTTTTTCTTTTATCTCCAGAGCCAAAACAATTATAGAAAACAGTAGAAAAATGATAAAATTATGAAACTAATTTTCCTAGGATTGTTATTTTCCCTAGAATTTAGTAAAAATAGTTTTGTGATTTTTAGTGGAAATAAGAAAATTTAAGGTATTTAAAGTGGTTAAAAGTATTAGTTATGGATTTTTAGAAAATAATTGGTAAGTCCAAAAATGCCCAAACTTTTTATGGGAACTTAAAACAATATTTAGAAGCCTTGGGTAGAGGTTGAATTGATTTGGACCTTGTTTGATCACCAAACCCCAAAACACCCCCCTGCCCTATGAACTCCTTTACCGACTCCGGAAACCCTAAGTTCTCGGAGTTCCGTGAAGGAAAGTTGTATTCAAGACATAGATAATAAGTTTATATTATCTTTGCATCCTCATGAGCATCCCATGGCATCCATTCTTATACATATGTATGGTTATGATTAGAACGAGAAGAAGAGATAGAAGTCACCGAAGACAGGACACCACCACCTTCGGATTCGCAAGCAGGCAACTGTTTCTACTTCGATATCTGTGGATCCGAACCCGAATCACCTGTAAATGAAGGCAAGCCCCGGTGCATTTGCCACCTCCCTTGATATTTTTAAAATCTTTCTCACTTGCTTGATGCATTAGGTGATAGGAGTTGATTGCTAAAACAATTCCTGCATTACCTTCCTTGATCCCCCGTTTTACAAAAGATTTTGATGCTTAGCCTTGCTTTAGAAAACAAAATGTTTTGTTTTTACAAAATATGATGTGGCAAAAGTGGGTGGGATGTTTTCGAAAATAAAACTTGATGATGGATCTATCAAAAGCCTTGATAGGTTCAACATTGGAAAAGATGTACCTCTGCCAGGTACCAAACTTTGGGTTTGAAATAATTAAGTTGAGACCGGGCGGGTGACTTGCACGAGAAGAGAGTCTCGGTGTAGTGTCTCCGTCTGAGTCGATTAAGGACCTTGTCGATGTAGGCTTGATGATCGAGGACCCTTTAACTGGTCACATGTCTCGTCATGGGTAAGCCTTGCCTCGGGCAGACTAAGGCCAGAATAAGATAACACGAAATGGGCGTGGAGCGGTGGCGAGAGTAGCGTGTACCCTCCGTGGCAAGAGGCTGGACGGTGGTGTATCTGTGCTCTCGGTTTGCGTGAACCTGATCTGGTCTTAAGAACCCCGGTGGCGGGTTGACATATGCAAGGGTTAAGTGCTACATATGTCATGTGATTGGAGATCCTCAGCTGAGTATAATCGATTCGGATCGCCGTACCTTCACGGTTATGAAGACTTGGTCACTGACCTACACGTAGCATTCCACTAAAGATGATGGGCTTATGTTAAGAAATTGGCTAGTGCAGGACCAGTGATTGAACTAGGGTAGAGAGAACTCTAGTGCAGGTAATTTTACTTAACTTGACAAATAAAATTGGATTTTTAAGGATCCACTTTAGTAAGCATTTCTGCAAAACAGAGTCTTTGATTATTGAAAAGCCTTACCTTGACTCCCATATAACCCGCATACCCTTGAGAGTCTTTTCTTTAGTCGGGTAAGACTTGCTGAGTAATTCCATACTCAGGGTTTATCCCTTCGTTGTTTTTAGGTGAGGAAGTAGCAGATTTTTGCTGCTTCTGTGCCAAGGTGGTTCCCAAAGAAGAAAAACAAGACTGAAGTGCGGGAGGACTTGGTCCTCCACTTAGGATCTTTTGCTTATAACTTATCGGGAGGAGTCTGTGCCTCCCTTGGTTTGTATAATATTACTGCTCAGCACTCGCCTTTCTAGTTCTGGTCTGTAATAAGTAACTTAATCTTACTTTCTAAATAAATGTAAGTTTATGTAATTGCTTCCGCATTTCTTTATCTCCGATGTTCTGTAATATCTGCAAGACGGGTGAAACGTTCCTGATAAGGTAAGGAAAGATACCGAACTTGTCAAGTGACTTAGGAACATCTACAGGGTGTCTGATGTCCGTTGGACAAGGACAACTGTAGGTGGGCCTAATTACTTGGGAGGTTCCGTCACAGCTGGTATCAGAGCGTAGCCCTTCTTTGCAGATATTATGAGACATCTTCAAAAGGATTTTCAAAAGTCTTACCTAAAAACTCTTTTCTCTTCTTACCTAAGTATTCTGAAGAGTCTATCTTAAAGGCCAGATAGGAAGAGTGCAATGTATAGAAGGTTGAATCAACTAAGGTTGATTCTGTAATTACACATGCATCATGCTAAGAATTATACTAATAACATTTTCCCCCTTAAAAAGATGCCGCCACGCACAAGGCTAACGGCACGCAAGTCAACGGGACCGATTGGAGTGCCTCGGCATCAACTGGCTCCCCGACATGAAAGTAGCAACAGTGGAAGTAATGACCCCATCGGAGATCTTGAAGCCCGAGTGAGTCGACTTCAAGCAGCGCTGCAACACAGGACCGATGCTTGGGTCGCCGACGGAGATAGAATCAATGAACTAAGAAGGGACATCCTTCACCTGCAGGATCAGCTTGCTGATCGAGACTTAGCACTTGACTGGGCCGTACAGTCTCGTTTGCTAGCGTGTGCTAAGGAAGCAAGGGCTCAGGCCCGAATTAAAGAACTTAGCTCAACTGTTGATAACCTGCAGGTCTACTGCAATACGTTGCATGAGGAAGTCCATATACTATACTCACAATTACACCCTAGTGTGCCTGCACACCCTGCTGAGGTGGAAGCCGGACCATCTCACGTTGCGGGACGCGCGCTGGGTGGGGAGTTAGACCTTTTTGAGCCCCCTCCTTCTTTGAGGTTGGTTGATGTCTGGACTCCCACACCTGACGATGAGGCCGCCAAGAGTAATGGAAAGCAGGGCTAATGGTGTAATAGAAGTAAAAGTAGAGTAGTGTATTGTAGGGTGTACTGTTGTATAATAAGTTGAACTTTTGTATAATGGGTAATGTATCCTGTTATGTAATATCGAGTCTGTATCATTACTTTTTATAGTAATGTAAAATGGAAGGTTTCTTTGGCACATTATGTTTACTTCAAATATTCTTTGCCACAGATGCCGACCAGGACTCGAGGACAGGACGCAGCAGGAACTTCTGGGGGAAGGGATGTTACCCCAAACCCACCTCCGGTTCCTCCCACGTTAGCCGAGGCGATTGCCGCCTTGGTGAATGCCACCGCAGACAATACCCGCTTCCTTAGGGAAATGGCGGGTCAGCAGCAATTCCAGCAGCAGGCAGGAAGGGGTTTTCAGCAAGGCCCCCGTGAAACTACTTATTTGGACTTCTCTGAAACCCGTCCACCCCTATTCGTCAAAGCTGAAGATCCACTAGAAGCTGATGAGTGGATACGGGTTATTGAACAAAAGTTTGGTCTTCTCCGTTGTTCAGAGACGCAGAAGCCATTATTTGCAGCACAACAACTACGTGGTCCTGCCAGTACCTGGTGGGGAAATTTTGTGGCTATTCAACCTGTCAACCATCAAGTCACCTGGGAAGAGTTTAAAGCAGCCTTCCGTGAGCACTACATACCTGAAGGAGTGCTGCATATGAAACAAGAGGAATTTATGAAGTTAAAACAAGGGGGAGATACCGTCAATCAATATCTCAACAAGTTTAATCACCTGTCGCAGTATGCCATCGACCAGGTGAATACTGATTTAAAGAAGAAGAACTATTTTATGCGGGGTTTAAATGATCGGCTACAGAGAAAGATGGCCACATGCATAGATCTCACGTATGGAAAGGCTGTCAGCACAGCCTTATCTGTTGAAGCAAAATACGCCAATTCTGGGAAGAATAAGGGATTCGGTGGTGAGAGGCCTAATCAGGGCCAGGCGAAGAAGCAACGGTTTGTGATCCGGCCTTCAAGCCAAAATCACACTTTTTCTCGTCCACCCTCATTCCCCTTCAAACAGCCAATCATTATCCGCCCCAACAATACCCCCACTACCCCAAATCAGCCGGGTGCCCCAGGCACTCGATTCCCTGCCTTGCCTAGTTCTTCAACTGGGTGTTTTAATTGCGGCAAGTCGGGACATTTCATCAAAGACTGCCCATATCCTAAGCAAAGTCAATCAAATGCTCCGCAAGGATCTGGGAGATCAGCTCAGCCCAAAGGAAATGTTGTGGGAAAAAATACAAAGAAGACGGGGCGTGTATATTACACTCAAGTGGCCACTACACCGGAAGGAGAGCCGGTGATGATGGGTACGTTTCCCGTGGCCAGTCACCCAGCAATTATTCTTTTTGATTCTGGTGCTTCGCATACATTCATTAGCAAGAAATTTGTGGAGCAACATCATATTGCATGCCATGAATCAAAAGAGGGATTTAAAATTCATTCACCTGGGGGACACATTTTTACTAGAGAAGTGGCCTATGGAGTGCCAGTAACAATGGCCGGACGAAACTTTCCTACTAACATGATTGTTCTAAAAGGCCAGTATATAGATGTAATTTTGGGTATGAATTGGTTAACCCAACACAAGGCAATTCTCAACACTGAACTCAGAACCGTCAGGTTGAGCTATAATCAAGAAGAGATTCTTTTGTCTCTCCCAGTAACCAATCCAACCAAAGCTTCTGGTAGAATATATGAAGCCATTGTACCGGAGATCAAGAACATTCCGGTAGTATGTGAGTTTATAGATGTATTTCCGGAAGATTTGCCTGGACTGCCCCCTGAAAGAGATGTAGAATTCGTAATTGAGCTAAAGCCCGGTACGGCTCCCATCTCCCGAAGATCGTACCGTATGCCCCCTAATGAGTTGGCGGAATTGAAGATTCAATTACAAGATCTACTGAATAAGGGATTCATCCGGCCAAGCTCGTCCCCATGGGGTTGTCCCGCCATTTTTGTTAAGAAGAAGGATCAAACCTTGCGAATGTGCGTGGATTATCGACCCCTAAATGAGGTCACCATCAAGAATAAGTACCCTCTTCCAAGGATCGACATCTTATTTGATCAACTGACTGGGGCGAGGGTATTTTCCAAAATTGATCTCAGGTCGGGCTATCATCAAATCCGTATTCGGCCCGAGGATATACCGAAGACCGCGTTTACTACGCGGTACGGATTGTTTGAATATCTGGTAATGTCTTTTGGGCTCACAAATGCTCCTGCCCACTTCACCTATTTAGTGAACTCGGTGTTCATGCCCGAGTTGGACAAGTTCGTGGTAGTCTTCATCGACGATATCTCGATATATTCTAAGAATGAAGAGGACCATGCTCAGCATTTACGGATTGTATTGACGCGCCTGAGGGAACATCAGCTGTATGCCAAGTTCAGCAAGTGCGTGTTCTGGCTGGAGGAAATTCAATTTTTGGGGCACGTGTTATCGGCTAAAGGAATTGCGGTAGATCCTAGCAAGGTCAAAGATATTCTGGAATGGAAACCCCCAACCACTGTTCACCAAGTCCGGAGTTTTCTTGGACTAGCTGGGTATTATCGCAGATTCATACCAGATTTTTCTAAGCTTGTGAAGCCAATCACAAGTTTATTGAAAAATGACATTAAGTTCAATTGGTCTTCTAAGTGTAATGAAGCCTTTGAGCAACTGAAGACATTATTAACCACTGCTCCGGTATTGGCACAACCGGACATCACTAAGCCTTTTGATGTATATTGTGATGCATCTGGCAGTGGGCTCGGCTGTGTACTGATGCAAGAGGGCCGAGTAATTGCGTATGCTTCAAGGCAGTTGCGTCGACATGAGGAGCATTACCCAACTCATGATCTGGAGCTAGCTGCTGTGGTTCATGCCCTGAAGATTTGGCGTCACTATCTGCTGGGAAATATCTGTCACATATATACAGATCATAAAAGTTTGAAGTACATTTTCACCCAGTCAGAATTAAATATGAGGCAAAGACGATGGCTTGAGCTTATTAAAGACTATGAACTGGAGATCCATTATCACCCAGGCAAGGCCAATGTGGTGGCAGATGCTCTGAGTCGTAAGACTTCCTGTCACTGTCTTATGGCGAAGACCTTCGAGAACACTTTGTGTCAAGAGATGGAAAAGCTAAACCTGGGGATAATTCAACAAGGGACTCTAAATCAGCTAAAGCTTGAGTCAATCATTTTGCAAAGAATAATTGATGCTCAAAAGGATAATCTGGGTATGAAGCACATACGAGAGAGGATAAGGGCTGGAGTAGCCAAATGTTTCAAGGAAGACGATCAAGGTGTGATATGGTTTAAAAACCGCATAGTAGTGCCAAAGAATGAAGAACTCCGCCAGCAAATTCTTGATGAAGCACATCTTAGTCGTTATTCTATTCATCCCAGAAGCACTAAGATGTACCAAGATTTAAAGCAACATTATTGGTGGACAAAGATGAAAATCGAAATTGCACGCTATGTGGCTAAGTGTGACACTTGTAGACGTGTCAAGGCCATACACATGAAAACTGCTGGTCCATTACAATCTTTGCCAATCCCAACATGGAAATGGGAAGACATCAGTATGGACTTTATTGTGGGATTGCCCAGGACCGCAAAAGGATATGACTCTATTTGGGTAATTGTTGATCGGCTTACAAAGATTGCTCACTTTCTACCGGTCAAGACATATTATACGGTACTTACCTATGCGGAGTTATACATTGCCCGTATTCTCAGTTTGCATGGTGTCCCAAAGACTATAGTGTCAGATCGTGGACCACAATTTGTATCCAAATTCTGGGAAAAACTTCATAAATCCCTGGGTACTAAGTTACTCCACAGTTCGGCCTATCATCCTCAGACCAGTGGACAGACTGAGAGAGTGAACCAAATACTTGAAGATATGCTGCGGGCATGTGTTCTGGACTTCTCACAGAAATGGGATGAATGTTTGCCCTTAGCAGAATTTTCATATAACAATAGCTATCAAGAAAGTATCAAGATGGCACCCTTCGAAGCGCTATATGGACGACGGTGTCGAACTCCGCTAAATTGGTCTGAACCTGGAGAAAGATACTTCTTTAGGCCTGATATGGTGAAAGAGGCCGAGGATAAGGTTCAGAAAATTATTTATAATATGAAGAAGGCACAAGCTCGTCAGAAGAGTTATGCAGACACACGGCGAATGCCCTTATATTTCCTGGAAGGAGACTATGTTTACCTGAAAGTCTCACCAATGAAAGGAGTATCGCGTTTTGGGGTTAAAGGGAAACTTGCACCCAGGTACATTGATCCATTCCTGGTGCTTGAGCAATGTGGACCAGTGGCATACCGACTTCAGCTCCCCGAAACATTGTCTGCTGTGCATAATGTGTTCCACGTGTCACAATTGAAGAAGTGTCTTCGGGTTCCCGATCGAACCATTGGAGTGACTGATGTTGTCCTGGAACCAGATTTAACATACTCGGAACATCCTATTCGAGTTCTGGATCAAAAGGACAGGGTTACCCGGAGAAAAACTCTCAAGTTTTATAAGATACAGTGGAACCAGCATTCTGAAGATGAGGCTACATGGGAAACTCAAGACTTTTTAGATAAGAATTTCCCAGGCTTTTTAGCCTCTTGTAAATTGTAAAGTCTGTATAGCTGTGTAATAAAGAAGTGACCCCCACACCACCCCTGCCTTGTACCAAAAATAAGGAAATAAAAGTATTCCGCGTTTCCTTTTCCATTACTTACCCTAGGACTTTTAATCTCGGGACGAGATTCTTTTATGGGGGGAAGGATGTAACACCCCTGGTGTTACTATAACTAAAACTTGAGCATGGCATCATAAGCATTGGCATTGCATATGTTTGATACACCTAGAGTGCATTCACTAGGCAAAAATTTCAAACAAGTTGTATTGTTTTAGTGTTTTGCAAATAGGACCCTGGATAGGGAATTTAACCCTAAATAGGGATTAAAGGGGTAAAACTTAAACCAAATTGGGAAAACCTAAATACTTTAGGGAAATGGTTATAAAATATCCCTAAAAACAAAGTTTAATCACCTTTATACCCCTAAGATACCAGAAACCCTAATTGGAACCCTGGAAAACCCTACAACCAAATCCTAGGGACTTATGTGCAAAAGTGATGAACCTCTGGACTAAAGTGTAAAAACTACTATGTTTAAACATATAAAGTCATTTGGTTCACAAATATGTGAATTTACAAGCCAAACCCTGAGTTTTGGGCTTATTTGCAAAAGAGTCACATTTGAACTCTTTTGACTAAGTCTAATTTCAGTATATTGGGCTCAACTTTGGAGCCCTGTATCTTTTGAAATATAGGGTTTTTGCCCAAAGTGACCACAACAAGTTTGTAGCCCAATTATAGGAGAACAACTTTGTTTAAGGATTCAAGCCATGATCCTATGAGAAATTTGGAGAAAAACCCAATCAAAGATGGACTGACAGACTGCCTGAAGTCTGAAATACAGATTAACAGTGTTGTGACATGAACTTAGGGCTTGATTTTAAGTATGATCCAGTGACTTTTTGTGGGGGCACATTGTAGTAAAGTTATAAATGGATTGTAGACCTACAACTTTGCTACAGATCATTGGGTATGTTGCCATGAAAATTTGTGAGATAATCGAGCCTAAACTATGACTGTCAGGCGTCATAAACCGAACTTCTGATGGTACAGTGACTCGGACAGATCAGAACGACAGCATGACCGTCCCTCACCGCCGACGACCGATCTCCATTGAGATTCACGCCGCCGCCGTTGCGATTCACGTCGCCGGTGACCAGATAAGGCTGCTAGGTAAAAGCCATCCCCTGGGGATAACTCCGGTGACTCACCATGACTGCCCTCCTGCTTTGCGGCTGTAGCCGATAAGCTCACCGTCGACCGCCGCCTCCCGGCCGTGCGCCGCGTGGCTCAACCCTTCCACCGCGTCGCTGTAACTCGCTACTGCTGTCAAATCAACGCCGGTGAGGTTGCCACGGCGTAGGACACTAATTCGCGTGCGCCAGTGCTCTTCTCCACCTCCGACCGCCGCGCGTCTTGCTCGAAATTCGCGGCCACCGCCCGCTAGCACTATAAATTGACCCCTCCCTGACCTCCGTAGGGTAGTAAGCTGTCCAGCCACCACGAATCAACCGCAGTCGTTCTCTGGAATCCGCGAATTTGGAATTCTCCCCAAATCCACTCTCCGCCATCGCAAGAAACTGCTCACCGCGGCCAGCCCTTTCTAGGTCCGTCCATCCCTCACTCTCCCTTGTTTGAGCACTCTTGTCACCCTGTGATGCTTACCGAGCCTCCAATTCGAACTAAGAGACCACCACTCGTCGGGAACACAACCAAACGATCATGGTCTTCGCGGTTCTCGTGGGCAGGCTAGAATAGGTCACCAATTGTGCGATTAACTTGGGGAAATTACTCGGGGTAGCTTGGATTTGGTATCCGCCGCTTGGGCGCGCCGGTCATCGCCTCATTCGGCCGGTACAGTGGCTCGCCGGAGCTCCTCCGTGCGCTGCCGTCGTCAAAACAATTATAGAAAACAGTAGAAAAATGATAAAATTATGAAACTAATTTTCCTAGGCTTGTTATTTTCCCTAGAATTTAGTAAAAATAGTTTTGTGATTTTTAGTGGAAATAAGAAATTTTAAGGTATTTAAAGTGGTTAAAAGTATTAGTTATGGATTTTTAGAAAATAATTGGTAAGTCCAAAAATGCCCAAACTTTTTATGGGAACTTAAAACAATATTTAGAAGCCTTGGGTAGAGGTTGAATTGATTTGGACCTTGTTTGATCACCAAACCCCAAAACACCCCCTGCCCTATGAACTCCTTTACCGACTCCGGAAACCCTAAGTTCTCGGAGTTCCGTGAAGGAAAGTTGTATTCAAGACATAGATAATAAGTTTATATTATCTTTGCATCCTCATGAGCATCCCATGGCATCCATTCTTATACATATGTATGGTTATGATTAGAACGAGAAGAAGAGATAGAAGTCACCGAAGACAGGACACCACCACCTTCGGATTCGCAAGCAGGCAACTGTTTCTACTTCGATATCTGTGGATCCGAACCCGAATAACCTGTAAACAAAGGCAAGCCCCGGTGCATTTGCCACCTCCCTTGATATTTTTAAAATCTTTCTCACTTGCTTGATGCATTAGGTGATAGGAGTTGATTGCTAAAACAATTCCTGCATTACCTTCCTTGAATTTGATTACCTTCCTTGATCCCCCGTTTTACAAAAGATTTTGATGCTTAGCCTTGCTTTAGAAAACAAAATGTTTTGTTTTTACAAAATATGATGTGGCAAAAGTGGGTGGGATGTTTTCGAAAATAAAACTTGATGATGGATCTATCGAAGGCCTTGATAGGTTCAACATTGGAAAAGATGTACCTCTGCCAGGTACCAAACTTTGGGTTTGAAATAATTAAGTTGAGACCGGGCGGGTGACTTGCACGAGAAGAGAGTCTCGGTGTAGTGTCTCCGTCTGAGTCGATTAAGGACCTTGTCGATGTAGGCTTGATGATCGAGGACCCTTTAACTGGTCACATGCCTCGTCATGGGTAAGCCTTGCCTCGGGCAGACTAAGGCCAGAATAAGATAACACGAAATGGGCGTGGAGCGGTGGCGAGAGTAGCGTGTACCCTCCGTGGCAAGAGGCTGGACGGTGGTGTATCTGTGCTCTCGGTTTGCGTGAACCTGATCTGGTCTTAAGAACCCCGGTGGCGGGTTGACATATGCAAGGGTTAAGTGCTACATATGTCGTGTGATTGGAGATCCTCAGCTGAGTATAATCGATTCGGATCGCCGTACCTTCGCGGTTATGAAGAGTTGGTCACTGACCTACACGTAGCATTCCACTAAAGATGATGGGCTTATGTTAAGAAATTGGCTAGTGCAGGACCAGTGATTGAACTAGGGTAGAGAGAACTCTAGTGCAGGTAATTTTACTTAACTTGACAAATAAAATTGGATTTTTAAGGATCCACTTTAGTAAGCATTTCTGCAAAACAGATTCTTTGATTATTGAAAAGCCTTACCTTGACTCCCATATAACCCGCATACCCTTGAGAGTCTTTTCTTTAGTCGGGTAAGACTTGCTGAGTAATTCCATACTCAGGGTTTATCCCTTCGTTGTTTTAGGTGAGGAAGTAGCAGATTTTTGCTGCTTCTGTGCCAAGGTGGTTCCCAAAGAAGAAAAACAAGACTGAAGTGCGGGAGGACTTGGTCCTCCACTTAGGATCTTTTGCTTATAACTTATCGGGAGGAGTCTGTGCCTCCCTTGGTTTGTATAATATTACTACTCAGCACTCGCCTTTCTAGTTCTGGTCTGTAATAAGTAACTTAATCTTACTTTCTAAATAAATGTAAGTTTATGTAATTGCTTCCACATTTCTTTATCTCCGATGTTCTGTAATATCTGCAAGACGGGTGAAACGTTCCTGGTAAGGTAAGGAAAGATACCGAACTTGTCAAGTGACTTAGGAACATCTACAGGGTGTCTGATGTCCGTTGGACAAGGACAACTGTAGGTGGGCCTAATTACTTGGGAGGTTCCGTCACAGAGAGGGTAATTTACTCCGAGTTCATCTCCATGCTCTTATTGCCTTTTTACTCCTAAATGAAGATTTTGGTGAGGCAATGAGGTTAAAGGGCCAAAAATGATCCTGTTTTGGTGCTTGATGCCAAAGGGGGAGAAATTAAGGCCAAAGCAAGCAAATGGATCAGCTACCACTTGAGAATTTTGAAAATAGTAGAGTTAGTACTTTTGATTTGTCAAAATACTCTTGTTGTCTCTTATTGTCAAAAGTTGGTCTCATGCAGGGAGAATGTTTGATTATGGGAAAAAGGGGGAGTTTTTGATTTTTTGATCAATTTCTCTTGGAATACCTCTCTTTATGCCTCAACAAGTGTGTTTGACTCAGAGATAGGAAATTGAAGTTGATTTGCAAAAACAAACCAAGTGGTGGCAAAGGATGATCCAAATATGCCAAATTTGAATAAAAAATAATTCTTGTTCTTATTTGAATTAATGTTGCACTTCTATGTGTTGCTTTGTGTTGTGTTGGCATAAATCACCAAAAAGGGGGAGATTGAAAGGGAAATGTGCCTTTGGGCCATTTCTAAGTATTTTGGTGATTAAGTGCCCAACACAAATGGTTCAAGTATTAAATTGTGCCAAATGGTGGCTGAAGTGCAAATCAACATAAAGGTATGATTCTAGACTTAGAACATTGGTTTTTGTGTACTAACATATTTATCTAAGTGCTAGAATCAGAGAAAATACAAAAGGAAAAAGACTTGGCTGGAACAGCCAAGACTCTGTGCAGTCTGGGTGCACCGGACTGTCCGATGGTACACCGGACAGTGTCTGGTGGTGCACCGGACAGTGTCCGGTGCGCCAGGCTGGCGTCTGGTCAACTGGCCGCTCTCGGGAATTCGTCGGTGACGTACGACTAAAATTCACCAGACTGTCCGGTGGTGCACCGGACTGTCCGGTGAGCCAACGGTCGGCCGCGCAATCCGCGCGTGACACGTGGCCGAGCCAACGGTCTGATGGAGGCACCGGACCGTCCGGTGCGCCAACGGCTCCAAATCTTCAATAGTCGACTGCGCCAATTTTGGAAGGCGATCTGCACCGGACAGTGAACAGGGGATGTCCGGTGGTGCACCGGACTGTCCGGTGCACCACCCGACCGAAGGCAAGAATTGCCTTCCAAGAATGCCTCCAACGGCTCCTAGCTGCCTTGGGGCTATAAAAGGGACCCCTAGGCGCATGGAGGAGTCACCCAAGCATACTTTGAGCATTCTTAATCATTCACACTCCGTCTCCGCGCACTCGATTGACTTTCTTAGTGATTTGAGCTCCGTTCTAGTGGTGAATTGTGTGCTATTCATTTGAGCTCAAGTCTTGGCTGTGTGTGTGCGTTTTGCTGCGGATTTGTGTGTGTTGCTTCCCTCCCTTACTCTAGTGCTTTCACTTTGATCCTTATTGTAAGGGTGAGAGACTCCAAGTTGTGGAGATTCCTCGCAAACAGGAAAGAGTAAAGAAAGAAGAACACCGTGGTATTCAAGTTGATCATTGGATCACTTGAGAGGAGTTGAGTGCAACTTGAAAGTTCCCTATGCCCAGGAACAGGATCTGGATGTCGCCTAGAGGGGGTGAATAGGCGAATAATAATTATCACTTTATAACTGGAAATTTTTACTCTACTCGAAGGCTGGATCGCAGTGGAATGAAGGACCCTTTGAGTAGGTTGCAGCGGAATTGAAGTTCCTGTCTTAAAATACCCTGCACTTCGAAGACAGCTTGTACCACATATAAATATTGAAGTGCAAGTATAAACAACAAATAAGACAGAGAAACAGCACACAACATAGAGCAGAGCACACAGACACATGGATTTATCCCGAGGTTCGGCCAAGCCTGAAATGCTTGTCTAGTCCTCGTTGGAGTTAGCCACACCTTGGCTTGGAGTCTATTTCAACTCCTTCCTCCGTTTGCTCAGATCTGTCAGTGCGACAGATAGAGCCTTCCACTATATTGATATCAATTACAACGATGCCGTGGATGCTTACAATCTTCTCGGCAACACTCCGGTAGAGTAACAATGCGCTCAAGATATTGCTCTAGCTCTCAGCAGCACTTCCCCTCTCTCTAAAGGCTTATAACTTCGCCTCTACACAAACTATAGAGATACACAAGAGAGGGAGAGAGAGAATTGATCCCAATGATGTATGGACTTGTTGGCTGCTCTTCTGTTATTGTTTGAGGCGCCTAGGGGTCCCTTTTATAGCCCCAAATGGCCTAGGAGCAGTTGGAGCTTCATTTGGAAGCTCCCAGCCTTTCCTGGTTGCGGGTGCACCGGACTGTCTGGTGGCGCACCGGACAGTGAACAGTAACGAATCTGATTGATAGTTTCCTTCTCTGGAACAGCTAGCCGTTGGTGCACCGGACAGGTTACTATTCACTGTCCTGTGCAGCGGACATGTCACTATTCACTGTCTTGTGCACCGAACACAGCTACTATTCACTGTCCTGTGCACCGGACAGGTCACTATTCACTGTCTTGTGCACCGGACAGCTACTATTCACTGTTCTGTGCACCAGCCAACAACACACTAAGTGTTTTTTCCTCCGTTCTTTCTTCGTTTGACTTCAACTTTTGGGAGGATTTTCCTGAGACTTAAACAAACACATTTACATTATAATCCAATTGATTTAGTCCTAGAAACTTACATCTTTCTTGTTCTTCTCCTAGCTTTTCTGTTTCTCCTCCAGTAGAGCTCAGAATGGTACTTTCTCTACAGAAAGAGTTAGAGAGCAAACCAAAGCACCAAATTTGTAGTAAGAGGTGTATGCAACATGGTTGAACACTCAAACCTTACATACTTAACCTTTTTCATCGTTTTACTCAATTTGGCATGTTTGAGGTCGAAGTTGGACTCTAAACCATTAAGTCAACTTGACTTGATCTAGATTGACATATCTGAGCTCCAACTCCCTTGTTCATTTCTCGAGCTTGATCTTGAGCCTTATGACTTACACCACATAACTGTAGATGTTACCTCATTGGTTGTAAGTCATGTCCTTATGTAGTGATCCTTGATGCACCATAACTCTTAACTCGATCAACATTGACTTTGCAAGTCTTCTTCTTCACCCCTGGCTTTGGGTTCCTGGTCTCCTTGACCTTCTCCCGTGCACTCGGTACCTCGAAGCTCTTCTTGCCTCCATCCTTGGCTTGATCGGTTGTCTCTGAGTTACACACACCGAGTCTCACTTAAGCAGTGTTCATTATCTATAGATAAATCAGTCTTTGGACCATCACACTTGTTCACTTGTGTTGAACCCTGTTAGCTTTGCATTAAGCACCTGTTCAACACTTAGCACACTTGTTAGTCATTTAATTGGGTTGTCATCCAAACACCAAAACCCACAAGAGAGCTTTCAATCTCCCCCTTTTTGGTGATTGATGGCAACACAATTAAAGCTTACACAAGAATAAGATTTAAAGCACAAATTTTGAATTCTAAGTTTATAGAATGCTCCCCCTAAATATGTGCTTACATTAAAATCTTAACTTTGGCCTTATATGCCAAATTGCACATACTTAGGCTAATTCTAAGCATTACTACACCTTAGCACCCGTGGGATGCATTGTGTCAAGAATTAAACTGTGATGCATATAACACACAAATGCACATAATAAGAGTTAAACACCAATTAAATGGATATACCATAGGAATATCAACCTACCACTATTCACCATTAAGATACCAATTTAAAGCACCAGAACCATATGAATATCTATTACAGTATAGACACAATAGATACCAATTGATTCATATCAACGGAAGTACTAATTATGCATTATCACCATATAATACAACAATAAGCATATAATAAGTATTATCAACAAAACTAACACATTCTTCCTTAAGATCAAAGGAACTCAAGGAAACCCCTTTGGGTCCTTTAGCACACAAAAAAATAATCTTCACCCTCTTCACACTTAAGATAAGCTTTCCTCTCAGGTCGAGGTGAGCTTTAATGCACAAATTCTCCCCCTTTGACATCAAACACCAAAACCATATTCAAGCAAGAACATAGGATGATGTCAAGGGACAGTACGGTATTAAGCAGGTAAAATGCAACACCCTAACATTACTCCCCCTTACACATTAAACATATACAACACAAGCATTGGAGGAAAATTAAGATACAAATACGCAAAAGGTCAATACCTCCTGTTGTACCTTTACCATGTTATGGTGTACTTTCCATCTAAGTAGGCGGAGTTCCTTTTGCCATCAATTTAAGATTTCCATCTTGAAAGTTTTATCTCTAGGGAGCTCCTTCACACTTGTGCCTGATCATTTATCCTGACCTTTTCTTGTTGCTAAGACACCAAACTTAGAACAAGTTATAGTATTGTGGCACAAGATGAAGCTTCTATTCTAGTGATTACCAAGACATACCAATTGAAGCACACTACCAAGGCTACTAATTGAAAGATCATCACTGTCATAGCTCCATGATATTTAAAGATAAGCATCTAGGATCACCAACTATTATAGAGCATGAGCAATCTTTAAATACGCAATTACTCACAACTTTAGATACCGATTACTTGACTTGTGGAGGTACCGAAGTCCTGATTGTTCCATTTCTTGCTCATCTTCCCTTTTCCACCTTGAGACTATATAGGATCACTAAAAAAACAGTTAGTCTCAAAAGACACAAGTTATGTGTGCTCCCCCTAAAGTTGTGCATCAAGTATTTGAATGACTTGCACCTTGCACATTCTAGCATCCTCAGAACTAAAGGGGATCACAACATACCTTGGTCTAGGCATAATATATCAATTACATCACAAAAAGATACCAATTGAATAGATGAGATAATACAACTTATGACTAGTGGAAACAATGCATGCCTCATGATATATAACATTTAAAAACACCTAGGCACGCTTCACACATGATGATCATTGCAACACATATACAAATTGAAAAACGACAAGATCATGCATATAAAGCACAATGTCTAAGCACACCATGATTAAGAAGTATTTTCTTAGGTACACCAATGGAAACAACATTTTAAAGCATAAAGTACCTAAGCCAAGATACTACCAATTGAAAGGCAAGAACATAGCTATGATCACAATCAACGGAACTTCAAGATATTTAATGAAATTGCACAGTTCCATTCTCCATACCTTTGCCTTTTACCTGAATGCCATGAGATTCATTATTTTAGGTAGTGTGTAGTGAGAGCACCTGTTGTCACCAATTTAGGGCTCCTTTTTCTCATGCACCTCATAGCTCGAGAGGGTGCATTAGAGACACAACATGGATTTCTTGTTTTGGTATACACAGAGTACCAAGACAAAGTAATCATGTGAACATGGACTAAACAAAACTATCATGCTTGCACATAGGTTAATCATTAAAAACCACATAGCATGACTTACAAAAAGATACATGTTTATCCACATACACCAAGAGAGTTAATCATGGTGGATATATCAAATGAAAAGCTACCCATTGAATGATTCAAGAGATATAACCTATAAAGCATATAGTCACGATTAAGCAAGCATGATTATGATCTTGGAAATCATGGATCATTAATTGAAAGATATTCAACACAAGCAATCCCAAAAGCATAACTACTCCAAGTATAGGTATAGCACGACAATCCAACTTAAAAGCAATGCTGATTAGAAATAATGCACTTAAGATACACGGGTACCGTCCTTTGGAGAGCAAGTTGCAGATTCTCATCAAAGTCCTTTGCTTGATTCACCAATAATGATTAAGGACCTCTACAACTTATTTAACTCGAGATGAACATGGGATTAGTATTGCACAATAATTCAACCTTGGGTCAATAAATAGACAATAAAATTGACAGCTTAAGCATAGAGTTTGAATTAACCATCTTAAGCTCTCCCAGGGTCTCCAGTCCATCTCGAGGCACCTGCATGGTCTAGTTGGCACGGTTTGGTACCCATCTCGAGATGGGTCCATAACGTTCATCTAAAAGGGCCTTTGGTACCCAAATAGCAGTTGTGCTAGTTCTAGGTGATCTCATTACAGATCTAGCACAAGTGTATGATTTGGGTCTCCTAAGAGAATAAGATCGAGATAAATTTACTTGTTTAGGAACCTTACCCTTCTTACATACCTTAGGTAGATGACCATGCTCACCACACATGTAGCAGAAGCGTCGCTCAACCTGACTTGACACTTGCTGTTTGTCTTTTTGCTTAGTGAGGGTCATCTTGGAGGGTGCACGTCTTTGATTCTTCATGAGCAGACATGAAGTGATCATATGGTCCTTATCGTTGCATCCAAAACATCTCCTCATTCCTTCATCCTTGTCTTTGTGTGGACAAGACGCAATGAAGTGACCTAATTCCTTGCACTTGAAGCACCTCCTTTTTCCTCTTCCCTTTTTGCTCTTGGATGACATAGAGAGATGATCAGTGCAAACAACATGACTAATTGACTTTTTACCTTTTTCCTTGTTTATGTTGATTTCTTCATTTATTGCTTTAGGAACATCCTTCTTATGGAGTTTAACACTTGCTGCGGTTTCTCCCATCTCAAGCTTCTTCACCACGCGTCCGTGGATATCTTGAGGAGGTTGAGCAATGCGTCTTCTCCTTAGTTGCTTTGCTTTCTTGTTCCTTTCTTTTGATCCTGTAGCTTGATGCTCATTCAAAAATTTGCTTTCTTTTGAGCAACAGGGGTTATCACATGGTGATATATTATCTAAATGCGCACATGTGCAAGAATGAGGTTCACATGAATTTAAGTTTGCAGTTACAACCTCATGAGCAACATCAAGCATGATATGGTCATCAACTAATTCATTATGAGAATAAGATAGCATATCATATTTTTCACTTAGAGCAAGTTTTTCTAAATTTATCATTTCTACTTGACTCTTGAGCATAGAATTCTCAGTTTTAAGTTGAGCAACATCACGTAATACATCATGATTATTTCTTTGCTCAAATAAAACAGCTTCATACCGTTGGACCAAATTATCATGAGAGCACTTTAGCTCCTCATATTCTTTGGTCATCTTCTCCAGGCTGTCGTTGGTTTTGATGAGAGTCTCCTCTAGCCTGAGAAGCGTCTCGCCTTGTTCCTTGTTCCTCCTCAACAGCTTAACCAAGAGCACTTTGTCTTCTTTGTTGAGATGGGTGTAGAACCGGCGAATCTCCTCTTCTTCCACATCACCGGTCTCATTTTCCCTGTCATTATTATTAGTGGAAGCAATACAGGAAAATGTACCTTGTGGTGATGAAGACTCATCCTCGCTATCATCCTCATATTCCTCCTCATCATCGCTTTCGTCTCCACTATCATTGTTAGCAATAAGACATTTATAACTAGTGGAAGACAAACCTGTCGGTGAGGTGGATTCATCATTTGGTTGCCATCGTTTTTCTTCTCCCTTTGAAAGGTTAGTACCACAAGCAACATAGGGAGTAGAAGTAGTACAATTGGACTCAGAATATTTTATTTTAATTCTAGTCCATAGATCATGAGCATCAACAAATAAATCACTATCACTACTCATGATGGCAAAATAAGCACCTCTAGAAAGAGAGTCAACTAAGATGTTGCAAGCATGGTGATTAAGAGATAGACATCTTAGTTCAGCATTAGAAGGGTTTTTACTAATATTAGAGGGAAAAATACTTCTACTAAAGATCTATCTCAAATCAGGATCAATATGCATGAAAGCATTATAAATAGAGACATACTAAGATTTATAATTAGAACCATCGCCTAAAAGAAGTTCTAGAGTTACCTCTTGTGACGACATCGTCATCTCCGGACGGCTAAGCCCACACTGGAGAGGCCTAGCTCTGATACCAATTGAAAGTTCCCTATGCCCGGGAACAGGATCTGGATGTCGCCTAGAGGGGGGGGGTGAATAGGCGAATAATAATTATCACTTTATAACTGGAAATTCTTACTCTACTCGAAGGCTGGATTGCAGTGGAATGAAGGACCCTTTGAGTAGGTTGCAGCGGAATTGAAGTTCCTGTCTTAAAATACCCTGCACTTCGAAGACAACTTGTACCACATATAAATATTGAAGTGCAAGTATAAACAACAAATAAGACAGAGAAATAGCACACAGCACAGAGCAGAGCACACAGACACAGGGATTTATCCCGAGGTTCGGCCAAGCCTGAAATGCTTGCCTAGTCCTCGTTGGAGTTAGCCACACCTTGGCTTGGAGTCTATTTCAACTCCTTCCTCCGTTTGCTCATATCTGTCAGTGTGACAGATAGAGCCTTCCACTATATTGATATCAATTACAACGATGTCGTGGATGCTTACAATCTTCTCAACAGCACTCCGGCAGAGTAACAATGCGCTCAAGATATTGCTCTAGCTCTCAGCAGCACTTCCCCTCTCTCTAAAGGCTTATAACTTCGCCTCTACACAAACTAGAGAGATACACAAGAGAGGGAGAGAGAGAATTGATCCAAATGATGTATGGACTTGTTGGCTGCTCTTCTGTTCTTGTTTGAGGCGCCTAGGGGTCCCTTTTATAGCCCCAAATGGCCTAGGAGCAGTTGGAGCTTCATTTGGAAGCTCCCAGCCTTCCCTGGTTGCGGGTGCACCGGACTGTCCGGTGGTGCACCGGACAGTGAACAATAACGGATCTGATTGGCAGTTTCTTTCTCTGGAACAGCTAGCCGTTGGTGCACCGGACGGGTTACTATTCACTGTCCTGTGCACCGGACATGTCACTATTCACTGTCCTGTGCACCGGACACAGATACTATTCACTATCCTGTGCACCGGACAGGTCACTATTCACTGTCCTGTGCACCGGACAGCTACTATTCACTGTCCTGTGCACCAGCCAACAACACACTAAGTGATTTTTCCTCCGTTCTTTCTCCGTTTGACTTCAACTTTTGGGAGGATTTTCTTGAGACTTAAACAAACACATTTAGAGTATAATCCAATTGATTTAGTCCTAGAAACTTACATCTTTCTTGTTCTTTTCCCAGCTTTTCTGTTTCTCCTCCAGCAGAGCTCAGAATGGTACTTTCTCTACAGAAAGAGTTAGAGAGCAAACCAAAATACCAAATTTGTAGTAAGAGGTGTATGCAACATGGTTGAACACTCAAACCTTACATACTTAACCTTTTTCATCATTTTACTCAATTTGGCATGTTTGAGGTCGAAGTTGGACTCTAAACCATTAAGTCAACTTGACTTGATCTAGATTGACATATCTGAGCTCCAACTTCCTTGTTCATTTCACGAGCTTGATCTTGAGCTTTATGACTTACACCACATAACTGTAGATGTTACCTCATTGGTTGTAAGTCATGTCCTTATGTAGTGATCTTTGATGCACCATAACTCTTAACTCGATCAACCTTGACTTTGCAAGTCTTCTTCTTCACCCCTGGCTTTGGGTTCCTGGTCTCCTTGACCTTCTCCCGTGCACTCGGTACCTCGAAGCTCTTCTTGCCTCCATCCTTGGCTTGATCGGTTGTCTCTGAGTTACGCACACCGAGTCTCAAGCGGTGTTCATTATCTATAGATAAATCAGTCTTTGGACCATCACACTTGTTCACTTGTGTTGAACCCTGTTAGCTTTGCATTAAGCACCTGTTCAACACGTAGCACACTTGTTAGTCATTTAATTGGGTTGTCATCCAAACACCAAAACCCACAAGAGAGCTTTCACAACTCTCGTCCATTGGGACGCCACAACGTGGAATAGGCAAGTGTTATACTTGGCCGAACCACGGGATAAATCATCGTGTCTCTTGTGCTTGTTCTCATTGTGACTATTGTGTTTCACAAGAGCTCGGTCCTTAGCCACTTGATTTCATTATGCTAACACTTAACCAAGTTTTGTGGCTATAAGTTGTAAGTTTTTACAGGATCACCTATTCACCCCCTCTAGGTGCTCTCAAAGCTTAGTGGCACGCTCGACGGAATCAATGGCTCTAGATGCTACCCTCCTCTTGCTCCTGTGCGTGATAGATGAGCCAGTGGATGCCTTAGGAACAACCGCTAGTGCTATAACTTCAAGCGTTAATAGCCCCAGTCTCTCCATGTCCATTGAACCATAGGTAAAAAGCCAACTGGAGAGCATGTTCCATTGCCAAACTTGGATCAGGCTCCACCCGTACACTGTCCCCCTATGACTCCACCTCACACGCCTCCAGCCCCACTGTTTTCTTCATGTTATTTGTTTGTTCCTTTACTGCGCCTTTTGAGATATGCGCTGAACCTTTTTCTTTGGGAGGAACGCCTAAATTCTACTTGTTTTGCTCGCTAAACTCCCTCAAGGTTTCGTCATCCTGCCCAAAGCCTATGTCATCCATGTCCATTGGCTCTGGATTTGCCTTATTGATATTTTCTTCAACCTAAAATTGTAACTCATATAAGAAATCTCCGATCACCACATCCACGTACTGTGGAATGATGCTCGGATCAAGCACTAGGACCTGCAAGCGGCACACATCAAACTTGTTTGTAAACTTCATGTCCACCGCTTTTGTCACTCCCAGGATTGAACCAACAACCCAGATCAATAGAAATTGCTTCATCTTCGGTGGGATCCTGATGAATTGGATCTACACACTAGTACAATTTGGCTCTATACAAGCGGTAGACTTTTTACACCACATGCGGTTCGGTTAGAAAATCGCCTGTGATGTCCCAGGCGGTTCAGTACGCCTGTGATGTAATAGTATCACAAGCGGTTTTTGTTTAGGACCGCCTGTGGTGCTCTATCCTTTTCACAAACGGACCCTAAGGAAAAACCGCCTGTGATTGTGAAAATATGAAAATACAATTTAAATGAATTAATATTTTAATTTTTAATAGAAATATGAAAAATACAATTTAAATGAATTAATATTTTCATTTTTAACAGAAATATGCAAATACAATTTAAATGAATTAATATTTAATTTTTAACAAAAATATGCAAATACACTTTAAATGAATTATAATAGCACACATAGATAACTAGAGAGATTTTAAATTAATTGGCAACCACAATTCATAGTCGATCATACATGATAACAAATACAATTTGATTCATACAATTTTTCATGAACTACCATTTTTCCGCATGTATGGCTTTAAGTTCTTATCAATTTTCTTTTCCACACGCTTGATTCTCTCTGGACCGTTAAAGACGAACATCTCTTCATACTTATTGTATTCCTCATCTTGGTCTCCCACATTCTCAACTCCAACAATTTTTTGCTTTCCAGAAATAACTACATGCATCTTCTCATCTGCTGGATCGAGTACATAGAACACTTGTGCAACACATTCGGCGAGAACACACTTGTGCAACACAGAGTGGTGTTCTTTATATCCTACTTTCTTTAAGTCTACCAGTGTGAGTCCGTAGTTATCCACTATCACCCCCACGGGATGTTGTACCCATTGGCACTTAAATAAGGGTATTTTCATGCTTGGGCCATAATCAAGTTCCCATATTTCCTCTATGAATCCAAAATATGTGGTCTTCTGTCCATGTAGGTCAAAAGCATCGATACGAACACCACTATTTTGTGCAACACTTTTCATGTCTTTTGATTTAGTGTAGAATGTGTACCCATTGATGTCATATGCTTGCCATGATGTCACAAAACACGATGGCCTAGAAGCCAAATTCTTCATTGTTTTCTCTTCCAAAGAGTCTCCGAATGGGATGTTTTTGTCCATTAACCATTCGCTGAAACGATGTTTGTGCTCCCTCATGATCCAGTCCTCTGTGCGGTTCTGATTTTCTTTACGAAGCTCATCCAGGTGTTCCTCTATGTAAGGCTCGGCTATCGTGAGATGTTGTAGTACACTACCATGAGCACAATGTACTAGCTTGTAATCCTCAACGCGAAAAGTTTTCTTGCCCATTCTCCCTCTCCCACATAGTTTACCCTCATGTTTAGGTACAGGCACACCTATCATTGTTCCGTCACTGATGTAATCTATACAGCTCTCAATCACTTCTTCTGTAGTGTATCCCTCCATGATTGAACCCTCTGGGTGAGCACGATTTCGCACATAACCTTTTAATACTCCCAGGTATCGCTCCAATTGAAACAAATGATGTAAATATAGTGGCCCTAATATTTTTATCTGATCCACGAGATGTATGATTAGGTGTACTTGCATATCAAAAAATGATGGAGGAAAACACATTTCAAGCTTGCACATAGTCTCGATGATGTATGCCTTTAGATAGTCCAAGTCTTCTAAAGCTATTACTTTTTGTGAAACCGCATTGAAAAAGTAACACAAGCGTGTGATGACAACTTTGACATGCTCTGTTCGAGGGCTCTTACCGCAATTGGGAGGAACACCGTCATCATCACATGGCAGTCATGAGAGTTGTAGCCAAATAGAGACAAGTCCTTCATCCTGACTAGTTTGCTGATATTGGATGAGAAACCTGTGGGCACTTTGACCCCACGCAAACATTTGCAAATCTTTGTTCTCTCCTTAACTGACAAGTTGTAGCTAGCTGGGGGGAGGTAAGGCTTCCCTTTGCCACTATCCACTGGATGAAGTTCCGGTCTGATTTGAAGATCTACTAGATCATTGCGTGATTTAAGTCCGTCCTTTGTCTTACTCGGCATGCCCAGCAAGGTTCCAATGATGCTATCAAAAACATTTTTTGTTACATGCATCAAATCAATGCTGTGGCAAATTTCCATATCCTTCCAGTATGGGAGGTACTTGAAAAAATTGATTGCTTCTTGAAAGTTGTGTAAGTTGAAGGGTCAGTTCTCTTTCTCTTTTCTCCTTTGTTTTTCCCTTTCCGAATACAACATGAATGTTCTTTACAATTTCAAAAACAAGTTTCCCACTATAAGGCTTTGGTGCACCTTCACTTTCCAGTTCATTGTTAAATTCCTCTTTCATCTTTTGGTACTTATGCTGCTTCATCAAGAACCGTCTGTGTCCCATGAACACCAACTTCTTGGATGATTTAAGGTACATGGAAGCAGTTCCATCGACGCACACTAAACAACCATTCTTTCCTTTAGTCTTTTGCCCTGATAGTGTGGCGCCACCGGGAGAATCATGGATGGTAACAAATATAATTGCTCTTAAGTTGAAATACTCATGGCAATACTCATCCCATATTCTAACTCCTTCATTCCAGAGCTTTGTCATATCTTCCATAAGAGGTTCTAGGAACACATCAATATCAACACCAGCTGATTTCGGACCTTGAATAAGAATAGTCAACATAATGTACTTTCTTTTGTGACACAGCCATGATGGAAGGTTGTACATCGTTAAAGTCACGGGCCAGGTGCTATGTACACTTCTTTTTTCACCAAATGGATTCATTCCGTCTGTACCCAAAGAAAATCTGACATTTCTGGTTTCTTTGGCAAACTCAGGATACATAAGATCGAATTTTTTCCATTGTGATGCATCAGCAGGGTGTCGAATCTGTTTGTTATTCTGCTTGCGATTTTCAGCATGCCAACGCATAAGCTCAGCCTCCCTAGGATTTGATAACAAACGTTTTAAGCGATCAATTACTGGAAGATACCACATCACCAAAGCTGGGATCTTTGACTTCTTTTTCCCATCCATGTAATCAAAAGTATCATCGTCACTTTCAGGTCCAATAGTGGATTTCTTGTTTTTATTTTTCTTCGAGAATTTTTTACACAGTCTTGATTGTAGCTCTTCTTGTATCGACTGACATTGCAAACTGGGCATCTTGATGCGTTCTCAAAATCGCCACGATACAGAATACAATGGTTCGGACATGCATGAATTTTTTGCACACCTAGAGCTATGGGAGATATAAGCTTCTTCGCTTTATAAGTGCTTGTTGGTAGTTTGTTGGGTTTTGGTAGTAATTGGGACAGAAAATTCAAAAGATCTGTGAAGCTAGTATCAGACCATCCGGCGCTAGCCTTCAACTTCAGAAGTTCTAGAACTGTACGCAGTGTAGTAAACTCTTTGTCACAACCCTTTGATTCATCATATAAAGGTTCTTTTGAGGCACTTTCCAGTCCCTCCATTTTAGATAGCCCTTTCTGCGATCCCACAGAACTCAACATTTCTGGTTCCATATGGCGCAACATCTCTTCGCAATCAAATTCTTCAAAATCTTGATTAGCATCCACATTATCCACTTTACCATCAACTTTAAGATCTAAAATTCCGACAACTCTCTCGTCATTACCAGGCACTTCACACGGATCCAACTCACCATGTTCTGACCATATCGTGTAATTGTTTTTAAACCCTCTTTTTAGCAGATGTGATTGGATTACTCCTGTATCTCTCCAAGCTATCTTATTATCACAGTCGATGCACGTACATAATATCTCCTTGCTCTTTCGCAAATTCGCGTGCTTGTTGACCGCTTTAATAAAGCTTCTCAAATTTCGAATATACGACGGATGTGGTCTTGGCACATTGTACATCCAACCTCGGTCCATTACCTATCACTATATTGATTAACATCAATAAAATCATTAATTAATTGAATTCATACATAAAACATGAAACGAATTGATGTGCATGAAAATGAAACAAACATTGCAGCAATAGGTACCTTGAGGTGAGACAACTGTGTTTCTAAAGAATCTTTAAACTAGATCAACTATTATAAGTCCAAATCTTGGAATTCCTAAGCTTTTCTTCAAATCCGATCTATATTACAAAATTGAGGCAAAAAATCGCATCAAAATGAGAAAGAAAACAAATGGAGATCATATATATGCATAAACTATTGAAATCAATCAATAAACTCAAAAACAAAACCTTCTCCTTATAGATCTCAAAAAATACCCGCCGCCGCTACAGTGCTGTCAATGTTCTGGGAGATAGGGTTCTGGAACCCGTGGGGGGCTAGTCCTTTTATAGTGTACACACATCACATGCGGATATTTAGAAAAACCGCCTGTGATAGATAACATCACAGGCGGTTTTTTACTCCGACCGCCTGTGAAGTTAATCTATCACAGGCGGTCGGAATATACAACCGCCTGTGATGTTATCTATCATAGGCGGTTTTTCTAAATATCCGCCTGTGATTGTTTACAATATAAAAGGCTTGTTGGTCGGCAGGAACCCTAACTCTTCCCGCCCGAGCTGACACAGTTGCGCCGCCAGGCTGCCGCTGTGTCCCCGTCCCCGAGCACGAGCCCGAGCGCCGCCGTCCCCGTCCTCGAGCCCGAGCGCCACCGTCCCCGAGCCCGAGCGCCGAGTGCGCCGCCGTCCCTTAGCCCAAGCGCTGTCGTCCCCTTCCCCGAGCCCGAGCGCCGCCGTCCCCGAGCCCGAGCGCCGAGTCCCCGAGCCCAAGCGTCGCCGTCACGGTCCCCGAGCCCGAAGCGCCGCCGTCCCCGAGCTCTTTCTTCTTCCTCTCGTAGTAAGGTCGAAGTTCAGGTTCCATTTCTTCTAAGTTCATGGCTCGAATTTCCTATATGTGTTTGAATCATATATGTTAATTGATGGCAGATTACTTGTGTTTGAATCATATATGTGTTTGAATACACAACTGGATATATATGTGTTTGAATCATAGCTTAGGTTAATCAAATGGTTAGGTTAATCAAATGCTTAGGTTAATCAATGGTTCAAACACATTAAGGTGTTAATCAATGGCTATCCCTGATTATCAGTGCTTAGATTAATTACTGTTGGTGTTTTCACTTACATATTTTGTTTGGTTGTCAATATGCTTATTGCTTATTGCTTGGTTGTCAATTACTTGCTTAGATTAATTACTGTTGGTGTTTTCACTTACATATTTTACTTGGTTGTCAATATGCTTATTGCTTATTGTTTGGTTGTCAATTACTTCTCATGTATCAGTTTTTTATTTCTTTTATCCCTGCTGATTAAATGTTTGTATACCATTAAGGTGTTAGTATCCTTCGAATGAAGAATTTTGTGTCCCTCCATCGATTGGGATCTATTTTTATCCCTTCTGATTAAATGTTTTTTCACTTACATATTTAGTTATAAGAAAATCTCCATAGTGATTGGGGCAACAAGTCTATTTTTAGTGTTTTTTTGACTACCTATCTTTGTTTGATAATCATTAGGCCAAATGTGCTTATGGCCACATACATCATGGAAGTACATAGCCATGATAATGTTATTATCTCGCTATGTTATAAGACTTGTTCTTATCTCCCTTCTAAGTTTTTTGACTACCTATCTTTGCTTCCCAACCCTATGTTATAAGACTTGTTCTTATCTCCCATCTTTGACTTGTTCATAGCCATGACAATGTTATTTGGACCCCTCTTTTTGCCCTATAAGCCACATCCTTGTTTTCTCTCTGATCCCTGCCTTTGTTGCGATCTCAATTTTGATTGTGAGACTTGGTCATTTTCAGTTTCAGAGATGGAAAAAGAGCCACTTGACATGGTTGAGAGCTCAGTTCGAGTCATCGAGACACATGTTGACATCATTCGCAGTAAGGAAGGCTGAGATGTAGTAAGGAAGTCGATGCTCTCTGCTATGGCCAAGATGTAGTAAGGAAGTCGATGCTCTCTGCTATGGCCAAGATGTTTCGTGGGTGGAAGGCCGAGATGAATAGGGAATTTGTTAAGAAGAATAAGGTTCCTCCGCCCAAGAAAATGGGGAAAATCACTCAAGCTCAGTGGGAGGAATTTGTTCGTCAGAAGACCGAACTGAAGGCCAAAGAACTGGGCGAAACTAATTCTCAGAGAGCGAAGATGAACAAACACCCCCATCGCCTGGGGTCAACTAGATATCACCATAAAGTTGTGCAGTGGAACAGGATAATCGAGGAAGCTATAGCTAACGGCACTTTGGACCTAATATTAAAAGATATCGATGAGCGAGCTATTCGTTGGATCTTAGGTCGGGCAGGTTTGAGTGAGGACGGCAAACTTTTGCATCCAGAATTGGTAGGCGAAGTTTCGACAAAAATTCAAGAATATGCAGATAAGAGAAAGAAGGGCGAATTTAAGCCTCGAAGGGAGAATGACATACTAACTGCAGCACTAGGCAATCCTGAACACACTGGACGGGCTCGGGGAATCTCTTATAAGATTTCCTGGAGAGAGGCGTTTCCAGAGTATGAGTCGTCATATAGGAAACACGAGAAGTCGAAAAGGACCCTTGAAGAGACTATTGATGAAAGGGTACAAAAGGCTATTAATGACGTGATGAACAAAATGAAGAAAACAGAATGCATATCATTTGAACTCAATCCACGCCACATGAGTCCACCTATAGTCCCTAGCAGCGTAGGATCTGTGCAAGACTTCACCAAGTACCCTGTAGACGATATTGTTGAGGACAAGCCTTGCTTTCTTCATATTCCAATCAATCGATCTGGGACAAAAACAAAACAAGTTGCTACTGGTTTGGTAAAACCAGGACTTGTTAACTACAAGGATAATCCTGTCCCGCCACACTATGTTGTGGTCCAAGTTCTAGAGATCACAGACAGTGGTTGTGAAGATTGGGAGATAGACTTTCCAGTTGAGGGGATCATAATTGAGAGCACCTAGAGGGGGGGGGGGTGAAAAGGTGATCCTGTAAAAACTTGAAACTTAATGCCACAAAACTTGATTAGGAGTTAGCACAATAAGGCCAAGTGGCAAGAGAGGAGTTCTAGCAAGACACGATAACCACAAGAAGATCAACACAGATAGGCACAGTGGTTTATCCCGTGGTTCGGCCAAGTCCAACACTTGCCTACTCCACGTTGTGGCGTCCCAACGGACGAGGGTTGCAATCAACCCCTCTCAAGCGGTCCAAAGACCCACTTGAATACCACAATGTTTTGCTTTGTTTTACTATATCCCGCTTGCGAGGAATCTCCACAACTTGGAGCCTCTCGCCCTTACAATTTGATGTTCACAAAGAAGCACAGAAGTAAGGCTGGGATGAGCAACGCACACAAGACACAAAATCAGAGCACAACACGCACACAAGTCACAACTCGAGCTCACAACACAACCCAAAGAGATCTCTACTCAAATGGAGCTCTAGTTGCTATCACAAAGAATCGAATGCGCGGAATTGGAGTCTTGGTGCTTAGGAATGCTTAGAGAATGCTTGGTGTTTTGCTCCATGCGCCTAGGGGTCCCTTTTATAGCCCCAAGGCAGCTAGGAGCCGTTGAGAGCATTCCAGGAAGGCAATTCTTGCCTTCTGTCGCCTGGCGCACCGGACAGTCCGGTGCCCCCTTCTAACCGTTGGCTCTGCCACGCGTCGCGCGCGGATCACGCGGCCGACTGTTGGCTCACCGGACAGTCCGATGAATTTTAGCCGTACGCCGCCGACGAAATCCCGAGAGCGGCCAGTTCGCTAGAGCCAGCCTGGCGCACCGGACACTGTCCGGTGCACCACCGGACAGTCCGGTGCTCCCAGACTGCGCAGAGTCTTGGCTGCTCAGCCAAGCTTTTCCAAATTGGTCTTTTCCTGTTTCGAGCACTTAGACACAATACATTAGTCTCCAAAACAATGTACTAAGTCTTAGAAACATACCTTTACTCTTGATTTGCACTTCTCAAGTCTTTGGCACAAATATTACTCAAAGCATTTGTGTGGAGCACTTAATCACCAAAATCTTATAGAAATGTCCCAAGGGTACATTTCCCTTTCAATCTCCCCCTTTTTGGTGATTAATGCCAACACAACAAAAAGCAACTAAAAGAAGTGCAACATCAATGCAAAATAAGAGCACATATTTGTTTTGAATCAAATTTGGCATATTTGGATCATTCTTTGCCACCACTTGGTTTTGTTTTTGCAAATCAACCTCAATTTCCTATCTCTAAGTCAAACACACTTGTTGAGACATAAAGAGAGTTGTTCCAAGAGAAATTGATCAAAGATTTCAAAAACTCCCCCTTTTTCCCATAATCAACCATTCTCCCCACAAGAGGCCAACTTTTAACAAAAGAGAAAAAAAGAGATTTTTGACAAACCAAAAGCTCTATTCTACTATTTTCAAAATTCTCAAGTGGTAACTGATCCATTTATTGCTTTGGCCTTATTTTCTCCCCCTTTGGCATCAAGCACCAAAATGGGATCAATTTTGGCCCTAGATCCCCTTTGCCTCACCAAAATCTTCAATTAAGAATAAAAAGGCAATAAGAGCATGGAGATGAACTTGGAATAAGTTACCCTCTCATCGGAGTGCAGTCGAAGTCTTGCATGGTCCAAGTCCACCTTTTCCCTTTCAAACCTCCTTTGAGACTAAACTAAGAAAACTCAAGCACATGGTTAGTCTCAAAGGGTCAAGTTGTAGCACATCTCCCCCTAAATATGTGCATCATTCACACATGGACTTTTGAGGTCCGGGGAGTGTTTGTACAACTTGAACACCATAAATAAACAACAATATGCATAAAGGAACATGATCAAGACGTAAAGACACATGTATGCTATAAATCAATCCAAGTTCCGTGAATCTAAGACATTTAGCTCACTACGCAGCCTGCAAAAGGTCGACTCATCTAGAGGCTTGGTAAAGATATCGGCTAGCTGGTTCTCGGTGGTAACATAAAACACTTCGATATCTCCCTTTTGCTGGTGGTCTCTCAAAAAGTGATGCCGGATGTCTATGTGCTTAGTGCGGCTGTGTTCAACAGGATTATCCGCCATGCGGATAGCACTCTCATTATCACATAGGAGTGGGACTTTGCTCAGATTGTAGCCAAAGTCCCTGAGGGTTTGCCTCATCCAAAGTAGTTGCGCGCAACACTGTCCTGCTGCAACATACTCGGCCTCAGCGGTGGATAGGGCAACAGAAGTTTGTTTCTTAGAACTCCACGACACCAGGGACCTTCCTAAGAATTGGCACGTCCCTGATGTACTCTTCCTATCGACATAAATTTGGCACACAAAAAGATCACCATCACAAGTCTTAGTGAATAAAGTTGGATCGGCTTTCCCAACCTTGAAAGCATTAGCAATTAAAAAGTCTCTAAGGCATTCATATCATGCTCTTGGGGCTTGCTTAAGTCCATAGAGCGCCTTAGAGAGCTTACACACGTGGTCGGGGTACCGTTCATCCTCGAAGCCAGGGGGTTGCTCCACGTACACCTCCTCCTTGATTGGTCCGTTGAGGAAAGCGCTCTTCACATCCATTTGGAACAACCTGAAAGAATGGTGAGCAGCATAGGCTAACAATATGCGAATTGACTCTAGTCTAGCCACAGGAGCAAAAGTCTCCTCAAAGTCCAAACCTGCGACTTGGGCATAACCTTTTGCCACAAGTCTAGCTTTATTCCTTGTCACCACTCCGTGCTCGTCTTGTTTGTTGCGGAACACCCACTTGGTTCCCACAACGTTTTGCTTGGGACGAGGCACCAGTGTCCAAACTTCATTTCTCTTGAAGTTGTTGAGATCTTCCTGCATGGCCAACACCCAGTCTGGATCTAGCAGGGCCTCTTCTACCCTGAAAGGCTCAATAGAAGAGACAAAAGAGTAATGCTCACAAAAATTAACTAATCTAGAGCGAGTAGTTACTCCCGTGCTAATATCACCCAAAATTTGGTCGACGGGATGATTCCTTTGAATCGTCGCTCGAACTTGAGTTGGAGGGGCCTGTGGTGCTTCTTCCTCCATAACTTGATCAACTTGTGCTCCTCCTTGATCACATGCCTCTTCTTGATGAACCTGTTCATCGTCTTGAGTTGGGGGATGCACCATTGTTGAGGAAGAAGGTTGATCTTGTTCCTTTTGTTCCTGTGGCCGCACATCTCCAATCGCCATGGTGCGTATTGTGGCCGTTGGAACGTCTTCTTCATCTACATCATCAAGATCAACAACTTGCTCTCTTGGAGAGCCATTAGTCTCATCAAATACCACGTCGCTAGAGACTTCAACCAAACCGAATGATTTGTTGAAGACCCTATACTCCTTTGTATTTGAATCATAACCTAACAAAAACCCTTCTACAGCTTTGGGATCAAACTTAGAATTCCTACCTTTCTTCACTAGAATATAACATTTGCTCCAAATACACGAAAGTAAGACACAGTGGGTTTGTTACCGGTTAGAAGCTCATACGAAGTCTTCTTGACAAGGCGATGAAGGTACACCCGGTTTATGGCGTGGCAAGCCGTGTTCACGGCTTCTGACCAAAACCGCTCGGGCGTCTTGAACTCTCCAAGCATCGTCCTTGCCATGTCAATGAGCGTCCTGTTCTTCCTCTCTACCACACCGTTTTGCTGTGGTGTGTAGGGAGCAGAGAACTCGTGCTTGATTCCTTCCTCCTCAAGGTACTCCTCCACTTGAAGGTTCTTGAACTCGGACCCGTTGTCGCTCCTTATCTTCTTCACCTTGAGCTCAAACTCATTTTGAGCTCTCCTTATGAAGCGCTTGAGGGTCCCTTGGGTTTCAGACTTATCCTACAAAAAGAATACCCAAGTGAAGCGGGAAAAATCATCAACTATAACAAGACCATACTTACTTCCTCCTAAGCTTAGGTAGGCGACGGGTCCGAAGAGGTCCATATGTAGCAACTCCAAAGGTCTTGATGTGGTCATCACATTTTTGGTATGATGAGAGCTTCCCACCTGTTTACCTGCTTGACAAGCTGCACAAGGTCTATCTTTTTCGAAAGTAACATTTGTTAGACCTATCATGTGTTCTCCCTTTAGAAGCTTGTGAATGTTCTTCATCCCCACATGTGCTAAACGGCGATGCCACAGCCAGCCCATGCTAGTCTTAGCGATTAAGCATGCATCTAGACCGGCCTCCTCTTTTGCAAAATCAACTAAATAGAGTTTACCGTCTAATACACCCTTAAATGCTAATGAACCATCACTCCTTCTAAAGACAGACACATCTACGTTTGTGAATAAGCAATTGTATCCCATGTTACAAAGTTGACTCACAGACAACTAGTTATATCCAAGCGACTCAACTAAGAATACATTAGAAATAGAGTGCTCGGATGAAATAGCAATTTTTCCTAATCCTTTCACCTTGCCTTAGTTCCCATCACCGAATATGATTGAATCTTGGGAATCCTTGTTCTTGATGTAGGAGGTGAACATCTTCTTCTCCCCCGTCATGTGGTTTGTGCATCCGCTGTCGATAATCCAGCTTGATCCCCCGGATGCATAAACCTGCAAGACAAATTAGGCTTGGGTCTTAGGTACCCAACTCTTGTTAGGTCCTACAAGGTTAGTAACAATAGCCTTAGGGACCCAAATGCAAGCTTTATATCCTTTGCATTTTGCCCCTAATTTCCTAGCAATCACCTTCTTATCCTTTCTACAAATAGCAAAGGAAGCATTTAAGGCATGATAAATTGTAGAAGGTTGATTACTTGTTTTCCTAGGTACATGAGTATTTCTCCTAGGCACATGATGAATGACATTTTTCCTAGCCAAACTTCTATCATGCATAATAGAAGAACTTGAAGCAAACATTGCATTTGAATCATAAGCATGTAAAACAACATCATTGCAACTTCTATCATGATGAACATTCCTAGAATATCTCCTATCATGGTATAAGAAAGCATGGTTCTTTTGAATACTATTTGCCATAGGGGCCTTCCCTTTCTCCTTGGCGGAGATGGGAGCCTTATGACTTGTCAAGTTCTTGGCTTCCCTCTTGAAGCCAAGCCCATCCTTAATTGAGGGGTGTCTACCAACCGTGTAGGCATCCCTTGCAAATTTTAGTTTATCAAAATCAATTTTGCTAGTCTTAAGTTAAGCATTAAGACTGGCCACTTCATCATTTAGTTTAGAAATGCAAACTAGGTGTTCACTACAAGCATCAACATTAAAATCTTTGCACCTATTGCAAATCGTAACATGTTCTTCACGAGAGGTTGTTTTACTAGCTATTTCTAACTTAGCACTTAAATCATCATTAACACTTTTTAGGCTAGAGATAGATTCGTGGCATGTAGACAATTCACATGAAAGCATTTCATTTCTTTTAACTTCTAAAGCAAGAGAATTTTGTGCTTCTACAAACGTATCATGTTCTTCATACAAAAGATCCTCTTGCTTTTCTAATAATCTATTCTTATCATTCAAGGCATCAATCAACTCATTGATCTTATCAATCTTAGTTCTATCTAAGTCTTTGAACAAACTAGCGTAGTCTATTTCATCATCGCTAGATTCATCATCACTAGAAGCATAAGTAGACTTTCGAGTGTTTACCTTCTTCTCTTTTGCCATTAGGCATGTGTGATGCTCGTTGGGGAAGAGGGATGACTTGTTGAAGGCCGAGGCGGCGAGTCCTTCGTTGTCGGAGTCGGACGACGAACAATCCGAGTCCCACTCCTTACCAAGGTGTGCCTCGCCCTTAGCTTTCTTGTAAGCCTTCTTCTTTTCCCTCTTCTTCTCTTGTTCCTGATCACTATCATTATCGGGACAATTAGTGATAAAATGACCAGTCTTACCACATTTGAAGCATGAGCGCTTCCCCTTCGTCTTGTTCTTGTTGGGATGCTCCTTGCGACCCCTTAGCGCCGTCTTGAAACACTTGATGATGAGGGCCATCTCTTCCTCATTGAGCCCTGCCGCCTCAACTTGTGCCACCTTGCTAGGTAGCACTTCTTTGCTCCTCGTTGCTTTGAGAGCAACGGTTTGAGGCTCGTGGATTGGGCCATTCAACGCATCATCAACGTATCTTGCTTCCTTGATCATCATCCGCCCGCTTACAAACTTCCCAAGTATTTCCTCGGGCGTCATCTTGGTGTACCTAGGATTCTCACGAATATTGTTTACAAGATGTGGATCAAGGACAGTGAAAGACCTTAGCATTAGGCGGACAACGTCGTGGTCCGTCCATCGTGTGCTTCCATAGCTCCTTATTTTGTTGACGAGGGTCTTGAGCCGGTTGTACGTTTGGGTTGGCTCCTCGCCCCTGATCATTGCGAATCTCCCAAGTTCTCCCTCTACCAACTCCATCTTGGTGAGCATGGTGACGTTGTTCCCCTCATGCGAGATCTTGAGGGTGTCCCAGATCTGCTTGGCGTTATCCAAGCCGCTCACCTTATGGTATTCATCCCTGCACAATGATGCTAGAAGAACAGTAGTAGCTTGTGCATTTTTGTGAATTTGCTCATTGATAAATATGGGACTATCAGTACTATCAAATTGCATTCCTCTCTCTACTATCTCCCATATGCTTGGATGGAGAGAGAACAAGTGACTACGCATTTTGTGACTCCAAAATCCGTAGTCCTCCCCATCAAAGTGAGGAGGTTTACCAAGTGGAATGGAGAGTAAATGAGCATTTGTACTTTGCGGAATACGAGAATAATCAAAAGAAAAGTTTGAATTGACCGTTTTCTTTTTCTCGTAGTTGTCGTCGTCCTTTTGGGAAGAAGATGACTCGTCGCTGTCGTCGTAGTAGACGATCTCCTTGATGCGTCTTGTTTTCTTCTTCTTCCTGTCTTTTCTTTTGTGGCACGAGCCCGAGTCAGTAGGCTTATCATCTTTTGGATCATTGACGAAGGACTCCTTCTCCTTATCATTGACCACCATCCCCTTGCCCTTAGGATCCATCTCTTCGGGTGATTAGTCCCTTACGTGAAGAGAACGGCTCTGATACCAATTGAGAGCACCTAGAGGGGGGGTGAATAGGTGATCCTGTAAAAACTTGAAACTTAATGCCACAAAACTTGATTAGGAGTTAGCACAATAAGGCCAAGTGGCAAGAGAGGAGTTCTAGCAAGACATGATAACCACAAGAAGATCAACACAGATAGGCACAGTGGTTTATCCCGTGGTTCGGCCAAGTCCAACACTTGCCTACTCCACGTTGTGGTGTCCCAACAGACGAGGGTTGCAATCAACCCCTCTCAAGCGGTCCAAAGACCCACTTGAATACCATGATGTTTTGCTTTGTTTTACTATATCCCGCTTGCGAGGAATCTCCACAACTTGGAGCCTCTCGCCCTTACAATTTGATGTTCACAAAGAAGCACGAAAGTAAGGCTGGGATGAGCAACGCACACAAGACACAAAATCAGAGCACAACACGCACACAAGTCACAACTCGAGCTCACAACACAACCCAAAGAGATCTCTACTCAAATGGAGCTCTAGTTGCTATCACAAAGAATCGAATGCGCGGAATTGGAGTCTTGGTGCTTAGGAATGCTTAGAGAATGCTTGGTGTTTTGCTCCATGCGCCTAGGGGTCCCTTTTATAGCCCCAAGGCAGCTAGGAGCCGTTGAGAGCATTCTAGGAAGGCAATTCTTGCCTTCTGTCGCCTGGCGCACCGGACAGTCCGGTGCGGATTTCTTTCCTTCTTTGGCGAAACCGATCGTTGGAGATTCAGAGCCGTTGGCGCACCGGACACTGTCCGGTGCACACCGGACAGTCCGGTGCCCCCTTCTGACCGTTGGCTTTGCCACGCGTCGCGCGCGGATCACGCGGCCGACCGTTGGCCCGACCGACTGTTGGCTCACCGGACAGTCCGGTGAATTTTAGCCGTACGCCACCGACGAAATCCCGAGAGCGGCCAGTTCGCCAGAGCCAGCCTGGCGCACCGGACACTGTCCGGTGCACCACCGGACAGTCCGGTGCTCCCAGACTGCGCAGAGTCTTGGCTGCTCAGCCAAGCTTTTCCAAATTGGTCTTTTCCTGTTTCTAGCACTTAGACACAATACATTAGTCTCCAAAACAATGTACTAAGTCTTAGAAACATACCTTTACTCTTGATTTGCACTTCTCAAGTCTTTGGCACAAATATTACTCAAAGCATTTGTGTGGAGCACTTAATCACCAAAATCTTATAGAAATGTCCCAAGGGTACATTTCCCTTTCAATAACTTTGCAGGAGGCAATGAACGAGTTGGTCCTTTGGCATCGACGCAACATCAAGTTGGGTGATGAGCCGATCTTAAGCCGTGTAACGCGTCATAAGTCACCAACACCGAATTCAACACCAATGCAACAGAAAGATAGTTCGATCATTCCATACCCCATGGTGCAGGAAAATATGACACCGACCTCCACAAAAATCGTTGAAACTTTCATATCACCTCTTGCGAAGGAACTCGACGAGGGGACGTAGACAAAATTGTTCCTCAGAATGTCGACGCAAACATCAAAAAGGAAGCAAAGGTTGACACCAATGTTGAAGGGCCAACTATTTCAAAGAAAATTCATCAGCGAATCGCCACTGACGATGTCAAGAAACCGTCAGAATCAGTGGCACGCTACCTGCATAAATTATGGAGAGTTATGACAAATCAATCAAAAGCGGAATCAGCATCTCATGGAGTACGCACACGGTCCCAAATAGACAATTTCAAAGTATGGGAAGAAGATGGAATGATTCATACTCGAGAATCATTACGTCTTAAAACCAATATCTCGATATACAAGAAGGAGGATGTTCCTCCTAAATTTGTGAATGGGAGGCCGTTCTTGACGACGGTGCAACTTTCTAAGTTGTCGACTCCGGAGATTAGAATGCATGAGTGGTACATGGTGGCTAGCAACAAATACAAACTCGAGGACTTCACATTTGTTGTGCCAGAAGATGCATTTTGGAGCAATGATAATATAGATCCTGTGCGGCATTTATTCTTTGACGATCTCTGGTCGTTGTACCACTGACAAAGGATGGAAACCAACTACTTAACCCTCTTTTGCTTGTAAGTACCTCTAAACTTCCATATTTGTTAGTTTTGTACACGCACACATAAACGAGAGTATAACGATTAACACTTTTACACGTAGGATGCAATACATGGATGATAAGAAGAAACAACTTAAGACGGGGTTTCTTGACCCGTTGATGATATCCCAAGCTCGCTACAAAGAAGTTGCTCGGATACATGGAGAAGAATACAAAGACTTGGATGATGCTGAATTTGAGAAAGCCGTCAAACAGAATCAGAGAAAGAAAATAAAGGTAATGGCGGCATACATTGGACGAGCCATGTATAATCATGTACAACATGGCAAAGACTTAATAATAGCTCCGCACCACTTTAAGTAAGTTCTCGACATGGTTTTGAACTATAAATTATGGCAATCGTGATCTTAACATGTATTTTCGTCTATGTCTATATAGTGACCACTACATTTGTATCATGATCTTTCCAAAGCATGGTAAAGTCGTGGTCTTCGACTCACTGAGAATGGAAAAGGCTACGTATAATGACTTCTTGAAGATTTTAGATAAGTATGATTATTATTGCACACTTGTACTTATTACAACTTAACAAATGTATTCTTAATCTCACAATGCTATTCTTATATGCAGTGTATACCGTTTTATTGGAAAGGTCTTGGCGGCGAACATCCAGAGGACAAGCCTAATTTGTCAATATCATTATTTCCATATGGTGATAAACAACCTCCGGGTACTGTCCTGTGCGATTATTATGTATGCGAATGGTGTCGTGTCACCTTTCATTACATGGTCAATCGTGAGGATGTAAGTTCGCTATCATTGTCTATGTTGCAATTTTTATGTTATATTGTTGCTCATCACATTACTCTTAGTACTGCTTGCTTTTTGCTTTCATTGCAGGTTCCTAAATCCAAGATCAATGCTGAATGGTTAGAAAGAGATATGGTTTCCGTCGGCGTGGCTAAGGTTGTAAAAGACTTGCTTTACTTTATGCGCCGTGAAGTTCTTCATCAACAAGGGCTATTCTACAATACAAATGGAAATTTGCAACAATTCCCAGAACTAAGTTTGTACACGATATCACACAGTGTTTAAATCTTTAGTTAGGAACTTTTGATGTTTAGTTGTCTATGGAACTTTTGAGATGTTGAGTTGTTATGCAACTTGATATGTGTATAAATCTGTGTATGATGGAACTTGATATGTGGATGAATATGTGTATGGAACCTGTTATGGAACTTGATAGGTATAAATCTGTGTATGGAATATGTGTTTGAATCTGTGTGTTGAATCAGTTATTAATTTTGTATATGAATCTGGAATCTAAATATGAATCTGGAATCTGTATATTGAAATACAATCGGACTTATATTTAAAACCGCCTGTGATGTATGTCTATCACAGGCGGTTCTTTTAAACTGGACTGCCTGTGATGTGTTTCTATCACAGGCGGTTCTTTTAAACCGGACCGCCTGTGATGTGTTTCTATCACAAGCGGTTTTCGATTGACCGCCTGTGATGTTGTTTTACATCACAGTCGGTGCACCACAAGCGGTTCCTGGAACCGCCTGTGTAGAGGCTAACCGGACCGCCTGTACAGAGGTTTACTGTAGTAGTGACACTTTTTGAGCTCAGCTTTGGCAAATGATTTGACTGTTGCCTCCTCAATTTTCATCGCAGCATTGAATTTTGTTTGCACTACTCCCCACTCAATCATGTGGGATAACTCCTCCCGAGATGGAAAATGGGTCCTAAAAAGATTGGGGCATGTCCTCACAATTTCCCACTTCCATTTGTTCGAGACTAGCCTTCGAGCTTTGCAAAAATTTGTGTCTCTGAAAGATTTCCTCTAGAAACCTTCACAACAGCAGTCTACGACTGTACCTTTTGCTTCTGCTAGGGTACATGTGGTATGTAGAAAAACCCCAAGCCATCTACTGTGTAACCACACGTCAATGCATTTGTTTTGTCCCCCCAAAACTGCAGACACCTGTCAGTATTATGCGCCTTAGACCGGCATATCTCGCAGTAGAGCATAGCCAAACAAACCTGCATAACGTGCCCCTTCGTTAAACAACGAAAGCAGTAAGGTTGCTTGCCTTCCTTCAACGGTGGCTTCCCTGCTCTTTGCTGATCATTGTTGTGCTCATCCTTCATCACTTCTTTGCCCTTTCCATCATTGTTGCCCTTCCCTGCATCGATGCCATCCAGCGGACCTGCCGGAATGGAAGCCTTTGCAGTATTATCAAGCGAGGCAGGATGCACAAAGGCCTGATTCAACAGAACCATCGCTTGCGCCAAAAGCTCCAACGATGAAGGTACTGAAGCTGGTCTACCTGCCACTTCCGGTGACCCAGAAATAGGTGGTAGGGTGACCTGCGGGACAGACCCCCGCCCACCTAGGAGACCTACGCTCCGCTGCAAAGCAGAGCCAGACTCCGAGCTTTCACCATGGCTATACCTCCCTTGAAACGCATTGTTGAAACGTTTGGGCTTGGTTGAAGTTGGATCAGCCCCTGGCATATTGACCATAGGGCATGTTTGGTTCGGCTTTTTTCTGAATAGCTTTTCTGAAAAGCTGGTTGTGGGAAAAAAATTGGCTGTTGGAAAAAGCTGGTGGTTAAAATTTAGGTGTTTGGTTCGCCAGCTGTGCAGAAAAGCTGTTCGTTAGAATCTAGGTGTTTGGATACACAGATTCTCAGATTACAGATTCTGTTTGAACAAACGATACACTTAAACCCTAAACCAACAAAAGGTCATTACATAATAATTAGTGGAGTTGATTACATCATAAGTACCGTTACATTCACATAATTAACTACGACACTAATGCATTAGCAATTCCATCTCGAAAAAGCACTCATGTCTAACTCATCAGATGTGCTACTACTACTCTCACCTACAGGTACATCATGACCAAGGCTACTAGGTCCTAGTTCATCAAAGTCTCTATCGTGTAGAGCACTGTCTCTAATGAAGTTATGCAATGTCATACATGCAATAATTATCTTCGATTGTTTCTTAAGCGAAAAAGAAGGGAGACTTAACAGAATTCTCCACTTCATTTTAAGCACCCCAAAACTGTGACACCCCAGGTGTCAGTTTCGTGTTACGTTGGGAGATTTATCCCAATCTCGGATGCTCAGTAAAAATTTCTATTTCTCGATCGTGCCTATCTCTATTTATCAGGCTTTCTCTTGGAAGTTCACCGAATTCAGAGTTATTCGATCTCGAGAAACAACCCATTTCGGAGCGTGTTAAAACTTTTATCTCTCGGAACGAATGCAGACTCGAAGATCATTCTCGAATTATAAATCTCATCTGAAGTTCATTAAATCAAACTCTCGACGACTGTTATCTGATCTGAGCCCGAATCCAATTCCTCGAACTTCGATCGATGTTCGACTATTTTATTCGGATCCGTACTCTCAAACGGAATACCCAATATGTCGTCCTCTAAATCAATTTTATCCGTTTCGACCAAATATCTTATGTTCGAACCGAACTCAAAACCCCGTATCGACGACAATTTTAAAATGTCACGATCCGATTTCTCCGACTAAAATCCAGGGCCGATCAAATCTCCGGGCAATTTAATTTCGAATCACGCGTAGAAAATTATTTTCGAGCGAAATCAAATCCAACTCTTGGCTGAATTAATCGCTCAATCGTCCGTTCGCCGAAACTCTAATTCGCTCTGTTCTCCGTAGAAACGAATTCCGCAGGAGCATTTTTATTCCGAAAAAATATTTAGTGCAACTCGATTTCACGTTTTGGGCCAAATCCAGCCCAGCCCAATAGGCCCACTAAGAAACCCTAACCCTAGGGCTGCTTCTATAAATAGGGGTGCTCACTTGGCAAATTTTCACTCCCACCCCTGCATTTTCCCTAGCCGCCACTCTCTCTTCTCCCTGTCTTCTTCTCCCACACACACAGCCAGCGCACAGGGAGCTCGGCTCCCTTCCTCCCATGGTGCCCAGGCCTGCTCCTCCCCTCGGCCAGCCAGGGCGCGGTGGCCCCTGCCCCTGCCCCTTCTTCCTCGCGCACGCTGCATCTCCCAGCTCGGCCTCGCCATCGCGCAGTGAAAGGGAATTAGGCTTACACCTAGTCCCTAATTAATTTTGGTGGTTGAATTGCCCAACACAAATATTGGACTAACTAGTTTGCTCTAGTGTATAAGTTATACAGGTGCCAAAGGTTCACATTTAGCCAATAAAAAGACCAAGTAGTGGGTTTGACAAAAGAGCCAAGGGACAACCGAAGGCATCTCTGGTCTGGCGCACCGGACTATCCGGTGTGCCACCGGACATGTCCGGTGCACCAGAGGACTCAGACTTCAAACTCGTCACCTTCGGGAATTTCCGGAGGCGACTCCGCTATAATTCACCGGACTGTCCGGTGTACACCGGACATGTCCGGTGCTCCAAGGAAGAGTGGCCTCCGGAACTCGCCAGCCTCAGGAACTCACTTCGGCCACTCCGCTATAATTCACCGGACTGTCCGGTGTACACCGGACTGTCCGGTGCAACAGCGGGGCAACGGCTATTTCGGCGCCAACGGCTACCTGCGACGCATTAAATACGCGCGCTGCGCGCGCAGAGGTCAGGCACGCCCATACTGGCGCACCGAACAATCTACAGTGCATGTCCGGTGCGCCACCGGACATCCAGGCGGGCCCAGAAGACAGAGCTTCAACGGTCGAACCCAACGGCTTTTGGTGACGTGGCTGTCGCACCGGACATGTCCGGTGTGCACCGGACTGTCCGGTGCACCATCGAACAGACAGCCTCACCAAACGGCTAGTTTGGTGGTTGGGGCTATAAATACCCCCAACCACCCACCATTCATAGCATCCAAGTTTTCCACTTCCCAACTACTTACAAGAGCTCTAGCATTCAATTCTAGACACACCAAAGAGATCAAATCCTCTCCAATCTCAACACAACGTCCTAGTGACTAGTGAGAGAGATTTGCTTGTGTTCTTTCGAGCTCTTGCGCTTGGATTGCTTTCTTCTTTCTTGATTCTTTCTTGCGATCAAAACTCACTTGTAATTGAGACAAGAGACACCAAACTTGTGGTGGTCCTTGTGGGAACTTTGTGTTCCAAGTGATTGAGAAGAGAAAGCTCACTCGGTCCGAGGGACCGTTTGAGAGAGGGTAAGGGTTGAAAGAGACCCGGCCTTTGTGGCCTCCTCAACGGGGAGTAGGTTTGAGAGAACCAAACCTCGGTAAAACAAATCCGCATGTCTCACTTCATTATTCGCTTGCGATTTGTTTTGCACCCTCTCTCGCGGACTCTACTATATTTCTAACGCTAACCCGGCTTGTAGTTGTGATTATTTTGAGAATTTCAGTTTCGCCCTATTCACCCCCCTCTAGGCGACTTTCAATTGGTATAAGAGGCCGATGCTTCATTAGAGCCTAACCGCTCGAAGTGATGTCAGGAGATCACACCAAGAGGGAGATGGAGACCGGCGACAAGCCCACTACGAGCCAAGGGAGCACTTCATCGGAAGAGTCCCGCACCAAGAGGAAGGAGAAGAAGAAGGACTCCTCCAAACGGAAGGAGAAAAGATCTTCTTCCTCACACCACAAAGAGAAGAAGGAAAAATCTTCTTCTCACAAGTCGCATCAGAAAGGCGAAAAGCACAAGAGGATGAGGAAGGTGGTCTACTACGAGACCGACACTTCATCAACATCAACCTCCGACTCCGATGCGCCGTCCGTAACTTCTAAGCGCCAAGAGCGCAAGAAGTTTAGTAAGATCCCCTTACACTATCCTCGTACATCTATACATACTCCATTACTTTCCGTTCCGTTAGGCAAACCGCCAACTTTTGATGGCGAAGATTATGCTAGGTGGAGTGATTTAATGAAATTTCATCTAACCTCACTCCACAAAAGTATATGGAATGTTGTTGAGTTTGGAGCACAGGTACCATCCATAGGGGATGAGGATTATGATACGGACGAAGTGGCCCAAATCGAGCACTTCAACTCCCAAGCTACAACCATTCTCCTCGCCTCTCTAAGCAAGGAGGAATACAACAAGGTGCAAGGGTTGAAGAATGCAAAGGAAATTTGGGACCTTCTCAAGGCCGCGCACGAGGGTGATGAACTCACCAAAATCACCAAGCGGGAAACGATCGAGGGGGAGCTTGGTCGCTTCCGTCTTCGCCAAGGGGAGGAGCCATAAGATATGTACAACCGGCTCAAAACCTTGGTGAACCAAGTGCGCAACCTCGGGAGCAAGAAATGGGATGACCACGAGGTGGTTAAGGTTATTTTGAGATCACTTATTTTCCTTAACCCCACTCAAGTTCAATTAATTCGTGGTAATCCTAGATACACACTAATGACTCCCGAGGAAGTAATCGGGAATTTTGTGAGCTTTGAATGCATGATTAAAGGATCAAAGAAGATCAACGAGCTTGACGAACCCTCCACGTCCGAAGCACAACCGGTGGCTTTTAAGGCGACGGAGGAGAAGAAGGAGGAGTCTATACCAAGTAGACAACCAATTGACGCCTCCAAGCTCGACAATGAGGAGATGGCTTTAATCATCAAAAGCTTTCGCCAAATCCTCAAGCAACGGAGGGGGAAGGACTACAAACCCCGCTCCAAGAAAGTGTGCTACAAATGTGGTAAGCCCGGTCATTTCATTGCAAAATGTCCTATATCTAGTGACAGGGGCGACGACAAGAAGGGAAAGAGGAGAGAAAAGAAGAAGTACTACAAGAAGAAGGGCGGCGATGCCCATGTTTGCCGGGAGTGGGACTCCGACGAGAGCTCCACTGAGTCCTCTTCCGACGAGGACGCCGCCAACATCGCCGTCACCAAGGGACTCCTCTTCCCCAACGTCGGCCACAAGTGCCTCATGGCAAAGGACGGCAAAAGGAAGAAGGTTAAATCTAAATCCTCCACTAAATATGAATCCTCTAGTGATGATAATGCTAGTGATGAGGAGAATAATTTGCGTACCCTTTTTGCCGATCTTAACATGCAACAAAAGGAAAAATTAAATGAATTGATTAGTGCTATTCATGAGAAGGATGATCTCTTGGACTCTCAAGAGGACTTCCTTATTAAGGAAAACAAAAAGCATGTTAAGGTTAAAAATGCTTATGCTCTAGAGGTAGAAAAATGTAACAAATTATCTAGTGAGCTAAGCACATGCCATGACACTATAGACAACCTTAGAAATGAAAATGCTAGATTAATTGCTAAGGTTGATTCTCATGTATGTGATGTCTCAATTCCAAATCTTAGAAATGATAATGATGATTTGCTTGCTAAGATTAAGGAATTGAATGATTCTCTTGATAGCCTTAGAGTAGAAAATGAAAATTTGATTGCTAAGGCTAAAGATTTTGATGTTTGCAATACTATTATTTCCGACCTTAGAACTAAGAATGATATGTTGCATGCTAAGGTTGTAGAACTAAAATCTTGCAAACCCTCTACATCTACCGTTGAGCACACTTCTATTTGTACTAGATGTAGAGATGTTGATATCAATGCTATTCATGATCACATGGCTCTAATTAAACAACAAAATGATCATATAGCATTATTAGATGCTAAAATTGCCGAGCATAACTTAGAAAATGAAAAGTTTATATTTGCTAGAAGTATGCTCTATAATGGGAGACGCCCTGGCATTAAGGATGGCATTGGCTTCCAAAAGGGAGACAATGTCAAACTTAATGCTCCCCCTAAGAACTTGTCTAACTTTGTTAAGGGCAAGGCTCCCATACCTCGGGATAACGAGGGTTACATTTTGTACCCTGCCGGTTATCCCGAGAGCAAAATTAAGAAAATTCATTCTAGGAAGTCTCACTCTGTCCCTAACCATGCTTTTATGTATAAGGGTGAGACATCTAGTTCTAGGCAACCAACCCGTGCTAAGTTGCCTAGAAAGAAAACTCCAAATGCATCAAATGATCATAGTATTTCATTTAAGACTTTTGATGCATCTTATGTGCTTACTAACAAATCCGGCAAGGTAGTTGCCAAGTTTGTTGGGGGCAAACACAAGGGCTCCAAGGCTTGTGTTTGGGTACCCAAAGTTCTTGTTTCTAATGCCAAAGGACCCAAAACCGTTTGGGTACCTAAAGTCAAGAACTAAAATTGTTTTGTAGGTTTATGCATCCGGGGGCTCAAGTTGGATACTCGACAGCGGGTGCACAAACCACATGACAGGGGAGAAGAAGATGTTCTCCTCATATGAGAAAAACCAAGATCCCCAACGAGCTATCACATTCGGGGATGGAAATCAAGGTTTGGTCAAAGGATTGGGTAAAATTGCTATATCACCTGACCATACTATTTCCATTGTTTTTCTTGTAGATTCTTTAGATTACAATTTGCTTTCTGTATCTCAATTATGTCAAATGGGCTACAACTGTCTATTTACTGATGTAGGTGTCACTGTCTTTAGAAGAAGTGATGATTCAATAGCATTTAAGGGTGTGTTAGAGGGTCAGCTATACTTGGTAGATTTTGATAGAGCTGAACTCGACACATGCTTAATTGCTAAGACTAACATGGGTTGGCTCTGGCATCGTCGACTAGCCCACGTTGGGATGAAGAATCTTCATAAGCTTCTAAAGGGAGAGCACATTTTGGGACTAACAAATGTTCATTTTGAGAAAGACAGGATTTGTAGCGCATGCCAAGCAGGAAAGCAAGTTGGGTCTCATCATCCACACAAGAACATCATGACAAGTGACAGGCCACTGGAGCTCCTACACATGGATTTATTCGGCCCGATCGCTTACATAAGCATCGGCGGGAGTAAGTACTGTCTAGTTATTGTGGATGATTATTCTCGCTTCACTTGGGTATTCTTTTTGCAGGAAAAATCTCATACTCAAGAGACCTTAAAGGGATTCCTGAGACGGGCTCAAAATGAGTTCGACTTAAGGGTCAAGAAAATTCGAAGCGACAATGGGACGGAGTTCAAGAACTCACAAATAGAAGACTTTCTTGAGGAAGAGGGCATCAAGCATGAGTTTTCTTCTCCCTACACTCCACAACAAAATGGTGTAGTGGAGAGGAAGAATCGAACTCTATTGGACATGGCAAGAACCATGCTTGATGAGTACAAGACACCGGATCGGTTTTGGGTCGAGGCGGTCAACACCGCCTGCTACGCCATCAACCGGTTATATCTACACCGAATCCCCAAGAAGACATCCTATGAACTCCTAACCGGTAAAAAGCCAAATATTTCATATTTTAGAGTTTTTGGTAGCAAATGTTTTATTCTTGTCAAAAGAGGTAGAAAATCTAAATTTGCTCCTAAAACTGTAGAAGGCTTTTTACTAGGATATGACTCAAACACAAGGTCATATAGAGTCTTTAACAAGTCCTCAGGACTAGTTGAAGTTTCTTGTGACGTTGTGTTTGATGAGACTAACGGCTCTCAAGTAGAGCAAGTTGATCTTGATGAGATAGGTGAAGAACAGGCTCCATGCATAGCGCTAAGGAACATGTCCATTGGGGATGTGTGTCCTAAGGAATCCGAAGAGCCTCCACATGCACAAGATCAACCATCCTCCTCCACGCAAGCATCTCTGCTAACCCAAAATGAGGACGAGGCTCAAGTTGATGAAGGAGAAGATCAAAGAGATGAGCCCCCTCAAGATGACGACAACGATCAAGGGGGAGATGAAAATAATCAAGGCAAAGAGGATGAACAACCAAAGCCGCCACACCCAAGAGTCCACCAAGCAATACAACGAGATCACCCCGTCGACATCATCCTCGGCGACATTCATAAGGGGGTAACTACTCGATCTCGGGTCACACATTTTTGTGAGCATTACTCTTTTGTTTCCTCTATTGAGCCACATAGGGTAGAGGAAGCACTACAAGATTCGGATTGGGTGATGGCGATGCAAGAGGAGCTCAACAATTTCATGAGGAACGAGGTATGGCATTTAGTTCCACGCCCTAACCAAAATGTTGTAGGAACCAAGTGGGTCTTCCGCAACAAGCAAGATGAGCATGGTGTGGTGACAAGGAACAAAGCTCGACTTGTGGCCAAGGGATACTCCCAAGTCGAAGGTTTGGATTTCGGTGAAACCTATGCACCCGTAGCTAGGCTTGAGTCAATTCGCATATTATTAGCCTATGCTACTTACCATGGCTTCAAGCTTTATCAAATGGACGTGAAGAGTGCCTTCCTCAATGGACCAATCAAGGAGGAGGTCTACGTTGAGCAACCTCCCGGCTTTGAAGATAGTGAGTACCCTAACCATGTCTATAGGCTCTCTAAGGCGCTTTATGGGCTCAAGCAAGCCCCAAGAGCATGGTATGAATGCCTTAGAGATTTCCTCATTGCAAATGGCTTCAAAGTCGGCAAGGCCGATCCTACTTTATTCACTAAAACTCTTGACAATGATTTGTTTGTATGCCAAATTTATGTTGATGATATCATATTTGGGTCTACTAACGAATCTACTTGCGAAGAATTTAGTAGGATCATGACACAAAAATTCGAGATGTCTATGATGGGGGAGTTGAAGTATTTTCTAGGATTCCAAGTCAAGCAACTCCAAGAGGGCACCTTCATTAGTCAAACGAAGTACACTCAAGACATTCTAATCAAGTTTGGAATGAAGGATGCCAAGCCCATCAAGACACCCATGGGAACCAATGGGCATCTCGACCTCGACACGGGAGGTAAATCCGTCGATCAAAAGGTATACCGGTCGATGATTGGTTCATTGCTTTATTTATGCGCATCTCGACCGAACATTATGCTTTCCGTTTGCATGTGTGCAAGATTCCAATCCGACCCTAAGGAATCCCACCTTACGGCCGTAAAACGAATCTTGAGATATTTGGCTTACACACCTAAGTTTGGGCTTTGGTACCCTCGGGGATCCACATTTGATTTGATTGGTTATTCGGATGCCGATTGGGCGGGGTGCAAAATCAATAGAAAGAGCGCATCGGGGACTTGCCAGTTCTTGGGAAGATCCTTGGTGTCTTGGGCTTCAAAGAAGCAAAATTCGGTTGCTCTTTCTACCGCCGAAGCCGAGTATATTGCCGCAGGCCATTGTTGTGCGCAATTGCTTTGGATGAGGCAAACCCTGCGGGACTATGGTTACAAATTAACCAAAGTTCCTCTTCTATGTGATAATGAGAGTGCAATCCGCATGGCGGATAATCCCGTTGAGCATAGCCGCACTAAGCACATAGCCATTCGGTATCATTTTCTTCGGGATCACCAACAAAAGGGGGATATCGAGATTTCATACATTAACACTAAAGATCAATTAGCCGATATCTTTACCAAGCCACTTGATGAACAATCTTTTACCAAACTTAGGCATGAGCTCAATATCCTTGATTCCAGGAACTTCTTTTGCTAAACCTGCACACATAACTCATAAGTATACCTTTGATCATGTCTCTTTTATATATGCTATGACTAATGTGTTTTCAAGTGTATTCCAAACCAAGTCATAAGTATATTGAAAGGGAATTGGAGTCTTCGGCGAAGACAAAGGCTTCCACTCCACTCTACTACTCATCCTTCGCCGTCGCTCCGCATCACTCTCCGTCTTTGGTATAATCTTCACTCATATGTTTTATTTGCCAAAGGGGAGAAAATAGTTAGGAAAGGGCTTATATCTTACTCAAAGTATCCGTTTTTGGCGATTCATGCCAAAGGGGGAGAAAGTATGAGCCCAAAGGCAAAAGGACCGCACCACCATCATATTTTTAAAATTAATGGTTTTCAATTGGAAAACTTCAAATTGGTATCTCTTTGTGTTCTAAAGGGGGAGCAAGTAGTATTTTCAAAACTTGATATCTTAAAACCCTCTTGAACACTAAGAGGAGAATTTATTTAAGGGGGAGTTTTGTTTAGTCAAAGGAAAAGCATTTGGAACAAGGGGAGAGAATTTCAAATCTTGAAAATGCTTTGCAGAAATCTTATTCATTTACCTTTGACTATCTTGCAAAAGGATTTTAAAAAGAATTTACAAAAGGGTTTGCAAAAACAAAACATGTGGTGCAATTGTGGTCCAATATGTTAAAAATAAAGAAACAATCCATGCACATTTAGTAAGTAACTTCTATTGGCTCAATTCCAAGCAATCTTTGCACTTACATTATGCAAACTAGTTCATTTAAGCACTTTTATATTTGCTTTGGTTTGTGTTGGCATCAATCACCAAAAAGGGGGAGATTGAAAGGGAATTAGGCTTACACCTAGTCCCTAATTAATTTTGGTGGTTGAATTGCCCAACACAAATATTGGACTAACTAGTTTGCTCTAGTGTATAAGTTATACAGGTGCCAAAGGTTCACATTTAGCCAATAAAAAGACCAAGTAGTGGGTTTGACAAAAGAGCCAAGGGACAACCGAAGGCATCTCTGGTCTGGCGCACCGGACTGTCCGGTGTGCCACCGGACATGTCCGGTGCACCAGAGGACTTAGACTTCAAACTCGTCACCTTTGGGAATTTCCGGAGGCGACTCCGCTATAATTCACCGGACTGTCCGGTGTACACCGGACATGTCCGGTGCTCCAAGGAAGAGCGGCCTCCGGAACTCGCCAGCCTCGGGAACTCACTTCGGCCACTCCGCTATAATTCACCGGACTGTCCGGTGTACACCGGACTGTCCGGTGCAACAGCGGGGCAACGGCTATTTCGGCGCCAACGGCTACCTGCGACGCATTAAATGCGCGCGCTGCGCGCGCAGAGGTCAGGCACGCCCATACTGGCGCACCGGACAATCTACAGTGCATGTCCGGTGCGCCACCGGACATCCAGGCGGGCCCAGAAGACAGAGCTCCAACGGTCGAACCCAACGGCTTTTGGTGACGTGGCTGTCGCACCGGACATGTCCGGTGTGCACCGGACTGTCCGGTGCGCCATCGAACAGACAGCCTCACCAAACGGCTAGTTTGGTGGTTGGGGCTATAAATACCCCCAACCACCCACCATTCATAACATCCAAGTTTTCCACTTCCCAACTACTTACAAGAGCTCTAGCATTCAATTCTAGACACGCCAAAGAGATCAAATCCTCTCCAATCTCAACACAACGCCCTAGTGACTAGTGAGAGAGATTTGCTTGTGTTCTTTCGAGCTCTTGCGCTTGGATTGCTTTCTTCTTTCTTGATTCTTTCTTGCGATCAAAACTCACTTGTAATTGAGACAAGAGACTCCAAACTTGTGGTGGTCCTTGTGGGAACTTTGTGTTCCAAGTGATTGAGAAGAGAAAGCTCACTCGGTCCGAGGGACCGTTTGAGAGAGGGTAAGGGTTGAAAGAGACCCGGCCATTGTGGCCTCCTCAACGGGGAGTAGGTTTGAGAGAACCGAACCTCGGTAAAACAAATCCGCGTGTCTCACTTCATTATTCGCTTGCGATTTGTTTTGCACCCTCTCTCGCGAACTCTACTATATTTCTAACGCTAACCCAGCTTGTAGTTATGATTATTTTGAGAATTTCAGTTTCGCCCTATTCACCCCCCCTCTAGGCGCGACTTTCACGCAGCAGCAGACGCCATCTTCTTCCCTGGATTCCCCACGCCAGCAACAGGGAGCACGACTCCTTCCCTCCATGGCCGGACCGCCCTCCCCCTGCTGCCGGCCGACAGCAGCTTGACATCTTCAACCTCGGCCGCGAGCTCCCTCCTCGGCTGCTTCCAACCCAACTCGGCGCCCTTGCTGCCGGCGAGCAGCAGCTCCCTGGATCCATGGCGCCGGTGAAGCTCGAGCAGCCAAGCTCCCAGCTATGGCGCCCGCTCCCTGCAGGGATGCAGTTCCCTTGGCCGACGCCCAGCGGAGCAGCCATGGCCGAGCTCCCTGGGAGCACGCCGGTGCCCCTGCTCTCCCCTTGGCCGCCAGCAGCCATGGCCGCTAGCCCCCGGCGAGCTCGAGTTCTTCTCCCTGGCCGCCCTGCTCCCTGTCCATGTCGCCCAGGAATTCCAACAGCATCATCTCCCTTCCCCAAACTGCTCTTGCCATGGCCGATTCTTCCCTACGCCCAGCTCCTCCTCGCTATGTGCCCGACTCCCCTCGCTGCGCAGCTCCTCCACGATGCAGCACCGCTGTTCCTGCAGCCCCGGCCCCTCCCCCGGCTTCCTCGCTGCCAGCGCTGCGCGCGTGCCACGTGCTCGACAAAATGTCCTAGTGGGGTGTTGCGCAGTGAGCAGCACGCTGTGATGCCCCCCGGTGTTCGCTGTTTTTGCGCAATCCCAACATCGACGCCGTTCACCCCGGTGAGACCGCGTAAATCCTCGTTCGATTCCGCATCGACATTATTTTCCTATGATTAATTATGTATGTGTGCTGCTTTGTTTTATTTTGTGGAGGAGAGAACCCCGTGTTTTGCGTGGAGAAGGCAAGTCGTTCAACGCTCGTCGGATGCTCGGAGCGATGCACAAATCGGAACCGCCATCGTCCTTACAAACACCGATTGGGTTTGCTTATGGTGAGCCGATGTATGTCGCTCTCGGTTGACTCGATTAATTATTTTGAATGGATGTGTGTAAAATGTTTCGGTTATGCGCATTGGTAGGATCGCGTTTGCGATTGGAGAACAAGAGGTTATTTGATGTGTGCGAATTGTAGTGAGTCTAATTAGGTTTTGATCGATGATGTGCATGTGTGATTATGTGTGTGAAAATACTTTTGTATGAATGGAAGCGTGTAGAGAGGAAAATGAAGTAGAAAAGAACTCTGATGTTTTTATATCTTGATAGGAAAAATATGTGATGTGTGGTTTGATGCGAAAAACTAAGTTACAAAATGCGGGTTAAGTTTTGGGAAATGTATCGATATGCGTTTATGTGAAAAGTATAATTGTTTTATGCATTGTGATGGGATTCATGATTATCTAGGGAGTATATTTATTGATGTGACGAGTAGTTTAGAAAATGCTAGTTGCGTAGAGGGTAAATTATTAAAACATGAGTGTCGGAGTTTATATATTAGTGGTCGCGCCACATTGATTGAAGTGTCTCGAGTGGACGCCACCATATGGTTGTATGCGAGACAAGGTTATGCGCATGGTGAGTTTAGTAAAAATCCATCGGTGTCACTTGTGCTAAGTTGAGGTTTATTTGCGCGTAGAAAGTAATAACGTGCTTAATACCTATAAGTCTTAGTCGATACTAGAAATTGTTTTGGCTTATATAGAGAGGTGGTGACATGCTGAAGTAGTCATCGCTTCCTCTATGTTTATAAGTCGAGTCGAGTCGATGCGCATTATGTGTTTGTTAAATTATGCTTCACATATAGTGTATGATTGTGCTCACGATTTCGAGTAGACTCTTCAAGTAAATCAAGTAGATTTGTGATACAAGTGTGTAATGGAGTTAGTTGTTTTAGGATAATTATTGAAATACCCGGTTCGTAGGATAAACATGTATGCGTTCATGAATTGGGAAGTAAATGCGTGGTGACTGTGATTTGGAGATTTGTGATTTACGATTCATATGAGTTGGTCGGTGTGCGAATATACTTGTGAATCTGCGTGTTTATAAAAATGTTGTAGTATATGTTGCGTCTCGGATTGCGGCAATAATAGTCAAGTTGACGTGTATGTTATTTAGCGGCGATGTCGTTGCTCTAGTTAACCGAATTGTTAGACGACGTGGTTAAGCCCGTAATCACGGTGAATTGCTTGTTGTAGTCTAAATATGTATGTTTGTGGTCGCGGGTAAAAAGTAGTAGTGCTCATGTGATGTCGAATTTAAAACGCAAATTGTTGAGTGATTGTCATGAAGAATGCGTTGTTAATTGGTTGTAGTAATTTTAGTGCACTAATGATTTGAATAAAATTTGCAAGTCGAATTGTTGGTTCTAATTAGATTGTCTTAACTCGAACAAATAGTAAAGCGTTAGAGTAATTCAAGCCTCTCGAACGCGGCGATTCTTGAATTATAGGTGAGCTGAAATTTATTGACGGCTGTTTTGGGCTGCACGTACTGTTTTCGGTGTGCTGTATGTTTGATAAACTAAATTATGTTTTCTGTAGATATGTACTATAGAAAGGTGGTAGATAACTTTATTATCTTGCTGGTGTTAAAATTTGACAGCCATAGGTCTGACTGTTTAGGAGTTGTGTTTTTTACAAATTCAGTGACTGAATCTGTCCAAATTCTGTACAGATTTCAGAAGCTGCATTGTTTGCTTAAGTTAATATTAGAATCAGTCCTTGTCGATTATAAGAAAGTTGTAGAGGCTTTTCTGATCTTGCTTGTGTTAAAATTTCATTACCATAGGACTGATGGTTTAAGAGTTATGAATTTTCAAACTGGTTGCTGTGTTCTGTCCTCTGTCAGAACAGATTTCAAAAACTGTAATGTTTGATTTGAATAGACCTGGAATCACTTCTTGGTGATTATAAAAGTTATGTAGTACTTTTCCCAAGCTTTCCAAAAAGTCTTGGATCACTATTTTTGGTGGTCTGAAGTTTAAGTTACATGTGTTTGAAGTGTGAAGACTGAATCTGTCCAGTTTTGGACAGCACAGCCTTCATAGTATATTTTACCCTTGATACATGCTAAACCAGCCAGGGATGTTTATAAATAATTTGTAGAACATTTAATTAGATTTCCAGAAAGTCTAGGATCACTTTGTTTGGATGTCTGAATCTTTTGTTGTGAATTTTTGAAGCTGCAAGTCTGAATCTGTCCAAATCTGGACAGAGCTGCTGTGTTTGCACAATTCGACCTTGCTAAGTGTTTAATCAGGTTGTGATGACAATACCAAAGTTGTAAAGCACTTTTCAAGCTTTCTATAAAGTCCTAGTTTACTATTTTTGGTTAAATATCTTGTGAGTTATGACTGAAACAAGTGACTGCTGTATTGCTGTCCTAAAAATCTGCACGTGCTCAAATGAATATTTAGTTCACCATTTTGACTAAAAATGCTTAGTTAGCACTTAACGGACATAGACTTGTGATGGCTAAACTTAGGTTAACATGTGTTTCATGATTAATGTGCTTTCTTATTGTAGTTGATTGTGATAGAGGAGTCCATCGACATTGACGCATCGGTCCTCTATTAAACTTGTGTTTGTGATGCTTTTGTGTGATCAATAGAACTAATGAAAAGCCGTAGCAACTAAATAAATGCTTGTACGAGTGATATCGTGTTGCATTGGTTAATTGTAGGTAGTGATCGTTGTCTTTCCAGTGGTAGTGTTTACGTGTGCCCAATGACACATAAATAACTAGTGTTTGCGTATAGTTGTTGCAGTGTCTTACTAATTAATGTTTAGTTCGCCACTGTGTCTTGGTATGTCTTGTGCTATTTTTGTGCTACTTTCATTATATTCATACATATGCATCTTGCACCTCATATAGGACCGAGAGATGATGATCGAGCCAGTGATGTGGTGCCACCCACAAGATGCAGTTGTGGACGACCTGAAGAATGATGGACATGACCAATAGATGCTCGCCAAGCAAGCACCTCCCCCAGCGAACACAATCTAAGTGTTAAATTAAAGGCAAGCCCCGGTTTTATGCATAACCAGTTCTATATATTATTTTACTGCACTTAATGATTGTAGGCTTGAATTGTGCACTTAAGTGTAGGAGTTGCCTGAAACCCTAGTTGCATTAACTCAGGATTCCTAATGAGATGGATACTAGTATGCTAGGTCGAGTAGCTGCTTTACTAGTTAGGGATCTCGGTAGAAGTCGAGTGATTTTTCTAGCACTCGCGCGAGGTCAGGAATTGGTTGTATCCACTTTCTTATCATAATGATGTTGGTCTGTGGACAACAATCCATGGGGATTGGTTGTCTACAAGATGGAAATTGGAATAAGGATTAAGGTGTGGTACCGTGAGTCAAGCGTTTGAACGTACTAAGCACATGCCGAGAAATATGGTAAATCGGTAAGCCTAGTACCTGATTGAACCTGGCAGTGGACTTTACCCCTCACGCGACCTGAGACGTGGTCTCCCATTCCAGTTATGGTGGGTACAAGTGCGGTCACTGCACGACGGCAGTTGGGGTCAGTGAGGCATTGTACGCCAAGGCGGTGAGCCCTGATCTGCTGACGGGGAATCGATGAGGACGGTTGATGTGTGTGGGGACGGAGTGCCCCTACATGTCGTGTGTTTAGGTTTACCTTGCAAGGTTTAAAAACTCGATTCGAATCGTCTGCTTCTCGCAGCTAATGAGACTGCTTGATCCATGCTGCTACATTGAGTAATAAGTGGAAATGAGGTGACTGGCAAAATGATGTTGATTGATAAAATGTTTGATACCATGTATGAATAGCTAGGTACACATCTAGTTAAAAGGATCATACTAAAACTTGAAAAGCTAAAACTTGATTTTAGACTCAGCTAGTGCTTTTGGCAAACCAAACCCCTCAGCCAAATAGCTGCATGTCTAGAGGTAGAGGAGTAGACTCCTCACACCGGGTAAGTCTAGCTGAGTATTAGTATACTCAGCCTTGCTTGTGGCATAATTTTTGCAGGTACTCCTTAGGATGATTTGATGCTGGTGTGACTTGGCCTTCATCCCTGCCACCGGGATAGATGGTCGAGTGGGTTATTGCTTCCGCAGGAGAGGACCAGGAGGAGTAGCGTGGCCAGGCTTCGCCATGTTACTCGGTTTTCTCCGTTAGTTATTTCCGCTGCATTAAAATTTATGGTTACTATTTCTGAAACTCCGATAATGTAATCACTAATGATACTTATTAAATTTGTGGTATTATGTTTTATTGTATTTCTCTGTGCCTCACCTTCGTGTGAGCTAGTGGTATTCGATCCTGGTTAAGTGGCTTTATCGGACTAGATCCGAGGAACTGACGGTTTATTCCTATTTAAGTGTGGTCTAGGCTCTAAGGCGTGACTTAGGCACTTAAGTTGGAATAATTCGGGCGGTTCCGCCACAAAAACATCGCTCTATAACATTGCGTAGCGAAGAGTGTGCATAGTTGAATACTTCTTTGCTCCCAATAGGTTGCCTCGCATTTTGCCATTCTAAAATGTGGTACTTCTGACCCTTATAAGGTGCAAGGTATCCCTTTCTATTTGGATAACCTGAATCGACAAGATAGTATTTACCTGCACAAATAGAAAATAAAAAAGTTAAATACTTAAGACATAAATTAATACCGTATGATACAAAAGTACAACATACTTATATACCTTCCGGTGGATGGGGGAACATGTCCGCATAAGTTATCAAAGTATCTTGTAATACTCTAGTGTCATGTACAGAACCTGGCCAACCTGTGACAACAAATGTGAACCTCATATCGAAGTCACAAACGGCCATTACATTCTGCAATGCGTAACCGTGCGGACCAATATATTTGGTTTGCTCCGAGGCCGGGACAGAGGCTGGAAAGTGACTACCATCAATTGCTCCTATGCAATCCTTGAAGTGGGGCCAAAATCTCCCCTCTCACAAACAAGGATGAATCTCTATGAAATTTGGGTCTTTGGGCTTGATTATGTCAGATGACATCTTATATAGTGCATTCAGGACTTCACTATACTTGCGACTAATAGTTTCCAATGAGTGACCAAACTTATTCCTTATCTGCCTAAATGATTGTGGACCCCCACATGCCCACAAGAAAATTCCTAGAGCTTCCGTTGTACTGACACCTCGGCTTGGAAGAAGACCGTAACTTTCGACCAACGTATCATGCAATCGTCTGAAAACAGTACGCCGCATGCGAAACATGTCAAAGCAGTCGTTACTATTCTCCAAAGTTCGCTCAACCCATTGAATACCTGATTCAACCATTGTTCTTCTAGATACCCCAGTGGATGACCTCCCCCAAATGTCTACAACATATAGGGCAAGAAGCAATTGACCATCCCTGTCATCCCTGTCAGCATCATATGTGTGTGCATCAGGATCACACATCTGCATGCACACAAACAACAGCCACATTTCTTGAATAAGCACAATATATAAGACACATATTCATGTATCAAACCTCAAACAAAGTTCACAGATTGACATTGTTCACGAACATACAACTCTGATTATTCAAATACATGTTCAACTCGAATAATTCGAAAATTGTGCGATGCGGAAAACAAATACTGATGACATGTACCATGACAAGACTCATAATAGTGACGACAGTTTAGACTATAAACTGAACAACAACATAGTTCAGACCAAGCAGGCTCTGTTGTCGGACGACCACCATCTAACTGGACTTAACATTCATCTCGAAAGCACGGCGCAGCCAAGCGTTCCTTCCTTCTTTGGTCTTCAGTGTTGCAAAAACATCTCTATACTTTTTCTCCATCAACAAATGAGTGGCAAAGAAATGTAAATCGCTGCCTTCAGGTGCACCATCTTCGATCACTTGTTGCAACTGAGCAGCAACCTCAACACGAACAGGGTCGGTCTCAGCAGAGGTGATCGACTTGTTAGTGGTCATGGAACGCGACTCAAAAGCCTCCACTAGGTGTTTCATGTATTCTTCCCTCGTATCTTTTTTCTTATTAGGTTTCGGAGAATCATGGCGCACCTTACACTTCCCAGTCGCATTTGAGCAAGGGTCAGGTGTGTTGTTTTCACCCCCACCTAAATTTGCTTCGACATGATCATCAGATGATGAATTTGCATCCTCGACGCCCGGAACAAGGGTTGTTTCATTTGTGCAGACAATGGGTCCAAACATAACCTTAAGCTCGTCCTCATTCTCAAGGGGGGCTGTTTTGAACATAATACACCCTGGCATTGCCTGCAGCAACATGGTATTTCCTACTTTGAGATGGCCATTACTATTGTTAATCTAAAAAAATTAAGTCTACTTACTACATTTTGCTTAGCCCACCACTCATCTGGAGCACTGATTGAACTAGTATGAGGGTCTCGACCAAGACCTATAGCCCTTTCATTAAGAGTTTTCCACTGGGTGAACATTCTCTTTAAGGAGTCCCACCTATTCTTCATTTGATCCCTGGTGTAAGTGCGACCAGTGCGTTCCTTAAACTTCCTTATCAGGTTAGCATACCCTTCTGCATTTAGAAACTGTTGTGGCCTGTTCCGAGCATTGACCTCTTCTACACAAATTTCTGTGTAAATTTTTGTTGCTCTACTATCCCACTTTGCAATCACTTTGCCAGACTTGTCCATCTAGTGCAAAACAAGTGTAGAGTTTTGAAAATACGTAGTGCTCTCGGATTAAGAAGAAAACAAAAAGAACACAGAACTGACCATAATAACATCAGGTAGTACCATAAGTAGTAACATTCGGATTTGCTTAATTACACAAAGACAACGTTAATTAAACTGCTACTGGACACAAAAGGACAGGGAAGACATTTACAGCAGCCCATTAAGCAAAAGCCTGATCATATCCCTGTTTCCCTAAGACCTTATACAAGCTTAACCAAGTTCTAACTTAAACCTCATTGTCACTAAAGGAAGGCATCTGATCGGAGCCATATTCAATACCCCAAAACCTTTCGAAGTGCTCGGCAAAGTCCCAATCTGGACTAAGGTTCTCTTCACCAGGGGGTGGTGAGGACAAGTCTGAGGGTTCGTAGTTGCTGTCAGGCTGGTGGGTTACGTTGTTGACCTTGTCCAAATACTCTTGGAACACCAGAGAATCTTGCTCCATCATGCAAGCAATGTCCTCCAATGCTACACGAAGTTTGGTAGCGTCAAAGGAGGTCAACCCGCGTCCTGGACGGATTGTTTCCCGAGCTACGGAAAAAATCTTGTCTGCAATGTCTTGCATCCTTCCAATTGCCTTGTCGGCTATGGAGTCTGCTGAATCCATCTGATGTGGATTTAGGTGGTTAGTGTACTAGACAAGGGGACAATCTACCAACTTCCATGTATTGACATGAATTGCCGACAAGGGACAAATGTTGGTTGAAGCAACTAACATATTGTAACGCCCCGAATTTCGAGTTGGATTTTTTTTATTCTTTCTATATCACTCTCCAAATTCGGGTGTTACCTCTCTTTCCCCTTTTCTTTTCGCTAAAACCTCAACCGTCTTCAAAACTTTAAGTTACGTGATAATAGTAAACCCTAGGGTTAATTTCTTTGATTTGATGCATCATGTCGAACCATGCATTTTTTTTGGTTGTTTGAAAGTGTGAAAGCATTCATATAGAAAATAGATATAAAAAAGGAAAATCTTTTCTTTTCTCTCTCCTCCCTCTCCTCCCCTTTTGGCCCAGCCGCCCCCCTTGGCGCGAGCGGCCCAGCTGGCCGGTCGGCCCAGCCGGCTCGCCGCCCCCCCCCCCCTCGCGCGCCCCCGCTTTGGGCCCATGGCCGGCCCAGCCGCCCCTCCCTCCCCCTCCCCCCAAATCTCTCTCCTCTCCCCCGCGGGCCCCGCCTATCATACCCCTCCCCTTCCCCAACTCCCTCTCCCCTGCCCTAGCGCCGCCGCCGCCCTCCCCCTGCCCTAGCGCCGCCGCTCCCCTGCCCTAGCGCCGCCGCGCCGCCCCCCCCCCTGCCGCGGTGAGGCCCCCCTTCCTCCCCTCTCCTTCCCCCTTCTCCCTCCTCCTCCCTCGCCCGCCCGGCCACCCGGTTCGGCCGCCCCCGCCCCGGCGTCCTGCGTCCGGCCTCGCCCCGGCCGCTCCCGCGCCGTCCTCGGTCGGCGCCGCCGCGCCCGGCCCCGCCCCGGCGAGCCCACGCCCGCCCCCGCCTCGGCGAGCCGCCCCCGCCCCAGCGTCCCGCGTTCGGCCTCGCCCCGGCCGCTCCCGCGCCGTCCTCGGCCGGCGCCGCCGCGCCCGGCCCCGCCCCGGCGAGCCCGCGCCAGCCCCCGCCTCGGCGAGCCGCCCCTGCCCCGACCCCGTGTCCGGCCGCCCCCGCCCCGACCCCGTCCGGCTCCGGCGAGCCGCCTCGGCCCCCCCGGTGAGCCCCCGCCCCGACCCCGCCTCGGCGAGCCGCCCCCGCCCCGACCCCGCGTCCGGCCGCCCCCGCCCCGACCCCGTCCGGCCCCGGCGAGCCCGACCCCGCTCCGTCCGCCCGGCGCCCCGGCGAGCCCGCCCCGGCTCGGCCGTCCCCGCCGCGCCCGCGCCCGGCTCGGCCGCGCCCGCCTCGGCCCCGGCGGTGCCCCCCGCCCCGCCTGTGCTTCGCCCCGCCCGTGCGCCGTGCTCGTCCGCCCGCCCCGGCGTGCCTTGCTCGCGTCGTGACGGCCACGGCGCGGCCTCGAGCTCGGCCCAGCGTGCCTATGGCGCGTGGCCTTGAACTCGGCTAGCGCGCGGCCCCGACGTGCGCACGACTAGTTCGTGGCGTGTGCGTGCGGCCTCGCGCGCGTGCTTGCGTAGTGCGCAGTGCCTCGGCACGACCCGTCGTGTCCCCGTCTACCCCCCAGACGCCCCCGTCTACCCCCCCCCCCCCCCGTGTCCTATGCGCGCTAATCACTTGTTTATATTAATAAGATAGGAGTCTCAATTTGGAAATTGGTTACGTTAGTTAATTTGTATAACTAATCATCTATCTCATTCAATGTTAATCTACTAAAAGTGATCACGTTTACATTAGTGCATGTAGCTAATTCTTTTGTTAGAACCAATTGGAACTAGAGCACGTAGCGTTTAGTTATTTGTTTACCCGTAGTGTGTCTCGGGCATAAGCTTTAACTCTCGCGAGACCTTTCCCCGCCTCTTTCTAACCGTGGTAAATTCATTATTGTATGTGATATTCTATGCATGTTTAATCTACTTGTTCTCTTGTATGGTGTATTGTTGGTTTCCTAATTTCAATGGATGGATGTATGTATGTGTGCACTCGCATAGAGAACGATCTAGTTGAAGAGCCCGAGGAACTCGCAGGAGAAGCCCCTGAGCAGCAGTCGGTTGGTGGAGGCAAGTGTCCTTTGACCTATCTCTGTCCTATTCATTATTTAATTCACCTCCCGCTTTACACATTTATGCCTAAGGATTGACTAGCTTTTGTTATCCATGTCCTTGATTACCTATTTGGGTTGGATTATTATTGTTTAGCTTTATGCTATTGCTCAAACTCTAATCAATGAACATGAGAGATTATCTATGATACGCTGTTTTCCCTTCTCTTATTATGATGTTGTACTTGTGGCCTTAAGGGGGCTCGAGCGGTTTCTCGAGTGCCTCTCCGTAAGGACCTGTTCTATGGATGACCGCCCGGGAAAACAGTGCAACCATGAGGGTGGAATGGGATGCCCTTAGCTGAATAATTAGAGGATCCGGGGTGTAGATCACTTAGCCGTCGTGCCGTCAATGGGGCTCGGTGTATGCGGCACGCTCTGCCAAGTTTGGGTTCGCCCCTTGGGGAGGAGTGCGGTGCATTTAGGAAACCTAACGGGTGGCTACAGCCCCGGGGAATCTTTGTAAAGGCTACGTAGTGATGCCCTGCTGGGTCACCTTGGTAGTGATCAATGGAGAGTCATGATCTCCGGGCAGAAAGGGAATCACGGCTTGTGGGTAAAGTGCACAACCTCTCCAGAGTGTTTGAAAACTGATATATCAGCCGTGCTCGCGGTCATGAGCGGCCAAGGGAGCTCCAGTGATTAGTGGTACTTGATCAGAGATACTTTGGTAGAGGTGGCTATGAGATCGATGGTTTTGGTTATGACTATGGTGCTGGTAAGTGGTATTCTTTCCGTTTGGAAAGGGTACATCGGGCTAATAACTTGGGTTAATGCTAAAACTTGGCTTTCTATTAGTAAATAATAATCTGACCAACTAAAAGCAACTGCTTGACTTACCCCCCCACCCAACATCAAGCTAGTCCACTACAGCCAAACAGGATACTTGCTGAGTATGTTGATGTGTACTCACCCTTGCTCTACACACCAACCCCCCCCCCCCATCCCCAGGTTGTCAGCATTGCAACCACTGCTCAGGCGAAGATGAAGCTGTGGAAGGAGACTTCCAGGAGTTCCAAGACTACGACGAGTTCTAGGCGTGGGTTAGCGGCAACCCCCAGTCGGCTGCCTGTGAAGGCCGTGGTTATCTACGTTTCTTTTCCGCACTTTGATTTATTGTAAGGACTATATGGACGTCTCAGACGTATGATGTAATCGACTATTATTTCCCTTTTAATATTATTTTGAGCACTGTGTGATGATGTCCATGTTATGTAACTGCTGTGTACGTGAATAACTGATCCTGGCACGTACATGGTTCGCATTCGGTTTGCCTTCTAAAACCGGGTGTGACATAAGTGGTATCAAAGCCGTGCTGACTGTAGGACCGCTAACCTAGAATAGAATGGTCGTTCTAAGGACTATAGACCTCTGTCCCTTCCTTGACTTTGATATCCCTTCAAAAGTTGGTCATACCGACCAAACCTATGTTCTACTATATAATATACCTTGCTGAAAATTGTGTTTTATTCTAATCCTTCATTTACTTATGATTCATTATTTGCTGGTCATATTAATTCTGTTCTCACCCTTTTGCTTGCGATGTCTTTTGTAGATGGCTCGACTTAGATACACTGCACGAAAGTCCGTCATCCCCTTCTTACCCTCCCGCCTTGCTAAGCGTCCGCTTCGCCGTCCCGTGGCCGGACAGTCCAGCCACTTGGAGAGACTGCACCACCGCCTTCATGAGGAGCAGGAACGTCGACGACAGGAGCAGCAGGGCTCTTCTTTCTCGCTCCACCAGGAGATAGAGTCCGTGAGGAGCTGCTCCCCCGTGCTTCCCCTGGAGGCGCCCCCTGCACCATCACTGGGCGCCCCAGCTTCTGGAGTAGCTGCTGGAGGAGACCCAGACGACGGAGGTGGCGACGACAGCTCGAGCCACGACACCGACTTCTCTGCTAACCATGAGCCGGAAGGATGGGTTGCTCGACCCATCACTCGCGACGCTGCTCGCGGGTGTCACTTCCACGATGCGCTCGACACCCTGCTACGTCGAGCACTTAACCGGCATACTTGGTCCATCGAGTATCGCTGTGTGGTCTACCAGCACAGTCGCGGGGTCTACCCGGACCGCTGGGAGGCAACCTGCTTGGTGCGCCGTCCGGAGAACAGTCTCCAGGGTGCGGAGGCCTGCTCAGAGCACTATTCTATCTCTGAGCGGGACTCAGCTGAGGGAGCCAGGCAAGATGCTGCACGGCGTGCGCTTTCGCACTACTGCTCGGTTTTCGGTGGGGTAGCTGACGGTCTTGACCTGAAGTATTACCCCCGTCGTCCATCTGGCAGCACAGGAGGCGTGATTGTCTCACCTGTCGGTGAGGGCAATCCTAGGTTGAGCAGCACAGTCAACCTAGCCGCCGTGCTAAACACGGAGCTGGACCATGCACTAGACGAGCTGAGTAGGGCTCGTGCTGAGATCGCCCTGCTGCGGGCTGAGCGCGCGGAACGTCGTCACCTAGATGGTGGTTCCCCCGCTCCCGTCGGGACTCAGCACTCGTACCGCTCACCTCGGCGTGGACACCAGTCTTATGGCAATCCCGACTGCAAGACCAAGATAAATCTAGAACCATAGATCGTTAGAGTTGGATCTTGTAATTAATACAAAATATATACGTAGAAGCTACAGTCTTAGCGTTAGTCTCGGTCTTAGTTAGTCTTAGTTAGACAGGGTAGTTTGCTATATCCTGTGCATTTATGTTTGTCATGTTGAACTATGTTTGGTTTGGATCTTTGTAATGACTGTCACCAGAGTGTGGGTATCCCCTGCATTTTGGTTTACCTGTTATATGTTAATGGAGTTAGTTATATAGTTGGGAAACCTTTTTATTCCACTTTCCTCTTTATCTGAGAAGTTGTGTGGTCTGTGTTGGAGATCAGTGAAGATGCTCATCTGTTCAGTGCTGTTGAAGAATTCTATACTCTTTTCTTATGTTGCAAGATTTGCCAGATCAGTTCTGATGTGTGGTTGCATTCTGCAGATGTCAGAGAACAGGCGCAGAGGAGGAAGGCGTGCTCAGCAGGAGCGAGCCGCTCAACAGGAGGAGGTGCCCCAGCAGCAGCACATGCCGCCCCCGCCCCCGATGTCGATCGAGCAGATGTTTCTGATGCAGACTCAGGCAGTTCAAGCCATCGGTCAGACTTTGGCCGCCATTCAGCAGCAGCAGCAGCAGGCCCCACCTCAGCCTCAGATGCCTCAGATGCCCAGAGACAAGCGTGCTGAATTCATGAGAGGTCATCCACCAACGTTCGCTCATTCTTCTGACCCCATGGATGCTGAAGACTGGCTGCGCACTGTGGAGCGGGAGTTGCATACCGCTCAGTGCGATGACAGGGAGAAAGTCCTGTATGGTCCCCGTCTATTGAGAGGAGCAGCCCAGTCATGGTGGGAGTCTTACCTCGCCACCCATGCCCACCCTGACGCCATCACCTGGGAAGAGTTCAGAGGTAGCTTTTGTCAGTACCATGTTCCTGCAGGTCTGATGACAGTAAAGAAGGAGGAGTTCCTGGCCCTCAAGCAAGGGCCATTGTCTGTCAGTGAGTACCGGGACAGGTTTCTGCAATTGTCTCGCTATGCTTCTGAAGATGTCAACACCGACGCCAAGCGACAGTACCGTTTCCTGAGTGGCTTGGTTGACCCTCTTCAGTATCAGCTGATGAATCACACCTTCCCGACATTCCAGCACTTGATTGACAGAGCAATTATGACAGAGAGGAAGCGTAAGGAGATGGAGGATCGTAAGCGCAAGATCAGTGGACCCCAGCCTGGAAGCAGCAATCGTCCTCGTTTCTCAGGCAATCAACCTCAGCAGTTCAGGCAGAACCAGCACCCACCTCAGCAGCATCAGCAGTTCCAAAGGCAGTATCCTCAGCATCAGTACCAGAACCGTCAGAGCAATCAGTCAGGAGGTCAGTTTCAGAGGCAGAATCAGCAAGCACCTCGCCTTCCTGCCCCAGCAAACCAGCAGAACAATCAGGCAGCACCGGCTCAGGTTGGAAACAGGGCATGTTTCCACTGTGGAGAGCAAGGCCACTAGGTGATGCAATGTCCGAAGAAGGCAGCCCAGCAGCAGTCAGGCCCCAATGCCCCAGCAAAGCAGAATGTGCCTCAGCCTGGAGCAGACAACCGCTCTCAGCCGCGCTATAATCATGGAAGACTGAACCACTTGGAGGCTGAAGCAGTTCAGGAGACCCCCGGCATGATAGTAGGTATGTTCCCAGTCGACTCCCATATTGCAGAGGTGTTATTTGATACTGGAGCAACACATTCTTTCATTACTGCATCATGGGTAGAAACACATAATCTTCCAATTACTACCATGTCAACCCCCATTCAAATTGACTCAGCCGGTGGTAGAATTCGAGCCGATAGCATTTGTTTGAATATTAGTGTGGAAATAAGGGGGATAGCGTTTCCTGCCAACCTTATAGTAATGGGTACTCAGGGAATAGATGTCATCCTAGGGATGAATTGGCTAGATAAGTACCAGGCAGTTATCAGTTGTGATAAAAGGACCATCAAGTTGGTGTCCCCACTAGGAGAGGAAGTGGTGACCGAGTTAGTCCCGCCTGAGCCAAAGAAAGGAAGTTGTTATCAGCTAGCTGTTGATAGCAGTGAAGCAGACCCAATTGAGAGTATCAGGGTTGTGTCCGAGTTCCCAGATGTGTTTCCAAAGGACTTACCGGGTATGCCACCAGAGCGGAAAGTTGAGTTTGCTATAGAGCTTCTTCCTGGAACCTCCCCTATCTTTAAGAGAGCTTACAGAATATCTGGACCAGAGTTGGTTGAACTTAATAAGCAAATTGATGAGCTGTCAGAGAAAGGTTACATCTGGCCAAGCACCTCGCCTTGGGCCGCCCCTGTCCTATTTGTGGAGAAGAAAGATGGCACCAAAAGGATGTGTATTGATTATCGAGCTTTGAATGAAGTCACGATCAAGAACAAGTATCCCTTGCCCAGAATAGAAGATCTGTTCGACCAGTTGAGAGGAGCCAGTGTGTTCTCCAAGATTGATCTGAGGTCAGGTTATCATCAGCTCAGGATCCGACCTTCGGACATTCCGAAGACGGCATTCATTACCAAGTATGGTTTGTATGAGTTCACAGTGATGTCTTTTGGTTTGACCAATGCGCCAGCGTTCTTCATGAACTTGATGAATAGTGTATTCATGGATTATCTCGATAAGTTTGTGGTGGTATTTATTGACGACATTCTGATTTATTCTCAAAGCGAAGAAGAGCACGCGGATCATTTGAAGATGGTATTGCAGAGATTGCGAGAGCACCAGTTGTATGCAAAGTTGAGCAAGTGTGAATTCTGGATCAGTGAAGTCCTGTTCTTGGGTCACATAATCAATAAAGAAGGATTGGCTGTAGATCCGAAGAAAGTGGCAGACATTCTGAACTGGAAAGCGCCAACAGATGCTCGAGGAATCAAGAGCTTCATTGGAATGGCCGGATACTATCGGCGATTCATTGAAGGGTTTTCGAAGATTGCGAAACCAATGACAACGTTGCTAGGCAACAAAGTTGAGTTCAAGTGGACCCAGAAATGTCAAGAGGCCTTTGAAGCGCTGAAAGAAAAGTTGACTACAGCGCCTGTCCTAGTCTTGCCTGAGGTGCACAAGCCCTTCTCGGTGTATTGTGATGCTTGTTACACAGGTTTGGGATGCGTGTTGATGCAAGAAGGAAGAGTTGTGGCCTACTCGTCCAGACAGTTGAAGGTTCATGAGAAGAACTACCCAATCCATGATTTAGAGTTGGCAGCAATGGTTCACGCACTGAAGACATGGAGGCACTATCTGTATGGACAGAAATGTGATGTTTACACAGACCACAAGAGTCTGAAGTACATATTCACTCAGTCAGAGTTGAACATGAGGCAACGAAGATGGTTAGAGTTGATCAAAGATTATGAGTTGGAGATTCATTACCATCCAGGCAAAGCAAACGTAGTGGCAGATGCTTTGAGCAGAAAGAGTCAAGTCAATCTGATGGTCGCTCGTCCGATGCCTTATGAGTTGGCCAAGGAGTTCGACAGGTTGAGCCTCGGATTTCTGAACAATTCGCGAGGAGTCACAGTTGAGTTGGAACCTACCTTAGAGCGCGAAATCAAAGAAGCGCAGAAGAATGATGAGAAGATTAGTGAGATCCGGCGACTGATTCTAGAAGGCAAAGGCAAAGATTTTCGAGAAGATGCAGAAGGTGTGATATGGTTCAAAGACCGCTTGTGTGTTCCCAATGTCCAGTCCATTCGGGAGTTGATCCTTATGGAAGCTCATGAGACAGCCTATTCGATTCACCCCGGCAGTGAGAGGATGTATCAGGATCTGAAGAAGAAATTCTGGTGGTACGGAATGAAGAGGGAAATCGCAGAGCATGTGGCTATGTGTGATAGTTGTCGAAGAATTAAGGCAGAGCACCAGAGACCAGCTGGATTGTTGCAACTGTTGCAGATCCCTCAGTGGAAATGGGATGAAATTGATATGGATTTCATAGTCGGATTGCCTCGCACTCGAGCCGGCTACGATTCCATCTGGGTAGTAGTGGACCGTTTGACCAAGTCAGCCCACTTCATACCTATCAAGACCAACTATAGCAGTGCCGTATTGGCAGAATTGTATGTCTCAGATCGTTTGTCTTCATGGTGTGCCAAAGAAGATAGTGTCAGATAGAGGAACGCAGTTCACCTCTCATTTCTGGCAGCAGTTGCATGAAGCTTTGGGCACACATCTGAATTTCAGTTCAGCTTATCACCCGCAGACAGATGGCCAGACCGAAAGGACCAACCAAATTCTTGAAGACAGTTGAGAGCCTGTGCGTTGCAAGATCAGTCCGGATGGGACAAGCGATTGCCTTATGCAGAGTTTTCCTATAACAACAGTTACCAGGCCAGTTTGAAGATGTCACCATTTCAGGCGCTCTATGGAAGGAGTTGCAGAACTCTGTTGCAATGGGATCAGCCTAGAGAAAAGCAGGTGTTTGGGCCACTCATTTTGCTTGAAGCCGAAGAGAACATCAAGATGGTCCGAGAGAATCTGAAGATAGCGCAATCAAGACAGCGAAGCTATGCAGACACAAGAAGAAGAGAGCTGAGTTTCGAAGTCGGAGACTTTGTCTATCTGAAAGTGTCACCGATCAGAGGAGTCAAGAGGTTCGGAGTCAAAGGCAAGCTAGCACCCCGCTACATTGGTCCGTACCAAATTCTCTCAAGGCGTGGAGAAGTGGCCTATCAGCTCAGTCTGCCAGAGAATTTGTCTGCTGTGCATGATGTCTTTCATGTGTCTGAGTTGAAGAAATGCTTGCGTGTGCCAGAGGAGCAGTTGCCAGTGGAAGGTCTTGAAGTCCAGGAGGACTTGACCTACGTTGAGAAGCCAGTGCAGATCCTTGAGGTTGCGGACAGAGTCACCCGAAGGAAGGCCATCAGAATGTGCAAAGTTAGATGGAATCACCATTCAGAGGAAGAAGCAACCTGGGAGCGTGAAGATGATCTGATGGCCAAATACCCTGAGCTCTTTGCTAGCCAACCCTGAATCTCGAGGGCGAGATTCTTTTAAGGGGGATAGGTTTGTAACGCCCCGAATTTCGAGTTGGATTTTTTTTCTTCTTTCTATATCACTCTCCAAATTCGGGTGTTACCTCTCTTTCCCCTTTTCTTTTCGCTAAAACCTCAACCGTCTTCAAAACTTTAAGTTACGTGATAATAGTAAACCCTAGGGTTAATTTCTTTGATTTGCTGCATCATGTCGAACCATGCATTTTTTTTGGTTGTTTGAAAGTGTGAAAGCATTCATATAGAAAATAGATATAAAAAAAGGAAAATCTTTTCTTTTCTCTCTCCTCCCTCTCCTCCCCTTTTGGCCCAGCCGCCCCCCCCTTGGCGCGAGCAGCCCAGCTGGCCGGTCGGCCCAGCCGGCTCGCCCCCCCCACGCCCCCGCTTTGGGCCAATGGCTGGCCCAACCGCCCCTCCCTCCCCCCCCCCAAATCTCTCTCCTCTCCCCCGCGGGCCCCGCCTGTCATACCCCTCCCCTTCCCCAACTCCCTCTCCCCTGCCCTAGCGCCGCCGCGCCGCCCCCTGCCTCGGTGAGGCCCCCCTCCTCCCCTCTCCTTCCCCCTTCTCGCTCCTCCTCCCTCGCCCGCCCGGCCACCCGGTTCGGCCGCCCCCGCCCCGGCGTCCCGCGTCCGGTCTTGCCCCGGCCGCTCCCGCGCCGTCCTCGGCCGGCGCCGCCGCGCCCGGCCCCGCCCCGGCGAGCCCGCGCCCGCCCCCGGTTCGGCCGGCCCCGCCCCGGCGTCCCGCGTCCGGCCTCGCCCCGGCCGCTCCCGCCCGTCCTCGGCCGGCGCCGCCGCGCCCGCCCCCGCCCCGGCGAGCCCGCGCCCGCCCCCGCCTCGGCGAGCCGCCCCCGCCCCGACCCCGTGTCCGGCCGCCCCCGCCCCGACCCCGTCCGGCTCCGGCGAGCCGCCTCGGCCCCCCCCCGGCGAGCCCCCGCCACGACCCCGCCTCGGCGAGCCGCCCCCGCCCCAACCCCGCGTCCGGCCGCCCCCGCCCCGACCCCGTCCGGCCCCGGTGAGCCCGACCCCGCTCCGTCCGCCCGGCGCCCCAGCCGTCCCCGCCGCGCCCGCCTCGGCCCCGTGCCGTCCCGGCCCCGGCCGTGCCCCCCGCCCCGCCCGTGCTTCGCCTCGCCCGTGCGCCGTGCTCGTCCGCCCGCCCCGGCGTGCCTTGCTCGCGTCGTGACGGCCCCGGCGCGGCCTCGAGCTCGGCCCAGCGTGCCTATGGCGCGTGGCCTTGAACTCGGCTAGCGCGCGGCCCCGACGTGCACACGACTAGTTCGTGGCGTGTGCGTGCGGCCTCGCGCGCGTGCTCGCGTAGTGCGCAGTGCCTCGGCACGACCCGTCGTGTCCCGTCTACCCCCCAGACGCCCCCGTCTACCCCCCCCCCCCCGTGTCCTATGCGCGCTAATCACGTGTTTATATTAATAAGATAGGAGTCTCAATTTGGAAATTGGTTACGTTAGTTAATTTGTATAACTAATCATCTATCTCATTCAATGTTAATCTACTAAAAGTGGTCACGTTTACATTAGTGCATGTAGCTAATTCTTTTGTTAGAACCAATTGGAACTAGAGCACGTAGCGTTTAGTTATTTGTTTACCCGTAGTGTGTCTCGGGCATAAGCTTTAACTCTCGCGAGATCTTTCCCCGCCTCTTTCTAACCATGGTAAATTCATTATTGTATGTGATATTCTATGCATGTTTAATCTACTTGTTCTCTTGTATGGTGTATTGTTGGTTTCCTAATTTCAATGGATGGATGTATGTATGTGTGCACTCGCATAGAGAACGATCTGGTTGAAGAGCCCAAGGAACTCGCAGGAGAAGCCCCTGAGCAGCAGTCGGTTGGCGGAGGCAAGTGTCCTTTGACCTATCTCTGTCCTATTCATTATTTAATTCACCTCCCGCTTTACACATTTATGCCTAAGGATTGACTAGCTTTTGTTATCCATGTCCTTGATTACCTATTTGGGTTGGATTATTATTGTTTAGCTTTATGCTATTGCTCAAACTCTAATCAATGAACATGATGAGATTATCTATGATACGCTGTTTTCCCTTCTCTTATTATGATGTTGTACTTGTGGCCTTAAGGGGGCTCGAGCGGTTTCTCGAGTGCCTCTCCGTAAGGACCTGTTCTATGGATGACCGCCCGGGAAAACAGTGCAACCATGAGGGTGGAATGGGATGCCCTTAGCTGAATAATTAGAGGATCCGGGGTGTAGATCACTTAGCCGTCGTGCCGTCAATGGGGCTCGGTGTATGCGGCTCGCTCTGCCAAGTTTGGGTTCGCCCCTTGGGGAGGAGTGCGGTGCATTTAGAAAACCTAACGGGTGGCTACAGCCCCAGGGAATCTTTGTAAAGGCTACGTAGTGATGCCCTGCTGGGTCACCTTGGTAGTGATCAATGGAGAGTCATGATCTCCGGGCAGAAAGGGAATCACGGCTTGTGGGTAAAGTGCACAACCTCTGCAGATTGTTTGAAAACTGATATATCAGTCGTGCTCGCGGTCATGAGCGGCCAAGGGAGCTCCAGTGATTAGTGGTACTTGATCAGAGATACTTTGGTACAGATGGCTATGAGATCGATGGTTTTGGTTATGACTATGGTGCTGGTAAGTGGTATTCTTTCCGTTTGGAAAGGGTACATCGGGCTAATAACTTGGGTTAATGCTAAAACTTGGCTTTCTATTAGTAAATTATAATCTGACCAACTAAAAGCAACTGCTTGACTTACCCCCCCCCCCACATCAAGCTAGTCCACTACAACCAAACAGGATACTTGCTGAGTATGTTGATGTGTACTCACCCTTGCTCTACACACCAAACCCCCCCCCCCATCCCCAGGTTGTCAGCATTGCAACCACTGCTCAGGCGAAGATGAAGCTGTGGAAGGAGACTTCCAGGAGTTCCAAGACTATGACGAGTTCTAGACGTGGGTTAGCGGCAACCCCCAGTCGGCTGCCTGTGAAGGCCGCAGTTATCTACGTTTCTTTTCCGCACTTTGATTTATTGTAAGGACTATATGGACGTCTCAGACGTATGATGTAATCGACTATTATTTCCCTTTTAATACTATTTTGAGCACTGTGTGATGATGTCCATGTTATGTAATTGCTGTGTACGTGAATAACTGATCCTGGCACGTACATGGTTCGCATTCGGTTTGCCTTCTAAAACCGGGTGTGACACATATACAGGTAGTAACAAACAAAAGTATGAACAAAGTATGAACTGAACCCTGACCATACAGGTTGTGACAAACAAACTAAGAACTAATCCCTGAACAAATAATACTGATGCAACAGAGCAATGGTATCCCTAGTAAACCTTAAACAGTAATTGGTTCAGCCCATGTTGACAGTAAACTGCGCAACAAATTGAGTATGAGAATACCTTGGTTGCACTGGAAATTGGAACCGAAGACGAAGACCCCGAGTTGATAAGGAAATCTGCAGGCAACAATGGAGAAACAATTAGTTACTACTTCGATCCATACCCTTTTTGATGTACTGAATTAACTGCAGATCAGGCGGCATTGTACTGAATGAACATGGCAGGACGAACCCTAGCAACACGATAGGAGGGGGCGCCGAGGGTCGGGATAGTCGAGCAACACCGTACCTGCGCAGATGACGACGCGACGTGGGGGACTAGAGGAACCTTCACGACGGAGCAGCGGCGCTGGTGTGGGTGCAGCAACCCTAGCGACAGTAAAGGGTCAAGGAACGACCGCGGCAGCGGTGGTGAATGAGAGGGTCCGGATGGAGGAGAGAGCCCGTACCTGCGACGACGAAGACGGGGGGAGAGGTTCGTTCGCGACAGGGATGAGGCGGCGTCCTCGGTGCGCGAACCCTAGGCAAGACGAGAATGAGACGCGGCATACGAGGAGAACACACACCGGCGCCGGTATTGACAAGGAGTTCGCGGAGGAGGTCGCCCGTACCTACGACGATGCGGGGAGGAGACAGACCGGCAGCGGCGCGTTGCGGGCGCAGCGGCGGCGCGATGGGTTCGCGACGGCGGAGGAGCGTTGCGTGTGGGCTAGAACCCTAGCGAAGTGGGCGCAGGGCTTCGAATCGAAGCTAACTGACGGGCGCTTCTAGCGTTCCGTGGCCGGGCGGCTTCGTACCCAAGCACGTCGCGGAGAAGCCGCGCGAGAATCTACCTGTTTGGCTCCAGCTTCTGCTTCTGGCGGCCAGAAGCCGCCCAGAAGCTGAACCAAACAGGGGCATAGTCTTCTCGACGACCATTGAATCCATGGTATGGGCGCCTGAAGGAGCTGCACCCAATCGAGGATCCTTGTCCTCTTCCACCACAGAAGTAATGAGCATCTCCACAACCAACACCACCTCCAGCACCAGCGTGGTTCCCACATCCCTCCATCCCCCTAGGCCCTAGACAACACTTCAGCGTATGAGGCATGGAAGGGTGTCACGGTGATGTGAGAATGGGAGATTGTGAACGTGGCAGTTGGAGGAGAAACAAACGATGCCCTAGGCAACCCGACCCTGGTACCAGTTTTGGAAAACAAGGAGACCAGGCCCAATGTGTGGGCCTGTACGACATATGTGGGCCAAGCTTCATTTTCCAACAGGACCAGGATCGCCCCTCAATCTCCTCCTTAAATTACTCATTTTTGAATTACTTTGAATTTCGAGTTTGCACACCGAACGTGAGTTGCTGCGTTCATGCGATGATCGAGCCTTTTTTTGGAGTAAATGTAGCCTTGTTCAACGCATCTCCAAATGTCAGTTTTGGCGACACCGAGGGGACGGCAGCCTGCCCTGCCATGGACGAAGTTTCGCACCCCTTGCGCAAGGAGCCGCCGCAGACGTAATGGCTGCTGAAAGCCGAGGCGTGCGAACAGCCTGACGAAACTCGCTTAGCCGATCACTGCACGTCCCTGAAGCTCGTGTCTCGATGACCTCTGGCAAAACAGAGTTCTCATCAGCCTCTGAGTCGGAATCGGAGAGATTTCCAAGAGCCCAAAACCGGCCTCCATGGAATTCCTCCACCCCATGAGCAACAGGCAACGAAGCCGGTTTCCCAGTTGATGCGACTATGAATTCGTTTAGACGATGCAATCGCTCCAAGTCAAGAAACCGCTCCAACTCAGGATCATCTGGGTAACTTCCCACCGGTAATTTTGAATTTGGAAACTTAAGACGACGAATTCTTAATTTTCCTTTCATATCTCCTTGTCCACATCGAAGAACGGTTTAGACAAGAAACTGCGAGGAGAAGAAACGAAACAGGTTGTACTTACCTCCGTGAGGGCAGCCGATCGCTGCCTAGCTAGCCACCTCCCAGGAGTGGATCAGCGCGTCTCCCAGGAATCGTCGTCGGATCATGAGTGCAAGCGCAAAGACGACGCGGCGGCGGTGCCGGAGGTGTCACAGAAAAGAAAAGATTTTGGTATATGAGTGAAACAACATGATGAATTCTAAGAGCAACTCCAGTAGTTCTCTAAAAGACTTATTAAATCAATAATTTAGGTAGTTAACATGAAAACTATTCTCCAACAGTTCTCTAAATGAACTTTCTAAATTTAACAACTTGTCATCTAACCTCATTTTCTCTCTATATTTGTTAACCATTTAATAACTCCCTAAACAAAAATGTTGACTGCATTATATAGTTTTTGTGACTTATTTTTTATGTGGATAAATACAAAACAAAATTACAACATATATTTAGAGAACTATTGGAGAACTCACATTTTTTACTCTACAAGCCATTTAGCAATTTCTTAAATCTGTGATTTAGACAGCTAAAATTTACATAACTATTGAAGTTGCTCTAAGTTCCGCATACAGTAACCGTATGATTGGATAACTGTATATGTGCAGCACGGTTCGCTGGAGCCTGGCCAAACAAATACGCAACTTTCACACGTATCCACAGATGCAGGTAAAAGCCTCCGCCAAAAACGTAAATTGCACCTGCGCATGCAATTCTGATCATCTAATGCGGCCAACCAAACATATACAAACACTTAGTCAACGCATACAATCAGCCAGGCTACCGACGTGCCCACAACCAAACAGACGATAACTGGTTGGGTTTGTTATCTGTTCTTTCGTTAGAGGGGCAAACTATTTCCTAAACACCGTGGGGCCGGTGCCCGTCCTTACGGTAGTCAGACAACTCCGTGATGTGAGGGTCTGTTTGGTTGGGCTGTGGCTAGAGCCTAGAGATGTCCAAATGGGCCGCCCGGCCCGGGCCCGGTGAAGCCCGGCCCACCAGACACGGTTAGAAAACCGGGCTGGGCCGTATAGGCACGCGGGCTCAATTTTCTGTCCGAGCCCGGGCCGCAGCGGGCCTAAACGGGCCGGGCCGACCCGTTTAGCATGAAAAAGCGGGCCGAAAAGCGGGCTATGCAGGCCGGTAAGCACGTTTTAGTGTAAAAAAGCGGGCTTAACGAGCTTAGAGGTAAACAGGTCGTGCCGGGCTAGCCCACCGTGCCTAGTTTCTTGTCCGAGCCCGGCCCGCTTATTCGTGCCGGGCCGGCCCGGGCCCGCATAGAACCGGGTCGTGCCGGGCTCGGACCGGGCCCAAACAACGGGCTTCGTGCCGGGCTCGCGGGCCTCGTGCTTATTGGACATCTATAGCTATGGCTATGAAAAAAAGTTGTTGTGGACTGTGAGCTGTAGAAAAAGTTGTTGTAGGCTGTAAGCCGTTAAAAAGCTAAAAACCGTTTGGTGGAAACCACTAAAAGTCGTTAAAAATTCTTCGATATATGTTTTCACAGTTCCATCCGAAAAACCACTAAAAGCAGGTAATGAGTGCTTTCAGATTTACACCACGAGAAAGTCGGCTTTAAAAAAAAGCTGCTTTCTGGATCCAGCCATTTGATTGGCTTTTGGTTTTTAGGGGGGCAAAAGCCAAAGCCAAAAGTCAAACCAAACACACCCTTAGTATCTGAATGTGTATGCCCTTCTGCCCTTCTCTTCCAGTGTCCCAAATAATCTGTAGTTGCTGCTTTGTATCCGACTTTGTATCCACCATCTGTCTTTTCATTGTCAATTACTACCCTTATGTGATATATGGCCAGCTAAGACCTAAAGTATGTTCATGCAGTTGGTTTCTGGTTGGTCACCCAGCTATCCACCACAATCAGATCAATTTTCCTGTCTTAACCAGCAGAGTTTTTTTAACGAAATAACGAGTACATATTTTTTTCTCTGCAATCCTATCCTTTATTTTCTGTTCCAGTTGTAGAGTATATGCACATTTGCCTGCTTCCACAAAAAAAGATTACTACCCTTTAAAAATCCTAACACTGACTTACTGATAAGCTATCTTATTTTAGTTTTGAGGCTTTAGATTGCTGGAGCTTTTGGATTCAAAAGAACAAAATTGAGCTAGAAATACTCCAACTCTACTAGGAAGGTTTATGATTATCATACCTTGGAAGGTCGCATCTATGAGGCTGCCATCTCCAGTGCTGGTACGTGACATCCTTCCTGCCATATTTGTCACAAGCAACCTCGGGGAAGATGAAGGTGCACTTGAGTACAGTGGCTGGGACACATTATCGTAGACCCACCGTCCTGATGGTGTCTTTCCCTCTCATTTGTTCGTGGTGCTCAGCTGCCACCTTGGTCTGCATTTCTTGGTGTTCATGCTTGACCACCATTGGCAACTGTACTTCATGATCATGACCTTTGTAGAACAAGATGATGAAGCTGACAATGATATACAAGGCTACTAGAGAGTTGATGATGATGCTCCTCAGTACTCCAACCTGAGAATTGCGATTCGTCATCTTGGGGTGTGGGGGGAGTCTGTTGTACTTCTTCAGAAAACCATGGCGCAGTGCATGTGGCTCCCTCATAAAACAACTTATTGTGCACCTCCTTACATTAACTATGGGAGAGCACTAGTGCACATGGGTAAGTGGTCCAGATTTGCTTGTAATTAAGCAATGAACTGAACCCTAACCCTGGGTTATCCATACGAAGGGAGGCAACGACCGATTGTTTAGAATGTAAAGGTGAAACATAAATATATACCGTTACTTGGTCATCTATATTGGTATATAATTGATAGTTATGATCAACTCTTATGATATAATCGAAGCTTTTAATTTAGCCGATCATCGTAGAAGCAAATTATTTTGATCTCTAATAGAGTTAATTAATATACAACTAATCGGTTGCCCGTGTGTTGCGACAGCTTACAACAATACCCACGTAAACTATCCAAAAAAACTCTCAAGATGTTTTATTGTTTGTAGCTCTCCATGTAATATTTTTTTTGGCTAACTGATGTTATTGTTTACTCCATCCAATATGTCTTGGTACAACACAACCAATAAAGTAAGCGATTACAAGAGAGTTCACAACGACTGACTGAACGAACAGAGATTATAGAATGCATAATTCCACCATACAGAGACCAAATAAGAGAAAGTTTGTCAGCTCAAGTTTCTAAAATAAGTCACATGAACTCAAACTTATAAAAAAACATATATCAAAATATGGAGTGGTTGCTAAAGTCAGGCATCAATAAAAATTGGATGCACTCCATATAAATTATGCTACTTCGTAGCAATTACTAACGTTTAAAACCAACAAATAACCTTTTATTTTATTGTTAGTGTGACAAACCATTGTTGCTCCATCTAATTCAGCAACCTCAAACACCATGGAGGCCATTGCGTCAATGGGGTCTCAGAAATGACCTAATGCTTGCAAGAGCCAAGAACTCCATGCTGTGCTTGAGTTGTAGCCTCGGCCCGTAGTTCTGGCCCAGCCTAACACGATTATATTATTTATTTTAAAAAAACATGTATACATATATACAATTTATATTCAATATTAAAAACATCTGAGCATAATGTTGTACTGGTTAGACAGCTTCACCCAGTGTCTCTCGTCCTTTTTCCATCAGGGTATGGGTATGACGTGCCTAGGCTAGAGCTGTGGCCCGCGGGCGTTTGGCCTGTGTCGGGCCGCCGTTTGACCATCTATTTGTGGATGTGTGTTTTGGGACGTTAACCGGACGGGCGTGTTGTAGATTAATTTGAAATAGCTGTGAGGGGTTATTTGTAAAAGGTTGACGCGGGACGACCGTTGAAACGGGTGCTTTAAGTATAGTAGAGATTATAAGGTGCAAGTCTTTTTTATTAATTTATTATTTATGCTATACATAAATTAGTATAAATATGTGTATATATCCTACAATATTTTTTTAACCTTACACCCCGTTTGGATCCTTAGAATTGAATTCCATTCAAATAACAACCCGTTTGGTTCGCAGGAATTGGTCCAAATTGAATCAGTTTCCATATCTCAGCCCGTTAGGCTGTCCATAGAATTCAATTCACCATTTCAGCCCATTTCCTATCCTAGAAATTTTAGCCTATGCACATTTCAGACCCTCACCCGTCGGAAAGGGTTAGCAAGTTAGCTAGGTTTCAGGCCTCTCGCACTGCTCGTGCCTCGCGCCGCTATTCGTGCTTGTGGTGGTCGCCATCAGCGCGACACTTCCTGGCCGACAGGTGATCATCCTCGACAACCTGCACACCACCTGCGCACAGGTGACCCCTGCACACCACGACAACCGATTCATCGAATCGACGACGACATCACTAAAAGTTGGCTACGAGACTGTTCCTGGCCGATGGCGGCATCGACAACGACGAGGTGAGATGAGCTTTTAGAGTCGCTGAATCGCAAGATCTGATAGAAATATTGCTACAAACAAATAGCATCAATTGTTTACATGCTCAGGAAAAAACATGTCATCTTTTGTGATGGTTTATGTATTAAATTTAGAAGGAAAAAATCTCTTGGTACCTCAGTTGAGGTACCATATATATTGTATTTCTTTAGTAAGTTTTTAGGGAAGTAATTAGAGATATCCCTATTATCCTTATATATGAAGACGAAGGAATAACAATTTTGCACGCAAGTAATATAATCATCTTTTCTGAATTCTTTATTGTATCCTAATGCTATATCATTTGCAATTTACAGAAGAATATTATTTTGTTTTAGTTTTTTGTGTGAAATTCTGCCACCAAATGGTTTTCTATGAGTATGTGGGCAAGTAATGTTTCCAACAAAGTTTTTTTTTGCAATCTCATCTAACGACCTATTTACCATAGAGTCATTTGCAGGAGTGTTAAAACAGCTCGCTGTTTTGGGATTTGCCGCCTCAAGTTTCATCTAGCTACCTCCAACAAATCCTTCAATCTCCATTGTACATCGGTACTTCTATTCCACCTTGTGCTCCTACTAGTAGTGTTTTATTCTTGAGTAGAGCATTTTGCTTTCAATTAGTATGTCTAATTACATATAAATTACGTGTTCTAGATATCAACTCAATATACTAGGCGACACTCGGCAAAGATTCTTTTACTATTCTTTGCCGAGTGTGAACCAGCTGACACTCGGCAAAGGCTGCTTTGCCGAGTGTCATTTCTGGACACTCGGCAATTACATTTTTATTTTTTTATTTTCCCAACCAAAATTTTTATGGTGTGTTCCTACACTATATAGACCTACATGTACCATTTTGAGACAATGAAAAAGTGTTTTCTATATCTAGTAGATTTAGTTCATTTATTTGAATTTCTTCGAAAAATCACATTTGAACTTCAAGTCACTCGAAACTTGAAAAACCGTGCATGCAAAAATCATATCCATGCTATTTAGCATAAGTTATGACCGATTTCAGGAGCGGACCAGAAACTTCGAGCACCATGCTCGCTCAACATGGTCGTGAACTTGCCGTCCAACTGTTTAAAAATTTTATAAAACACAAACAAAGTCAGAAAATCATGAAACTTGTCCACATGTCATGATATCATATGTAGAGGCTGTGATAAAAATTTTAGAATGTTTGGAGAAAGTTGTGAGACATTATGTGTAGAAACCTAAGAGAACTACACATGAAATCATAGAGTTTCAATGTGGATCTCTTAGGTTTGTACATATAGTGTGTCACAACTTTTTTGAAACTTTTTCAAATTTTTATCACAACTTCTACATATGATATCATGACACGTGGACATGTTTCATGATTTTTTGACTTTGTTTGTGTTTTATACAATTTTTAAACACGTGGATGGCAAGTTCACGACCATGTTTAGTGAGCATGTTGCTCGAAGTTTCTGATCCGCTCCTGAAATCGATCGTAACTTGTGCTAAGTAGCATGGATATCATTTTTGCATGCACGATTTTTCAAGTTTCGAGTGACCTGCAGTTCAAATCTGAATTTTCCGAAGAAATTCAAATAAACGAACTAAATCTACTAGCTATTGAAAACACTGTTACAATTGTCCCAAAATAGTACATGTAGGTCTACATAGTGTAGGAACATACCACAAAAAGTTTGGTGCCAAAATAAAAAAATATGCTTTGCCGAGTGTCCACAGAAGGCACTCGGTAAAGACCCTCTTTGCCGAGTGCCAGATATTTGACACTCGGCAAAGACTGCTTTGCCGAGTGCCGGCTTTCGGCCCACGACAAAGGCTGACGGCCCTTTGCTGAGCGCCATCTTTGCTGAGTGTTTGCCGCTCGGCAAAGCAGTCTTTGCCGAGTGTTTCTCTGTGCCGAGTGTCCTGCACTCGCTAAACAAGCTCTTTATCGAGCGCAGGACTATGCCGAGTGCGGCGCTCGGTAAAGTTTTCTTTGCCGAGTGCCCGATAAAAAGCACTCGGCAAAGCCGCCGGCACTCGGCAAAGGCCCATATTCCGGTAGTGTCAGCAACCTCAAACATCATGGAGACCATTGCGCCAATGTGGTCTCAGAAACGACCTAATGCTCGCAAGAGCCAAGAACGCCATGCTGTGCTTGGGCTATAGCCTCGGCCCATAGTGCTGGCCCGGCCTGACACGATTATATTTTTTATTTAAAAAAACATGTATACATATATACAATTTATATTCAATATTAAAAACATCTCAGCATGATGTTCTACTAGTTAGACAGCTTCACCCAGTGTCTCTCGTCCTTTTTTCATCAGGGTATGTGTTTGAACCCCACCTACTGCACCGTTTTTAACATTTTACGTTGATTTAATTTAATCAAATAGGCCGACGAGCTAATGGGCCGGTCCGGCACAGTCAGCAGGACGGTATGACGTGCCTGGGCTAGAGCTGTGGCCCGCGGGCGTTTGGCCCATGCCGGGCCGCCGTTTGGCCATCTATATGTGGATGTGTGTTTTGGGACGTTAACCTGACGGGCGTGCTGCAGATTAAATTGAAATAGTTGTGAGGGGTTATTTGTAAAAGGTTGATGTGGGACGACCGTTGAAACTGGTGCTTTAAGTATAGTAGATATTATACGGTGCAAGTCTTTTTTATTAATTTATTATTTATGCTATACATAAATTAGTATAAATATGTGTATATATCCTACAATATTTTTTTCACCTTACGCCCCGTTTGGATCCTTGGAATTGAATTCCATCCTAATAACAGCCCATTTGGTTCGCAGGAATTGGTCCAAATTGAATCAGTTTCCATATCTCAGCCCGTTTGGCTGTCCATAGAATTCAATTCACCATTTCAGCCCATTTCCTATCCCTAAAATTTTAGCCTATGCACGTTTCAGACCCTCGCCCGTCGGAAAGGGTTAGCAAGTTAGCTAGGTTTCAGGCCTCTCGCACTACTCGTGCCTCACGCCGCTATTCGTGCTTGTGGTGGTCGCCATCAGCGCGACACTTCCTGGCCGACAGGTGATCATCCTCGACAACCTGCACACCACCTGCGCACAGGTGACCTCCGCACACCACTGAAATTTCGTATCCCTGAAATTTCCTGGCTGGTAGGTGACCCCCACACACCACGACAACTGCATCACTGAATCGACGGCGGCATCACTAAAAGTTGGCTATGGGACTGTTCCTGGCCGATGGCGGCATCGACGACGACGAGGTGAGATGAGCTTTTAGAGTCACTGAATCGCAAGATCTGATAGAAATATTGCTACAAACAAATAGCATCAATTGTTTACATGCTCAGGAAAAAAACATGTCATCTTTTGTGATGGTTTATGTATTAAATTTAGAAGGAAAAAATCTCTTGGTACCTCAGTTGATGTACCATATATATTGTATTTCTTTAGTAAGTTTTTAGGGAAGTAATTAGAGATATCCCTATTATCCTTATATATGAAGACGAAGGAATAACAATTTTGCACGCAAGTAATATAATCATCATTTCTGAATTCTTTATTGTATCCTGATGCTATATCATTTGCAATTTACAGAAGAATATTATTTTGTTTTTGTTTTCTGTGTGAAATTCTGCCACCAAATGGTTTTCTATGAGTCTGTGGGCAAGTAATGTTTCCAACAAAGTTTTTTTGCAATCTCATCTAACGGCCTATTTACCATAGAGTCATTTGCAGGAGTGTTAAAATAGCTCGCTGTTTTGGGATTTGTCGCCTCAAGTTTCATCTAGCTACCTCCAACAAATCCTTCAATCTCCATGGCTACATCGGTACTTCTCCTATTCCACCTTGTGCTCCTACTAGTAGTGTTTTATTCTTGAGTAGAGCATTTTGCTTTCAACTAGTATGTCTAATTACGTATAAATTACGTGTTCTAGATATCAACTCAATATACTAACGAGGAGAAAATTAAAAGGAAGAGAAAGAAGCGAAATAGAGTTGTTGTATTAGCTGTGTCTATTATGGCTATTATTGCAAACCGGTATCAATGGAGGAGACCTAGACACATCGTAGATGCTAACGAAGTTCAAGAGAGAAATGTCAAGTGCAGAAAATAATTGCTACATAATATGTACCAGGGTTCAAATGTCTATTGCTATGATAATTTGCGCCTAACTAAGAGATCTTTTAGTGACTTGAGTGCCATCTTACGAGAAAAGAGTGGCCTACAGGATACCCTAAATGTGTCGGTAGAAGAAAAGCTTGCAATTTTTCTGCTTATAGTAGGTCATAACACCAAAATGAGGCTGGTCCGTAGCACTTATGGGTGGTCCCTTGAACCAATCAGTTGACACTTCAACGAAGTGCTTAGAGGAATTCTATCTTTAAGTCATGAGTTCATCAAGCTTCCTAATCCAGAAACCACTCTACCGGAGGATCCAAAGTGAAATGGTTTGAGGACTGCCTAGGTGCACTAGATTGCACACATATTGATGTGAATGTTCCATTGACTGACCAAGGTAGGTATAGAAATAGGAAGCAACGAATCACCACTAATGTATTAGGGGTTTGTGATCGACAAATGAAGTTTTTGTATGTCTTGGCTGGATGGGAAGGGTCGGCTTCGGATTCACACATACTACGTGATGCCATGTCACGGGAGGACTCATTTGTTGTTCCTAGTGGTAAATACTATCTAGTGGATGCTGGATATACAAATGGTCCGGGATTTCTTGCCCTGTACCGATCTACACGGTACCACTTGAATGAATGGGATATTCAAGGCAACAATCCATCTACTGCGAGAGAGTTATTCAACCTACACCATGCAACAACTCAGAATGTGATAGAGAGAACTTTTGGGCTATTGAAGATGAGATGGGCAATCTTGAGGACCAGCTCATATTTTGATTTAGAAAACTAGGTATAACATAGTAGGTATTCAATTAAAATTCAATTGTTAGTTTTAAAATTGTGTATTGACTTAGCCATATTATTCTATGCAGATTAGGATCATCCATGCTTGCTGCATATTGCATAATTGTTTAAGGGATAGACAAAGAGATATGGATGATATTCTAATACATGAAGTTGATAGTATCATCTCTGTTGCTCCTACTGAAAATCAAGGAGAAATGAGTTTGATTATGCATGTTCAATTAACTAATGAGTGGGGTGATTTTAGAGACACCAAAGCTAGTGAAATGTTTGTTGATTATCAAGCGAGGCGTGGTCAAAGCTCATAGCTGTATGCTTATGTTTTCTATGTCTTCGTCTCTTCTGAATTTTTGTGTTTGTGTTTTTTATATGTATGGTTCTTTGATTGTAGGACAAGAAAACAAGGGGCTATGTTCCTTGGAATGATGAGATGGATAAGGTACTCCTTGATACATTTGTGGACTATTACAATAAAGGTGATAGATGTCAGAATGGGGGGAAGTCTCATGTATACACAACTGTTGTGAAGAATGTTTGTGAGAAGTGTAATGTCACCGTTACAAAAGAAAATATTAGCTCTCGCAGCAAGACCTTTGATAAGCACTACAATATCATTAAGGCCCCGTTTGTTTCCTTTCATTTTGAGGAATTGAAATCTTACAAATGAAATAGGCTATTTTTTAGAATGTGACATTCCACCACTTTCCAAAGTTATCATATAAGCCTATCTCAAATTCACGGGGTGAGAGATGGAAATTGATTCTATAGATTTACATGTTATTTTTCCGATGTACAACTTATAGCACACTCTTCTACTTGTTTCGTTATAACATGAACGTAGTATATAACTATCTCTCTCATATGATTTAAGATAATATACAAATATATTACATATTTAAATATATGAACTTAATTAGTTTTGTCTAAATTATAATTATTAAAATGGAATTCAATTCCAACGAAACAAACAGGGCCTAATGGTTTGTTGTCCACTAGTGGTTTTGGATGGGATTGGGAGAAGAACAAGCTCAAAGTTGATAGTGACACTGTATGGGATGAGTACGTTGAGGTAAGAAAAATTTTGTAGTTCAATTTTGTAGTTCAATTTTTGTAGTTCAAATTTTGCACTACAAAATCTTTAGTTTTTGCAGTTCAATTTTTGTAGTTCAGTTTTTTGCAGTTCAATTTATTCCATTTTTGCAGTTTAGTTTATGTTTCAATTCCAAGTTTATTTGTTGATGTATCTTTATAACATTTTTTTTTGCAGGTGAATAAGGAAGCAAAAGGATATAGACATAAGGTTGTGAAGTTTTGGGATCTACTTAGCCTACTGTACAATAAAGACCAAGCAAATGGAGAGGGTGCTAAAACAGCAGCTGAAAGTTCAAAGGAAATGGCAAAAGAGAATGATACCGAAGGCAAGGATGCTCCATATCCTGTATCTTCCTCGAGTAGTTTAAAAAGACAAAGATCAGATGATTCATTTAACTCTATGTGGTGTGATAAGTTTGACATGCTTACATCTGCATTGAAATATGACGGTCCAAAGCTACCCTCTTCCGTCAAAGTTTTTGCCGCATTACAAGAGGTTGAGGGACTTGATGAAGACACAGAACCTGAGTTTTATGACATCCTCACCTCTAATGCACGCAAGTTTGAGTCGATGATGGCACTCCCAATGGAAAGGAGGAAGAGGTGGCTTATGATGCAGCTATGGAAGTGAAACAACTTATATGTGAACTTAGATCTCTGTGTTGAACTGATTGTGTGAACTTGTCTTTATGAAACTTTTGTGTGCGAACTTGATGGCTATGTGAAACTGTTGTGTGCGAACTTGATGGCTTTGTGAAACTACTATGTGAAGATTTGATGTCTTTGTAGAACTTTTATGTGCGAACTTGATGACTTTGTGAAACTGTTATGTGTGACTTGCCTTTGTGGAACCGTTATTTGTGAACTTAATAGTTTCTGATAGTTGTAAATTATTCATGACCATTTTAAGCAGATGCAAAGTCAAGAGATCCTTGTTTGCATTCAAATTCCGTGTGCAAAGTATCCAAGCAACATCTAGAATTTAATTCTAGGAATTCAATTGCTTGTACAACCAAACAAAAATAATGGAATTGAATCACTTTCTAGTCGATTGAATTCTATATAATTCATTTCTTGGAATTTATTTATTGGAAAAAGTTTCATTTCTAGGCATCCAAACGGGCTATAATAGTAATTTAGGCAAAGATCAATTAAACTAATATAGTTTTATGCAAAATATATTTGTATATTATTATTAGCAATATGTAAGAGATGTGTTATATTTTTAGTTTTTTACAATAGAGGAGTGAGTTGAAAAGCGTCTTATAAGTTGCAAAGTAGAAATATATTCCATTGATACATAAAATTATTCCCATACTCCACCCTATAAATTTGAGATAGACTTATTGTAGAATAATGTAAGTGCTTGATGTATTGCATAGAGGAGTGGGGTACATATATATAGAGACTTAACCCAAATCCTAATGAGCCGACAGCCCAATAGTGGTGCCGGCCCACACACTCACACACATAAGGCATGTTTGGTTCACTGCCTCAGTTGCCACACTTTGCCTAACTTTTCTGCCTAAGGTTAGTTATTCAATTCGAACGACTAACCTTAGGCAAAGTGTGGCACATTTAGCCACAAACCAAACAGGCCTATAGTCTAACATCCCCCCGCAGTCGCAACGGGGGCACCACACATGATGAGACTGGAGTAGAGGCCGAAGGTATGAGCCGACGAGTTGAAATCCCCACGCAGTCGCAACGTCGTGATGGTGCGAATGTTGCGGCTGGAGTAGAGACCGGTGTGTGCTCCAAGAAGACGATAGCCCCTAGATGCCGAGGTAGCCGAAGTCGAGATGGCCGCGGTCGGGAGACACGCAGCAGAAGCCTGTTCTTCGGGAGGGGTCGACGTTCGAGCGTCAACGATCGGTGAGGGCAACACGACAAAAAGAGCAGCAACAACCTCAAGGCCTTCTTGCTTCGTTCCGCGATCGATCGTCGAGGAGCCTCGCTAGGGAGGATGGCGACAGCGCACGCGTCTGCACCGATCAGGGTGGTCATCGGCAGCAGAAAAGTGGGGGTATCGGCGAATCCGGTCAGAAAAGTCACGACAACGACAGATTCAGCAAGGAAGACGTGATCCGGCCAAAGGGATGGCAGATCTAGCCGGGATGGCCATAGCAAACATGGATCCGGATGGGAAGGCCACGACAGCGACGGAACCGACGAAGGCGACGAAAGAGGGAGGCACGCGGTAGGGCGGGTTCAGCCGGGCATGGGCCTGTGCTGGACCTGTCATGGGAGTTTAACACCGGCAGCGAGAGAAACTTGAAGAAAAGAGGCGCTGTTGGGCATCGACGCAGTCATGAACGAGGTGGACAACGCGACGACGAGGCTGCATAGCGCAGGAGCGGCCTGCTGGACGGTCGACAATGAAAGGAGAGGGGGCAAGGTGGCCAGCGGGGAGGGGCTGTCACGCCGTAGCCGGGGAAGCGCGCCAGCACCGAGGAGGACCGGCGGCAAGAGGGAGGAGGCCGAGAGCTGGGCGGGTGCCTATGCGTGTGACGACGGCCTGCAGAGGGGGGCGGGGGAGAGAGCCGGCGGCCAGATCCACGACCATTGTGGCGGCGGCGAGGCCCAGGGTCGCGGTGGCGCTGACGACGGTGGTGCTCTCTCCCAGGACCACGGCGGCCCGTGCACCTAGCCCGGCCTCCCCCCCACCCCGGTAGCTGCACCCACGTCCGCGCCACGGGCACCACCGGCGGTAGTGGATCTGGCGCCCGCCGTGCCTGGATGGGCTCGCGCCGGGACACGCCCTCGCTGGGCCACACCTGGCCGGAGGCTGCGAGCCCGCTGCAGGCTGCGCCTGGCTGGCTGAGCTCGCGCCGGAGTTGGGGAGGGAGGGCGAGGGGCCGCGCTCGGGTCGCCATGCCCGTGCCGCGTGCCAGGGACGCGTCTACCGCACTGTGGGGAACACACCCACGTCGTCGGGGGCCGCCACGCCCGAGCCGCCGGGAAGGGGGGGTCGCGGTCGCGCGCCTACTCGCGCGGAGACGGTGAGCCTGGCCGGCAGCTTCGCGAGGGAGAGGGCTCGAGCGTGGCTAGGGCGGGTGCGGCCGGGGTCGGCGAGGGCGCGGCTAGGGGCGGCGCGGCTGGGGGCGGCACGGTCACGTCGAGGCGGCGCTGGCGAGGCCGGGTCGAGCCGAGGGAGGAGAGGCGACGGTGTGGGCGCCAAGGATGGGAGGAAGGGAGGGCCAGGGCAGAGGGGTGGCCGGCGGCTGGGAAGGGAGCCGCCCCGGGAGGGAGGGATGAGCCTCCCGAGGCGGCTTTTGGACCTGCGCAGCTGGGTGGCTGCTATGGGGGTGGGTGGTGGCTGGGTGAAACCCTAACCCTAATCTAGTCCTCTAATACCATGTAGAATAATGTAAGTGCTTGATGTATTGCATAGAGGAGTGAGGTACATATATATAGAGACCTAACCCTAACCCTAATGGGCCGACATCCCAACAGTGGTGCTGGCCCACACAAACTCACACACACAGTCTAACACTTATATCTGAGCTTTGGAAAGTGGTGGAATCTCAAATTCCAAACCAAATAGACTACTTTATTAAGTAAATTTTAATTCCTCCAAAATGAATAGATCCAAACAACCCCTTATAGTATTTAGTGAATTGTCTTGCCCCTCCTACGTTATAATCCTAGCTCCGCCCCTGTGTGAAATGTTTAGTTCAGAGCAATGCATCTTTGTTTAACATGTTGATGCTTAAAGTATAAAGTTTAGTGGCAGATCATACACAAATAACCATATTCTAGCGTGCAACAAACTGGTTTAGTTGTGAATCTTATATAATGCCCTGTTAGGTGCTAAATACTTGTCCAGCTCCGGCATATGGCTACATGAGTGACTCCAAAGACCAAATACAAGGTTTCGCGGTGCTGTTTGATGTGCTTGATTTTGCTATATATCCGTCAAAACCATTGGGGTTCTATTTCTCATTAAGGTTCGACTTGACATTTTATCATATTTGTTTGTTTGTTTGTTTCTGGTAGGCAAAATAACTATGTGAAGGATATATGACGAGGAGCAACATTCAGAAAAATATTTTTCATGCAATGATGGAGGTGGAGAGTGGCACAATGGTTAATGATCTTCATGTAGCTTATGAGACGAGGGAGCCTTGGATGCACACGCACTGGAGCAAACAACAACGGATAACTTGGATTTTTGGTAGCTCATTACTGTTAACCTAACGTTTTTTTGAGAGATCAGGAGGGGGAACCCCTACTGCATATTTTTTTATTAATACTAGAAAATTGCAGTTCAGAAAAATACAAGGAGCAAAATTACACAAGGAGGATCTAATTAAGACTGCCATTGCTGAAGCCAGTTAGGAATGGAAGAATCATATCTTCCCCGCACTCTGGGATGACTAGAAGTAATTCCTCTGTAATGTCATGCTTGCATTGCTGCACCGTTGGGTCCTTGTTCTCAAATAACCATGCATTTCGGCACTTTCATATGCTCCATGTCATGAGGATAACTATCTTCATAGAAAAGGGAACGTTGAGTTGCCGTTTGAGATTTGCCGAAGCCTCCTCGAGATTAGTAATTCTGGGAGGCGTCATACCAATGGAATTCCAGCAGGCCTTGGCAAAGTTACATCTGAGGAAGAGATGGTAGAGTGTTTCCTCTTTTTGCCAGATACAATTTTCGCACGAGTATGATTCAAGTGTCATGTTTTTCCTCCTCAGCATATTCCTTGTGTTTAGTCTGTTTTTCAGCGATAACCAGTAGAAAACTTTATGCTTTCATTGACATTTGTTTTTCCATAGCGATTTGTATATGTAATGAACCTGGGTATGTTCCATAAGATGCCTGTAAGTCTTTTTTGTAGTAAAAATCTCTGAACCCCAAATATATTTCCAATTGTCCTTTGCATTGATTATAGTAATTTGCTCCCAGGCTTCATTTAACTCCAGATACTGCTCATAAGCTTGTTCGGACAGAGGTAGTTGAAAAATGTGAAAAAGATGATCTTTTTGTTTTGCCTCTTTGATATATAGAAGGTTGAGTGTTGCAAGCAAAGGAGAATAATTTAGGGTATTGTTGAGCTGGAATGCCCCTATTCCACAGATCGTCCCAGAAAAGGATGGTTCTTCCATTGTCGATGGTTGGAGATGCCAGTCCCTTGAAATTTTGTAAAAGGCTTAGTAACCTTCTCCACCAAAAGGATCCAATTATTCTACAACTAGGAAGTCTTCCCGACCTGTAGTAATTATTCCAGATGAGATTTACCCAAGGTAAGTCATAATTATTGAAGAACTTGTGCAAATATTTCAAGAGTAACGATTCATTGTGGGTCTCCAATCTGACCACCCCGAGACCCTCGCTACTTTTTGGCTGAGTAATCATGTTCCATGCAGCTAGCGGCGGTTTTTTTGAGTTCACGTCATTTCCTCTCCAAAGGCAATGCTTTCTGTATGCGTCTATCTGCTTGATTGTAGCAACAGGGATTTTAAGCGTGCACATAACGGATGTCGGTAAAGTTGAGAAAACCGAGTTTACCAACTCCAATCTCCCAGCTTGAGAGAGGAAATTAGAGGTACATGACAATCACTTTTCAACTCTTTAGATAAGGGGTAAAAAATGTTGAATTCGGGGTTTTGATATTCCCAGTGGAAGTCCAAGGTAGGTGAAAGGCATTGATCCTATATGACAGTTAAACGTTCTTGAAAGAATCTCCATTTTCTCCGGGTTAACATTGATCGGATACATACTTGATTTATTGTAATTCACCCTGAGCCCCATCAAAGTTGCATAGGAATTGAGAACTGCTTTAAGAAAAAATAATTGCTTTGTGTAGGCTTCCATTATCAGTAGTGTGTCATTAGCATATTGAACAATCAGAAAATCTTGGCCACAATTTTCAGTAAAGGGTAACTGGAGCAAATTCTGGTGTCTTGCTTTATTGATAATACTCTGAAGTAAATCTGTCGCCAAGACAAACAACAAAGGTGAGAGAGGATCTCCCTGCCTGACCCCTCGCTTGCAATGAAATGTTTTCACTGGCACTCCATTAAGTAAAACCGATGACATGCCAGTTTGTAGGATATTTTGAATCCAGCTAAGCCATTTAGGTACAAATCCTCTATGAAACAACACCTGAAGGATAAGTTCATGCTCTACGCTATCAAAGGCTTTTTCAAAGTCAAGCTTTAGCACAATAATTTCTTTTTTTGAAGTATGGCATAAATGTATATATTCATAGGCCTAGGCCAAGCAGTCTTGAATGGTTCTTCCTCTTATGAAGCCATATTGATTCTTGTGAACTAAAGAGGTCATCACTGTCTGCAGGCGATTGGCCAGAAGCTTTGTGATAATTTTCATACTATTATTTAGGAGCGAAATTGGCCTGAAATCTCCCACTGTTTGTGGATTTTCCTTCTTCGAAACCAGAACGATAAATGACCCATTTATACTTCGGAGACAAACATCTTCTTGATAAAACTGCTCACATAAATCATAGAAATCCTAAGAAATGATATGCCAGCATTTTTTGATAAAATTGGTGTTGAAGCCATCAGGACCCCGGGATTTATCCGAGGGGAGTGCTGCAATAATGCTATCGATTTCTTGCTTAGTGAATGGCGAATCTAACCATTGTAAACCATCCTGCATATTTATAAGATTTGACAGATCAAAAACATTCTCCAAGAAATCAGAAGTACCCAGACGAGTTTTGAAAGCATTCCACAGAAAATTCGCCTTTTGGTCATGCTCCGAGAAACTTGTCCCATTATCATCAGTGAGCAAGGCGATTGTGTTTCGCGTATGCTTTACCGTTGCATGTGCATGGAAAAATCTCGAACAAATATCCCCATCAGTGATCCATTTGATAGATGCCCTTTCACTACCGGAATCAACGGCTTTGCCGAGTGCCTGAAGCACTCGGCAAAGCCTTAAAAACACTCGACAAAGTCTTTGCCGAGTGTCTCACTCGACAAAGAGAGCTCGACACACAGTGCATCGACAAAGCCTTCTTTGCCGAGTACTTTTTCTCGGGCACTCGGCAAAGTGGTTTGCCGAGTGCCAGAGAACACTCGGCAAAGAAAAGCAGTCGTTACAGCACCGGGTAACGAAGACGGCGTCTTTGCCGAGTGTCCCAGGTGACACTCGGCAAAAGAGTTACCTTTGCCGAGTGTCTGCCTGACAGCACTCGACAAAGAATCCGCCAGAGGGGTCCCCATGTCAGGTACTTTGCCGAGTGCTTGGTATGGCACTCGGCAAAGCGTGCTTCTTTGCCGAGTGCCAGAGCCATTACACTCGGCAAAGAACCTATACCGGTGCCTAGGTCTTGGTTCTTTGCCGAGTGCTATGGTTCTGACACTGGGCAAAGAGGTGCTTTGCCGAGTGTTACACTCGGCAAAGTGACCAGTACACACCTTTTTTATTTGTTTTCCCTATTCCATCCAAACAAACAAAAGATATTTCACAGATATCACATATATACATCACAGATCATCACAAACATATATAGCCAACATAAACAGTATTAACATAAATTCTGACATAAGTATTCAACATAAGTCGAGAGGTTCTCAACACAAACAGTATTAACAGAAGTTCAGAAGTATCAACACAAGTTCACAAGCTCTGACAAGTATTCAACATATTTTTTGTGTTCGAAACACTAAAAACATAACTCTCATGGAGGTGGGCGGTTGGACTGGTGCTGCGTTGGGTTGTACCCTTCATGAGGGTTGTTGGATGCCACCCCAGATTGGCCCTGCACAGAGAAAAGATTGCATGTGTTATACCAGATGCATTACCAACATGTAACTACAATTTTGATACTCACAGGAGTATGGAACAGAGCAGGGTCAACTGCAGGGAACAATGGAGGTGGCAGAGCGAAACCCTGTGCGGCGCCAAGGCTCTGCATGTACTGGAACATCTCCGTCATCCTCTGATCAGCCGCCAGGCGAGCCTCCCGCTCTGCCTCCCGCTCCGCCATTATCCTCACCTCCATCTCTTGACGTTCCCTCCTCTCTTCTTCTAGTTGGGTCTGTAATTTTACAAGCCAATGTTATAGTAACTCAAAGAGAAGGTATATAACTCAAGGAAGGATGAGTTACAGAAGCACTAACCTCGAGTTGCTGTATGCGATGCTGTGAGCTGTCGTGCCGAGGTCATATGGCTGGACTCGAGCCCGTGCTCCTTGCTCGCACCTGAGACAGAGTGGGAGTGGAGGACGAGTCGATTGCCCCAGCGACAATCTAGTACCGCCCATGTCTCTTGCCTCCTCCGACCCTCATGAGCACATCGGCGTCGATCTGCTCGGTGCTCGGATCATATTCTGGGCCATGGGCCTCCTGCGCCATGGCGGTGTAGTCATGAAGGCGGCTGTAGACGGCGGGGTTGGTGTAGGCCTCGGGCCCGTCATCCGGGTTGTAGGTGACGTCGGACGTCGCCTTGCCCTTATGGGCCATACCATAGGCCGAGAAGATGGAGCAAGACCGACCACCATGTGACACCGACTGCAAGAAAACCAACGAGATAGTTAGAAATAATATCTAATCCAGTTCTATGTACCTAAATAAAAAAAGAGGGCTTATCCATACTTTTGCATATTGGCCAGGCTCTGGCTGCCTTGGTGGTGGGAGGGACCTTGCATCATCATACGCCGTTCCTGGCTAGCGTTGTGCGCCTCGTCCCACTCAGCCGAACACCACCTATCCACCATCTGCTCCCAGCACAGAGGATGTGCGGCACACCAATGTGGAATCATCTACAAAGTAAACATGTAAAGTGCATATCAGAAGATAAAATAAAATTCATGCATGGAGTACTAGTACCAAACATGCATGACTTACATGGTTCAGGCTTGCTGCTTGGTCACCTTCTCCCCAAGGATGGAGCCGTGGTAGCTGACGATGGCCTGGATTCGGGCCTCATAGTGCATGTCCACGACGAGCTTCTTACAGCTCGTGGTGGCCACCACATCCACCCTAGCCTCGTATCCAGCCTCGCATCTAAAGAAATACTGCATACAAAAACGATGTATCGATACATTATTTCAAGAATTTGCAACGAATGCGACATATTTTACATTATACTAAGACTTACCCACAGCTCTTGCTACACCCGCTCCGCCTTATTATTGAATTACCGGCCGTCCCGGTCTACTGCATCGGGGGCGACAGCGTAGTGGTCGAAGGTGGAGGCTGGGCTCGTCACTCCAGCGTACTCAACCAATCCAGGAAAGTGTTCCCTGCACAGCAGGCCGAGGATACCATTGGGGAGGCGACGATGACCCCTAGCATAATCCACAACCATCCAAGACCTGTCCAAGTGATAAATAAAAAGTATTTTCCTTACCAAACTTTTTGTGTTATGTTCCCACACTATGTAGACCTACATGTACAATTTTGGCTTAATTATAAAAGTGTTTCCTATAACTATTGGATTTAGTTTGTTTAATAGAATTTTTTTAGATATTTCAGATTTGAACTGCAAGTCACTCGAAACTTGGAAAACCGTGCATACAAAAATGATATTCATGCTATTTAGCACAAGGTACGACCGATTTCAGGAGCGGACCGGAAACTTCGAGCACCAAGCTCACTAAACATGGTCGTGAACTTGCCATGCAACTGTTTCAAAATTGTATAAAACACAAACATAGTCAGAAAATCATGAAACTTGTCCACATGTCATGATACCATATATAGAGGCTGTGATAAAAATTTGAGAATGTTTCGAGAAAGTTGTGAGGTAGTATGTGTAGAAACCTAAGCGATCTACATTGAAACTCTATGATTTCATGTGTAGATCTCTTAGGTTTCTACACATAGTGTAACACAGATTTCTCGAAACTTTCTAAATTTTTTTATCACAGCCTCTATATATGATATCATGACACGTGGACAAGTTTCATTTTTTTTCTGACTTTGTTTGTGTTTTATACAATTTTTAAACATGTGGATGACAAGTTCACGACCATGTTTAGTGAGCATGTTGCTAGAAGTTTCCGGTCCGCTCCTGAAATCGGTCGTAACTTGTGCTAAATAATATGTGTATCATTTTTGCATGCACGATTATCCAAGTTTCGAGTGACCTGCAGTTCAAATCTGAATTTTCCGAAGAAATTCAAATAAAAGAACTAAATCTACTAGCTATTGAAAACACTGTTATAATTGTTCCAAAATGGTACATGTAGGTCTACATAGTGTAGGAGCGTACCACAAAAAGTTTGGTTGCCAAAATAAAAAAAAAAAATATGCTTTGCCGAGTGTCCATAGAAGGCACTCGGTAAAGACCCTTTTTGCCGAGTGCCGGCTTTCGGCCCTCGGCAAAGGCTGACGACCGTCAGCTGTAGACGGCCTCTAACGGCCCTTTGCCGAGCGCCATCTTTGCCGAGTGCTTGCCGCTCGGCAAAGCAGTCTTTGCCGAGGGTTCGTCTGTGCCGAGTGTCCCGCACTCGGTAAACAAGGTTTTTACCGAGCGCAGGACTTTGCCGAGTGCGGCTCTCGGCAAAGTCTTATTTGCCAAGTGCCCGATAAAAAGCACTCGGCAAAGAGTTTGTCACTCGGTAAATGCCCGGATTCCAGTAATGTTTGTTTCCAATATATTTTCTGAATGTGAAGCAGGTCAGCAACTTTGGTCTTCATAACCTGCTATGGACATTTGCAATACTGCATGTATGTTCTCGTGATTTTTGAGTCAATTGGGGTTCAGGTAGCTGTAAAGTGCAAATGCAAGTGGTGGTTGAATGCTTTCCGTCGATGAAGAATGAACTCTCATGATGCCAGACACAATGTGCACTGAATACAACTATCATCCTTTGTTACCCACGTTCTCCTGCTCTCCGCATATACATGCTGTTGCTAACTAAAGAGTCATGTCTCTCTCCCTCATGAATAAACGATAAGTTTGTATTCTCCTCTGAGAAAAAAATGTGTTAAAACTCATCATTAACCAAAATAGGAAAATGTATAACAACTGATCTACAACAAGATGTTGGATTAGTGGTTACCTAACATACTTATGCGAAGTTTGCAGAATGTGACTCTGAAAAGCCAAAATTCTGACTGAATTATACATCTATGTTCCTGGAATATGTTTTTTAATTATTAAAAGTAACTACAAAAACCTGTTAATACTAATGTTTGCACCCACCTAACCCAAAATTTGACTGAATTTCACATATAGGTTCTTCACTTCATTTAATTACAAGAACCTTAAGTATCGACATTGGGCAACCGCGCAAGGTAGTTGTTATCGTAGAACTAATAGTGTTGTAGGTACATCAGCCACCACAATGCAACCACACCTTTGTCAAATTTGTTCACCGCGGAGCATCTGTGTCAGAACCTTTTTAGCCATGTGATGAAAGTATGGCCATGGAACTTCCATGCGGTTGTTGTAATATCTGAAGGCATAATGCGATCTATACACATCCACCACTTTTGCATATTGACCAACAAAATTTGCTGCATTCATCTCCTTTCTTGCTTTGGTCTGCAAAATGACAATATTAATACGGCCCATCGTAGCTAGCTAGAATGCAAGGATTTTTGTAGGCAACACCAGTGGGAGTAATGTGAGACTGTTGTTTCCGAAGAAAAAATAATTTAGCTTTTAAATTGATTGGTTAAAAGAAAAGGTTTTACATTAGTTAAAGAGTATGGATCCATCATAGAACAGCTTAAAAGACTATGCAATAGATGATAAAATTTGAACCTTTATGGTCGTATTTCTCAAGGCTTTCTCCATCTCCTCGAACACGTCCTTTATGGTGGGGCGCCCTACACTTGAACTTGCAACACAAAGGACTGTGATTTTCAGTATTAGCACGAAATCTTCTATGATAACATCATCCCTAACACGTGGGTCTACTAATTCCTCCAGTGGTTTTTTCCTGGTCACTACATCCTTAGCCTTGGGACGAAGAAATAAAAACTTAACATTGTCAAGTATTTAATGGAAATAGAAAATGTGTTGATAGAAGGATACTACAAGGGATCATAATACTGTAAATGAAGATAATCCGGCCTTGCTCAGTAAACATGGTGTTGACACCTGTTTGGGGCGCCAATCACTCAACACGAACCAGCGGCGGTGCTCTCTGCACAGGGGCGGACGGTCCGCGGCCAGGGGCTGGACGGTCCGCGGCCTGGCACGAGGCTAGGATTTCCTGCCTGACGACCGGACGGTCCGCGCGTGCGTAGGGGCAGTGGAAGATCGCCGGCGGCGCCTGGATCTTGCTCTCGGGAGGGACCCCGTCGGGGAGAAGAGATCCTAGGTGATGTCTAGGCTCGGCAAGCCGATCTAGACTCCTCTAATCGACGTAGAGTCGAAGAGAAGCGAAGAATTTAGGGATTGGAAGACTAACCTAGAACTAGACTAGAACTACTCCTGAGAATAAATGTAAATTGTATTGATTGAGGGTTCGATTGATTGATTAAATCGGCCGTATTCCTTTACTTTTATAGAGGAGGGGGGCTGGACACGTTACCAACAAAATTCCGAGCTTATCTCGAGATTCTCGCCAACAAATATAGCAAGAAACTCGGAACCCTAATCCGTTCTGCGCTTGCGCGGACCGTCCAGCCCACAGGCGCGGACCATCCGGACCGCGGACCGTCCGGCCTCAGGGCTGGACCGTCCGACAGATCTTTTTAGTGCTCAACATATGCCCCCTGCCTTTTGGTGGAGCTGAGCAATCCAAAAGCAACTAACTCGATTTGATTACATCGGTTCTCTTAGACATCTTACCACATACTAGGATGGTACTGTTTGAGGAAACACCCATTCAAAGCCTTGGGTAAATCCTTGCCTTGTAATGTTTGTAGTAAATAGGCATTACCAGACATTACCTGTTTTACTTTATAAGGACCCTCCCAGCTTGGCGACCATTTCCCAAACTTCCGGTCTTTATTCCTTAGAGGCAGGATGGTCTTCCACACAAGGTCCCCTACTTGAAATGACTTTGCTTTGACCTTTTTGTTGTAGGCCCTAGCTACCATGAACTTGTCATTTTCTATTGCTCCCAAAGCTATCACCCTCTTGTCGGTCACCTCATCAATATTATCCATCATTGAATTATAATAATCAATGACAGTTAGATCATTTTGTTTGGCAAACCTGACAGCATTCAAACTTATTTCCACAGGCAACACTGCTTCCTGCCCATAGACAAGCTCAAAAGGAGATACTTTAGTAGCACTATGTTTAGATATTCTGTGAGCCCATAAAGCTTCGGACAAAATCTTATGCCAATGCTTAGGATTATCGGATATCTTCTTTTTTATCAAGTTAATCAATGTCCTATTACTAGACTTGGCCTGTCCATTGGCCTGAGCATAATATGGAGATGAATTAAGCAACTTAATTCTATATAATTCAGCAAATTCACGTACCTCCTTTGACATAAAAGAAGCTCCTTGATCTGTAGTCAAGGTTTGGGGAATGCCGAATCTATGAATAATATGCTCAGTTATGAACTCAATTACCTTCTTGTGTGTCATGTTCTTCAGAGCAACGGCTTCAGTCCATTTGGTAAAGTAGTAAGTGGCAACTAACATGAACCGATGCCCCTTTGATGATGAAGGATGAATTTCTCCTATAAAGTCTAATCCCATCCTCTGAAAGGCCAAGGCTTGATGATAGGATGTAATTCGGCTGCAGGGACCAACTATAGGCCGCCGAATTTTTGACAAACTTGGCATCCTTTGTAGTACTTGAAATAATCTGCTATCATGTTAGGCCAATAAAAATCAGACCTTCGCAACAACCACTTCATCTTTGGAGTCGATTGATGGGTACCACAAATTCCTTCATGTACTTAGACCATGGCTAATATAGCATCATCTGGGCCTAAGCACTTAAGCAGGACGTCGTTGACTGTTCGGCGGTAGAGTTCATCACTCATCAAACATATTTGAAAGTTGTACGCCGAATGTTCTTATCTGTCCTGATATTGGGATCTCGTAAATAATTAGTTATGGGCGTCCTCCAATCACTTGCATTGGCTTCATTATCAGCCGAATCAATTAGGAGAACTTTCCTAGTAACCCCGGACGGTCTGGAGTCTTTACTCGGACGGACCGCGACCTGGGGAATTAGCCCTGCACCGGTTATCAAATTTTCAGTGTTGTGAAATCTCCCTCGCTTTATCCGATAACCTGATGCATCTTGTGCCAAATTGTTAGCTCTATGATCCGCAACTCTAGAGATATGACGAATACTGAATTCGTCAAAAGAATGAATTATGCCCCAACATTTTTCAAGGTAACTATTTATAGTACCATCAAAACATTGATATTCTTCTAACACCTGTTGGTCGACCAGCTGAGAATCACCAAATGCCTTTACATGTTTTACTCCCATACAATCTAAAAGTTCCAAGCTGAACAAAAGGGCCTCATATTCGGCTTGATTGTTAGTGCAATAAGTTTTCAATCGGCTAGAGAAGCCGAAGGAGACATCACTTGGTGAAACAAGTACGATGCTAATTCCTTGCCCTTCATTGCAAACCGATCCATCAAAATATAAAGTCCAAGGAGTAATAGTGAGGTACAACATGTCTAGTTTATGAGTATCATTAATCCGATGTTCTACAATAAAATCCGCTACGACCTGGCCTCTCATAGATTTTAATGGTTCATAGGCCAAGTCATATTCTATGAGTGCATAAGCCCACTTACCAATTCTACCACTCATAATTGGGTTATGCAACATGTATTTGATCACATCGGCTTGATTAGAAACAGTGCAATGACTAGACAGTAAATAACATCTACACTTGGTGCATGCATAAAACAAGCATAAGCATAACTTCTCAATAAAAGTGTACCTCGTTTCAGCATCCACCAACCTCCGACTTAGATATGTCACCACATGCTCATTTCCTTCAGTTTGTTGTGTCAGAACAGCCCCAATGACCTTATCTTCAGCTGCAATGTATAATCGGAATGGTACTCCTGCTCGTGGTGCTTTTAATACGGGAGCCGAAGACAAGTATTTTTTAATGAGATCAAATGCTTCCTGCTGCTCTGCCCCCAAGCGAATTCGTCATCATTCTTAAGCCAAAGGATAGGGGTGAAGGCATCAATCTTCCTGGCTAGGTTAGAAATAAACCTTCGTAAATAATTCACCTTACCGAGAAACTTCTGTACTTTGACCTTACAGGTCGGAGGTCCCACATTCCGAATAGACTTGATTCGGTCAAGGTCTATCTCTATACCATGTTCATGGATGATAAATCCTAAAAACTTACCAGTCGACACTCCAAAAGCACATTTACGTGGGTTCATTTTCAAACCATACCGACACATTTTATCAAAGGCTTTGCGCAAATCAGCTACATGAGAACTAAACTTAGTCGATTTGACTACAATATCATCAATGTAGACTTCCACAGTGTTTCCCAACAGCTCAAGATCAAATTCATAGCCCTCTGATAAGTAGCACCAGCATTTTTCAGACCAAATGTCATGACAACCCATTCAAATAAACCAATGAAGCCTGGACATATAAAGGCCGTTTTAGACGCATCTTCTTCGGCCATGAAAATTTGATTATATCCGGCATTACCATCAAGAAAGCTAATAATTTTATTCCTGGATGCATTATTGATTAATGTGTCGGCTATGGGCATGGGATACTCATCTTTAGGAGTTGCTCTATTTAAATTGCGAAAATCAATCCATACTCTAAGTTTACCTGACTCCTCCACCGGCACAATATTGGAGACCCACTATGCGTATCTGCAAGGTCTAAAATCAGCTTCTAGCAGCCGGTGGATTTCGTCCTTGATTCGTGGGAGAAGGTCTGGACGAAATATTCTAGCTTTCTGCTTGAATTAAAGGTCTGAAACCGGACTTAATGGACAGTCGATTCTCTACGATCTCTCGGCTTAATCCCGGCATCTCAGTGTAATTCCAAGCAAAGCAATTAGAATATTCCTTCAATAGACCGATCATTTCATTTTTAGGATCGGTCTCCAGGGTCTTGTTTAGAAAAGTCGGCCTTGGAGTTTTACCATCTCCTATGTCGATCTCCTCCAACGGATCGGCCGATGTAAACCCCTGTCCTAGTTTATCGAGATCTCTGAATTCCTCTATCATATCCCCCATAGAGGAATCAGATGATCTTTGTGTGATGGCAGACTCTTCAGTCTCGGGGGCCGGATCATCCGTGATACTGTCTTTACGCTGTGGTAGATGTTCAGTTTTAAAGACCAAACTGTTTTGGGAAAAACCGGACCATCCGGCCTCAGAAGCCGAACTGTTCATGACCAAGGACTCATGAATTTTGTGTGTACTCATCATTTAAACTTTATTTAGGATTTAGCTGATTCTCCATCGGCTCTAGCATTACAGGAATGAAACCCTTCTTATCTATACTTATGAACTGGTAATCAGAAAATCTACTCCTGTGAGACATGTAGCAGTCTCATAAGTCTAGAGTACAGGGGCATCGACCACAGCGATACAGGCCGATACATCAGCATGTACTTGTTCTACATCATCGCCTACCCATTGTATTAACATTTGATGTAATGTAGAAGGTATACATTGGTTGGCATGAATCCAATCTCTGCCTAGGATTAGACTGTAATTTCCTTCTACATCAGCGACGAAGAATGCAGGAGCAAGGGTCTTAGTCCCGATGGTTAATTCAACGGACGTGACTCCCCTGGCTTTGATCGAACTATCAGTTCCAACACCGCTGAAGGTCATGTTGGTTTTGACAAGTTCATCATCTTGTTTACCTAATTTTCTCTACAATGAATAAGGCATTAGATTTACAACCGCCCCTCCATCTACCAACATTTTAGCAACCGGTAACCCATCAATGTGACCGCGCACGAAGAGCGGCTTTAAATGATTTACCGATTCCTTTGGTTTAGCAAAGTCGACTTCTTTAGGACCAAAATCAGACTGGGCAACATCAGGTTCATCATCGCCAACAATACTACAATCGGCGGAAAATGTAATAACATTTACATCCATACCTGGGCGCTCTGGAGAAGCTTCGTAGTCGACCAAGTCTTCTCCAGTCGGTCGTCCTCCTCCATTGATGTTGGTATGTCGTCGGAGGCGACCTGGTGTGGTGCGTACGGTTCGGACTCAGGGGTCGGATGGTCCACGCCTGGTGCAGATGGTCCGGCCCTGTTAGCCAGGCTGTCTACCATACCTGCAGGGTGCTGCACAAGTGTTGTTTTATTTTCTATTTTTGTGGCTGTTTGATTTTCCTCAATGGCCTTTGGTCTCCATTTCTTTTGCGGTGGCGGGTACTGTGGATGTGTGTCATTGAATATCTTTTCTGCCTCCTTTTCCTGGTTCTCTTTTGCTCTTAATCGTTGTAATTTTCGCTTTTGGGACCGTGTTAATCCTGCTGGGCACCATCGAGGCATGAAGTATTTTGGATCGGCTATTTTGATGGCAGCCGTATCTTCTGTTTTGTTTGTGTTGGCCGATTCACCAAAAATCATCGGCCCTTCACTTTCTTTCTATATGACGACATTCGTTGTACCTATTTTGATGATGTCCTTTTTTGTCGTTCTTTCAGTTTCTGCAGGCATATGCCCCCCTGCTGGATTGGTCGGCCTTTGAGGCCGAGTAGTCCGACAATCTTGTTGGGCCTGTGTCTGGTGACCGGATTGAGCGACGCTCAATCGGTCTTGTACTAGTGGTGCCAATCTATTGAATACAGATGTTTGGGGTGCCCCCCCAAGCGGGGTACTGTGGCATCCCAAATGGATATGGTGGCATGCCCCACATTTGATTCGGGACATATGGCAGAGGTATGTATGCGTATGGATATGGGGGTGGAGGTGTCCATGTAGGTATGTTAGGTCTTAATTGGACAGTATGACCTTCCATTTTTTCGATTGGTGAGGTGGTCCAATCGGTCTTACCTAATATTGCTCACGAATGGGCGAGCGAGGTCGCTTTGCTGGCCGGTCACTAGGGTCGACCTTCTTTTTCACATATTTGGACAATAATTGATCGAAAGTCGGGCCGGATTTGACCAGCCGACCAGCTGCTTTAAATGTATTTGTTTTCCACGTACCTATCTTTGGTCGTCGTGGTTTGAAGGTACGCAGTCGTTGCGGGTCTTGAGTATGATCGGACTGTCCGCTGGAATTCTCTGAACCATCCGGCGTGGTCCCGGACAATCTGCGCCTCTACGTCGGATCGTCCAAGATGCGCAGCACGGGCTCCTGCCCCTTGGTCTGCGCTTGCCCCCAGCGCTAGAGGTCATGATGGTCACCTTAAGAGTCTCCCCTCCATCGCGAGTTTTCTCGGCCACCACTTTCCTGCAAGAAATTTTATGATTCCCATCGTCCTCTCTTGTGTTGCCGATGGTTATCTCTTTGTCTTTGCCCTTATCGGCTGTGTTTGGCCGAACCAGGATCCTCTTGCCCTCAAAATCGATCATGTTCATCGGAAAGGGCTCTGTGTCCACCTGCATTTCCTGAAATTTCAATCTTCCTTCGTTAACGGCCGATTGAATCTGTCGACGGAATACATTACAATCATTAGTGGCATGAGAAAATGAGTTATGCGACTTGCAGTATGCACGACATTTCAGCTCATCGGTGGATGGAACAGTGTGATTTATTTTAATGTTGCCATTTTTGAGTAATTTATCAAATATTTTATCACATTTACAAACATTAAATATAAATTTAACCTCCTCTTGCCGTTTCTTTTGAACTGGCTGCAAGGAGGAACAAGCCGAAGATTTGGCCTGCTTTGGCCAAACCATTACAGCAGCGTATACTTCTGTTAATTCGTCGTCCGAGGTACTTTGGTCGCACTCTACTATATGGACATTGTGACAAATGGTTTTGGCAGTCTCTTCGCTTCGGCTTTCACAGGCCAAAGCTCTCTGGTGTAATTGTGCTAGCGTGAAAAATTGGATGCCTTCTAATCTTTCTTTTAAATAATATCACAGTCCGTTAAAGGCCAATCCTGCCAACTGTTTTTCAGCTAAGTGTATTTGGAAGCATCGGTTTCTTATATCCCGGAACCTCCGGATGTATTCATTAACTGATTCGTCCTTCCCCTGTCGTAGGGCTACTAGGTCTACCAGATCTAATTCATAATCACCAGAAAAGAAGTGATCATGGAATTTTTGTTCTAACTTCCCCCATGACAAAATATAACTAGGAGGTAAAGTGGCGTACCATGCGAACGCAGTTCCTATTAAGGACAATGAAAATAAACGCACGCGAAATGCTTCTGTGTCGGCCAATTCTCCTAATTGTGCTAAGAACTGGCCAATGTGTTCGCGCGTGTTTTTTCTTTGGTCACCCGAAAATTTTGCGAATTTGGGTATCCTGGTTCCCTGTGGGTATGAGTGGTGATCAAATCGGTTGTCATAAGGTTTCCGATATGATTGCCCCCCAGGGACCATGGTTACTCCGAGCTTATCTCGGAACGCCCCGACTATTTCCTCCCTCACTATATCAATGGCAGCCGGTGCAAGACCACCGGCTCTCTGGTCAAACATAGGTTGGGTTGGCTAGATATTGGCATGTTGTCTTCCCCCCATTGGGTTGAGCTATGTGGTGCATTGCCATTTGCCCTATATGGCTCATAGGATTGATCGTTCCTTTCCAGCCATCTAGGCGGGGCCATAAAGCTTTTCTTGGCTCTAGATTTTGTATTAATGGGCTGATGCATTGCATAGTGTGATGGGAAGTGTAGCTGGGACGGGTGAGGATTCAGGTAACAATCCTCCTCAAATAAGTCATGCGCGGACTGTCTGGACATTGGCCCAGACCGTCCGTGATTATATGCGGACCGTCCGTCGTTGTATGCGAACGGTCTGACTGGATAGTTTAGATTATGTGCCATATGTTGTGGCTCGGGTGCATGTCTAGGTAACTCATTAAAAATGGGCCCGACCGTGGCTGGCCCGGACGGTCCGCGCTCACGTGCGGACGGTCCGGGCATGTGCAGATCGGCTGATTTACTGCCGATTTGCGGTTGCTCAGGGTATGTGTCCATCGGCAGCCCATAAAGGGATTGTGACTGGTCGTGACAACCTATAGCCGATGTATTACACGTGTTACCCCCTAATTCAACCTCGTGCGAAGGAAAATTTGCAATACTAGATTTATCAAATGCACGTACTAGTCTCCTATAATCGTTTTGCATACCCCCTATGATATTTTGCATTTGTTCTCACTGTTCATCTACATAATTCTTAAGAGATTGTAGCTCATTTGTATTACTTACATTGGGGATATCTGGTGTGGTCGGAGCGAAGCCGGATCCGTCGCCTGTTGTCGGACGACTTTATTGATCCTCTCCACCTTGAAGTTGGCCAGGAACTTCGCTCTCGCCTCTTGAATCAGCTGCTCCTTATGCTCCTCGAACTGGAGCTGTTCGTCAGCCGGCAAGGTTTCCCAAGTCGGCTCTATAATGTTGCTGGGGGAGACTTCAGAACTATCCCTTGAATCGGTCATTGAGGGCCGATTTGATGGGTCTAGACGTGTTATCCCCAGCGGAGTCGCCAAAAAGTATGTTGACACCTGTTTGGGGCGCCAATCACTCAACACGAACCAGCGGCGGTGCTCTCTGCACAGGGGCGGACGGTCCGCGGCCTGGCGCGAGGCTAGGGTTTCCTGCCTAATGGCCGGACGGTCCGCGCCCTGGGGCCGGACGGTCCGCGCGTGCGCAGGGGCAGCAGAAGATCGCCGGCGGCGCCTAGATCTCGCTTCTCGGAGGTACCAAGTCGGGGAGGAGAGATCCTAGGTGATGTCTAGACTCGGCATGCCGACCTAGACTCCTCTAATCGACGTAGAGTCGAAGAGAAGCAAAGAATTTTGGGATTGGAAGACTAACCTAGAACTAGACTAGAACTACTCCTAAGAATAAATGTAAATTGTATTGATTGAGGGTTCGATTGATTGATTAAATCGGCTGTATGCCTCTGCTTTTATAGAGGAGGGGGGCTAGACCCGTTACCAACAAAATTCCGAGCTTATCCTGAGATTCTCGCCAACAAACATAGCAAGAAACTCGGAACCCTAATCTGTTCTGCGCTTGTGCGGACCGTCCGGCCTCAGGTCCGGACCGTCCGACAGCTCTTTTTAGTGCTCAACACATGGGGAAAAATAGTTGCTACTTCTGAAGTTTGTATAATCATTTCCTCATGCTTGGCATATATATCATCTGAGAAATATATGTAAGTGAATCACGTGCAACAATGTCGAATTCTATGACCTTCCTTCCTGACAGAAGCTGTAGAGCGACAACACCAAAACGGTATGTCACTGGCACAAGTGAGCTTGGAGTGTGTGATGTACTCAGGATCCATGTACCCGATGGTTCCCCTCACATCTGTGAACACCTTGGTCTCCTCCATTTGTAGCATCTTTGCTAGCCTAAAATCAGCCAGCAGCCAGCCTTGGCAAATTGTTCTCTTTCAGCAAGATGTTTGTGAGCTGCAATGCAACAATGGGAAGAGAACTTGAGATCGATCCCATTATTTCAAGATCGAGTTCCATTTCCATTAGCAAGAGCACGTTATAGATGGTTCAGAATGAAGCAACATCATGTTGTTATATATGTAATATGTTAGGATCATGGATGGAAAAAAGAAGACACAAAGTTTAACGCGGAAAAAACTCTCCCAATGTAGAGGAGCAAAAAACCACGAAAAAACAAATCTATTATGTGGTATGATGTATATGGTAAAGGGGCCTATTTGTTAGGCAAAGAAGATAGAGATAGGGTCATATCATCTCATCCAACAAATCTCCCATTGACGCTAAATCTATAAAACTGTTTTCCCAAACACCACTAGGGTGCTAAGCTCCACGAACACCTACTAAGTCAAGACAATGCGTGAACTTGGTATTAGATTATGGCTTTGTAAGCATGTCTGTAGGATTTTCATCTATATGTATCTTGTCCACTTTAATCTTGCCTTCAGCAACAATATCACGAATGAAGTGATATTTGATATCAATGTACTTGGTCTTGAATTGATACATATCATTCTTATTCAGACAAATAGCACTATGACTATCACAATAAACTTTAATGACATCCTGAGGAACACCAAGTTCAGAAATAAGACCTCACATCCAAATAGATTCTTTAACCCCTTCAGTAGCTTAGACATATTCTGCTTCAGTAGTGGAAAGAGCAGTAACAGACTGAAGTGAAACCCTCTAACTCACTGTAGAACAGCATAATGAATATATATAACCAGATATGGAGCGTCTCTTATCAAGATCACCAACAATGTCAGAATCAACAAATCTCTCAACAAATCCCATAACGTCAATTTCCTTCACTGAATTCTTGTCAAATAATAATCCAAAATGAGAAGCACCTTTCAAGTAGCGAAGAATCCACTTTACTGCATTCCAATGTTCTCTACTAGGATTGTGCATAAATCTGCTAACCACACTAACAGCATGAGCCAAATCGGCTCTTGTACAAATCATAACATACATGAGATTCCCAACAACATTAGAATATGGTATATGAGACATGTGTTCTTTCTCATCTTCAGTAGCAGGACATTGCCTCAATGACAATTTTAAATGTGAAGCAAATGATGTAGCAACAGATTTACAATTACTGATATTATACTTTTCAAGAACTTTGTCAGTATAACTTTTCTGAGATAGAAAAAGAGTGCCAACACGATAATCACACTGAATTTTCATCCCAAGGATCTTCTTTCTAGTCAAGATCTTTCATATCTAATTCATGACTAAGTTGAGCCATCAATTCACCAATCAATGACTTGTCATGAGAAGCAATCAACATATCATCAACATAAAGCGGTAGATACACAAAAGATCTATTAGGGAACTGCTTCAAATAAATACAATGATCATAATTGCTTCGAGAATAACCATGTGCAAGCATGAACGAGTCAAACCACTTATACCACTGCCTAGGATCTTGTTTCAAACCATAAAGAAAATCTCTAAGGCATTCATACCATGCTCTTGGTGCTAGCTTAAGCCCATAGAGTTTCTTACAAAGCTTATATACATGGCTGAGATACATGTCATCCTCGAAGCCAGGGATTGCTCCACATACACCTCCTCCTTGATTGTAAAGGACCTATGCAACATATTTAAAAGTGCAAACCTCACACTTATACCATTTTCCACAAAGTTGCACATTTTGGGTCCATGTTTGTGCTCTTTTGGACTTGATCACTTCAATTTGCCTTCTATACACCTATGCTCAAACTCATATGATAGATGTTAGTTCAAACTGATGTGTTGAGCATTTAATCACCAAAACAACTAGAAATGGCCCAAGGGCACATTTCCCTTTCAATGAGTGAATAGTAAATTAGGTGCATCCAGTCGTGGTGTGTTCATCTTTCACGAGTGAGTGACCGGATGCATGCTGTGTCTGGTCGGTGTGCTCCTAGCGTATCCGGTCATCGCTTAATATGCCAACGGTCGAATTCAAATAGAAAATAAGGCGGCATATCGGTTGAACGTGATAGCCATGTGGACGGCCTGCAGCGATAGGGCGCTGCTCGATCGGATGTGGTGCGTCTGGTCGGTGCGTCCGGTGCACATGTAGAAAAGAGCAATGGCTAGTAAACTTGTGTGGCTTTATGAGTAGGCCATGGTCGGACTTTGCTCACACTCTTGGCTCCCTAGCTCATCGATACACCTTGTGAGCATACTCCACACTCTCCCACTCATCTAGATCATTGATTCTTTATCCTTGGTGAGATTGAGAGTGATCCAAGTGCATTACATTAGCTAGTTCATCTAGTGGCACTTGGCGATTGTGTATTGCTGTGGATTTTCTCTTATTACTCTTGGTTATTGTCGTCACCTTGATGGCTTGGAGAAGTAGAGGAGCTTGGCTAAGGAGGAGGTTGTCTCTGGCCACTACCTATTGGGACCATGCTTCTTCGCCGAAGGTCCTGCAGGAAGAAACACCTTCGGCAAAACCTGTTTATACGTGATACCGAAGCTACCGCTCATGAAGCTTCGATATTATAGCGTATCCGAAGATGAAGGATCGAACCGACTTAAAGATGGAATGACTTTTTAGTCCATAAGGGACTGATTCATAATTGTAATCTTTTGTAAGGGGTATGATTGTAATTTCTTATAGGCTGCGTCCTGTGCCTATAAATAGTGAACAGTACTCCTTTACTGTTCACACAATCCGGTAATTGCTAACACATCACTCTGGAATTATTGTTTTCTGCCAAGGCGAAGGTATAAATGTAACTAAACATCATGTTTTGATATTTCAGTTTATATTATAAAATAAGTAAATAATGTTATTTATTCTTGGTATTCTTTAACGTTTTATATTTTATATTTCATTTCACATTGTTTTATCTCTGAACACGAAGGTAGGACCTTCGTGATTTATCATCCATGACCTTTGTCCGAAGCTCATTAAATCCTCAGGGAAATAATGCTTCAGCGAACGAAGGGCTTTAACATTTAACATTCTATGTTGCCTTGTTCTTAATTCATAGCATTTGAGAACAAGTTCCCAACATTGGCACCCACCTCCGGTGAACTCACTTCCACTTTTTTGAGATGATGGCTTCGTTCAAAAACCAAGCTGGAACCGCTTCGGCTCCGAAGCTGATCCTTCCGATAACAGGCGGTTCATGCTCAGAGCCGGCTAACAAGAAACAGAAGAAGGAGGCACAGAGAAGAGTACAACATGTAGGGGTACAAGGACCCTTCATCAAGTCAAGATGGTCTCACATTCCAATTACCTTCTCTCAAGAGGATCTTTAGCTCAAGGATTACCCACACAATGATGCTATGGTTATCTCTTGTGTGATCAAAGGATTTCTGGTCCATAATGTTTTGGTTGATACAGGCAGTGCAGCGGATATTATATTTGCTAAGGCCTTCAGACAAATGCAAGAGCCCGAAGACAAGATTCATGATGCTACGCACCCTCTTTGTGGCTTCGGAGGAAGACAGATTGTAGCGCTTGGTAAGATTACCATGCCAGTGACCTTCGGATTCGTCAACAATACAAGGACTGAGCAAGTTGTGTTTGACATTGTCGACATGGAGTATCCTTACAATGCTATCATTGGTCGCGGAACACTCAATGCTTTCGAAGCAATTCTTCATCCAGCATATCTTTGCATGAAGATACCTTCGGATCAGGGACCTATTGCTATTCATGGGAGTCAGGAAGCTTCTAGAAAGGCCAAGGGGAATTGGGCTGATTCAAAAGCAATCCACTATATAGATGAAGGCGAAGCTTGTGAGCAGTACAAGTACAGAAGGGAGAAGGCTGCTTCGACCGATCAGCCAAAACCCATGCTTTTATGCGAAGATATCGCAGAGCAGAAGGTGCTGCTGGGATCTCAATTGTCTGAGCAACAAGAGAAAACCCTGATAAGGTTTCTCTTCAACAATAAAGATGTCTTTGCATGGTCGGCTAACGATCTCTGTGGCGTCAACAGGGATGTTATTGAACACTCGCTCAATGTTGATCCATCTTTCAGACCCAGAAAGCAGAGGCTTCGGAAGATGTCTGATGACAAGGTCGAAGGTGCTCGAAATGAAGTAAAAAGACTCCTCAGCACCGGAGTCATTAGAGAAGTGAAGTATCCAGAATGGCTGGCTAACACTGTTATGGTAAAAAAGGCCAATGGTAAATGGAGGATGTGTATTGACTTTACTGATCTCAACAAGGCTTGTCCGAAGGATGAGTTTCCATTGCCAAGGATAGATTCCCTAGTTGATGCAGCAGCTTCATCAGAACTTATGAGTCTGTTGGATTGTTATTCAGGCTATCATCAAATTTGGATGAAGAAGGAGGATGAGCCAAAAACCAGCTTTATAACCCCTAGCGAAACATATTGTTACCTTCGGATGCCTGAGGGGCTCAAGAATGCTGGAGGAAGCTTCAGCAGAATGACAGCAAAGGTTCTTCATTCTCAGATAGGCAGAAATGTGTTAACTTATATTGATGATATCATTGTAAAAAGCACGAAGCAAGAAAATCACATTGCTGATCTGCAGGAGACTTTCGCTAATTTTAGACAGGCTGGTCTAAAACTGAATCCAGAAAAGTGTGTTTTCGGAGTAAAGAAGGGAAATTCCTTGGTTGCCTAGTTTCAACAAAAGGGATTGAGGCTAATCCAAATAAAATCGAAGCTATCCTTCGAATGGAACCACCAAGCACAAAGAAGGGGGCTCAACGATTGACAGGAAGACTGGCATCTCTCAACAGATTCATATCTAGATCAGTAGAGAGAAATTTACCATTCTTCGAAGTGCTGAAGTCAGCCGAAGTTTTTCAATGGGGACCAGTTCAGCAGAGATCCTTCGAAGAGCTGAAGCAATATTTGATAGACCTAACGACGTTAACTCCACCAACGCCAGGGGCTCCTCTGTTGTTATATGTGGCAGCTTCGCACTCAGCGGTAAGTGCGGCACTTGTCCAAGAGAAGCTTGAAGGGCAAGTCAAAAAGCAAGCCCCAATATACTTTGTATCCGAAGTTCTTAGTTTATCAAAGAAAAATTATACAGAATTGGAGAAGGTGTTGTATGCTGTTTTGATGGCTTCCAGGAAGCTTCGGCACTATTTTCAAGCATACAATATAATTGTCCCTTCTTCACAACCATTGAAGGATATTATGAGAAATAGAGAAGCTACTGGAAGGGTTGGAAAATGGACTGCGGAACTCAATGAGTTCTGCATTGATTATGTGCATAGATCTTCGATTAAGTCCCAAGCGTTAGCAGACTTCATTGCTGACTGGACGCCAGGGGCTCAGGAAGAAGAAGCGAGTAAAGATGCCGAAGTTTGGATAGTATTCTGCGATGGTTCTTGGGGAACCTTCGGGGCAGGAGCAGTCGCTGTGTTGGTCGCACCCTCCAAAATTAAAACTTGCTACGCAACAAGACTTGATTTCAGTTGCACAAATAACATTACTGAGTACGAAGCTTTGCTCTTGGGTCTTCGGAAGTTAAAGGCAATGGGAATTAGAAGGGCGGTTCTTAAAACTGATTCCCAGGTTATTTCTGGTCATATTGACAAGAGTTGTAAAGCAAGAGACCCGAAGCTTGAGAAATATTTAGACACGGTCCGAAGGATTGAGGCTTCCTTTGAAGGATTTTCTGTCAAAAATATTCCTCGAGGAGAAAATGAACATGCTGATTTGCTAGCCAAGTCAGCAGCACAGGGGCTGCCCTTACCTTCGGAAGTATTTTTCGAAACAATAAAAGCACCTTCGGTTGAACTTCTTGAAAGAGCAGTCCTCAACATATCTCCTGTTTATAGTGAAGACTGGAGAATTGAGATCATCTCTTTCCTTCAGGGTAACTTTCTTTCAGATGACGAAGCTTATAACAAGAGGATAGAGGCAAGAGCTCGACCATATGTTATAATAGAAGGGGAGCTGTACAAGCATGGGGTCTGCTCTCCACTACTCAAATGTTTATCCAGAGCCGAAGGTATAGAATTGATGAAGGAAATACACGCAGGCCTGTGTGGATCTCACATTGGATCTAGGTCTTTGCTGGGAAAAGTTTTTCGTCAAGGATTTTATTGGCCAAAGGCAGCTTCGGATGCAGCGGAATTAGTCCAAAAGTGCGAAGGCTGTCAGAAATATGGAAGAGATCAAAAACAACCTTCGTCTCTAACCCAGTTAATTCAACCCACTTGGCCATTGCAAAGGTGGGGTCTTGATTTGTTAGGTCCGTTACCACCAGCACAAGGGAACTTAAGATATGTTGTAGTGGCAGTGAAATATTTTTCTAAATGGATCGAGGCAAAGCCTTTAGCCACAATAACTTCGGTCACTATTCAAAAGTTTTTCTGGCAAAATATTGTCTGTCGCTTCGGAGTGCCGAAGGCTATTACTGTGGATAATGGAACGCAGTTTGATTCCGAAGCTTTCAGAGAATTTTGTGAACAAATTGGCACGAAGGTCCATTTTGCATCAGTTCGGCATCCAGAGTCAAATGGACTTGTTGAAAGGGCTAATGGCATCATAATGATAGGAATAATGAAGTTAATCTTCAATCAGCCCAGGGGAAAGTGGCCAGACGAATTAATCAAAGTGGTGTGGAGCCACAACACAACAATATCAAGATCAACAGGTTTTACACCATTCAAATTATTGTTTGGTGACGAAGCAATAACTCCGGAAGAAGCAAAAGCAGGATCAATAAGAATAGTAGCTTCGGCAGAAGACGAAGCTGAAGCTGATTACTCTGTGGAAAAAGATGCTATAGAAGGGATCAGGCTTCAAGCTGTGGAAAACATCAATAAATACCAAGCTGAAACAATAAAATGGCGTGATAGAAAGGTTCGACTAAAGAATATTGAACCAGGACATTTGGTGCTTCGAAGAGTAACCAACCCAGAGACAGTAGGCAAGTTACAACTGAAGTGGGAAGGACCTTTTCTGGTAGTATATTCGTCAAGACCCGGTTCCTACATATTGAAGGATATGGACGGCAACGACATTCCTAGATCATGGAATGCGGATGAGCTTCGGCGATATTATGTTTAGCTTGATGTAATTTTTTCTATTCTTTCTTGTGGCACCCTTTTCCTTTCCAAAGGGGGAGAAAGGTTTTTAATGGGGCCACAACATGTAATTTTTCTTTTTCTTATTTCAATTCTATAAGAGCAATATCCCCCAAAGATGTAAATGTAAAAGCTGAGAACGCACCATCGAGTGCAAAGGAAAAAGAAAAGAAAACAGGGAGAAGCTCAAAAGTCGTTCCTAAGGGAATGCAGAGCTTGCAGCGAAAAATAAACGCTGATTCCACCGAAGTAAAAGGCGAAGAAGCTCCTAAGGGAGGCTTACAGCGAAAAATAAACGCTGATTCCGCCAAAGTAAAAGGCGAAGAAGCTCCTAAGGGAGGCTTACAACGAAAAGTCAGCGTTGATACACCAAAAAATAAACGGTGAAGCCGAAAAATAAGCGGCAAAAATATTTGAGTCATTCCTAAGGGAATGAAGGCTATGATTATGGCTTCGAATATATATTCGGATATTCATTTGCACGATACATTACATCATGACATTTGCATTCATAAACATTCATTTAGACATACATAGGATCATTATCATCATATCATATAGAAAAGGCAGATGCTTCGGCTATGAGGATAAAGCTTCGGAGAAAGAAGAAATTTTCATGCTTCGTTGTGTACGAAAAGAAGGGAAGGTGTTTTTCGCCTTCGGCTCAAAAAGAAAATTTCGTCCACAGCAAAGTAGATTGTACACGGACAAAGGGGAAAAGATATATTACAAGGTTCGCACAAATTTACATAAGTTTCTTTATAATCATATTACAAAATTTTCTCTAGAATCTTATGTAGCAAAGTCTTTCGGAGCATCTGTTAAAGCTTCATCTTGTCATTCTTCAGCTTCATCATCCTGTACATATTAAAACGGAATGAGAAAGGCGCAGAGTTCAAGGAGAAGGTAAAAGTAACAAGTATAAGTTTCTCACTGGCTTAAGGTGGCTCCGAGCTTCGTCACCAGCCATTTTTCGCCCACCGTTTATCCAAATCTGGGTCATAAACCTGTTTCCTATGCTTCGAGCTAGGCTGGGGATGTCAACCAAATCTGCCGGCGACAAACTGAAGTTTGGCCTATTAACAATTTTCCCGTGCGTGCAGCCAGCCTTCAGGAAAGCAGTAGCTGTGCCTCGAGAAGCTAACAGGGCGCAGAAATCGACATGCCCAGCGATAACTTCGTCAAGTGCATCAACTTCGCCCTCAATGTATTCAAAGGTGCTTGGCAGGTTTTCAGCTGAAGGTGTAAACTTATCAGAGCTGGCTCCAATTGAGTAAAACACATCCTTCAGCCGCTGCACACATCGGTTGCCGAAATCTAAGCATTTTTCCTGAAGCTCCTTCAATGATTTCTGCAAATTTGAATTCTTCTCAATTTCTGTCTTGAGACTTGTTTCGAGATTCTTCTTTTCTTGCTCAGATTTTTCTGATTTTATGAGTAATTCGCTGTTTAATTTGTCAATTTCGGCTTGAGCTTCAGCCAGTGAACCTTCCACAGAGTGAATGACGAAGTCTTTCTTCTCCAAGGCAGCTTCGTGATCTTTAACTTTGTTTTCAAGGTCTTGAATGACGAAGTCCTTTTTCTTCAAAGCAGCTTCGTAACTTTCGACTTTGTTTTCTAGATCTTTGATGGTAGCTTCGTTTTTCTCGTCTTCAAGATCTTGTTGCATCCTCAACACTTTACTTAGTAATATACTCTGCCAAAACAACCTTCGTCAGAAAACATCTTAATTCAAAAAACAATAAAAAGTTGAGAGTTTTTACCTTGAAATTAGCATAGAACAAGCTACCGGCGATATGCTGTCGCTGGTACCTGCAGAGGTCCGCTTCAATCTTCGGCAGGCCAACGCTCTTTGAGAAAGTCCTAACAACCTTGGCCTCGGTTCGATTCCGAAGGCATCTTAGTTTCCCTTCATTGACTCCGCCAAACAGCAGAGACCCTGGTTTGTATCCACATGATATAGCATATTTCTTTAGCTCTTCTTTTTCAGTTTCTGATAACTCTTGTCCAAGTATGTCTTGAAAATTAAAGTTTTCTTCTTCCAAAGTGTCTTTAATTTGCTCTTTTCCTTTCTCAATTGTCGTGTCCACCGCGGCCGCAGCAGCTTCTTCTTCAGCCATTTTCAGAAGTATGTTATCAATATCACCAAGTGTGGTTTCTAGATTAGGATCTTCGGTGGTCTCGGTTTCGGCTCCGGTGGCTTCGGCTTCGGTGGCTGCTCCGGTGGTTTCGGCTCCAGTGATTTCGGCTCCGGTGGCTGTGGTTTCGGCAGTGACAGCGCTTTCAATAAATGATATTTTTGACGCCGATGTCGGTGGCGGTGTCTGATGAATGACATCGGCCACTTGGATAATTCTCCGTTTTTCGGCTTAGCGGGACTTTCTGTTGCCGAAGGTTCTTTTTCCTTCTGAAAAAACTTCGTCAGTTCTGGCGCCAGCGGACTTAGCTTGATAGGCAAAGTTTCAGTCATTACCTTTAGAATCTCTTCCACTTCGGTAGCAGAAGGTTTTGCAGGAGCTTCCTCCTCTTGGGCCGACGTCTTTGGTTTTGGGGATGTAGCTTTTCTTTTCTTTGGAGCAGCTATCTTCGGCTCAGGGCTCAGTTTTCTTTTCTCAGAAATTTCTTTGTCCTTTTTAGCCAATTTGGTGCCTTCTTTGTCAAGGATGCTGGCAATCCTTTTTCTTTTCTGGCCTTTGGCATCTCCGCCCAGTTGATCATAGTCAGGGTAATCAAAATTCAAGGCATCCAGCACCCGATTCAATCTTCGTTTCGGACGAGTGCCGAAGGCCGCAATCATTAACTGATCTTCTTTCTTAGAGTAGTTGTCGAGGATCTCGTTGCACATAACCTCAATTGTGTCGAACCACTCTTGGCAGGGTGCTTTAAAATGTTTCTTAAACTTGTAGTGATAAGGCAATCGAACAAGTTCTCCCTTCTTCTTTTCTCCATCTAGCTTCGGCATCTCCCACTCCCTCAGTGTTGGGAACACTTTAAAAGCCAAAAATTCCTGCACTAAGTCTCTAGTGCCAATATGATCTGAAATCACTCGAAATTCAGCCAAAGCAATCTAACTCGGGCTCCCCATTATCATGTTGCATCGGGGCCTCGTCTCTCCGAAGGTTAGTTCTAGCGGACTCTAGACCAATTTATCTTCATCTTCATCAACTTTAACATAAAACCATTCAGACTTCCATCCGGCTGGCCATTTGCTTCTGTAGCTTATCACTGGAAACTTCGTAGTCTTGCGATAAGCAAAGTTGTAGCAGCCAAAATTCTCGTGCAGACCATCTCCTCTGGCTTTAGTCTGGTAGTGTAATTCATGAACTCGGCAGAAACCCTCACCGAACGGTTCCACTTCCTGGCTACGAAGGGCCCAAATATAAACACTTAACCTAACGATAGCATTAGGGGTCAGCTGATGAAGGTAAATCCCAAACTTCTTCAGTACAATAGCAATCATCTTGTTTAGGGGGAATCTTAAACCAACTTTAAGAAAACTTTTGAAGACTACTACCTCATCCTTTCCTGGCTTTGGGATAGTTTCTTCTCCACCAAAACGAATTAATTCCTTCTTGGCCTCACTAAAATAACCCAGCTTCACCATTTTAGGAAGATCAGCTTCAGAGATGGTGGACTTTCCAAAGTCCAGATGACTAGGTTTACTTGGCACCCCGCAGCTGCACTCATCTTCGGAACCAACTTCTTCAACATCAGCTTGTGTTGCTTCGGCAGCAGGTGTGTCCTCTGATGAAACCAGCCCAGAACGCCTCATTGCTTCGGAAATCGAAACAGTTTCAGTGGCTTCGGTCTCATATCCATCACGCTCAACCCTGGCAGTGGAGCGTACTCTGGCCATTTGACAATAAATTTCTTGGAAGTTTTTTGAAAATTAATAACCTTTTTTCCGAAGCTCTTCTTGTGACGGAGCAGAATCCAAAGTGGTGCTTCGTTTGAATGCAAAAGTCAAGCTTCGGCTATGGTTAAATTTTTGGCAGCGAAACAGTGCAATAGCAATGAATGTTGTGGTAACTTCACACCTACCCGTCTGTTTATATAGTGCTGCAGGTAAGAAGGTGAATCGTCAAGTCTTTTACACCGGACAAACAGTCGCTCGCACCCACTGAACGGTGGGCCACAAAACCCGAGAAGGTGAACCTGCATGGTGGGACCGCTTCGCGCTCGGAAATTGTATCGTTTCCCGGCAACGAGCTCAGGGAAGGTGTTTTTCGGACCTTCGGCTTCCCGAAGCCTAAGAGACTTTTTTCACAGATCAAGCTCGTTACAAAAACGATCTAGCACCGCGAAGGGGCTACTGTTGAGACCATGCTTCGTCGCCGAAGGTCCTGTAGGAAGAAACACCTTCGGCAAAACCTGTTTATACGTGATACCGAAGCTACCGCTCATGAAGCTTCGATATTATAGCGTATTCGAAGATGAAGGATCGAACCGACTTAAAGATGGAATGACTTTTTAGTCCATAAAGGTCTGATTCATAATTGTAATCTTTTGTAAGGGGTATGATTGTAATTTCTTACAGGCTGCGTCCTGTGCCTATAAATACTGAACAGTACTCCTTTACTGTTCACGCAATCCGGTAATTGCTAACGCATCACTCTGAAATTATTGTTTTCTGCCAAGGCGAAGGTATAAATGTAACTAAACATCATGTTTTGATATTTCAGTTTATATTATAAAATAAGTAAATAATGTTATTTATTCTTGGTATTCTTTAACGTTTTATATTTTATATTTCATTTCGCATTGTTTTATCTCTGAACACGAAGGTAGGACCTTCATGATTTATCATCCATGACCTTCGTCCGAAGCTCATTAAATCCTTAGGGAAATAATGCTTCAGCGGACGAAGGACTTTAACATTTAACATTCTATGTTGCCTTGTTCTTAATTCATAGCATTTGAGAACAAGTTCCCAACACTACCGGTGTTGATTGTGAGGGGTTAGCACCTTCTCCAACGGAGTGCCTCAAGGTAGAACTAGTAAATTGCTCGTGTCAATGAATACCTTGCTTGTGGTAGGTTCTAATGGAGCTCGTGTGTCGATCTTCACATATATCGTCGATTAGCCACCGAACCACCAAGTGAAGGTTGACACAACGGGGACTAGCGTGCTGGCAAGCACGCGAACATAGGGATAAATCTTTGTCTCCCTATGTCAATTTGATTGGCATTCATTGGATATCATTGTGCTCATCACCATCGCATGATTGATTGTCTTGATATTCATTTATCGGTGATTGGCATCATCTACACTACTTGTTTCATTTCATTTGGACTAGCAATATAAGACTATTTGTTCCACCATTTCCTTGCCATATCTATACATGAGATTTTAAGATTTTTATAGAATTTAATAAAATTTCACGGTAGGGCCTAGCCCATAAATCAAACAACCAAAACCAACCAACAGTGCTTTGAGCATGGCATATGCAGCATATGGCTCTTTATTCAAGAAAGAAAAAGAAAAAAGAGAGTACTAATACACGGACGACGAACAAGAGCAAGCACCGAACAGAGCGGCCGGCGACATTTATTTATTTATTTATTTCTTTTCTCTGACGAAACTGGAGAGAAGCAAACTCGACTTGGCGTCCCATGCCGTACGTCAGAAGAAGACACCGGCCACCCGCCTATGGCGCCGGCGCCTCCGGGCAGCTGCTCTGGCAGAAGTTTGTGAGAACGTCGTCACAGCGGTAGGTGACGACGGGGCCATGGCCCATGCCGGGACGAATTCCTGCACCGACCTTGACGCAGTTCATGCACTCCGGATGGCACCCGTTGACCGACACGTCATTGCACTGGCACTCCGGCGGCTGCTTCTTGTTGCAAGCACCGCAGTTGTTGCAGCAGGGCCAGGACGACGAGCCTGGTGCCGACGCTTGGTTAGTCAAAAAATCACTAGTAGTTTTGCATATATAATAACAATTGACTTGTATCTGATGAAAATTAAACAAAACAACGGCGAGGAGATCGAGGATTCGTGGTCACCTTCGCCGAGAGCTGCGAGGATGGCGAGAACAGCCAGAGTGCCGACGAGTATCAGCTGAGGCCTCATCTTTGTTTCTCCTGTCCTGGCAATAATTAAGAACAGGCAAGAATGCCAAGTTTGTTGCTTGGATAGATTTCCTTCCTGCGGCTCTAAGGTCTTCTTGTATATATATATATAGAGGAGGGGATCGAGGGAGGCTTCCTTGCACTTTTGTTCATCTCTTGTACAAGAAGCAAATACAAAGCCAAATCATACACGCGTACTGACGGTGAATATGAATATATGAAAGAGGAAAATCCAGGATGTTTTCTTGAAGATCATCTTTGACCACCAGGGCCAACAGGTACGTACGTAGAAGCCAAGCATTATATATTTTTGACAATCCTCCTAGACTGTCTCTTTCAAGTTGCTGGTTGCAGGAAAATTAGACCGTCAGCACCGCAATGATTGACGAGACGACGATCTATCCAGATTAATTTCGCGGTGCACATCTCCGTCTGCAGGCGGCCCACGTGCATGAAAATTTTCAAGGAAAATCCTTTTGGTTCCTCTTCCGTACGCACGATGCTACCGTCTCAAATCAAACGTAGACTTATGCCATGTTTGAATGCACTAAAGATAAAAGTTAGTGGCTAAAATTAGTTGAGACATTCAAACAGCCCAACTAATAATTTAACTATAAGTTATTTTTGGTAAATTAGTTAATAGTTAGGTAGCTATTTGTTAGCTAGATAATTTCACTAACAATTTTAGCCAACTAACTATTAGTTTTATTGCATTCAAACACCTCCTTAAGTGGCCAATAATTTAGTTCATACATATCTGCCAATGAAATGTAGAAACAGTGCGACAAAGAAGAAAATCAAGGCCACCTAGATGCCACGTATACACGCTGCAACCCAACGACCAGCGACTTCCACTACTGATGTCGTTTCCAATATTATTGCCATTCATAACGTAAGGCAATCGTATAAGGGGCTGACCCATCACATCAAAATGTTTGGACACAAATACGGAGTACTAAAGCCTCTTTGGTACCTAATTTACCATACTTTTCTTAACTTTTTTTTTCTAAGATTAGTCCTTCATTTCGGACGATTAACTTTAGACAAAGTACAACACAGTTAGCCATGAACCAAACATGTTCTAAATGTATGTAGACGAAAAAAATAACTAAGTACACAGATTACATGTAAATTGCGAGGCATATCTTTTGAGCTTAATTAGTCCATAATTTGACAATATCGTGCATTCCCTAACAACAGATTAATTAGACTTGATAAATTCGTCTCGCAATTTATAAATGAAAATTGTAATAAGTCGAAAACCCCTGACGGCATCTCAGGAAACATCTGATGTGACATCACCTATCGGGTACCGTAATTAGGGGTACCCGGATTACATCCCTAAAAGTGCGTAGACGCCTGGGTAAGAAGGGGTCACAAAACAAACACGCTCCCAACCTTCCCAAGGCCACATAGGACCTATATCCCGATTCGCCCGAGGCACTGCACGACAGCAGCACAACTACGTTTCGCCCGAGCCAGCCTCGGGCGAACAGTAGTCCTGCGCACGTTCGCGACTCGCCCAAGTGTGTATCGGACAATGCTCTGGAGTGTGCTCGCCTCGACTAGCCACTCCGATCCAGAACATGTGCATTTAATGTAGTCTGTACGACTACCTACCTAGCTACGGGTGGTAAAGTCAACAAAGGATGACGTGACCTTGATCAAATCTACTGTTACCCCCACGACGATGGTCAGAGCGTGAATACAAGGCATTGTTCCCCCACTCCGACCACTATTTCAACCACCCAAGCATGACTACATGCAATGTCTAACCCCGCCTCGGCCTTGGGAGAAATCTTCGCCTCGCCCGAGCTTGGCCTCGGCCAACTACCCCAATTGGGAAACACGCAATGCCACCTACTCTCCTGCGAACCCCGCTGAAGACAGTATGTCTACAACAACAATAAGACCGGTGTCCAATCTTCCTTGCTTCGTCTAGGATGACGTCCGGACCAGATTACCCCATATCTTTTCACCATACCGAGCGCTATTTCAACAACTCTGACTTGACACTTGGAAGCGTCTCATCTGCACCTCTATACAGGACAGGCTCGAACACGCTCCCATGCTCTCGACCCGGCCTTGTCTCTCTACCTAATCAAAGGACAGGCTACAGAGATCGGGCATCCTTTTCCTGAACAGAGACGACGCAAGGACAAGGGCCATCCCGTCGGCCATACCACTACAGAGATCGGACGCGCCTCTGACGGCCACAATAATAGCAACATCTGCACACCTAGGCCTCCTCCTTGCAACTATAAAAGGAGGAGCCCAGGGCCTTCTCTAGGCAGGCTGAGAACAACATTTCACCGTTCACTCCTCACTCACCTCCTGATATTGGCACCTGCCTCAACCATACTCAGAGACTTGGGACTCACTCCCTCTTCCGACTTGCTTGTATCCCCTACTATGAGCACTTAGGTGCAAGATAATACAAGTCTCCTCCCCCGCTGGAAGTAGGGCCTTCTCTTGGCCGAACCAGGATAAACCTTGTGTGTCTTCTTGCATCAACCATACAAGACAAGGGCACGCAACACAAATTCACTAATTGGTTAGAACCCTCAGGTTCAGAACACCTAGAACACCTAAATTTTTTTGGGTGTAACTAAATACCCCCTAAGTTGAAATGATTTTGCTCCACCCGTATTTAGAAACGATATTTCTGCACGCGTATTTAGAGACATGATTTTTCTACATGTGTATTTAGATACGACACCATTGATATATATATATATAGGATTTATTTAGAAAAGGGAATATACTGACTATCCCATCTTCTATATCGACTAATGCATATAATTGTTTCTTATTAGACATAAGCATAGAAATCCACGTAATCTCAAAAACAAAGTTTTGATCTAGCTAGGAAGAAGTGAAAGTCGCCTAGAGGGGGGGTGAATAGGGCGAATCTGAAATTTACAAACTTAATCACAACTACAAGCCGGGTTAGCGTTAGAAATATAAACGAGTCCGAGAGAGGGCGCAAAACAAATCGCAAGCGAATAAAGAGTGTGACTCAAGGATTTGTTTTACCGAGGTTCGGTTCTCTCAAACCTACTCCCCGTTGAGGTGGTCACAAAGACCGGGTCTCTTTCAACCCTTTCCCTCTCTCAAACGGTCCCTCGGACCGAGTGAGCTTCTTCTTCTCAATCAAACGGGAACAAACTTCCCCGCAAGGACCACCACACAATTGGTGTTTCTTGCCTCGGTTACAATTGAGATGTTCTCAAGAAAGAATGAAAGAAAGAAGCAATCCAAGCGCAAGAGCTCGAAAGAACACAAGCAAATCTCTCTCACTAAACACTAAAGCTTTGTGTGAAATTGGGAGAGGATTTGATCACTTGGGTGTGTCTAGAATTGAATGCTAGAGCTCTTGTAAGTAGTTGAAGTGGGAAAACTTGGATGACTTGAATGTGGGGGTGGTTGGGGTATTTATAGCCCCAACCACCAAACTAGCCGTTTGGTGGAGGCTGCTGTCGCATGGCGCACCGGACAGTCCGGTGCGCCACCGGACACTGTCCAGTGTGCCAGCCACGTCACCTGGCCGTTGGGTTCCGACCGTTGGAGCTCTGTCTTGTGGGCCCGCCTGGCTGTCCGGTGGCGCACCGGACAAGTCCTGTAGACTGTCCAGTGTGCCACCCGCGCGTGCTCTATCCTCTGCGCGTGCAAGCGCGCATTTAATGCGTTGCGGTCGACCGTTGCGCGCGAAGTAGCCGTTGCTCCGCTGGCTCACCGGACAGTCCGGTGTACACCGGACATGTCCGGTGAATTATAGCGGAGCGAATTCCCGAAGCTGGCGAGTTCAGAGTTGCTCTCCCTTGGGGCACCGGACACTGTCCGGTGGTGCACCAGACAGTCCGGTGAATTATAGCGGAGCCCTCTAAAGAATTCCCGAAGGTGAAGAGTTGAGCGTCGAGTTCCCTGGTGCACCGGACACTGTCCGGTGGTGCACCGGACAGTTCGGTGCGCCAGACTAGGGCACACTTCGGTTGTCCCTTGCTCTCTTTGTTTGAACCCATTCTTGGTCTTTTTATTGACTTATTGTGAACCTTTGGCACCTGTATAACTTATAGACTAGAGCAAACTAGTTAGTCCAATTATTTGGGTTGGGCAATTCAACCACCAAAATTAATTAGGAAAATAGGTGTAAGCCTAATTCCCTTTCAATCTCCCCTTTTTTGGTGATTGATGCCAACACAACCAAAGCAAGTATAGAAGTGCACAATTTGAACTAGTTTGCATAATGTAAGTGCAAAGGTTACTTGGAATTGAGCCAATATAAATACTTATAAGATACGCAAGGATTGTTTCTTCATTTTTAACATTTTGGACCACGCTTGCACCACATGTTTTGTTTTTGCAAATTCTTTTGTAAATTCTTTTCAAAGTCCTTTTGCAAATAGTCAAAGATAAATAAATAAGATTTTGCGAAGCATTTTCAAGTTTTGAAATTTTCTCCCCTTGTTTCAAATGCTTTTCCTTTGACTAAACAAAACTCCCCCTCAATGAAATCCCCCTCTTAGTGTTCAAGAGGGTTTTAAGATATCAATTTTGAAGATACTACTTTCTCCCCCTTTTGAACACAATAAGATACCAATTTGAAAATTATTTTAAAGTTAGGTGGTGGTGCGGTCCTTTTGCTTTGGGCTAATACTTTCTCCCCCTTTGGCATGAATCGCCAAAAACAGATACTTTGAGTGAGATATAAGCCCTTGGTAACTACTTTCTCCCCTTTGGCAAATAAAACATGAGTGAAGATTATACCAAAGACGGAGAGTTGCACGGAGCGACGGCGAAGGATGAGTTATGGAGTGGAGTGGAAGCCTTTGTCTTCGCCGAAGACTCTAATTCCCTTTCAATACACCTATGACTTGGATTGAAATTCACTTGAAGACACATTAGTCATATCATATGAAAGAGACATGATCAAGGGTATATTAATGAGCTATATGTGTAAGATATCAAAAGAAATTCCTAGAATCAAGAATATTTAGCTCATGCCTAAGTTTGTTAAAAGTTTGTTCATCTAGTGGCTTGGTAAAGATATCGGCTAATTGATCTTTAGTGTTAATATATGCAATCTCGATATCTCCCTTTTGTTGGTGATCCCTTAGAAAATGATACCGAATGGCTATGTGTTTAGTGCGGCTATGCTCAACGGGATTATCCGTCATGCGGATTGCACTCTCATTATCACATAGAAGAGGAACTTTGGTTAATTTGTAACCATAGTCCCTAAGGGTTTGCCTCATCCAAAGTAATTGTGCGCAACAATGTCCTGCGGCAATATACTCGGCTTCGGCGGTAGAAAGAGCGACGAAATTTTGCTTCTTTGAAGCCCAAGACACCAAGGATCTTCCCAAGAACTGGCAAGTCCCCGATGTGCTCTTTCTATTAATCTTACACCCCGCCCAATCGGCATCCGAATAACCAATCAAATCAAATGTGGATCCCCTAGGATACCAAATCCCAAACTTAGGAGTATAAACTAAATATCTCAAGATTCGTTTTACGACCTTAAGGTGAGCTTCCTTAGGGTCGGCTTGGAATCTTGCACACATGCATACGGAAAGCATAATATCCGGTCGAGATGCACATAAATAGAGTAAAGAGCCTATCATCGACCGGTATACCTTTTGATTGACGGATTTACCTTCCGTGTCGAGGTCGAGATGCCCATTGGTTCCCATGGGAGTCTTGATGGGCTTGGCATCCTTCATCCCAAACTTGTTTAGAATATCTTGAGTATACTTTGTTTGGCTAATGAAGGTGCCCTCTTGGAGTTGCTTTACTTGAAATCCCAAGAAATACTTCAACTCCCCCATCATAGACATCTCGAATTTTTGTGTCATGATCCTACTAAACTCTTCACATGTAGATTCGTTAGTAGACCCAAAAATAATATCATCAACATAAATTTGGCATACAAACAAATCATTTTCAAGTGTTTTGGTAAAGAGTGTAGGATCAGCCTTTCCGACTTTGAATCCATTAGTGATGAGGAAATCTCTAAGGCATTCATACCATGCTCTTGGGGCTTGCTTGAGCCCATAAAGCGCCTTAGAGAGTTTATAAACATGGTTAGGGTACTTACTATCTTCAAAGCCGGGAGGTTGCTCAACATAGACCTCTTCCTTGATTGGTCCATTAAGGAAGGCACTCTTCACGTCCATTTGATAAAGCTTGAAGCCATGGTAAGTAGCATAGGCCAATAATATACGAATTGACTCAAGCCTAGCTACAGGTGCATAAGTTTCACCGAAATCCAAACCTTCGACTTGGGAGTATCCCTTGGCCACAAGTCGAGCTTTGTTCCTTGTCACCACACCATGCTCATCTTGCTTGTTGCGGAACACCCATTTGGTTCCTACAACATTTTGATTAGGACGTGGAACCAAATGCCATACCTCGTTCCTAGTGAAGTTGTTGAGCTCCTCTTGCATCGCCACCACCCAATCCGAATCTTGAAGTGCTTCCTCTACCTTGTGTGGCTCAATAGAGGAAACAAAAGAGTAATGCTCACAAAAATGTGCAACACGAGATCTAGTCGTTACCCCCTTATGAATGTCGCCGAGGATGGTGTCGACGGGGTGATCTCGTTGGATTGCTTGGTGGACTCTTGGGTGTGGCGGCCTTGGTTCTTCATCCTCCTTGTCTTGATCATTTGCATCTCCCCCTTGATCATTGCCGTCATTTTGAGATGGCTCTTTTTCTTGATCTTCTCCTTCATCAACTTGAGCCTCATCCTCATTTTGAGTTGGTGGAGATGCTTGTGTGGAGGAGGATGGTTGATCTTGTGCATTTGGAGGCTCTTCGGATTCCTTAGGACACACATCCCCAATGGACATGTTCCTTAGCGCGATGCATGGAGCCTCTTCATCACCTATCTCATCAAGATCAACTTGCTATACTTGAGAGCCGTTAGTCTCATCAAACACAACGTCACAAGAAACTTCAACTTGTCCAGAGGACTTGTTAAAGACTCTATATGCCCTTGTGTTTGAATCATATCCTAGTAAAAAGCCTTCTATAGTCTTAGGAGCAAATTTAGATTTTCTACCTCTTTTAACAAGTATAAAGCATTTGCTACCAAATACTCTAAAATAAGAAATATTGGGATTTTTACCGGTTAGGAGTTCATATGATGTCTTCTTGAGGATTCGTGTAGATACAACCGGTTGATGGCGTAGCAGGCGGTGTTGACCGCCTCGGCCCAAAACCGATCCGAAGTCTTGTACTCATCAAGCATGGTCCTTGCCATGTCCAATAGAGTTCTATTCTTCCTCTCCACTACACCATTTTGTTGTGGTGTGTAGGGAGAGGAGAACTCATGCTTGATGCCCTCCTCCTCAAGGAAGCCTTCAATTTGAGAGTTCTTGAACTCCGTCCCGTTGTCGCTTCTAATTTTCTTGATCCTTAAGCCGAACTCATTTTGAGCCCGTCTCAAGAATCCCTTTAAGGTCTCTTGGGTATGAGATTTTTCCTGCAAAAAGAACACCCAAGTGAAGCGAGAATAATCATCCACAATAACTAGACAGTACTTACTCCTGCCAATGCTTATGTAAGCTATCGGGCCGAATAGATCCATGTGTAGGAGCTCCAGTGGCCTGTCAGTCGTCATGATGTTTTTGTGTGGATGATGAGCACCAACTTGCTTCCCTGCTTGGCATGCGCTACAAATCCTGTCTTTCTCAAAATTAACATTTGTTAATCCTAAAATGTGCTCTCCCTTTAGAAGCTTATGAAGATTCTTCATCCCAACATGTGCTAGTCGGCGATGCCAGAGCCAGCCCATGTTAGTCTTAGCAATTAAGCAAGTGTCGAGTTCAGCTCTATCAAAATTTACTAAGTATAGCTGACCCTCTAACACTCCCTTAAATGCTATTGAATCATCACTTCTTCTAAAGACAGTGACACCTACATTAGTAAATAGACAGTTGTAGCCCATTTTGCATAATTGAGAAACGAAAAGCAAATTGTAATCTAAAGAGTCTACAAGAAAAACATTGGAAATGGAATGGTCAGGTGAAATAGCAATTTTACCCAGTCCTTTGACCAAACCTTGATTTCCATCCCCGAATGTGATCGCTCTTTGGGGATCTTGGTTTTTCTCGTAGGAGGAGAATATCTTCTTCTCCCCTGTCATATGGTTTGTGCACCCGTTGTCGATTACCCAACTTGAGCCCCCGGATGCATAAACCTACAAAACAAGTTTAGTTCTTGATTTTAGGTACCCAAATGGTTTTAGGTCCTTTGGCATTAGACACAAGAACTTTGGGTACCCAAACACAAGTCTTTGATCCCTTGTGTTTGCCCCCAACATATTTGGCAACTACCTTGCCGGATTTATTAGTTAAAACATAAGATGCATCAAAAGTTTTAAATGAAACATTATGATCATTTGATGCACTAGGAGTTTTCTTCTTAGGCAATTTTGCATGGGTTGATTACCTAGAACTAGATGTCTCACCCTTATACATAAAAGCATGATTAGGGCCAGATTGAGACTTCCTAGAATGAATTCTCCTAATTTTGCTCTCGGGATAACCGACAGGGTACAAAATGTAACCCTCATTATCCTGAGGCATGGGAGCCTTGCCCTTAACAAAGTTGGACAATTTCTTAGGAGGGGCATTAAGTTTGACATTGCCTCCCTGTTGGAAGCCAATGCCATCCTTTATGCCAGGGCGTCTCCCACTATAGAGCATGCTTCTAGCAAATTTAAATTTCTCATTTTCTAAGTCATGCTCACTAATCTTAGCATTAAGTTGAGCTATGTGATCATTTTGTTTCTTAATTAAAGCTAGGTGATCATGGATAGCATCAACATTAATGTCTCTACATCTAGTACATATGGAGGTGTGCTCAACGATAGATGTAGAGGGTTTGCAAGATTTTAATTCTACAACCTTAGCATGCAATATATCATTTTTACTTCTAAGGTCGGAAATGGAAGCATTGCAAACATCTAATTCTTTAGCCTTAGCAAGCAATTTTTCATTTTCATTCCTAAGGCTAGCAAGAGAAATGTTCAATTCTTCAATCTTAGCAAGCAAATCAACATTATCATTTCTAGGATTGGGAATTGAAACATCACAAGCATTTGAATCAACCTTAGCAATTAAACTAGCATTCTCATTTCTAAGGTTGTCAATAGTCTCATGGCAAGTGCTTAGCTCACTAGATAGTTTTTCACATTTTTCAACTTCTAGAGCGTAAGCATTTTTAATTTTAACATGCTTCTTGTTTTCTTTAATAAGGAAGTCCTCTTGGGTGTCCAAGAGATCATCCTTCTCATGGATAGCACTAATCAATTCATTTAATTTTTCTTTTTTTGCATATTTAGATTGGCAAAAAGAATGTGCAAGTTGTCCTCCTCATTGCTAGCATTTTCCTCATCACTAGAGGTTTCATATTTAGTGGAGGATCTTGATTTTACCTTCTTTTTGCCGTCCTTTGCCATGAGGCACTTGTGGCCGACGTTGGGGAAGAGAAGTCCCTTGGTGACGGCGATGTTTGCGGCGTCCTCGTCGGAGGAGGAGTCGCTAGAGCTTTCTTCGGAGTCCCACTCGCGACAAACATGGGCATCGCCGCCCTTCTTCTTGTAGTATCTCTTCTTCTCCTTTCTTCTCCCCTTCTTGTCGTCGCCCCTGTCACTGTCACTAGATAGTGGACATTTAGCAATAAAATGACCGGGCTTACCACATTTGTAGCAAACTTTCTTGGAGCGGGGCTTGTAGTCCTTCCCCCTCCTTTGCTTGAGGATTTGGCGGAAGCTCTTGATGATGAGCGCCATTTCCTCGTTGTCGAGCTTGGAGGCGTCGATGGGTGTTCTACTCGATGTAGACTCCTCCTTCTCCTCCGTCGCCTTAAATGCGACCGGTTGTGCTTCGGACGTGGAGGGGCCGTCAAGCTCGTTGATCTTCTTTGAGCCTTTGATCATGAACTCAAAGCTCACAAAATTCCCGATTACTTCCTCGGGAGTCATTAGTGTATATCTAGGATTGCCACGAATTAATTGGACTTGAGTAGGGTTAAGGAAAACAAGTGATCTTAGAACAACCTTAACCATTTCGTGGTCATCCCATTTTTTGCTCCCGAGGTTGCGCACTTGATTCACCAAGGTTTTGAGCCGGTTGTACATGTCTTGTGGCTCCTCCCCTTGGCGAAGACGGAAGCGACTGAGCTCCCCCTCGATCGTCTCCCGCTTGGTGATCTTGGTTAGCTCATCTCCCTCGTGTGCGGTCTTGAGCACGTCCCAAACTTCCTTGGCGCTCTTTAATCCTTGCACCTTGTTGTACTCCTCTCTACTTAGAGAGGCGAGGAGTATAGTTGTGGCTTGGGAGTTGAAGTGCTCGATTTGGGCCACTTCGTCCTCATCATAATCTTCATCCCCTACGGATGGTACGTGTACACCAAACTCAACGACATCCCATATACTTTTGTGGAGTGAGGTTAGATGAAATCGCATTAAATCACTCCATCTAGCATAATCTTCACCATCAAAAGTTAGTGGTTTGCCTAATGGGACGAAAAGTAAAGGTGTATGTTTAGGAATGCGAGGATAGCGTAAGGGGATCTTACTAAACTTCTTGCGCTCATGGCGCTTAGAAGTGACGGACGGCGTGTCGGAGCCGGAGGTGGATGGCGATGAGGTGTCGGTCTCGTAGTAGACCACTTTCCTCATCTTCTTCTTGTCACCGCTCCAACGCAACTTGTGTGAAGGGGATTCCTTTTCCTTCCCCTTCTCTTTGTTGTAGGACTCTCCCGATGGAGCCTTCCCGTGGCTTGTAGCGGGTTTCTCGCCGGTCACCATATCCTTCTTGGCGTGATCTCCCGATATCACTTCGAGCGGTTAGGCTCTAATGAAGCACCGGGCTCTGATACCAATTGAAAGTCGCCTAGAGGGGGGGGGGGTGAATAGGGCGAATCTAAAATTTACAAACTTAATCACAACTACAAGCCGGGTTAGCGTTAGAAATATAAACGAGTCCGAGAGAGGGCGCAAAACAAATCGCAAGCGAATAAAGAGTGTGACACAAGGATTTGTTTTATCGAGGTTCGGTTCTCTCAAACCTACTCCCCGTTGAGGTGGTCACAAAGACCAGGTCTCTTTCAACCCTTTCCCTCTCTCAAACGGTCCCTCGGACCGAGTGAGCTTCTTCTTCTCAATCAAACGAGAACAAACTTCCCCGCAAGGACCACCACACAATTGGTGTCTCTTGCCTCGGTTACAATTGAGATGTTCTCAAGAAAGAATGAAAGAAAGAAGCAATCCAAGCGCAAGAGCTCGAAAGAACACAAGCAAATCTCTCTCACTAAACACTAAAGCTTTGTGTGGAATTAGGAGAGGATTTGATCACTTGGGTGTGTCTAGAATTGAATGCTAGAGCTCTTGTAAGTAGTTGAAGTGGGAAAACTTGGATGACTTGAATGTGGGGGTGGTTGGGGTATTTATAGCCCCAACCACCAAACTAGTCGTTTGGTGGAGGCTGCTGTCGCATGGCGCACCGGACAGTCCGGTGCGCCAGCCACGTCACCTGGCCGTTGGGTTCCGACCGTTGGAGCTCTGTCTTGTGGGCCCGCCCGACTGTCCGGTGTGCCTCCCGCGCGTGGTCTGTCCTCTGCGCGCGCAGGCGCGCATTTAATGCGTTGCAGTCGACCGTTGCACGCGAAGTAGCCGTTGCTCCGCTGGCTCACCGGACAGCCCGGTGTACATCGGACATGTCCGGTGAATTATAGCGGAGCGAATTCCCGAAGCTGGCGAGTTCAGAGTTGCTCTCCCTTGGGGCACCGGACACTGTCCGGTGGTGCACCGGACAGTCCGGTGAATTATAGCGGAGCCCTCTGAAGAATTCCCAAAGGTGAAGAGTTGGGTGTCGAGTTCCCTGGTGCACCGGACACTGTTCGGTGGTGCACCGGACAGTCCGGTGCGCCAGACCAGGGCACACTTCGGTTGTCCCTTGCTCTCTTTGTTTGAACCCATTCTTGGTCTTTTTATTGACTTATTGTGAACCTTTGGCACCTGTATAACTTATAGACTAGAGCAAACTAGTTAGTCCAATTATTTGGGTTGGGCAATTCAACCACCAAAATTAATTAGGAAAATAGGTGTAAGCCTAATTCCCTTTCAAGAAGGAAATTAAACCCAAGGCAACATCTATAATATAATTCTATTAATGAATCTTCGGCTGTTTTTCGCGAACACCTTCATAGCGGCTGACTCAATCTTCCTACAACCCATCTTTATCATTTCATGTTCCTTCTCCTTCTGAAGTAGGGACTAAAGTATTGTCATGACTTAAAACCTGACCATTGGCAGAAAGGGGTATTTCTTTCCCATCTCTTCGTCCCCAATGGTCATCCCGACCATTCTCTTCCCAACTACGACTAACAGCTCTCTCTTCCTATCTCACTCCATTGGAGCACCTCAAGCTTCTTCACTTGATTCCTTTGCAAATCCTTGAGAGATTGATCCTCCAAACTACATTATGTAGCAACCCCAACTGTTCTATAACTCCTAGAGCACTTGGTTAACGTTCAAGTCGGTGCATTATGTCTGTTAATCTTGGAGCTTTGCTCCTAGCCAGCTAGGCGTCGCTCGTTTGTGACAGCTCTGGGGAATTTGTTATCACTGTCTACAGCTAGTAAGGAACCCCTCCTGTCAAAAAATGCTCTCTTGACTTGAGAATGAGGATAAGGTTCAAAGACACCAAAGCCTTTATGGCTACCTCAACAACATGGCCATAAGCAAGTGTTAGTGTCGAGCTAAACCATAGGATAAACACTTATGTCTCTTGTGTTCTTGCTATTTACTTTGTATTACTTGTTTTGTGGTGATTCTAGGGATTGGTTCCGATCTACTTGTGTACAAGCTTCTACAACCATTCAGGTGGTACAAGCTCACTAACTTACCCGATCTATTTTTTGTTGGGCAGTTTCTATTGTCTACCAAAGCAACACTACCACTATGTAATCTGACATTTGTTTGAGCTAATTTTTTACAAGCCTATTCATCTCTCTCTAGGCGACGTTAAAGTCCTTTCTGTTAGGATCATACATGGGAAAAAGGAGACACATAGTTTAACGTGGAAATAGGTCCCCTAATGTGGAGGAGAAAAAAACCACAAGAAAACAGATCTATTATGCGTTGTGATTAACAGAGTACAAGGGGCCCTATTTATATAGGCAAAGAAGATAGAGATAAGGTCATATCATCTGCTCCAACAAATCTCCCCTTAACGCTAAATCTATAAAACTATTTCACCAAACACCACTAGGGTGCTGAGCTCCACGAACACCTACCAAGTCAAGACAATGCTTGATCTTGGTATTAGAGATTTGTCTTGATCTTGGTATTAGATAATGACTTTGTAAGCATGTCTGCATGATTTTCATCTGTGTGCATCTTGTCCACTTTAATTTGCCTTCAACAACAATATCACGAATGAAGTGGTACTTGATATAAATGTGTTTGGTCTTGAATTGATACATGTCATTCTGAGTCAGACAAATAGCACTATGACTATCACAATAAACCTTAATGACATCCTAAGGAACAACAAGTTCAAAAATAAGACCTTGCATCCAAATAGCTTCTTTAACCCCTTCAGTAGCAGAGACATATTATGCTTCAGTAGTGGAAAGAGCACTAACAGACTGAAGTGAAGCCCTCCAACTCACAGCAGAACCATATAATGAAAATACATAGCCATATATGGAGCGTCTTATCAAGATCACCATCAAAGTCAGAATCACAACTCCCTCAACAAATCCCATAACACCAATTTTCTTCACTGAATTCTTATGAAACAATAATCCAAAATGAGAAGTACCTTTCAAGTAGCGAAGAATCTACTTTACTGCATTCCAATGTTTCATACCAGGATTATGCATAAATCTGCTAACCACACTAACAACATGAGACAAATCAGGTCTTGTACAGATCATAGCATACATGAGATTCCCAACAACATTAGAATATAGTATGTGAGACATGTGTTCTTTCTCATCTTCAGTAACAGGACATTGTCCCGATGACAATTTAAAATGTGAAGCAAATGGTCTAGCAACAAATTTGCAATTACTAAGATTATACTTTTCTAAGAACTTTCTCAATATAACTTTTCTGAGATAGAAAAAGAGTACCAACACGATGATCACGCAGAATTTCCATCCCAAGAATCTTCTTTGCTGGTCCAAGATCTTTCATATCAAAATCATGACTAAGTTGAGCCTTCAATTCATCAATCAATGACTTATCATGAGAAGCAATCAACATATGACCAACATAAAGCAGTAGGTACATAAAAGATCCTTTAGAGAACTGCTTGAAATAAATACAATGATCATAATTGCTTCGAGAATAACCATGTACAAGCATGAATGAGTCAAACCTTTTATACCACTGCCTAGGAGCTTGTTTCAAACCATAAAGATATTTTTATAAATGACAAACTAAATGCTCTTGACCAGGAGCAGAAAAACCCTAAGGTTGTGTCATATAAATCTCCTCATCTAAATCTCCACGAAAAATGCAGTTTTAACATCAAGTTTCTCTAACTCCAAATCAAATAAAGCAACAATAGCAAGCATGACTCGAATAGAAGTGTGACGAACAACATGAGAGAACACCTCACTGAAATCAATACCTTGCCTTTGTTCAAAACCTTTCACAACTAAACGAGCTTTGGATCTTGCAGGTTCAACTCCAGATATACTTTCCTTCTTCTAATAAATCCACTTGCACTTTGAAGGTTTTTTACCTTCATGAAGCTCAACCAATTTCCATGTAGAATTCTTTTGAAGGCTTTCAAATTCATCATTCATAGAAACTAACCACTTGGATGAATTATCACATGAGATAGCTTCCGAATAAGAAGAATTTAAAATGCAACATTAGTTTCTTAAGCAACAATGAGAGCATGATGAGCCATATTATCAGTATCACAATATCGATGTGGCAACAATACTCCTTCTAGTCTACCTTGAGCAATAGAGTAATTGTTGCTAACAGGAGGTACATAAGCTGAAACTGACTGTGTGATAGGAGTAACAAAATCAATATTAACATGTACATCTACCTCAAGATTCTCATCAATAGTTTCAGGCATAGATGTGGATGAGGAACCACTATCAAAAACACCTCCAAAGGAAGAAAATGTACTTTCATCTAAGTAACATTACGACTGACAATCACCTTTTTAGAATCAGCACACAATAAACGATATCCTTTGACACCAGAACCATAGCCAATAAAAGTGCATTTTTGAGCTCTAGGCACTAGCTTCCCATTGTTAACATGATCATAAGCAGGACAACCAAAGATTCCAAGATTAGAATAATCAATTGGTTTACATGTACATACCTCTTCTGGAATCTTAAAATCAATAGCTTTATTGGGAGAGTGATTAATCAAATAGGAGGAGGTAGAAGCAGCTTCCGCCCACAAACCATGCTTGTTCCATAAACCAGCATTAGAAAGCATGCAACAAACATGCACCAGAATAGTACGATTCATTCTTTTAGCAACACCATTCTGCTGGGGAGTACCTGGAACAGTCTTATGTGTAGCAATACCATGATCAACACAAAGAGATAGAATTGCAAAATTCCAATCCATTGTCGGTTCTCAATTTCTTGATTTTTCTGTCAGTCTGATTTTCCACTAAAGCTTTACATTGCTTGAATGCAGTCAGAGCATCATTTTTATGCTTCAAAAAATAAACCCAGACTTTACGAGATAAATCATCAATAAAAGTGATCATATAATCACAACCTCCAATAGAAGAATGAGGAGCCCGACCCCAAAGATCAAAACGAATATAATCAAGAATGCCTTTGGTGTAGTGAGTAGATAAAGAGAAACTAACTCTCTTTTGTTTGCCAAATACACAATGTTCACAAAATTCCAATTTGCCAATATCATTTAAATAACCTCTCTTGTGCAAGAGATGCATACCTTTTTCACTCATGTATCCCAAGCTCATATGCCAAAACTTGGTATTTGAAGTGTTGGATGCAATAGAAACAACTGCAGTACCTATAGCTGTGGAACCTTATAAATACTAGAGATTATTTATACGTTCAGCCTTTAACGCAACCCGATTGCCTTGAAAAACATTAAGAACACCATTATCAGCATAAAATTTGAATCCCATTGCTTCTAAGGTGCCCAAAGAAATAAGATTCCTCTTCATCTTAGAAACATAGCGAACATTAGTAAGGGTCTTGAATGTGCCATCATGAACTTTAATCTGAATAGACCCAATTCCAGAAATTTCAAGTGGAGATTCATCACCAATAATAACATCACCATTATGAACTTGAGAATAATCAGAAAATCACTCCCAATGTGAGCAAATGTGAAAAGAACAAACTGGATCAAGAACCCAAGTCATATGTTTTTCATCATTAGAAGTGATCATAAGAGCTTCTCCACCATCACTATTTTCAACAATACTAGCCTCAGTTGATGATTTATCATATTCCCTTTTCTTCTATCTTCCTTCCTTCCTTATTTTTCAACTTAGGACACTAGGATATCACATGATTATTGGCTTTACAATAACGACAAAATTTTTTGGATTTACGATCTCTTGACTTAGACCTTGATTTTGGTGTATTAGAATCACCCCCTTGTTGAGTTCTACCTCGAATAATAAAACCTTTACTCTTAGACTCAGAATGAGAATCATCATCAAAATTTTCCTTGAAAAATAAATTTGACTGAACATTCTCAAATTTCAGTGAAGTATGATTTCCATAAAGCATGATTTCCTTAAAATGCTTAAAAGAGGGGGGGGCAATGAGACTACCAACAAAATTGCCTTATCTTCTTCATCTATCTTCACATCTAGAGTCTCAAGGTCGACACAAATAGAATTAAATTCATTGAGATGTGACTGAATAGATGTACCTTCCGCATGCGAATTGTATAAAGACGCTCTTTGAGACGGAGCTTATTAGCAAGACTCTTGGTCATATATAGCTCCTTCAATTTCTTCCATAATTCTGCACCACAGATTTTGCATGGATCCATGGATATCCCACTATTGGAGAAAACATGACCCAGGAATGATACTTCCTTCAACCAGAATTCACACTTACTCCGCTTAGCATACAACTTGTGCTCCCAGAGTTTGTGCAATAAAATCCTCAGATGTTCCACATGTTTTTCTTCATACTTGGAATAGACCAAGATATCATCGATAAAACCACCACAAACTTAACCAGGTATTCCATAAACACTTTGTTCATCATGTACATGAAATAGGCTGGAGCGTTGGTCAAACCAAAGGACATCACTGTGTATTCATACAATCCATACCTCGTTGTAAATGATGTTAGATGCACGAATCTTCAACTTGTGACAACTATTTCTCACAAACCGTGAGAGATATTGAGGTGGGAGTTTCAGTAAAGCAAAGTTATGGAAGTCTACTGTCTACCCATAATTTTTTATTATTTTTTGGACATCTAGAATTAATTAAGCAAAATTATCAAGACAGAGAGGTCTGAAAAATAGATTATGGGAAAGACAAGAATTCACTAACTTAAACTGGTTTATTCATTATTCTTTACCCTAAATATGACTAAGAGATTGGTAGACATGTCCACAATCTCCATGATCAATACAAATAAGCAAATCACACATAAGCATAAGCACAAGCAACTTAACAACCAAGTTCACAAGCACACAAGACTCACGAACCTAACGTATTAACACATATAGGGCACCTATCCTAATTCTTCTTCTTGTATAGCTTATTGTACTGCTTAGACTAATCAAAACTAACTATAGGAATGCCATTACTACTTTGACATGGATCATGAGAGGGTTAGTGACAGCATAGAAACAATAGGCAATGGTTAGAACAAGTCGAGAGTAGCATATAGCTTAGGACTATCAATGTATACTTAGCAAGCATGAACAAGGTGAGTAAAGATCCCTATTAGATGAGACCATGCTAACTAGGCTTGTGTCCTACAGTCAACATCGGCTCTGATACCAACTTGTCACACCCAATTTTAAGGACAAAATTGAATGCATTTAACTTATATGTGCCCATTGATCAGTCTCACATATAAGCTCACAAATCATATAGTATCATCACTAATGTTATTGCAACGAATAATATCACATAGTCTTTACATAAATATTGCAGCAGAAAATAATTGATCTCTAATAGTATAGCGGAAGCTCTAGAGCACAAGGACGAAGACTAGTTGACCTTCAAGCCTAATAGTTAATGAAGTCTCCAAAAGGTTGATCATTTGTTACCCATCCAGGATTTTTATCCAAAAGAATGAAATAGTCAAGGGTAAGTACACACATACTTAACAAGTATAACAAGGGTTCATGAGGCTCAAATAGTTGACACGGGTTTAACTGCAGTAAGATTTTATATAGTCACCTTTTATAACAATGGAAAAGCATCTAGAACAATAACCCAATTCTCAACTCATGATCATATAAAGGGAATAATGAATAACAACACATTAAGTAAATATGCAACATTTAAATTCAATTCATAAAAACATTATCTCTATTCCATAAGACGTCCAAGGCCGCTCGTGACCTTAAGCAAGGCTGATATATCATTTTTGAACACTCTGCAGAGGTAATGCATCTTTACCCGTGGGTCATGATTTACCCTTTCTCCCCAGGTAATTAACACCCCACTACAAGAGTAGTTAGCCTTATAAACCCACTCCGAGGTAGGCTGGCAGGGTTCACTCATAAGTCTTTCAAAGGGCTTCCAAGCATATTAATAGTTAATCCAAATTCAGTGGCAAGGGGCATTAAATCCTATCTAAGTGGCACATACTGCAGATGTACACACAAAGATCTAGGGTTAATACCAGCTTGGCAAAGAGCTCTGTCATGAAAGCCAATATGAAAGAAAGTATCCTCATACTTAACTAATACTAGAGCCATGTAGTCCCCACGGTAGCATTGTAAATCCCATATTTGACCTATGAATAAGTCCTTATGGAGAAAAACTAGAGCACTATAAAGAGAATAACTCAATGCTCTAGCTCCTTATTTCTATGTTTCTAGAAAATAAAGTTTTGAACTTTATTGAATAGTACATTAATCAAGTTTATAAGATCATGGTTCCAATAGCACTAGCAATAGCTACCCAATGCATAAACCCACATGTATCAAGGTATAAGGATATCAAGACTAGGATAACCTATGGTTATCAAGGTAGACACATGCATAATGAATTTAGTGCTCATAATGAATAGGAATCAAGGATGATCGAAGTTATACTTGACTTCTTTAAAGTAATCCTAAGAACCTGGTTCCTCTACGTAGTAGACCGGAATATCAACAAGATTCTGTCACACCCGGATTTCAGGAACAAAGCCGGATGCATCTCATACATGCGCCAAAGAAGACAACATATATAATAACAGAGTGTATAGAGATAAATGTCACAATAAAACCAGAGTACTTATTACATAGCGGAAGTCTTACAAAATAAAGTATGAATATAGCAGGAACTAAAATCTATCCTTGGCGCCAGAAAGCTGACTGGGAGACGCCACCTAGATCAAGTCGAAAGCCTCAGAGTTAGGCTGCTTCTCTTCCTGTTCTTCTCCTGTGGGGGGGGTGTGAGACAACAAGGGTGAGCTCACACATGTTCATCGCTCAACAAGTTGTGGGGAATAATGTGGCATGAACTCACCAAAGGTGGGAGTTCATGAAGTGTAAGGCTGATCAATGATATAAGGCTAAAGCTGAGCATTGCTTTTATATGTTGGTCAAAATTTTATTAGCAGTTACTAAGTGTAAGTATATACCAAACCTTAGAAATAATAAATAAAAGTAATAGTAAAATAATCCCAGATGCAATGAAATGACAAATTAAGTTTAAGTTCCATAGATTAATCATGTGAGTGTCCGAGCCGCTCATGACCGTGAGCACGGCTAGTATACCAGTTTTACACTCTGCAGAGGTTGCACATCTTTTCCCACAAGTCGTGTTACCCATTTGCCACGGAGTTGATCAGACCCCATAGACCTCTACCTAGGAAGCGAGGCAGGGTACCACTACGAGGCCTTTACAAAATTCCACTAGCTTCAAAAAACCCGCTACAGTTTATAGGAAGCTCCAGTGCAGGAATCCCTCGCCTGACCGCCATCGCAGCAAAATCAACCCAAGGACCTCCCTACACTGACCACTCCCCTACTGCCCTTGCCCCTTTCGGGTAAGGTAGTCATCCACTAGCTTTCCTAGTTAGTCAGCCAAGGGCGTCCCATTAAACCCTTGTGGTAGCACTGTTTTCCCGGGTGGTTCTCCATGTTCCCATTAACATAATGATCTTATCATGAACAAGAAATAATAAACAGATAATAAAGAGTATAACAATGAGTGATGAATATCTCTATACCCAAAGCCACATAAAGCAATAGCATGTACTACCCAAAAATTTAGTAGTAAAACCAGTGGTGAAACAAGGTATAAAGATAGTCAAAATCTAGGGTAACCTATTGGGTCCCATCAAAATTAACCTATGCAGATCATTATGATTAATAAGAACATGAATGGGTAAAAGAAGTGATCAAGGGCACAACTTGCCTTCAATGAGCTCCTGCTCAGCAGTCTCTACCAGCTGAACCTCAGCATCCTCTATAGCTTGCTCGTCTACTCGCATCAACACAATACATACATAGTATAGCAAAAATTAACATCACACCAAACTTATAAATACAATACACAATAATAATCTAGACCTTAAAGTAAGATCATAGGAACTGAATTTTGGAGTTATATATTTTAAGTTATGAATTTTCTAATGTTTTATGTGCTTAATACAAGATTAAGTAATAGAATAATTTTAATGTGTCTCTCATGCAAAAACAGAGACACTAATGGCTAGACAATAATATTACAAAAATTTAGAAAGTTGAATGGATCGATTTGGAGTTTATATGAATTTTCTATGAAATAAACAAGTTTCTGCAGTTTAAATATGTACTGAAATCTATTTCTAAATTAATTTCTCTGATTTTCTAATCTCGGGACTGGGCCTCAATTACAGAAAAGCGCAGGGGCTGGCGAGGAAAATTCCCTAGACACAGCAAACAGCGTGAGTGGAGCGCGGGTTTATATATATAAATGACAGGGGCCCGTTTGAAAAACGTACCCGCGAAGGGGTACGCGCTGATCCAAGCCGTCCAATCTAACATCAGTGGCACGGATTAGATCTCATCCTTATAAGCTAACGCGTGTTTGCAACCATCCGATCTGCGATCGACGGTCCAGATCTCATTACAAGAAGGGGGTATGACCATTCTAATCTGGATCGCCCGCTATTCATCCGACGACACTGATTCCCCCCTGTGATCCAATGGTCCGGATAGAAATTAGGGCATGGTGTTTCCTTAAGTTAATCCTGGCCGCTCCTCCTAACATCAACGGCCCGAGGCACAAACACCGCAGCCTCCCCACTGATCCAACGGCCACGAACCTTCTTCTTCACCTCGACGACTACGCGGCGTCGCAACTCCATTAGCGCACAGCCCCGACGAACGCCGCGCATACAGCCACGACGAAGCACGGATCGAATTCGCCTAACGTGAAGATAACGTCGATCTACTCAGCTAGGAACATACCAGCGCCCAGACACGAACAGGTTGCCCCCGGATGGAGCGACGGTAGTCTCGCGGTTCGATGGCGATGCGCCGGCCCCGACCGAAATCGCCCCTGCGTGGTACAGAAAATTGCCGAGTCCCGCCTCTTGGTCCTGCCCGCGCGCACCAGAAGCTCCCGCCGCGCCCGAACTCCCTGTCAGTATCCCGATTCGATGGCGGCAGACGTCCTCGACTGGCGACGCGCACACTCGATCTCTCTCTCCTCCGCACTCCCCGGGCACTAGTGGCCACGATTGTTGCTGCAGCCAGGACTTGGTCGCGAGTGGAGGAAGGAGCACGGCGCGCCCGGGGTTTTTATCCACGAAGCCGAGGACTTCCGAGTCAAACGCCGAAGGGATCGTGATGGTCGTTGAGCTCAGGTCGGCCGGCCATGGCGTTGAGAGGGGCTGACAACGCGGCCCAAGTTCCAGAACGCAACCACTGCGCGGTGTGAGAAAACGCGCTGGCGCACGGGCCCCACATAACAGCGACGGAAGAGTTTACGTGGGCGCGACTGCCACTGACCACATGGGCCCGCCTATCGGCACGCCAGCCAGCCGGGCTGAGGGGCTGTTGGGCCGAAAGAAGGGTTGGTCAGCCCATGTAGCATTTTGTTTTTTCCTTTTCTTTTCTTTTCTTTCCCAAATTCAATTTGGATTCGTATCTTAAATTCAAACTTTGTGCAGAATTTGTCCTCAAATTATATTATGAATTTTAAGAAGTGCCAGTTTGGGAAATATAAAGTTTATTTATGTTTTATATACTCTCTTTTCCAAATTTCCAAGTTTTACATTAGGTCAAAACCTCCTTTTCATCATTAATGTGTTTTATTATGATTATTTTTAGAATTAAATGCACAAGCAATTAAACTCCAACATGATGCACCATTCTTTTATTTAGTATGTTTATTGGTAGCCAAGGATAATTCCATGATTTGAAATATGCAAAATGAGAATAATAACACAAGTGGTCAATAGAGCCCTTTATATTTCTTAATTCTTGGACGTTTCACTACTCTTACAATTTGGGCATTACAAATCCTACCCCCTTAACAGAAATCTCGACCTCGAGATTTAGGAAGGACTATGGAAAATACGGGGAAAATCTTTGCGAAGTTCTTCCTATCTTTCCCAAGTAGGTTCATCTTCTCCATGATGACTCCATTGCACTTTGCACATCTTTATAACCTTATTTCTTGTAACTCGCGACAGTGTATCAAGAATTTTGATAGGGTACTCAGCATAAGTCAGGTCGTCTTGAACACTAAGGTCCTCCATTGGTAGCTGCTACTCAGGTACCCTGAGGCACTTCTTTAGTTGGGACACATGAAAGACATCATGTACATCTGCCAGGTGATCGGGTAATTCTAGTCGATATGCAACTTCTCCCACTCGCTTTAAGATCAGGAAGGGTCCAATGAAGCGAGGGGACAACTTTCCTTTAACTTTAAATCTCCTCATACCCCGGAGAGGTGATACTTTCAAATAGACATGATCACCCTCCTTAAACTCCAGTAGTCTTCTCCGGGTATCAGCATAGCTCTTCTGTCTTGATTATGCAATTCTCAAATTCTCTCTTATCATTCGCACTTGTTCCTCTGCCTCTTGTATAAGTTTAGGCCCAAAGAATTATCTTTCTCCAGTCTGATCCCAATACAGTGGAGTCCTGCATTTTCTGCCATATAGAGCCTCAAACAATGACATCTTCAAACTGGCATGGTAGCTATTATTATAAGAGAACTCCGCATATGGCAAGCTCTTATCCCAACTTCCACCATGTTTAAGAGCACAAGCTCTTAACATATCCTCCAGCACTTGATTAGTCCTCTCTGTCTGCCATCAGTTTGAGGATGGTAGGCTGAACTAAAATTCAACTTTGTATCCAAGCTCTCATGCAACTCCTTCCAAAACCAAGAAGTAAACTATGATCCTCGATCAGACACGATCTTCTTAGGCACTCCATGTAGACAAACTATCCGAGTCATGTACAATTTTGCTAGCTTGGCTCCCGTGTAATTAGTCCTCACCGGTATAAAATGAGCCACTTTTGTCAATCTGTCCACAATCACCCAAATAGAGTCATATCCTGCCGGAGTGCGGGGTAGTCCAACAATGAAATCCATACCAATTTCTTCCCATTTCCAATCAGGTATCTTCAATGGGTGCAATAGTCCAGTTGGTCTTTGATGTTCGGCCTTGACTCTTTGACACACATCACACTTAGCCACATGAGCAGCAACATCTCTTTTCAGTCCATACCACCAATACTTTTGCTTCAAATCCTGATACATCTTAGTGCTACCAGGGTGGATAGAGTAATCAGAATCATGAGCTTCTTTCAATATAGTCTCACGAAGGCTATCAATCTCCGGAACACATATCCGATCCTTGAACCATACAGTACCTTGCTCATCCTCCGTGAATTCTGGCACTCTACCTTCCGTAATCAGATCCTTAATCTCTTGAATTTTAGCATCACCCACTTGTCCTTTACGAATTTCTTGCTCCAAGGTAGGTTCCAATTTTATGGTAACTCCTTCCATATGTGTAACAATTCCCAGGTTGAGTCTCTCAAAATCTTTTGCTAATTCATCGGGTAGCTGAACAACAAAAGCAGAGTGAACATGATCCTTCCGGCTCAAGGCATCTGTAACCAAATTCGCCTTGCCCGGGTGATAATGAATCTCCAAATCATAATCCTTAATGAGCTCCAACCAACAACGTTGTCTAAGGTTGAGATCCTTCTGAGTGAATATATACTTCGAACTCTCATGATCCGTGTACACTTGGCACTTAGTTCCCATAATGTAATGTCTCCAAATCTTAAGCGCATGCACAACGGTAGCCAGTTCCAAATCATGAGTGGGGTAGTTCAATTCGTGTTTCCGCAACTGACGAGACGCATAGGCGATCACATGTCCTTCTTGCACGAGCACACATCTCAATCCTTGGCCACATTCATCACAATAAATGTCAAATCCCTTCTGTAGATCTGGCATAACCAACACTGGTGGTGACATCAATCTTTTCTTTAATTGATCAGAACTTTCTTGGCACTTCTCGTCCCACTTAAATTATCTTCCTTTCTCCAGCAACGAGGTCATAGGCTTGGCTATCTTAGAGAATCCTTCAATAAATCTCCGATAATATCCTGCAAGTCCCAAGAAACTCCGAATCTTCGTAATTATAGTGGGTATGCTCCATGCCACTATCCCCTTGACTTTAGCAGGATCCACTGTTATCCCTCCATTAGAAATGATATGTCCAAGGAATGACACCTCGCCAATCCAAAACTCGCATTTGCTAAACTTGGCGTAGAGTTGATTATCTCATAGCTTCTGTAGCACCAATCTCAAATGTTCCTCATGATCACTATCACTCTTGGAATAAATAAGAATATCATCGATGAATACTACGACGAATCTGTCCAAATACTCCATGAACACCTTATTCACCAAATCCATAAAATAAGCTGGTGCATTAGTTAATCCAAATGACATAACGGTGAACTCAGATAAACCATATCGGGTCGAGGAATCCGTCTTGGGAATATCCGATGGCCTAATCTTCATTTGATGGTAACCCGATCGAAGAACAATCTTCGAGAATACCCTTGCACCTCTCATCTGAATAAATCCTCAATGCGGGGTAATGGACACTTGTTCTTCACAGTGACATCGTTAAGAGATCTATAATCCACACACATTCTTTGTGATCCATCCTTCTTCTGTACAAACAGAACCGGCGCTCCCTAAGGTGAGGAACTCGGACGAATGTACCCCGCCTCTTGTAACTCCGTTAACTGCTTCTTAAGTTCTTTTAATTCTTCTACGGACATTCTGTAGGGGCGTTTAGAAATAGAAGCAGTCCCAGGTAAGAGATCAATGACAAACTCCACTTCCCTATATGGTGGCATCCCTGGTACTCTTCTGGGAAGACATCCGGAAAATCTCTAACCACACGGATATTGTCACCAACAAACTTCCCATCTACTAAGAATGCCGCTAGTCTGGTGGTGGTAGTTACTGCAATTTTAACTTCAAATCTTTATCCTTTGGAACTGGTGAGTGCTACGGTTGCCTTAGCACAGTATATAAACTGCCTCTGTCTTTCTTAGCCATGACATACCAAGGATCACGTCTATAGTTCTCTCTTCTGACACTATAAGGGTAGCCCATCTGGGTTAGAAACACAGGGTAAGAAAGGAAGAATTGTAGACAAGGCGAGTAATTACGAGGAATGTTACTGCGGGGGATTTATTAGCTAAGCAGATTGGTGTTTAACCTACTAAAGCTAATTCATTACCTTATGGTGGTACATGCTAAGATGTCCATATATAATATTTCAATCAATCAAAGAAGCAAATCAGACATTGATCATCAGAATAATCAACCAACATTTTTTTAAATATAGAAAATAGTTATAATTTTGTCTTAGGCATCCTATATCTTAAAAATGTCAGAAATGTAGGATTCTAAGGTGTGAAATCCATCTTGTCTTAGAATAGAAAAGATAAGAATGATCAGAGTAGAACAGTAGAAGGTGAGACAGGATCAAGATAAGTATAGAGAGAATCAGAGTGAGATAAGTATAGAATGAATCAAGGTAAGGTAAGTAGGTAAGGGTTTTGTCCATTTCTATCTAGGTTTCGTCCTACAGTCAACATTTCCTCTGATACCACTTCTGTCACACCCGGATTTCAGGAATAAAGCCGGATGCATCTCATACATGCGCCAAAGAAGACAACATATATAATAACAGAGTGTATAGAGATAAATGTCACAATAAAATCAGAGTACTTATTACATAGCGGAAGTCTTACAAAATAAAGTATGAATATAGCAGGAACTAAAATCTATCCTTGGCGACAGAAAGCTGACAGGGAGACACCACCTAGATCAAGTCGAAAGCCTCAGAGTTGGGCTGCTTCTCTTCCTGTTCTTCTCCTGTGGGGGGGTGTGAGACAGCAAGGGTGAGCTCACACATGTTCATCGCTCAACAAGTTGTGGGGAATAATGTGGCATGAACTCACCAAAGGTGGGAGTTCATGAAGTGTAAGGCTGATCAATGATATAAGGCTGAAGTTGAGCATTGCTTTTATATGTTGGTCAAAATTTCATTAGCAGTTACTAAGTGTAATTATATACCAAACCTTAGAAATAATAAATAAAAGTAATAGTAAAATAATCCCAGATGCAATGAAATGATAAATTAAGTTTAAGTTCCATAGATTAATCATGTGAGTGTCCGAGCCGCTCATGACCGTGAGCACAGCTAGTATACCAGTTTTACACTCTGTAGAGGTTGCACATCTTTACCCACAAGTCGTGTTACCCATTTGCCACGGAGTTGATCAGACCCCATACACCTCTACCTAGGAAGCGAGGCAGGGTACCACTACGAGGCCTTTACAAAATTCCACTAGCTTTAGAAAACCCGCTACAGTTTATAGGAAGCTCCAGTGCAGGAATCCCTCGCCTGACCGCCATCGCAGCAAAATCAACCCAAGGACCTCCCTACACTGACCACTCCCCTACTGCCCTTGCCCCTTTCGGGTAAGGTAGTCATCCACTAGCTTTCCTAGTTAGTCAGCCAAGGGCGTCCCATTAAACCCTTGTGGTAGCACTGTTTTCCCGGGTGGTTCTCCATGTTCCCATTAACATAATGATCTTATCATGAACAAGAAATAATAAACAGATAATAAAGAGTATAACAATGAGTGATGAATATCTCTATACCCAAAGCCACATAAAGCAATAGCATGTACTACCCAAAAATTTAGTAGTAAAACCAGTGGTGAAACAAGGTATAAAGATAGTCAAAATCTAGGGTAACCTATTGGGTCCCATCAAAATTAACCTATGCAGATCATTATGATTAATAAGAACATGAATGGGTAAAAGAAGCGATCAAGGGCACAACTTGCCTTCAATGAGCTCCTGCTCAGCAGTCTCTACCAGCTGAACCTCAACATCCTCTATAGCTTGCTCGTCTACTCGCATCAACACAATACATACATAGTATAGCAAAAATTAACATCACACCAAACTTGTAAATACAATACACAATAATAATCTAGACCTTAAAGTAAGATCATAGGAACTGAATTTTGGAGTTATATATTTTAAGTTATGAATTTTCTAATGTTTTATGTGCTTAATACAAGATTAAGTAATAGAATAATTTTAATGTGTCTCTCATGCAAAAACAGAGACACTAATGGCTAGACAATAATATTACAAAAATTTAGAAAGTTGAATGGATCGATTTGGAGTTTATATGAATTTTCTATGAAATAAACAAGTTGATGCAATTTAAATATGTACTGAAATCTATTTCTAAATTAATTTCTCTGATTTTCTAATCTCGGGACTGGGCCTCAATTACAGAAAAGCGCAGGGGCTGGCGCGGAAAATTCCCTAGACACAGCAAACAGCACGAGTGGAGCGCGAGTTTATATATATAAATGACAGGGGCCCGTTTAAAAAACGTACCCGCGAAGGGGTACGCGCTGATCCAAGCCGTCCAATCTAACATCAGTGGCACGGATTAGATCTCATCCTTATAAGCTAACGCGTGTTTGCAACCATCCGATCTGCGATCGACGGTCCAGATCTCATTACACGAAGGGGGTATGACCATTCTAATCTGGACCGCCCGCTATTCATCCGACGGCACTGATTCCCCCCCTGTGATCCAATGGTCCGGATAGAAATTAGGGCATGGTGTTTCCTTAAGTTAATCCTGGCCGCTCCTCCTAACATCAACGGCCCGAGGCACAAACGCCGCAGCCTCCCCACTGATCCAACGGCCACGAACCTTCTTCTTCACCTTGATGACTACGCGGCGTCGCAACTCCATTAGCGCACAGCCCCGACGAACGCCGCACATACAGCCACGACGAAGCACGGATCGAATTCGCCTAACGTGAAGATAACATCGATCTACTCAGCTAGGAACATACCAGCGCCCAGACACGAACAGGTTGCCCCCGGATGGAGCGACGGTAGTCTCGCGGTTCAATGGCGATGCGCCGGCCCCGACCGAAATCGCCCCTGCGCGGTACAGAAAATCGCCGAGTCCCGCCTCTTGGTCCCGCCGCGCCCGAACTCCCTGTCGGTATCCCGATTCGATGGCGGCAGACGTCCTCGACCGGCGACGCGCACACTCGATCTCTCTCTCCTCCGCACTCCCCGGGCACTAGTGGCCACGATTGTTGCTGCAGCTAGGACTTGGTCGCGAGTGGAGGAAGGAGCACGACGCGCCCGGGGTTTTTATCCACGAAGCCGAGGACTTCCGAGTCAAACGCCGAAGGGATCGCGATGGTCGTTGAGCTCAGGTCGGCCGGCCATGGCGTTGAGAGGGGCTGACAACGCGGCCCAAGTTCCAGAAAGCAACCACTACGCGGTGTGAGAAAACGCGCTAGCGCACAGGCCCCACATAACAGCGACGGAAGAGTTTACGTGGGCGCGACTGCCACTGACCACATGGGCCCGCCTGTTGGCACGCCAGCCAGCCGGGCTGAGGGGTTGTTGGGCCGAAAGCAGGGTTGGTCAGCCCATGTAGCATTTTTTTTCCTTTTCTTTTCTTTTCTTTCCCAAATTCAATTTGGATTCGAATCTTAAATTCAAACTTTGTGCAGAATTTGTCCTCAAATTATATTATGAATTTTAAGAAGTGCTAGTTTGGGAAATATAAAGTTTATTTATGTTTTATATACTCTCTTTTCCAAATTTCCAAGTTTTACATTAGGTCAAAACCTCCTTTTCATCATTAATGTGTTTTATTATGATTATTTTTATAATTAAATGCACAAGCAATTAAACTCCAACATGATGCACCATTCTTTTATTTAGTATGTTTATTGGTAGCCAAGGATAATTCCATGATTTGAAATATGCAAAATGAGAATAATAACACAAGTGGTCAATAGAGCCCTTTATATTTCTTAATTCTTGGACGTTTCACTACTCTTACAATTTGGGCATTACAGATTCTCACCGTCTATACTCAATTTGAATCACCAGGCAATCATCCAGAAAATCACATACAAAGCAAACATAGATTTAATTAATAACATTACACCAAACAGTAGCAAAACATATTAAAAGTATTTTAAATTAATCTACGTATTCCTATGATCACATCAATATAAAGTTCACGAAAAACAGAGCTAAAACGATAAAGATATGAATCAAACAAGATTTCTTATTCAAAAATAATTTGTTTAAAGTCTAATTATCAAATTCAAATTAAACTTCACCAAAACTGTTCAACAACACATTACAAAGATAGATTACTAAATTATAAATCTAACACAACTTGAGCGGACCTAATCGGATCTAAAACATAAAAGATATAGCTAAAAAATTATAATGGCAAATCTGCAAATAGTTCAAACTTTTATTAATTAAAATATATCAGAAAACAAATCTAAACAGACTGTATAAAGCAACTTTTGCATGAAACCCCCTCAAATCCTGAATAAACCCAACCTAACTCTAATCTCGACTGCGGGTTGGTTACCACAAAACCAGGGGCTCTTTAAGAAAATTGCTAGGGCTCCTTTTATAAAGATGCCGATCGAAGGGGTATCAAGCCACGTGGACTGTCGGATCACGATTTGATAGCCCAGATTATATCTAGCTTAACTCTTCTTCCTCCTCTCGTGTTCACTTGCAACTGGAGCAACCTGACAACGGCGCCATGCCCGGAGACACGGTTCTCTAGCTAGGGTTCACCAAACTTGACCGAACTAGATCTAAATGATAAATAAGCTCAAGTAGAGCACATTTAGGGCATTAGTTCAAGCTTTAGGGTTCTACAGCACGACCAACATGCGCGGTGGTTGAAAACCTCCACGGTGACCGTCGAACTCGGCTAAAACAGGAGCAAAACTCTACTAAAAAGGGTCAGGGGGCTTCAATACCTCACGATGAAGCTTGAAGGCGACACAATTTTGATGGAGAAACTTGGGTTGATGAAGTTTAGCTACAACAGCGGAGAGCTCCTCTCGGTGGATGCCGTTTAGAGCTAGGGCTTGGTTTTCTTGAGGCACAAACTGGATGAGAGGGTGCAGAACAGGATTGGCTTGGTTTTATAGATGGGAGTTGAGGAGAGATCGCGTTTGGTTAAGGGAATCCACGTGAAGATTTGATTGGGAGCGGGGGTTGTAGCCAACCGAGTGTAACACCCTGAATTTGGGGGTATAATTTTTCTTCTCTAATATCCACCAAATTCAGGTGTTACACTTTCTCTCCTTTTCGCTCAGTTCCATCTCTTTCAAGGTAGTAGAAAGAATTATCTTGATGTTATGTATTAATCAAATCCTAAAAGAAGTCTTGATTGTTCATCATACCAAGGGTGTTTATTTTATTTCCATGTTGGTAAGTGATCTAGTGGAGCATACATTTAATAACGGTTTGGAATTAAAATAGTAGAGAAAAGGAAAATAAAAAGAAAAACAACCTAGCCAAGCCCCCTTTTCTTCGGCCCAGCTCGGTGGGTGGCCCCGCGGCCCAGCGTGCGGCCTGCACCGCTGCCCAGCGCGCGACCTCCCCACGACCCGGCACGCGACCTGCTCCGTGGCCCAGCCGAGGCCCTGCGCCCCCTCCCCGTGGCACGCGAGCAGCCCAAGCCTCGACCCAACGCGCTTGCGTGGTGCTCGCACGGCCCACCCCAACCGCCTTGCCCGCACATGTCGCGCGCGTGGGCAGTTGCCTAGCGTCACCGCCACACATGGGGCCCGCCCGACAGCTCGCGACCACGTCGTCTTCAACCCACGACTTTGCCCCACCCTCACCAATCACCTGCTTGGCCTCCCTCTCGCACTCCCTCCCTCGCCCAACGCCATGCAGGCAGAAGGAGACACGACCAAGCCTGCCTCGCCGTGCCGCCCGTCTGCGTCGAGCCGCCTGGCTCAGAGCTCACTGTGTATCCCGTCCGCGCCCATGTCTAAGGTAAGCCCGCCCCTCCTCGCCTCTTGTCGAGCTCGGTGTGGCGCTCGACCGTAATGGCTGTGGCAGCAGCGCCCCTGCGCAGGAGCCTACCCTCCCCGTGGCCTGCGCGGCAGTCCACGACCCTGCGTGCCCCCGACGACTTGGCTCGGCCCCGGCGCGGCCGTTTTGGCCCCTTCGGCCTCGATGCGCTGCCAGCTCGCCCGCGGCGTGCCCGCGGCTCGCCCGTGCGTGCCCCTCGTTGTAGCCTCGTGTAGTCTTGGCGTGACTGTTTGTGCCCTAGCACGGTGTATAGCGTCGCTCTATGGCCGTGCGACGCGTCGACCGACCCACGCATCTGCGAGAAACCCCAGACCAACACTCTAGTAGCATTCACCCGTGTTCACGTACGCGCAGCGTGTCGGCAAGGTTCCGACGGCATCCGTCTACCCATAGACGACGTCCGTCTACCCCGCTTACCTCCCTTGCATGCGTTCGCGTCGCTCGCCTTGCCGTTGCCCACACATCGTGCGTTTAAGACAGTGTGGGGGACAGATATCTCCCGGGTCCACTAGAAGGCTAGAAGACCTCACGAAATGCTTTGGGCCTGATATTTCGCAAGGCCATCCCTTCGTGGGCCCAAGGAGGAACGTCCGGTGAAGTGGATCTGTGCAAGATCGGATCAACTCGAGCCCAGGTGGCCCAGCAGATTTGAGCGACATCCACAGCAGTGACCCGACTTTCCCGCGCTGCATCCTCAGGCGTCCGAACTGAATGGCGATAAGTCGGCAGAATTATAGGAAGATAGGCTCAGTCGGTTCACTATTACATAGGTTCACGTTGTTATCATATCCGCATGTAACGCCCATGGTCGAGTATATAAGGCCTAGGGGGAATCCCTTCAAAAACATCTCACTCCTTAGCCATTTACCTAGCTCTCTAGCATCTCTCGTACTAGAGAACTCCCTTGTAACTCGCCATATAAAAGATCCACACCAGGACGTAGGGTGTTACGCATCTCAAAGCAGCCCGAACCTGAACAAGATTGTCCACTATCTCTCGTGCATCTGGCACGAACCATCAAGCTAGAGTCGGTAACACCGTCCTACTCCAAAAAGCACCTCAAGGGGCAACCCTGGGTCCTCCGCCCTGGGTCCGTGTTCTGCTTCGGAACCATTTCATCTGTGGCAGACAAAGGGGGAACTCTACATCGCATCGCGGATCCGCCGGAGAGAAAGCCTTCCTCAACAATTTTCGGAAAAGCCAGAGCGAAGCAGGAAAAAGCGCAACCTCCAGCGCTCCGAGCAAAGACTACCTCCTGTAAGCCAGCAGTAGAGGATCCGTCTACCCAGAGAACTCCGTTGTCCACCTCTTCTACGGAAAAATGGACATGGATCACAAGGAAAAAGGAAGCAAACAAGGTAAAGGCTCGTCAAGCTGCTCTTCTGGTACCTCCGCCCTCAAAGGAGAACCGAAAGAAGCTTGTCACTATGATGGTTCCATTTTACCCCAACGTCCTCTTCATTGGGGGAAGAGTGGAGTCAACCCCCGTCTTCGACGATGAACCAACCGCGTTGGGAGAAGAACCTCTTCAGCGGGAATCTCGCCGACGAAGGAACCAACGCTGAAATATTTGGCGACATCATGAAGCCGGAGAGCGGGACCCAGCGCAGCCTATGTCACGAGATGAGATCTCGAAGATGGGAGAAACTCCAGAAGAACGGGTCTTCAACGAAAGAAGGAATTCTCGACGACGTGATAGTCGGCAAGCTCAAGAGCAGGCCAAACAGGAGGCAAGACAACGCCGAGAGAACCCTCTTCTTGGACGGAACCTTAACCCCGACTTCGCCCGAGCCATGAACACACCGAGTGAGGTCGGTGGAGTGTTGGCTCGGATAGCCGATGGCCTCCCCCAGACTCCGGACGCCGAGGGCTATCAGCGGCTGCTCACTCGGGCAGCTAATCATCTTCTACCTCTCGCCCATCCACCGAGTGATCTACGACACGCCATCAACAGTCGGTGGGACGCCCGGAGCTCCATCAACGCTTCACGCGAACGGCGACACGAAAACGAGATTCGGCGCCGAGAAGAATATGATCGGTATCACGGCATCCCTGTGCGAAGTCAGGCCACCAGAGTTGAGTCGGTAACGGCTTCGACCGGCGGCACGACCCGGGGACGGTCGAGGCACCACGTCAACAACTCCCCTCCCCAGGACCGACATCATCATCGTCGACAGGAGGACACATGTGGAGTATCGGCGCTCACTCCACGTCTCAGGGCCATTCAATGGCCCCCTAACTTCAAAGTCTCCAACGTCAACAAGTATGAGCCTAAGCAGGACCCGGGAGGCTGGTTGGCTGTCTACACCACCGCTGCCCGAGCCGCTGGGGCAACTGAAGATGTGATGACCGTGTACTTTCCCATCGTCCTTGGGCAGGATGCGCTGGAATGGCTACGACACCTACCCCGACACTGCATCGACGACTGGAGCGACTTCAGTCGGCGCTTCATCGCCAACTTCCAATCCCTCTCCGACAAACCGGCGCAGCCATGGGACCTCAAATCTATCAAGCGCCGAGGGGATGAGACTCTCCGGTCGTACCTCAAAAGATTTCAGACCATGAGAAATTGTATCCCCGAGGTTGCGGAAGCAGCAGTAATCGAGGACTTCTACCGGGGATCTAATGACTCGGCCTTCGTCCGATCCATACTGCAAAAGGCGCCGACTACCTCCGAGCAGCTATTCCGGGAAGCGAACCTCTACATCACCACCGACGAACGAGCTCAGGACCTCATTGGAGGAGCGAAGCCTACACCGGCGGCACCACGACGCGACACGAACCAACAACCTGACAAGCGTTGGGATAAGAGGCCTCGTGAAGAAGTCCACGCCGCTGGACCACCCGCCTCTCGCGCCCGAGGAGCACCTCGTGGAGGTGAACGTAAGTTGGACGCATCCTCGACGCCCAGTGCCCGTACCACAAGGACATGCGCCACACCCTTCGGAACTACAGAGACTTCGAGAACTCCATTGGGAATGGCCGACCCTTCCAATCTCTACCACCTCCCCCACCTCGAGGAGGACCCGGAGAACCTCGACAGCCTCAACAACAGGAAGGGGGAGGAGGAAGAGCATTCCCGCGCGTCGACGGAGAAGTCAACGTCATCTTCGGCGGACATGGGTCGCAAGAAAGAAAGAGGCAATAGAAGCTCAACGACCGTCAGATACTGGTAGCGGCCACCGGTCCTCCCGCCCCGTATCGATGGTCTGAACACCCGATCACCTTCACTCGGGCAGATCAGTAGCTCAACTTCGATCACCCGGGCAAGTACACGCTCCTCGTCGATCCGGTGATCCGAGAGAGCAGAGTAAAGAAGGTGTTAGTGGACGGGGGAAGCAGCATCAACGTCACCTTCCCCCGGACGCTTCAAGGCTTGGGAGTCGCACTCAAAGAGCTCCACGAGTCAGACACTCCTTTCTTCGGCATCGTGCCGACTGAAGGAGAATATCCACTCAGACACATCTACATGCCTGTCACCTTCGGAACTCCGGAAAACTACAGAACTGAGTTCCTAAGGTTCGAGGTGGCGAACTTCGATGACGGATACAACGCCATCATCGGCAGGCCTGGATTGGTGAAGTTCATGGCCATTCTGCATTATACGTACATGATATTGAAGATGTCAGGACCACAAGGAATCATCACTGTGCGCGCTGACTTCCAAGGCGCCGCAGAGTGCTTCCGAGTGGCCATTCAGGCGGCCCTCACCACCAAACCATCGGTGACTTCTTCTGCGCAGGCGAACTCAAAGCCTGAGGAGGACCTCACAGTTCCTGTAAATGAAGCTCAAGCCGTGACCTCTATGCGGCCGACTGAAGAAACCAAGAGAATCAACCTCGGGTTCACTGATGAACGCAAGACCGCCATCATCAGCTCCAGCCTGGATGACAAATAGGAAAGCTCGCTCATCCAGTTTCTGCAAGATAATCAAGACGTATTCGCATGGCAACCTGCAGATATGCCGGGAGTCCCGAGAGAGCTGGCTGAGCACAAACTGAAGGTCTATTCCCAGACGAGTCCGATCCGACAAAAGTTGTGTCGTTTCACGCCCGACAAGAGAGAAGCCATCCGTGCTGAGCTAGCTTGCCTAGTCGCAGCAGGATTCATTAGAGAAGTACCGCATCCTGAGTGGTTAGCAAATCCTGTTCTTGTACTAAAAAAGAATAAATTGGATTGGCGCATGTGCCTCGACTATATGGATCTCAACAAACACTGTCCGAAGGGTCCCTTCGGACTTCCTAGGATAGACTAGGTGGTAGACTCGACCGCCGGGTGTTCTGTGTTGTCCTTCTTGGATTGCTATTCTGGGTATCATCAAATCAGCCTGGCAAAGAAAGATGAGGAAAAAACAGCATTCATCACCCCGTTTGGAGCTTTCTGCTATACCTCCATGCCGTTTGGCCTCAAAAACGCTGGAGCGACTTACCAGAGAGCCATTCAGACATGCTTAGCCGACCACTAGGGCAAGCGTGTAGAAGCTTACGTGGATGAAGTGGTGATCAAGATAGAAAACTCAGAAAATTTCATTGAAGATTTGCAGCTGGTCTTCAATAGTCTTTGGCGATATCGATGGAAGCTTAATCCAGAAAAATGTGTCTTTGGAGTACCGGCAGGAAAATTGCTCGGATTCTGTTGGGGACTTGTTCTCAAATGCTATGAGTTAAGAACAAGGCAACACAGAAAATGTTAAACGGTAAAGTCCTTCGTCCTTCGAAGCATTATTCCCCTTAGGATATAATGATTTTCGGACGAAGGTTATGAAGGGCGTACCTTCATAAATGCACTATACAGTAACGAAGGATGAAATATAAGGAATATAAAGGATAACATAGACAATTGCATATTATTATTAATTTATCTTTGCATTATTATTATGTAGAAACAGAAATAACATCGAATTACAAATGTACCTTCAGCTTGAAGGAGATGAAAGTACAAGCGTGACGCAAAAGCGAATGTCAAATCAGCGTGAACAGTACGGGGGTACTGTTCACCTATTTATAGGCACAGAACACAACCCATACAAAATTACATTTATGCCCTTTACATTTGATAATAATTCTATAGTAATCTATCGAGGTCTGAATAGCCTTTTCATCTTTAAGTCGGTTTCATTTTTTGCTACCACGCCGAAGCTTTCCTGCTCACACCTTCGGCGCTGTATCAACCTTCGTATTATTCTGGTCTGCTGTGATACCGACTTGAGTCCGAAGATACCTGTTCACACGTTATACTCCAGAAATACTGTTAAATCCTGTTTTTGAGGACCTTCGTAAGCCGAAGGCCCCCAACAGTAGCCCCTCGCAATTTTAATTTGTTTAAAATAATAAATTTAGATTGCGACATGGACGAAGGCTTTACGCCGAAGGTCCGAAAAAACACCTTCCCTTTGCTAGAATAGCAACACTCACTGACAAGCGGGGTCTTTCAATTTTCAACGCACTGGGCGTATAAATACGGTCATACCGCAAACTTATTTGGCACGCTCTCTTGCCATCTGCTCCCGCTCACTCAATTTTTAGCTCTTGCGCACTAAGATTTGCTGAGCTTTTAGTTTTGAAGCTTCGGCTTTGAAAACAGTTTTTTAGTGTTTCCGAAGATGTCTGAAGATAAGAAGGCTGCTGCTGAGATGAAGCTGAGTCTCGACGAAGAGAAGAACTTGGGGTTTCTTATAGCGATGTCGAAGACCAATACAGAAAAAATCACCAAGGAGATTCTGGAAGGTTTGTCTGAAGATACTGGTGACAACGACAGTTATGATGTGGACAGTGGTGGTGAAGACTCCGAAGATCGCCCTTGGCGACCAAGCCATGCGGTTTTCGGCAAATCAACTATCAAAGAAAATCATCTTGTCAACATGAGAGGAAGGTATTTCCGGGATTTGTCCATTGTGATGGCCGACGAAGGGGAAAAGACTTGTCCACACCCTGAAGAGAATGAAGTCGTAGTGTACCGAAGCTTTTTGAAAGCTGGACTACGATTTCCCCTGAGCGAGTTTGTCGTAGAGGTGCTGAAAATATTCGAAGTCTATCTTCACCAACTTACCCCGGAGGCAATCATAAGGCTGAATATCTTCGTGTGGGCCGTGAGAAGCCAAGGTCTGAAGTCTGATGCAAAAAGTTTCTGCAATATACACGAATTATCATACGAAACAAAACCTTGGGGTAAGGAACAGTATCACAATAATTTTGGCTACTACAGTTTCGTTTCTCGGTCCGGGTCAAGCTGTCCCGTGCCAACCTTTCGGAAGAGATGGCCCGACGACTGGATGACAGAATGGTTTTATGTGAAGAATGACCTGACAGTTCGAGAAGATATCAAAGGTATAATTATGCGCCCTATTTGGCAAAGCTTCGGCCTTCGGAGGCCGAAGGTTGAAATGAATGAAGCTGCCGAAGAATGCCAGAGAGCCTTCGGCGTTATCTGTTCTTTTATTGGAACGAGAGATTTGGTACAAGAGCATATTGCCTTCAGGGTTTGGCCGCTCGCGGAGAAATGGGAAATGCCGCAAGAAACCATAAAGGAGGCCGACGAAGGTGGACTTATCAGGCTGAAGTATACTTTTAAGTTCGGAGATAAATTCGTTGAGCCAGATGATGACTGGTTAAAAAGCATTGAAAATTTAAGTGATGAACTGCTTGGGGCTTATTCGAAGGCTGAAGATACTGCACTGTCAGCAGCCTTCGGAGGCCGAAAAAAGAAGAGGCTGAATCGGGTGTTTGATGCAATCGGGTTCGTCTACCCTGACTATCGTTATCCCATTCGAGGGCATAAAAGAAAAAACACAACCTCTGTGAAAGAAGAAGCTGCAACTGCTCCTAGCGAGCCAGAACCGAAAAGAAAGAGGATAAAGGTCCTCACACATCGGCCGCGCTATATTGAACCAGCTTCGGTGCCTGAGTTCACCGGAGAAACTTCTTCGGCCACCGAAGCTGAAAAGCCAACCAAACCAACCTTGCTGCCAGAAGTCGCAGAAATGGCCGAAGCGCCAACAAGGATAGAATTGGAAGAATCGAAGATTTTGTTACCAGAAACAAAAGAGATGGCCGAGGGGCCATCCACAGAAAAAATGGAAGAAGTGAAAAAACCAACTAAGGAAAAAACATCAGAAGTTTTGAGTCCTGCAGCAAATGTTGAGACAGTAAAAAATCAAAAGGTGCCAGCAATGACTCCGAAAAGAAAGAGAATGGCTAATGTGCTAGATGTTCTGGAAACAATTAAATCTTCAAGCACACCTCCGAAGAAAACTGTTGCCATTCCCGAAGTGAAAACTGAAATTTCTGATATTAAAGTTCCAGAGCAAGAAACTGAAGCCGAAGCTGGGTCCTCAAAGCCCACGAAGATAAAATCCTTGGAAACCGAGGAAGAAAAAATAACAGAGCCAACTTTTGTTGAAGAAATCAGTGTCATTGCCCCCGAAGCATCCCCCAAAGTCCTTGACTATATTGTTCGTCATGCTTCGAGGAAAAAATTATCAGAAAAAGAAAAGCAAGAGGCCCAGCGCTACGCCCAAAAACTGAAGTATCCAAAGAGGGCGTTAATATTCAATGGCAGTGGAGAAGAAGACTTTTTGTATTGTCTCCCTGACAGCAAGGAGATTTCTGTCTGTCGGGAGATGAGCAAGAGCTTCGGATTCCCAACGCTAGAAGACGGGCTCTCGGTGCTGTCGAAGAACGATCTGGCCGACAGCCTGGCATATAATAGCTTGAAGGTGCAACAAATGGGATCTTTGTATTTTTTGTTGAGACCAAAATTTTTCGTTTGCTTAAATCTAATGACATACACATATTCTTCTTTGCAGGGCCTGATACTTAGCAATGCCCTCAGGGCCCAAAAAGATGCTGAAGACGAAGGGTGTGCTATAGCCCTGAGCAACCTTCGTTCCGAAGTAATTGAACTGAGGAACGAAGGTCTTGAAAAAGATAAAATATTACATTCATTAATAAATAGAATAAAGGAAGACGAAGCTACTTTTAAAGGTCAAGCCGAAGCTCAGAAGAGCGAAATTGAAAATCTTCGAAAACAACTGGCCAGAGCCAAAGAGGAGCGCATGCTTGAAGAAACGAAGCGAGAACTCAGCGACCAATGGGCAAATCATTTAGAGAGAACTGTTGAAGAGCTTCGTTCATCCAAGAAAAGATGTTATAACAAATCTAGAGAGTGTGTCAAGAAGTTGAAAGCTAGCTTCGCCAGTGTCGGCGCATTTTCGAGCGAAGAAAACTTTACAAGAGGCCACCCCGAAGGCCCTATCGAATGGATCGATCACGAAGCTGAGGCTTTCGAGGAAATTTTAAACAGCCGCGGAGACATATGTGCTTTCTCGGGTGCCAGGGGAATTGCCACCATTTTAGAGAAAAAGGGCTGCGAGCATGTAAAGATTTTAGCACAATCCGAAGCTGGCTTGTCCTTCGAAGATGCAAGAGATCCTTCGGCCGAAGCTAGCATGGTAGGTGGAAAATTTTTCACCGACGTCTGGGATAATGGTGGCCGAGAAATGGCCCGAGAAATTATTCAAAAAAGCGAAAAGGGCATTCACGATGCTAGAGAAGTGGCTGAGGCTGCTGAAAAAAGCGCAGAGCCCGAAGGGCAAATAGGTATCAACTAATGGTTTTTATTGTGTTGTAATTTTCGATTTTAAACTTCGTTCACAATTTGTAATAGCAATGTAGCCGTATCCTGTCCTCCTTCAGATCCTACTAAAGCGTCTTCGGGACCTCCCCCGAAAGGAGACGACGAAATTAAAAAGATGGCTGAAGCTATCATGGATGAAGTTGTTAATCGGCTCCTGAACGAGGCTGCAGAAGTTGTTTTGAAAGAAGATTAAGTATTATTGTAAAAACTTCTGAAATGTAATATATTGTAACATTTTGTAACCCTGAATGTAATATACCTGTTTTTATTGTTCAATTCTTTACGATGCATGAAATTTTACACGTACCGTTTTTGAGTCTTTGACGAAAAAACACCTTCCCTTCTTTTCATGCTTCGTGAAGAAGAATTTTTCTTTGTCACAACAATATCCATAGTGTTCTGATGAATAATATCCAGGCTTCGTGAAGATATTTTCCGAAGCTACACTTCCGAAGATCAATAATGTATCTCCTTGTGACATCATGATTTTTCCCTTTTTTCAAAACATTCTTCTGCAGATCGATATTGTGTCCGCCTCTTGTGCCATATGCAACATGATGTATGATGCTTATGCTATGCGAAATGATGCGATGATGTTATGTTATGTGAGGTGGTGTTTATTCCGAAGATACACACACATCCCTGCAATAAAACATATAATCTTTTATAAGCCTCCCTTAGGAGCTTCTTCGCCTTTTACTTCAGCGGAATCAGCGTTTATTTTTCGCTGTAAGCCTCCCTTAGGAGCTTCTTCGCCTTTTACTTTCAGCGGTATTCGCGTTGACTTTTCGCGCTTCGCCTTTTACTTAGGCGGTATCAGCGTTGACTTTTCGCTGTAAGCTCTGCATTCCCTTTGGAACGACTTTGGAGCAGAAAACTTACACTGCACTCCCTCTGGAGCGGCTTTTTGTGACTTCGGCAAACTTACTCTGCGTTCCTTAGAACGACTTTTTGTTGCTTCGAAGAATTTTCGATAATTTGAAGGTCCTCTTTGTTATCACAAATCTTTAAACTTCAACAACTTAAGCCTGTGAAGAAAATATATTTTCCTTGTGGGAATCAACGAAACTATTTACATGAAACCTAAACAATGTCCTTTATTACACAGAAAATAAAACTGAATGAAAAAGATTGCTATTAAGGTAGGATATTTGTCAATAGATGTGCTTTGACTCTGGCACAGTGCTGTTGACTGTGCGAGCTTCGGACTGTTCTCTGAAGTCTCTTTGGTGTGGAGCATATTGGCTCCCTTCTGGCTGCTGGCCTTGTTGCAGCGGTGGTGGAGGCGGAGGCTGTTGCCAGGAAGCTTGAGGTTGACTCGCCGAAGCAACAGAAACTGCAGGGTGATTGCCTACATACTCTGGGATGTAAGGCGAATGATACGAAGCAGTGTGCATGACCTGCTTCAGCTGAGCCTGTTGTGCTGCCGCTTCGGCTATTTCCTTTTGCTTCTGGATGGTAACATGGCACATCCTGGTGGTATGACCTTTGTTCTCACCACAGAATAAGCAAAAGATTCTTCTCGGTTGATCGCCAAATCTTCCGCCGAAGCCCCTGGCGCCTCTGCCTCTCGGAGCTGGTGGTCGGAAGGAGCCTTGCTGTTGTCCCGAAGCCTGTGAGGAACACTGTGGCCTTTGCTGTTGGCTCCCTCTATCATCATTTTGGGTAGAGTTATGAATTGATCTAACGTGCCTCGGATAGAACCTCCCTCCGAAGCCCCTGGTCATTTCAGAAAACCTGAAAGCCTCCTCCCTTCTTTGGCAAAAATCATTATCGGCCCGAATGTACTCGTCCATCTTCTGGAGCAGTTTCTCCAAAGTTTGAGGAGGCTTCCTAGCGAAGTACTGAGCTGACGGTCCTGGCCGAAGCCCCTTGATCATGGCCTCAATGACAATTTCGTTGGGCACTGTTGGTGCCTGTGCCCTCAAACGCAAGAACCTCCGGACGTACGCCTGAAGGTACTCTTCGTGATCCTGGGTGCACTGGAATAGAGCTTGAGCCGTGACCGGTTTCGTCTGGAACCCTTGGAAGCTGGTTAACAACAAGTCCTTCAACTTTTGCCACGAAGTGATGGTTCCTGGTCGAAGGGAGGAGTACCAGGTTTGAGCAACACTCCTGACAGCCATAACAAAAGATTTGGCCATGACCGCAGCATTGCCACCATACGAAGATACTGTTGCTTCGTAGCTCATCAAAAACTGCTTCGGGTCTGAGTGGCCATCAAATATGGGAAGCTGAGGCGGCTTGTAGGACGGAGGCCAAGGTGTAGCCTGCAGCTCAGCGGACAGAGGTGAAGCATCATCAAAAACAAAATTCCCATGATGGAAATTGTCATACCAGTCATCTTCATTGAGGAAACCCTCCTGATGAAGGTCTTGGTGCTGAGGCCTTCGGTGTTGCTCATCCTGAGTAAGATGACGAACTTCCTCAGAGGCTTCGTCTATCTGCCTTTGTAGTTCAGCTAGCCTGGCCATCTTTTCCTTCTTCCTCTGCACCTGTTGGTGAAGCATCTCCATGTCTCTGATTTCTTGGTCTATCTCATCCTCTGGTGGTGTCGGGCTAACAGCCTTCCTTTTCTGGCTTCGGGCCTCCCGAAGAGAGACAGTCTCCTGATTGTGGTCCAGCGGTTGAAGAGCTGCAGTGCTAGTTGCTGAAACTTTCTTCGGCGCCATAGCGAAGGTTTATGATCGCCGAAGGTGTTCAGAAAACTCAAAGAGTGGAAGTGAGTTCACCGGAGGTGGGCGCCAATGTTGGGGACTTGTTCTCAAATGCTATGAGTTAAGAACAAGGCAACACAGAAAATGTTAAACGGTAAAGTCCTTCGTCCTTCGAAGCATTATTCCCCTTAGGATATAATGATTTTCGGACGAAGGTTATGAAGGGCGTACCTTCATAAATGCACTATACAGTAACGAAGGATGAAATATAAGGAATATAAAGGATAACATAGACAATTGCATATTATTATTAATTTATCTTTGCATTATTATTATGTAGAAACAGAAATAACATCGAATTACAAATGTACCTTCAGCTTGAAGGAGATGAAAGTACAAGCGTGACGCAAAAGCGAATGTCAAATCAGCGTGAACAGTACGGGGGTACTGTTCACCTATTTATAGGCACAGAACACAGCCCATACAAAATTACATTTATGCCCTTTACATTTGATAATAATTCTATAGTAATCTATCGAGGTCTGAATAGCCTTTTCATCTTTAAGTCGGTTTCATTTTTTGCTACCACGCCGAAGCTTTCCTGCTCACACCTTCGGCGCTGTATCAACCTTCGTATTATTCTGGTCTGCTGTGATACCGACTTGAGTCCGAAGATACCTGTTCACACGTTATACTCCAGAAATACTGTTAAATCCTGTTTTTGAGGACCTTCGTAAGCCGAAGGCCCCCAACAGATTCATTGTCAGCCACCGAGGAATTGAAGCTAACCCAGAAAAGATCGAGGCTATCATGAGGATGGAAGCACCGCGGTCACAGAAGAAAGTACAAAGACTTACTGGATGCATGTCAGCTTTAAGCAGGTTCATATCAAGGTTGGGAGAAAAAGGCCTACCGTTCTACAAGTTGCTCAAGAAGGTGGACAAGTTCCAGTGGACTTCAGAAGCCCAGGAAGCCCTTGATGCACTGAAGAAATTCCTGACAACACCGCCAGTACTAAAGCCGCCGCACCGAGCCACGCCGAGTCAGCCGACCGAAGATCTGCTGTTATATATCTCTTGCACGACTCACGTGGTGAGCACCGCGTTGGTAGTCGAGCGAGCAGAGGAAGGACATGCATATCCAGTACAGCATCCTGTCTATTTCATCAGTGAAGTTCTGGGACCCTCAAAGAAGAAATATCCTCAAGTTCAAAAGCTATTGTATGCAGTACTTCTAACTGCACGCAAGCTCAGTCACTACTTTGATGACCACAAAGTCATAATAGTCACTAGATTTCCAATAGGGGATATTCTCCACAACAAAGAAGCCATCGAAAGAATAGCCAAGTGGGCTTGAGAGCTGGGAGCTCACGACATCAAATTTCGACCTCGCACTGCAATAAAGACTCAAGCACTAGTTGACTTCGTATCAGAGTGGACCGAGCAACAAGTGCTAGATAACCCGGAGACTGCAGAAGTATGGCAGATGTATTTCAATGGCTCGTTGAAGCTACAAGGGGCAGGCGCAGGGATCCTCTTCATTGCACGTGGAGGTGAACAACTCAAATATGCCCTTCAGTTGTTATTTTCAGCATCCAATAATGCAGCAGAATATGAAGCTTTGATTCACGGACTAAACATTGCCATATCACTGGGCATTAAGAGACTGATGATATACGGAGATTCACTAGTGGTCATAAGTCAGATAAATAAAGAATGGGATTGCTCGAATGACTCTATGGGCAAGTATTGCACAACCATCCGAAAGCTGAAAGACAAATTTGAAGGGCTGGAATTTCATCATGTGGAGAGAGATCGCCACGAGGCAGCAGACGCATTGTCAAACTAGGATCCAGTCGGACCCAGGTCCCACCTGGGGTTTTCGTCCAAGAAGTACCATGCCCAAGTATTTCCTTAGATCGGGCAGAAGAGTGCAATGTTCTGAGCCAGCCAGAGTCAGATTCTGATGACTAATGGGAGCCAATCATCAGATATATAAAGAATGAAGAGGTGCCGGATGACAAAACTGCAGCAGAACGCATCGCAAGGCAGTCAGCTCACTACACTCTCATTGGGGAAGCACTGTACAGAAGGGGCGCAACAGGAGTCCTCATGAAGTGCATTCTTTCGGCCACTGGGAAGCAACTACTAGATGAGATCCACGCCGGGCAATGCAGGATACACGTAGCATCCAGGACTCTAGTTGGGAAGGTCTTCAGGTCTGATTTCTACTAGCCAACAACAAAGAGTGATGCAGCCGAGTTAGTCCAGAGGTGTGAAGCTTGCCAATACTTATCAAAACAGCAGCATTTACCAGCACAGCAATTGCCAACCATACCCGTAACATGGACATTTGCGTGCTGGGGACTGGACATGATTGGACCCTTCAAGAAAGCTCAAGGAGGATACACTCACGTGTTGGTTGCCATTGACAAATTCACTAAATGGATAGAGTGCAAACCTATTGCTTCTCTGACCTCAGCGAAGGCAGTGGAATTCATACAAGATATAATATTCAGGTTTGGAATACCAAATAGCATTATAACTAACTTGGGATCCAATTTCACTAGCTCTGAATTCTTTGACTTCTACGAACAAAGAAGCATCCAGTTCAAATATGCATCAGTAGCACACCCAAGAGCCAACGGTCAGGTAGAAAGGGCTAATGGAATGATATTGGAAGCACTTAGGAAGAAGGTCTTCGACAAGAATGAAAAGTTCGCAGGGAAGTGGATCAGAGAGTTACCGTATGTGGTTTGGAGCTTAAGAACTCAACCTAGCCGAGCTTTGCATGGAAACACTCCCTTCTTCATGGTCTATGGTTTGGAGGCAGTACTACCTGCTGATCTCAGGTTTGGGGCACCAAGGCTGATCTTTGAAAACATAGCTGAGGCAGAAGCTACTAGACTGGAGGATATTGATATATTGGAGGAAGAACGATTGAATAGAGTAATTCAGTTAGCTAGGTACCAGCAAACCCTGAGGCGCTATCATGATAAGGCCATACGACATCGATCCTTCGCAGTGGGAGACTTGGTCCTTCGCCAAATTCTAACGGGGGAAGGACGACACAAATTATCGCCACTATGGGAAGGGCCGTTCATGGTAGCAGAAGTCACTCTCGGCTAGGATCATATTGGCTTACTCAAATGGATGGCACGGAAATAGGAAATTCATGGAATATAGAGCATCTCAGGAAGTTTTACCCCTAGCTAGATTTCAAAAGCTATCGGGGCAGCATTGTATTCTGTAATCGGAAAATACATCATCAATAAAAAGATTTCATTCTCAAAGGCACTCGAACTATTTATTATCAATTTGCATGCTTACTCAGGGTGATCACTATACCCTACTAACGGAGCAATCGGCTTAAGTCGGCAGTAACTTAAGACGGTGCAACATGCTCACGCTTACTTAACTTAGGGTGACCACTATACCCTACTAACGGAGCAATCGGCTTAGGTCGGCAATGACTTAAGACGGTGCAACATGCTCACGCTTACTTAACTTAGGGTGACCACTATACCCTACTAACGGAGCAATCGACTTAAGTCGGCAGTGACTTAATACGGTGCAACATGCTCATGCTTACTTAACTTAGGGTGACCACTATACCCTACTAACAGAGCAATCGGCTTAAGTCGGCAGTGACTTAAGACGGTGCAACATGCTCACGTTTACTTAACTTAGGGTGACCACTATACCCTACTAACGGAGCAATCGGCTTAAGTCGGCAGTGGCTTAAGACGGTGCGACATGCTCACGCTTACTTAACTTAGGGTGACCACTATACCCTACTAACGGAGCAATCAGCTTGAGTCGGCAGTGACTTAAGGCGGTGCAACATGCTCACGTCTACTCGATCTAGTATAAACATGCTTACGATCACTCATCTTAGGGCGGTCTCTATGCCTCACAAAATAGGAAGAAGTTTCGAAACCAGCACACTGTGTTTACTTCTGCAATCGTAACAACTGTTGAATTCAAACAACAGAAAAACAAAAATAGCATTCACACATTCTAACATAGTATTTGGGTAGATTGATCACATACACATATAGTTCATGAATGCATTCAGTATTTCTACTTGGCAATGTTTTTCTCATGAGCAACCGATGAAGAAGGGCAACTCGAGGAGTCAGTAGCAGCTTCGACATCGGCAACTATATCATCAGGAACAACCATGCCCGACCTTCTCATCAAGATCCACCCCGCGCGAATGGCTTTATCCATAGCCTTGTCGCGCTGAGCCTTCAGAGTGGTGGAATTGTCTTCGGCAACCTTGGTAGCCAGTTGAGCAGCTTCTAGCTCCTGGACGACCGACCTCTTGGAGGCGCGCAGATCCTTGATGACGGAGTCTTTGCTCGACACCAACTGCCTAAGACGAAGGACCTCATCCTGGGATACTTGCAGCTCGCGACGGTGATGATCCAAATCTGCCATGGTAAAATAATGGCTCCTCTCCAAGATAGTCAGAGAATTGTTGGCGTCACGATACAACCTATCAAGATTATCGCGAGAAGCCGCAAGTACATGTTTTTCCTCCTACAGACAAGAATCAGATCTCAAGCACCCAGTAAGCAGTAAAAACACACCAGAGAAAGTCAAGTAAGCTTACCTCATTAGCCGCCCTTTTAGAGTCAAGCTGAGCACTGAGAGAGGAATTCAATGAATTGGCATCATCTAAGGAAGCAGAAACCTGAGCCAGGTCGATCTGACCTCGAGAATACTTCTCCTCGAGTTCAGAGTACCGTCGGGTCATATCTAACAAAAAATAGTTGAAGAAGGATACTCAGTTGAAAATAGACCAATCAAGTAGCCAAGGAAGAAACAAAGACACTAACTAGCATTTGTCATTTTCAAATCAGATATCTGCCTCTGAAGCAGCATCAGATTCCATTGCGTCAGTGACAGAGCTCCTTCTGGGACGGAGGCACCTTGTGATTTCAATTGACCAGCCATCCCGTCGACCAAAGCCTAATATTGAAAACAAATGAGTACAAAGACAGTAATTTGCCTGGAGTATAGCCAGAACAGGAAAAGCCAAATTACCTGAAGATTGGAGAAGAATGAAGGAAATCCCAAATCATGAGAAGCCAGGTGGTGGCTCGATGAAGGAATATCAACCGGGGAAATCTGAAGAACATCACTAGGGATCAACTCAACATCACCAGCAGGCATCAGAACTCTAGCATCTGGTGCGCCGATCTCTAAGGTGACTTCCTCATTTGAAGCATGCGCTGTTACTATGCCATCAGAATGTGGTGGAGAAGACCCAACGTGGACATCCATGGAGGTATGAGAAGGGGAGCCTGCATTGCCCATCGGAGCCGGATCACCACCGGCAACACCCTCGGGGGCTAGGTTGCAGCTTGCGCTACCCACCCGAGCCGAATCATTACCAGCAACACCCTCGGGGGCTGGGCAACCGCTGGTACCATCCTTGAGGACTGGTTTCTCCGCAACAGCCACCTCTAAGGCTGAAAGACTCTCAGTCACCCCCATGGGAATTGAACAACCTCGACCAACCTCTAGGCTCCGAAGACCGCCTTCCAAGGTCGACGAGGCACGAGACGCTGCCCGGGATACCTCTAATCCCACATCTGGAATGTCAGAACAGACGTCCATTATATCACCATCAGTTGGCTCGGACAGCAGATCTTCAGGAACAACATCCTCGAGAGCCTGATCAAAATTTGCTATGGATAATTCTTGCAGACCAACAAGAGCAGACAGGGCTGGAGAAGGAATATCGCTACTCCCCCCACTTACTCTGTAACGTCGACTGTTCTTCTGAATTAGTGGGACTTCTTCTTCTTCGTCCTCGTCAACAATACGGACAATAAATGGCACAGGGTCACACCCATTGGGATCAACTCTAGTAGGATCACAACCATTGGGATCAGCATCAGCAGGGCCACACCCATTGGGATCAGCTCCAGTAAAGAGTTCCACCGGTACTTCTTCAGCAGCAGGAGCAAAAGGGCCAGCATCCTGGTCCAAACACGACACTCGTCGAAGCCGTCACTTTTTCTTTTTCTTCCCCTTGGCAGGGGCAGTTGGATGACTGGCCTAGCGGAGGCGTTTCGGGCGAGTACCATCAGGCTTTTGAGTATTCACGGTTTTTTCAGGCTCTGGGATAATTGCAGCAGCTATTGTTTTATCAAGGACCGAGTCAGAAGAATCCTCAGCCAACATGTCCAGCATAGCACTTATATCTGCATCACTCGGACTCATAGGCATCTCAAAGTGAACTTGCCTCTCGTCATTGGGAAGATCACCAAGTGAAGCAACCAGAACCTCAACTTCTTCGAGAGAGGGTCACACTCTAAGACCCAAACCACTGTCACTAGAAGAAGGGTTGGATGCAAAATCGAAAAAGGACTTGGAAGGTGGCAGATTCCAAGCAGAATATGCAACAGGAGCACCAATATTTGATACTTTGCCTCTAAGGATCATTTCCAGTCGGCTCACCAAATCCACAGCAGGAATCCTCTTGTTGGTAATCCGGGTTGAGTCGGTGACACCACTATACAAATAAGCCGGGTATGCTCTGTCCTTCAGTGGCTGAATATTCTTAAAAACAAAGTCTGCAACCACAGCTTCAGCAGTCAGACCTCTCTCCTTCAACAAACAAATTTCAGCAAGTAGAACCTTGGCTTCCGTTATCTCCATGTCTATGGGGGACTCAATCCAACTTGGAGCACGAACATCCGGCTGTCTCCCTGACCGAGGGGGGAGGGACTTGCCATGGTTTTCCACAATGAACCACTCTAAGCGCCATCCTTTAATGCTATCCTTAAGTGGGATGTCAAGGTATTCTGTTTTCATCCCACGGCGCATCTCCAGACTCGCACCACCCACGAGCCCAGCCATCCCAGACCGACAATGATACAAGTACTTCCACAAACCAAAGTGAGGAAGAATTCCAAGGTAGGCTTCTATTGGCGTTTCGACCCCGGGGGGTCCCTGGACCGACGAGTAAATTGTCGCCGCGTGTCCCAGCCCAGATGGGTCGGCGCGAGACGGAGCACGAAGGGGAGAAGGAGACAGGCAAAAGGGGAAACCCGCGGCCTTCGTGTTGTCCTGCGCCCAGGTCGGGTGCGCTTGCAGTAGGGGGTTACAAGCGTCCGTGTGGGAGAGAGAGAGAGAGAGAGAGCCCTACGCGCCGGCCCGTCCTCCCGCGCGGCCAACCCTCTCGTACGAGAGCCCTGGACCTTCCTTTTATAGGCGTAAGGAGAGGGTGCGATGTACAATGGGGGAGTAGCAGTGTGCTAACATGTCTAGCAGAGAGGAGCTAGAGCCCTGAGTACATGCCGTCGTGGCAGCCGGAGAGGTTTTGGCATCCTGTTCATGTGATGTCGTGGCCGTCGGAGGAGCGCTGGAGCCTTGCGGAAGGACAGCTATCGGGGCTGTCGAGTCCTTGCTGACGTCTCCTTGCTTCCGTAAGGGGCTGAGAGCCGCCGTCGTCATGGAGCACGCGGGGCGCCATCATTATTTGTTTACCGGGGCGAGCCAGATGGGACGCCGGTCTTGTTCCCCGTAGCCTGAGCTAGCTAGGAGTAGGGTAATGATGGCCCCCCTGTGACGTGGTCGGTCCGAGCCCTGGGTCGGGCGAGGCGGAGGCTCCTCCGAGGTCGAGGTCGAGTCTGTCTTCCGAGGTCGAGGTCGAGTCCGAGCCCCGGGTCGGGCGAGACGGAGACCGTCATCCGAGGCCAAGGCTGAGTCCGAGCCCTGGGCTCGGGCGAGGCGGAGTTCGTCGTCTTCCGGAGCCGAGGCTGAGTCCGAGCCCTGGGGTCGGCCGAGGCGGAGTTCGTCGTCTTTCGGAGCCGAGGCTGAGCCCGAGCCCTAGGGTCGGGCGAGGCGGAGTTCGTCGTCCAGCGTCGAGGCTATGTCCAAGCCCTAGGGTCGGGCGAGGCGGAGACCGTCTTCCGAAGCCAAGGCTGTGTCCGAGCCTTGGGGTCGGGCGAGGCGAAGTCCATCTTCCGAGGCCGAGACGGGGGCTGATCCCTGGGGTCGGGCGAGGCGGAGCTTCCTATGGCGCCCGAGGCTGGACTTAGCTGCTGTCAGCCTCACTATGCCGAGTGGCACAGCAGTCGGAGCGACGCAGGCGGCGCTGTCTTCTTGTCAGGCCGGTCAGTGAAGCGGCGAAGTGACTGCGGTCACTTCGGCTCTGTCGACTGAAGATCGCGCGTCAGGATAAGTTGTCAGGCGATCCTCGCATTAAATGCTCCTGCGATACGGTCGGTTGGCGTGGCGATCTGGCCAAGGTTGCTTCTCTACGAAGACTGGGCCTCGGGCGAGCCGAAGGCGTGTCCGTTGCTTGAGGGGGCCCTCGGGCGAGACGTGAATCCTCCGGGGTCGGCTGCCTTTGCCCGAGGCTGGGCTCGGGTGAGGCGAGATCGTGTCCCTTAAGTGGACTAAGCCTTGACCTTAATCGCGCCCATCAGGCCTTTGCAGCTTTGTGCTGATGGGGGTTACCAGCTGAGATTAGGAGTCTTGGGGGTACCCCTAATTATGGTCCCCGACAGTAGCCCCCGAGCCTCGAAGGGAGTGTTGATACTCGCTTGGAGGTTTTTGTCGCACTTTTTTGCAAGGGGACCGGCCTTTCTGAGTTGCGTTTTGTTCCGGGGGGTGCGCGCGAGCGCACCCGCCGGGTGTATCCCCTGAGGCCTCGGAGGAGTGGTTTGACTCCTTCGAGGTCTTAGCGCGTTTCGTGATGCTTTGGCCGGTCTGGTTGTTCCCTCATGCGAACTGGTCGTAGCCCGGGTGCATAGTCGAGTCCCAAGTTCTCGGACTGGTATGTTGACGCTGTCAACAGTTTGGCCGGAGCCGGGTTTGCGAGAGCAGCCCCCGAGCCTCCGCACAGAGCGAGAGGACAGTCAAGGACAGACTCGGCTTTTTTCATACGCCCCTGCGTCGCCTTTCCGCAAGGAGGAGGGGGAAAGCGCCATGTTGCCCTCGGAGGGCGCCGAACATGGTGTCTCCAGTGAGTTGCTAACGGGTGATCCGAGTGGACGCCCGTGCCCCATTCGTTAGGGGTCGGCTAGTGGCCCGGAGGCGCACTCCAAAAGTACCTGCGGGTGATTTGCCGAACCCGGTCCCCTTTTGATGGGGTCCGAGGGCTCGATGCCTCCCTCTGGTGGGATTCTGTTACAAAATCGTTCCCATTGGTCTCAGAAATGTCCTAGGGTACCTCGGGAGCATAGCCCGAGCCTTGGTTATGTATCGAACGTACCCAGGGTCATCCCTCGCTCTGCGTGCTCTGAGGCGGCTGTCAGAACCCTTCGGGGGCCAGCCTACGAACCTCTGATCAGTAGTGGGCGCGGAGCCCGAGTGGCCTGAGGCGGCTGTTGAACCCTTTCGAGGGGCCAGCCTTCGAACCTCTGACCAGTAGTGGGCGCGGAGCCCGAGTGCTCTGAGGCGGCTGTTGAACCCTTCCGAGGGGCCAGCCTTCGAACCTCTGATCAGTAGGGGGCTCGGGGCCCGCTTCCTTCGTGGAGAAGGATCCCTTTCGGAGTATCCCCTTTCCCGGTCCCTGTGGCAAGAGAGAGAAAGAGGAAGTGGAAAAGGATACAAAATCGAATGACGTGGCGCACCTTTTTAGACGCGGTCATCATGGCGGAGGTGAAGCGTCGCCTGCTTCGCCTGTCAAAGGTGCTGCCTGTCCTGCCGCAGAGTTAATGCGACAGGACGAGTGGCTCGCGGGGCGGCCGTTGTGCGTGCGTGAGCCTTTCGAGGAACGGGCGTCTCGCTTTGAGTTTTGAATCTCGCGGCGGGTTCGGGCGAAGTGTTGAACGGGTCTCGCCTGGGCCTTTATATACTCGGGAGAGGGACCGGTGACGGTTCTTAACTCTGCTGCTCGCCTCCCACTTAGGTTTTCGCAACCCGAGGGAATAGCCAGAGAAAGGAAACCGCGCACCCAGTCCTTTCTGCCGCCACCTCTTCTGCTTGGTGATGGCCGACCGGGTGACCATTGTTTCTCCGCGCGACCCGTGGCCTTTCTCCACCGTCACGATGGATGACCTGGAGGCCCTTGTTGCTGATGGTTTGCTTCGCCCTCTCTCCGGTGACTCGCAGCCGGAGTGGATGGCGCCTGGAGCCGCCCCATCCCCGCCGCCGGGGTATGTGGTGAGCTTCGTCTCCTTTCACGAGCGGGGGTTCGGAGTGCTGGCAAGCCGTTTTATGCGGGCGATTCTGCACGTCTACGGGGTGGAGCTGCACAACCTCAGTCCCAACTCCATCTCACAAGCAGCCATCTTCGTGGCGGTTTGTGAAGGATATTTGGGGATTGCCCCCCATTGGGACCTGTGGACCCATCTCTTCTCCGCGGAGCTTTTTGCCTCGCCGACGGGGGAAAGAAGGGTTCGCATGGCGGTGCGGGCCGGTGGCTGCATCCTCCAGTTGAGGCAGGCACGGGCGCTGCAGTACATCCCTGCCATCCTCGCGTCTTCGAACAAAGGGTGGCAGCGCCTGTGGTTTTATCTCTGAAATGACGACGGGAGACTCCCGTCGTTTTCTCAACGAGTGGTGACCGCCGCCAGCGAGAACTTGCGCTACGGGGCCCCGCGCGACAGACAGAAGAATCTCCAGCCCCTTTTGAAGGCCTTGGAGGAGCTGCGACAAGGAGGGCTCACCGCCGCGGGGGTGGTCGCCGCCATTCATCGCCGGAGGGTGCTCCCCTTGACGGAGCGGCGGCTGCCGCTTTGGGAGATGACGCGGGGGGTTGACTTGGAGGGTTTGCAGATGTCCTCGGACCCCCTTCCCACCGACGACCTCCACAGGCGGGTAACCGGCACGGTAGGGAAGTTAGAGGCCGGCGCCTTTTCCCAGCCCTCGATGTGTCCCGATCGCGGGTGTGTATCTCTGGTGAGTATCCGCTCCTTCTTCCTTCTTGCGTCGGATTGCCCTCGGTTCTCACAGTCGAGACTTTTCGTCTGTCTCCAGGAGGTAGGGCCTCACAAGCCTTCCCTGCCACCGGTACCAGAGGACGCGGTGGACCGAGCTGCACGGAGGGTCGCCACGGAGAAGAGGAAGGAGAAGAAGGACGCGAAGAAGGCTCGGGCCCGCGAGCGGATGCGGGCTCGGGACGCCTTGGAAAGGCTTCGTCGTCGGCAGGAGAGGGATGGGCTCCCGAGGAAGCCGTCGCCGGAGACGCCTGATGACGACGATGATGATGAAGACGATGATGAAGACGACGACATGGCCGCCCGCCTCGGCCTCAGCCCGGATCTGAGGCTGGGCCAGGGGCCGTCAAGCCAGCCCCCGAGCGGGCTGACACCGTCGGTATCCGGGGCCGGGATGTCGGGGTCCCAGTCCGAAGAACGGCGGCTGGCCGAGGGGGTACTCGACCCCCTGGCCGAGGTAGTTGAGGTACCCCGGGGAGTCAGGCCGAGCCGCCTGTTCCCCAAGAACCGTTGCCCGTGTCGACTGCACAGGAGGGTGATCCTCGGGTCGTCGTGGCTACGCCTGAGCAGTCCGTCCCTCTGGTGCCTCGGGCGCCCAAGGCAAGGATGGTGCCGAAGCCGGCAGTGGGACGGACCTTGGTGGCACTTTCGGGGGTCGAGGCTCGAGAGACCTCCCCAGAAGCGGGGGGCTCAGGCGGCACCAGTTGCCGTGGGGCGAGTTCCCGAGGCTGACTCCTCTGTCGAGGCGGTCGTCACGCTGGGGGAGGCTGCTGGCGCGGCTGTGGCCTCGGGCCCACCAGACGTGTTGCCGGCGCTGGCACTGGCTGCTGCCGAGGCCGTTGCCATTCTGGCCGTGGAGTCACCCGTCGCCGCCGATACTGAGATGGCCGAGGCGTCGCTTCCTGATGCCTCGGAGGAGGGGGCCGCAGAATCGCGACCCATCCTGGGGAGCGGCAGCGTCGTCCCCGCGCGGTGCAGTCCCGACGGGCGGCGTCAGTCGCTCTGGTTCTGGACCAGTGGGGCTTCGGATCCCCTCTTCGTTCTTGACGATGAGCGAGAGGAGCAGTCTTGGGACGGGCTTCGTGAGTGTGCCGAGGCAACGGTGGGGTCGCTTCGGTCGACCTTGGAGGTCCTTCGCAGGGACGTTCCCAAGATCCTCCAGGTAATGAGTTCAAGCATACCTTTCACGTGTTCACGACACTCTTTGTGACGCCCCGCTTCCTTTCCTCAGGATCTGATGGATCTGAGCGCCGCCAAGTCGTCGTTCATCCACCGCGAGGCCAATGTCTGGGGTTCGCTGCGGTCCCTGAGGACCACGCTTGCCGGGGCTACCGAGCGCCTCTCCCAACGGAGCGCCGAGGTGGCGGACCTTCGGTTGCTCTGTGTCGATCTGGGAGTGGAGGCAGCGGCGGCGCGCGCAGAGGCGCAGCGGCAGCAGTCGGAGCTTGGCCAGGTCATCGGCGAGCGGGACCAATCTCGGGGTCGGGCCGCCGAGGCTGAAAGCCGGGCTGAGGCTCTTGGAGTCCAGTTAGCCGAGGCGTCTGCTCGGGCCAGAGCCCTTGTGGCAGATCTAGCCGCGGGACAAGCCGCATCCTCGGAGTAGCGTGCTCGAGCCGAAGGTATGTCTTGGATGTTTTAAGATTTTGATTCAGCTTCGTTCCTCAACCAGTGTTTGAAGTCTTCTGCTTTGGTTGTTTGCAGGGCTCGAGTCTGCCCTCGATGAGTCCACCAAGGCACTTGCCCAGGCGGCCGAGCAGAGGGAGGCCGACCACGCGGCCATGTCCGAAGCCATCTCGGCTTCTGGCGGGTCTTTGGTTTGGACGACGTCCCCTCGGAAAGCTCCCCTCAGAGTCGCCTGCAGGCCTTGGGTGACCACGCGCGTGGCAGACTCCGCGAGGCGCTACACCACGGCGTCAGGCGGGCCTTCGCCGTGCTCGCTTCCCACTATGACGTGGATCTGGAGCGGGTCAGCGAGGGGTATTGCCTTCCTGACGAAGATGAAGCTGCCCTGGCCGAAGTCCAGAGGCTTGACGTGGCCGCCTTCGAAGCAGAGATCCTCCCGCTCGCGCCGTCGTCCGAGGCCAGGGCGGATCTCGCCGAGGGTAGGGACGAAGCCAAGGGCGCGACTCCTTCTCCGGGCGACGCCTGATTCTGCCGGAGCAGTTTATTTTGAATGCATATGTGTCTTTTGCGGCCGCCGAGGCCCGAACACTTTATTGTCGTAATATAAGGTTGTGTCTCTTTTCCTCCTGTTTTGTGTATCCTGACTCGTTCGTCAGTAGCAGGATTGCTTACCCAAGTAAGAGTTATTTTTCGTTGTAGGCGACGAGTGAGGTATCCGTATCCCAGAGGCGTAGGAATCCCTCGGCTCGGTCGGCCTTGCCACTTACATGCACCCTTATTTGTTTCTTGGGGTCCTGTTACTGATATAGCCGGGAGACGCGAAAGTCTTTTTGATAGAAGACTTTTTTCGAGGAAAATTTTGACGCAGAGGGGGTCCCCCCTTCTAGCCCCCGAGGGAGGGTCAGGCTTTGCCGAGGCAAGGCTGACCCTTCCTTAATGGTTAGACTTCATATGTAAATGAGGTATACGAACGACTTGAAAGCATCTTAAGGGTAGAAGCGACGTAGCTGTTGGATGTTCCAAGCGTTGATGTAGACCTTGCCTTGACTGTTGGCCAGCTTGTACGTCCCGGGCTTCAAAACCATGGCGATGACGAACGGCCCTTCCCAGGGAGGCGTGAGCTTGTGCCGCCCTCGGGCGTCTTGTCGTAGTCGAAGCACCAAGTTGCCCACCTGGAGGTCTCGGGACCGAACCCCTTGGGCGTGGTAGCGTCGCAGGGACTGCTGATACCGCGCCGAGTGTAGTAAGGCCATGTCCCGAGCCTCTTCCAGCTGGTCTAGTGAGTCTTCTTGGTTTGTTGGATTGCTTTGGTCGTCGTAGGCCCTCGCCCTCGGGGAACCGTATTCTAAGTCTGTGGGCAAGATGGCCTCGGCCCCATAGACTAGAAAGAACGGTGTGAAGCCCGTGGCTTGGCTCGGCGTTGTCCTTAGACTCCAGACCACCGAGGGGAGCTCCTTCATCCATCACTTGCTGAACTTGTTGAGGTCGTTGTAGATCCTCGGCTTGAGTCCTTGCAAAATCATGCCGTTGGCACGTTCTACCTGCCGGTTCGTCATGGGGTGAGCCACGGTAGCCCAGTCCACCTGGATGTGGTGATCCTCGCAGAAGTCCAGGAACTTTCTGCCGGTGAACTAGGTGCTGTTGTCGGTGATGATGGAGTTTGGGACCCCAAAGCGATGGATGATGTTGGTGAAGAATGCCACCGCCTGTTCGGACCTGATGCTGTTTAGGGGTCGGACCTCGATCCACTTGGAGAATTTGTTGATGGCGACCAGCAGGTGCGTGTAGCCCCCGGGTGCCTTCTGCAAGGGACTGACGAGGTCCAGACCCCACACAGCAAACGGCCAGGTGATGGGTATTGTTTGCAGAGCCTGAGCGGGCAGGTGGGTCTGCCTTGCGTAGAATTGACACCCTTGGCAGGTGCGGACAATTCTAGTGGCGTCGGCCACCGCGGTCGGCCAGTAGAAACCTTGTCGGAAAGCATTTCCAACACGGGCTCGAGGCGCTGCGTGATGACCGCAAGCCCTCGAGTGTATTTCTTGTAAGAGCTCCTGGCCTTCGGCGATGGATATGCATCGCTGGAGGATGCCGTAGGGGCTGCGATGGTAGAGCTCCTTCCCGTCCCCCAGCAAGACGAACGACTTGGCGCGCCGCGCCAGTCGCCGAGCTTCGGCTCGGTCGAGGGGCAGCTCTCCTCGGTGGAGATATTGCAGGTACGGGGTCTGCCAGTCTCGATTAGGCGGGACCCCATTCCGCTCTTCCTTGACGCGCAGTGCCTCACCCTCGGGGGCCGAGGGTGCCTCGGGCTGAGCCGAGGGCGCCTCGGGCTGAGCCGAGGGTGCCTCGGGCTGGGCCGAGGCCTTCTCGGGCTCGGGCGTGTCGTCGGTCTTGACTGAGGGTTGATGTAGGTCTCTGGAGAAGACGTCGGGAGGGACGATTGTCCGCCCCGAGGCTATATTAGCCAGCTCGTCTGCAGTCTCGTTGTATCATCGGGCGATGTGGTTGAGCTCGAGCCCGTAGAACTTGTCCTCCAGACGCCGAACCTCATCGCAGTAGGCTTCCAACTTCGGGTCGCGGCAGTGGGAGTTCTTCATGACTTGGTTGATGACAAGCTGCGAGTCACCGCGAGTGTCGAGGCATCGGACCCCTAGCTCGATGGCGATGCGCAACCCGTTGACCAGAGCCTCGTACTCAGCCACGTTGTTGGACGCCGGGAAATGGAGGCGCAGCACGTAGCAGAGGTGCTTCCCGAGGGGCGAGATGAAGAGCAGGCCCGCGCCTGCCCCTGTTTTCATCAGTGACCCGTTAAAAAACATGGTCCAGAGTTCCGGTTGGATCGGAGTTGCTGGAAGCTGGGTGTCGACCCATTCAGCCACAAAGTCCGCCAAGACTTGGGACTTGATGGCCTTCCGAGGGGCGAACGAGATTGTCTCGCCCATGATTTCCACCGCCCACTTTGCAATCCTACCCGAGGCCTCTCGGCACTGGATGATCTCCCCTAGGGGGAAGGATGACACCACAGTCACCGGATGAGACTCGAAGTAGTGTCGCAACTTCCGCCGCGTCAGAATCACCGCGTACAGCAGCTTCTGAATTTGTGGGTAGCAGATCTTGGTCTCGGACAGTACCTCACTGACGAAGTAGACCAGCCTCTGTACGGGCAATGCATGCCCTTCTTCTCATCTCTCAACCACGATCGCGGCGCTGACCACCTGGGCGGTAGCAGCGACGTAGATCAAGAGGGCTTCTCCGGCAGCGGGAGGCACCAGGATGGGTGCGTTCGTAAGGAGCGCCTTTAGGTTCCCGAGGGCTTCTTCGGCCTCGGGGGTCCAATTGAAGCACCCGGCCTTTCTTAAGAGGCGGTACAGAGGTAGTCCTCTTTCGCCGAGGCGCGAGATGAAGCGGCTCAGAGCCACAAGGCATCCCATGACCCTCTGTACGCCTTTCAAGTCTTTGATGGGCCCCATGTTGGTGATGGTCGCGATTTTCTCCGGGTTGGCCTCGATGCCCCGCTCGGAGACGATGAACCCCAAGAGCAAGCCTCGGGGGACTCCGAAGACACACTTCTCGGGATTGAGTTTCACGCCCTTCGCCTTGAGACACCGGAATGTCGTTTCAAGGTCGGAGAGGAGGTCGGAGGCTTTCCTCGTCTTGACTACGATGTCATCGACGTAAGCCTCAACCGTTCGACCAATGTGCTCGCCAAACACGTGGTTCATGAACCTTTGGTATGTCGCACCCGCATTCCTCAAACCAAATGGCATAGTAACATAGCAGTACATGCCAAAAGGTGTGATGAAAGAGGTCGCGAGCTGGTCGGACTCTTTCATCCTGATTTGGTGATACCCTGAGTAGGCATCGAGGAAAGACAGGGTTTCGCACCCAGCAGTGGAATCCACGATTTGATCGATGCGAGGCAGAGGGTAGGGAACCTTCGAACATGCTTTGTTTAGACCAGTGTAGTCTACACACATCCGCCATTTCCCTCCTTTCTTTCTCACAAGCACAGGGTTGGCAAGCCATTCGGGATGGAATACCTGTTTGATGAACCCTGCAGCCATCAGCTTGTGGATCTCCTCGCCTATGGCTCTGCGCTTTTCTTCGTCGAATCGGCGCAGAGGCTGCTTCACGGGTCGGGCTCCAGCTTGGATATCCAGCGAGTGCTCAGCGACATCCCTCGGTATGCTAGGCATGTCCGAGGGACTCCACGCGAAAACTTCGGCGTTCACGCGAAGAAAGTCGACGAGCACAGCTTCCTATTTGGGGTCGAGCTCGGAACCGATCCAGATCTGCTTGGAGGCGTCGTTGATTGGGTCAAGAGGGACGGACTTAACCGTCTCTTCTGGCTCGAAGTTGCTGGCATGGCGCTTCACCTCTGGCGCCTCCTTGGAGAGGGTTTCCAGGTCGGCGACGAGGGCCTTGGATTCGGCGAGGGCCTCGGCGTACTCCACGCACTCCACGTCGCATTCGTACGCATGTCGGTACGTGGGGCCGACGGTGATGACCCTGTTGGGGCCCGACATCTTGAGCTTGAGGTAGGTGTAATTGGGGACGACCATGAACTTGGCGTAGCATGGCCTCCCTAGTACTGCGTGGTAGGTTCCTCGGAACCTGACCACCTCGAACGTGTGGGTTTCCCTTCGGAAGTTGGAGGGAGTCCCAAAGCAGACGGGCAGATCGAGTTGTCCGAGGGGTTGGACGCGTTTTCCAGGGATGATCCCGTGAAAAGGCGTCGCGCCTGCCCGGATCGAGGACAGATCGATCTGCAGGAGCCCGAGGGTCTCGGCGTAGATGATGTTGAGGCTGCTGCCCCCGTCCATGAGGACCTTGGTGAGCCTGACGTTGTCGATGACGGGGTCGACAACGAGCGGATATTTCCCCGGGCTCGGCACGCGGTCGGGGTGGTCGCCCTGGTCGAAGGTGATGGGCTTGTCGGACCAGTCTAGGTAGACTGGCGCTGTCACCTTTACCGAGCAGACCTCTCGACGCTCTTGTTTGCGGTGCCGAGCCGAGGCGTTCGCCACTGGCCCACCGTAGATCATGAAGCAGTCGTGGACCTCGGGGAACTCCTCTGCCTTGTGATCCTCCTTCTTGTCGTTGTTGTGGGCCCTGCCACCTTCTGCAGGTGGCCCGGCCTTGTGAAAGTGGCGCCGAAGCATGATGCACTCCTCAAGGGTGTGCTTGACGGGCCCCTAATGATAGGGGCTTGGCTCCTTGAGCATCTTGTCGAAGAGATTGGCACCTCCGGGAGGTTTCCGAGGGTTCTTGTACTCAGCGGTGGTGACAAGGTCCGCGTCGGCGGCGTCGCGTTTTGTTTGCGACTTCTTCTTGCCCTTCTTCTTGGTGCTGCGCTGAGTGGACGCCTCGGGGACATCTTCCGGCTGGCGGCCCTGGGGCTGCTTGTCCTTCCGGAAGATGGCCTCAACCGCCTCCTTGCCAGAGGCGAACTTGGTGGCGATGTCCATCAGCTCGCTTGCCCTGGTGGGGGTCTTGCGACCCAGCTTGCTCACCAGGTCGCGGCAGGTGGTGCCGGTGAGGAACACGCCGATGACATCCGAATCGGTGACGTTGGGCAGCTCGGTGCGCTGCTTCGAGAATCGCCGGATGTAGTCCCGGAGAGACTCTCCCGGCTGCTGGCGGCAGCTTCGGAGATCCCAGGAGTTCCCAGGGCGCACGTACGTGCCCTGGAAGTTGCCGGCGAAGGCTTGGACCAGGTCGTCCCAGTTGGAGATCTGCCCCGGAGGCAGATGCTCCAGCCAGGCTCAAGCGGTGTCGGAGAGGAACAGGGGGAGGTTGCGGATGATGAGGTTGTCATCGTCCGTTCCACCCAGCTGGCAGGCCAGTCGGTAGTCCGCGAGCCACAGTTCCGGCCTCGTCTCCCCCGAGTACTTTGTGATGGTAGTCGGGGTTCGGAACCGGGTCGGGAACGGCGCCCGTCGTATGGCCCGGCTGAAAGGCTGCGGACCGGGTGGTTCGGGCGAGGGACTCCGATCCTCCCCGCTTTCGTAGCGTCCCCCACGCCTGGGGTGGTAGCCTCGGCGCACCCTCTCGTCGAGGTGGGCTTGACGGTTGTGGTGGTGGTGCTCGTTGCCGAGGCGACCCGGGGCCGCAGGCGCTGTGTTGCGCATGCGCCCGGTGTGGACCGAGGCTTCCCGCATGAATCGGGAAGTCGCGGCGCGATGCTCCGAGGGGTACCCCTGCCTTCGGAAGGCAGAGCTTTCGGCCCATCGGACTGCGACATCCTCCAGGAGATTCTTGAGCTCTCCCTGAATACGCCGCCCTTCGGTGGTCGATGGTTTCGGCATCGTGCGGAGAAGTAGCGCTGCTGCAGCCAGGTTCTGGCCGTCCCCATTGGAAGCCGGTGGCGACCTTGCCCTGACGTCGTCGGCAATGCGGAGCTGGATGCCCTGGGGCAGATGACGCGCTTCTCCGGCCGGAGCTCGGTCTGCCCATTCCTGCCCGATGTTCCGCCGGAACGGCTCAAGTGTTCCTGCTCCCTCGTCGAGCCTGGCCTGCATCTCGCGGATTTGCTCGAGCTGTGCATCCTGACCCCCTGCAGGGACTGGGACCACAACTAGCTCCCGAAGGATGTCAACGCGAGGCGCAGGCCTAGGGGGATCGCCGTTTTCCGGCATACCAAGATGGTTGCCATCGTTGTGACCCCCTAGATCGACGTGGAAACATTCACGACTTGGGCCGCAGTCCTCGTCGCCGAAGCTACGACTACCGTCAGAACAATCGAAAAGGCAGTAGTCGCACGCGGTCATGAAGTCCCGCATGGCACTGGGGTTACCGAGCCCGGAGAAATCCCAACAAAAGTCGGGCTCGTCATCTTCCTCGGAACCCGAGGGCCCGTAGGTCGAGACGGCCGTCAGTCTATCCCAGTGCGACTGCATACGGTACCCCGGAGGGTTGGTACATGCCTCTATGAAGGCTTCCACCGAAGCGAGGTCGCTTGGTGGGTCGAAGCTGAATCCAAAAGGCATGAGATGGGAATCGGTCGGTACCTCTTGGTCGACGGGCGGTGACGAAGTCGCGTCAGGGGCAGACTGCACCGTTGTCTCGGGTACGAGGGCAACGCCCAACAAGCCCTTTGCGAGCGTGATGGCGTCGTTCGTCCGTTTGGAGTCGGCGTGTTGCGGGGAAACGGCGCTCGTCTTCGTCTCAGACGCGAGGTCGACGCCCAACGTGTCCCCCGTTGGGGCGCCGGCGCCGTCGACTCGCTCGACAGCCGACGAGGTGCCGCCTCCTGCTTGGCCATGGTTGCCCCGCCTCCTCCTCTGCCGGTGGGAGAGGTGACGGGACAAACCCGAATGTTGTTCTTCCGCCACGAGGGGAAGACGTCGTCGATTCCACCGCCGGCGGGCGGGCTGACGGTCGCCATTGTCGCTGTCGCGCGGCGGAGGAAGGAGTATCATGTCGTAGCCGCCGTCGAGGGACATGAACTCAAGACTCCCGAAACGGAGAATCATCCCGGGTTGGAGAGGTTGCTGGAGACTACCCATCTGAAGCTCGACGGGAAGTTGTTCATCAACACGCAGCAGGCCCCTACCTGGCGCGCCAACTGTCGGCGTTTCGACCCCGGGGGGTCCCTGGACCGACAAGTAAATTGTCGCCGCGTGTCCCAGCCCAGATGGGTCGGTGCGAGACGGAGCACGAAGGGGGGAAGGAGACAGGCAAAAGGGGAAACCCGCGACCTTCGTGTTGTCCTGCGCCCAGGTCGGGTGCGCTTGCAGTAGGGGGTTACAAGCGTCCGCGTGGGAGAGAGAGAGAGAGAGAGCCCTACGCGCCAGCCCGTCCTCCCGCGCGGCCAACCCTCTCGTACGAGAGCCCTGGACCTTCCTTTTATAGGCGTAAGGAGAGGGTCCAGGTGTACAATGGGGGAGTAACAGTGTGCTAACGTGTCTAGCAGAGAGGAGCTAGAGCCCTGAGTACATGCCGTCGTGGCAGCCGGAGAGGTTTTGGCACCCTGTTCATGTGATGACGTGGCCGTCGGAGGAGCGCTGGAGCCTTGTGGAAGGACAGCTGTCGGGGCTGTCGAGTCCTTGCTGACGTCTCCTTGCTTCCGTAAGGGGCTGAGAGCAGCCGTCGTCATGGAGCACGCGGGGCGCCATCATTATTTGTTTACCGGGGCGAGCCAGATGGGATGCCGGTCTTGTTCCCCGTAGCCTGAGCTAGCTAGGGGTAGGGTAATGATGGCCCCCCTGTGATGTGGTCGGTCCGAGCCCTGGGTCGGGCGAGGCGGAGGCTCCTTCGAGGTCGAGGTCGAGTCTGTCTTCCGAGGTCGAGTCTGAGCCCCGGGTCGGGCGAGACGGAGACCGTCGTCCGAGGCCAAGGCTGAGTCCGAGCCCTGGGCTCGGGCGAGGCGGAGTTCGTCGTCTTTCGGAGCCGAGGCTGAGTCCGAGCCCTGGGGTCGGGCGAGGCAAAGTTCGTCGTCCAGCGTCGAGGCTGTGTCCGAGCCCTGGGGTCGGGCGAGGCGGAGACCGTCTTCCGAAGCCGAGGCTATGTCCGAGCCCTGGGGTCGGGCGAGGCGAAGTGCATCTTCTGAGGCCGAGACGGGGGCCGAGCCCTGGGGTCGGGCGAGGCAGAGCTTCCTATGGCACCCGAGGCTAGACTTAGCTGCTGTCAGCCTCACTCTGCCGAGTGGCACAACAGTCGGAGCGATGCAGGCGGCTCTGTCTTCTTGTCAGGCCGATCAGTGAAGCGCCGAAGTGACTGCGGTCACTTCGGCTCTGTCGACTGAAGAGCGCGCGTCAGGATAAGGTGTTAGGCGATCCTCGCATTAAATGCTCCTGCGATACGGTCGGTTGGCGTGGCGATCTGGCCAAGGTTGCTTCTCTACGAAGACTGGGCCTCGGGCGAGCCGAAGGCGTGTCCGTTGCTTGAGGGGGCCCTCGGGCAAGACGTGAATCCTCCGGGGTCAGCTGCCTTTGCCCGAGGCTGGGCTCGGGCGAGGTGAGATCGTGTCCCTTGAGTGGACTAAGCCTTGACCTTAATCGCGCCCATCAGGCCTTTGTAGCTTTGTGCTGATGGGGGTTACCAGCTGAGATTAGGAGTCTTGGGGGTATCCCTAATTATGGTCCCCGACAGCTTCGCACAAATGAACAAAGACAGAAATTTGCAGAATAGAGTTGGGATTCAGATTGTAAAAGTCAAGGAGACCGCAAAAGAAGGGAGAAATGGGAAGAGCAAAGCCACGGATAAGAAAAGGGATGTAAACAACGGACTCGTGGGTATCCTCCGTCGGGACAGTAACCCCACGACAAATCTGCCAAGAGCAAAGCTCCTTCGAAGGAAGAACTCCGACAGAGACAAGATGGAGAAGATCCGACTCGGAAACAACAGGCATATGATTACCTGCGAAAGGCAATTGGCTATTGGGATCTATAGGAGGAATAACCGCAACAGCAGAATTCTGACTCTTCCACTTGGGCGCCATCACAATCTCGTCAGCGGACTAAGCAGAAGCGAAATCAAAGGAAAATAGAGGAGGTTCGGAGGCAAAAAGTGAGGCTAGGGCTTAGAATGCAGAGGCGTGCGGTGATGTGATACAAATGGGGTTTTCTCGGGTCAGACACCATTTCTTAAAAGTGCTTAGTCATCACTCGGTTGTTATTTCTAAAATGCCGATGTGGCCTAATACGACTCGGCTGTTACTTCTAAAACGCTGACGTCGCTAGTCATCACTCGGTGGTTATTTCTAAAACGCTAACATGGCCTAATACGACTCAGCTGTTACTTCGAAAACACTGACGTCGCCAGTCATCACTCGGCCGTTATTTCTGAAACGCCGACGTGGCTCAGCAGGACTCGGTTGTTACAATCTAAAACGCCGACGTCGCCAAGAACCATTCGGCTGTTACCTCTGAAGACACCGGCAGTAACTCAGCCGTTCTTTCTCTATGTAAATGCAGGTGGAATTAAAATACAACACAACAATTACAAGTCGTTACTCGAGCGTTATCTCGAAGAACAACGGCTGCGTTGAGCACAAATACAAACTGTCGATCGAATATAAAGGAACGATGGAAAGGCAAGAGATGTGCACGGAACAAGCCGAAGTTTTCTTTATTATATAAAAGGGGAAATCCTTCCACATACTTAAAGACCGACTCATTATGAACCGGTCTTCTTCACACTTTTCGATACATTACATTACTACATTACATTTCACTATGCTATACTACTAACTACTACTACATTATTCCACTAATACTACTTCTACTACTATTTATCTATACTAACATCTAAGCCAGTGGCGCTTAGCCACTGGCCTTGCTGCTGCCGCTGCCGCCCTTGCCGTCGCCCTTGCCGTCACCTTTGCCGTCGCCCTTGCCGTCGTCACCATAACCGTCGCTTCCGTCGTCGTCGTCGTCGTCCTTGTCGTCGCCGTCACCGCTGCTCCCCTCCTCGGATGAGTCAGAGGAGTTCTCCTTGTCTGAGGAGACCTCCGACTCATCCGAGCCCTCGAGCCCAGAGCGCTCGACGGCCTGGATGTATGTCTAGGGATGGCAATGGGTACGGATATGGGTAAATAACCGCGGTTATTTATCCGTTGGGTACGGATATGGTGGAGTTTTATATCCGCGGGTACGGGTATGGATACTATATGGTATCCACGGGTAATAATTTCGTGGGTATGGATATCTGCTATCCATATCCGCCACCCGATGGACATATGACATGTGGACCCAAATAGTGGCCAACACCCAGCAGTCCGCCGGTGGCCAGTAGTCCAAGTCCAAGCGGCATGCGGCCTAGGAAGCCAGGACCAGAGGTCCAGAGAGTGAACAGCCTGCGGCCTGCGCCCGTGTGGCCACTCGGGCTCTCGGCTGGTGCCGCTGGTCTCTCTCTCACACTTTCTCTTGTCTCCAACTCTAAGTTTCTAACCCTAGCTAGTGCCAGCCGCCAAGTTTGAGATTTGAAGTTCCAGGCTTCCAGCCGTGCTCGTGTAGGCGACCAGTGAGGCAGCGACCAGCGAGCAGCCAGCCGCTAGCACAGGGTGCCGCAGAGCAGCTGAGTAGCCGAGGCAGCCGCCGCCGAGCACAGGGCGCAGCCGAGCAGCCGAGCATTCTCTGGTAAATTAAACATGCTTGGTCGCTTGGATAAATTAGTGTTTCAATTTAGAGTTTTGGACAAATTGCTTGTAGGGATTTGAAAATTTTCTGTTAGAATGCTGTTGGAATGTTGCTGAAATTTTAGTGGGCGGGCGGGTAACGGATATCCGTTGGATAACGGATACCCGACGGGTACGGGTACGGATACAGATCCGTACCCACGAGCGTAAATGGGTATGGGTATGGGTTTGGTTTTATCTCGTGGGTATGGATACGCGAACCATATATCCGCGTTATACCCACCCGATTGCCATCCCTATGTATGTCCACACCTTGGCAGCGATCCCCTGGGAATCGTCCGAGTCATCGGACGATGCCAGGGGCGAGGTGTAGACTGGCGACCCCTCGAACTCGGAGGAAAACTCCTCCTCCGAGTACTCAGAATCGCCGAAGTCCTCCGAGGGAGGGGTCGGCTCACGCTTCCGCTTGTCGCCGGAGTGGTGTGACGAACTTCCGCCCTTCTTGCTCTTGCCCATGGTGGAGTAGAAGAGAAGAGAAATGAGGAGAGTAAGCAACAAGCGGCAGAGATATGTGTGAAGACGCCAGTGAAGCAAGCGCTTTATTTATAGAGGAAGAATGCAACCGCTCATCTCCTACCACAGTCACTAAACAGTCACAAATATTCAATAAGCAATTCAAATCATTTGGAAACAAGTCAGGCGGCTGACGCTATTTCACGTAACACGACACCCATTGGGACTCAAGTCAACTGCTTGGACGATATGATTACACCCGCGGTCACGTCAAGTTACTACTTAGGGGTAGTTTGCTAAACACTCAGCGCACCAAGCCGTCCCTTGCCTACACCCATTGGGGGGGACGTCCAGGAATTTTCAATAGATTTTCCCAAGCAGTCACATCCATACAGTATACACAATGAAGGTATCAAGACAGAAGGAAGATATCGATGGAGATCGGAGGAAAGCCAAAAATAGCATATGAAGTACAAGTCTAATCAACAGGAGCATTGAAGCACGAAGCAAAATGAAGACCAGCCAAGGGCCATCTACCGGATGTCAAATCTATCGCAGATCAAATAAATTCCAAACCTAACAGGATATGGGTAGACCGCATTGTTGATCTCAAAGGCAAAACCGTATGCTGATCTCTAAAGCATAAAGCTGATGATATAATGCTAAATTATATGGCATCCGACGAAGATAAAAGACTGATTTCTAAAAAAAGCATGAGATGAAGACCTTTGAGTGGATTATTTTCAGTAATCCACTCAAAGCTCGGGGGCTACACCCAATGAATCATCAACCCCAAAAGACAGAATGCTGATCTCTAAAGCATGAACTAATGATAAAATGCTGATTTCTAAAGCATGAGATGAAGACAAGACAATGCTGATTTCTAAAGCACGAGATGAAGATGAAAATGATTTCTAAAAAAAGCTTGAGATGAAGACCTTCGAGCGGATTATTTTCAGTAATCCACTCGAAGCTCGGGGGCTACACCCATTGGGTGCACCTTCGGTGCACCCAATGAAGCCTGAACCCCAGAGAGCAGAATGCTGATCCCCAAGGCATAAGCCCGAGACAAAACACCTATTTCTAAAGAATAAAGGGAAGACCGATGAATAATGACAGGAGAGGATTACAGAAGATCGTTTTTACCAAGTTACTCAGAGTTCAGAAGCAACAACTTGATAGGCCCATTTTTAAGGTATTCCTTATCAAAATCAAAAACCGCAAGCTGGACCTAGAATCTTTGGGCCGATTATTTCAAAATCAACTCAAAGATTGGGGGCTTGTGGGGGACAGATATCCCCCGGGTCCACTAGAAGGCTAGAAGACCTCACGAAAGGCTTTGGGCCCGATATTTCGCAAGGCCATCCCTTCATGGGCCCAGGGAGGAACGTCCGATGAAGTGGATCAGCGCAAGATCGGATCAACTCGAGCCCAGGTGGCCCAGCGGATTTGAGCGACATCCACAGCAGTGACCCGACTTTCCTGCGCTGTGTCCTCAGGCGTCGGAACTGAATGGTGATAAGTCGGCAGAATTATAGGAAGATAGGCTCAGTCGGTTCACTATTACTTAGGTTCACGTTGTTATCATATCCGCATGTAACGCCCCACGGTTGAGTATATAAGACCTAGGGGGCATCCCTTCAAAAACATCTCACTCCTTAGCCATTTACCCAGCTCTCTAGCATCTCTCGTACTAGAGAACTCCCTTGTAACCCGCCACATAAAAGATCCACACCAGGTCGTAGGGTGTTACGCATCTCAAAGCGGCCCGAACCTGAACAAGATTGTCCACTGTCTCTCGTGCATCTGGCACGAACCATCGAGCTACAGTCGGTAACACCGTCCTACTCCAAAAAGCACCTCAAGGGGCAACCCTGGGTGCGCGGTCGGACCCAAAACACCGACAGTCAGCGTGTGCCGTTCGCGCACATCGTGCGTGTCGTTCGCACGTGTCGATGCGCGTCGCCGCATGCGCTGCCTCACATGCACCACACACCTCGTTTAGTGGGTCGCACGCCTTGACGCGTGGCAATAAATCGTTTCACCTAGAACCACTCATGTTAATTAATTTACGTAATTAAACGATGATTATCCGAGTAGCAAACCAATCAAAGCTAAGTGTTAATTTTATCTATATGGCACATGTAGGTTTAATTGATCTGTTTTATTGTATGATGTATTGTTTCCTTCTATTTTAAGAATGTGGAATGTATGTTTGCACTCGCATAGATAACGGTCCATTTGCGGAGTCCGAGGAAGCTGCGGAAGAAGACCCTGAGCAGCAACTGGTCGGTGAAGGCAAGTGTCCTCTGACCTATCTATGTCCTACCCACTTTATAATTCATCTCCCCGCATTTACACAGTTAACACCTAAGGATTTACTAGTCTTTTATTCATCCTGTCCTTGATTACCTATTTGGGTTATTTTTGGATTAGCATTATGCTAGTGCTCTACTCTAATCAATGAACATGATGAGATTATTTATGATACGATGTTCACTTCTAGATACAATTATGGCATTGTGATATTTAAGGGGACTCGAGCTGTTTCTCGAGTATCTCTCCGTAAGGACTTGTTCGTTGGATGACCACCCGGATAACAATACATCCATGAGGGTGGAATGATATGCCCTTAGCTAATTAATTAGAGGAACTGAGGTGAAGTTTGCCCCTTGGGGCTCGGTGTACGCTACTCGCTCCGACGAGGGTGGTTTGCCCCTTGGGGAGGAGTACAGTACATTTTAAAAAAAACCTAACGGGCGACTATACCTTTGGGGAATCTTTGTAAAGGCTTCATACTGAATCCCTAGCCGCTCACCTCGGGAGTGAACAAGGGTCTTGCAAACCCGGGCTAGAGAGGGAATCACGGATCATGGGTAAAGTGTGCGACCTCTACAACGGGTTAGAAACTGATATATCAGTCGTGCGCATGGTTATGAGCGACCTTGGGAGCTCCTTTGATTAGAGATACTGTGGCTACAGATGATGAGGATGATGGTTTCAATGGTGATGATTATAACTATAGACTCTGGTATTTTCCTTTTGGAGAGAGTACATTTGGGTTAATAACTTGGGGTTATTGGTAAAACTTGACTCCCTACTAGTAATAAATACCTGACCAACTAAAAGCAACTGCTTTGAGCTTCACCCCACATACGTCTAGTCCACTTTAGCCAAACGGGACATTTGCTGAGTACATTGATGTGTACTCACCCTTACAATAAAACACCAAAACACTAGATTGTCCACACTGCAACCCTGCTCAGGAGAAGATGAAGGCGTAGTGGAAGATTTATAGGAATTTTAAGACTATGATGAGTTCTAGGTGTGGGTTAGCGGCAAACCCCGAGTCGACTGCCTGTGAAGGCCTTATATTACTACGTTTCGTATTCACATTTTGATCTACGTTTAATACTATGTGGATGTCTCGGACATCATGATTTAATCAAATTAATACCCCTTTACGTTATTATTTGAGCATTGTGTGATAATATCCAGTTATGTAATTGTTGTGTACGTGAATTTCTTATTTTGATACCTACATGGTTCACATTCGATTTGCCTTCTAAAACTGGACGTGACACCGAGAGTCTGACTCGAAGAAGATGACGACCGACTAATAAGCGGGACCCGCCAGACAGAGAAACAGAGAGGAAGAGTGAAAGCGCCTTTGACAGAAGCAGCGCGGAAGCGGCAAAACGACGTGAAGCGGGCTGAAGCTATAGAAGCGGTGCAGATTCAGAGAGCGGCTTCGGAAGGCCGCCTTCGCGGGCTTGAGTGGCTAGGCCGCGTCGCCTTCCTTGCGCGTGGGAAGGGCTGCAGCGGGCTGTTTCCACCGGTAAGGCCCACGTAAGGTTTAAATCCCTATTCTATTTTGTTTTCCTTTCTACTTTCTATTTCCAAATTTCAAATTCAAATCTAATTTGAATTCAAATCACCCCACAATAAATCAATACAAAATAATTTCTCCAGCATGTATGCATCAAACAATGTTTTTATTCTCCAAAATAACATTTATCCTATGTATAAATTAATAACTATTTCATATTAATTCCAAATAAATTCATATTTGGCTTAATAAATTCTAGAAAATATTTTCAAAATAAGCAAGATTTAGGGTGTTACATACAATGTAAAGAATTACATTTAATAAACTTTAAAATAAAGATTTACATTTAATAAACTTCAATATAAAGAATTACGTTTAATAAAGGTTTATATTTCATAAAGGTACGATATAAAGATTTACATTTGATAATCTTCAATATAGAGAATTACATTTAATAAGGTACAATATAACGAATTACATTTAATAAGGTACAATATAAATAATTATGTTTAATAAAGATTTACATTCCGTAAAGGTACAATATAAATAATTATATTTAATAAAATTTAATATAAAGATTTACATTTAATAAACTTCAATATAAAGAATTACGTTTAATAAAAGTTTATATTTCATAAAGGTACGATATAAAGATTTACATTTAATAATCTTCAATATAGAGAATTATATTTAATAAGGTACAATATCACGAATTACATTTAATAACGTACAATATAAACAATTATGTTTTAAAGATTTACATTTCATAAAGGTACAATATAAAGAATTACATTTAATAAAATTTAATATAAAGAATTACATTTAATAAGGTACAATACAACGAATTGCATTTAATAAGGTACAATATAAAGAATTACGCTTAATAAAGATTTACATTTCATAAAGCTATAATATAGAGATTTACATTTATTTGGTTTTTATTCCAAAATCTTATATATATATATAATGTTAGTATGAAAAAAAATAAAAAATAGACCATTGGGCTGATCCACTGCCTACTAGCAACCAGGCCAACCCAACGGGGCCAACACCGGCGGCGCCGCCGCCCACCACAAGTGCCATCCCACTGGTAGAGCGCCCCGCCCCCACGTGCGCGCAAACGGCGACGCGTGCGTCCGGATAGAGGGGCGGCCACCTACTGCAGAAAGAACACGACGACGAGGTGATCTGCATTGGGCTTGCTCCGTAGAGTCGACAATGACCGCGCGATGAAGGGAGATGGCCGGAGACGGCGATGGTGCCTGCGGAGGAGACTTTCGATGACGACGGTGAGCACGACAAGGAGCTCCGAGGATGACGGTGCGTGCGGAGGGGTGCTCTGAGGGTGAAGGCGAGCATGGTGGTTTTCGGCAGCATGATTGCGTCGTTGAATGAAAGCGCTACCTCCAGACTTAGACATTTCGGAGAGCGCGTTGTTGTATATGTTTTATGTTTAGCCAACTGCCCTGTTTATACAAACTGATTCTACATACGGTTCCCGATGCAGATCGCGTGTAGAAATGATTTCTACAGTTTGATTATTAATGTTTGTTTAATATCTATTAATAAAAATATGTCTTCAAAAAATATGAAAAATTTTGAGTAAGTTATTTATGATTAATATAGCATACACAAAAAGTTGGGTCTTGTTTTGAGCACTTTTACTTATTTAATAAATTCTAGCTTAATTGGAAAATGTCTTTTCTATAGTATAATAAACACCTAAATAATTGTGAAAGATAGATAAATAATTTGGTGCTGGGTTTAGGGGGTTAGAGTTTAGGTTTAGGGTTTTACATATTATTAAATACACTATTTAGGTATTATATATTATTAAGCACACTATTTACTATACTATTTATAGTTTATATATTATTTAGTATACATGACGCATGGGAAATGTAAGCATGTACAAACAGAGATAACGTACAAATCATAACATAAATCGATTACAGGACAAATTATTCACATTATCTAGGCAGCTACTTTTGTTCCATGTCTGCCATGGCGCACCCAGGGCAACGAATTGTGTAGAATGCTTCGCTCAATATTCCTTATCTTAACTAGATGGTTCAAGCATCCAATCCTCTGTGACTCAAATGTGATACAATTACTAGTCTCAGGAGGCTAGTAAACACATTTATACATCAGATGATTCCAGATCTGCTTAAACGAGATAAACCTATAAAGGTGGCGATCAACTTTAAGAGTTGGTCCACAACTCGGGACATATCATCAGAGTGGGGCTGAAGCAGCCCGATATACGCAGCGAAGCAAATCAGCGGTCCAACAGCCACAGGCAAGGTTAGGAACATGCGTAACTCTTACCCGATCAACGATCTCCTTTTCTGAAAACAACAAATAAGCAAGGGTGAGTACTTACGTACTCAGCAGCCCACCTTCACCCACGGAATGGGGAAATCAGATATAATGCATGGAATATGTGGAGCTCAAGATATTTTGCAGAAATAGCAATATTTGATGCTGCAGGGTTATTTTGTAAAATATTTTATATTTTTCAAAGAGCATCCTCTTCCAAAGGAGTAGGGAGTTTTTCAATATAGAACAAAATCCCCTGGACTAAACCATTCAGGTATCTCAACAGTTTCTCACTGGTTTTCATTTTCAAAAACAGGTACTGGACTTCTCGTCCACCATAGCTCACGGCTCAACCGTCGGACCTTTTAAAACCAGTTTTCAAAAGCATTTTTGGAAAACAAAACACTAATTGTCAAATCCATGCCATTACTCATCCATATCCATGGACGCGGACTATTCGAATAGGTTTTTAACTCTGCGCAGAGGTGTACACTTTACCACTAGTCCGGTTTCTACAATCTCACCGTCGTGAGATCCGAATGCCGAATCTCTCTCTTTCCTTGCACGTCCTTAACTTAACGATTATACCGGAAGGAGTCAGACCACCACCATGTCCAAACCGGACAAAACATTCTCCTTCTTTATCCTCCCGGTGCTCCCCAGCCATCATAACCCTGGGGTTCGGACCGTGCAAGTTCAGATTGAGCGACCGCCCATACAGTCTCGAGTGGTTGTACTTGATAAGAGTATAGGTAAGGAGTGATGACAAACTGGTCCTTAGGCGAGAGGGACAATCCTTCATGCTCACACCTAAACCAGCTGAGCCATCACCTTAGGCCCTCCCCTAAACCAGGGAGTCCCTGATCATCCCGCTCAAAGGTGATAAGGGTAACAACCCTTCATCATACCCATTTTGAAAAACATTTTCTTTTGAAAACTCACACATTTTCTCAAATCATTTGTGACAAAGATATGAAGGAGTATAAAGATTGATTGTGAGGCTAGGTGGCCATAATAACTTGTCTCAAAATCATATCATGCATAAAATAACATGCTGAGGGTTGTGGTTGAAAAAGCATAGGTAATTTATGCATCAAAGGGATCCAGTGAGCTTGCCGTTGCTTAACCGACGGAAGGGAGAGAGCTTGCGGAACTAGCTTCTGGCTCCACCGTCTAGCATAGACTTGCAGATCCGGCCTTCAAGAGACGACACGAACGCTCCGATAACTATGCAACATGAACAATCAAACATACAAACCAGCAAGTATATCAACAAATATTTAGTATAGTGGTCAGAATAGCGATATATGGATGGGTAGAGTCTTGGGCAGAATCTATGTCATGTGGTGTTGTGATATTACTGGTGGTGGAGTGGAGGTGCTTACCAGAAGGGTGGATTGAAGGCGAAGCGACACTATGCGCGTAGCCGACAGAGCAGAGTTACTGAGTGGGTGGGAGTGTTTGCCTTGGCTGAGGGTGTTGAGTGTGTGGAGAGGGAGAGGGTAGCTGGGTCTATTTATAGCTAGGTGTATGTGGTTTAGTACAGTAGAGTTCACTGTTGGTGAGAATAGTGACGAATGAATCATCTGACTTAGTCTGAATAGGGAAGTTATAGGCAGAATTTGGGACGAGAGTATTTTGGGAGTTTTCTAGAATATGAACCATGCTTAAGGGATGACATGGTTGGATAGGAAATAATTTGATAAGAATTTAGAAACAAGAATTATTGGAATCTGAGTTTGGAAGCCTGGCTCGAAAGAATCTCAAAGTTAAGCATGCTCAACTTGGAGAAATCTGGGATGGGTGACCAGATAGAAAGTTCTTACTGAAAGGAAAATCACAGTCACTGGAGTTCGTATGACTGGAATATTGGTCTGGCAGGTCTTAGGTGAACTGGACAGCATGATGGATGAGCAGTTGAAATTCGGGGTGAGCGGATGATCGATGAATAGTTGTATGAACGAACGGCGAACGATGATGAATAGTAACAATGATGAATAGTGCCAATGAATAGTAACTATAGATACCACCGATGAATAGTAACGATGATGAATAGTAATGTTGAATAGTCGTATGAACGAACGATGAACAATGAATAGTGACTATGAACGAACGATGAACGATGAATAGGAACTATGAACGAACGATCGAATGATCAGACGAACGAACGATCAGAATTTTGGCAGCATAACGACTGAACAAAGATTATTTGGACGAACGAACGGACAAACAATGAATAGGGACTATGAACGAACGATGAATGATGAATAGGAACTATGAATGAACGAACGAATGATCGAACGAACGAACGATCGATCGGAATTTCGGTAGCATAACGGCTGAACAAAGATTATTTGGACGAACGAACGGACGAACGATGAATAGAGACTATGAACGAATGATGAACAATGAATAGGAACTATGAACGAACGGACGAACGATCGAATGATCGGACGAACGAATGATTGGAATTTCGGCAGCATAACGGCTGAACAAAGATTATTTGGACGGACGAACGGACGAACGATCGAACGATCGGACGAACGAACCATGAACAATCGGAAGAACGATCGAACGATCGGACGAACGAACGAACAAACTAAGAACAAGTGGATGAACGATCGAAGAACGACCAAACAATCCTTGTGCTAGTGTGTGCTTGTGTGGGAGATGGAGTGGGCGTGTGGGGGGGGAGGGAGAGAGTTGCCATGAAATGGCTTGGGGTGGCTTGAGAGGAGGCCCTTGCTCCTCTATTTATAGGCTAGGTGGGGGATTAGGGGGAGGAGGCGAGGATTAGTGGGAGGATGCGAGGATTAGTGGGAGATAAGCATGTATTTGTCTTGTATAAGTGTAATTAGCTTGTAGAGCTCACTGTATGACACCAGAGGCGTATGTATACGTATGAGCATGAGGAAAAATATGGATAAAATATTTGTAGGGACTTTAAAAATGATTCTGAAGGTATTTCTGAGGAGGAAAATATTTGGAGAAATATCGGTGGAATATTTAGGCAGTATTTCTGGAAAGAATCAGAGGGGATCACTGGGGAAATATTTGTAGGATATTTTGAGGAGGATTTTGGAGAGAATATAGACCACTATATTTTATTTGTTGATATCAACTCGCAAACAAACATTTTGAAACGAAATTTAAAATTCATGTTGAATTTAGAGCAAGTTTGAGAAAATTTCAAGATTTGAATTTTTGGGGTGCTACAATGGTCTACGAAGAGAGACATGTCACTGAACTAGTTAAAATCCTCTAGGTCAGATACAATAATAACTCCTATAGCTTGTTGCTTTGTAGGAATAACTACATGCTTTGGCTTGTCTGTACTTTTTTCTCATTCTTAAAAAGGATTTGTTCAATGTAGAAGACCTGTGAAGCACGGTTAGCAAGGATCCATAGGTCGTCTTTGTAACCTACCTTACATAGATCAAGAACTCTGACCCTATAGTTGTCCACTGTGACTTGCTTGTCTTCAACCCATTGACATCGAAACACGGGGATATGAAATGTACCATAGTTTAGTTCCCATAAGTCCTCAATGAAACCAAAATATGTACAAATTTTAATAGTTTCATAGTTTATGGCCTTGCATCGAACACCACTATATTGTGCCATGCTCTTTTTGTCCTTATACTTGGTATAAAACATGAAGCCACTAATGTCATAGGTTTTCCATGTAGTGACCTGGCGCGATGGTCTAGATGTAGGCATCTTGATGGTTTGTTCCTCTATTGTTTACCCATATGGAATATCCTACACCGTTAGCCATGTGTTGAACCGATGGTTGTGTTCCTTCATTACTCAATCCTAGTTTGCCCATGATTTTCTTCACGAAGCTCATTCATGTGTTGCTAGATCAAAGGATCCATTATTAAGAGCTGATGTACGCTGTTGTAATGTGCCTCTAGGACTGTATTGTAATCTGGCAGAATGAATGATTTCCATCCCATCCTCCCACTTCCGTACAACCTACCCTCATGTCGTGATAGAGGCAAACCTATTGCAACCTGGTCTTTCAGGACACTGTTGTAGAATGGACCTCTTGACTTAATGGCCTCTTCGGTATAGTACCCCTCTAGCATAGACGCCTCAGGACGAGGATGAGTTGATACATAACCATTTCGTATCGACATGAAACGCTCATACATCCACATTTCATGGAAGTACATGGGACCCAATGCCTCTATCTGTGGCACCAAGTGCACCACAAGGTGCACCACTATATCAAAGAATGATGGAGGGAAACACATCCCAAACTGTCATACTGAAAGGAAAATGGCCTTAACCATTTTCTATAATCGATTTTGGTGCTTGACGACCATCACAAAATCTTATGGACTCACTAGTTTGTCTAGTTGATTATTTCTCAGGTGCATATGTTCATCTATATCAATTCTAAGTCGACTGCCGAAATATCATAGATTATTCCGAGCAGGAGACACTTTTTGGAAAATTCACCTATGCTCAGACCATCCGGCCTCACGCGGACCATCCGCTCGTTGAAAAACCAGAAAAACACGAAGGTGACGGGTTCGATAAAATGCATTTTAGCGTCCTCGCGGACTGTCCGAGGTGCACGACCATACCATCCGCGGCTGCTTTATCTAACATCTGATGACATATTTAATGCACTATAGCCATTGATATAGCTGTTACTGCTAACCATTGCGACTTCAACGGTTAATATGTAGGGGCGGACCGTCCCCGGTTGGCAGAAAGGAGGCAATGGCTAGGAAGTGGTTGGTGAATGTAAATACAACACCAACCACCTCCATTCATCAAATCTAAGCCTTCCATTCACTCCCATTCATTACAAGAGCAAGCACTTCATCTCAGTACACATTCAGTCTTCCAAATCTCTCCAAGTGCCATAATTGTGACTAGTTATCATTAGTGATTAGTAACTTGAGAGAGTGTGATCTTGTGTCTTTTCTTGTTGCTTGGCTTTTAATCGTGCTTTCTTTATCTCCTTCTAAACTCTCTAGTGACTTGTAAAGCTAGCAAGAGACACCTAAGTGTGTGGCGGTCCTTGCGGAGTCTGAGTGATCCTTGAGATTAAGAAGAAGCACTCAACCGGTCTAAGTGATCGATTAAGAGAGGGAAAGGGTTGAAAAAGACCTGGCCTTCGTGGCCTCCTCAACGGGGAGTAAGTTCTTCGGAACCGAACCTCGGTAAACAAATCGTAGTGTTCATTTGTGTTGATCATTATCCTACGATTTGATTCTTCCTCTCCCATCTCTCTAAGTTCTCTTGCTCACAATCATTTGAGTTAGCTCCCAAAGTCATCCTCATTAATTGAGCAACTCATAGCAAGAAGAACTCTCTTCCACACTCCAATTTCGTTATTACTTATTTCTAATCCTAACCCCGGGTGAAGTTCGTGTTAAAAGTTTATAATTTTTAGGTTTTGCCTATTCACCCCCCTCTAGGTGACTTTCAATTGGTATCAGAGCCTAGTACTTCATTAGAGTCTAACAACTCGAAGTGATGTCGGGAGAACACCCCAAAAAGGAGTTGATCACCAGAGAAAAGCACGGATCTTCGGGGAAGAAGAATGAAGGCAAGACTCCATCAAAGGAGGCCAGCGACAAGCACAAGGAGGACAAGGAAGAATCCACCGGCTCCATCAAATCACATAGGAAGGGCGACAAGAAGAAAAAGAAGATGAAGAAGGTGGTATACTACAAAACCGACTCATCCACGCCCTCAACCTCTGACGCCGAGTCGACATCTTCATAACGCCTGGAGCATAAGAAGTACAGTAAGATCCCTCTTTGCTATCCTCGCATTCCTAAATGTGCTCCTTTACTTTCCGTTCCCTTAGGAAAACCACCATACTTAGGTGGTGAAGATTATTGTATGTGGGGTGATAAAATAAGGCACCATCTAACCTCACTCCACGAAAACATTTGGGACATTGTTGAGTTTCGAGTGCGGGCACCACAAGTGGGCGATGAGGACTATGACTCCGATGAGGCCGCCCAAGTGAGGCACTTCAACTCCCAAGCCACCTCCATACTCCTCGCTTCATTATGTAGAGAGGAGTACAACAAGGTGCAAGGGTTGAAAAGTGCCAAAGAAATTTGGAACGTCCTCAAGACGACACACAAAGGGGATGAAGTAACCAAGATCACCAAGCGGGAAACAATCGAAGCAGAACTCGGTCGGTTCATCCTCAATAAAGGAGAAGAGCCACAAGCCATGTACAACCGGCTCAAGACCATGGTGAATCAAGTCCGCAACCTCGGGAGCACAAAGTGGGATGACCATGAAATGGTCAAGGTTATTCTAAGATCCCTTGTTTTTCGTAACCCCACTCAAGTGCAATTAATTCGTGAGAATCCTAGGTATAAGCAAATGTCTCTCGAGGAGGTGATTGGCAAGTTTGTGAGCTTTGAACTTATGGTCATAGACTCCAAACACATTGTCAACTTGGAGCAAGGTGCCACCTCCACACCCGAGGTGCAACCTATTGCATTCAAGGCAATAGAAGAAAAGAAGGAGGAGCCCACACCAACCAAAAGGCTCCTAATTGATGCGTCCAAGCTTGAGAATGACAAAATGGCTCTTATAATTAAGAACTTTCGGCAAATCCTCAAGCAAAGGAAATGAAGGAGTACAAACTTCCTCCTGTTATAGCTAAAGCAAAGCAACCGTGTCAAGTTTTATTGTCCCGAGTGGCTATTTCAGCGAAGCCTATCCCTCCTAATGTGTTACATCCTGGCAATCCTTGGTTGCAATGGTTCAATCGAGAGAAGAGCAAGTCAATTTCATAAATTGGAACAACCACATCAGCTTCATTCTTTTCGTAAAGGGAAGTTTTGTCAACTCGCTTGAAGACCACTAGAATCGTAACCAATACCCCTGGCCACACAATTCAAATCTACCAAACTCTAGTACTTACATCCTTCAAAAGGGTTTGCTACCGGTGTGGTAAGTCTGGTCACTATATTGCTAAATGTCCATATGCAAGTTATAGTGACAGGGATGACGATAAGAAAGGGAAGAAGAAGATAGAGAAGAAGAAGTACTACAACAAGAAGAAGGGTGGCGAGGCGCACATAGGAAGGGAGTGAGACTCCGACGAGAGCTCCACCGACTCCTCCTCCGACGAAGACGTCACCAACATCGCCATCAACAAGGGTCTTCTCTTCCCTAATGTCGGCCACAAGTGTCTCATGGCCCAGGAGGGCAAAAAGAAGAAGGTATACTCTAGAGACACCCCCAAATACACTACTTTCGATGATGAGGGTAGCCCTAGTGAAAAGAATGATTATTGTCTTCTCTTTTTGCAAACCTTACCATAGAACAAAAGGAGAAAATCAATGAATTGATAAAATCCATTAACAAGAAGGATGAAATCTTGGAATGCCAAGAAGATCTACTCGTTAAGGAGAACAAAAAAATTGTTAAGCTAAAAGATGCCTTTGCCCTTGAAGTTGAAAAATGCAAAAACTTGACTAAAGAGCTAAAAACAAGCAATGATTCAATTTCTTGTCTCAAAACTGAAAATGCTAGTTTAATTGCCAAGATTGAGGAATTGAATGCTTGCCATGTCCCTACATCTACCATTGAACATGTTACTATTTGCACTAGATGTAGAGATGTTGATATTAATGATATGAATGATCACCTTGCTATGATTAAAGAACAAAATGATCACATAGCTAAGTTGAATGCCAAAATTGCCGAGCATGAGCTTGAAAATGAAAAATTTAAATTTGCTTGTAGTATGCTTTATAATGGGAGACGCCCTGGCATTAAGGATGGGATTGGCTTCCACCCTGGGAGCCAAAACAATATCAAATTAATGCCCATAGAAACAAGATTTCCATCTTTATTAAGGGCAAGGCTCCCATGGTGCAAGATATAGAAGGTTACATTTTATATCCTGATAACTATCCTGAGCATAAGATTAGAAAAATTCATGCTAAGGAATCTCATCCTGTTGCTCATCATGCTTATATTTACAGAAATGAGGCTTCTAGTTCTAGGCATACACCTCATGTTAAGATGCCTAAGAAAAAGATTGTTGATGCTTCAAATGAACATAGCATTTAATTTAAGACCTTTGATGCATCCTTTGTTCTTACTAACAAATCTAGCAAAGTAGTTGCCAAATATATTGGGGGCAAGCCCACGAGTCCAAAGACTTGTGTTTGGGTACCCAAGGTGTTTGTTTCTAATGTGAAAGGACCCAAACCTATTTGGGTACCTAAGGACAAGACCTAAATTTGTGTTGTAGGTTTATGCATCCGGTAGAACAAGTTGAATAATCGATAGCGGGTGCACAAACCACATGACAGGGGAGAAAAGAATGTTCTCCTCATATGATAAAAAAGATGATCCCCAAAGAGAAATTACATTTGGGGATGGGGATCAAGTTTTGGTCAAAGGATTGGGTAAAATTGCTATATCACCTGACATTCCATTTCCAATGTATTTCTTGTAGAATCTCTAGGTTACAACTTGCTTTCTATGTCTCAATTATGCAAAATGGGTTACAACTGTTTATTTATTGATATTGATGTTACCGTCTTTAGAAGAAATGATGATTCACTAGATTTTAAGGGAGTATTAGATTGTCAGCTATATTTAGTTGATTTCACTGATAATAATGCTGAACTAGACACTTGCCTAATTGCTAAGACTAATATGGGCCGGCTCTGGCATCGCCGACTTGCTCATGTTGGGATGAAGAATCTTCACAGGCTTCTAAAGGGGAGCATATTTTAGGACTAACCAATGTTCATTTTGACAAATTTTTAGTGCATGTCAAGAAGGGAAGCAGACCGGAGTTCATCATCCATACAAGAACATCATGACGATTGAGAGGCCACTTGAGCTACTCCACATGGATCTATTTGACCCGATTGCTTACATAAACATCTGCGGGAGTAAGTATTGTCTTGTAATTGTGGATGACTATTCTCACTTCACTTGGGTGTTCTTTTTGTAGACAAAATCACAAACCCAAGAAACCTTAAAGAAATTCTTGAGATGGGCTCAAAATGAGTTCGGATTGAGAATAAAAAAGATTAGAAGCGACAATGGAACGCAGTTCAAGAACTGTCAAATTGAAGAATTTCTTCAGGAGGAGGGCATCAAGCATGAGTTCTCTTCTCCCTACACACCTCAACAAAACGGTGTTATGGAGAGCAAGAATAGAACTCTTATGGATATGGCGAGGTCCATGCTTGAGGAATACAAGACATCGGATCGGTTTTGGGCTTAAGCGATTAACACCGCTTGCTACTCCATCAACCGGCTCTACCTTCACCAAATCCTCAAGAAAACATCATATGAACTCCTCACTGGGCATATAGAGTCTTCAACAAGTATACTGGATTAGTTGAAGTTTCTTGTGACATTATGCTTAATGAGACTAATGGCTCTCAAGTAGAGCAAGTTGATCTTGATGAGTTAGATGATGAAGAGGCCCCGTGCATCATGCTAAGGAACATGTCCATTGGATATGTGTGTCCACAAGAACCCGAAGAGCCTTCACAAACACAAGATTAACCATCATCTTCCATACAGGCATCTCCACCAACTCAAGATGAGGAACTGGCCCAAGAAGAAGAAGATCAAATTCAAGACAATGAGCCACCCTAAGAAGAAGGCATCGATCAAGGGGAGATGAAGTTGATCAAGAAAAGGAGGATGAACAAGAGATTCAAGATCAAAGACCATCTCACCCAAGAGTCCACCAAGCAATTCAATATCACCCTGTCAACTCCATACTTGGTGACATTCAAAAGGGGATAACCACTCGCACTCGAGTTGCTCATTTTTGTGAACATTACCCTTTTGTGTCTTCTATTGAGCCATACAGGATAGAGGATACACTTAGAGATCCAGACTGGGTGGTGGCAATGCAAGAGGAGCTTAACAACTTCACAAGGAATGAGGTCTGGCATTTAGTTCCACGTCCTAACCAAAATGTTGTAGGTACCAAGTGGGTATTCTGCAACAAACAAGATGAGCATGGTGTGGTGACTAGAAACAAAGCCTGACTTGTTGCAAAGGGGTATTTACAAGTCTAATGTTTAGATTTCGATGAAACCTATGCACCCGTAGCTAGGTTGAGTCAATTCAAATATTACTTGCCTATGCTACTTACCATGGCTTTAAGTTATATCAAATGGATGTGAAAAGTGCCTTCCTCAATGGTCCTATCAAGGAAGAGGTGTATGTTGAGCAACCTTCCAGCTTTGAAGATAGTGAGTATCCTTCACATGTCTATAAGCTCTCAAAGGCACTTTATGGGCTCAAGCAAGCCCCAAAAGCATGGCATGAATGCCTGAGAGACTTTCTTATTACTAATGGTTTTAAGGTTAGAAAAGCTCACCCTACTCTCTTCACTAAAACAATTGACAAAGATTTGTTTATATGACAAATTTATGTTGATGATATTATCTTTGGGTCTACTAACAAGTCATCCTGTGAAGAGTTTAGTAGAATAATGATACAAAAATTTGAGATGTCCATGATGGGGGAGTTGAAGTATTTCCTCGGATTCCAAATCAAGCAACTCCAAGAGGGCACCTTCATTAGCCAAACAAAGTACACTCAAGATATTCTTAAGAAGTTTGGAATGAAGAATGCCAAGCCCATCAAGACTCCTATGGAAACAAATGGGCATCTCGACCTCGACATTGGAGGTAAATCTGTAGATCAAAAGGTATATCGGTCGATGATAAGATCTTTACTCTACTTATGTGGTTCACGACCGAATATTATACTTTCAGTATGCATGTGTGCTCGATTCCAAGCCGACCCTAAGGAAATCCCCCTAAGGGCCGTGAAAAGAATCATGAGATATTTAGTTTACACTCCTAAGTTTGGGCTATGGTACCCCAAGGGATCTACCTTTGATCTAATCGGGTATTCTGATGCTGATTATGCCAAATGTAAGATTGATAGAAAGAGTACATCAGGGACTTATCAGTTTTTTGGAGATCCCTGGTGTCTTGGGCTTCAAAGAAACAAAATTCAGTAGCTCTATCCACCGTCGAAGCCGAGTATATTGCTGTAGGACACTGTTGTGCACAATTACTTTTGATGAGGCAAACTCTTAGGGATTATGGCTACAAGTTGAGCAAAGTCCCTCTCCTATGTGACAATGAGAGTGCAATACGCATGGCAGACAATCCTGTTGAACACAGCCGCACAAAGCATATAGACATCTGGTATCACTTCCTAATAGATCACCAACAACGGGGAGATATCACAATTGCTTATGTTAGCACCCACAACCAGTTAGCCGACATCTTCACCAAGCCCTTAGATGAAAGACTTTTAGCAAGCTTAGGAATGAACTAAATGTCTTAGATTCTTGGAACTTTGATTGAAATCTTGCACACATTGCTCATTTTATACATTTGACCATGACATGTCTCTTTCATTTGGTACAAATACATATTTCTTATTCTTCTTGTGCCTAAGCTAAGACTAATGTGCTTCCAAGTGTACTTTTATACTTAGTCTTAGATTCAAAGGGAAATGGAGTTGTAGGCAAAGGCAAGGCTTCAACTACACTTTCGTGAGTATTGTGTACCCTTTGCCCTACTCATGTATTTACATTCATATCTTTCTTGTTAAAGGCCTCTAGATTTCTTCGTTTTTTGTGCTTAATGTCAAAGGAGAAATTAATAGGCCAAAGCAAAAGGACCGCACCACCACCCTGTTTTCTGAAAACTTTCTCTTCCAAATTAGAATTATTATGTTTGCAAAAACCCTCTTGACACCTAAGGGGAGCATTTTTTTAGGGGGGGAGCTTTTATTTAGCCAAAGGAAAAGCATTTGAAAAAGGGAGAGAATATTTCAAAACTTGAAAATGCCTTTTTGGAAATTATATTCTTATATTGTTGGCTGATTGCAAAATAATTTGAAAAGACTTTTCCAAAAGATTTGCAAAAACAAGTTAAGTGGTTCAAACGTGGTCCAAAATTTTAACTATATCAAAACATTCATATATATTTAGAACTGCTTTCATTTCAAAGTAACTTATGCACATCTATCAAAATGCAAACTAGCTGTATTTCTACACTTTATATTTGCTTTGATTTGTGTTGGCATCAATCACCAAAAAGGGAGAGATTGAAAGAGAAATGGCCTTAACCATTTTCTATAATCAATTTTGGTGCTTGACGACCATCACAAAATCTTATGGGATAACTAGTTTGTCTAGTTGATTATTTCTCATGTGCATAAGTTCATCTATATCAATTCTAAGTCGACTATCCGGAATACCGTAGATTATTTTGGACAGGAGAAGCTTTTTGGAAAATTCACCTATGCGCGGACCGTCCGGGCCCTTTCGGCAGACCGTCCGCGACACCAAGGTGATCCTCGAACAGGAACTATGCAAAACTCGCATTTATACTATGGACTGTCCAAAGCAGAGGAGAGCACCGTCCGAGACCAAGCTCGTACCGTCCGGCCTCAGGCGTGGAGCGCCCGCTCGTTGAAAAACCAGAAAAACCCGAATGTGACAGGTTCAGTAAAATGCATTTTAGCATCCTCGTGGACTGTTGGGGTGCACGACCGGACCGCCCGTGACTGCTTTATCTGACATCTGACGACACATTTAATGCACTATTGTCGTTGATATAGCCATTACTGCTGACCGTTGCGATTTCAGCCGTTGATGTGCAGGGGCGGACTGTCCGAACTAGGGGCGCGGACTGTCCGTGGTTGGCAGAAAGGAGGCAACGGCTAGGAAGTGGTTGGTGGCTATAAATACAACCCCAACCACCTCCATTCATCAAATCCAAGCCTTCCATTCACTCCCATTCAATACAAGAGCAAGCACTTCATCTCAAGACACGTTCAAGCTTCCAAATCTCTCCAAGTGCCATAATTGTGACTAGTGATCATTAGTGATTAGTAACTTGAGAGAGTGTGATTTGTGTCTTTTCTTGTTGATCTTGTTGCTTGGCTTTTAATCGTGCTTTCTTTTATCTCCTTCTAAACTCTCTAGTGACTTATAAAGTTAGCAAGAACCACCTAAGTGTGTGGTGGTCCTTGCGGGGTCTGACTGATCCTTGAGATTAAGAAGAAGCACTCAACCGGTCTAAGTGATCGATTGAGAGAGGGAAATGGTTAAAAAAGACCCGATCTTCGTGGCCTCCTCAACGAGGAGTAATTTCTTCGGAATCGAACCTCGGGAAACAAATCGTCGTGTTCAGTTGTGTTGATCAATATCCTACGGTTTGATTCTTCCTCTCCCCTCTCTAAGTTCTCTTACTCACAATCTTTTGAGTTATCTCCCAAAGTCATCTGCATTAATTGAGCAACTCATAGCAAGAATACCTTTCTTCCGCACTCCGATTTCGTTATTACTAATTTCTAATCGTAACCCTGGGTGAAGTTCATGTTCAAAGTTTATAATTTTCAGGTTTCACCTATCCACCCCCTCTAGGCGACTTTGAAATGTTGTGTCCACTACGAGTTCCTAAAGAGCTGCCAACCCATCGCGGTCAATTACCTTTTTGTGAGATCTTGTTGAAAAAATAGCACAACCTTATGACTGATGTATTTATTTACAATCTAAAAAAGCACAATGTAGACCACAAAATAAGCCATGCTTGTAATGAAACATCCACTACCGGAATTCGGCTCTTTCCCGAGTACCAAATGTTTTGCCGAGTGTTTTTTTTCGGGCACTCGGCAAAGAAGCTCTTTATCGAGTGCCAAGCAAAAAACCCTCGGTAAAAGAAAACACTCGGCAAAGAAGCTCTATGCCGAGTGTTTTATTTTTGACACTCGGCAAAGTGTTTCTTTGCCGAGTGTTTTTTTAACACTCAGCAAAGAGCTTCTTTGTCGAGTGTTAAATATATAACACTCGCAAAGAGCTTCTTTGCCGAGTGCTTTTTTCAACACTAGGCAAAGACAATTTAAAAATCACATTTTAAAGCAGTAAATTAATTCAAATGAAAAAGTTTTCAACTACAAATTTATATAACTTATCATGATGTACAATTTATATTTTGAACATTTCTTCATATGACAAAATAAAAGTAAATTTGTTCATAAAACCTATATCTCTCTCATAGTTTATGAAACTATGAGAGAGTTGTATAAGATTTGTGCATATTGTTAGAACCATCATGTGATATGAACAAATAACCAAACAACCAAAATAAACTTTGTAGATATTGAGGAAGTTATAGAATTTTGTAGTTGGCAACGTTTTCTTTTAAAGTCATCTTGTCAACTAAAACTACGTCTGGATTTAAAAAAATTTAAATTTGAATTTTGAAAATGACCTCAAAGGAAAAAACCACCAACATGAAAGTTGTAGGTATTGAAGAGTTATGAAACTTTGTAGTTGACAATGTTTTGGTTTAAAATCATGTTGTCATGGAAAACTATGTTTGAATTTTAAAATTTGAAATTTTCAAACTACCTCGGATGGAAAAACCACCAAAATAAAAGTTGTAGGTCTTCAAATGTAATGAAACTTTTTAATTGACAATTTTTTGATTTGAAATCATATTATCATTGAAAAATTTGTGTGAAGTTTTTAAATTTGAAATTCAAATTTTGTAAACGACCTCGGATGTAGAAACTATCAAAATGGAACTTGTAAATCTTGAAAAGTTATGCAACTTTATAGTTGGTCACATTTTCAAATGAATTCATTTAGTGCCTCAAATAATCAAATTACTCTCGATTTGTTATATTACACGAGGAATGAAAACGTAATATAGACACAATTGATGTAGTAGTGTAGTGTTAGAAGAGGGTATGCGCGAGAGAGATGTTGTGAGTTCGAATCTCACCATTCACACAACATGTAAATTTGTGATGCAAATTAATACTGAAAAATGATAGGGCGATGGGTAGTGGTTAGAGAGTTGTTTCTATAATTAAAAAATGCTTTGATATTTTTTGGGGGTTTTTTGTGATTCTTAATTTGCCGAGTGTAACATTCAGCAAAGGCTTTGCCTCGGCAAAGAACGTGAGTCCGGTAGTGATCAAAGGGTAAAGCTGCTAACCTTTTAGAACCGGAGGTTGAAATGGCTTAGGCTAGGAGAGAAGGAAGGAAGGGAAAGTACTTGGCAAGACTTGTAATCCCGGTTTGTTGTTCAAAAAGAACCAAAGTTAGAGCCACCAACCGGTATTAAAGCTCTTAGCCACGGCTAGTGGCTCCAAACGGGAATAGAGGGCAACCAACTGGGATTAAACATCCTCTCCTGCAAAAGCTGACCTTTTAGTCGTTGGCCAGGGGACTTTAGTCCAAGTAGGTAATTCTAACTGTGACTAGTGCTTTCTTTAGTCCCAGGTCCAAAAATAGCCGGGACTAAGGGCTTGTTTGGAAGCACCTAGTTTATAAGAAACTGATTTATGGAAATTGAGATGGATTCAAACATATCAGTTTCACTACCGGAATCGTGTTCTTTGCCGAGTGTCTAAGACACTCGGCAAAGGCTATTTTACACTCGGCAAAGGCTTTGCCGAGTGTAACACTCGGCAAAGAACACTCGGCAAATATTTCATCGGCAAAGGGTTCTTTGCCGAGTGCTTTTTTCGGACACTCGGCAAAGACTTTGTCGAGTGTCAAAAAGCACTCGGCAACGAAAAACACTCGGCAAATTAAGAATCGAAAAAATTTAAAAAAAACAGCAAAACATTTTTAAAATTCTAGGAACAACTCTTCAACCCTACCCTATTACCTTACCCGTTGCCCTATCATTTTTCACTATTATTTTGAATCAAACTTATATGTTTTGTAAATGGTGAGATTCGAACTCGCAACCTCTCTCTCGCGCATACCCTCATATACCACTACACTACTACACCAATAATGTTTATATTACGTTTTCATTCCCCATGTACTATAACAAATCGAGAGTAATTTGATTATTTAAGGCACTAAATGAGTTCATTTGAAAATGTGACCAACTATAAAGTTGCATAACTTTTTGAGATCTACAAGTTTTATTTTAATAGTTTCTACATCCGAGACCGTTTACAAAATTTGAATTTTAAATTTGAAAACTTCACACGAAATTTTCAATGATAAGATGATTTCAAATCAAAAAATTGTCAACTACAAAGTTTCATTACATTTCAAGACCTACAACTTTTATTTTGGTGGTTTTTCCATCCGAGACAAGACAGTTTGAAAATTTCAAATTTTAAAATTCAAACATAGTTTTGCATAACAAGATGATTTCAAACTAAAACATTGTCAACTACAAAGTTTCATACCTCTTCAATACCTACAACTTTCATGTTGGTGGTTTTTTCTTTCGAAGTCGTTTTCAAAATTCAAATTTTAAATTTTTTAAATTCAGACGTAGTTTTAGTTGACAATATGACTTCAAATGAAAAAGTTGTTAACTATAAACTTCTATAACTTCTCAAGATCTACAAAGTTTATTTTGGTTGTTTGGTCATTTGTGTCGGTGTTTTGGGTCCGACCGCACACCCGGGGTTGCCCCTTGAGGTGTTTTTAGGAGTAGGACGGTGTCGACGACTGTAGCAAAATGGTTCGTGCCAGATGCACGAGGGACAGTGGACAATGTTTGCAGGTTCGGGCCGCTTAGAGATGTGTAACACCCTACGTCCTGGTGGGTATGCTTGGTGAATGAGGTTACAAGGGAGCTCTCCGAATTGGGAATGCAGAGAGCTGAGGTGTGTGGCTGAGTAATAGGGTCGATCGTTCTGAAGGGGTGCCCCCTAGGCCTTATATACTCGACCGTGGGGCAATACACGTGGATATGATAACAATGTGTGGCTAAAAGATAGTGAACTGTTTGAGTTTATCTCCCTATAGTTCTGCCGACCTATCCTCGCATGGCTCCGTTGTATGGGGGCTCCGGCGCGGGAAAGTCGGATCTCTGTTGTGGTCGCTCGCTCGACGTTGTGGGCCGTCCGGGCTGGCATCAATCTGGCTTCATGTCGATCTGCTCTGCTGATTGTCCCTCCCCAGGCCCACGAAAGAATGACCTTACGATTTATCGGGCCCTTGGGCCTTTCGTGAGGTCTTTTACTCTTTTAGTGGACCTGGGGGATATCTGTCCCCCACAAGCCCCCGATCTTTGGGTTAATTTAGAGGTAATCAGCCCAAAGATCCCAGGTCCAGCTTGCAGGCGATTTGAAGAAAACGACTTCTTGTTGTCTCCTCCTGCTTTGATCACTCGTAAACCGAAGCTTTGTTTCGTGCTTGTGCCTTAGAGGTCGGCATTTCGTTTTGTAGGACCCTGAACTTCATTGGGTGCACCGGAGGTGCACCCAATGGGTGTAGCCCCCGAGCTTTGAGTAGATTTTAGAAAATAATCTACTCGAAGGTCTTCACCAGAAATTATTTCCATTTTCACTCCTGCGTTTTGGTTGAGAGCCAGCCTTGTCTTTAATCTTGTCCCATGCCTTAGAAGTCGGCACTATCTTGGCTTGGAATGATGATCCATGGGGTGCACCGATGGTGCACCCAATGGGTGTAGCCCCCGACCTTCAAGTGGAGTTTTGAGGATAATCCATTCGAAGGTCTTCCTTTTGTGTCTTTTGCTGAAGATTATCCTTTCTGCTTGTAAAAATTGGCATGATGCCATCCGCATTATGCTTTGGAGGTCAGCATTATGTCATCAATATTATGCTTCAGAGGTCAGCATGTATTTTGTCTTTTGCAGCCGAGTTCGTAATCCATCCATATCTTGCTAGGTGGTGTAATTTATTTGCTCTACGACTGATTGGACATTTGATGGACGTTCTCTGTCTAGTCTTCACGTCGCTTCTGTCGGACATATTTTGTACTTCACTGGCTATATTTGGCTTTCCTCTGATCCTTACTGATATCTCATTTTTGTCTTGAGATATTCACTGCATGCCCTGCACAGATGTGACCGTTTTGAAAAATATACTGATAATTCCTGGGCGTCCCCCCCAATGGGTGTGGGCAAGGGACGGCTTGGTACGCTGAGTGTTTTAGCCGGCTGCTTCTGAGTAGTAATGTGATGTGACGGCGGGTGTAATCATATCCTCCGCGCTGTTGACTAGAGTCCCAATGGGTGTTGTGTTGCGTGAAACGGCGTCAGCCGCCTGACGTGTCTTCAGATGGGTTGAAGTGCTTATTGAATGCTTTGCGACTGTTCAGTGACCGCGGTTGGAGGTGAGCGGTTGCCTTCTTCTATAAATAATGTCGTTGTCTCTCCGGCTTTTTCACATCTCTTGCTGTTCTCTGTTGCTTGCTTTTCTTCTCTCCCTTTCGCTTCCACCATGGGCAAGAACAACAAGCGCAAGCGTGAGCCAACTCCTCCATCGGAGGATTTTGGTGACTCGGAGTACTCAGAGGAGGAGTTCTCCTCTGAGTCTGAGGGGTCTCCGGCTCCCATCCCCCTGCGTGAGTCGTCTGACGACTCAGACGACTCCCAGGGGCTCGCGGCGGAGGTCTGGACGTACATCCGGGCCGTCGAGCGTTCCGGGCTCGAGGGCTCGGATGAGTCGGAGTACTCCTCGAATGAGGAGGACTCGGACGGTGGCGGCGAGGACGAGGACGGCGACAGCGACGACGACGACGACGACGACGAAGGCGGTGGCGGCGGTGACGGTGACGGCAGCGGCAGGGGCGGCAGCAGCGGCAGCAAGGACAGTGACGGCGGCGGTAGCAGGGGCGGCAGCAGCAGGGGCAGCAACAGGGGCGGCAGCGGCGGCGGCAGCAACAGGGCCAGTGGCTAGATGCCACTGGTCCTTTAGATGTTAGTATAGTATAGTTAGAATAATGTAGTAGTATTTAGTAGTGTAGAGTAGTATAGTGTAGTGTAGTAGTAGTAGTAGTAGTAATGTAATGTAGCAGTAGTAATAGGGAAGTATCAACTCATAATGAGTTGATTTGTAAGTATGATATCTTCCCTTTAATGAGGAAATGAAGTTAGCTTCTCTGTGATGATTGCTCTTCGATATTCATAACTCAAAGTTCTTGAATCTTTTATCTTCCCGCCTTTTTCGTGAAGTTGATTCCTTTGGAATAGTAAGTGAATAACTTGGGCGTCATATCGATGCTTTTAGAGGTAGCTGCCGAGTGACTTAAAAATGATGTCAGCGTTTTAGAGGTAACGCCGAGTGACTAGAGGGCGACATCAGCGTTTTAGAGGTAACACCGAGCGACTTGAAGACGACGTCAGCATTTTAGAGGTAACGCCGAGCGACTTGAAGACGACGTCAGCGTTTTAGAGGTAACGCCGAGCGACTTGAAGACGACGTCAGCGTTTTAGAGGTAACGCTGAGCGACTTGAAGACGACGTCAGCGTTTTAGAGGTAACGCCGAGTGATAGCGGGCTGCGTGGGCCACTTTGAGGATAATAGCCGGGTGATGATGTGGCGCACCGGTGTTCTGGAAATAACTGCCGGGTGATCACGTGGCACGCCGGTGTTTTGGAAATAACCGCTGGGTGCTGACTGGGCGCTTTTTGAAACGGTATCTGGCTCGGGAAAATCCCATAAGTGCAGCGCTTTTAGCCGCCTCTGCTTTCCGTGCCCTAGTTCTTGCTTTCTTGCTTCCGAATCCTCTCTGCAATTCGCCTCCCACTCTGCTCGCCGGTAGAATCGAGATGGCGCCCAAGAGGAAGGCCTCGAGTTCATCTGCCGTGGTGATTCCTCCAATCGACCCCAACAGCCAGTTGCCTTTCGCAGGTAACCACATGTCTGTCATCTCTGAGCCCGAACTTCTCCACCTCGTGTCCATCGGGGTTCTTCCTCCGCGGGAACTCTGTTCTTGGCGGATTTGCCATGGGGTTACTGTCCCAACTGAGGATACCCATGAGTCCGTGGTTTATGCTCCTTTCCTTCTCCGCGGCCTCGGTCTTCCCATTTCTCCCTTTTTCCGCGGCCTCCTTGATTTCTACCATCTTAACTTGACCCATCTGAATCCCAATTCTATCCTGCAAATCTCCATTTTCGTTCATTTATGCGAGGCCTTTCTTGGCGTGCTGCCACATTTCGGGTTGTGGAAGTACTTGTATCACTGTCGCCCTGGGATGGCCGGTGGACAACATCAGTTGGTTGGGGGTGCTAGCTTGGAGATGCGCCGTGGGAGGAAGACTGAGTATCTCCAAATCCCTCTCAAAGACAGTATCAAGGGATGGCGCTTGGAGTGGTTCATAGTTGAGAATTATGGAAACTCTCTCCCCCCTCGGTCGGGAAGACAGCCGGATGTTCGCACCCCAAGCTGGATCGAGTCCCCCACAGATCAGGAGGTAGCTGAGGCAGGTGCCTTGCTGGCTGAAGTTGGATTGCTAAAGGAGAAGGGTCTGACTGCTGAAGCTGTGGTTGCTGATTTTGTCTTCAAGAATATTCAGCCGTGGAAAGACTGGGCATACCCGGCTTATCTGTATCGAGGCCTAGCCGACTCAACTCGGGTTACTAACAGAAGGATTACCTCTATGGACTTGGTGAACCGACTTGAGATGATCCTTAGAGGCAAAGTGTCAAATGCTGGTGCCCCAGTAGCATTCTCAGCCTGGAACTTGCCTCCTCCCAAAGCCTTCACTCTTTTTGTGTCGAATCCTCCTGTCACTGATGGCAATTTGGGCCTTAGAGTGCGGCCCTCTGCTGAAGAAGTTAGTGCCTTGGTTGCCTCGCTCGAGGATATTCCTGATGATGAACGGCAGGTTCATTTTGAGGTGCCCCTGAACCCTAGTGATGCAGAGATAAGCGCTATGCTTGATTTGCTGGCTGAGGACTCTTCTGATGCTGCTCCTGCTGGGGCATTGGTAGTGGCGCCCCTCCCAGAGGCTGATACAACTTTGGATACTCAGAAGCCTGCCAGTACTCGCCCGAGGCGCCCTTGCCGAGCCAGTCAACCTGATCCTTCTGCTGATGAGCAGAAAAAGAAAAAGAGACGCCTTCGGCGAGTATCCAGTTTGGATCGGGACGTTGGTACCTCGGTTCCTGCTGCTGAAGAAGTGCCTGTGACTGAATTTACTGACGCTGACCCCAATGGGTGTACCCAATCTGTTGCTGATCCCAATGTGGGTGCTCCATCTGTTGTTGATCCCAATGGGGGTGCTGCCTGTGTTGCTAATGTGGACGACGAGGAGGAAGAAGATGAAGTTCCTTTGACTCGGAAAAACAGTCGGCAGTTCATCGCTAGCGGTGAAAGTAGTGGAGTTCCTTCTCCTGCTTTGTCTGCTCTCATTGGTCTGCAAGAACTGTCCCTGGCCAATTTTGATCAGACTCTTGAGGATATGGTTCCAGAAGATTTGTTATCGGAGCCAGCAGATGATGGTGTGATGGAGGTTTGTGCCGATGTGCTTGATGCTGGGTTGAGGTCATCCCGTGCCTCGTCGACCTTAGAGCGCGATCTCGAGGGTCGGGAGACTGACTTGGATCGTCCTGGTCCTATGGAAGTAACTGAGGGCCCATCAGCCTTAGAGGTGGCTACCGCAAAGAACTTGGACCCCAAGGATGGTGTTGACACGTGCCCAGCCCCCGAGAATGTTGTCGGGGATGACTTGGTTCGGGTGGGAAGTGCAAGCCACTGCCTAGCCCCCGAGGGTGCTGCCTGGGATAATCCGGCTCAAGTGGGCAGTGCAAACTATGACCCAGCCCCCGAGGATGTCCGAGCGGGGTCTCCCTCTTGTACTTCCATGGACGTTCATGCGGGATCGCCTCCACACTCCGGCTGTATGGTGGTAGCCCAAGCCTTGGACTAGGGAGTCGCTTTAGAGGGTAGCGTCCCCGCTGACCGAGTGTTGGGCTCTGTTGATGGCACCGAGCTGATTCCTGCTGGTTCGTTGCAAGCTGCTTCAGGTGGCGGCCTTACGCCCGGTTATCAATTGATCTCTCCTAATTTGGGAATCTCTTCGTTCTTTTCCAACCTCCAGGTACTGTGATGTATTTTAGCTTGGTTTTTACACTGCATGAACTGCTGTCATTACACTCATCTATTCTCCTCATCAGGCTTTGGTGGATGGGATGGTTAGCCAGCTGAGGTTACAGGGTGCTTCTGTCCCAGAGGTAGCTTCGTCTCTTGCACGTTGGAATCCAGCGTCACTTCAACATCGTGTCTCTGAATTGGAGGCGACCAACGCTGGTTAATGCTTTTCGCTTCTCTTTTGTCTTCTCTATTAAGCTGCTTTACATTCTGACCCCCTTTGTTTGGTTGTCTCCTGCTAGGTATGACTCGGCAGATTTCCGCTCTTGAAGAAAAACATTCTCGAGATCAGGCTGAAATGGTCCAGCGGTGCTCTGAGTTTGAAGGAAAGTATTCTCAAAGTCAGACTGAACTAGCTCAGGTATCTGCTGCCTTAGATGACGCCAATGCACTGAGTTCTTCTCTTCATGCTCAGCTTAATTCTGAAAAGGTGACTTATGAAACCGTGCTTTGCCTTGTCGTGATCCTATTACTTGCTTGATGCTTGAGGGAGTTGACTTCTGTTTGTAGGAAGAAAAACGTATCCTCGCTGCTTCTCGCGACAGTCTTGACAGATTGTATCGTGATTCTAGCAACTCGCTGACTATCCTGGAGAGGAGTCATCGCTTCACCATGGAAGAGTTAGACAACCAACGCTGTAAGCTGCAGGAATCCACGGATGAGGTGACCCGGCTCAAGCAGTTGATATCAGCGAAGGACGCTACCATCAAAGAACTCCGAGCCTCCAAGAAATCCATCGCCCAGGAGTTAGAAACTGCTCGACTGGCTGCCAAGGTTGCTGAAGAAACTTCCGTTACCCTCAGGGCCCAGCGCGACAGAGCCATGGACAAGGCTATTCGGGCGGGGTGAAGCTTGATGAGGAGACCCGGCGTGGTTGTTCCTGAAGATATAAGGGCTGACGTGAATGCTGCCCCTGATTCCTCGAGTCATCCTTCCTCATCGATTGCTCCTGAGAAAAATATCACAAAATAGAGAAACATTTTGCGTGTTTTGAGCGCGCGGTTAGCATGGTCAGACATTTGTTAGAGGACGTCATTTTAGTACTTGGACGATATTGTTATTCTCATATTGTTTCAGAATTCATCGGTTCATAAATTTGCAGTAGTAAAATGATGCGCGATGGTTTTGAAATTTGTTTGCGGGATATAGAAGTCATCCTTATATGAGTAATTGTAATCACGTCAGATCGCCTTAAGTCGCTGCTGACTTAAGTCGATTGCTTCTGTTAATAGGGCGTAGTGGTCACCCTGAATTGCGTAGGCGTGAGCATGTTGCACCGGCTTAAGTCACTGCTGACTTTAGCCGATTGCTCCGTTAGCAGGGCATAGTGGTCACCCCGAGTTAAGTAAGCGTGAGCATGTTGCACCGTCTTAAGTCATTGCCGACTTAAGCCGATTGCTCTGTTAGCAGGGCATAGTGTTCACCCCGAGTTAAGTAAGCGTGAGCATGTTGCACCGCCTTAAGTCGTTGCCGACTTAAGCCGATTGCTCCGTTAGCAGGGCATAGTGGTCACCCCGAGTTAAGTAAGCGTGAGCATGTTGCACCGCCTTAAGTCGTTGCCGACTTAAGCCGATTGCTCCGTTAGCAGGGCATAGTGGTCACCCCGAGTTAAGTAAGCGTGAGCATGTTGCACCGCCTTAAGTCATTGCCGACTTAAGCCGATTGCTCCGTTAGCAGGGCATAGTGGTCACCCCGAATTAAGTAAGCGTGAGCATGTTGCACCGCCTTAAGTTGTTGCCGACTTAAGCCGATTGCTCCGTTAGCAGGGCATAGTGGTCACCCCGAGTTAAGTAAACGTGAGCATGTTGCACCGCCTTAAGTCGTTGCCGACTTAAGCCGATTGCTCCGTTAGCAGGGCATAGTGGTCACCCCGAGTTAAGTAAGAATGCAAGTCAATCGTGAACAAACTGAGTATCTTTGAAGCCCTTTTTTATTGATGACATATTTCCATTTTACAGAGTACATCGTCGTCCCGATAGCTTTTGAAATACAGCTAGGGATAGAACTTCCTGAGGTGTTCTATGTTCCAGGAGTTCCCGACTTCTGTGCCGTCCATCTGAGTGAGACGATATGATCCTGGTCGAGTGACTTCTGCTACTATGAAGGGTCCTTCCCATAAGGGCGATAGCTTGTGCCGTCCCTCCCCCGTTAGAATTCGGCGGAGGACGAGGTCTCCTACTGAGAAGGATCGCTGTCGCACGGCCTTGTCGTGATAGCGCCTTAGAGTCTGCTGGTACCGTGCTGATTGGATTACTGCATTCAGCCGTTCTTCCTCGAGTATATCAATGTCCTCCAGCCTGGTGGCTTCGACTTCTGCTATGTTTTCGAAGATCAACCTTGGCGCCCCGAACTTGAGATCGGCGGGTAACACTGCCTCCGACCCATAGACCATGAAGAAAGGAGTGTTTCCATGCAAAGCTCGGCTAGGTTGGGTTCTTAGGCTCCAAACAACATAGGGCAATTCTCTTATCCACTTTCCTGCGAATTTTTCATTCTTATCGAAGACCTTTTTCCTGAGTGCCTCTAGTATCATCCCGTTGGCTCGCTCAACCTGCCCGTTAGCTCTTGGATGTGCTACAGAAGCATACTTGATCTGAATGCTTTTTTGCTCGCAGAAGTCGAAAAACTCTGAACTTGTGAAGTTGGATCCTAGGTCAGTTATGATGCTGTTTGGTATCCCGAATCTGAATATTATGTCTTGTATGAATTCCACGGCCTTAGCTGAGGTTAAAGAAGCAATGGGCTTGAACTCTATCCATTTAGTGAATTTGTCGATTGCTACCAATACATGAGTGTATCCTCCTTGAGCTTTCTTGAAAGGTCCAATCATATCCAGTCCCCAACATGCGAAAGGCCAAGTTACTGGTATGGTCTGCAGTTGTTGTGCTGGTAGATGTTGTTGTTTTAACAAGTATTGGCAAGCTTCGCACCTCTGAACTAACTCGGCTGCATCACTCTTCGCCGTTGGCCAATAGAATCCTGACCTGAAGACTTTCCTGACTAGTGTTCTGGATGCAGCATGTATTCCACATTGCCCAGCATGGACCTCCTCCATAAGTCGCTTCCCAGTAGATGGGAGAATGCACTTCATGAGGACGCCTGATGCACCCCTTCTGTACAATGTCTCCCCAATGAGTGTGTAGTGAGCCGACTGTCTGGCAATGCGCTCGGCTGAATTCTTGTCATCTGGTTCCTCTTCATTCTTTATATACCTGATGATTGGCCTTCTCCAGTCATCAGAGTCTGACTCGGATTGATCTATAATATTACACTCTTCTGCTTGATCCATTGAGATGCTCGGCTGTAGTATTTCTTGCACAAAGAGTCCAGGTGGGACCTGAGTTCGACTGGATCCTAGCTTGGACAACACATCGGCTACTGTGTTTCGATCTCTTTCTACATGATGAAATTCCAGACCCTCAAATTTATCTTCCAGCTTTCGGACGGCAGTGCAGTATTTTCCCATTGAATCGCTTGAACAATCCCACTCTTTGTTTATTTGGCTAATGACTACCAGAGAGTCTCCGTACACCATCAATCTCTTGATGCCCAATGATATGGCGATGTTCAATCCATGGATCAGAGCTTCATACTCGGCTGCATTGTTGGAGGCCGGAAACAGCAACTGGAGGGCATATTTGAGGTGCTCGCCTCCAGGTGCGGTGAAGAGAATTCCTGCTCCTGCTCCCTGCAGCTTCAGCGAGCCATCAAAATACATTCACCACACTTCTGCAGTCTCTGGGTTATCTGGTACTTGCTGTTCAGTCCATTCTGATACGAAATCAACCAGTGCTTGAGTTTTGATGGCAGTGCGAGGTCGGAACTAGATGTCATGAGATCCCAGCTCACAAGCCCACTTGGCTATTCGGCCAATGGCTTCCTTGTTGTGAAGAATATCCCCTATCGGAAAACCAGTGACTACTATGACTTTGTGGTCATCAAAGTAGTGACGTAGCTTGCGGGCAGTTAGAAGTACTGCATATAATAGCTTCTGAACTTGAGGATACTTTTTCTTTGAGGGGCCCAGAACTTCACTGATGAAGTAAACAGGATGTTGCACTGGGTAGGCATGTCCTTCTTCTGCTCGCTCAACTACCAACGCGGTGCTTACCACGTGAGTCGTGCAAGAGATATACAGTAGCAGATCTTCAGCTGGTTGAGTTGACGTAGCTCGTCGTGGTGGCTTCAGTACTGGTGGTGTTGTCAAGAATTTCTTTAGTGCATCTAGAGCTTCCTGTGCCTCTGAAGTCCACTGAAACTTATCCACCTTCTTCAGTAGCTTGTAAAATGGTAAACCTTTTTCCCCCAGCCTGGATATAAATCTGCTCACAGCTGCCATACATCCAGTAAGTCGCTGAACCTTCTTTTGTGATCGAGGTGCTTCCATCTTCATGATAGCTTCAATCTTATCCGGACTAGCCTCAATTCCCCGGTGGCTGACAATAAACCCGAGTAACTTTCCTGCTGGTACCCCGAAAACACATTTTTCGGGATTAAGCTTCCATCTATACCGTCTCAGACTGTTGAAAACCAGCTGTAAGTCTTCGATGAAGTTCTCCGAGTTCTCTGTTTTGATTACCACATCGTCTACGTAGGCCTCCACACGCTTGCCCCAGTGATCAGCTAAGCATGTTTGAATGGCTCTCTGATAAGTCGCTCCAGCGTTTTTGAGGCCGAACGGCATGGAGGTATAACAGAAAGCACCAAACGGAGTAATGAACGCTGTTTTTTCTTTGTCTTCCTTTGCCAAACTAATCTGGTGGTATCCGGAATAGCAATCCAGGAAAGACAACACATAACATCCAGCGGTGGAGTCCACCACCTGATCTATCCTCGGGAGCCCGAAGGGATCCTTCGGACAGTGTTTGTTGAGATCAGTATAGTCGACGCACATGCGCCAATCCACTTTATTCTTTTTGAGTACAAGAATAGGGTTGGCTAACCACTCGGGGTGTAATACTTCTCTAATAAATCCAGCCGTGACCAAGCGAGCTAACTCGGCGCGAATGGCCTCTCTCTTGTCAGGCGTGAAGCGTCGTAGTTTTTGCCGAATCGGCCTCGCCTGGGGATAGACTTTCAGTTTGTGCTCGGCCAGTTCTCTCGGGACTCCCGGCATATCCGCAGGTTGCCACGCGAATACGTCTCGGTTATCTTGCAGAAACTGGACGAGCGCGCTTTCCTATTTGTCGTCCAGGCTGGAGCTGATGATGGCAGTCTTGCGTTCGTCAGCGAACCCTAGGTTGATCCTTTTAGTTTCTTCAGTCGGCCGCATAGAGGTCACGGCCTGAGCTTCGTTTGCCGGTACTGCGAGGTCCTCCTTAGGCTTAGTGTTCGCCTGTGTTGAAGAAATCGTCGACGGCTTGGTGGTGAGGGCTGCTTGGATGGCCACTCGGAAACACTCTGCGGCGCCTTGGAAGTCGGCGCGCATAGTTATGATTCCTTGCGGTCCTGGCATCTTCAGTATCATGTACGTGTAATGCGGAATGGCCATGAATTTGGCCAATCCCGGCCTTCCGATGATGGCGTTGTACCCGCAGTCGAAGTTCGCCACTTCGAACCTCAGGAACTCGGTTCTGTAGTTCTCCGGAGTTCCGAAGGTGACAGGCATGTAGATGTGGCCCAGCGGGTATTCCCCTTCAGTCGGCACGATGCCGAAGAAGGGAGTGTCCGACTCGTGGAGCTCTTTGAGGTGAACTCCCAAGCCTTGGAGTGTCCGGGGGAAGGTGACGTTGATGTTGCTCCCCCCGTCCAATAGCACCTTCTTCACCCGGCTCTCTCGGATCACCGGATCGACGAGGAGCGGGTATTTGCCCGGATGGTCGAAGTTGAGCCATTGATCCTCCCGAGTGAAAGTGATCGGGTGCTCCGACCACCGGTATGGGGCGGGAGGACCGGTGGTCGCCACCAGTATCTGGCGATCGTTGAGCTTTTGTTGTCTTTTGTTCTCCTGCGACCCGTGTCCGCCGAAGATGACGTTGACCTCCCTGTCAACGCGCGGGAAAGCTCCTCCTCCTCCCTCCTCCTGCTGATGGGGTTGTCGTGGTTCATCTGGTCCTCCCCTCGGCGGAGGAGGAGGTAGAGGTTGGAAGGGTCGGCCGTGCCCGACGGAGTGCTTGAAGTCCCGGCAGTTACGAAGAGTGTGGCGCATGTCCTTGTGGTACGGGCACTGGGCGTCGAGGATGTCGTCCAGCATGCGCTCGCCTCCGCGAGGTCCTCCTCGGGCGTGAGAGGTAGGTGGTCCGGCGGCGTGCACTTCTTCGCGAGGCCCCTTCTCCCAGTGTTTGTCGGGTTGCTGGTTCGTGTCGCGTCGCGGCGTCGCCGGTGCGGGCTTTGCTTCTCCGATGAGGTCCTAGGCCCGCTCGTCGGCGGTGATGTAGAGATCGGCTTCCCGGAACAGCTTCTCGGAGGTGGTCGGTGCCTTCTGTAATATGGCTCGGATAAAGGCCGAGTCATTGGATCCTCTGTAGAAGTCCTCGATCACGGCCGCCTCCGTGACCTCGGGGATACGATTTCTCATGGTCTGGAACCTTTTAAGGTACGACCGGAGAGTTTCGTCCCCCCGGCGCTTGATGGATTTGAGGTCCCATGGTTGTGCCGGTTTGTCGGAGAGGGACTGGAAATTGGCGGTGAAGCGTCGACTGAAGTCGCCCCAGTCGTCGATGCAGTGTCGGGGTAGATGTCGCAGCCATTGCAGCGTGTCTTGCCCAAGGACAATGGGTAAGTACGCGGTCATCACGTCTTCGGACGCCCCGGCAGCTCGAGCAGCGGTGGTGTAGACGGCTAGCCAACCCCCTGGATCCTGCTTAGGTTCATATTTGTCGACATTGGATACCTTGAAGTTGGGAGGCCATTGGATGGCCCTAAGGCACGGAGTAAGAGCAGACACTCCGCATGTGTCCTCCTGTCGTCGGGGATGATGTCTGTCCCGGGGAGGGGAGTAGTTGTTGTGGTTCCTCGACCGTCCCCGGGTAGTTCCGCCAGTTGAGGCTGTTGCCGACTCAGTTCTGGTGGCCTGGCTCCGAGCTGGGATGCCATGATCCCTGTCGTACTCCTCCCGGCGGCGGATCTCGTTCTCATGCCGTCGTTCACGCGAAGCATTGATAGAGCTTCGCGCGTCTCGGCGACTGTTGATGGCGTGTCGTAGATCGTTCGGCGGGTGAGCAAGTGGTAGAAGATGGTTGGCTGCCTGGGTGAACAGTCGTCGGTAGCCCTCGGCGTCGGGAGTCCGAGGGAGTCCATCAGCTATCCGAGCTAGTACCCCTCCAACTTCGCTCGGCGTGTTCATGGCTCGGGCGAAGTCGGGATTCAGGTTGCGCCCGAAGAATGGATTCTCCCGGCGTTGCCTTGCATCTTGCTCGGCTTGTTCCTAAGCCCGGCGACGATCACGTCGTCAGGAGTTCCTTCGTTCTCTGAAGACGCGTTCCTCCAGAGTTTCTCCTATCTCCGAGACCTCGTCCCACGAGACAGGTTGCTCCGGATCCCGTTCTCCGGCCGCGTGATGCCGTCGAACGTTCCTGCGCCGGTTTCTCCGTCGACGGGATTCTCGTTGAGGTGGTTCTTCTCCGGGTGCGGTCGGCTCGTCGTCGGAGACGGTAGGCGACTCCACTCTCCCGATGAAGAGGACGTCGGGATAGAATGGTGCTGCTGTCGTGGCGACCTTCTTTCCGTTCTCCTTTGAGGGCGGAGGAACGGAAAGAACAACTTGCTTCCCCTTGGTCTCCTTCTTCCTCGCGATCTGTGTCCATTCTTTTGTCGGGGAAGAAGACAGTGGAGTTCTCCGGGTCAGCGGGCCCTCGGCCCCTGACTTTCCGGAGACGATCTTTTTCCGGAGAGCTGGAGGTTGCGCTTCTCCGACATTTTCGGAGTTTGTTGGAGGAGACTTCTTTTCCGGCGGATCCGTGATGCGATGTAGAGTTCCCTCTTCATCTGCTACGGATGAGATTGTTCCGAAGCAGAATACGGATCCGGGACGGAGGGTGATCTTGCTGTGGAAGGTGACGACCATTGAGCTAGCTTGAATGTCGACACACCCCCTACCTGGCGCGCCAGCTGTCGGTGTTTTGGGTCCGACCGCACACCCGGGGTTGCCCCTTGAGGTGTTTTTAGGAGTAGGACGGTGTCGACGACTGTAGCAAAATGGTTCGTGCCAGATGCACGAGGGACAGTGGACAATGTTTGCAGGTTCGGGCCGCTTAGAGATGCGTAACACCCTACGTCCTGGTGGGTATGCTTGGTGAATGAGGTTACAAGGGAGCTCTCCGAATTGGGAATGCAGAGAGCTGAGGTGTGTGGCTGAGTAATAGGGTCGATCGTTCTGAAGGGGTGCCCCTTAGGCCTTATATACTCGACCGTGGGGCAATACACGTGGATATGATAACAATGTGTGGCTAAAAGATAGTGAACTGTTTGAGTTTATCTCCCTGTAGTTCTGCCGACCTATCCTCGCATGGCTCCGTTGTATGGGGGCTCCGGCGCGGGAAAGTCGGATCTCTGTTGTGGTCGCTCGCTCGACGTTGTGGGCCGTCCGGGCTGGCATCAATCCGGCTTCATGTCGATCTGCTCTGCTGATTGTCCCTCCCCAGGCCCACGAAAGAATGACCTTACGATTTATCGGGCCCTTGGGCCTTTCGTGAGGTCTTTTACTCTTTTAGTGGACCCGGGGGATATCTGTCCCCCACAATTTGTTTATCTCAGATGATGGTTCTAACAATATGCACAAATTCTATACGTCTCTCTCGTAGTTTCATAAACTACGAGAGAAATATAGGTTTTATGAACAAATTTATTTTTATTTTGTCATATGAAGAAATGTTCAATATATAAATTGTACATCATAATGAGTTATACAAATTTGTAGTTGAAAACTTTTTTATTTGAATTAATTTACTACTTTAAAATGTGATTTTTAAATCATCTTTGCCTAGTGTTGGAGAAAAAACACTCGGCAAAGAGCTCTTTGCCGAGTGTTGTATTTGTGACATTCGGCAAAGAGCTTCTTCGCCGAGTGTTTTGTTTTACCGAGGATTTTTTGCGTGGCACTCGGCAAAGAGCACTTTGCAGAGTGCCCGAAATAAAACACTCGTCAAAGAATATGGCACTCGGCAAAGAGCCAAATTCCGGTAGGGTTTATATATCAGTTTATAGCAATTGGATTACCAGTTTCTTAAAAACTAAGAAGCTGGTCTCTTCTAATTAAAAGATAAAAACTAGTTTCTTAAAAACTAGATTGCTTCCAAACATGACCTAAAGCCTCGAACTCTCTACTAGCTATAGTGTTTTAGATCTAATCACGTCTATCCTCGCGTGATTAGCCAATGACATTAGTTCTACGTGCTAGTTAACTCGTTGTGATCCACTACTTTCAGTTCGACTCAGCACAGTGGAGCATCAGAACGCCATAGATATCTAACATATATACTACCTCTGTTCTTAAATATATGACATCGTTGATTTTTTTTTAAAAAAATTGACTACTCGTCTTATTCAAAAAAAATGTGAATTATCATTTATTTTATTATGATTTGTTTATCACTTAATGTTATTTGAGCATGAATTAAATTTTATATTTTTGAATAAGACGAGTGATCAAAGTTTTTTTTTTAAAAAAATTAATGGTGTTATATATTTAAGAATTAAGGGAGTACATACCAACATGCCATACAAAATTTTGCCACCTCGGGCAAATGACTCATCCTGTAGTAGTGTATTGTGTGAGTGTCAGGTTAGTATGCCTAACGCACATGCATGCGTCTATTGTGTACACGCGACCACATGCTTGTTAGAGTGATCGAGCAGCAACAATGCCATCGGCATTATCACATGCTTATTGTTAGAGTGACCACATGCTTTTGTCTACATCCACCAGCAGCAGCAGCACAATATAACAATAACAATAATCCCCGGTAGATAATTCTTTTCTTTAATATCTCTGACAAGAACCTTTACTTTCCCTCTTCTCTATCTCTGTTTTTTTTCTTGTATTTTATGGTTAGGTGTAGCTGTAGATCTTGTGGTGAGTGCCAGCAACATGCATGCATCAAGATAATATATACTGTACCTAAACGTTGACATAAACCAATTGGGCAACGTTTTAGATCACATTCTGCCAGCTCTGTCTATATATATAAGGTGTCAACATTGCAAGCTAAGGAAAAGGCTGTGCTTCTTCTGGCCCGGCTGTAAGTAGTCTTTCATTCTCTTCTCTCTGCTTGGGTCCTTAGTACACAAAGTTGTGTTTGCATGCGATCATAATTCGAGACATATGTACATGCGATGCGAGTCATTAATTGGTATGATGTATCTCTAAGTTTTGTTAAATGTCTGATTTCATTTCTCCATTTGTCTTCCTGCAGATCATGGAAGCTGTTGCAGAGTTTCAACTGGCGAACTGGACCCCTGTGGATTATGCGTCCATCGACATACCTGGTGGTGCCTGCGGCCTCCAAGCATATGACTATGATGTGCAGCTGCAGCACCACCTCGCTGAGTACTATTCTGCAGCCTCACAACACAACAGTAATATTGTTGCCAAAGCAGCAAAGATCTCCTCGAACGACGATAGTGACGATGCTAGCACTAGCAGGAGCGAGGTGAGAAAAGTAGTAGACCGGTTTAAGGCTGATATGGAGATGATGAAAGAGAAGATGCATAGATACCCAGCATGCCTTGGTGCTGTCGATAAATCTTATACCGTGCCGAGGATTGTGGCCATCGGCCCCTACCACTGTGGCATGGAGCACCTCAAGAAGGCGGAGGAAGTGAAGCAGGTTGCTGCCTGGCAGTGTACCGGGACAGGCAAGTTACTGAAGGAGATGTATGAAGAGCTGATCCCCGTCGCAGACGCCGCCTATGACTTGTACGACAAGGATGCGATACAAGGCGTTGCCGAAGATGACTTCCGGCATATGATGTTCTTCGACGCTTGCTTCTTGGTGCAGTTCATGCTTTCACGGGCTGGTTCCTCCAAAATTGATAAGAGCTTGCAGGTTTACTTGAGGCATAACCGCTACGACATCTTCCATGACATCATGCTGCTTGAGAACCAGCTCCCATGGATGGTGGTCGAAGCAGTCATGAGATTTATGCCACAACCATCGACGATACCCAAGAGCTTCGTTCACAGAATGAGACGCTGTATGATGCCGTACGACCATCGTGAGCCTCCTGAACCGAAGCCTTTTATCTGGTATGAAGACTACAATCCACCTCATCTCCTTGGCCTCCTCCGGTACTACATTGTTGGCCGAAGATGCGAGTGCGACATCGACGATGACGAGGAAGAGAAACCGGAGCCCAAGAACATGTCGTTTTCTGCCAGCGCCATGGACCTTGCCGAGATCGGCATCACACTCAAGGCCAACAAGACGATGCAGCTCATTGACATGCATCTCAATCGTCCGAAAGCAGGGGCTGTTTTCACCGAGCTTTGCTTGGCGCCGCTGTCCCTGGACCGCGATCGTGCAAGCTACCTCGTCAACATGGCGGCTCATGAGCTGTGCGCGGTGGAGAGTTTTGGAGGTGCCAAGGAAGAGGACTCTGCTGTCTGCTCCTACGTTCTGCTCCTGGCTAATTTGGTATACAGGGAGGAGGAAGTTCAGGAGCTACGGGAGAGAGGTATCATCCAGAGAGGAGGAGGGCTCACCAATGAGGAGGCGCTCTGCTTCTTCACCAACTTCCAGAATCTGCGCATGGGACCGCGCTACTATCGCATCATGCAAGACATCGCGATTTACAGGGAAAATAGCCTCATAAAGACCAAGATACATGGGTTTCTCCACAACCACAAGAAAGCCATCGCCGCGGTTGTCACCGGCATTGGTGCTGTTGGCGGGATCATAGGGGCACTCCTGTCTATCAAAAAGTCCATTTGATTTTATCTATACCACGGCATGAAATGTTGTTGTATCTGTATGTGCTTTGATTGTCAATTTCCTAGCTATTTTATGTACACTCAAATTAATGACGTTGCTTGCGTATTTTTTTATTATTAAGGATGCATTTTTTATAGTACTGAACATAATTACATCCGGTGAAACGCAACCACTTACAGGCTCACACCCTCTCTCTCTATATATATATATATAGTTTATATATTAAGAGCCCTGTGATTCTAATAATAGAGAAAGCCCAGGCCAGTCAATATGTACTTTTTGGTTGAACCAAACCTGGTCAGCATATACCCACTCACGGTCGCCGTTAGCCACGCACGTCTTCCCCCCGTTTCCCGGTTTCCAAAACTGTATTCGCGCAATCACTCGAGATAAACCCGCGCGAGTCCATAGTGTTTTCTAGCATCTGCATCCGCCGAACAGGAAGGAGACCCTGAATCCCGGCGACCGAGGCGAGTGGCCAGGCGACTTCCGCCTCTTCCATCCATCTCCGCTGCATCAATCTGTGGTTTTGGAGCCCTGATTGAAGAGCCATTGCTTCCCGTGAAGTTCCAGGTTATCGCTCCAACTTGAAACACATCGAGGTTTCCGTCGCCGCTTGAGGTATTTTTGTCGATTTGAAGTTGTTCCCTTAGTTATAAGCTATGCGTGATTTGAATCCGTTTGCATATTTCTCCAATCGGGCGCGTTATCTTAAAAAAAACTCTCATTGCATCTCTCTTGGATTCTGGAGCCCCGATTGAAGAGCCTCTGCAGTTCTTTTAGCTCCGTGGTATCGCTCGACCTTCAAATACTTCGGCAACGTCGCCGTTTCAGGTATTTCTTCCCGAGTTTGTAGATATTATTTTACATACCCGTAGTATTATATATATGCATATCGGTACTGATATATATGCACATCGTCACTGCTGTATATGCACAGCGGTACTGCTATATTGTCGGCGTTTCGACCCTGGGGGGTCCTTGGACCGACGAGTAAAATTGTCGCTGCGTGTTCCAGCCCAGATGGGTTGGCGCGAGATGGAACACAAGGGGGAAAACGCGGCTTGTGTTATCCTGCGCCAGGGGATGCGCTCGTAGTAGGGGTTACAAGCGTTCGCGAGAAAGAGAGTGAGCCTGTTCATCAGCTCGTTCTCCCGCGCGACCCTCCCGCATGGAGGCCCTGGACCTTCCTTTTATAGATGCAAGGAGAGGGTCTAGGTGTACAATGGGGGTGTAGCTATGCGCTAACGTGCCCGGCAGAGAGGTGCCTGAGCCCTGTGTACATGCCAACGTGGCTGTCGGAGGGGTGCTAGAGCCCTGTGTACGCGGTAACGTGGCCGTCGGAGGAGCGCTTGAGTCCTGTAGAAGCACAGCTGTCGGGGCTGCTGGGATCTTGCTGACGTCTCCCTGCTTCCGTAGGGGCTGAGAACCGCCGTCGTCATGGACGCACGCGGGGAGCCATCATTACTCGTTTACCGGGGTGAGCCAGATGGGACACCGGTCTTGTTCCCCGTAGCCTGAGCTAGCTAGGGGTAGGGTAATGATGTATCCCCCATGGCGCGGTCGGTCCGAGCCCAAGGTCGGGCGAGGCGGAGACTCCTCCTGAGGCCGAGGCCGGGGTCGGGCGAGGACGCGATTCCTCCCGAGGTCGAGGTTGAGGCTGAGCCCTGGGGTCGGGCGAGGCGGAGACCACCTTCCGAGGCCGAGGTTGAGGCCGAGCCCTGGGGTCGGGCGAGGCGACGACCACCTTCCGAGGCCAAGGCCCAAGGTCGGGCGAGGCGGAGCTTCCGGTTGCGCCTGAGGCTGAACTTAGCTGTTTGCCAGCCTCATCCTGGTGGGTGGCACAGCAGTCGGAGCGGAGCGAGCGGCGCTGTTTTCCTGTCAGGTCGGTCAGTGGAAGGGCGAAGTGACTGTGGTCATTTCGACCTTGCCGACTGAGGCACGTGTGTCAGGATAAGGTGTAAGGCGATCCCCGCATTGAATGCGCCTGCGATACGGTCGGTTGGTGAGGCGATTTGGCCAAGGTTGCTTCTCGACGAAGCCTGCCCGAGCTGGGGTTCGGGCGAGTCGAGGGTGCAACCGTTGCTTGGGGAGGCCCTCGAGTGAGGCGAGAATTTGTCTGGGACTACTATTCCAGCCCGAGGCTGGGCTCGGGCAAGGCGAGATCGCATCCCTTGAGTAGACGAAGCCTTGATCTGAATCGTGCCCATCAGCCTTTGCGGTTTGTGCTGATGGTGGTTACCAGCCGTGTTTAGGAGTGTTGGGGGTACCCCTAATTACGGTACCCGACAGTAGCCCCCGAGCCTCAAAGGTAGTGTTGTTACTCGCTTGGAGGCTTTGCCGCACTTTTTTTGCGAGGGGACCGACCTTTCTCGATTACACTTTGTTCCGGTGGGTGCGCGCGAGCGCACCCGCCGGGTGTATCCCCTGAGGCCTCGGAGGAGTGTTTTGACTCCTCTGAGGTCTTAATGCCTTTCGTGATGCCTTGGCCGGCCTGGTTGTTCCCTCATGCGACCTGATCGTAGCCCGGGTGCATGGTCGGGTTCCAGGTTTTTAGGCTGGTTTGTTGACGCTGTCAACGGTTTGGCCGTAGCCGGGTTGCGAGAGCAGCCCCCGAGCCTCTGCACGGAGCAAGAGGACGATCAAGGACTGTCTTGACTTTTATTATACGCACCTTCGTCGCCTTTCTGCAAGGAGGAAGGGGGGAAAGCGCCATGTTGCCCTCGGAGGGCGCCGAACATGGTGTCTCCAGTGAGTTGCTAACGGGTGATCCGAGTGGACGCCCGTGCCCCGTTCGATAAGGGTCGGCTAGTGGCCCAGAGGCGCGCTCCAAAAGTACCTGCAGGTGATTTGTCGGACCCGGACCCGTTCGATAGGCTCCGAGGGCTCGATGCCTCCCTCTGATGGGATTCCGTTACAAAATTGCTCCTGCTGGTCTCGGAAATGTCCTAGGGTACCTCGGGAGCGTAGCCCGAGCCTCGGCCATGTAACATACGTACCTAGAGTCATCCCTCGCTCTGCGTGCTCTGGGGCGACTGTCGAACCCTTCCGAGGGGCCAGCCTTCAAACCCCTGATCAGTAGTGGGTGCTTAGCCCGAGTGCTCTGGGGCGACTGTCGAACCCTTCCGAGGGGCCAGCCTTCGAACCCCTGATCAGTAATGAGCTTGAAGCTCGAGTGCTCTGGGGCGGCTGTCGAACCCTTCCGAAGGGCCAGCCTTCGAACCCCTGATCAGTAGGAGGGCTCGGGGCCCGCTTCCTTCGCGGAGAAGGATCCCTTTCGAAATATCCCCTTTCCCGGTCCCTGTAGCAAGAGAGAGAAAGGGGAAGAGGAAAAGGATATGAATTTAAACAGTGTGGCGCACCTTTTTTGACGCGGTCATCATGGCGGAGGTGAAACGACGCCCGCTTCGCCTGCCAAAGGTGTCACTTGCCTTGCCGCGGAGTTAATGCGACGGGACGGGCGGTTCGCTGGGTGGCCGTCGCGCGTGCTCGAGTCGTTCGAGGAACGGAACACGGGCGCGTCGTCTTCACGCCGTGGGAGAGGGCTCCCCTGCCGCTCCAGGAGGGGACATGAGCCTGCAGGCGATTTGACCGCTGCTTCCGCTCGTCTGCTGTCGCCATTACTGCTGGTCCACTTTTGGCCATATCGACCGTTGCTCCTCCTCCCGCGGCTGACTGACCCGTGATCGATGTGCTCGATTGGAACTGTTGGGTCATGCGCAGGGTTGCCTCGAGTCGCGGCACTGGTTCCATAGTCGAGAAGGCACGACATTGGCGCAAGTGGCGGTGCAGTTTCTTGCATGTAGTAACCGGCGCGCCGGTTACACGACGTGTGGGCCTGGGCCTCCATGCTGGATGCGATGAAGCCGAAGGGGTGCGCCCTCGCGGTGCGGTTGCATGCCACCTGCATGGCGGTCCGCCCTTTCGACCGCTGGTTTCGGCGAGGATGGAGGAGTGCTTGTAACCGCGGGGCGGTTACACGCTCCGCGTTCGGTGGTTTGGCTTCTTTCGTTTCGGGTCAGCTTGCATGACGTGTGGGACCCAGCCCCCGTGTCGTTGGGGGAGGACCCTGGAGTATGTCGGTGAAGACGTTACCCGTGACGCCTGGGGACGCGAGTGGGAGAGCCGCCTTTAAAAAGGGATCGGTCCCCCGGGCGGTAGCCATGCCTGTGCACTCCCGCCATGCATCGTGCCCTTCCACCTTCCGAGCCCCCGGATGGGGAGCACCCGCGTTGCCTTCGTCTTGCTGCTGTTGGAGGAACACGACCTCACGGGGGTTGGCACCCTTCAGCCATCGCTCGGCTTCAAGGATTTTCATCATGCAGCCCAGCTACATTCCCCCACCAATGGTCATCCAGGATGATGACCACCAGTTTGATTATGGGGAGAAGCAAGCTGGGCTGCGGCCTCTGCCCCGCCCTCAGCTTCAAGGATCTTCATCATCCTTGCTGGGGCAGAGGGCGAGCTGAGCAGGGGTTCTACCTCCCGCAGGGGCCGGTAGGCCACCTCTTCCTCCGACATCCAGGGGAGGAAGACATCCTCCAGCTCTGTGGAGGAGGCGTCCTCCAGCCATGCGGGGGAAGGCGAACTGCTGCTGCCTGGCCAGGGTGCAGCATTCCGTCCTCCGCCCGGGCGACTGTGGCCGGCTGCACCGGGGGGTCGCACAACACGTCGTATGCCGCGAGGGCGGTACTCGTGTTCTGGGACGGTCCCGTTCTCGTTCTCGTGGTGAGAACGGGAGTGAGGACCTGCCGGTGCGCTTTGGAGCGGCCGCCGCTTGCTGGTGCGGTGTTGGTGGGCAGGTGGCTGCCGGAAAAGGTTTCTCCGCCGACGAGACCGTCGGCGCCACCTACGGTCCGGGCCTCTAGCTCTTTGGCTTTAATGGCTGGTTCTCGTCCCCCGCGAGGGGACGTGAACGAGGGCCCTTCAGCAGCAGCGTTTGCCCTGAGGTCGTCGCTGCAGCTGTCTTGTCGCCCAAGACGGAGGTCGTTGTCGCTGCTGCAGTGGTCGGCGGTGAGCCACCTGGAGTTTGTTATCCCACAGGCCCTCTGGTGTGGAGGTTGTTCATACCCGCGGGAGTGGAACCGGAGTTCCGTTTGTAATGGCACCCTGAGTGTGGGTGTATGTTCATTGTGGCTGTCGAGGCCTGAACATCTGGGTATTTGAGCGTGGAGCCGTGTTTCTTCCTTATTTCGAGCACCAGGACTCGCCTGTCGGCTAGCTGAACCGCTTAACCAAGCATGAGTTGCCCTGTGCGGAAGGTGACGAGTGAGGTATCCGTATCCCGGAGGCGTAGGAGTCCCTCGACTCGGTCGGCCTTGCCACTCAAGGCCTCTCTTGCTCAGTTTTAGAACCTTTGGCCGCTCTGCGATGAGCCGGAGCCGGAGGCAGCAATGTTGGCGTGGACAGAGGCAGAGTTGGCTCGAGAAGAGGCTTCGTCGGCCCAGGAGCAGGTGGCTTCCCGGGCCGAGGAGGTGCAGCAGTGGCGGCTGAAGCTTGGCCAAGTTGTCCGCTAGCGGGACCAACCCCGGAGTCATGCTGCCGAGGCCGTGAGTCGGGCTGAGGTCCTCGAGGGACAGCTGGCTGTGGCTACGGAGCGACTAGCCGCGGTGTCTGCTCGGGTCGGGACCCTGGAGGAGACCCTGGCTGCGATGGCCCAAGCGCGGTGCTGGCGTCCTCCTTCGAGGTGGAGATCCTTCCGCCCGTGTCGCCGTCCGAGGCCAGGCCAGGTTCCGCTAAGGGTGGAAACGATGCCGAGGGTGCTGCTGCTCCCTCTGTCGATGTCTGATCCTGCATGAACAGTTTGTCTGTATTATGCGTATGTTTTTTGCGGCCGACGAGGCCTAAACATCTTATTGTCGTATTATAAAGCTGCATTTTCTTTCCTCTTGTTTCGAGTATCAGGACTTGTTCGTCGGTAGCAGAATCGCTTATCCAAGCGAGAGTTACTTTTCGTGGAAGGTGATGAGTGAGGTATCCGTATCCCGGAGGCGTAGGAGTCCCTCGGCTCGGTCGGCCTTGTCGCTTACGTGCACTCTCACTCATTCGTAGGATTCCGTTATCGATATAGTCGAGAAGGCATGAAAGTCGTTCTGGCAGAAAAGTTTTTCGAGCGTTAGGACTTGTTCGGCAGTAGAATCGCTTATCCGAGCGTGAGTTACTTATCGCAGAAGGTGATGAGTAAGGTATCCGTATCCCGGAGGCGTAGGAGTCCCTCGGTTCGGTCGGCCTTGCCGCTTACGTGTACTCCCGTCGTTTTTAGGACCCCGCTATCGAAGCAGTCGAAAAGCGCGAAAGACGTTCTGGCAAAAGACTTTTCCGAGGGAAATTTTGACGCAGAGGGGGTTCCCCCCTTCTAGCCCCCGAGGGAGGGTCGGGCTTTGCCGAGGCAAGGCTGACCCTTCCTTGACGGTTAGACTTTATTTGTGTATGTATAGAAAACGAGGTATATGAATGACTTGAAAACATCTTAAGGGTAAAAGCGACATAGCTGTCGGATGTTCCAAGCGTTGCTGTAGACCTCGCCTTGATCGTTGGCCAGCTTGTATGTTTCGGGCTTCAAAATCTTGGCGATGATGAACGGCCCCTCCCAGGGAGGAGTAAGCTTGTGGCGCCCTCGGGCGTCTTGTCGCAGCCGAAGTACCAAGTCTCCCACCTGTAAGCCTCGGGACCGGACCCCTCGGGCGTGGTAGCGTCGCAGGGACTGCTGATACCGCGTCGAGTGTAGTAAGGCCACGTCCCGAGCCTCTTCGAGCTGGTCCAGTGAGTCTTCTCGGCTGGTCTGGTTGCTTCAGTCGTCGTACGCCTTTGTCCTTGGGGAACCGTATTCGAAGTCTGTGGGTAAGATAGCCTCACCCCCATAGACTAGAAAGAACGGTGAGAAACCCATGGCTCGGCTCGGCGTTGTCCTCAGACTCTAGACCACCGAGGGTAGCTCCTTCATCCACCGCTTGCCGAACTTGTTGAGATCGTTGTAGATCCTCGGTTTAAGTCCTTGTAGAATCATACCGTTGGCACGCTCCACCTGCCCATTTGTCATGGGATGAGCTACGGCGGCCCAGTCCACACGGATGTGGTGGTCCTCGCAGAAGTCCAGGAACTTCTTCCCAGTGAACTGTGTGCCATTGTCGGTGATGATGGAGTTCGGGACCCCAAAGCGATGGATGACGTTGGTGAAGAACGCCACTGCCTGCTCGGACCTGATGCTGGTTAGGGGTCGGACCTCGATCCACTTGGAGAATTTGTCGATGGAGACCAGCAGGTGCGAGAAGCCCCCGGGTGCCTTCTGCAAGGGACCGACGAGGTCCAGACCCCACACAGCGAATGGTCAGGTGATGGGTATTGTCTGTAGGGCCTGAGCGGGCAGGTGCGTCTGTCTTGCGTAGAATTGACACCCTTGACAGGAGTGTACAATCCTAGTGGCGTCGGCCACCGTGGTCGGCCAGTAGAAGCCTTGTCGGAAGGTGTTCCCAACGAGGGCTCAAGGTGCTACATGGTGACCGCAAGCCCTCGAGTGTATTTCTTGCAATAGCTCTTGTCCTTCAGCGATGGATATGCATTGTTGGAGAATGCCTGAGGGGCTGCGGTGGTAGAGCTCCTTTTCATCACCCAGTAAGACGAACGACTTGGCGCGCCGCGCCAGTCGCCGAGCTTCGGCCTTGTCGAGGGGTAGCTCTCCTTGGTGGAGATATTGCAGGTACAGGGTCTGCCAGTTTCGATTTGGCGCAACCCCATTCCGCTCTCCCTCAACACGCAGGGCCTCACCTTCGGCGGTCGAGGGTGCCTCGGGCTGGGCCGAGGCCTCCTCGGGCTTAGGCGTGTCGTCGATCTTGACGGAGGGTTGATGTATGTCTCTAGAGAAGACGTCCGGGGGAACCATTGTCTGCCCCGAGGCTATTTTAGCCAGCTCATCCGCAGTCTCGTTGTATCGTCGAGTGATGTGGTTGAGCTCAAGCCCGTAGAACTTGTCGTCTAGGCGCCGAACTTCGTCGCAGTATGCCTCCATCTTCGGGTCGCGACAGTGGGAGTTCTTCATGACTTGGTCGATGACAAGCTGCGAGTCGCCACAAGCGTCGAGGCGCCAAACCCCTAGCTCGATGGCGATGCACAACCCATTAAGCAGAGCCTCGTACTCGGCCACGTTGTTTGACGCCGGGAAATGGAGGCGCAGCACGTAGCAGAGATGCTTCCCGAGGGGTGAGATGAAGAGCAGGCCCGCGCCGGCTCCTATTTTCATCAGCGACCCATCGAAGTAATGGTCCAGAGTTCCGGTTGGATCGGAGCCGTTGGCAATTGGGTGTCGACCCATTCAGCAACGAAGTCCGCCAAGACTTGGGATTTTATGGCCTTCCAAGGAGCGAACGAGATTGTCTCGCCCATGAGTTCCACTGCCCACTTTGCTATTCTACCCGAGGCCTCTCGGCACTGGATGATCTCCCCCAGGGGGAAGGATGACACCACAGTCACCGGATGAGACTCGAAGTAGTGTCACAACTTTCGCCGCGTCAGAATTACTACGTACAGTAGTTTCTGAATTTGTGGGTAGCGGATCTTGGTCTCGGATAGCACTTCACTGATGAAGTAGACTGGCCTCTGGACAAGCAGTGCATGCCCTTCTTCTCGTCTCTCGACTACGATCGCGGCACTGACCACCTGAGTGGTCGCGGCTACGTAGATCAAGAGGGCTTCTCCCGCAACGGGGGGCACCAAGATGGGCACGTTTGTAAGGAGCGCCTTTAAGTTTCCGAGGGCTTCCTCAGCCTCGGGGGTCCAAGTGAAGCGCTCAGTCTTCCTTAAGAGGCGGTACAAGGGTAGGCCTTTTTCGTCGAGGCGTGAGATGAAGCGGCTCAGGGCCGCAAGGCATCCCATGACCCTCTGTACTCCTTTCAAATCTTTGATAGGCCCATGTTGGTGATGGCCACGATTTTCTCCGGGGTGGCCTCGATGCCCTGCTCGGAGACGATGAACCCCAGGAGCATGCCTCGGGGGACTCCGAAGACACACTTCTTGGGATTGAGTTTCACGCCCTTCGCTCTCAGACACTTGAATGTCGTTTCATGGTCAGAGAGGAGGTCGGAGGCTTTCCTCGTCTTGACTACGATGTCATCGACATAAGCCTCGACCGTTCGGCCGATGTGCTCTCCGAACACGTGGTTCATGCACCTTTGGTATGTTGCACCTGCATTTCTCAAACCAAATGGCATAGTAGTATAGCAGTACATGCCAAATGGTGTGATGAAAGAAGTCGCGAGCTGGTCGGGCTCTTTCATTTTGATTTGGTGATACCCTGAGTAGGCGTCGAGGAATGACAGGGTTTCGCACCCAGCAGTGGAGTCCACAATTTGATCGATGCGAGGCAGAGGGTAGGGAACCTTTGGACATGCTTTGTTTAGACTAGTGTAGTCTACACACATCCTCCACTTCCCACCTTTCTTTTTCACAAGCACAGGGTTGGATAACCATTCGGGATGGAATACCTCTTTGATGAACCCTGCAGCCATCAGCTTGTGGATTTCCTCGCCTATGGCTCTGTGCTTTTCTTCGTCGAAACGACGTAGAGGCTGCTTGACGGGTCGGGCATCGGCTCGGATGTCCAGTGAGTGCTCGGCAACATCCCTCAATATGCCCAGCATGTCCGAGGGACTCCACGCGAAGACTTTGGCGTTCGCGCAAAGAAAGTCGACGAGCACTACTTCCTATTTGGGGTCGAGCTCGAAGCCGATCCAGACTTGCTTGCTGGCGTCGTTGCTGGGGTCGAGAGGGACGGACTTAACCACCTCAGCTGGTTCGAAGTTGCCGGCGTGGCGCTTCACATCGGGCACCTCCTTGGAGAGGCACTCCAGGTCGGCGATGAGGGCCTCAGCGTACTCCACGCACTCCACGTCACATTCGTACGCGTGTCGGTACGTGGATCCGATGGTGATGACCCCGTTGGGGCCCGACATCTTGAGCTTGAGGTAGGTGTAGTTGGGGACGACCATGAACTTGGCGTAGCACGGTCTCCCCAGCACCGCGTGGTAGGTTCCTCGGAACCCGACCACCACGAACGTGAGGGTTTCCTTTTGGAAGTTGGAGGGAGTTCCGAAGCAGACGGGCAGATCGAGTTGTCCAAGGGGTAGGATGCGCTTCCCGGGGATGATCCCGTGAAAGGGCGCCGCACCGGCCCGGATCGTGGACAGATCGATCTCCAAGAGCCCGAGGGTCTCGGCGTAGATGATGTTGAGGCTGGTGCCTCTGTCCATGGGGACCTTGGTGAGCCTGACGTTGCCGATGACCGGATCGACAATGAGCAGGTACTTTCCTGGGCTCGGCACGCAGTCGGGGTGGTCGCCTTGGTCGAAGGTGATGGGCTTGTCGGACCAGTCTAGTTAGACTGGCGCCGCCACCTTTACCGAGCAGACCTCCCGACGCTCCTGCCTACGGTGCCGAGCCGAGGCGTTCACCACTTGCCCACCGTAGATCATGAAGCAGTCGTGGACCTCGGGGAACTCCTCTACCTTGTCGCCCTCCTTCTTGTCGTTGTCTTGGCCTTTTCCACCTTCCGCTGGTGGCCCGGCCTTATGGAAGTAGCGCCGAAGCATGACGCATTCCTCAAGGGTGTGCTTGACAGGGCCCTGGTGATAGGGGCACGACTCCTTGAGCATCTTGTCGAACATGTTGGCCCCTCTGGGAGGCTTCCGAGGGTTCCTGTGTTCGACAGCAGCGACAAGATCTACGTCGGTGACGTCGCGTTTCGCTAGCGACTTCTTTTTCGCCTTCTTCTTCGCGCCACGCTGGGCGGACGCCTCAGGGACGTCTTCCTGCTGATGTCCCTGAGGTGGCTTGTCCTTCCGGAAGATGGCTTCGACCGCCTCCTGACCAGAGGCGAACTTGGTGGCGATGTCAATCAACTCGCTCGCCTTGGTGGGAGCCTTGCGGCCCAGTTTGCTCACCAGGTCGCGACAAGTGGTGCCGGCGAGGAACGCCCCAATGACATCCGAGTCGGTGATGTTGGGCAGCTCGGTGCGCTGCTTCGAAAACCACCGGATGTACTCTCGCAGGGATTCCCCTGGCTGCTGGCGGCAGCTTTGGAGATCCCAGGAGTTCCCAGGGCGCACGTACGTGCCCTAGAAGTTTCCAGCGAAAGCCTTGACTAGGTCGTCCCAGTTGGAGATCTGCGCAGGAGGCAAATGCTCCAGCCAGGCTCGGGCGTCATCGGAGAGGAACAGGGGGAGGTTGTGGATGATGAGGTTGTCATCGTCCGTTCCACCGAGTTGGCAGGCCAACCGGTAGTTCGCAAGCCACAACTCCGGCCTTGTTTCCCCCGAGTACTTGGTGATGGTAGTCGTGGCCCGGAACCGGGTCGGGAACGGCGCCCGTCGTATGGCCCGGCTGAAGGCTTGTGGACCTGGTGGTTCGAGCGAGGGGCTCCGATCCTCCTCGCTGTCGTTGCGTCCCCCACTCCTAGGGTGGTAGCCTCGGCGCACCTTCTCGTCAAGTCGGGCTTGACGGTCACGGCGGTGGTGCTCGTTGCTGAGGCAACCTGGGGCTATAGGTGTCGCGTCCCGCGTGCGCTTGGTGTGGACCGAGGCCTCCCGCATGAGTCGGGAAGTCGTTGCGCGATGCTCCGGGGGACACCCTTGCCTTCAGGAGGCAGAGCTTTCGGCCCGTCGGACCGCGGTGTCCTCCAGGAGATTCTTGAGTTCTCCCTAGATACGCTGCCCCTCGGTGGTGGATGGCTCCGGCATCGCTCAGAGTAGTATTGCTGCTGCAGCCAGATTCTGGCCGACCCCACTAGAGACCGGGGGCAGCCCTGCCCTGGCATCGTTAGCGATATAGCATTGGACGTCTCAGGCCTGATGACGTGCTTCTCCAGCGAGTGCTCGGCCTGCCCACCCCTGCTCGATGTTTTGCCGGAGCTGCACAAGTTGTCCTGCTTCCTCGTCGAGCTTGGCCTGCATCTCGCGGACTTGCTCGAGCTTTGTGTCCTGACCCCCCGCAGGGACTGGGACCACAGCTAGCTCCCGCAGGATGTCAACGCGAGGCGCAGGCCCAGGGGGATCGTCATCCTCCGGCATACCAAGGTGGTTGCCTTCGTCGTGACCCCCTAGATCAACGTGGAAACATTCGCGACTTGGTCCACAACCCTCGTCGTCAAGGCTGTGGCCATCATCGGAGCAAATGGAGAGGCAGTTGTCACATGCGGTCATGAAGTCTCGCATGGCACTGGGATTACCGAGCTCGGAGAAATCCCAACCAGAGTCGGGCTTGTCTTCTTCCTCGGAACCCGGGGGCCCGTTGGTTGAGACGGCCGTCAGTCGTTCCCAGGTTGACCACATATGGTACCCCGGAAGGTTAGGATATGCCTTTACGAAAGCACTCACCGAAGCAGGGTCGCTTGGTGGATCGAAGCTGAATCTAAAAGGCACAGGGTGGAAAACGGATGGTACCTCTTGATCGATGGGCGGTGACGAAGTCGCGTCGGGGACGGACTGCACCGTTATCTCAGGTACAAGGCTAACGCCCAACAAGCCCTTCGCGAGTGTGCTGGCGTCATCTGTCCGCTTGGGGTTGGTATGTTGCGGGGAAACGACATCCGTCGTTGTCTCAGGCGCGAGGACAACGCCGGACATGTCCCCCGCTGGGGTGCCGGTGTCGTCGACTCTCTCGACAGCCGACGAGGTGCCACCTCCTGCATGGCCACGGTTGCCCCGTCTCCTCCTCCTGCAGCGAGGAGGACGGCGGGACAAACCCAAATGCTGCTCTTCCTCCACGGGGGGAAAACGTCGTCGAGTCCGCCGCCACTGGGCGAGCTGACGACCGTCGTTGCCGCTGTCGCGCTGCGGGGGAAGGAGTACCATGTCGAAGCTGCCGTCAAGGGACATGAACTCGAGACTCCCGAAGTGGAGCACCGTTCCGGGCTGAAGAGGTTGCTGGAGACTACCCATCTGGAACTCAACGAGAAGTTGTTCGTCAACACGCACCAGGCCCCTACCTGGCGCGCCAACTGTCGGCGTTTCGACCCCGGGGGGTCCCTAGACCGACGAGTAAAATTGTCGCTGCGTGTCCCAGCCCAGATGGGTTGGCGCGAGATGGAACACAAGGGGGAAAACGCGGCTCGTGTTATCCTGCGCTAGGGGGATGCGCTCGTAGTAGGAGTTACAAGCGTTCGCGCGAGAGAGAGTGAGCCTGTTCGTCAGCTCGTTCTCCCGCGCGACCCTCCCGCATGGAGGCCCTAGACCTTCCTTTTATAGATGCAAGGAGAGGGTCCAGGTGTACAATGGGGATGTAGCTATGCGCTAACGTGCCCGACAGAGAGGTGCCTGAGCCCTGTGTACATGCCAACATGGCTGTCGGAGGGGTGCTAGAGCCCTGTGTACGCGGTAACGTGGCCGTCGGAGGAGCGCTTGAGTCTTGTAGAAGCACAGTTGTCGGGGCTGCTGGGATCTTGCTGACGTCTCCCTGCTTCCGTAGGGGGCAGAGAACCGTCGTCGTCATGGACGTACGCGTGGAGCCATCATTACTCGTTTACCGGGGCGAGCCAGATGGGACGCCGGTATTGTTCCCCGTAGCCTGAGCTAGCTAGGGGTAGGGTAATGATGTATCCCCCATGGCGCGGTCGGTCCGAGCCCAAGGTCGGGCAAGGCGGAGACTCCTCCTGAGGCCGAGGCCGGGGTCGGGCGAGGACGCGATTCCTCCCGAGGTCGAGGTTGAGGCCGAGCCCTAGGGTCGGGCGAGGCGGAGACCACCTTCCGAGGCCGAGGTTGAGGCCGAGCCCTGGGGTCGAGCGAGGCGGAGACCACCTTCCGAGGCTGAGGCCCAAGGTCGGGCGAGGCAGAGCTTCCTGTTGCGCCTGAGGCTGAACTTAGCTATTTGCCAGCCTCATCCTGGTGGGTGGCACAGCAGTCGGAGCGGAGCGAGCGACGCTATTTTCCTATCAGGTCGGCAGTGGAAGGGCGAAGTGAATGCGGTCATTTCGACCTTGCCGACTGAGGCACGTGTGTCAGGATAAGGTGTCAGGCAATCCCCGCATTGAATGCGCCTGCGATACGGTCGGTTGGTGAGGCAATTTGGCCAAGGTTGCTTCTCGATGAAGCCTGCCCGAGCTGGGGTTCGGGCGAGTTGAGGGTGCGCCTGTTGCTTGGGTAGGCCCTCGGGCGAGGCGAGAATTCGTCTGGGACTACTGTTCCAGCCCGAGGCTGGGCTCAGGCGAGGCGAGATCGCGTCCCTTGAGTAGACAAAGCCTTGATCTGAATCGTGCCCATCAGCCTTTGTGATTTGTGCTGATGGTGGTTACCAGCCGTGTTTAGGAGTGTTGGGGGTACCCCTAATTACGGTACCCGACAATATAAACATCGGTCCTGATATTTATGCACATAGGTATTTCTTCCCGATTTCGAAGATATTATTTTACATACTCGTTGTATTATATATATATATATGCACACCGGTACTGTTATATATGCCATTTTATTTTTTTAGAACGCCATATTTATATCCATGTTTGAATCTCATCAAATTGTGTATCTTAATATGAACTAGTTATCATGCACTAGTTGCAATTATATAAACTAGTTAGTTAATATTTATGCTTGTATATAAACATGGTTCATAAATATTATGGCATATAACCGGAAAAGGTAGTTTAAGTTACGTAACTCCTTTTCGTATTCTGTAGTATGCATTTTATACAGTTATATACACTATTCGAATTGTTTCTGGCATATATTTATGCATAAATCATTTTACTTAAATCCAATCATTTGTCAACAGTTATATTGCTTGCTGAATCATGAGATATCTTGATCGCCCTCCATCTAATGCAAAAAGATTAACTATTGAGTCAAGTCAGGAGGTGTTTTCTATTGACATTTCTAGACACACAAGATCTAGCACCTCAGCCCAACATGATGATAATCCCCAGAACAAGCAGCAGATTGATCCTCAGCCATTACCAGTTACTCGTGTCCGTAGAAAGGCGCTAGCTTGTCGGGTGAAAAAAGTAAGCCTACAGCTCCATTCGCATTGTCTGACGACAATTTTATGGTTGCTCCAACATTGAAGCGCAATTTCAGATCAGCTGCACCCTCCACTTCAGTAAATAATCGTTCAAATAAGAAGTCTCGTGTATTGAACATGGACATCCCACCCCCACAAGTCCCCATTGTGTCAACCAGATCAAAGTCTGATATTGATTTCAAGTCAAAAAACATTATGAAAACAAGCTCACCTAAATAGAGGACACCCAAAAAATCCCAGGTACTATGCATATATTTATTTTTTGTTTAGGTGTTATTTTTTGTGCACAATCAATGTTGTATTACCCAAATGTTACATTTTATATTATTATTTTGGTATGCTTTTATTTTGTTAGTGTTGTTACACTATAGTTATTTACAACCATCCAATAAATATTATAGGTACAACTATATTATCCTTATTTGTAATAATATATATACACTGTGTATTAATACTTATTCATTTATTCCAGCAGAAATTAAATATCTGTTGCATCCCGTATGATGTCATTGTGTCAACTTGGATAATGAGTGATCGACAACGTGACACTGTTGCTAGGTTGGGATTTTAAAGTATATTTAATTTGCGTACCGATGCATTAGAGAGCAGGTCTCTCATAAGGTGGTTGATGGATAAGCTTGATCTAGACGACATTACAATACGCCCAGAGGTTGGTAAAGAACTCAAGATCACAAAAGAGACGGTTCGTCTCATATTGGGTTTGCCAAGCGCTGGAGGTGGCAGGGATTTCAAAGTATATTTAATTTGCGTACCGATGCATTAGAGAGCAGGTCTCTCATAAGGTGGTTGATGGATAAGCTTGATCTAGACGACATTACAATACGCCCAGAGGTTGGTAAAGAACTCAAGATCACAAAAGAGACGGTTCGTCTCATATTGGGTTTGCCAAGCGCTGGAGGTGGCAGGGATTTCACTGATTGGTATGGTGAAATTGATACTGCTCCAAAACTGAGACGGGATCTCAACATTTGTAAAGAAGAGTTTGATATCATTAAGCTATAGGACAAGCTAGTTGTTGGGAATGATGATGAGTTATCCATCAGATGTTTTTTCTGATTTTATTCAATCGGCTTCTATTCCCATCTGCTTCATGGGGTATGATGAACAACGAGGTCCTAATGACAACAAACATGGACCGGATGGCTGAAATTGATTGGTGTCAAGTAGTATATACTGATCTGTGTGATACTGCCAGTCGTTGGCACAGGAGGAACACAACAAACATAACTGCAACAGTTTATGGATGTTCACTCATTATTCTTGTAAGTTACTCTCTGATTACCAACTCCATATATGATATCCAAATATTTGTTTGTACTTACATACATAATCATTTATTACATTCATACTAAAAATCTGTGATTGTTTTCTATATGGTTCTTAGATATATTACCTTGACCATTTACACCACCCTGCATCACCTCAGAACAAGTATGGTACTCCCCGCATTAAGTATTTTGACAACGAGACAATAAGAGATTTGGCTAGGGGTGACAGAGGTGGCCCCCGCCAAACTGGAGAACCATTTGGTCATGTAGAGGTTAGCCATAAACATATTTGTTTTCCTGTTCATGCAGATGTTATAATTCCAATACATGCTAATAGTTATCACTGGGATTTAAACATTTTTGTAGCCGCACAGAGACTTGTTATGTCATTGCTCCAGAACGGCCGGTTTCTGACGCATCAAACATTTGATTGGCAACAAGCTGAATTGTCTGCCCTCCCAGCATCGACCCATGTTCGAATCAATGTTTGATGCGCATGATAAGGATGTTGATAAGTACTGTGCTTCTCTTCAGCAGAGCCAATAGATGGTTGTGTCTAAGCAGATTGAACTATCTGAGGCATTTGGAGAAATGATAGACGAAGTTCTAAGGGCTATCACGCAGCGTGATACACAGCAAGAAGGTATAAATAGTTATGCTTATTTTTTCTTACATTATTCAGCTCACCGATAATTCAAACTAAAGTTGTATTTAGGTATATATTTTTGAATACATTAATTTATGCAACATATTATACATTACTTATGCATTCAGTTGTATTACACCATCACCAATACCTTTCCTGTATAATTAGATTCACGTATGTCCCATTCCTCGATTGCTGAATTCCATTTGATTTTAGATGTACCCTATCATTTTGTTTTACGCACCATGTTATTATGCGGATGTAGTTTGTACTAATATTCATGTATAACCATTATTTATAACTATACATTTTTATTTTTTGGTTCATATCAGCATCAACTAATTTATCATGTTATTGTCCAGATGGAGATAAACCACCCACTACCTCATTGCCCCCTATAAATGACCCTGTATCCACGCCTCCTGTTTGAACCCCTGATAATCAGCATCACGATCACCCAACCCAGGTTCCAACTGATGATAATAAAATATCCGAACATGTCATTTTTTCATACAAAATTTAAGATGCATCTATATTTGTCCTTAAATTCGGGTGCGACAGACCATCATACATAAGTAATGTGGGAGGCCTATATAGTGGTGGCTAGGGTATAGCTTGCAGCTCTAGTGTTAGTGGAGAGGCTTCGTCATATAGGAAATCGTGAAGATTGTATGCCTCAGGTCGAAGGTTATCATAGTTGTGACCCTCATGTCGAAGGTCTCTGTAGTCGTGCTGGTGCTCAAGATGCTCTGTATGTTGCACAATGTTGCGCATTTCTTCAGTTGCATCATCGATCTTCTTCTGAAGCTCAGAGAGACAAAGCATCTTCTCGTTGATGGATTGCTTTGAGGTTATTGATCTCACAATCAAGTTCCTCATCTCATTGTTCAGGGCTGATAACCTTCCTCTTCTAGCTCCTTGCTTCCTGAATGAGATCTTCGTCTCCTTGGTTAGTGTCCAAGGGCTTGAGGACAGTGCCAATTGTTGTCGACTTCTTCGGTGGCATAGTGTTTCTTATTGTGGTCTTGAGATCACCGGAGGTTGGTTCCAATGTTGGTCACTTGCTTTTGATTTCTATATGATATAAAAAATAAGGCAACACAAGTTAAAAGATTACAACCTTCTCCCTTTGATCAGTCCTTCTCTAAAGGGCTATTTAAAGGAGAAGATATAAGACAAGAATAAATATGAGACGGTAAAAATGAGAAAATATCAGTGAAAAGTACAACATGTTACTCATTTTCATGCCTTAGCATTTATCACTTCATCTTTTGCGATATAACATGTAATTACAAACATACATTCAGCTTTACATGACAAATAGCTCGAAGGCTGAGCTAAACAAAGATATGGGCCCACAAAAGGTGACCTTATGCATGACACTGTTCCTCTATTTATAGGGATAGGAACAGCTTCGTACAAAATTACAAGTATGCCCATGAAGTTTACACATATGAATCACAAGTGTTACAGGGGCACCATTATCTTTTCTCTTTCTTTCTTGCTTCACAAGTCTTCAACATCTCCCTCTTCCTTGCTTCATGCATGAAGCCCTATGATGCTGAAGCTGGTGGCCTCAGTCTGCACCTTCGCCACACATATGCCTGGACGAAGCTTCTTCGTTAGTCGTTTTGGCCGAAGGCTGGCTTCGTCTATTCTTTGTAATGTGCCTAAAACACACTTAACCTAAGAACATAAGGTTTTGAGGACCTTCGGTAGTATAGGCCCCCAACATGTCGTTGATTTATTGCTATTAAATCCTAACATGTTGGTTGATCAAGGGGTTATAAGTGTTTATGCCTAACCGTATGAATCATGCCATATACATTGTGCCTCGTTAACCATGTTGTAGGGAAACTCCACCAAAACTCTAATCTAATATGTGTGTGCAAATATCAAAATGGATATATCATGCACACATGTAAGGGGAGCTATTCCTACGCCTTGAGTTTTGAAATGGCTTATCTTCCTCTCTAATGGAACTTTGAAGCAAAGATAAGTCACTCAAAACTCATCCTCAAATCTTTCTTGTACCTAGTGTATGTGAAAGATTTAAAAATCGAACCAACCATTGGATGTATAGAGTAGTGCTGTCATCAATTACCAAAAAGGGTGAGATTGTGAAGCATCTAGGCCCCTAAGTAGTGTTTTGGTAATTAATGACAATTGTTTATGGACAAGCAAATTCTTGGACAAAATAAGAATGTATATAGTACCACTGAAAGTTGAGTTTCACTGAAAATCTTGGAGACTTTGGCATTGATTGTGGCACAACTCAAGGCAAAGGTAATAGATAGGGTTTTACTTTTGCCAGTCAAAAGGTGATTAGAGAAGTAAATTGTAGCATCCCAAAAATTCAAATCTTGAAATTTTCTCAAACTCGCTCTAAATTCAAAATGAATTTCAAATTTCATTTCAAAATATTTGTTTGCGAGTTGATATCAGCAAATAATATATAGTGGTCTATATTCTCTCCAAAATCCTCCTCAAATATCCTACAAATATTTCCCCAGTAATCCCCTTCAAGTTCTTTTCAGAAATATTGCCCAAATATTCCACCAATATATCTCCAAGTATTTTCCTCTTGAGAAATACCTTCAGAATCATTTTCAAGTCCCTACAAATATTTTCTTCATAACTTTCCTCATGCTCATACGTATACATATGCCTCCGGTGTCATACGGTGAGCTCTACAAGCTAATTACCTCATATAAGACAAATTCATGCTAATCTCCCACTAATCCTCTCATCCTCCCACTAATCCTCTCATCCCTCCCCCTAATCCCCCCACCATGGCTATAAATAGAGGGGCAAGGGCCTCCTCTCATCCCACCCCAAGCCATTTCATGGCAACTCTCTTCCCCCCCCCCACACACACCCACTCCACTTCCCATACAAGCACACACTAGCACAAGGATCGTCCGGTCGTTCTTCGATTGTTCGTCCCCCTGTTCTTAGTTTGTTCGTTCATTCGTCCGATCGTTCATGGTTCGTTCGTCCGTTCGTCCAATCGTTCGATCGTTCGTCCAAATAATCTTTTTCCTACCGTTATGCTGCCGAAATTCCGATCGTTCGTTCGTTCATAGTTCCTATTCATCGTTCAACGTTCGTTCATAGTCCCTATTCATCGTTCTTCCAGATAATCTTTGTCCTGCCGTTATGCTGCCAAAATTCCGATCGTTCGTTCGTCCGGTCATTCGATCGTCTGTTCGTTCATAGTTCCTATTCATCGTTCATTCATCGTCACTATTCATCGCTCATTCATACGAACTATTCACATCACTATTTATCATTACTATTCACCATTACTATTCACCATCACTATTCATCATTACTATTCATCGTTACTATTCATTGATCATCCGATCACCTAAATTTCAACTACTCATCCATCATGCTGTCCAGTCCACCTAAGACCATATTCCAGTCATACGAACTCCGGTGACTGTGATTTTCCTTCCAGTAGGGAACCTCCCATCTGGTCACCCATCCTAGGTTTCTCCAAGTTGAGCATGCTTAACTTTGAGATTCCTTTGAACCAGGCTTCCAAACTCAGATTCCAATAATTCTTGTTTCTAAATTCTTATCGAACTATTCCCTATCCAACCATGTCATCCCTTAAGCATGGTCCATATTCCAGAAAACTCCCAAAATACTCTTGTCCCATATTCTGCCTATAACTCTCCTGTTCATACTAAGTCAGACGATTCATTCGTCACTATTCTCACCAACAGTGAATTTCACTGTGCTACACCATATACACCCAGCTATAAATACACCCAGCTACTCTCTCCCTCTCCACACACACTCAAGACCCTCAGCCAAGGCAAACACCCCACCCACTCAGTTACTCTGCTCTGCCGGCTACACGCATAGTGTCGTTTCGCCTCCAGTCCACCCTCCTGGTAAGCACCTCTGCTCCACCACCAGTAATATCACAACACCACATGACACAGATTCTACTCAAGGCTCTACCCATCCATATATCACTATTCTGACCACTATACTAAATATTTGTTGGTATACTTGCTTGTTTGTATGTTTGCTTATTCATGTTGCATAGTTATCGGAGCGTTTGTGCCGTCTCGTGGAGGCCAGATCTGCAAGTCTACGCTAGGCAGTGGAGCTAGAAGCCAGTTCCGCGAGCTCCGCTTCCCCCTTCGCCGAATAAGCACGACAAGCTCACTGGATCCCTTTGATGCATAAATTACCTATGATTTTTCAACCACAACCCTCAACCTATTATTTTATGCATGATATGATTTTGAGACAAGTTATTATGGCCACCCAAGCCGCTTGACGCAATCAACAAGTTATTATGGCCACCCAAGCCGCTTGACGCAATCAATCCTTGATATATTTGTTACAAATGATTTGAGAAAAGGTGTGAGTTTTCAAAAGAAAATGCTTTTCAAAATGTGTATGATGAAGGGTTTTCATCCTTATCACCTTGTGAGTGGGATAATTAGGGACTCCTTGGTTTAGGGGAGGGCCTAAGGTGATGGCTCAGCTGGTTTAGGCATGAGCAGAAGGATTGTCCCCTCGTATAAGGACCGGTTTGTCATCTTTCACTACCTGTACTCATGATAAGTACAACCACTCGAGACTGTGTGGGTAGTCACTCAATCTGAATTCGTACGGTCCAACCCTAGGGTTATGAAGGCTGGGGAGCACCGGGAGGATAAGGAGGGGGAATGTTTTGTCCGGTTTGGACATGGCGGTGGCCTGACTCCTTCCGGTATAACCATTAAGGTTAGGACGCGCGAAGAAAGAAAGAGATTCGGATTCGGATCTCATTGGCCATGAGATCGCAGAGTCGGACTAGTGGGTAAAGTGTACCCCTCTGCGCAGAGTTCAAACCTATTCGAATAGTCTATGTCCACAGGAATGGACGAGTCTGGTGTGGTATGGCAATTAGTGTTTTGTTTTCAAAAAAAAGAGGTGCGTTTGAGAAAAGTGGTTTTTAAAAGGTTCGGCGGTTGAGCCGTGAGCTATGGTGGACGGGAAGTCCAGTAGCTGTTTTTGAAATTGAAAACCAGTGGGAAACTGCGGAGATACCTGGATGGATTAGTCCAGGGGATTTTGTTCTAATATTTAAAAACTTCCTGCTCCTTTGGGAGAGGATGCGCTTTGAAAAATACAAAATGTTTTACAAAACAACCCTGCATAAAATATTGTTGTTTCTGCAAAATATCCTGAGCTCCACATATTCCATGCATTATATCTGATTTCCCCATTCCGCGGGTGAAGGTGGGCTGCTGAGTACGTTTGTACTCACCCTTGCTTATTTGTTGTTTTTTCAGAAAAAGGAGATCGGGTAAGAGTTGTGACTGTTCCCAACCTTGCTTGTGGTTGTTGGACCGCTGATTTGCTTCACTGCGTATATCAGGCTGCTTCAGCCCCACTCTGATGATACGTCCCGAGTTGTGGACCAACTCTTAAAGTTGATCGCCACCTTTATAGGTTTGTCTCGTTTAAGCAGATCTGGAACTATCTGATGTATAAATGTGTTTACTAGCCTCCTGGGACTAGTAATTGTATCACATTTGAGTCCCAGAGGACTGGGACGCTTCATAAATTGACCGGATTAGTAGGCCAGATAGTCATACTATCAAGAGGGTCAATGATGTTTTCTTGATAATAAACTTAGAGCCTCATAGAGCATAGTGATGTTGAATGTGCATGAGGACTAACAATGCTTCCAAAATTACGAAAGAAAATCTTTTCAAAAGTGTTTTTTGAAAAGGGGTTAATTGTCTGTTGCACGAACCGTCTGGGCTAGGATGTCAAACCATCCAAGTGTTAGCAGAGAGGTCAATAGAAATGGTTTTCTTCAGAGGGGTCCAAAATGTTTGTACCCCGGACAGTCTGGGCCAAGTGGTCGGACCGTCCGACAATACTGGGTAGTAAGGGTCCTGATTTGCACAAGTCTCTAAATCAAGTGATCGGACCGTCCGGCAATACTGGGTAGTAAGGGTCCTGATTTGCACAAGTCTCTAAGTGGTTGTGCGGACCGTCCGGCTGAGAGGCATGGACTGTCCGCAGGTGTTCAAATTGAGTTGAGCATGAACTTTTGTGTTTTTTATGAGTTGGCTTGCGAACTGTCCATGGCTAGGCCATGGACAGTACTAACTCCTAGATCGCAGACCATCCAATGGTGCATGGAGGACCCTTCGGCCATGCATGGCCAACTGTCTGCATGTATTAAGGTCAGGTGGGCAGAGCTTGGGGTGTTCATGTTGGTCAGGTGGGTAGAGCTTGCGGTGTTCATGTTCTTAGGTCACAGATAGTCCAGTCGGGGTCAGCGGACCGTTCGTGCCTCACTTTTTTGACAGCTCTGACACACTTTTCAAATAGAAAGTAGTCATCAAAGTGATGGAAGACCATCTAACACTAGGGCGTGAACCGTCCGCAAGTGCACAGAAAAGGGCAGTTTGCCCATAACGCCTAGTTTTGTTTAGGGGGCTATAAATAGAAGTGGTGCTCATCTGTGGCAGTCCCCTTAGCCATTCTTTGCCCACATTGAACACACTTGAGTCTTCCAAACACTCTCACTCCCAATCTTAGCTTGGGATTGCATTCTAGTGAGTGACTGAGTGATTCAAGTGCATTGCATCATCAGATTGATCCTAAAGCACTAGGTAAATCATCAAGCGAGCAGCATTGGCTTATTACTCTTGGAGTTTGCCACCTTCTAGGCGGCTCAAGAAGGTTGTGAAGAAGCCATAGAGGAGATTGTGAGATGTGCGTGCATGCCTCACCGGAGCGGCAAAAGCGACATTAGTGGAATCAAGGTTTGAGTGAGTTCTTGACCACTTGGCTCAAGATCAAGCGGAGTCTTGATAGATGAGCAAGTGAGTGCATTGAATTCACCTCAACATGGATTAGGGGTGCTCGGCAAATCACTGGGACCATGGTAAAAAATCTGGTGTCTCCTTGTTGATTTCATTATTGCAATCTTCATCTCTTATACTTATTGTGCTCATCATTGTCTTGCTAGTTAAATTGATCACTTATTCACCCTAGGTTGTAAACCAATTTTTAGGTAGACATAGGCTAGAGGATTTAATTCTCTTGTTCTAATTAAATTTGCAAGTGTCTTTGATTTTAGATGAAACCTTCTATTCACCCCCTCTAGCCGGTATCCTTGATCTTACAATGGCTCGTGGTAGTGATGATGGCATGCCTACTGATAGTATAGATGATTTCTTTGGTGATGTTGAAAGTGATGCTGATCAGCTTGAGGAAATGTTAAAGCACTTTGAGGTCGATGCCATATGTATGCATGTGAAAGGGTTCGAGCATTTTGAGGTATAGAAATCATCGAAGCAGGGTATATATGATGTGTCAAAGGGATGCCTAGCACATTGGTCAATACTTTGTTTTGCTGTTGAGCTGCTTATTCTAAAAGTGAAGTAGGGTTGGTCTGACAGTATCTTCAATAATCTCTAGAAGCTTTTATCTTGCTTTCTTCCAAATCCCAACTTATTGCCTATAAACATATATAAGGCCAAGAAGGTTATTAGCCCCCTAACCATGGGTGTGAAAATAATACACGAGTGTCCAAATCATGCATTCTATACCGAGGGGAGGGATTCAAAGATTTAGATAAGTGCCCAACATGTGGTGCTAGTCATTACAAGAAAAATGAGGCATTCAATGGAGACTAGAATTTGTCTATTGGGAAGAAGAGGAAGAAGGGAGCACAAAAAATTCCTCATCAACAGAAGGAAGCAGAGTCTTATTTAGGAGTTGATGAGAAGCAGCTAAAATTCCTAGCTATGGTTATGTGGTACCTCAATCCCACTAATCACTTAAGGCACATTTTTGCAAACCCAAAGGAAGCGAAACTGATGCGATGGTGGCAAGAAGAGCAATCCAAGGACTACTCAAAGATTTCACACCTAGCCGATGGCACGCGGTGGAAAACTTTTGATGAAACCTACCCAAAGTTTGCTAAGGGATCCAAGGAATATGGGATTTGCTCTACGCACTGACGGAATGAATCCCTTTGGAGAATGGAACCGAACACACAAAACACGACCAGTGATATTGACCATATATAATCCAACCACATGGTTGTGCCAAAAACAAAAGTATCTTATGTTATGCAAATTGATACATGGCCCTAAACAACCTGGAATTGATATATATGCTTTTCTTGGGCCTTTAATGGAAGGTATGGCTAATCTTTGGAACAAGTTTTCTATGGAAGACTTCTATGTGAGAGGAATTATAATCGTTACAATTAACTATTATCTAGTGTTGTTCTCTCTTTCTGGCTAGATCAAAAATAGAAAAGGGATGGAAAACAAAAATAAAAAAGGAAAACTCCCCTTCTCTCCTGGCTTGGGCCGACTTTGGCCCCGCATCTGGTCTCTCCCCTCCCCTCACGCTCGTCCGCTCCTCCTCTGTCCCACCTCCGGCCCATCAGTGTCGGCCTCGCTCGCACCCGCCTGTGCGCTATCCCTCTCGCCGCTTGCTAGGCCCCACTTGCCAGCACCGCCTGCTCACATGCCTGTCCCCTCCCTCCCGCTGCCAGTCCAGCCCCACATTTCATCACCCCCTCACGAGCTCACAGTCGGTCGCGCCATCGCCGCTGACGCCATCTTCCTCCTCGATGATTGTCACAACGAAATTAGGCACCACCAGTGGTGGATTTACGATCGGGGCTGCCCGGGCTGCAGCCCCGATCGCCTGGCCCAAAGCGTCTATAGTATATATAGTTTTAGTACATAAAAGCTAACTAACATAAATCACACTGTGTAATCCAGCATCTACGTACAATTCTACGGTCACCCTTTGGCCACAGCACGTCGCACGCACATGCATGGCTATGCCAGCCTATGTCCGTGGGACCCAGGGCCTCAAGCTAGTTTGCGAGCAGTCTGTAGCTAGCAATGCATTAGGCAATGATCGAATGCACCACGCACGCGACAAACCAACGGTTAGGAGGCGCTCAGTGGCTGGCCAGCACAAGGCAAGTTGCGAGCAACTCTCACACTCTATGTAGGTTGTTTTTTAATTTTAATTAATTTTATTTCATCAATTAATTGATAGGTTAGTTGATAATTTTTTTACATTTATGGGGTAGGATAGATAGGTTTCTCATCAAGGTGAAAAGATGATTCTAACGCATCATTTAGAACTAATTAGAGCTTTTTTAAAGATTTGAATTATATCATTTAGTTTAGTCTAATTTTTCTTAGTTTTATATTAGTAGCCCCTCCTTTAATGTAATCCTGGATCCACCACTGGGCACCACCCGTCCTCCGTCCGCTGTACACATGAACTCGCACGCCACCACCGCCCTTCATCGCTGTGGCGTCATGTCACCACTGTCCTCTGCCATCCCCACCCCCTGTTCACTGCCACTGTCCGCCGCTTGCCAGAGTCCAGTCGGCCATCGCTCCTCTCCCAGGTCGCTTATAAAAGGGACACCCAAGGCTCCTTTCTAGCTCGCAAACCTCACCTCCCCCTCCCATCCCCTCAGCTCAATTCGAGATAGCATCGCCGCCACTGCCTCATCTCCGGTGAGTTCCTCACCACCCACTTCTTAGGCACTTAGATCCAAATTAAGCTATCTCAGAAGCTTTACCAGTTTCACACGGTCACCGTTCACCCCCTCCCGGCCCTGATCACCGCCCGTCATCCCGCCGGTGACCTCCACGTAGTGGCGCCGATCTGCTCCACAGTGGCCAGCCCTGGCCAAATTAAACCCACTCACGTACTCGTTAGCTCACCCCCCATGCTCAAGGACCTGCCCGCTGCATGAGAACCGGAGCACCGGCAGGGAACCACCGGTGAACCGTCGCGGCATGGTTCACCCCCCCACTGTCGTTCTTGCCTCGTGGGCCGACTGGGCCGCACGCATCCGCGCTCGTCCACCCACGCGCCGAAGCTGGCTAGGACGGATTCCCCCCGGTCCATTAGACCAAAAATCCTTTTCTTTTTCCTTTTTCCCATTTCCTTCTTTACACAATTTCATATACACATGTATCTTGATATTTTATGCACAAATAATGGTCAAAGCACTTTCTAAGTCACATAAAATAATGATAATGAGAACTTGACAAACTTTACTTAGCAAGACAAATGTTTAATGTATTGTTTATTGCTTGTTTTGCTAGAGGAAGCAGTGACCGACGTTTCGGAACCCCTAGCTCCGGAAGAAGGGCAGGAGCCCGACCTTCTTGAGATGAAACCTTAGTGTCATGAGAGCTTCAGCGAAGGCAAGTTCATTCTACCCTTGATGCATAAAATACCTATTCTTTCTACCACTACCTAAGCCTGGTTTAGGGGATGGTTATTATGCATTTGTGAGTTGAGTTTCAGCCTGCATTAAAAATACCTTTTTGCTACAAAAATAAAAGTGGTTTGGGTTATGTTTTCAAAAGAAAATGTTTTTTCAAAATGTTTATGATGAACGGTTATCACCATTATCACCTTTGAGTGGGATGATCAAAGACTCCCCGGTTTGTGGAGGGCCTTAAGGTGTTGGCTCAGGCGAGTTAGATGTGAGCAAAAAGGATTGTCCCACTCATATAAGAACCGGTTTGTCATCCCTCACAACTTGTACTCATAATAAGTACAACCACTCGAGACTGTATGGGCAATCACTCGATCTAAACTTGCATGGTGCACACCCCAGGGTTATGGTGGCTACGAAGCACCGGAAGGACAAGGAGGGGGAATAATTCCATCCGGATTTGGGTGAGGAAGTGGCCTTGTTCCTTTCGGTATAACCATTAAGGTAAAGTCGTGCTTCGGTGTCGGGTATCATGGCTGTGAGATTGCTGAGCCAGACTAGTGGGTAAAGTGTACATCTCTGCACAGAGTTTAAAAACCTATTCAAATAGTTCGTGTCCACTGGTATGGACGAATCTGGAGTGGATGACAATTAGTGTTTTGTTTTCAAAAAAGGGATGGGAAATGTGTGAGTAATTTGGAAAAGAAAATGATGCCACGAGAGTGGGAAGCTCAGTGGTGGTTGAGTTAAGATATGCTATCCTCTCTTCTATTCTAGGAAATAGTAAGTGTTGGGACCATGCTTTGTCGCCGAAGGTCCTGCAGGAAGAAACAGCTTCGGCAAAAGCTGCTTATACGTAATGCCGAAGCTACCACTCATGAAGCTTCGGTGTTATAGCGTATCCGAAGATGAAGGATCGAACCGACTTAAAGATGGAATGACCTTTTAGTCCATAAGGGTCTGAGTCATTGTTGTAAACTTTTATAAGGGGTGTGATTGTAATTCCTTATAGGCTGTGTCCTGTGCCTATAAATAGTGAACACTATTCCTTTACTGTTCACGCAATCCTGTAATTGCAAACGCATTGCTCGGGAATTATTATTTTCTGCCAACGCGAAGGTATAAATGTACCTAAACATTATGTTTTGATATTTAGGTTCATATAATAAAATATGTGAATATGTTATCTATTTTTGGTACATCTTTCTCTAATGTTTCATGTTTTATATTTTATTTCATATTATTTTGTAAGCCTGATCACGAAGGTGTGACCTTCGTGGTATTCTATTCATGGTCTTCGTCTGAAGTTCATTAAATCCTTGGGGAGATAATGCTTCAGCGGACGAAGGGCATTAATATTTAACATTTTATGTTACCTTGTTCTTAATTGATAGCATTTGAGAACAAGTCCCCAACATTGGCGCCCACCTCCGGTGAACTCACTTCCACTTTTTGAGCTGATGGCTTCGTTCAAGAACCAAGCTAGAACTGCTTCGGCTCCGAAGCTGATTCTCCTGATAACAGGCGGTTCATGCTCAGAGCCGGCCAACAAGAAACAGAAGAAGGAGGCACAGAGAAGAGTACAACACGTAGGGGTACAAGGACCCTTCAAGTCAAGATGGTCTCACATCCCAATTACCTTCTCTCAAGAGGATCTTCAGCTCAAGGATTACCCGAACAATGATGCTATGGTTATCTCTTGTGTGATCAAAGGATTTCTGGTCCACAATGTTTTGGTTGATACAGGCAGTGCGACTGATATCATATTTGCCAAAGCCTTCAGACAGATGCAAGAGCCCGAAGACCAGATCCATGATGCCACACATCCCCTTTGTGGCTTCGGAGGAAGGCAGATTGTAGCACTTGGCAAAATCACAATGCCAGTAACCTTCGGATTTATTAACAACACAAGGACTGAACAAGTTGTATTTGATATTGTTGACATGGAATACCCTTACAATGCAATCATTGGTCGTGGTACTCTCAATGCCTTCGAAGCAATTCTTCATCCAGCATATCTTTGCATGAAGATACCTTCGGACCAAGGGCCCATTGCTATTCATGGAAGTCAGGAAGCTGCCAGAAGGGCCGAAGGAAACTGGACAGACTCAAAAGCAATCCATAACATAGATGGAGCTGAAGCTTGTGAGCAATACAAGTTCAGAAGGGAGAAAGCTGCTTCGGCCGATCAGCCGAAGCCCATGCTCTTATGCGATGACATAGCAGAGCAGAAAGTGCTATTGGGATCCCAACTGTCCGAAGAACAGGAGAAAACCTTGATAAGGTTTCTGTTCAACAACAAAGATGTTTTTGCATGGTCAGCTAATGATCTTTGCGGAGTCAACAGGGATGTTATTGAACACTCGCTCAATGTTGATCCATCCTTCAGACCCAGAAAGCAGAGGATTCGGAAGATGTCTGATGATAAGGCCGAAGGTGCTCGGAATGAAGTGAAAAGACTCCTTAGTGCCGGAGTTATCAGAGAGGTAAAATACCCAGAATGGCTGGCTAATACTGTTATGGTAAAAAAGGCCAATGGTAAATGGAGGATGTGTATTGATTTTACTGATCTCAACAAGGCCTGTCCGAAGGACGAGTTTCCATTGCCAAGGATAGATTCCCTAGTTGATGCAGTAGCTTCATCAGAGCTTATGAGTCTACTGGATTGTTATTCAGGCTATCATCAAATTTGGATGAAGAAGGAGGATGAGCCAAAAACCAGCTTCATAACCCCTAGTGGAACATATTGTTACCTTCGGATGCCTGAGGGGCTCAAGAATGCTAGAGGAAGCTTCAGCAGAATGACAGTGAAGGTTCTTCATTCTCAGATAGGCAGAAATGTGCTAACTTATGTTGATGATATCATTGTAAAAAGCACGAGGCAAGAAAACCACATTGCTGATCTGCAGGAGACCTTCGCTAATTTTAGACAGGCCGGTTTAAAGTTGAATCCAGAAAAGTGTGTCTTCGGAGTCAAGAAAGGGAAATTTCTTGGCTGCCTAGTTTCAACAAAATGGATTGAGGCTAATCCAAATAAAATCGAAGCTATCCTTCGAATGGAACCACCAAGTACAAAGAAGGGGGCTCAAAGATTGACAGGAAGACTGGCATCTCTCAACAGATTCATATCTAGATCAGCGGAGAGAAATTTACCATTCTTCGAAGTGCTGAAGTCAGCCGAAGTTTTTCAATGGGGACCAGTCCAACAGAGAGCCTTCGAAGAGCTGAAGCAATATTTGATAGACCTAACAACACTAACTCCACCAACGCCAGGGGCTCCTCTGTTGTTATATGTGGCAGCTTCGCACTCAGCAGTAAGTGCAGCACTTGTCCAAGAGAAGCTTGAAGGCCAAGTCAAAAAGCAAGCCCCAATATACTTTGTATCCGAAGTTCTTAGTTTATCAAAGAAAAATTATACATAATTGGAGAAGGTGCTGTATGCTGTTTTGATGGCCTCCAGGAAGCTTCGGCACTATTTTCAAGCATACAATATAATTGTCCCTTCTTCACAACCATTGAAGGATATTATGAGAAATAGAGAAGCTACTGGAAGGGTTGGAAAATGGGTTGCGGAACTCAATGAATTTTGCATTGATTATGTGCATAGATCTTCGATTCAGTCCCAAGCGTTGGCAGACTTCATTGCTGACTGGACGCCAGGGGCTCAGGAAGAAGAAACGAGTAAAGATGCCGAAGTTTGGACAGTATTTTGCGATGGTTCTTGGGGAACCTTCGAAGCAGGAGCAGCTGCTGTGTTGGTCGCACCTTCCAAAGTTAAAACTTGTTATGCAACAAGACTTGATTTCAGTTGCACAAATAACATTGCTGAGTACGAAGCTTTGCTTTTGGGTCTTCGGAAATTGAAGGCAATGAGAATTAGAAGGGCGGTTCTTAAAACTGATTCCCAGGTTATTTCTGGTCATATTGACAAAAGTTATAAAGCAAGAGATCCGAAGCTTGAAAAATATTTAGACACGGTCTGAAGGATTGAGGCTTCCTTTGAAGGGTTTTCTGTTAAAAATATTCCTCGAGGAGAAAATGAACATGATGATTTATTAGCCAAGTCAGCAGCACAGGGGCTGCCCTTACCTTCGGAAGTATTCTTTGAAACAATAAAAGCACCTTCGGTCGAACTTCTTGAAAGAGCAGTCCTTAACATATCTCCTGTCTATAGTGAAGACTGGAGAACTGAGATCATCTCTTTCCTTCAGGGTAACTTTCTTTCAGATGACGAAGCTTATAACAGGAGGATAGAGGCAAGAGCTCAACCATATGTTATAATAGAAGGGGAGCTGCACAAGCATGGAGTCTGTGCTCCATTACTCAAGTGTTTATCCAGAGTCGAAGGTATAGAATTGATGAAGGAAATACACGCAGGCCTGTGTGGATCTCACATTGGATCTAGGCCTTTGCTTGGAAAAGTTTTTCGTCAAGGATTTTATTGGCCAAAGGCAGCTTCGGATGCAGCGGAATTAGTCCAAAAGTGCGAAGGTTGTCAGAAATGTGCAAGAAATCAAAAACAACCTTCGTCTCCAACCCAGTTAATACAACCCACTTGGCCGTTGCAAAGGTGGGGCCTTGATTTGTTAGGTCCGTTACCACCAGCACAAGGGAACTTAAGATATGTTGTAGTGGCAGTGGAATATTTTTCTAAATGGATTGAGGCAAAGCCTTTAGCCACAATAACTTCAGTCACTATTCAAAAGTTTTTCTGGCAAAATATTGTTTGTCGTTTCGGAGTGCCGAAGGCTATTACTGTGGATAATGAAACGCAATTTGATTCCGAAGTTTTCAGAGAATTTTGTGAACAAATTGGCACGAAGATCCATTTTGCATCAGTTCGGCATCCGGAGTCAAATGGACTTGTTGAAAGGGCTAATGGCATCATAATGACAGGAATAATGAAGTTAATCTTCAATCAGCCTAGGGGAAAGTGGCCAGACGAATTAATCAAAGTGGTGTGGAGCCACAACACAACAATATCAAGATCAACAGGTTTTACACCATTCAAACTATTGTTTGGTGACGAAGCAATAACTCCGGAAGAAGCTAAAGCAGGATCAATAAGAATAGTAGCTTCGGCAGAAGACGAAGTTGAAGCTGATTACTCTGTGGAAAAAGATGCTATAGAGGGGATCAGGCTTCAAGCTGTGGAAAACATCAACAAATACCAAACTGAAACAATAAAATGGCGTGATAGAAAGGTTCGGCTAAAGAACATTGAACCAGGACATTTTGTGCTTCGAAGAGTAGCCAACCCAGAGACAGTAGGCAAGTTACAGCTGAAGTGGGAAGGACCTTTTCTGGTAGTATCTTCGTCAAGACCCGGTTCCTACATATTGAAGGATATGGACGGCAACGACATTCCTAGGTCATGGAATGTGGACGAGCTTCGACGATATTATGTTTAGCTTGATGTAATTTTTTCTATTCTTTCTTGTGGCACCCTTTTTCTTTCCAAAGGGGGAGAAAGGTTTTTAATGGGGCCATAACATGTAATTTTTTCTTTTTCTTATTTCAATTTTATAAGAGCGATATCCCCCAAAGATGTAAATGTAAAAGCTGAGAACGCACCATCGAGTGCAAAGGAAAAAGAAAAGAAAACAGGGAGAAGCTCAAAAGTCGTTCCTAAGGGAATGCAGAGCTTGCAGCGAAAAATAAACGCTGATTCCGTCGAAAGTAAAAGGCGAAGAAACTCCTAAGGGAGGCTTGCAGCGAAAAATAAACGCTGATTCCGCCAAAAGTAAAAGGCGAAGAAGCTCCTAAGGGAGGCTTACAGCGAAAAGTCAGCGCTGATACACCGAAAAGTAAACGGTGAAGCCGAAAAATAAACGGCAAAAAGATTTGAGTCATTCCCAAGGGAATGAAGGCTATGATTATGGTTTCGAATATATATTCGGATATTCATTTGCACGATACATTACATCATGACATTTGCATTCATAAACATTCATTTAGACATATATAGGATCATTATCATCATATCATACAGAAAAGGCAGATGCTTCGGCTATGAGGAAAAAACTTCAGAGAAAGAGGAAATTTTCATGCTTCGTTGTGTACGAAAAGAAGGGAAGGTGTTTTTCGCCTTTGGCTCAAAAATAAAATTTCGTCCACAGCAAAGCAGATCGTACACGGATAAAGGGGAAAAGATATATTACAAGGTATGCACAAATTTACATAAGTTTCTTTACAATTATATTACAAAAATTTCTCTAGAATCTTTTGCAGAAAAGTCCTTCGGAGCATCTGTTAAGCTTCAGCTCGTCATTCTTCAGCTTCATCATCCTGCACATATTAAAACGAAATGAGAAAGGCGCATAATTCAAGGAGAAGGTAAAAGTAACAAGTATAAGTTTCTCACTGGTTTAAGGTGGCTCCGAGCTTCGTCACCAGCCATTTTTCGCCCGTCGTTTATCCAAATCTGGGTCATAAACCTATTTCCTATGCTTCGGGCTAGGCTTGGGATGTCAACCAAATCTGCCGGTGACAAACTGAAGTTTGGCCTATTTATAATTTTCCCGTGCGTGCAGCCAGCCTTCAGGAAAGCGGTAGCCATGCCTCGAGAAGCTAGCAGGGCGCAGAAATCAGCATGCCCAGCAATAACTTCGTCAAGTGCATCAACTTCGCCCTCAATGTATTCCAAGGTGCTTGGCAGGTTTTCAGCTGAAGGTGTAAACTTATCAGAGCTGGCTCCAATTGAGTGAAACACATCCTTCAGCCGCTGCACACATCGGCTGCCAAAATCTAAGCATTTCTCCTGAAGCTCCTTCAATGATTTTTGCAAATTTGAATTCTTCTCGATTTCGGTCTTGAGACTTGTTTCGAGATTCTTCTTTTCGTGCTCAAATTTTTCTGATTTTATAAGTAATTCATTGTTTAATTTGTCATTTTCGGCTTAGGCTTCAGCCAGTGAACCTTCCATAGAATGAATGACGAAGTCTTTCTTTTCCAAGGCAGCTTCGTGATCTTTAACTTTGATTTCAAGGTCTTGAATAACGAAGTCCTTTTTCTTCAGAGCAGCTTCGTAATTTTCGATTTTGTTTTCTAGATCTTTGATGGTAGCTTTGTTTTTCTCCTCTTCAAGATCTTGTTGCATTCTCAGCACTTTACTTAGTAGTATACTCTGCCAAAACAACCTTCGTTAGAAAACATATTAATTCAAAAAACAATATAAAGTTGAGTTTTTACCTTGAAATTAGCATAGAGCAAGCTACCGGCAATATGTTGTCGCTGGTACCTGCAGAGGTCTGTTTCTATCTTCGGCAGGCCAACGCTTTTTGAGAAAGTCCTAACAACCTTGGCCTCGGTTCGATTCTGAAGGCACCTTAGTTTCCCTTCATTGACACCATCAAATAGCAGAGACCCTGGTTTGTATCTGCAGGATATAGCATATTTCTTTAGCTCTTCTTTTTCAGTGTCTGTTAACTCTTGTCCAAGTATATCTTAAAAATTAAAATTTTCTTCTTCCAAAGTGTCTTCAGTTTGCTCTTTTCTTTTTTCAATTGTCGTGTTCACCGCAACCGCAGTAGCTTCTTCTTCAGCCATTCTCAGAAGTATATTGGCAATATCACCAAGTGTGGTCTCTAGATTAGGATCTTCGGTGGTCTCGGTTTCGGCTCCGGTGGCTTCGGCTTCAGTGGTTGCTCCGGTAGCTTCGGCTCCGGTTGTTTCGGCTATGGTGGTTTCGGCTCCGGTGACTGTGGTTTCGGCAGTGACAATTTTTTACGCCGATGTCGGTGGCGGTGTCTGATGAATGACATCGGCCACTTGGATAATTCTTCGCTTTTTTGGCTTTGCGGGACTTTCTGTTGCCGAAGCTTCTTTGTCCTTCTGAAAAAACTTCGTCAGTTCCGGCACCAGCGGACTTAGCCTGATAGACAAAGGTTCAGTCATTACCTTCAGAATCTCTTCCACTTCGGCGGTAGAAGGTGTTGCAGGAGCTTCCTCCTCTTGGGCCGACGTCTTTGGTTTTGGGGATGCAACTTTTCTTTTCTTCGGAGCAGCTATCTTCGGCTCAGGGCTCAGTTTTTCAGAAATTTCCTTGTCCTTTTTAGCCAATTTGGTGCCTTCTTTGTCAAGGGTGCTCGCAATCCTCTTTCTTTTCTGGCCTTCGGCACCTCCGACCTGTTGCTCATAGTCAGGGTAATCAAAATTCAAGGCATCTAGCACAAGATTCAATCTTCGTTTCGGACGTGTGCTGAAGGCTGCAGTCATTAATTGATCTTCTTTCTTAGAGTAATTGCCGAGGATCTCGTTGCACATAATTTCAATTGTGTTCAGCCACTCTTGGCAGGGTGCTTTAAAATGTTTCTTAAACTTGTAGTGATAAGGCAATCGAACAAGTTCTCCCTTTTTCTTTTCTCCCACTAGCTTCGGCATTTCCCACTCCCTCAGTGTTGGGAACACCTTAAAAGCCAAAAATTCCTGCACTAGGTCTCTAGTGCCAATATGATCTGAAATCACTCGAAATTCAGCCAAAGCAGTCTGACTCGGGCTCCCCATTATCATGTTGCATCAGGGCCTCGTTTCTCCGAAGGTTAGTTCTAGCAGACTCTAGACCAATTTATCTTCATCTTCATCAACTCTAACATAAAACCATTCAGATTTCCATCCGGCTGGCCATTTGCTTCGGTAGCTTATCACTGGAAACTTCGTAGTCTTGCGATAAGCAAAATTGTAGCACCCAAAATTTTCGTGCAGACCATCTCCTCTGGCTTTAGTCTAGTAGTGTAATTCATGAACTCGGCAGACACCCTCACCAAACGGTTCCACTCCCTGGCTACGAAGGGCCCAAATATAAACGCTTAATCTAACGATAGCATTAGGGGTCAGCTGATGAAGGTAAACCCCAAACTTCTTCAGTACAATAGCAATCATCCTGTTTAAGGGGAATCTTAAGCCAGCTTTAAGAAAACTTTTGAAGACTACTACCTCATCTTTTCCTGGCTTTGGGATAGTTTCTTCTCCACCAAAACGAATTAATCCCTTCTTGGCCTCACTAAAATAACCCATCTTCACCATTTTAGGAAGATCAGCTTCAGAAATGGTGGACTTTCCAAAGTCCAAATGACTAGGTTTACTTGGCACCCCACAGCTGTACTCATCTTCGGAACCAACTTCTTCAACATCATCTTGTGTTGCTTCGGCAGCAGGTGTGTCCTCTGATGAAACTAGCCCAGAACGCCTCATTGCTTCGGAAATCGGAACAGTTTCAGCGGCTTCGGTCTCATCTCCATCACGCTCAACCCTAGCAGTGGAGCGTACTCTGGCCATTTGATTTTAAATTTCTTGAAAATTCCTTGGAAATTAATAACCTTTTTTCCGAAGCTCTTCTCGTGACGAAGCAGAATCCAAACTGGAGCTTCGTTTGAATGCAAAAGTCAAGCTTCGACTATGGTTAAATTTTTGGCAGCAAAACAGTGCAATTGCAATGAATGCTGTGGTAACTTCACACCTACCTGTCTGTTTATATAGTGCTGCATGTAAGAAGGTGAATCGTCAAGATTTTTACACCGGACAAACAGTCGCTCGCATCCACTGAACGGTGGGCCGCAAAAACCGAGAAAGTGAACCTGCATAGTGGGACCGCTCTGCGCTCGGAAACTGTATCGTTTCTCGGCAACGAGCTCAGGGAAGGTGTTTTTCGGACCTTCGGCTTCCCGAAGCCTAAGAGACTTTTTTCACGGATCAAGCTCGTTACGAAAAACGATCTAGCACCGCGAAGGGGCTACTGTTGGGACCATGCTTCGTCGCCGAAGGTCCTGCTGGAAGAAATAGCTTCGGCAAAAGCTGCTTATATGTAATGCCGAAGCTACCACTCATGAAGCTTCGGTGTTATAGCGTATCCGAAGATGAAGGATCGAACCGACTTAAAGATGGAATGACCTTTTAGTCCATAAGGGTCTGAGTCATTGTTGTAAACTTTTATAAGGGGTATGATTGTAATTCCTTACAGGCTGTGTCCTGTGCCTATAAATAGTGAACAGTATTCCTTTACTGTTCACGCAATCCTGTAATTGCAAACGCATTGCTCGGGAATTATTATTTTCTGCCAAGGCGAAGGTATAAATATACCTAAACATTATGTTTTGATATTTAGGTTCATATAATAAAATATGTGAATAATGTTATCTATTTTTGGTACATCTTTCTCTAATGTTTCATGTTTTATATTTTTTTATATTATTTTGTAAGTCTGATCACGAAGGTGTGACCTTCGTGATATTCTATTCATGGTCTTCGTCCGAAGTTCATTAAATCCTTGGGGAGATAATGCTTCAGCGGACGAAGGGCATTAATATTTAACATTTTATGTTGCCTTGTTTTTAATTCATAGCATTTGAGAACAAGTCCCCAACAGTAAGATAGTGCCTTTTCTAAAGAAAAATAAAGAGTGACTTATAATTCCACCATATCAAGTACGTACCATATAGGTCCCTCTCTTTTTATTGGCCAGGATGGCTTGCGGAATACGTAAGTATTCACCCAGCTTTTTATATATTTTTTTAGTGGCTGAAGACTTCATTACAACTTTGTTCGACTAGAAGGGGGCTGCATCGACACCTAGTCTGTCTGTAGCTATGTCTAATTCCCGCTCCGCTATTTTAAACTCCTTAGAGCTTGCTTTTGATATTGTAATAATTATTGTGTAAGACACTGATCAATCTGATGAAATAAATGTGGTTACTAGCCTCCTAAAACTAGTAATTATATCACATTTGAGTCTCAAAGGATTGAAACGCTTCAGGTATCGATGCTTAAAAGGCTATAAAAACAATGATGTGAATGTAGAGCTTGATTTAGCACCCCGTAAAAGACACGGCATTAGACAAGTTTTCAGCATAACCAAGGCAACAAAGGTTGTTTATGAGGAAAAGGTCAAGAGAAGTAAATATTTTAATGATGGTGTTCCGTTCAAGAAGTTGTCGATCATTTTTAAGTGCCTTCTATATTGAAAAAACTTAAAGGTTGGACATGCAATCAATAACACATACATGTAATCAATAGGGGTGGATGCATTGTCCACCACCGTGGCAGAGTGTTTATTTTCTAGGAGAGCCGAAATACTCGTGGCGGTGGTAATAGAAATCGGATTAGTATTAAGCTCTATTTCTATTTATTTTTGAACTATAACTAATGAAGGGTTCTAACTTATTATGAATAAAATATTTGAATTGTGATCAATTGCCAAGCTAGACGTGGGTAATGGCACACTAGCGGCATTGTTGTCTTACGATATGCGGAGATGACCGGGTCGCCAGGAGGGTACACGCGGCAAGGTAAGATGAGGACGGTTAAAATAATTAGGGCTAGTTTGGGAACTCTAATTTTTCAAGGAATTTCTATTTTTTTAAGGGAAAATGAAAATCCCTTGAAAAAATGAGGCTTCCAAACTAACCCTTATAGGAGCAAAGACCGTGAAGGACCGATTACACACCAAGAATTCGAGCCGTGAGAATTTGTCTGTAAATCTATAAACACTTGTTTTTAGAAAAGGGTTAAGATCTCTGGTTCCTTTCTTTATGGTATAGAAAGAGGTCAAATTACGTGTCCTTTTCTTCATTTTTGCATTCCTCATTAATTTGTATGCTGTTATTTTAAAGAATATATTTTATTCTTGCTTATCTTACTTTTGTAGTTGTTCTAAGTAATATGCGTGGTACGAAATTCGTGGTAGAAACTCCTTTGAGTCATTGATTTTTTCAGTTCATACAAAGGAAATGAATATGTGATTTTCAAAATTGGAAAATTGAAATGAAGCCATTTTTGTTTAGTGTATCTGGACCCTTTTTATATTAGTAAATTGTCGGTTGCCCGTGCATTGCGACGGCTTACAACAATACCCACGTAAACTATCCACCAAAAAGATCTCAAGATTTTTTATTGATTGTCTCCGCTCTCCACATAATATTTTTTTATTTGACTAAGTGATATTGTTGTTTACTCCATCCAATATGTCTTGGTATAACACGGCCAATGACGCGAGCGATTAGAAAAGAGTTCACAGCGACTGAATGAACAAATAGAGATTATAGAATGACATAATTCCACCATATAGAGACCAAATAACATGAAGTTTATGAGTTCAAGTTTCTAAAATAAGTCACATGAACTCAAACTTATAAAAAAAGATAGATCAAAATATGAAGTGTTTGCTAAACTGGATGCGCTCCATACAAATTATTATACTTCGTAGCAATTACTAACGTTTAAAACCAACAAATAATCTTTCATTTTAATGTTAGTGTGACAAATTATTGTTGCTCCATCCAATTCAGCAACCTCAAACACCATGGAGCCTATTGCGCCAATGTGGTCTCAGAAACGACCTAATGCTTGCACGAGCCAAGAACACAAGAGACGAGCACCTTGTTGTAGTGCTCGCATGGATCTCCAAATCCTAACACATATTTTTGCAGGATCCATGAGCCATCACCAGAAGAACACAAACCATGTGCAAACAATAAATAAAGTATTAACACACCTAAATTATGTCCAGTCCTTAGCACAACAAAAAACTAACTCCCAAAACAACAGAGGCACAACACAATAATTTTTGTAATTACAGAAGGATGAGTGACAGGTACATAGAAGCAGTAGAAGCATACCGAGTCGACACCGTGGTAAGGAAAAGCCCATGTAGATAGGCGATGCCGAGCCATTAAACGGGTACCATAGACAGCAAATCAGCAACCCACATCCCTCGCCTCCCCACTTTCAAGGTTTCGTAGAGCAGGAAGGGAAGGGAAGAGGCGGGCATACCTGTTCGTTGCCGGAGAACACTACTACAGATCATGCTATATGAGACAGTTAATTTTTAGTTATTAAGACGGTTATGAAGTGTCCAAATTTGATGGAGTCGCAAAAGAAATCCCTCATTTAAGATGGTTGTAAACCGTCTTAAAAGATATTATATAAGACAATTTTTAATTTATAACCGTCTAGAAAGGTATTTATTTAAGTTATTTTGTCTGATAAACTGTCTTACATTAGGTTTTTGTTCAAGCCACTCCTTCTAAAGAACTGTCGAGAATACGAACATTATAAGTCTCAAAGTATTTATGAAACTGACTAGAATATCCTATAATAATAGACATTTGCAATAGGAAAACCATATTATTTAGGAGACTGATATTAGACGTTTTAGTAACCGTCTTATTTAGGAGTCTTATTTAGGAGACTGATATTAGACGTTTTGGGAACTCTCTTATTAAGATTTAAAGTACATTCTTCAATTTATAATCATTTTGAGATAACACATTATAATAATTTGAAAGAGAAATATACATACACACATTTATTTAATAACATTATAATTAATATAATATAGATAGGTATCATTCAATCTCTCATAAACAAGCATTGTCAAATAACTCATACATATGTGTACTCTAAATTCAAACTAAAATACTAATTGAAAAACTTGGTCATCAACTATCTCCACACTTGTGCGACCACTAAAATTTGAGTTCCATTTCATCTTTTCCTATACAACAAATAGGAGAAGGCAATAATTAGTAGTTAGACACTGTTGAATACCTCACATGGTCACATATCACAAAGGTCATATGGATGTGTAAATGATAGAATAATGCTAGATTTTTCATCTATCATAATAACTTACCTTCTCTAGACAACTTTGCTGGAAGCAAACATACTGACAATTGGTGAGACAATCATTTTTTGCCACATTTGAGCAAAACTTGCATTTGGGTCAAGCAGATTTGACAGACCAAGAAATAGTATCTGAAGAAGCATTCAACATTCTCCCATCCTATTGAAAGATATTAGTCAATATTGATGTCGACGTGTGGTACATGATCTTGTACTATTGAAGATGCCTACATATTGGATGTTTTCCACAAAACTGACCTTTGACCTAAAAATTAATATCAAAAGACTTATGTCTGTTGTCTACAAACTCAAAATAATGCATAGAAAAACTGCTAATCAGTAATCTAAACATCTAGGCCATGATTACACAAGAAAGAAAATTGAAAAGATATGACAAATATTTTGTAGTAGCGCTCTTATTCAATCTCATAAATAAACAAGCAATCACAAAGTTCTTATTCTATCTTTGCATGATAGTTCATTGACAACTATAAGGAATGACTTATCTGAAACTATTCTTGTGGTACCGCAATACTATGGTTCAAATGTGAGGATTACATTTATCAAATTTCATGTGTTTTGTCTTCTGTATTGAAAGTTGTAACAAAATAATAACTGCTTCGTAAATAAATAGTTTGATTGTAGTTAGTAGTTAACTTTCTGATGGTTTAGCCTATTGTGAACAACTGGTTCATTAGGATTGGAGCAACAATTACATCATTGCATATCTTGCAATTAAGCATTCTCATAGAATTTATCAAAGGAATGGTGAAGACAATCGCTTTGTAGAATCCAAGAACCATGCTAAATCACAAGCCAACAACATTTTCATCTACTAAACTAAAAAGGAAATAAAGAAGAGAAATATAAGATATATTGGGGTAGTAGTATCTACTTGTTGGGGCGAAGGCAAAGACGCCACCCTTCGCTCGAGGCCTTCGCTGCAGTCGCTGGTCTGACAGAGACAAAACGGGCAGGGACACCCTTCGCTCCATTCGGCACCAGACAAAGGCCTGCGGCGACGTCATCCCGCAGCGCGGCCTCGTCCAGCTCTGAGGCCCACGTGTGATCTGGCCCATTGTAACGGGCCCTGCGTGGCCGCCTTTGTGTTACGGGCCTAATTCGTAAAGGCATTCTTGTAATTACAGCTTGTAACCCTGCTTTATGGGAATATTCTGGGGATAAACTAGGTGTCTGAGGGCACATGCGTCCTTAACACAAGGCGCTGGGCACTCAGATACCTATAAATACCCCCGCACAGTGCCCGTGAGAGGCTAGATTAACAGAGCTATTGCCTCCTAGCATGTAACCCTGTTGTCACCACTGTTCACCCTTGTTGGCCTCCTTGCGGTTGAGAGCAAGTTCCAACATTTGGCGCCCACCGTTCGTGCTACGACAAAACCACCCGCGATGGCACCCAAGAGAGCTAACCCGAAGGCTGACGAGGCTGCCAAGGCAGCACTGCTTGCCGCAAGAAAGGGCAAGGCCCTCGTCCTCACCCAATCCACCCACCAAGAGCCCACTGAAGACAGTGTTCCACGCACCTACGAAGACGACACCTTCCGCACCTGCGGGCCCGAAGGACAATCGCAGCCGCCCCCAGGCTTCGCCCCACTGGAAGGCGCGGATCTCACCGAGGACGGCGAGGTCCTCAGCGTCTCAACAGAAGAACAGCTACAGCTGCGCGCCCTGCGCCTCAAGAACCGCAATCTCCAGAGGCAGAAAGAGATACTGGAGGCCAAGCGCCAGCGTGTGTCCACACTAGCCAAGGTGCGGCAAATGATACGCGACGAGGAGCAGAAGGCCCAAGACCTCGAGCGCGAGATCGCGCTGATGCAGCGCGAAGGCCACCTCGGTCTACAGCAAGAGCCACCCCTCCAGCAGCGCGCACAACCGGAAGACACGCGCGAAGGCCACCTCGGCCTGTAGCATGGCCCACCCCTGCAACACCGGGCGCAGCCGGAGAACCCGCGTTTCCCCCAGCATGACTACACCTTCCAGCACGGCGCGCCATTCCAAGGGGTCAACTACCTCGACGAGCGAAGTCCCCTGGCGCCACACCTGCAAGTGACGCCTTGGCCAGCTAACTTCCGAGCAGGGACCTATCCCAAGTACAACGGCAGCACTGACCCGGCGCAATACATAATGAGTTATCAGGTCGCCGTTGCGTCCGCCGGAGGGGACGACGCCACAATGGCGAAGTCTTTCATCATCGCCCTAGAGGGCCCAGCACTCACCTGGTTCACCAGATTGCCTCCGCTGTCCATTGATTCATGGAGAAGTCTCAGGGACAAGTTCCTGCTCAACTTCCAAGGGTACCGCCCAGACACCGACGCCTTGGCCGAGCTCTCGCTTTGCAAGCAGCTGGAAAAGGAGACTCTGCGGGAGTATTACCGCAAATTCTTAACACTCAAGTCACAACTGCCCTCCGTCGATGACCAGATCGCTATCCACTACGCCATCAGTGGCCTTCGTGCCGGCGTCCTCTACAGTCATTGTATCAGAGATCCACCCAAAAACCTCCAGGAGCTATATCAGCTCTTTGAGAAATATGCCAAATCCGAAGAGCTCCACCAGCGCAAAGTTGAGTCACAGCGGAAGCCCAAAGATGCCCCGCAGTCCAGCCGCACATGGACGAGGACTCCGCAGCCAGACTCCGGTCGAGATGGCCGCAGTCAGCAGCAAGTGCACAACATCGCCAACCAGCAGCCTGCTGCTGACCCCCTCGTCGCCAGGAATATCCCCCCCAGGGCCGCGGAAATGGAACTCGTGGCAGGGGCCGAGGGCGCGCGCAGCCGCCGCGCCGATTCTACTGCCTTTTCCACGGCGAAGACTGCGCCCACCAAACCAAAGACTGCCCCGAAACGAAGGCCACCAGAGACGGAATGGCGAGGGCGCAGCCAGCCGACAATCCCAGAATTGTCGCGCATAATTACCAGCCACCCCCTCCACCATATATCCACGCTCCCGCCCCGCATCCACCGCACCACGCTTACCAACACCATCAGGAAGTACAAATCGTACCTCCTCCACCCCCACCACCACACCAGCAACACCAAAACATCCCCCATGCCCCAAAGCAGGAAGACTTCGCCGATCAACCATATCGCGGAGTCATTCACATGATAACAGGGGGGTCCAGCACTGACTTCGACACCAAGCGGCAGAAGCGGGACCACTACCGCAGCATCAACCACGTCGCCGTCACTGGCCCAGTCGTGCAGACAAAGTGGTCCCACATACCGCTAACGTTCGACACACGAGACGTCGACCTGCGCAGCGCCCCCCACATCGACGCTATGGTCATCAATTGCAGCGTGGCAGGCTGGGACTTACACAAAGTCCTAGTCGACAACGGCAGTCAGGCGGACATCATCTTCCTCCACGCCTTCGACCGCATGGGTATAAGCCACAGCCTGCTCAAGCCTTCGGACAACCCGTTGTATGGCTTCGGCGGCAAGGGCACCTTTCCCGTTGGCAAAATAGAGTTGCCCCTCTCCTTCGGTGTAGCACCCAATGCCCGAAGTGAGCAAGTAACCTTCGATATTGTCGACATGGTATATCCATACAACGCCATCATGGGCCGGGGCTCCATCAATAAGTTCGAAGCTGCCATACACGGACTGTACCTATGTATGAAGATACCAGGTCCGCTAGGCGCTATTACGATCTACGGCAACCAGCAGACGGCGCGCAACATAGAGCGGGACTTCGTGCCTGGTCAGAGAAACGTGCACTGTCTCACGACCCAGCGCGAGGTCCCTGCGCCCGCCAGCCAAACCGATAAGCAGCATGACAAAGGCACAGTTACAGAGCCAAGACGGGACCAAGACTGTCCCCCTCGATCAGGCCATGCCCAAGCAGACAGTCACTGTCAGCGAAGACCTTACCTCACATGAAGAAGAGAAGCTCCTCTGCTGCCTGGCCAAGAATAAAGATGTCTTCGCCTGGTCCGCCCTCGACCTGGTCGGAGTCAGCCGATCCATAATTGAGCACAGCTTGGGAATTGACCCTTCGGTGCGACCAAAAAAGCAAAGGCTTTGCAAAATGTCCGACGAAAAGACAGAGGCCGCCAAGGCGGAGGTGCACCGCCTCCTAGAAGCTAAATTCATCGAGCCAGTGGCTTACCCCACGTGGCTCTCCAATGTCGTAATGGTGCAGAAAAAAAGCGGGAAATGGCGAATGTGCATAGACTTCACCAGTCTCAATAAGGCCTGCCCAAAGGACAATTTCCCGTTGCCGCGGATCGACAAAATAGTCGATAGCGCGGCCGGATGCGAGGTCATGTCACTCCTCGACTGCTTCTCCGGCTATCACCAGATATACATGAAGGAGGAAGACAAGGCTAGCACCAGCTTTATAACACCCTTCGGCACTTATTGCTTCATCAGAATGCCGGAGGGACTCAAGAACGCCGGGTGCACCTTCTCCAGACTCACCAAGACACTACTTGAAGGGCAGGTTGGCAGAAATATATTTACATATGTGGACGACATCGTCGTCGCCAGCAAGAATAAGGAGGACCATCTCGCTGACCTCGCCGAGACATTCGCGAACATGCGAGATGCACGACTCCGCCTAAACCCGGAAAAGTGCGTCTTCGGCGTTCGCCAGGGCAAGATATTGGGCTACCTGGTGTCACACCGCGGCATTGAGGCCAACCCAACCAAGATCCAGGCCATCGTCGACATGTCGCCTCCGCAGTCCGCCAGGGACGTCCAGCGTCTGACAGGCAGATTGGCCGCTCTCAACAGATTCATCTCCAGGTCCGCCGAGCGAAGTCTCCCCTTCCTCAAAACACTCCGCGGTGCAAAAGACTTCGCCTGGGGACCGGAGCAAGCAGCGGCCTTCGCCTCACTAAAACAGTACCTGTCGGAGCTGGCCATCCTCACGAGCCCCGACTCCTCGCTCCCCCTATTGCTCTATGTCGCGGCTTCGCCGCACGCGGTCAGCGCGGCACTAGTGCAGGAGCAGACAGTTGAGGGCGCGGTCAGACAGTGCCCTATTTACTATGTCTCCGAAGTCCTGACACCGTCCAAATGCAACATGACAGAGCTGGAGAAGATCGCCTACGCAGTTGTTATGTCTTCGCGCAAACTGCGCCATTACTTTGAAGCATTCAAGGTCCGAGTCACCTCAGACAGGGGGCTCGGCGAACTATTCAGAAACCCGGAGGCATCGGTGAGGATTGCCAAGTGGGCAGCCGAACTCTCCGGCTACCACATCAGCTTCGAGCCCAGGACAGCCATCAAGTCACAAGTCCTGGCAGACTTCGTCGTCGACTGGACTGGGCCAATAACACAGCCGGACCCGTCCACAGAGAAGGTCTGGACCATCCATTGCGACGGAGCATGGTGCCATGCGGGGGCAGGCGTCGCCGCAGTCGTCACCTCACCAGCCGGAGTCAAACACAGATATGCAGCACGCCTCAGCTTCGCCCTGGAATCCGACAGATGCACAAACAATATAGCAGAGTATGAAGCGGTTATTCTCGGCCTCCGCAAGCTAAGGGCCCTCGGAGTCACCACATGTATCATCAAAACAGACTCCAAGATAGTCGTCGGCCAGGTCGAGAAAGACTATGCAGCAAAAGACCCCGCGCTCATGCAATACCTCGCGGCCATCCGAAGTCTCGAGAGACAGTTCAAGGGATTCACCTTGCAGCATGTGGATAGGGCCAAGAACGAGGAGGCCGATGCATTGGCCAAGGCTGCCGCCAGGGGCGAGCCTTTGCCCTCCGACGTGTTCTTTCACACCATCGGCACGCCAGCCGTCCGGAGCCCCAAAGGGCTCCAAATAACTAATGATAGCGAGGGCCACCGCATAGTCAAGCTAATCATGACCGAAGACTGGCGGACACCAATAACCCTGTTCCTACAGGGGTACTATCATCCAACCGACGTCAGTGAGGCCAAGCGCCTCAGACACCGAAGCCGGGACTTCGCACTGATTGAGGGCCAACTCTACAAGAAAGGGGTCAGTCAGCCAATGCTTAAGTGCGTCACCGAAACCGAAGGCATGCAGATCCTACGTGAAGTCCACAGTGGCACGTGCGGCTCGCACGCAGGGCCAAGGGCCCTATGTAACGCCCTGAATTTGGGGGTAGAATTTTTTCTTCTTTTCTCTCACCAAATTCGGGCGTTACTCTTTTCTTTCTCGTTCCCTCGCTAAACTTTGACCTTTTCCAAAGTTTTAGCGGGGTTCGGCTTGGAATTCCCGTGTTAAGAAAAACCCTAAATTACCTTATGTTGTTTGATGCACCATGCCGAACTATGCATTCTTTGATTGCTTAGGAATGTAAGTGCATTCATCTAAGAAGATCGGATTTCGAAAAGAAGAAAAACCTTTTCTTTCTTTTTCTTTTTCTTTTTTCTTTCTCTCCCTCTTCCTTTTCTCTCCCCCGCGCCGTGGGCCGCGCCCTGGCCGGCCCAGCCGCCCCCGCGCACCCCTTTGGGCCCAGTTGGCCCATGCCGCCCCCCTCCCTTTATTTTCCCAAAACCCCTCTCCCTCCCTCTCATTCTCTCTCTTCCCCACCCCAGCCGCCGCCCCCCTGCCCTAGCCGCCGCCCCCTGCAGCTCGACCGCCCCTGCAGCTCGGTCGCCCCGCCGTTCGGCCGCCCGTCCCCGTCCCCGGTGAGGTCCCCCTCCCCGGCCCAACCGCTGCCCAGCTCGGCCGCCCTTGGCCGGCTCGGTCGCCGCCGCCCCCTGCGCGCCCTGCCCCGCCCCCTGGCCGGTTCGGCCGCCCGCCCGCCCAACTCGGCCGCCCCCCCGCCGGTTCGGTCGCCCAGCCCGGCCGCCCCCTGCGCGCCCCAGCTCGGCCGCCCCCCTGCCCCGCGCCCGCGCCCTGCCCAGCCGCCCCTGCCCCAGGCCGGTTCAACCGCCCCCTGGCCGGTTCAACCGCCCCCCCTCTTTTTTTATTTTCATTTTATTTTTATTACTGGTATGTGTTTTATTTTAGGCAGGTTAATCATTGTTCATGTTATTGAAACATGAAATTTAATTTGGAATTCCGTTACGCTAGTTGATTCATATAATCAATTGTTTATCCAGTTCAATATTGATCAACTAAAAATGACTAGGTTCCCATTAGTGCATATAACTAAATTCTTTTGTTAGAACCAATTGTAACTAATCGTTAGTGCATAAGCTTTAACCCCTGCGAGACCTTTTCCCGTTTCTTTCTAACCATAATGAATGCGATATCGAATGTCATACTTGATGCATATTCACTTTATTTGTTCCCTTGTATGATGTACTGTTTGTTTCCCAATTTGAATGGATGAATGTATGTATGCTTGCAATCGCATAGAGAACGATCCGGTCGAAGAGCCCGAGGAACTCGCAGGAGAAGCCCCTGAGCAGCAGTCGGTTGGTGGAGGCAAGTGTCCTTTGACCTATCTCTGTCCTATTCATTATTTAATTCACCTCCCGCATTACACATTTATACCTAAGGATTGACTAGCTTTTGTTGTCCATGTCCTTGTTTACCTATCTGGGTTGGATTATTATTATTATTAGTTAGCTTTATGCTATTGCTCAACTCTAATCAATGAACATGATGAGATTATCTATGATACGCTGTTTTCCCTTCTCTTATTATGATGTTGTACTTGTGGCTTTAAGGGGGCTCGAGCGGTTTCTCGAGTGCCTCTCCGTAAGGACCTGTTCTATGGATGACCGCCCGGGAAAACAGTGCAACCATGAGGGTAGAATGGGGTGCCCTTAGCTGAATAATTAGAGGATCCGGGATGTAGTTCACTTAGCCGTCGTGCCGTCAATGGGGCTCGGTGTATGCGGCTCGCTCTGCCAAGGTTGATTTGTCCCTTGGGGAGGAGTGCGGTACATTTAGGAAACCTAACGGGTGGCTACAGCCCCGGGGAATCTTTGTAAAGGCTACGTAGTGATGCCCTGCTAGGCCACCTAGGTAGTGGTCAATGGGGAGTAGCTCTCTCCGGGCAGAAAGGGAATCACGGCTTGTGGGTAAAGTGCACAACCTCTGCAGAGTGTTTGAAAACTGATATATCAGCCGTGCTCGCGGTTATGAGCGGCCAAGGGAGCTCCAGTGATTAGTGGTACTTGATCAGAGACATTGTGGTACAGGTGGCTATGAGAATCGATGGTTTTGGTTATGACTATGGTGCTGGTAAGTGGTATTCTTTCCGTTTGGAAAGGGTACATCGGGTTAATAACTTGGGTAATGCTAAAACTTGGCTTTCTACTAGTAAGTAATAATCTGACCAACTAAAAGCAACTGCTTGACTTATCCCCACATAAAGCTAGTCCACTACAGCCAAACAGGATACTTGCTGAGTATGTTGATGTGTACTCACCCTTGCTCTACACACCAAACCCCCCCATCCCCAGGTTATCAGCATTTCAACCACTGCTTAGGCGAAGATGAAGCTTTGGAAGGAGACTTCCAGGAGTTCCAAGACTACGACGAGTTCTAGGAGTGGGTTAGCGGCAACCCCCAGTCGGCTGCCTGTGAAGGCCGCAGTTATCTACGTTTCTTTTCCGCACTTTGATTTATTGTAAGAACTATATGGACGTCTCAGACGTATGATGTAATCAACTATTATTCCCTTTTAATACTATTTTGAGCACTGTGTGATGATGTCCATGTTATGTAACTGCTGTGTACGTGAATAACTGATCCTGGCACGTACATGGTTCGCATTCGGTTTGCCTTCTAAAACCGGGTGTGACATAAGTGGTATCAGAGCCGTGCTGACTGTAGGACCGCTAACCTAGAGTAGAATGGTCGTTCTAAGGACTATAGACCTCTGTCCCTTCCTTGACTTTGATATCCCTTCAAAAGTTGGTCATACCGATCAAACCTATGTTCTACTATATATTATACCTTGCTGAAAATCATGTTTTATTCTAATCCTTCTTTTACTTATGATTCATTATTTGCTGGTCATATTAATTCTGTTCTCACCCTTTTGCTTGCGATGTCTTTTATAGATGGCTCGACTTAGACACACTGCACGTAAGTCCGTCATCCCCTTCTTACCCTCCCGCCTTGCTGAGCGTCCGCTTCGCCGTCCCGTGGCCGGACAGTCCAGCCACTTGGAGAGACTGCACCACCGCCTGCATGAGGAGCAGGAACGTCGACGACAGGAGCAGGAGCAGCAGGGCTCTTCCTTCTCGCTCCACCAGGAGATAGAGTCTGTGAGGAGCTGCTCCCCTGTGCTTCCCCTGGAGGCGCCCCCTGCACCACCACAGGGCGCCCCAGCCCCTGGAGCAGCTGCTGGAGGAGATCCAGACGACGGAGATGGCGACGACAGCTCGAGCCACGACACCGACTTCTCTGCTAACCATGAGCTGGAAGGATGGTTTGCTCGATCCATCACTCGCGACGCTGCTCGCGGGTGTCACTTCCACGATGCGCTCGATACCCTGCTACGTCGGGCACTTAACCGGCATACTTGGTCCATCGAGTATCGCTGTGTGGTCTACCAGCACTGTCGCGGGGTCTACCCGGACCGCTGGGAGGCAACTTGCTTGGTGCGCCGCCCGGAGAACAGTCTCCAGGGTGCGGAGGCCTGCTCAGAGCACTATTCTATCTCTGAGCGGGACTCAGCTGAGGCAGCCATGCAAGATGCTGCACGGCGTGCGCTTTCGCACTACTGCTCGGTTTTCGGTGGGGTAGCTGACGGTCTTGACCTGAGGTATTACCCCCGCTGTTCATCTGGCAGCACAGGAGGCGTGATTGTCTCACCCGTCGGTGAGGGCAATCCTAGGTTGAGCAGCACAGTCAACCTAGCCGCCGTGCTAAACACGGAGCTGGACCATGCATTGGACGAGCTGAGTAGGGCTCGTGCTGAGATCGCCCTGCTGCGGGCTGAGCGCGCGGAACGTCGTCACCTGGAGGATGGTTCCCCCGCTCCCGTCGGGACTCAGCACCTATACCGTTCACCTCGGCGTGGATCCCAGTCTTATGGCAATCCCGACTGCAAGACCAAGATAACTCTAGAACCATAGATCGTCAGAGTTGGATCTTGTAATTAATACGAAATATATATATATACATAGAAGCTTCAGTCTTAGCGTTAGTCTCAGTTTTAGTTAGTCTTAGTTAGACAGGGTAGTTTGCTATATCCTGTGCATTTATGTTTGTCATGATGAACTATGTTTGGTTTGGATCTTTGTAATGATTGTCACCAGAGTGTGGGTATCCCCTGCATTTTGGTTTACCTATTATGTTAATGGAGTTAGTTATATAGTTGGTAAACCTTTTAGTCCCCTTTCCTCTTTATCTGAGAAGCTGTGTGGTCTGTGTTGGAGATCAGTGAAGATGCTCATCTGTTCAGTGCTGTTGAAGAATCCTCTACTCTTTTCTTATGCTGCAAGACTTGCCAGATCAGTTCTGATGTGTGGTTGCATTCTGCAGAAGTGTTATTTGATACCGGAGCAACGCATTCTTTCATTACTGCATCATGGGTAGAAGCACATAATCTTCCAATTACTACCATGTCAACCCCCATTCAAATTGACTCAGCCGGTGGTAGAATTCGAGCCGATAGCATTTGTTTGAATATAAGTGTGGAAATAAGGGGGATAGCGTTTCCCGCCAACCTTATAGTAATGGGTATTCAGGGAATAGATGTCATCCTAGGGATGAATTGGCTAGATAAGTATCAGGCAGTTATCAGCTGTGATAAAAGGACAATCAAGTTGGTGTCTCCACTAGGAGAGGAAGTGGTGACCAAGTTAGTCCCGCCTGAGCCAAAGAAAGGAAGTTGTTATCAGATGGCCGTTGATAGCAGTGAAGCAGACCCAATTGAGAGTATCAAGGTTGTGTCTGAGTTCCCAGATGTGTTTCCAAAGGACTTACCGGGTATGCCACCAGAGCGGAAAGTTGAGTTTGCCATAGAGCTTCTTCCTGGAACCGCCCCTATCTCTAAGAGAGCTTACAGAATATCTGGACCAGAGTTGGTTGAGCTTAAGGAGCAGATTGATGAGCTGTCAGAGAAAGGTTACATCCGGCCAAGCACCTCGCCTTGGGCCGCCCCTGTCTTGTTCGTAGAAAAGAAAGATGGCACCAAAAGGATGTGTATCGATTACCGAGCTTTGAATGAAGTCACGATCAAGAACAAGTACCCTTGCCCAGAATAGAAGATCTGTTCGACCAGTTGAGAGGAGCCAGTGTGTTCTCCAAGATTGATCTGAGGTCAGGTTATTGTCAGCTCAGGATCCGACCTTCGGACATTCCGAAGACGACATTTATTACCAAGTATGGTTTGTATGAGTTCACAGTGATGTCTTTTGGTTTGACCAATGCACCAGCGTTCTTTATGAACTTGATGAACAGTGTATTCATGGATTACCTTGATAAGTTTGTGGTGGTATTCATTGATGACATTCTGATTTACTCTCAAAGCGAAGAAGAGCATGCAGATCATTTGAGGATGGTATTGCAGAGATTGCGAGAGCACCAGTTGTATGCAAAGTTGAGCAAGTGTGAGTTCTGGATCAATGAAGTCCTGTTCTTGGGTCATATAATCAACAAAGAAGGTTTGGCTGTGGATCCGAAGAAAGTGGCAGACATTCTGAACTAGAAAGCGCCAACAGATGCTCGAGGAATCAAGAGTTTCATTGGAATGGCCGGATATTATCGGCGATTCATTGAAGGGTTTTCGAAGATTGCGAAACCTATGACAGTGTTGCTAGGCAACAAGGTTGAGTTCAAGTGGACCCAGAAATGCCAAGAGGCCTTTGAAGCGCTGAAAGAGAAGTTGACTACAGCGCCTGTCCTAGTCTTGCCTGATGTGCACAAGCCCTTCTCGGTGTATTGTGATGCTTGCTACACAGGTTTGGGATGTGTGTTGATGCAAGAGGGAAGAGTTGTGGCTTACTCGTCCCGACAGCTGAAGGTTCACGAGAAGAATTACCCAATCCATGATCTAGAGTTGGCAGCAGTGGTTCACGCACTGAAGACATGGAGGCACTATCTGTATGGACAGAAATGTGATGTTTACACAGACCACAAGAGTCTGAAGTACATATTCACTCAGTCAGAGTTGAACATGAGGCAACGAAGATGGTTAGAGTTGATCAAAGACTATGAGTTGGAGATTCATTACCATCCAGGCAAAGCAAACGTAGTGGCAGATGCTTTGAGCAGAAAGAGTCAAGTCAATCTGATGGTCGCTCGTCCGATGCCTTATGAGTTGGCCAAGGAGTTCGACAGGTTGAGTCTCGGATTTCTGAACAATTCGCGAGGAGTCACAGTTGAGTTGGAACCTACCCTGGAGCGCGAAATTAAAGAAGCGCAGAAGAATGATGAGAAGATCAGTGAGATCCGGCGACTGATTCTAGATGGCAGAGGCAAAGATTTTCGAGAAGATGCAGAAGGCGTGATATGGTTCAAAGACCGCTTGTGTGTTCCCAATGTCCATTCCATTCGGGAGTTGATTCTTAAGGAAGCTCATGAGACAGCTTATTCGATTCACCCTGGCAGTGAGAAGATGTATCAGGATCTGAAAAAGAAATTCTGGTGGTACGGAATGAAAAGGGAAATCGCAGAGCATGTGGCTATGTGCGATAGTTGTCAAAGAATTAAGGCAGAGCACCAGAGACCTGCTGGATTGTTGCAACCGTTGCAGATCCCTCAGTGGAAATGGGATGAAATTGGTATGGATTTCATAGTCGGATTGCCTCGCACTCGAGCCGGCTACGATTCCATTTGGGTAGTAGTGGACCGCTTGACCAAGTCAGCCCACTTCATACCTGTCAAGACCAACTACAGCAGTGCAGTATTGGCAGAGTTGTATATGTCTCGGATCGTTTGTCTTCATGGTGTGCCAAAGAAGATAGTGTCAGACAGAGGAACGCAGTTCACCTCTCATTTCTGGCAGTAGTTGCATGAAGCCTTGGGCACGCATCTGAATTTCAGTTCAGCTTATCACCCGCAGACAAATGGCCAGACCGAAAGGACCAACCAAATTCTTGAAGACATGTTGAGAGCCTGTGCGTTGCAGGATCAGTCCGGATGGGACAAGAGATTGCCTTATGCAGAGTTTTCCTATAACAACAGTTACCAGGCCAGTTTGAAGATGTCACCATTTCAGGCGCTCTATGGAAGGAGTTGTAGAACTCCGTTGCAATGGGATCAACCTGGAGAAAAGCAAGTGTTTGGGCCAGACATTTTGCTGGAAGCCGAAGAGAACATCAAGATGGTCCGAGAGAATCTGAAGATAGCGCAATCGAGGCAGCGAAGCTATGCAGACACAAGAAGAAGAGAGCTGAGTTTTGAAGTCAAAGTCTTTGTCTATTTGAAAGTGTCACCGATCAGAGGAGTCAGAAGATTCGGACTGAAAGGCAAGCTAGCACCCCGCTACATTGGTCCGTATCAGATTCTTGCAAGACGTGGAGAAGTGGCCTATCAGCTCAGTCTACCAGAAAATTTGTCTGCTGTGCATGATGTCTTTCATGTGTCTCAGTTGAAGAAGTGCTTGCGTGTGCCAGAAGAGCAGTTGCCAGTGGAAGGTCTTGAAGTCCAGGAGGACTTGACCTACGTTGAGAAGCCAGTGCAAATCCTTGAGGTTGCAGACAGAGTCACCCGAAGGAAGACCATCAGAATGTGCAAAGTCAGATGGAATCACCACCCAGAGGAAGAAGCAACCTGGGAGCGTGAAGATGATCTGATGGCTAAGTACCCAGAGCTCTTTGCTAGCCAGCCCTGAATCTCGAGGGCGAGATTCTTTTAAGGGGGATAGGTTTGTAACGCCCTGAATTTGGGGGTAGAATTTTTTCTTCTTTTCTCTCACCAAATTCGGGCGTTACTCTTTTCTTTCTCGTTCCCTCGCTAAACTTTGACCTTTTCCAAAGTTTTAGCGGGGTTCGGCTTGGAATTCCCGTGTTAAGAAAAACCCTAAATTACCTTATGTTGTTTGATGCACCATGCCGAACTATGCATTCTTTGATTGCTTAGGAATGTAAGTGCATTCATCTAAGAAGATCGGATTTCGAAAAGAAGAAAAACCTTTTCTTTCTTTTTCTTTTTCTTTTTTCTTTCTCTCCCTCTTCCTTTTCTCTCCCCCGCGCCGTGGGCCGCGCCCTGGCCGGCCCAGCCGCCCCCGCGTGCCCCTTTGGGCCCAATTGGCCCATACCGCCCCCTCCCTTTATTTTCCCAAAACCCCTCTCCCTCCCTCTCATTCTCTCTCTTCCCCACCCCAGCCGCCGCCCCCCTACCCTAGCCGCCGCCCCCTGCAGCTCGGCCGCCCCTGCAGCTCGGCCGCCCCGCCGTTCGGCCGCCCGTCCCCGTCCCCGGTGAGGTCCCCCTCCCCCTCTCCTCCCTTCCCTCTCCCCCTCCTCTCCTCCCTCCCCCTCCCTGGCCCAACCGTTGCCCAGCTCGGCCGCCCTTGGCCGGCTCGGCCGCCGCCGCCCCTGCGCGCCCGCTGCCCAGCTCGGCCGCCCTTGGCCGGCTCGGCCGCCGCCGCCCCCTGCGCGCCCGCTGCCCAGCTCGGCCGCCGCCGCCCCTGCGCGCCCTGCCCCGCCCCCTGGCCGGTTCGGCCGCCCGCCCGCCCAGCTCGGCCTCCCGCCCGCCCAGCTCGGCCCCCCCCCCCCCCGCCGGTTCGGCCGCCCAGCCCGGCCGCCCCCTGTGCGCCCCAGCTCGGCCGCCCCCCTGCCCCGCGCCCGCGCCCTGCCCAGCCGCCCCTGCCCCAGGCCGGTTCAACCGCCCCCTGGCCGGTTCAACCGCCCCCCCCCTCTTTTTTTTATTTTCATTTTATTTTTATTACTGGTATGTGTTTTATTTTAGGCAGGTTAATCATTGTTCATGTTATTGAAACAGGAAATTTAATTTGGAATTCCGTTACGCTAGTTGATTCATATAATCAATTGTTTATCCAGTTCAATATTGATCAACTAAAAATGACTAGGTTCCCATTAGTGCATATAACTAAATTCTTTTGTTAGAACCAATTGTAACTAATCGTTAGTGCATAAGCTTTAACCCCTGCGAGACCTTTTCCCGTTTCTTTCTAACCATAATGAATGCGATATCGAATGTCATACTTGATGCATATTCACTTTATTTGTTCCCTTGTATGATGTACTGTTTGTTTCCCAATTTGAATGGATGAATGTATGTATGCTTGCAATCGCATAGAGAACGATCCGGTCGAAGAGCCCGAGGAACTCGCAGGAGAAGCCCCTGAGAAGCAGTCGGTTGGTGGAGGCAAGTGTCCTTTGACCTATCTCTGTCCTATTCATTATTTAATTCACCTCCCGCATTACACATTTATACCTAAGGATTGACTAGCTTTTGTTGTCCATGTCCTTGTTTACCTATCTGGGTTGGATTATTATTATTAGTTAGCTTTATGCTATTGCTCAACTCTAATCAATGAACATGATGAGATTATCTATGATACGCTGTTTTCCCTTCTCTTATTATGATGTTGTACTTGTGGCTTTAAGGGGGCTCGAGCGGTTTCTCGAGTGCCTCTCCGTAAGGACCTGTTCTATGGATGACCGCCCGGGAAAACAGTGCAACCATGAGGGTAGAATGGGGTGCCCTTAGCTGAATAATTAGAGGATCCGGGATGTAGTTCACTTAGCCGTCGTGCCGTCAATGGGGCTCGGTGTATGCGGCTCGCTCTGCCAAGGTTGATTTGTCCCTTGGGGAGGAGTGCGGTACATTTAGGAAACCTAACGGGTGGCTACAGCCCCGGGGAATCTTTGTAAAGGCTACGTAGTGATGCCCTGCTTGGCCACCTAGGTAGTGGTCAATGGGGAGTAGCTCTCTCCGGGCAGAAAGGGAATCACGGCTTGTGGGTAAAGTGCACAACCTCTGCAGAGTGTTTGAAAACTGATATATCAGCCGTGCTCGCGGTTATGAGCGGCCAAGGGAGCTCCAGTGATTAGTGGTACTTGATCAGAGACATTGTGGTACAGGTGGCTATGAGAATCGATGGTTTTGGTTATGACTATGGTGCTGGTAAGTGGTATTCTTTCCGTTTGGAAAGGGTACATCGGGTTAATAACTTGGGTAATGCTAAAACTTGGCTTTCTACTAGTAAGTAATAATCTGACCAACTAAAAGCAACTGCTTGACTTATCCCCACATAAAGCTAGTCCACTACAGCCAAACAGGATACTTGCTGAGTATGTTGATGTGTACTCACCCTTGCTCTACACACCAAACCCCCCCCCCATCCCCAGGTTGTCAGCATTGCAACCACTGCTCAGGCGAAGATGAAGCTTTGGAAGGAGACTTCCAGGAGTTCCAAGACTACGACGAGTTCTAGGAGTGGGTTAGCGGCAACCCCCAGTCGGCTGCCTGTGAAGGCCGCAGTTATCTACGTTTCTTTTCCGCACTTTGATTTATTGTAAGAACTATATGGACGTCTCAGACGTATGATGTAATCAACTATTATTCCCTTTTAATACTATTTTGAGCACTGTGTGATGATGTCCATGTTATGTAACTGCTGTGTACGTGAATAACTGATCCTGGCACGTACATGGTTCGCATTCGGTTTGCCTTCTAAAACCGGGTGTGACACCCTAGCTGCCAAGGTGATCCGCCAAGGGTTTTACTGGCCCGCAATGATCTGCACCGCAAATCGGGTCGCAAGATCTTGCGAAGCCTGCCAGAAGTTTTCTCCTCGGTCAGGCAGCCCCTCGCAGTATACAAAGCTGATTGCCCATACATGGCCTCTCCAGCGCTAGGGCCTGGACATTGTCGGGCCCCTGCCCACCGCTCAGGGGAACCTCAAGTTCGCCTTCGTAGCTGTCGAATACTTCACCAAATGAATCGAAGCGAGGGCTGTTTCTACAATAACATCAAAGACTGCCCAAAAATTCTTCTGGCAAAACATCGTTTGCCGCTTCGGAGTACCGTCCGAGCTAACAGTTGACAACGACAAGCAGTTTGACAGCCAGGATTTCAAGGATTTTTGTTTTTCCATCGGCACCAAGCTTGCCTTCGCTTCAGTCTATCACTCGCAGTCCAACGGGGTCGTGGAGCGCGCCAATGGGAAAATCTTCACAGCTGTCAAGAAAATGCTCCTCGATGAAAAAAAAGGCAGATGGACCGATTTGTTACCAGAGGCAGTCTGGGCGCTAAACACAACTGAGTGCAGGGCGACCGGGTTCACTCCTTTCCGCCTTCTATACGGATCGGAGGCCATGACCCCGCAAGAAATAAAGCATGGGTCTCCGCGAACAGTTCCGTCAGCCGTCCCCGACGTGGACGAGCCAACTTCAAAGGATCTCATTGACGGAGACCGGGTCTTCGCCCTACAGGCCCTAAACAAATACCAAGCCCAGACCAAAGCATGGCGCGACCACGTGGTCATCCCGAGGGAGTTCAGCGAAGGGGACCTCGTACTCGTCCGAACAGCTCGGACGGAGTCCAGGGGCAAGCTGGAGCCCAAGTGCGAGGGCCCCTTTATAGTCAAGACAAAAGCTTCCCCCAGCACTTACAGGCTCACAACGCCAAACGGCGAGGACCTGGAGCACTCCTGGAACATCGACAACCTTCGCAAATTTTTTGTTTGACTCATTAGGGCTGATTTCGCCCTTGTAATTCGCCAAAAACAATCTTGTACCGGCCCGCACTCTTTTCCTCCCGGGGGTTGAGGTTTTTAACGAGGCGGAGCCATGTAATATATGTGAGAAAAATCCCCCGCAAAAACATGTGTCGAAAAAAGACCGCGACAACGGTCTTCGGCATTCGACCAATTCAAGGTCACCGCGAGGCTAAGCGCTAGCCACCCTCGCGTGCGACAAATCCGTGCAGAAGTCGCCTAAGGGTGCAGCCGGACCAGCACAACAAGTGCGCAAAAACCGAAGTCCACCGCGAGGACTATCCGCGCAGAAGTCGCCTAAGGGTGCAGCCGGACTAGCACAACAAGTGCGCAAAAACCGAAGTCCACCGCGAGGACTATCCGCGCAGAAGTCGCCTAAGGGTGCAGCCGGACTAGCACAACAAGTGCGCAAAAACCGAAGTCCACCGCGAGGACTATCCGCGCAGAAGTCGCCTAAGGGTGCAGCCGGACTAGCACAACAAGTGCGCAAAAACCGAAGTCCACCGCGAGGACTATCCGCGCAGAAGTCGCCTAAGGGTGCAGCCGGACTAGCACAACAAGTGCGCAAAAACTGAAGTCCACCGCGAGGACTATCCGTGCAGAAGTCGCCTAAGGGTGCAGCCGGACCACCACAACAAGTGCGCAAAAACCGAAGTCCACCGCGAGGACTATCCGCGCAGAAGTCGCCTAAGGGTGCAGCCGGACTAGCACAACAAATACGGAAAAGCCGAAGTCTACCGCGAAGACTGTCGCACCAGCATAGCATAACAAAATATACTAGACAAAGCACACAACGCCTTCGCAGGCACGGGCAAGCGAGGGCACACAACTTCATCGTACAAGCCTTTACACATATACAATCGAGGGCGCCACACTCTACATCGGCTCAACCTTAGGAATAATTCCCATCTCCCTATAATTAAATAACATTATCCTAAGCTCCTCACCCGCAAAAAGACTTCGCAGTTCCCCTTCCCCTGTACTCGCGGCGGCCGGCAAAGACAACAGTTCTTGCCGACCAGCCCTACTCACATGAAGCCGAGCCCCTTCCTCCGTGCTAACCCTACGCTTTGCAACCGCCCTTCGTCGTCGGCGCCCGGTGCTAGTGCCTGGCACGTCTGGCGCATCCGCGGCATATGGCGTAGCCTCCACCGCAGCCACATCCAAGGCCGCAAAATAATCCAAGTCCTCCTCCGACGACCCCTCAGTCCACTCAACCGAGCTCCCAGAGTCAGTAAAATCAAAAAACTCAGATGCAGATTCACCATATTCATTACCACCTTCCGCGGTCGAAGCCGCCAAAAATTCAGTAGTAGCGGTTACGTGCGCAGGCCCAAAATCTTGAACCTGCGCAGCAACCAAAATTCAGCAAAATATCCAAAATTCCCCAACCCTATACACCCACTACGCCACCTGCGAAGGCCCTGACGCTGCGGGAGCCTCCGCCGTTGCCTCCGCCGCCGCTTCCGCCGTTGTATCCGCCGCCTCCGCCGCGGGATCTTCAGCACTCGGCACAGCAGCCGCGGGGGCATCAGGGGCGCCTTCGGCCACCTTTGGGGGCAGGTCTTCGCCGGCCGCAGCAGATGTGGGGGCAGCCGTCGCGATCGCCGCGGTCTCCGGGGTTGGCTCCAGGGCGACCCCAGACACGGCCTCCGCAGGGGTCGGCTCCGGGTCAGCCAGCGCGCTGTTCAGCGCCCCGAAGTCGTCCACCCGCTCGCCACGCGCCGCCTAAGACAAAACACACAAAATTCAGCAAACACACGCACAGCCCGCATACAGCAAACGCCAAACAAACAACAACCTTACCTGAGCCCTCGCAGTCTCGGCCCGCTCCCTGACCACCTCCCGACCGTGCGGACCCCACATCCGGTCATAGAGGGCCCCGGCGGATTCCTTCACGACGGGGTCTTCGACCTTGTAGACATCTCGCTCAAAATCTTCATCCGCCTGGTCGAAGACCTCGAAGTGCCGGCACCCTTCGCGGGAGAGTGCGTTCATCGCCCCCTCGCAGGTGACCAGGGAGGCGTACGACATAAACCCCCCCACGACAGTGGGGAGTTCCTGCAGCTCCTCCTGCACCCATTGCAGACAACGAAGCCCGGGCTCTCGGTTGTAACACCCCAGGTGTTGCCATGGCTGGAGCACACCTTGGCACTCAAGACTATGATCACATGTGGAAGAACTTAAGGAGCAAAAGTATAAGGGGCTTTGGAAACTAAGTTTTTACCAAGAGTTGGGAATGACCAAAGGCATTACCCTAATTGTGTGCAACTATCACCTTGGGAGAGGGGGAAAGAACCCTAGGCCTCTCTTAAACCCTATCTCCCAAAACCATGGATAAGAGGGGAAAGAGAGTGAGCAAATGTGCAAAGCATGGGTAATCTTTACCCAAACCCTAAGCAACATTATAACCATCAATTAGGGGAGGGAAATATTACAAAAAGGCCCCTAGGGAAACCCCATTTCAAATCTCCAAGTGGAGAGAGAGCTAGAGCTCTCTAATTCCCTCTAAGTCCCATTTTAGCCCTAAATCAAAGATCAACCGTGTTCACTTTAAAAATGGCGCCAAAACCACTTGGGTTCTATACCAAAAATGTGCAATACCACTTAGGGCACCCACTGGAAAAAGTTGAGCTCGAGACTCGGACGTTTGACATGCCATGGCATGGCTTTTGTCGTGATATGCTCAGTATGACACACCTGTTTTGGCACCCGAAGATCTCCCTCCCTAGGCCGTATCTGCCCCGGCGTCTCACAGTTGAGTGACAGCCCTAGGTGCCAGGAAGAGGTCTGCACCGAACTTTTGCAAAGATTCGCACGTTTGCGACCTCTGGCGACATTTGAACACTGGAAGAAACAAACCGCCACGTGTTCGACGCCGTCTGCCGCGCCAGAGCACGCCCGCGCGCGCGCCCGCGCCGCGCCCAAGCCAAGCCAGTGCCCTGGTCCGCGTCCGCGACTATAAAACGCCCAGGAGCCTTGGCCGTACCCCTCCGCACGCGCTCAAGCCTCACCGGAGCTCAGTTCGCCGCCGTTTGCCCATACGCGACGTGCCCGCGGCCACCCGAGCCCCTGCCACCGTAGACCGGCCAGCCCAGCCATTCCCAACCCCGTCCAGCCCTCGGAGAAGACTGTGCACGTCTCCGTGAAGCTCCCCGAGCGAGGAATCGGGCTCTGCTTCACCGGAGAGGCCGGCCCAAGGTCACCGGACTTCAACCGACCGCCGGCAACCGTGGACCGAGGTACACCGTGCACCTCTCTTCGATTCCTTGCACGGTTAGACTCCTTAGACCTCCACGAAGCTCCCTATGCCCTTGGATTGAACTATGCCGCCGTGGATAGGCCGGAGCACACGCCGCCGACGAGCTCGCCCGCCTGCTCACGTGGACCGGGCGATTCCGGCCATCTCCGACGACGAGCCGTACCTCGACGTGATCGCCAGACCCTCCCCGAGCCAACCCTACCCTTCGCCGGACCTCCCTCGCCGCCGGTAAGCCGCGCCACCCTTTTCTTTCCCGCGGCTACTGTTTCAGTTGAGGGAGGGACTGCGGGTGAGAGGGAGAGAAACCCAGGGGGTTAAGTGAAAGGTTAGAGACTCAAGTGAATAGTGCCTTAAGGGTAGATCTGCGAGGTTTGAATTGTTTTAAACCCAGGGGCCTCGGCGCAAACTGTTTTTCCAGGAAAACTTAATTAAAACCTAATTTAAATTCAAACAGAAACTTTAAAAACCCATAACTTCTGTTTGGTTTATCCAATTTTGGTCAAACCAATTTTGCCAGACTCTAAATCATGTAACCTATTTAGGAAAAATATAAAACCCCTTGGTGCTGTGGAAAACTTAAAAGTTCTGATTTAATGTTAACTTTGGCCAAAAGCTAAATAATAGTAAGAAAAATAGTTAGGCTATTTGACTAAGGTTAGGAAAATTTAGAGAAGTTATTATCTACCTACTGACCTAGTTAAAAATGTTAAACCCCTCTGTCTATTACATTAAGTTAGTTTTAACCCCTTATTCCAAATATGCTTAAGTTTAAGAAAAATAGGAAAAGTGACACAAATATTGAACCAGAGGGCACCCCTATTTTTGTTAAGATACTTAGTTAATGTAGTTCACTAGAAAAATATATCATACCCTGTTTTAGTGTAAAATAATTAAGATCTCTTTTAAATTAATAAAACAAGGATAACTTAGAAAAACTCCACAAAAATAACCCCAAGGTGAAAACACCCCCACCCTTGGGATAACTATTGTTTTATTAGAAAGAACCTAAGAAAAATATGAAATCTGCTGTTTGACATTTTTCAAATAATAAGGTAGTAGAAAGTGCCTTTTTGACATTAAACTTGGGAAAATCATAGCTAATTAACCACCCCTTAGTTTCCTGTGATTTTTAGCATAAAGACCTATTATTACCAGAGGATGTCAACAAAAATAACCTTTAGGACAGAACCTACCCCTAACTAGGAGGTGTAGTGTGAAGTGGCCCTTATTGCCTAACTTTTGTTATTTTTGTCTAAGGCCTAACTTTTATACTTTAAGCCTCAAATTCTTAAAACAAGCTAAAATAGCTAGTGACAAACCACTGTAATTTTTACAGAATTTTTGGAAATTATTAAAACTCTGTTGTAGTTCAAACCTACCCTAGAAACCCTAAATGGAAATTAAGGAAAGAGAAATGAAAGATATGAATAAAGGTTGTCCCTAAAAACTTTATTTGCTGTCCACAAAAATATATCAAGCAATACCAAACCAATCTGTGTTATCCTAAAGCCAAACCTAAGCTTAAAGGGTAATAAGTCAAAGTCTATGTATACCACTAGAAGCCCCGCACAACTAAGAAAACCTTAAGTTACTTCTCGACTTAGTTCTTTTGCATAATGTTATTAAATCATGCATAATCATGACATACATGTTCATTGCATTTCGATAGACTGTAATCTTGCTGACGGAGAGTACATCCTCGTGCCGGAGCAAGGAGCTGCTCAGGAGGTAGCCCCAGATCCAGCACCCGAGCCTGCACCAGAGGACCTGCCTGCCACTGCTTTGGAAGGCAAGCCCCGGTTTATGCATAACCTGTTTTATATGCTATTTTACTACACTTAATGATTGTAGGCTTGTATTGTGCACTTAAGTGTAGGAGTTGGTTGAAACCCTAGTTGCATGATCTCAGGAATCCTTTTTGAGATGGATACTAGTATGCTAGGTCGAGTAGCTGCTTTAATAATTAGGGATCTCGGTAGAAGTCGAGTGATTTTTCTAGCACTCGCGCGAGGACAGGAATTGATTGTATCCACTTTGATAACAGAATAATGATGGTCTGTGGACACGGATCCATGGGGATGCGTGGTCTACGAGATGAAATTGGAATAAGGATTTACGTGCGGATACCTGTGTCAAGCGTTTGAACGTACTAAACATATGCCGAGAAATATGGTAAATCGGTAAGCCTAGTACCTGATTGAACCTGGCAGCAGATTGCCCTCCTCACGCGACTTGAGACGAGGTCTCCCATTCCAGTTATGGTGGGTACAAGTGCGGTCACTGCACGACGGCCAGTCGGGGTCAGTGAGGCATTGTACGCCAAGGCGGTGAGCCCCTCTCTGCTGACGGGGAATCGATGGGGACGGTTGATGTGTGTGGGGACGGAGTGCCCCTGCATGTCGTGTGTTTAGGTTTACCTTGCAAGGATAAAAACTCGATTCGAATCGTCTGCTTCTCGCAGCTAATGAGACTGCTTGATCCATTGTACTGCATTGAGTAATAAGTGGAAGTATGATGAGTTGAGATAAGATGTTGACTGTTAATGATGCTTGCTACCATGTATGAGTAGATAGTCCACTTTTAGCCTTAAGAGAGTCACACTTAACTTTGATTAAGTTAAAATCTTGATTTAGAAACTCAGCTAGTGCTTTTGGCAACCAAACCCCACAGCTAAACAGCTGCATGTCTAGAGGTAGAGGAGTAGACTCCTCACACCGGGTAAGTCTAGCTGAGTATTAGTATACTCAGCCTTGCTTGTGGCATAATTTTTTACAGGTTCTCTGGAGGAGATGGTTGCTGGGATTACTTGGCCGACCACCCTGCCACCGGGTTGGACTGTCGAGTGGGACCCTGCCTCGGCTGAGGAGGAGCATGAGGAGTGATGGGACAGGCTTCCCCATCTCTCCGTTTAATTATCGTTAGTTTTATTCCGCTGCACTTCGAACAATGATAGGTACTTTTGCAAAAACTCCGATGATGATGATGGTGATGTAATAATTTAACATTGTGGCATGTATGGTTTTATGCTTTATTGTATTTGCTCTGTGACTCACCATCGAGTGAGCTTGTGGTACTTGATCCTGTCAGTGGTCGTGTCGGACTAGATCCGAGGGATTGACGGGTTATTCCCATTTAAGTGTGGTCTAGCCTCTAAGGCAGGGCTTAGGCACTTAAGTCGGAATAATTCGGGCAGTTCCGCCACATCGGTCCGGCACCTCGAAGTCACCGGTCCGCGCACCCAGCTCACGATTTGTATCCATAAGCTGCGCGCGCGTCCGTTCAGCCTCCGCACGCATCGCGGCCTCGGCCCCCTTCGCGCGGCTCTCCAGGGCGGTGAGCCGCTCCTGCAGATGTTCGGCGAGCTCCTTGGCAAGATTACCCTCCGCCCGCGCCAGTTTGGCTTCCGCCTGCGCAGCCTGCTCCTTGGCGATGGCCTCGTTGGCCTCCCTCCTCTCCGCCGCCAGTTGGCGCCGGAGGTCAGCCTTCTCCTTCTCCAGGGCGGCCACCTTGTCCGTCAGCTTACGACACTTGCTGTCGGAGGCCGATTTCTCACGGACAGCGTCAGCATGTTGCGTCCGAAGTCTCTCGACTTCGGCAGACACAGCTGCCGTGAGGGCCCCCGATGCAGTACGGCTGGCGAAGTCAGCCACCTGCAGAGCACACGTAAGGCAGTTGCCCCAAAAGAAAGAGGTGGGGGAGAGAGTATAGCTCAGCGGACCTGACTCAGCGCCTCCGTCGCCTGACTCAGCGCCTCCGTCACTCCCTTCAGCCGGCGGGTCGCTGCGCCCGCCTCGTCCCTGACCACCGCGAGGGCCGACACCTCGCCTCCGGCGCCAAGAGCCTCGCCCCTCGCCTTCGGCACTATGGCAGCCGTCGAGATCGCCGCGCCAAGCGCAACTCTAGCAAGCTAGCCCTCGTCCGACCCTGCAACGCATCAACGAATTAAAAAAAATATATAATAATAACAATAATAATAATAATAATAATAAGCCAACGACTTACCACCAAGATAGTCGTCCACAGTAATATCGGTGCCGAAGTCGGCAACACGTTTGCCCGACAACGGCAACGCTCGGGCCGCCTTCGAAGCCTCCGCCACTCCGCTGGCCGGCGGCACCACCTTCGTTGATTTGGAGCCTCCGGCGCCCGCCGTTGCCTCCGGCGCCTTGCTAGGTGCAGAGGCGCCCGACTTCGCCGCCAGCGGCGGCTTGCCTCCGCCGGAGGCCGCAGCCTTCGCAGCCCCCCGCTGCCTCTTCGGCCTAGCTTCATGCAGCCTGACAGCCGCCTGGCGTTTTTGCGCCGCCCCTTGGCGATCCTTGTCCATCACTGCCCACACAACAGCACCGATATTCCGCCCGTAAGGAAAAACTCTCCACTGACGAACCATACAAGATGTAAAACAGTCCTCGTCAGCCGCGCAGGGGATAGGAACATTCCTAGGCCAGCAACCCCCGGTAACCCTCAGCATCCGAGCCGAAGACTCTCGGAGCTCGGGCGAAGACATCCTTTCCCCCGGGGCCGCACACGTCCTCATCAACTCTCTAGCAAAACTATCAGACACCCCAAGTCCTCCCATCGCAGTACCTAATTTTCTCTTTTTTGAGGAAGGGGCGGCCGCCGGCGCAGGGTCATCTCCAGTCTCCACCACCGGCTTCTTCCCACGGCGGTCCGCTTCGTCTTGACCAGGATAGCCGTCGTACGGCAATTGATTTAATTCGAAGACCCTGTTCAAACGGTCATTTGACCCGCGGATATCAAAGCTGCGCTGGCCTTCCGTCCTCGGCACGTAACGTCCCACGAGCCGCACCGCCCCGTCCTCCGCATCGCGCACAAAGGCGGCCGGGTCGCGGTTTCGCAGATTCAGTGCGAAGGCAGGACTTTGCACCACCCTTCCTCCGTGAAAAGGCATCTGGCGAGGGCACACTTCGCCCAACGCCCAGCCATGCGCCAAGGGCCACACCCCGTACGCCACGAACTCTTCAACTAAATCACGCCCATTGCTCTGACCGGCGGCGCACCGAAGGGCCCCTTCGTCTGCATCCTCCTCTGCCACTTCAAAGGGCGGATACACAGAGTAATAATGAGAGCACATCTCAGACACGGGGAGTCCCTCATGGCCTTCGACAGTACCCTCAGCAACGTAAAACCAAAATTCATTCCAATTGCCCCACTTGTTGTGGGCGCACGGAACCAACTCCACTACTTGCATTGTGGTCTTGCTGGTCTTCGGCGTGAATGTGCATGACCCGAACTGGGCATCTTCGTCCCCAATCATCCTCTTCTGCCAGTGCAAACAATAATACTTCGCAAAAACTTCAACCGACGGTTGTCCGCCGTACGAAGTCGTCGCCCAGACATACTTCGACAGTGCCACCACGGCATTCGGTGTCAGCTGATGTATTTGAACGTTGAATCTACGCAGGACTTCGCCAACAAACCGGTGCGCAGGCAAGCGGAGACCGGCGGCGAAGAACGCCTCGAAAACGACCAACTCACCCTCCGGCTCGGTGACTTCCTCCGTCCCCGGAGCACGAGCAACTCCGCCGCCAAAGTAGCCCAACCGCTGCATATCTTCAACGTAGGCTGACGTCATCCGCGACATACCAAAATCAACAGAGTCGCCGGCGCGCAACTCCTCCACCATCAAACTACTCAACGTCTCCTCAGACGAGGCGGCAGCCGGCGGCGTAGTGGCAGCGGAAGAAGAAGAGGACGGCATTGCTACGTACCGTCGGCGGCGGCGGGTGGTCTGCTTCACTCGAGCCAAATCTCCGGCGAGCAAGAGCACGGCGGGCAGACGAGCAGCAAGACGGCGGGCGGCTAGGGTTTTCGCGGAGCGCGGAAGGCAAAGTTCAAAAAGCGCCGACCCCCGCCCCCTTTTATAGGCAGGACGCGGCTCTTCGGGAAACCCGCAATCCGACAGGGCGCGGCGCTTCGGGAAACCCGCAATCCAACAGTACGTCGTCCATCAACGGTCACATCGAAAACCCCCGCGGAACCACTTCGAGCAAGGGCAGCGTCTCCGCCATCTAGCGACGTCTTCGGCACCAGGTGACTTTGTCGAACTGGTCCCTCGGAGGGCAAATGTTGGGGCGAAGGCAAAGACGCCACCCTTCGCTCGAGGCCTTCGCTGCAGTCGTTGGTCTGACAGAGACAAAACGGGCAGGGACACCCTTCGCTCCATTCGGCACCAGACGAAGGCCTGCGGCGACGTCATCCTGCAGCGCGGCCTCGTCCAGCTCTGAGGCCCACGTGTGATCTGGCCCATTGTAACGGGCCCTGCGTGGCCGCCTTTGTGTTACGGGCCTAATTCGTAAAGGCATTCTTGTAATTACAGCTTGTAACCCTGCTTTATGGGAATATTCTGGGGATAAACTAGGTGTCTGAGGGCACATGCGTCCTTAACACAAGGCGCTGGGCACTCAGATACCTATAAATACCCCCGCACAGTGCCCGTGAGAGGCTAGATTAACAGAGCTATTGCCTCCTAGCACGTAACCCTGTTGTCACCACTGTTCACCCTTGTTGGCCTCCTTGCGGTTGAGAGCAAGTTCCAACACTACTTTTTCAGCATCAGGATATTATAGAAGGCAATGCTGATATCTTTGTTGGGGCTATCATCTGAAATGATTGGAGCACGGTTCTCGCCAGCCCGGTGCTCCAACACAAACCTCTTACATGCATTCCATAAGTATGGTTCAAACCTGAATACAATCAAAAGGCCAGTTGCTAGAACTTACTCTAACAAATTATGAAGGTTGCAAATTGAAGTTCAAAGTTTAGCAAAATTTCTAATTTTCTATCTAATTATAATAAAAGGACACATAAACAATTGTGCTAAATATACCAACGAGTACAAAACACCTGTTTATTGCTGTAAAAAAAGGATAGCTCAAGAAGAAAAACAAGGTCACAACAAATTATGAAATGTCTTAAGGGTTTTCTCACAGTTCATGTAAAGTTTACAACTGTGCTAAATATACCAACGAGTAAAAAACACGTGTTTATTGCTGTAAAAGAAAAAGGATAGCTCAAGAAGAAAAACAAGGTCACAACAAATTATGAAATGTCTTAAGGGTTTTCTCACAGTTCATGTAAACTTTACAACTGTGCTAAATATACCAACGAGTACAATGCTGTAAATGAAAAAGGATAGCTCAAGAAGAAAAACAAGGTCACAACAAATTATGAAATGTCTTAAGGGTTTCTCACAGTTCATGTAAACTTTACAGGATCTCTAGAACCCAGCAACACAGTTTTTTTCTCGGAAAACGCAAGAGGGTTGTGCATCATTATATTAAGTAGAGGGGGAAAAGAAGTCCAAGCGGACAGATACAAGCATCCTAGGCCACTTAAGGCGACCAAAAACAAAAAACAAAAACTGATCCATTAGGAGGCACAATAGAAACACGACCACACAATACCCACTAGAACATTCCTGCCGAGCTAAGGGTTGTTGCTAGGCCTAAGCTTTCCAGATTCTTGGCCCCAGCCATCACCCAACATGCTAGCTCATCAAATAGGGATCTCTGCACTTTTCCAATGGTAGGAGAATCACCATCAAAGACAGCCCAGTTTCTTTGCATCCATAAGCACCAAGCTCCTAAAATGGTGACACTATTGAAGCCCTTTCTCCATTCCTTATGTACTTTGCTGCTCACCTCTTTCCACCAATAAGCAAAAGACGACACATGTGCCCCAGAAGAGAGGTGCCCCAACCCAAAAGGTGAAAGAATGATGTGCCAGAAATGCAAGAAGCTAGAAGATGTTGAGCGGTTTCCTGTTCATGGTCGTAGAGAGGGCAACCATCCGGGTGCTCTCGCCCTCTTCTCTCCAGTCTATCAGCAACACAATTAAACCATGTGCTTACTGATAACTCAAAACATGCTCATCATTGCTTTCGTGCACAGAAAAATGTAAACAACTGATGAGCCTTCAAGAAAAGAAAATGAAAAGGTCGCAAGTGATTCCATTACTTATACCAGACATCAACAAACCCCAGCGTGTAACTTCAAGAATCAAATTACCTATCATCACTCCCAACAATACCCTTGCATTCGACTGTAGCAGCTAATTTTACAGGATTGCCAGAACCATCCAATACCACATGTTCCTTCAAATGGAGCTGCTTTGCAGCCTCAACAACCTAAAATAGCAATACAGAATAGCACAACATTAGTTAAACTGAAGAACAAGCTGAATTGCAAAAGAAGATGAAATAGCATTAACATTAATACTAATATAGTAATATGGCAACATGCGGATTAACTTCATCACTGCAAGTTTCCTACCAAGAGTAAGAATCGAGTGTAATCATTGAAATATTCTTATGCAAACGAAATTGTAATAAAGAACTTCAAATCAACAACACAAAAAAAAGCTAGGGAAACCCTTAAATGTAAGCACCCCAAAAGTAAGACAGAAATATCAGTCAGTCAAACCATGTCAAGTGTGCGCTAACAACAATGTTGTTCAGTAGGGAATACTTAGCATAGCATGCAGTTCAAGTTGCCTCAGTAAACCAGTTCATGTAAACGATCATCATACTTCACATTGCACCAAAACCTTTCGGACCCAAACAGGATGGTATTGCAGATTAACAAATATTTGAAATGCGCCTTGACGACCTCCTGGGATGGGCCGGGTGGGTCTTGCAGATCCGCTCCTTGTACCCGGCTAGCTCCTTATCCAGCTTCTTGATCTTCTCGTACATCATCTCGCCCCACTTGTTTATCTATCGAATCACGCATTGGAGACCAGATCAAAATGTGGCCATGGATCGATGCGGTTTGAGCAGGGTAGTGCGGCCACAGATCGAATGGGAGGCAACTCACCGTCCGTAGCTCCCTTGTCTCCTCCGCCTGCAGAAAACCGTGGCAGAAAACCGCACCTGTCGATCCGGTCCCGGGTAGCGAGCGACGGCTCCTGGGCCCGGCGGAGCCCCCCCGCTCGCCGTGGCAGCGCCCATCACGCAGTTGTGCGCATGTGCGGTGCGGCTGTCAGCCTGTGTCTTGTGCGTCGCGACGTCGCTCTCGGTTCTCGCTGATTCCCCCCTCTTCCACCTGCAGAGGGCGCAAGCACAGAAGGAGGCTGGGAGCGGCGACACGGGAGGAGGCTGGGGCGGCGTCATAGGAGCGGTGGACAGGAGGAGGCTGGGGGCGGCAACACATGAGGGGTTACAGGGAAGATCACGTTTTGTGGGGTACCTTCCTCTTTTCCTCTTTTTTTGGTTTTTCCGTCTCAACAATTCAACCAATAACGTGAGGGCCAGGCGTAAAACATGAATTTACTCATCATCATAATAATATAATAATAATAATAATATCTAAATTTTATATTGTCGGGGACCATAATTAGGGGTACCCTCAAGACGCCTAATTCTCAGCTGGTAACCCCCATCAGCATAAAGCTGTAGAGGCCTGATGGGTGCGATTAAGTCAGGGATCAGTCCATACGAGCGACTTGATCACGCCTCGCCCGAGCCTAGCCTCGGACAAGGGCAGCCGACCCCGAGGGGTTTCCGTCTCGCCCGAGGCCCCCCTTTAATGGCGGACACATCACCGGCTCGCCCGAGGCCTTGCCTTCGCTAAGAAGCAACCCTGACTAAATCGCCGCACCGACCGACCAAGTCGCAGGAGCATTTAACGCAAAGGTGGCCTGACACCTTTATCCTGACGCGCGCCCCCCGGCAGAGCCAAAGTGACCGCCGTCACTTCGCCGCTCCACTGACCGGTCTGACAGAAGGACAGCGCCGCCGGCGCCACTCCGACTGAAGTGCACTTGACAGAGTGAGACTGATAGGCAGTCAGGCCCTGCCAAAGGCGCCATAGGAAACTCCGCTCCGCCCGACCCAGGGCTCGGACTCGGGCTAAGCCCCGGAAGACGGCGAACTCCGCTCCACCCGACCCAGGGCTCGGACTCGGGCTAAGCCCCGGAAGACGGCGAACTCCGCTCCGCCCGACCCAGGGCTCGGACTCGGGCTAAGCCCCGGAAGACGGCGAACTCCGCTCCGCCCGACCCAGGGCTCGGACTCGGGCTAAGCTCCGGAAGACGGCGAACTCCGCTCCGCCCGACCCAGGGCTCGGACTCGGGCTAAGCCCCGGAAGACGGCGAACTCCGCTCCGCCCGACCCAGGGCTCGGACTCGGGCTCAGCCCCAGAAGACGACGAACTCCTCTTCGCCCGACCCCAGGGCTCGGACTCCGCCCTGGCCTCTGCCGAACGACCTCCGCCTCGCCCGACCCAGGGGCTCGAGCTCGGCCTCGGCAACGGAAGACAGACTCGACCCCAGCTTCGAAGGAGCCCCCACGTCGCCCGGCCTCGGGCGCGGGCCCGCCACGTCAACAGGGAGCGCCATCATCACCCTACCCCGAGCCGACTCGGGCCGCAGAGAACAAGACCGGTGTCCCATCTGGCTAGCTCCGCCAGATAGGCAATGATGGCGCCCCGCGTGCCCTGTGACGACGGCAGCTCTCAGCTCCCTTACGGAAGCAGGGGGACGTCAGCAAGGACTCGACCGCTCCGACAGCTGTCCCTCCGCCAAGCTCCGTTGCTCCTCCGACAGCCACGACATCACACCAGCAGGGTGCCAAGATCTCTCTGGCTGCCACATTGGCATGTACTTAGGGCGCTAGCTCTCCCTCCGCTAGACACGTAGCACTGTGCTACACCCCCATTGTACACCTGGATCCTCTCCTTACGACTATAAAAGGAAGGACCAGGGCCTTCTTAGAGAGGGTTGGCCGCGCGGGAGCGAGGATGGGACAGACGCTCTCTTGGGGCCGCTCGCTTCCCTCACCCGCGTGGACGCTTGTAACCCCCTACTGCAAGCGCACCCGACCTGGGCGCGGGACGAACACGAAGGCCGCGGGATTTCCACTCCTCTCTCACGCCCGTCTCCGGCCACCTCGCCTTCCCCCCTTCGCGCTCGCCCACGCGCTCGACCCATCTGGGCTGGGGCACGCGGCACACTCACTCGTCGGCTCAGGGACCCCCCGGTCTCGAAACGCCGACATATATGAACTGATATGTCACTAAGTTTCTGTTTGTTTAGCCTATAGATTATATAATCTAAATTATAATAATAATATCTAAATTTTATATGAATTGGTCATGCTAATAACGGGAGTCATGTTTGTTTACTTAGATTATTTGAGTTGGTGGTTGCTGCTGATGGTGCCACGAATGAACGTAGCAGGCCGGCGCCGGCCGTTCTGAGCCACCACAACGTGAGACGGCCTTCGGCGGCGGCGATTCTTGGGGTTCGGAGTCCATGATTATTGGGCGGCGGCGGTCGTTCCCGAGGGAGGCATTGGGTGTGTATGGTGAGAAGGCGTCGCGGGATGGAAACAAAATGATAGCGATTTGTATATATCATCAACTCAAGGTGATTTCACTATTTGCTACATTTTTCATATACGTCTTGTCAGACTATCATGTGAAGACGGTTCCATATTTATAAGTGTCTAGTATATTCACTAACATCTATGACGGTTCTTATAGTCTAGACGATTCTAATAGTATTCTTATTTGAGATGGTTTCATACATAGAAGTGTCTCAAATACTCATTGCCATCTAAGACAGTTGTTAAAGTAGGGATGACTCAAATACTATCCTTATTTGAGACAGTTAATAATAAAAACATGTCTTAAATCAATATAAGACATTGTTTACGACGAAATTGTCTCAAAAAACTTTTCCAATTAAGACGGATTTCTAAAAAATTGTCTTATCTTACTCAACATCGTATGATATAAGACACTTCTATAAAATGTACTTATATGAGTCTTTAATGGTGTGTCTTAAATAGTGATATATGTAGTAGTGGAAGGACACAACGAAGATCTGGACATCTATAGGCGACATAGGTAGTATACCGCTAGAAACATATAGGGAGAGAGCATGCAAGCGGAGAAAGAAGCCCAGCTGGAGCAGCTCCAAACCGAGAGGCACCCGCACCAGGCGTCGGTCCGAGAAGGGCGAGAGAATGCGAGTGCCTTCCTAGCCTTGGACCCGCTGAGGCGACACACCACCACCACAAACTCCATACCATATGCTGACTAATGCCGCGCTACGGGCCTTTGTTGTCCAATATCTCATACCTGGATTCCTCATCGCCAAGATAAGCTAAGTGTGGCAGGCGCCACCATGTCCTCCTCGGCGGCACGCACGAAAAAAGGCCAGGAGCAAGACCGACTCTCCCCATACCCGTGTCGAAGAGCATCGGTCGGCTCGCGGCTACGACCGTGGGCAGGCAATTGGTTAGGGAGGAAGAACAGGGCGAAGGCCGGGAAGACGAATGGGACGGCCGACGATGGTGAAAACGATGGTGCACGCATACTGTGAAACGTTCTCGTGGACGTGCAATAGCCACTACGCGGGTCGGTGTCGGGGCTGGTGTTGGACGAATACGGGGAGGAGGCGCCTGCTCCCACGCCCTCTGCCGAGAATGGGGCGGCGCGGAGGCGGAGGCATGAGGGGAGAGAGAAAAGAAGCAGGATGACGAACGAGGTGCGACAACTGAGGCGAGGACCATCATTATTGTGCGGAGGTATAGATGACCAAATGGGCCATGTATTACGGGTCGGCCCGAGGCACGACCCATTTAATAGTGCCTGAGCCAGCCTCGCACGAGCGTCGTGCCGTACTTGGGTTGTAGCCTCGGCCGTAGTGCTAGCCTGACCCGACACGATTATATTTTTTATTTTACAAAAAACATATATAAATATGTACCATTTATATTCAATATTAAAAACACCTGATCATAATGTTCTACTGATTAGACGGCTTCACTCAGTGTCTCCCGCCCTTCTTCCATTAGGGCGTGGGTTCGAACCCCACCTCCTGCACCGTTTTTTTTAACATTTTACGCTGATTTAACCAAATGGCCCGACAGCCTAACGTGACAGCCCGGCACAGTCAGCAGGCCCGCTGCTATGCCTGGGCCAGAGCTGTGGCCCACGGGCATTGGGCCCATGCCGGGACGCGGTTTGGCCATCTGTATACGGAGGTGTGTTTTGGGACGTGGATGTTGGTTGCGCGGAGTGGAATGCCGTGCAGCGGGTTAATTTTAAATAGATGTGAGGTGTTATTTGTAAAAAGATGACGTAGGACGACCGTTGAATCTGATGCTTTAATATAGTACTAGTCGGTTGCACGTGTGTTGCGACGGATCACAACAATACCCACGTAAACTATCCACCAAAAATATTTCAAGTTTTTTTAGTAACTGTCTCCGCTCTGCACATAATATTTTTTTGATTTGACTAATTGATGGTGTTGTTTACTCCATCCAATATGTCTTGGTGCAACACGACCAATGAAGGGAGTGATTAGAAGAGAGTTCACAACGACTGACTGAACGAACAGAGATTATAGAATGACATAATTCCACCATATAGAGACCAAATAAGATAAAGTTTATGAGCTCAAGTTTCTAAAATAAATCACATGAACTCAAACTTATAAAAAAGATAGATCAAAATATGGAGTGGTTGCTAAAGTGAGGCATCAATAAAAACTACACGCGCTCCATACAAATTACGGTACTTCATAGCAATTACTAACGTTTAAAACCAACAAATAACCTTTCCTTTTACTGTTAGTGTGACAAATCACTGTTGCTCCATCTGATTCAGCAACCTCAAACACCATGGAGTCCATTGCGCCAATGTGGTCTCAGAAACGACCTAATGCTTGCAAGAGCCAAGAACACAATGTACGAGAACCCTGTGGTAGTGCCCGCTTGAATCTCTAAATCCTAACACATATTTTGCAGGATCTATGAGCCATCATTAGAAGAACACAAACCATGTGCAGAAAATAAATAAAGTATTAACACACCCAAATTATGTTCAGTCCTTAGCACAACAAAAAACTAACACACAAAATAATAGAGGAACAACACAATAATTTTGCAATGATAGAAGGATGGGTGACAGATACATAGAAGCGGTAGAAGCATACCAAGTCGATACCGTGGTAAGGAAAAGTCCATGTAGACAGGCGATGCCGAGCCATCGAACGGGTACCATAGGTAGCAAATCAGTGACCCCCATTCCTCGCCTCCCCACTTCCAAGGTTTCGTAGAGCAGGAAGGGAAGAGGCTGGCATACCTGTTCGTTGCCGGAGAAGGACACGATAAAGACCTGAGCATCTAGAGGCGACATAGGTAGTATATCGCTAGATACATATAGGGAGAGAGCACGCAAGCGGAGAAAGAAGCCCAGCTAGAGCACCTCCAAACCGAGAGACACCTGCACCAGGCGTCTGTCCGAGAAGGGCCAGAGAATGCAAGTGCCTTCCTAGCCCTGGACCCGCCGAGGCGACACGACACCACCACCAACTCCGTAGTATATGCCGATTACTGCCTTGGTTGTCCAATATCTCAGACCTGGACTCCTCATCGCCAAGATAACCTAAGCGTGGCAGGCGCCACCGTGTCCTCCTCGGTGGCACGCACGAAGAAAGGCCAGGAGCAAGACCGACTCGTCCCGTACCCACGTCGAAGAGCATCGGTCGGCTCGCGGCAACGGTCGTGGGTAGGGGCAGTAGATTGGGGAGGAAGAACAGGGCGATGGCCCAGAAGACAAATGGGATGTCCGACGACGGCAAAAACGATGGTGTGCGCATACTGTGAAACGTCCTCGTGGACGTGCAATAGCCACTGTGCGGTTCGGTGTTGGGGCTCGTGTTGGACGAATATGGGGAGGAGGTGCCTGCTCTCACGCCCTCTACCGAGAATGGGGTGGCAAGGAGGCGGAGTCATGAGGGGAGAGAGAAAAGAAGCAGGATGGCGAATGAGGTGGCGGCAATTGAGGCAAGGACCATCATTATCGTGCAGAGGTATAGATGGCCAAATGGGACGTGTCTGACGAGCCGGTCCGAGGCATGACCCATTTAATAGTGTCTGGGCCAGACCCGCACGAGCGTTGTGTCATGCTTGGGCTCTAGCCTCTGCCCGTAATGTTGGCCCGACCCGACACGATTATATTTTTTATTTTACAAAAAATGGATATGCATATGTACAATTTATATTCAATATTAAAAACACCTGAGTATGATGTTCTACTGGTTAGAAAGCTTCACCTAGTGTCTCCCGCCCTTGTTCCATCAGGGCGTGGGTTCGAACACCACTTCCTGCACCGCTTTTTTTAACATTTTACGCTAATTTAACCAAATGGCCCGACGGGCTAATAGGCCGACCCGACAAAGTCAGCAGGCCGACATACCATGCCTGGACCAGAGCTGTGGCCCGCGGGCGTCGGGCTGGCCTGACGGGCTAATGGGTCCGCCCGGCATAGTCAGCATGTCGTGCCTAGGCCAGAGCTGTGGCCTGCGGGTTATTTGTAAAAAGATGACGTGAGACGACCTTTGAAACTGGTGGTTTAATATAGTATAGATCAATTACGATGTTTACCTCTCATGGGCCGACCAATGATTAATGGTCAAATTTAAAACCCTACTAGTCGGTTGTTCGTGCGTTGCGATGGCTCACAACAATATCCACGTAAACTATCCACCAAAAAGATCTCAAGATTTTTTATTGATTATCTCTGTTCTCCGCATAATGTTTTTTGATTTGTCAAACTGATGTTATTGTTTACTCCATCCAATATGTCTTCGTACAACATGGCCAATGAAGGGAGCGATTAGAAGAGAGTTCACAACGACTGACTAAACAAACAGAGGTTATAGAATGACATAATTCCACCATACAGGGACCAAATAAAAGGAAGTTTGTGAGCTCATGTTTTTAAAATAAGTCAAATGAACTCAAACTTATAAAAAATATATATCAAAATATGGAGTGGTTGCTAAAGTTAGGTGTCAATGAAAACTGGATGTGCTCCATACAAATTATGGTACTTCGTAGCAATTATTAATGTTTAAAACCAACAAATAACCTTTCCTTTTATTGTTAGCATGACAAGTCATTGCTGTTGCATCCAGTTCAGCAACCTCAAACACTATGGAGTCCATTGCGCCAATGTGGTCTCACAAACGACCTAATACATGCAAGAGCCAAGAACACAAGGGACGAGCACCTTGTGGTAGTGTTCGCATGGATCTCCAAATCCTAACACATATTTGTAGGATCCATGATCCATCATTAGAATAACACAAACCATGTGTAGACAATAAATAAAGTATTAGCACACCCAAATTATGTTTAGTCCTTAGCACAACAAAAAACTAACACCCAAAACAACAGAGGAACAACACAATATTTTTTGCAATGACAGAAGGATGGGTGACAGGTATATAGAAGTGGTAGAAGCATACCGAGTTGACACTGTGGTAAGGGAAAGGCCATGTAGACAGGAGATGTCGAGCCATCGAATGGGTACCATAGACAGCAAATCAGGGACCCCCATCCCTCGCCTCCCCCACTTCCAAGGTTTCGTAGAGCAGGAAGGGAAGGGAAGAGGCGGGCATGCCTGTTCGTTGCCGGAGAAGGACATGACGAAGACCTGGGCATCTAGAGGCGACATAAGTAGTATACCGTTAGATACAAATAGGGAGAGAGCATGCAAGCGGAGAAAGAAACCGAGCCAGAGCAGCTCCAAACCGAGAGGCACCCGCACCAGGCATTAGTCCGAGAAGGGCGAGAGAATGTGAGTGCCTTCCCAGCCCTGGACCCACCGAGGTGACACAACACCACCACCAACTTCGTAGCATATGGCGACTACTGTTGGGCTACGGGCCTTGGTTGTCTAACATCTCAGACCTGGACTCCTCATTGCCAAGATAACCAAAGGGTGGTAGACGCCACCGTTTCCTCATTGACGACACGCACGGAGAAAGGCCAGGAGCAAGACCGACTCGCCCCATACCGGCATCGACGAGCGTCGGTCGGCTCGCGGCGGCGACCGTGGGCGGGGGATATGTAAAATTTATATTCAATATTAAAAACACGTGAGCATGATGTTCTACTGGTTAGACGGTGGCAATAATGTGCGTCGAGAGGAAAATAGACTGACATACATGGAAACAAAAAATCTGATTTTAATGCTTTATTTTGTCCATAAAAATACGATCTCTACAACAGCAATGCAGTTAGGATCGTTGGAACTACTTTATGACATATACTGATACTAATTATGTTACACTATGTAGATATTTATGCAGTGTGGTACACCACATAAAAAATATGTTTACTGCTGCATGTGCACAAATTTAGAATGATAAGAATGTGGGTTGAAAGAAAATAGATTGACATGCATGGAAAAACAAAAAATCTAATTTAAATGCTTTATTTGGTTCATAAAAGTAGGATCTTGACAACCGCCATGCAGGTAGGATCGTTGGAACCAGTTTATGACACTGACACTAATTATGCTATACGGTATAGATATTGCAAAGTTGCCTTCTACATGGAGGAACTTCGCCACATCTCTGAAACATAAGAGATAGGAGATATGAGTTGAAAATCTGATAGCATCTCTGGATGTTGAGGAGAAAGCTCGGGCTAAGGACACGGGATCTAAAGGAGGCGAGGGCCACTCTAGCGCCAACATGGTTCAAAGGAACCACAACAAGGGCAAAGGAAAGACAAAATCTAACAAGCCCAGCAAAACTACCAACTTAAAGAAGAAGAAGAACAAGGCTGAACTGACATGTTTCGCATGTGGCGAGATGGGTCATTTTGCCAAGGATTGTCCTGATCGAGCGGATCGCCGTTGCAAAAAGGGTAATGTCAACACAGTGATCGCTAGCAATGAGGAAGACAAAGTGTATGGTAATTTACCTTTCATCTTCTTAGTATTTCAATCACCTAGTTGGTGGCTTGATACTGGTGCTAATGTTCATGTGTGTTCTGACATTAATTTGTCAGGGTGCCCGGGATTCTTCCGTTCTAATGGGGAATGGGTCACATGCTTCTGTTCATGGCACTGGCATGATGGATCTGAAGTTTACTTCGGGAAAGATCGTGCAGCTGAAGAATGTGCAGCATGTCCCTTCTATACACAAGAATCTCGTTAGCGGAGCCCTTCTATGTAGAGATGGGTTCAAGGTAGTTTTGGAGTCCAATAAATTAGTTGTGTCTAAGTCTGGACAGTTTATTGGTAAAGGCTATGATTGCGGAGGCTTGTTCCGCTTTTCTCTGTTAGATTTCAATAATAAGTCTGTGAACCATATTTGCGCTAATGTTGATGATCTTGCGAGTATTTGGCATTCTCGTTTGTGTCATATTAATTTTGGCTCTATGTCTCGGCTTTCAACCATGAGTTTAATTCCGAATATCACCATAGTCAAAGGTTCTAAGTGCCATAGTTGTGTGCAATTGAAGCAACCTCGAAAGCCTCACAAGGCTGCTGAGGAGAGACACCTGGCACCTCTAAAACTCATACATTCTGATCTTTGTGAGATGAATGGTGTGTTAACAAAAGGTGGCAAGAGATACTTCATGACATTGATTGATGATGCGTCTAGATTTTGCTATGTATACTTGCTAAAAACTAAAGATGAGGCTTTAGACTACTTAAAAATCTATAAGGCTGAAGTTGAAAACCAACTAGAGAGAAAGATCAAATGTCTTAGATCAGATCGTGGTGGCGAATTCTTTCCCAAAGTCTTTGATGATTTCTATGCAGAACATGGCATTATTCATGAGAGGACGCCTCCCTATTCACCCGAATCAAACGAGATTGCTGAAAGGAAAAACCGTACGTTGACTGATCTGGTGAATGCCATGTTAGACACTTGTGGTTTATCTAAGGCATGGTGGGGGGAGGTAGTCCTAACTTCTTGTCATGTTCTGAATAGAATTCCTATGGGCAAAGAAGAGAAAACCTCTTATGAGAAGTGGGTTGGGAGAAAACCATCACTTTCATACTTGCGCACTTGGGGATGCATGGCGAAAGTCAATGTACTAATTAATAAAAAGCGCAAGCTTGGTCCAAGGACAGTGGATTGTGTCTTTCTTGGATATGCTTCTGTATTGAAAGTTGTAACAAAATAATAACTGCTTCGTAAAAAATAGTTTGATTGTAGTTAGTAGTTAACTTTCTGATGGTTTAGCCTATTGTGAACAACTGGTTCATTAGGATTGGAGCAACAATTACATCATTGCATATCTTGCAATTAAGCATTCTCATAGAATTTATCAAAGGAATGGTGAAGATAATCACTTTGTAGAATCCAAGAACCATGCTAAATCACAAGCCAACAACATTTTCTTCTACTAAAACTGAAAAGGAAATAAAGAAGATAAATAAAAGATATATTGGGGTAGTAGTATCTACTTTTTCAGCATCAGGATATTATAGAAGGCAATGCTGATATCTTTGTTGGGGCTATCATCTGAAATGATTGGAGCACGGTTCTCGCCAGCCCGGTTCTCCAACACAAACCTCTTACATGCATTCCATAAGTATGGTTCAAACCTGAATACAATCAAAAGGCCAGTTGCTAGAACTCACTCTGACAAATTATGAAGGTCGCAAATTAAAGTTCAAAGTTTAGCAAAATTTCTAATTTTCTATCTAATTATAATAAAAGGACACATAAACAATTGTGCTAAATATACCAACGAGTACAAAACACCTGTTTATTGCTGTAAAAGAAAAAGGATAGCTCAAGAAGAAAAACAAGGTCACAACAAATTATGAAATGTCTTAAGGGTTTTCTCACAGTTCATGTAAACTTTACAACTGTGCTAAATATACCAACGAGTAAAAAACACATGTTTATTGCTGTAAAAGAAAAAGGATAGCTCAAGAAGAAAAACAAGGTCACAACAAATTATGAAATGTCTTAAGGGTTTTCTCACAGTTCATGTAAACTTTACAACTGTGCTAAATATACCAATGAGTACAAAACACATGTTTATTGCTGTAAAAGAAAAAGGATAGCTCAAGAAGAAAAACAAGGTCACAACAAATTATGAAATGTCTTAAGGGTTTCTCACAGTTCATGTAAACTTTACAGGATTGCTAGAACCCGGCAACACAGTTTTTTTCTCGGAAAACGCAGGAGGGATGTGCATCATTATATTAAGTAGAGGGGGAAAAGAAGTCCAAGCGGACAGATACAAGCATCCTAGGCCACTTAAGGCGACCAAAAACAAAAAAACAAAAACTGATCCATTAGGAGGCACAATAGAAACACGACCACACAATACCCACTAGAACATTCCTGCCGAGCTAAGGGTTGTTGCTAGGCCTAAGCTTTCCAGATTCTTGGCCCCAGCCATCACCCAACATGATAGCTCATCAAATAGGGATCTCTGCACTTTTCCAATGGTTGGAGAATCACCATCAAAGACAGTCCAGTTTCTTTGCATCCATAAGCACCAAGCTCCTAAAATGGTGACACTATTGAAGCCCTTTCTCCATTCCTTATGTACTTTTCTGCTCACCTCTTTCCACCAATAAGCAAAAGACGACACATGTGCCCCAGGAGAGAGGTGCCCCAACCCAAAAGGTGAAAGAATGATGTGCCAGAAATGCAAGAAGCTAGAAGATGTTGAGCGGTTTCCTGTTCATGGTCACAGAGAGGGCAACCATCCGGGTGCTCCAGCCCTCTTCTCTCCAGTCTATCAGCAACACAATTAAACCATGTGCTTACTGATAACTCAAAACATGCTCATCATTGCTTTTGTGCACAGAAAAATGTAAACTACTACCAACTGATGAGCCTTCAAGAAAAGAAAATGAAAAGGTCGCAAGTGATTCCATTACTTATACCAGACATCAACAAACCCCAACATGTAACTTCAAGAATCAAATTACCTTTCATCACTCCCAACAATACCCTTGCATTCGACTGTAGCAGCTAATTTTATAGGATTGCCAGAACCATCCAATACCACATGTTCCTTCAAATGGAGCTGCTTTGCAGCCTCAACAACCTAAAATAGCAATACAGAATGGCACAACATTAGTTAAACTGAAGAACAAGCTGAATTGCAAAAGAAGATGAAATAGCATTAACATTAATACTAATATAGTAATATGGCAACATGCGGATTAACTTCATCACTGCAAGTTTCCTACCAAGAGTAAGAATCAAGTGTAATCATTGAAATATTCTTATGCAAACGAAATTGTAATAAAGAACTTCAAATCAACAACACAAAAAAAAGCTAGGGAAACCCTGAAATGTAAGCACCCCAAAAGTAAGACAGAAATATCAGTCAGTCAAACCATGTCAAGTGTGCACTAACAACAATGTTGTTCAGTAGGGAATACTTAGCATAGCATGCAGTTCAAGTTGCCTCAGTAAACCAATTCATGTAAACGATCATCATACTTCACATTGCACCAAAACCTTTCGGACCCAAACAGGATGGTATTGCAGATTAACAAATATTTGAAATGCGCCTTGACGACCTCCTGGGATGGGCCGGGTGGGTCTTGCAGATCCGCTCCTTGTACCCGGCTAGCTCCTTATCCAGCTTCTTGATCTTCTCGTACATCATCTCGCCCCACTTGTTTATCTGTCGAATCATGCATTGGAGACCAGATCAAAATGTGGCCATGGATCGATGCGGTTTGAGCAGGGTAGTGCGGCCACAGATCGAACGGGAGGCAACTCACCGTTCGTAGCTCCCTTGTCTCCTCCGCCTGCAGAAAACCGTGGCAGAAAACCGCACCTATCGATCCGGTCCCGGGCAGCGAGCGATGGCTCCTGGGCCCGGCGGAGCCCCCCCCCCCCCCCGCTCGTCGTGGCAGCGCCCATCACGCAGTTGTGAGCATGTGCGGTGCGGCTGTCAGCCTGTGTCTTGTGCGTCGCGACGTCGCTCTCGGCTCTCGCTGATTCCCCCCTCCTCCGCCTGCAGAGGGCGCAAGCATCGAAGGAGGCTGGGAGCGGCGACACGGGAGGAGGCTGGGGCGGCGGCATAGGAGCGGTGGACAGGAGGAGGCTGGGGGCGGCAACACATGAGGGGTTACGGGGAAGATTAGGTTTTGTGGGGTACCTTCCTCTTTTTTTTGGTTTTCCCGTCTCAACAATTCAGCCAATAACGTGAGGGCCGGGCGTAAAACATGAATTTACTCATCATCATAATAATATAATAATAATATCTAAATTTTATATGAACTGGTATGTCACTAAGTTTCTGTTTGTTTAGCCTATAGATTATATAATCTAAATAATAATAATAATATCTAAATTTTATATGAATTGGTCATGCCAATAACGGGAGTCATGTTTGTTTACTTAGATTATTTGAGTTGGTGGTTGCTGCTGATGGCGCCACGAATGAACGTAGCAGGCCGGCGCCGGCTGTTCTGAGCCACCACAACGTGAGACGGCCTCCGGCGGCGGCGATTCTTGGGGTTCGGAGTCCATGATTATTGGGCGGCGGCGGTCGTTCCCGAGGGAGGCATTGGGTGTGTATGGTGAGAAGGCGTCGCGGGATGGAAACAAAATGATAGCGATTTGTATATATCATCAACTCAAGGTGATTTCACTATTTGCTACATTTTTCATATACGTCTTGTCAGACTATCATGTGAAGATGGTTCCATATTTATAAGTGTCTAGTATATCCACTAACATCTATGACGGTTCTTATAGTCTAGACGACTCTAATAGTATTCTTATTTGAGATGGTTTCATACATAGAAGTGTTTCAAATACTCATTGCCATCTAAGACAGTTGTTAAAGTAGGGATGACTCAAATACTATCCTTATTTGAGACAGTTAATAATAAAAACATGTCTTAAATCAATATAAGACATTGTTTACGACGTAACTGTCTCAAAAAACTTTTCCAATTAAGACGGATTTCTAAAAAATTGTCTTATCTTACTCAACATCGTATGATACAAGACACTTCTATAAAATGTACTTATATGAGTCTTTAATGGTGTGTCTTAAATAGTGATATATGTAGTAGTGGAAGGACACAACGAAGACCTGGACATCTATAGGCGACATAGGTAGTATACCGCTAGATACATATAGGGAGAGAGCATGCAAGCGGAGAAAGAAGCCCAGCTGGAGCAGCTCCAAACCGAGAGGCACCCGCACCAGGCGTCGGTCCGAGAAGGGCGAGAGAATGCGAGTGCCTTCCCAGCCTTGGACCCGCCGAGGCGACACACCACCACCACCAACTCCATACCATATGCTGACTACTGTCGCGCTACGAGCCTTTGTTGTCCAATATCTCATACCTGGATTCCTCATCGCCAAGATAAGCTAAGCGTGGCAGGCGCCACCATGTCCTCCTCGGCGGCACGCACGAAGAAAGGCCAGGAGCAAGACCGACTCTCCCCATACCCGCGTCGAAGAGCATCGGTCGGCTCGTGGCTACGATCGTGGGCGGGCAGTTGGTTGGGGAGGAAGAACAGGGCGAAGACCGGGAAGACGAACGGGATGTCTGACAATGGTGAAAACGATGGTGCACGCATACTATGAAACGTTCTCGTGGACATGCAATAGCCACTGCGCGGGTCGGTGTTGGGGCTAGTGTTGGACGAATACGGGGAGGAGGCGCCTGCTCCCACGCCCTCTGTCGAGAATGGGGCGGCGCGGAGGCGGAGCCATGAGGGGAGAGAGAAAAGAAGCAGGATGACGAACGAGGTGCGACAACTGAGGCGAGGACCATCATTATTGTGCGGAGGTATAGATGACCAAATGGGCCATGTATGACGGGTCGGCCCGAGGCACGACCCATTTAATAGTGCCTGAGCCAGCCTGGCACGAGCGTCGTGTCGTACTTGGGTTGTAGCCTCGGCCGTAGGTCTAGCCTGACCCGACACGATTATATTTTTTATTTTACAAAAAACATATATGAATATGTACCATTTATATTCAATATTAAAAACACCTGATCATAATGTTCTACTGACTAGACGGCTTCACTCAGTGTCTCTCGCCCTTCTTCCATTAGGGCGTGGGTTCGAACCCCACCTCCTGCACCACTTTTTTAACATTTTACGCTGATTTAACCAAATGGCCCGACGGGCTAACGGGACGGCCCGGCACAGTCAGCAGGCCGGCATGCTATGCCTGGGCCAGAGCTGTGGCCCGCGGGCGTTGGGCCCATGCCGGGACGCGGTTTGGCCATCTGTATACGGAGGTGTGTTTTGGGACGTGGATGTTGGTTGCGCGGAGCGGAGCGGATGGCCGTGCAACGGGTTAATTTGAAATAGATGTGAGGGGTTATTTGTAAAAAGATGACGCAGGACGACCGTTGAATCTGTTGCTTTAATATAGTACTAGTCGGTTGCACGTGTGTTGCGACGGATCACAACAATACCCACGTAAACTATCCACCAAAAATATTTCAAGATTTTTTATTAACTATCTCCGCTCTGTACATAATATTTTTTGATTTGACTAATTGATGTTGTTATTTACTCCATCCAATATGTCTTGGTGCAACACGACCAATGAAGGGAGTGATTAGAAGAGAGTTCACAACGACTGACTGAATGAACAAAGATTATAGAATGACATAATTCCACCATATAGAGACCAAATATGATAAAGTTTATGAGCTCAAGTTTCTAAAATAATTCACATGAACTCAAACTTATAAAAACATAGATCAAAATATGGAGTGGTTGATAAAGTGAGGCATCAATAAAAACTACACACGCTCCATACAAATTACGGTACTTCATAGCAATTACTAACGTTTAAAACCAACAAATAACCTTTCCTTTTACTGTTAGTGTGACAAATCATTGTTGCTCCATCTGATTCAGCAACCTCAAACACCATGGAGTCCATTGCGTCAATGTGGTCTCAGAAACGACCTAATGCTTGCAAGAGCCAAGAACACAATGGACGAGAACCCTGTGGTAGTGCCCGCTTGAATCTCTAAATCCTAACACATATTTTGCAGGATCTATGAGCCATCATTAGAAGAACAGAAACCATGTGCAGAAAATAAATAAAGTATTAACACACCCAAATTATGTTCAGTTCTTAGCACAACAAAAAACTAACACACAAAATAATAGAGGAACAACACAATAATTTTGCAATGACAGAAGGATGGGTGACAGGTACATAGAAGCGGTAGAAGCATACCAAGTCAATACCGTGGTAAGGAAAAGTCCATGTAGACAGGCGATGCCGAGCCATCGAACGGGTACCATAGGTAGCAAATCAGTGACCCCCATTCCTCGCCTCCCCCTTCCAAGGTTTCGTAGAGCAGGAAGGGAAGAGGCTGGCATACCTGTTCGTTGTCGGAGAAGGACACGATAAAGACCTGAGCATCTAGAGGTGACATAGGTAGTATATCGCTAGATACATATAGGGAGAGAGCACGCAAGCGGAGAAAGAAGCCCAGCTAGAGCACCTCCAAACCGAGAGACACCCGCACCAGGCGTCTGTCCGAGAAGGGCCAGAGAATGCAAGTGCCTTCCCAGCCCTGGACCCGCCGAGGCGACACGACACCACCACCAACTCCGTAGTATATGCCGACTACTGCCTTGGTTGTCCAATATCTCAGACCTGGACTCCTCATCGCCAAGATAACCTAAGCGTGGCAGGCGCCACCGTGTCCTCCTCGGCGGCACGCACGAAGAAAGGCCAGGAGCAAGACCGACTCGCCCCGTACCCACGTCGAAGAGCATCGGTCGGCTCGCGGCTACGGTCGTGGGTAGGGGCAGTAGATTGGGGAGGAAGAACAGGGCGAAGGCCCAGAAGACGAATGGGATGTCCGACGACGGCAAAAACGATGGTGTGCGCATACTGTGAAACGTCCTCGTGGACGTGCAATATCCACTACGCGGTTCGGTGTTGGGGCTCGTGTTGGACGAATATGGGGAGGAGGCGCCTGCTCTCACGCCCTCTACCGAGAATGGTGTGGCAAGGAGGCGGAGTCATGAGGGGAGAGAGAAAAGAAGCAGGATGGCGAATGAGGTGGCGACAATTGAGGCAACGACCATCATTATCGTGCAGAGATATAGATGGCCAAATGGGACATGTCTGACGAGCCGGTCCGAGGCACGACCCATTTAATAGTGTCTGTGCCAGACCCGCACGAGCGTTGTGTCATGCTTGGGCTCTAGCCTCTGCCCGTAATGCTGGCCCGACCCGACACGATTATATATTTTTATTTTACAAAAAATGGATATGCATATGTTCAATTTATATTCAATATTAAAAACACCTGAGTATGATGTTCTACTGCTTAGAAAGCTTCACCTAGTGTCTCCCGCCCTTGTTCCATCAGGGCGTGGGTTCGAACACCACTTCCTACACCGCTTTTTTTTACATTTTACGCTAATTTAACCAAATGGCCCGACGGGCTAACAGGCCGACCCGACACAGTCAGCAGGCCGACATACCATGCCTGGACCAGAGCTGTGGCCCGCGGGCGTCGGGCTGGCCTGACGGGCTAACGGGTCGGCCCGGCATAGTCAGCATGTCGTGTCTGGGCCAGAGCTGTGGCCTGCGGGCGTCGGGCCCGTGTCGGGCCGCCATTTGGCCATCTATATGTGTTTTGGGACATGGAGATTGGTTGCGCGGAGCGGACGGACGTGTTGTGGGTTAATTTGAAATAGATGTGAGGGGTTATTTGTAAAAAGATGACGTGAGACGACCTTTGAAACTAGTGGTTTAATATAGTACAGATTAATTACGATGTTTACCTCTCATGGGCCGACCAATGATTAATGGTTAAATTTAAAACCCCACTAGTCGGTTGTCCGTGCGTTGCGACGGCTCACAACAATACCCACGTAAACTATCCACCAAAAAGATCTCAAGATTTTTTATTGATTATCTCTGTTCTCCACATAATATTTTTTTGATTTGTCAAACTGATGGTGTTGTTTACTCCATCCAATATGTCTTCGTACAACATGGCCAATGAAGGGAGCGATTAGAAGAGAGTTCACAACGACTGACTAAACAAATAGAGGTTATAGAATGACATAATTCCACCATACAGGGACCAAATAAAAGGAAGTTTGTGAGCTCAAGTTTTTAAAATAAGTCAAATGAACTCAAACTTATAAAAAAGATAGATCAAAATATGGAGTGGTTGCTAAAGTTAGGTGTCAATGAAAACTGGATGCGCTCCATACAAATTATGGTACTTTGTAGCAATTATTAATGCTTAAAACCAACAAATAACCTTTCCTTTTATTGTTAGCATGACAAGTCATTGCTGCTGCATCCAGTTCAGCAACCTCAGACACTATGGAGTCCATTGCGCCAATGTGGTCTCAGAAACGACCTAATACATGCAAGAGCCAAGAACACAAGGGACGAGCACCTTGTGGTAGTGTTTGCATGGATCTCCAAATCCTAACACATATTTGTAGGATCCATGATCCATCATTAGAATAACACAAACCATGTGTAGACAATAAATAAAGTATTAACACACCCAAATTATGTTCAGTCCTTAGCACAACAAAAAACTAACACCTAAAACAACAGAGGAACAACACAATAATTTTTGCAATGACAGAAGGATGGGTGACAGGTATATAGAAGTGGTAGAAGCATACCGAGTTGACACCGTGGTAAGGGAAAGGCCATGTAGACAGGAGATGTCGAGCCATCGAACGGGTACCATAGACAGCAAATCAGGGACCCCCATCCCTCGCCTCCCCCACTTACAAGGTTTCGTAGAGCAGGAAGGGAAGGGAAGAGGCGGGCATGCACGGAGAAAGGCCAGGAGCAAGACCGACTCGCCCCGTACCCGCATCGACGAGCGTCGGTCGGCTCGCGGCGACGACCGTGGGCGGGGGATATGTAAAATTTATATTCAATATTTAAAACACGTGAGCATGATGTTCTACTGGTTAGACGGTGGCAATAATGTGCGTCGAGAGGAAAATAGACTGACATACATGGAAACAAAAAAATCTGATTTTAATGCTTTATTTTGTCCATAAAAATACGATCTCTACAACAACAATGCAGTTAGGATCGTTGGAACTACTTTATGACATATACTGATACTAATTATGTTACACTATGTAGATATTTATGCAGTGTGGTACACCGCATAAAAAATATGTTTACTGCTGCATGTGCACAAATTTAGAATGATAAGAATGTGGGTTGAAAGGAAATAGATTGACATGCATGGAAAAACAAAAAATCTAATTTAAATGCTTTATTTGGTTCATAAAATTAGGATCTTGACAACCGTCATGCAGGTAGGATCGTTGGAACCAGTTTATGACACTGACACTAATTATGCTACACGGTATAGATATTGCAAAGTTGCCTTCTACATGGAGGAACTTCGCCACATCTCTGAAACATAAGAGATAGGAGATATGAGTTGAAAATCTGATAGCATCTCTGGATGTTGAGGAGAAAGCTCGGGCTAAGGACACGGGATCTAAAGGAGGCGAGGGCCACTCCAGCGCCAACATGGTTCAAAGGAACCACAACAAGGGCAAAGGAAAGACAAAATCTAACAAGCCCAACAAAACTACCAACTTCAAGAAGAAGAAGAACAAGGCTGAACTGACATGTTTCGCATGTGGCGAGATGGGTCATTTTGCCAACGATTGTCCTGATCGAGCGGATCGCCGTGGCAAAAAGGGTAATGTCAACACAGTTATCGCTAGCAATGAGTAAGACAAAGGGTATGGTAATTTACCTTTCATCTTCTCAGTATTTCAATCACCTAGTTGGTGGCTTGATACTGGTGCTAATGTTCATGTGTGTTCTGACATTAATTTGTCAGGGTGCCCGAGATTCTTCTGTCCTAATGGGGAATGGGTCACATGCTTCTGTTCATGGCACTGGCACGATGGATCTAAAGTTTACTTCGGGAAAGATCGTGCAGCTGAAGGACGTGTAGCATGTCCCTTCTATACACAAGAATCTCGTTAGCGGAGCCCTTCTATGTAGAGATGGGTTCAAGGTAGTTTTGGAGTCCAATAAATTAGTTGTGTCTAAGTCTAGACAATTTATTGGTAAAGGCTATGATTGCGGAGGCTTGTTCTGCTTTTCTCTGTTAGATTTCAATAATAAGTCTGTGAACCATATTTGCGCTAATGTTGATGATCTTGCGAGTATTTGGCATTCTCGTTTGTGTCATATTAATTTTGGCTCTATGTCTCGGCTTTCAACCATGAGTTTAATTCCGAATATCACCATAGTCAAAGGTTCTAAGTGCCATAGTTGTGTGCAGTCGAAGCAACCTCGAAAGCCTCACAAGGCTACTGAGGAGAGACACCTGGCACCTCTAAAACTCATACATTCTAATCTTTGTGAGATGAATGGTGTGTTGACAGAAGGTGGCAAGAGATACTTCATGACATTGATTGATGATGCGTCTAGATTTTGCTATGTATACTTGCTAAAAACTAAAGATGAGGCTTTAGACTACTTAAAAATCTATAAGGCTGAAGTTGAAAACCAACTAGAGAGAAAGATCAAATGTCTTAGATCAGATCGTGGTGGCGAATTCTTTCCCAAAGTCTTCGATGATTTCTGTGCAGAACATGGCATTATTTATGAGAGGACGCCTCCCTATTCACCCAAATCAAACGGGATTGCTAAAAGGAAAAACCGTACGTTGACTGATCTGGTGAATGCCATGTTAGACACTTGTGGTTTATCTAAGGCATGGTGGGGGGAGGCAGTCCTGACTTCATGTCATGTTCTGAATAGAATTCCTGTGGGCAAAGAAGAGAAAACCTCTTATGAGAAGTGGGTTGGGAGAAAACCATCACTTTCATACTTGCGCACTTGGGGATGCATGGCGAAAGTCAATGTACCAATTAATAAAAAGCGCAAGCTTGGTCCAAGGACAGTGGATTGTGTCTTTCTTGGATATGCTTCGTGTAGCATAGCATATAGATTTTTAGTAGTTAAATATGAAGTTCCTGATGTGTATGTTGATACTATTATGGAATCACGTGATGCTACTTTCTTTGAACACATATTTCCAATGAAAGACATTCATAGCAATTCTAGATACTCTTCTGAGATAACTCCTGAACATAGTACACCTGTTGAGAGTTCTGAACAGCCACATGAAAATTTCCTAGAGGAGGATGACAATGGTGCTCCTAAAAGGAGCAAGAGACAAAGGGTTGAAAATTCTTTCGTGATGATTTCATTGTGTACCTTGTGGATGATACTCCTACTACCATTGCAGAAGCATTTGCATCTCCAGATGCAGATGATTGTAAAGAAGCAGTTCATAATGAGATGGACTCCATTCTTTCAAATGGTACGTGGGAAGTCACTGATCGACCCTATGGATGTAAACCTGTGGGTTGTAAGTGGGTGTTTAAAAAGAAGCTCAAGCCTGATGGTACAATTGAGAAGTACAAGGCTAGGCTTGTGGCTAAAGGCTATACTCAGAAATAAGGAGAAGACTTCTTTGATACTTACTCACATGTTGCTAGAATAACTACTATTCGAGTACTATTTTCCTTGGCTGCCTCGTATGGTCTCCTTGTTCATCAGATGGATGTAAAGACAGCTTTTCTTAATGGAGAGCTGGACGAGGAAATCTATATGGAACAGCCTGATGGATTTGTAGTAAAGGGTCAAGAAAGCAAGGTGTGCAAGTTATTGAAATCTTTGTATGGTCTGAAGCAAGCACCAAATCAGTGGCATGAGAAGTTTTACACGACTCTAACGTCTGCAGGCTTTGCCATCAATGAGGCAGACAAGTGTGTATATTATCGCTGTGGTGGGGGCGAAGGAGTTATATTGTGCTTATATGTTGATGATATATTGATATTTGGCACAAACATTGATGTGATCAATGAGGTCAAGTCTTTTCTATCAAAAAGTTTTGATATGAAAGATCTAGGGGAAGCTGATGTGATTCTAAACATCAAGCTGATTAAGGCAAATGGTGGGATTACTCTCGCAATCTCACTATGTTGAAAAGGTTTTGAAGCGATTTGGCTTCTTTGATTATAAACCTTCTCCAACACCTTATGTTGGGGACTTGTTCTCAAATGCTTCGGCTCGAAAGAAGGTAAGAGTACAAGCGTGACGCAAAAGCAAATGCCAAGTCAGCGTGAACAGTACGGGAGCACTATTCATCTATTTATAGGCATGGGACGCAGCCCATGTAAAATTACACCCATGCCCTTTACATTTGCTAATGACTCTATAGTAATCCATCAGGGTCTAAATAGCCTTTTCCCCTTTAAGTCGGTTTCTTTTTCTGCTATCATGCCGAAGCTCCCCTGCGCATAGCTTCGGCTTTGCGCCAACCTTCATATTCTTTGTGCTTCTTCACACTGTGGTTCTGATCTGAGTCCGAAGGTACCTGTTTATGTATTATACTCCAGAAACATTATTAAATCATGTTTTTGAGGACCTTCGGAAGACGAAGGCCCCTAACAGTAGCCCCTCGCAAGGTTAATTTGTTAGAATAACGAATTCAGATTGCGATATGGATGAAGGCCCTAAGCCGAAGGTCCGAAAAAACACCTTCCCTTTGCTAGAATAGCAACAGTCAATGACAACCTGGGCCCTCCAACTTGGAGCGCGCTGGGCGTATAAATAAGAACTCACCTCGAGCATATTTGGTATGTTTACTTTGCTTTGCTTGATTTCTTAGCTCTTGCTTTCCAACAGTTGCTTTGTTTCTTAAGTTTTCCGAGCTTCGGAATTAAGGACATATTTTCGTCAGTTCCGAAGAGATGTCTCAAGATAAGAAAGTTGTTGCTGAGACGAAGCTGAGTGAGGAGGAGAATCTCTTTGAGGAGAAGACTACTGGCTTTATTGAATCAATAGCAAAGACAAATACGGAAAAGATTACTAGGGAGATTTTAGAAGGCTTATCTGAAGACACCGGTGACAGCAACAGTTATGATGTGGAAAGTGGGGGCGAAGACTCCGAAGATCGACCCTGGCGACCAAGTCATGCAATTTTCGGAAAATCAACTATTAAACAGAGTCATCTTGATAATATGAGGGGAAGATATTTTTGAGATATGTCTATTGTGAGGGATGACAACGGAGACAGGACTGCTCATGTTCCTGAAGAGAATGAAGTCGTGATCTACCGAAGCTTTTTCAAGGCTGGGCTTCGGTTCCCCTTAAGCAGATTTGTGGTTGAAGTTCTAAAGATATATGAGATTTTCCTTCACCAGATTACCCCCGAAGCAATTACCAGAATGGGGATCTTCGTGTGGGCCGTGAGGAGTCAGGGTTTGGAACCAAGTGCAAAAAGTTTCTGCAGTATGCACAAACTTTTATATGAGACAAAGCCCTGGGGTAAAGAGCAGTATCATAACAATTTTGGTTGCTATAGCTTCGTTGCTCGTTCTGGGTCAAGCTGCCCCATGCCAACCTTTCGGAAGAGATGGCCCAGAGACTGGATGAAAGAATGGTTCTATGTGAAATATGATTTAAAGGCACGAGAAGATATTAAAGAGATCATCATGCGCCCTATCTGGCAGCGTTTCGGCCTCCGGAAACCGAAGGTAGAGATTGATGAGGCAGCCGAAGGATGCCGAAGGGCCTTCGGCACAGTTTGCTCTTTCATCGGGACAAGGGATTTAATCCAAGAGCATATAGCCTTCAGAGTATGGCCACTTGTAGAGAAGTGGGAAATGCCAAAGGAGACTGTCACCAAGTCTTGCGAAGGTGAGCTGGATCGGCTGAGATACACCTTCAGGTATGAAGGTAAATTTGATGAGCCAAATGATGACTGGCTGAAATGTATCGAAGCTACAAGTGATGAACTGCCTGGGCCGTATTCCAAAGCGGAAGATAATGCGTTATCTGCGGCCTTCGGGAGCCGGAAAAAGAAGAGGCTAAATAGAGTTTTTAATGCTATTGGATTTATGTATCCTGACTACCGCTACCCGCCAAGGGTCAGAAGAGAAAGAGTGCAACTTCTTGGAAGGATGTTACTTCAGCTGCTTTGAGTGAGCTCGCGCCGAAGAGGAGAAAGGTGAGGTTCTTACTCACCGACCGCGCTATATTGAACCGGCCACAGTGCCCGAATTTGGTGGTGAGACCTCTTCGGCTACTGAAGCCAAAGAACCTGCGCTTACGCAGAAGATTGAAGAGCCGGTTGTAATGCCGAAGGCATCATCGGCCAAATTAGCTGAGCCGAAGGCCGATAATATTGAAGAGAAAGAGGTCGAAAGAACAAAGATATTAGAAGTTATAAGCCCTTCGGCAGAAGTGACAGTGCCGAAGGCACAAAAAGTTCTTACAGCGACCCCCAAGAGGAAAAGGATGGTCAACGTACTAGATGTGCTGGAGACGATAAAGACTTCAAGCTCTACTCCAGGGAAAACTGCCGAAGCTTCAAAAACGCAGACTGAGACAAAACTAACCGAAGTCGAAGCTGCAAAGAGCCAGGTCGAGATCGAAGCTGGGCCTTCAGAGCCCGGCAGCCCGCCAAGGAGAAATCCTTGGAAACTAGAGAAAACGAAACAGAAAAAGAAGCTGCAAAACAAACTCTGCCTGAAAAACTGTCACTTCTACTCCCGAAGCATCTTTCGAAGTACTTGATTATATTGTACGACACGCTTCGAGAAAAAGATTATCTGAAGAAGAGATTTTTGAAGCTAAACACTATGCCTGAGAACTGAAGTATCCGAAAGGGGCCTTAGTGTTCAATGGCATAGACGAAGATGACTTCTTATACCGCCTCCCAGACAACAAAGAATTATCTGTCTGCCGGGAGATGGATAGAAGTATGGGGTTCCCGAAGCTTGAAGCTGGCCTCTGCGCTATGACGAAGGACGATCTTGCAGATAGCCTCGCATATAACAGTCTGAAGGTATGAAAATTGTATATTTGGAGGTTTATAAATTTTGAATTGTTCTTTTGCTCTTATACTAATTCTTTTCATATAGGGTTTAATACTTAGCAACGCCTTGAGAGTGCAAAAGAACGCCGAAGACGAGAGCTACACTATTGCTTTCAACAACCTTCGAACAGAGGTTATTAAGCTGAGGAACGAAGCTTTGGAAAAAGATAAAATTCTGCTTACATTGGTGGATAAAGTAAAGAAGGATGAAGCTAACTTTAAAACCCAATCTGAAGTCCAAAAAATTGAGATTGAAGACCTTCGAAAACAACTGGTCGAAGCTAAAGAGAAGTGCGCAGTTGCAGAAGCTAAACGAGAAATTAGCGAACAATGGACAAATCATTTAGAGAAGAACGTTGAAGAACTTCGCACATCCAAGGAAAGATGCTTTGAAAAATCTATGGACTTCGTGAAGAAAATAAAAACTAGCTTCGCCAATGTTGGCGCATATTCAAGCGAGGACAACTTCATAAGAGGCGATCCTGAGGGCCCAATTGAATGGATCAGCAGCGAAGCCGAAGCTTTTGAGGAAGTTTTGAGTGGTCGTGGGGATGTCTGCGCCTTCTCTGGCGCGAGGGGAGTTGCAGCTATTTTGGAGAAAGCAGGGTGCGAACATGTTAAAACTTTGGCCCAAGCCGAAGCTGCTTTCTCCATTGATGATACGAAGGATCCCTCGGCCGAGGCAAGCTTAATAGGCGAAAAAAAATTTCACTAACATTTGGGAGAATGGCGATCGAGGGATGGCTCACAAAATAATATAGAAAAGTGAAAAAGATACTTACGACACTAGAGAAGCGACAAAAACAGCTGAAAAGGCTGCGGAGCTTGGAAGACGAATAGGTATTACTTAACGATTTTTACTTTTGATGTTTACTTTTGTGACTTCGAAATAATTTACATTTTCTCCCGCAGCTGAACTATCTCCTCCCCCCGAGCCCTTCAAACCACTGGCCGAAGCAGAGGCAAAAGAATCATCAGGAATTATTAGCATGGCTGAAACCATTATGGACGAAGTCGTTACTCAACTACTGACCGAAGCTGCAGACAAAGTTTTGAAAGAAGAAGAATAGATATTGTACAAATATTACCAGAATATTAATGTAACATTTGTTGGACTATGCTTGTAATATTTGGTACTCATGAGTTCTTAATGTAATGTGTAAATGGCTTTGTAATCCATTTCTTTGCGATGCATGAAATTTTTATTGTACATACCGTTTTTGAGCCTTCGGCGAAAAAACACCTTCCCTTCTTTTCATGCTTCGTAAAGAAGAGTTTTTATGCTTCATGAAAAATCCTCGAATCGTCGCAGAAACATTAATGCTTCGTCAGTAATAGACTTTCTTCCTTGATATCAGAGTGCTTTATAAAAAAATGCTCCAAGCGTCGCCATAACACTGATACTTCGTCAATAATAAACTTTTTCCTCCACTTCAGAGCTGATAAAGTTGTATCTCTTCAAAACTTATTTTGTGCCTTAGCACAATTTCACTTTTTCGAAGCATTCTCCGAAGGTCAACATTATAGCCCCTTCTTGTGCCATTGATGCAATATGATGTATGATGCTATGTTATGCGAAATGATGTGATGATGTTATGCTATGCGAAAATGATACTTTGTGCCGAAGACACACACTCACATCCCCATATTGGAATACACAATCTCTTTGCCGTTTATTTTTTGGCTTCACCGTTTATTTTTTGGTGTATCAGCGCTGACTTTTCGCTGTAAGTTCTGCATTCCCTTAGGAACATCTTTTGAACTTCTTCGCCTTCTATTTCGACAGTATTCGCGTTGACTTTTCGCGCTTCGCCTTATATTTCGGCGGTATTTGGCTCTGCATTCCCTTTGGAACGACTTTTGAGCAGAAAACTTACACTGCGCTCCCTTAGGAACGACTTTTTGTAGCTTCGACAAACTTACGCTGCGTTCTGTAGAACGACTTTTTGTAGCTTCGGAGATACTTGTGACTTAAGAACGAGTTTTTGTGCTTCGGCGACTTTTTGGACTCCGTAAGTCTGTGAAGAAGATATATTTTCACTATGGCAAAAACGAAGTTATTACAAGGAATTGAAAACGACAAGAAAACTAGGTTTTCAATAATTGTTCCTTAGTAAGAAAGAAAATGACAATGAATGTAAAAACTGATTCAGGGGTAGGATATCTCTTAGGAGATATGCTTCGACTCTGGCACAGTACTGTTGACTGTGCGAGCTTCGGACTACTCCCTAAAGTCTCTCTGCTGATGGGTCTATTGACTCCCTTCTGGCTGTTGGCCGCGTGAATATGCAGGTTGTAGTGGTGGCAGAGGTGGAGGCTGTGGCCAGGATGCCTGTGGCTGACTAGCCGAAGCAACAGACGCTGCAGGATGGTTACCCACATACTCAGGTATGTAGGGTGAGTGATATGAAGCAGTATGCATGACCTGCTTCGGCTGGTTCTGCTGAGCTGCAGCTTCTGCTATTTCCTTCTGTTTCTAAATGGTGACATGGCACATCCTTGTAGTATGGCCCTTGTCCTCACCACAGAATAAGCAATAAATTTTCCTGGGTTGATCCCCAAACCTTCCTCCAAAGCCCCTGGTGCCTCTGCCCCTTGGAGCTGGCGGCCGAACATAGCTTTGTTGCTGCCCCGAAGCTTGCGAGGAATATTGTGGCCTCTGTTGCTGACTTCCTCTGTCGTCATTCTGGGTGGAGTGGATTGATATGATGTGCCTTGGATAGATTCTCCCTCCGAAGCCCCTGGTCATCTCAGAGAACCTATAGGCTTCTTCCCTTCTTTGACGAAAGTCATTATCAGCGCGGATGTATTCATCCATCTTTTGAAGCAGCTTCTCCAAAGTCTGTGGAGGCTTTCTAGCAAAATACTGGGCAGTAGGTCCTGGACGAAGCCCCTTGATCATGGCCTCAATGACAATTTCATTGGGCACTGTAGGTGCTTGTGCTCTCAGACGCAAGAACCTTCGGACGTATGCCTGGAGATACTCCTCATGATCTTGCGTGCATTGAAACAGAGCCTGAGCTGTGACTGGCTTCGTCTGGAAGCTCTGGAAGCTTGTCACCAGCATGTCTTTGAGCTTCTGCCATGAAGTGATAGTTCCTGGCCGAAGAGAAGAATATCATGTCTAGGACACATTCTTAACTGCCATGACGAAAGATTTGGCCATAACAGCTGCATTGCCTCCATACGACGATATGGTTGCTTCATAACTCATCAAAAACAGCTTCGGGTCTGAATGCCCATCATACATTGGAAGCTGAGGTGGCTTGTATGATGGGGGCCACGGGATAGCCTGCAGTTCTGCTGCTAGGGGAGAAGCATCATCAAAAGTAAAGGTATCATGATTAAAATCATCATACCATCCATCGTCGTTGAACATGCCCTCTTGATGAAGCTCCCTGTGCTGGGGCCTTCTGTCTTGCTCGTCTTGAGCAAGGTGACGTACTTCTTCAGTGGCTTCGTCAATCTGCCTTTGTAGGTCAGCTAGTCGAGCCATCTTCTCCTTCTTCTTTTGCACTTGCTGATGAAGCATCTCCATATTTCTGATTTCTTGGTCCAACTCGTCCTCTTGGGGTGTTGGACTGGTGGCCTTCCTCTTCTGGCTTCGGGCCTCTCGAAGAGAAAGGGTCTCCTGATTTGGGTCCAGCGGCTGCAGAGCGGCAACCCCTGTCACTGAAGCTTTCTTCGGTGGCATGACGAAGGTCAATGCTTGCCGAAGGTGGTCGAAAAGGATTCACCGGAGGTGGGCGCCAATGTTGGGGACTTGTTCTCAAATGCTTCGGCTCGAAAGAAGGTAAGAGTACAAGCGTGACGCAAAAGCAAATGCCAAGTCAGCGTGAACAGTACGAGAGCACTGTTCATCTATTTATAGGCACGGCATGCAGCCCATGTAAAATTACACCCATGCCCTTTACATTTGCTAATGACTCTATAGTAATCCATCGGGGTCTAAATAGCCTTTCCCCTTTAAGTCGGTTTCTTTTTCTGCTATCATGCCGAAGCTCCCCTGTGCATAGCTTCGGCTCTGCGCCAACCTTCGTATTCTTTGTGCTTCTTCACACTGTGGTTCTGATCCGAGTCCGAAGGTACCTGTTTATGTATTATACTCCAGAAACATTGTTAAATCATGTTTTTGAGGACCTTTGGAAGACGAAGGCCCCCAACACCTCATGATCCCAATGTGACACTGCGAAAGAACAAGAGAATTGGTTTAGACCAATTGAGATACTCTTAGATCGTCGGTTCACTCATGTATCTTGCTGGTGCAACAAGGCCCGATATCTCTTTTGCTGTGAGCAAATTGAGTAGGTTCATGTTAAACCCTGGGACTGATCATTGGCATGCACTTGAGTGGGTTATGCGCTACTTGCAAGGTACCATGAGTTATGGAATTCACTATTCTGGTCATCATGCAGTACTTGAAGGATATAGTGATTCGAACTGGATATCTGATGCAGACGAGCTTTATGCCACCAGTGGTTATGTCTTTACTATTGGTGGAGGTGCGGTATCATGGAGGACATGCAAGCAGACCATCTCGATGAGGTCAACCATGGAAGCCGAGCTAGCTGCACTTGACACAGCAACCGTTGAGGCAGAATGGTTGTGTGAACTCTTGATGGACTTGCCGGTGGTTGAGAAACCAATACCAGCTATCCTTATGAACTGTGAAAATCAGACAGTGATTATTAAAGTGACAAGTTTTAAGGATAATGGGAAGTCATCAAGACATGTCAAAAGACGATTAAAGTCTGTCAGAAAGTTGAGGAACTCCGGAGTTATAAGTGTGACTTATATTTCAACAGATAAAAATCTGGTAGGTCCTTTTACTAAGGGACTACCACGTAATGTGATAGAAATCACATCGAGAGAGATGGGTATGAGACCCGTATAAGTTGCCATGGTGGAAACCCAGTCTATTTGATCGGAGATCCCGTGAATTAGGTCCTGGGAAGAACAAGCCATTGGTTAACTGAGGAGAGTAACCTTTGACTCTCTCTAAGTAAAGATGCAACACTCTCAAATGTTGTAAGGCAGGTTGGCTTTGTGCCTTAATGTGTTTTGTTGGCTTGTATTAGCAAAGATGTTGTCCTGCAGAACATTCTTGAAAAAACACATCTATATGAGTTAGACTGTCTAACGTCGCAGTCTATGAGATCAGGGTGATCTCTAGTAAACTCATGAAGAGACCTTGGAGTACGACGTATATGCTCCACTCGACAAGGGGACTACTAGTAGCCAAGTACTGGTCATGGCTTTAAGTGAAACCCATTCACACAAAACTTGCAATTCAAGGCATAGTCCATTGTCCAAGTTGTGGGTTGGTGTAGCTTGGAGTTCTAGGCGGAAGTTCAACTTAACAGTCTCTGCTAAAACACTAGTATATTAAACAGTAGTGAATAGCGGCGAAAACTGCAGATGGGCATTTGAGATCTGGTGGGGGATTGTTAGGATTTATGGGCTAGGCCCAATTGAGAAATTCAATTAAATCTCAGGAAAATCTCAAAAGCCCATATATGTGTATGGCTAGGGAATGGTGGAACCAATAGTACCATATTGCTAGTCCAAGTGGAGTGGAACTAGTTTAAATATGGAGGCGTCACTCACTCACCAAGTCATATATATGAGATGAGAGTGTGTGGAGAGCCACACGCGCGCACGCGCTCGTTCGCCTCGCCTCACCTGCGCGGGCGGGGCGAATGGCGCGGGCGCATGACTTGCGCGTGAATGGTCCGCCGAAATCCGGCCCCTCGCCTTGCGGGGGCGCGGCTTCCTTTGCCGTTTTAATTTTTTGGTTGCTTAGCTGTTAAGTTCAGAATCCTAACCGATCGCTATAAAATATAAACTGAACGTGAGATTTTCGCGGGCGGATCGGATCGAAGATAACTATCTGTTCGCGGACTCGGCCCTATAAAAGGCGTCTGGCAGCCAGCATCCAAATCATCACAGTTTTCGCTTTCGCCTCTGTTCACAGCTGCGCCGCCTTCAGTTCTCTTCATCTCGACCGCCGACGTGCATCTGCGATCGGGAGAGCAGATCTCCGGAACCCTTCGCCTTCGAGATCCTACACCGGGAGAGGGCGAATAAGGTTTTTGGGAAGCGACTGCTCGTGATCTTCTGACGTCGTCGACCCTGCTGATTCCGCTGATCATCAACCCCGCTGCTTCGACGTCGTCGACCCAGCTGATTCCGGTCCGCGCCATCTATCAGTATGTCTGATCAGTACGCATCATCTGATTTGACTTTTTACTTCAGTTCTTCTGATTTCGTCATGATTTATATTCGGAATTTAATCTGAATTTTTTTCTAATTATTCAACACATGTTTCTGTGTAATGTTATATATGTTTGTCTGTAAGATTGTAATTGCACCGTGGGCCAGAATATTGATCAACGCATATATTTAAATCATAATTGTATTAATGCACGTGAGTCCCACATGTGACTAAAAAATACATCATTGATATTTAAACAAAGGAATAATACAGAAAAAGGCGTAAGTTATTTTTAAAATATACCTCGAGGATATTTGTGCTAAGAATATTTATGATGTATGAACGATAGTTTTATGAGCTACAATGTGGCCGATGAACTTTATTTGTGCATTATATAAATAATTTGAAACTTTGGCGTCAGTTTTAAATTTTCTAATGATCCATGAGTTTTTTTTGGTTTAAATAAGTTTCATTTTCGAGTTTATTTAATTATAGAACAAATTTTGAGATTGATTAATTCATGAGATTAAGACATTGCATCAACATTCATTCATTAAATATGAATAGGGTCAATAGTTCAGACTCCTACTTTGTACTTATACTTGTATGCTGTAATAGAGAAATTAGAGTTGCTTGTTAATGTTATCATTGTGGCACGACGACTGACGGCTCCCTCCACTCAGAGCTCCTCTACAAAATGCTTAAGAACTATGGGGAGCCTCCCACCCCCTTGTCCACCTTCATCTGGAAAACCAAACCGCCACCAAGGGTTCGCTTCTTGGCCTGGGCCTGGCTAGCTTCAAAGGAAAATCCTTGATAGTGATATATGTGAAGTATGTGCCTCGGAACCTGAGACAACGTCTCATATGCTCTTCCACTACAGCTTTGCCTAGGGTCGGCATCACCATTCCCCCAAACATGCACGGCTCCCGTCTCCATGAACTTCCCTAGCCCCATGCTCTTCAGGGACAGGGCTTCGATGACTTCAACCTCCTATGATGTTGGCACCTTTGGAAACGTCAGAACGCTAGGGTTTTTAGAGGCGAGCTCACCTTACTTCGACAAGTGATTCAATTGTGCAAGACTGATTCATGGTTGCAACATCTTCAAACAAAGGCAGATGGAGGCCTGGTGTAACATCTTAAGTGTGTAATCCCGTTGTAGTCTTTGTAATTCTTATCCTCCCTACCCCGACTGCTTTGCCTTGAAATGACCCCTGTAACTTATGACGGGCCCCTTTGGCAGGGCTCTGGCTTCTCCAAAAACGGCTTTAGCTCTGACTCACGAGGTGAAACCACTTCTTTAGATGAGCCAAAGCTATTCTAAAAATCATTTGGCAAAACGGCTTATAGGTTGTTTTTCAGAAAGACCGTTGTATATGTATATCTCTCCTGTACGTGGCTAGGGATTGAGGGGAGGACCAAAAAATAATAATTTAGACTGGTGGGAGAGCTATTGTGCAAAAATGACGTGAGCTGAAGCCGGGTGAGCCACTTTTTTTGGCTCATGCCCTCTAGTTCATTTTGGAAAAACACTTCACTGATGAAGCCATTTGAAAAAGAGGTGTTTGGCACAACTTTTGCATGAGCCAGAGCCGAAGCTGAAAAATAAGCCCTACCAAAGGGGCCCGTAATTCCTCTCCGCCATGACGAACAATTAATGAAGTCATCAGGTGGAGGACCCTCTCCCCCCTAACCATCTAAAAAATAATATGCGGTCTATTTTAAATGTACAACCGCACAACACTTTTTAGCATAATTCCTTTGTTTAATTATCAGCACATATTTTTATCAAAAAAAATGAACTATGTAATTTGAGCCACGTGTAGAATGCATGTGCATTTAACTTAAAATATGAATGCTTGAACATTATACTTGGCCCATACCAGAACATGTGGAAAACCACGTTCCGAGTCTAAACTTGGCCCAGAATGGCCCAGCTTGAGCCCTGTTCACACAATCACCCGTTCACAGCTGTCCATCGATGATCGGTGGTCAAAGAACTGTCGGACGCAAAAAGGGCTGCCACCTGTTAAAACCCTAGTACTAGTCATTTCTTCCTTCTCCGGCCGCCACGCAATGGTCACCGCCGACAAGCGCTGGCATGCACGCGAGCAGACAAGATGCTGATAGGCGGTGATCTCACGTGTCGGCCACATGGGTCGGTGAAAACAAATTTTTGTCTTCTAAAAAGACTTCCTTACATTAATTAATATCACTAATTAATTTAGTCTAGAGAGCACTCAAATTTCATACTAGCTAGCTAGGCACTTGCCCGACCAAACCATGGTCTTTCTCGTACTTCGTACTCCACCCCATTCACCAGTCTGGATGCTTGACCTCGAACGTGATGAGACCCATTCTGAGGAGTAGGATATCAAATTAGAAACCCTTCTCCCGTGATGTTGTCTCAATACTCAAATATAGGACTAGCAGCGATTGGAATCCTAAAGCGCAGTCTTTTACTATTCTAAAACCTTCAAATACACTGAAATAAAAGAACAGGTTGCCGGCCAAAAAAAAACCAATCAAAGTAATAGAGCTATAGCCAATCTCTGGAGCAAGAATCAAAAGTGTCCATGCAGCATGGATATTCAGTTGTGCAACTCTAGATGGCTATCGATCTATAGGCACACAGTAAATACTAGAACGTAACCCAATTAGTGATGTGTCAACTTGAATAGTAGATATTGTTGAAAATTGAAATATATGATGCTTGTGGACTTGAAGTATTATATGATGTTCAGGATCTATTAAAACTTACCTAAATTTCTCTCCACGGCCGAGAGATATAGCACGAGTGGTTTCATATGTTGACAATGCAGAGAGAATAGGAAGAAAAAATGATTAGTCTTTATCAAGGACCATCCACTCTCACTTGCTGTGGAGGGGATTCATGTCCCATTACATTGTTGGACTAATTAAGGATAGAGAGATAGGTTGTACTTGCTTATTCTAGAGTTTGCTTAGACTATCTGCATCAGCTTATCTATTCTCATATTCAAATTTCACTCTACAAACAGTGTAGAACAGTGAAAAACTGTGTTTTAGGTAAACTATGAGTAAACTGTTGGATAGCGTCTTAGAGTTATAATGCTTTAGAGTTCTTTTTAGAAAGGAGCATTCATAGAAGGCCCCACACAACTAATCCTAGGCCTAGGGTTTGGGTCCCTCAAAACGTATAGTTTAATCTGATGTGTGTATGTTTGTGTGCAGCAGTTGATTTTGTTAGCGACGGTGTTCTTGTTCTGATTCCATATATTCCGCCTATTTTCTAGACAAATAGCTAGTCTGAACTATATGTTGAAGAAATATATGGCTGATTGGTTGCCTTTATTATTACTCTTTATCTGTCCTTCAGTAAGCAGTTGTATATAGTTTTTGATTCTTTATATTAGGGTACAAGTGTTGGTGTTTTGTCACTGGAAATACACCACAATGTTAATTGTTACGTGATGTAGAACACGACGTCTATTTGTGAGACTTGTTGGTCACACGGATCACAGGGGAAAACATGATGATGTAGACATGTTCAAGCCACTAAATCGCGTAATGCCCTAATGTCACACCCGGTTTTAGGGGCAAAACTGAATGCATAGCATATGTATATCAGGATCTATTTTCCACGCATATGTTGACATCAGAAGTATAATATATCAAAAGACAATTCAATAAATAAGTAAAAGAGAGTATAATAACTTTATTACATCATCCAAACATAAGAGTCTTAACAGTATCATAATCAAAGTATAGCAGAAAAATCATGGGTAATCTCCCACAAAAAAATAACCGGAGCGTCGCTAGACTCAGTACTCATCGTCACCATCGTCAAAGTCTTCCTCATCACCTTCTGATAAAAAATTTAGCAAGATGTGTGTCACACCCGGGTTTTAGGGGTCCAAAGCCCGGGCGCGAACATAAACACCAGGTGTGCTGGGACCAAGTCTCACACATATGATGCATAGTGGCACAGGATCGAATGTCACATCTTTACTATATAACAGGAGTTCTATACAAAATAATTAAATAATTACATCATATGAGGAAACGATCCAGCAACCCAAAGTTGACTGGGAGACGACGGCCTAGATCTCTCACGAACCCATCGCAGCATCCTCCTTGCGCCTCATCCTGCGGTACCTGTTCTTGACCTGTGGGGGGGGGGGGTGAGACAGCAAGAGTGAGCTCACATACGTTCATCGCTCAACAAGTTGTGGGGAATAATGTGCATGAACTCGCCAAAGGTGGGAGCTCACGTGAAGTGTAAGGCTTACCAAAGAGGATGGTTAGAGCTGAGCATTGCTTTTAAAGTTGGTCAAAATTTTATTAGCAATTACTAAGTATAAGTAAATACCAACCCAATTAAGTAGTAGAACAAAAGTAACATCATCACCTGCGATGCAATGCATATGACAAATTGAATTTAGTTCCATAAATTAATCATCAGAGAGTCCTGAGCTGCTCATGACCGTGAGCTCGGCTAGTATACCAGTTTTACACTCTGCAGAGGTGGTACCCTTTACCCACAAGTCATATTACCCATCTGCCAAGGGATCGCGACTTCCCATACACCTCTACCGAGGAGGCGAGGCAGGGTAACACTACGAGGCCTTTACAAAGTTCCACTAGCTTCAGAAAACCTGCTACAGTTTATAGGAAGCTCCAATGCAGGAATCCCTTGCAGGACCGCCATCGCAGCAAAATCCTCCCGAGGGCCTCCCTACACTGACCACTCCCCTACTGCCCTTGCCCCTTTCGGGTAAGGTAGTCCTCCACTAGCTTTCCTAATTAATCAGCCAAGGGCGTCCATAAACCCTTGTGGTGGCACGTGTTTCTCAAATTAAGCTCTATGTTCCAATTAACATTAATGATCTTGACATGAACAGTAAATAACAACGGATAACAAAAGTATAATCATGAATAATGTGTATCTCAATGCCCAAAACCACATATAGCACTAGCAAGTACTACCCAAAAAGTTCAGTGGTAAACAAGGCATAAAGATAGACAAACTAGGGTAACCTATTAGGTCCCATCAAAATTAACCTATGCAGATCATTATGATTAATTAGAACATGAGTGGGTAAAAGAAGTGATCAAGGGCATAACTTGCCTGGGACTTGAGATTCCAGGTACCAACTTGCTTTTCAGATGACACGTGTCCTCGCTCTAGTCATAGCAATACAAACAAACATTGTATAGGCAAAATTAACATTACACCAAGCATGTAAATAAAATACACAGTAATAATCTAGACATTAAAATAAGATCACAGGAACTGGAATCATTAAATTTGGGGTTATAGATTTTAAGTTATGGATTTTCTAATGTTTTATGTGCTTAATACAAGATTAAGTGAAAGAATAATTTTAATGTGTTTGTCATGTCAGAACAGAGGCACTAATGGATAGACAATATTATTACAAAAATTTAGGAACTGGAATGGACCAATTTGGAGTTCATATGAATTTTCTACAAATTAAACAAGTTTCTGCAATTAATTTAATACTAAAAATCTATTTCTAATTTAATTTCCCTAGTTTTCCTGCTCTCTGGACTGGCCGCATGAATAATCAAAAGGTCAGGGGCTAGTACGGAAAATTCCTAAGACTCTGGCAACAGACAACGAGGACGGCGGGTTGGTTTCTAGGAAGTTCAGGGACTCTTTAGCAAAATATTATGGCCAAAGAGGTATCCGCGAAATCTGGCCACAAGATTAGAAACCAAGGGCTAGGATTAGATCGTACTTAAAATGAATAGGTACGGAGCGAAGACCGTCGGATCCAAATCCTCTGGTCCCAATATTATTATGCGCTAGATCGCCCTCAACCGTCCATCCTAGATCTACGGTTTGGATTAGGAGCGCGAAGGGGCATGCACGGGTCCAATCCCAAACGTTGGCCGAGGATCCAACGGTGGAGATAGGCTCATGTCGAGTTGGCCCTATCTTCAAATCCTGGCCACTGGTAACGCGATCTACGGCTCACAGGTTGTCATCTACCTCCAGAATCCAGTAGCGACAGCGGCGATCCACACGGTGGCGCACTCCGGCAAGCAGAGCACCCAGGGTCTTAAACCTAGATACGATTGATTCTATGCAGAGGTGTGGAGAAATAGAATCCGATCGAAGCCATACCAACGGTTGGGAGCAGCAGAGGCGGATTGGCCGCGGTGGGAGGCGATTAGCGAGGCGTAGAGAATGCCGACGAGCAATTCATCACCCGAGGCTTGTCCAATGCACGCAGCGGCGCCGCGACTTCCTCCAGCGCGCCCACGAACCAGATCCCGTGGAAGCCGACTTCAACACAGCGGACCTCGACCTCGGCAACGAGAGGCAAGGGCGCTGGCGGCGACGTTTGATTTCCCTGTGATGGCTTCGGAAAGGAGCGGCGTCGGTAGTTATATACCCTGAGCAGCGAGATCCTCGGGGAAAGGATGGTCACAACGAGCGCGGAATCCATGGGTGGTTGTGGATTACAACGGAATCCCGAGCTCTCGTCCTGCAACGGCGCTCTGCCCGGCTCACGACAGAAGACGGACCCAGGTTGTCGGCGCTGGCCCACACTGCACAGCGCGCGCAGAGAGGACCCACATGTAAGCGAGGTGAAACGCGCGCGTGCGTAGAGACCTGCCCGCGGGAAAGAAAACTAATGGGCTGAATTCCAGTCCCTGGCCCAGTTAGGTATGTTTATCTTTTTCCATTTTATTTTCCACTTCCCTTTCTCTATTCCCAATTCAATTTGAATTTCGAATTTGAATTCAAACTTGTGCCTAATTTATTATCAATTAATATTGTGGAATTTAGGATACAATCTTTGGAAACATAATTATATATATGTATATTTTTATATCATTACTCTTTTCTCATTTTCAAAAACTCTAATTTTAAATTTAGGGTTTAATTCCACTTCTAAAAATTATTATCTTATTATTATTACCTTATTATTTTATTTAATGCACAAACATATAATTCCAACATGATGCATATTTTTTTATCCTTTGTTTTAATTCATCTCTCTACCTATGTATGCTCTTCTTATGATGCAAATATGGCACATAAAATAAGGATATCTGATATAGTTTCACGGTATACATTTTTGGGTATTACAAATCCTACCCCCTCAAAAATAATCTCGTCCTCGAGATTTGTAAGAAAGAGGATGCAACAAGTTTGGTTTGTAGTCTATGTTTCAATTTCTAAGGGGTTTTAATACCAAAAGATTTTTTTGTTCAAGTTTATAATACAAATTAGCATGTGATTACGGAAACATGGGTATATGTATATCCACTTTATTATGTAGGATAGAAGATGTCTTTAGAGCATAGATAGGTTTGGTTATGAAAGGGTAGGGCTAGGAAAGACTCTATCCAAGATTGTGGATCTTGATTACTTTTGAAGATTTAGCTTGAATCTTATCCTTCCTTGATTTGACGAGGTTGATCATCTTCGATCTTTGGTCTTGACATCATCATCCGAGCTACTGACATATAGTTAAAATAGTTTGTAGATAAGAACATTTAGCTAATAGGTAGATGGCATAGGATGAGTGTGCTATAGCCAAACATGGTCTAGCTGCTTTGTTAGGTTGGCTAGGTACAATTCTTTAGGAACATGTAGGTTAGTTGGGCAGGTTAGAATATTTTGTTGTGAAATAAATAGTTTACGAAACCTATCAAAATATATATAGGTTAGGTTGTTTGTGTATTGATCGGATTGGCCTAAGCCACCAATTTAGGTTTAGGTGAACTAGGAGTATGGTCTTATCCTTTGTACCAGCATTAAGTAACTTACTTTAGATGAGATCATATTAGGTTAGGTAGGTCTGGATTAGATTGGGTCAGATCTAGAATAAATTGATATGACTATTTTAGACTAGATAAGATCCAATTAATTTGGGTTAGATCATGATCATGGTGGGATAAATCATGGGGTTTTAGTCACAAATATAACTTAGATCTGATATCATTATTTTGGATTAGATCCTAGTTGTTACTTTAGGATGAGATAAGTAAAGTGGTTAGGATAAGATGAATCCTTTAAGATAAGATGAATCTATTAAGATAAGGAAGAATCTTTTAAGCCAAGATGGATCTATTTAAAATAGATACACTTTAATGGAGGATAATCTAGATTGTTTAGTTATCTTATGAATTTTATTTATTTACATTTATGCGTATATGTATATGTAGATGTAATTGTGGACATTACTCCACCATTCATCCCACTCAATTAAAGATCCAAATCAGACAAGTATCATAAGAACAAACACTCAAGCATATAGATACAAAAAAAAATAGTTTTGTTTTGTTCCTAAAAGTAGGTATCCTATTCCTAAAGGTCACTTTAGGCACGGGATTTCAAAGTGTGAAATCCACATTTGTCTTTAGAAGAAAAAGGTAAGAATAATCAGAGTAAGCGGAAATAGATGAGAAAAGATTAAGAAAAGTTTAGAAAGAATCAGAGTAGTAAAGATAAGTAGATAATGGTTGTCCAGTTCTATCTAGGTTTCGTCCTACAGTCAACATTCCTCTGATACCACTTCTGTCACACCCGGGTTTTAGGGGTCCAAAGCCCGGGCGCGAACATAAACACCAGGTGTGCTGGGACCAAGTCTCACACATATGATGCATAGTGGCACAGGATCGAATGTCACATCTTTACTATATAACAGGAGTTCTATACAAAATAATTAAATAATTACATCATATGAGGAAACGATCCAGCAACCCAAAGTTGACTGGGAGACGACGGCCTAGATCTCTCACGAACCCATCGCAGCATCCTCCTTGCGCCTCATCCTGCGGTACCTGTTCTTGACCTGTGTGGGGGGGGTGAGACAGCAAGAGTGAGCTCACATACGTTCATCGCTCAACAAGTTGTGGGGAATAATGTGCATGAACTCGCCAAAGGTGGGAGCTCACGTGAAGTGTAAGGCTTACCAAAGAGGATGGTTAGAGCTGAGCATTGCTTTTAAAGTTGGTCAAAATTTTATTAGCAATTACTAAGTATAAGTAAATACCAACCCAATTAAGTAGTAGAACAAAAGTAACATCATCACCTGCGATGCAATGCATATGACAAATTGAATTTAGTTCCATAAATTAATCATCAGAGAGTCCTGAGCTGCTCATGACCGTGAGCTCGGCTAGTATACCAGTTTTACACTCTGCAGAGGTGGTACCCTTTACCCACAAGTCATGTTACCCATCTGCCAAGGGATCGCGACTTCCCATACACCTCTACCGAGGAGGCGAGGCAGGGTAACACTACGAGGCCTTTACAAAGTTCCACTAGCTTCAGAAAACCCGCTACAGTTTATAGGAGCTCCAATGCAGGAATCCCTTGCAGGACCACCATCGCAGCAAAATCCTCCCGAGGGCCTCCCTACACTGACCACTCCCCTACTGCTCTTGCCCCTTTCGGGTAAGGTAGTCCTCCACTAGCTTTCCTAATTAATCAGCCAAGGGCGTCCATAAACCCTTGTGGTGGCACGTGTTTCTCAAGTTAAGCTCTATGTTCCAATTAACATTAATGATCTTGACATGAACAGTGAATAACAACGGATAACAAAAGTATAATCATGAATAATGTGTATCTCAATGCCCAAAACCACATATAGCACTAGCAAGTACTACCCAAAAAGTTCAGTGGTAAACAAGGCATAAAGATAGACAAACTAGGGTAACCTATTAGGTCCCATCAAAATTAACCTATGCAGATCATTATGATTAATTAGAACATGAGTGGGTAAAAGAAGTGATCAAGGGCACAACTTGCCTGGGACTTGAGATTCCAGGTACCAACTTGCTTTTTAGATGACACGTGTCCTCGCTCTAGTCGTAGCAATACAAACAAACATTGTATAGGCAAAATTAACATTACACCAAGCATGTAAATAAAATACACAGTAATAATCTAGACATTAAAATAAGATCACAGGAACTGGAATCATTAAATTTGGGGTTATAGATTTTAAGTTATGGATTTTCTAATGTTTTATGTGCTTAATACAAGATTAAGTGAAAGAATAATTTTAATGTGTTTGTCATGTCAGAACAGAGGCACTAATGGATAGACAATATTATTACAAAAATTTAGGAACTGGAATGGACCAATTTGGAGTTCATATGAATTTTCTACAAATTAAACAAGTTTCTGCAATTAATTTGATACTAAAAATCTATTTCTAATTTAATTTCCCTAGTTTTCCTGCTCTCTGGACTGGGCGCATGAATAATCAAAAGGTCAGGGGCTAGTACGGAAAATTCCTAAGACTCTGGCAACAGACGTCGAGGACGGCGGGTTGGTTTCTAGGAAGTTCAGGGACTCTTTAGCAAAATATTCACTACAAGAAACTGATAAATGTTCGTGGGTAAAATTAAGAACGTGGGTACCCACGTTCTTACTTAAGTTAAGTTCATGGGTTATGTTAAGAACGTGGGTACCCACGTTCATAAGTTAAGTTCGTGGGCCCTAGAGAAAACCGTCGAACTTAACGAGTTAAGAACGTGGGTACCCACGTTCTTAACGTAAGTTCGTCGGGCTTGTGCACACCGTCGAACTTAATCCCGAAAACCTAAATCCAAAAATCTCACGCGCGCGGCTCTCTCTCTCACCCTTGTCTCATCCCGCCCACACACGCGCGCGGCTCTCTCTCTCACCCTGTCTCATCCTCTCTCACCTAGCGCTAGACCGAGCCGCCGCCACGCCACCGCGAGTCGAGCCGCTGCCACGACCGGGCCGCGCCTCCGCCGCACCACCGTGACCGGGCCGCGCCGCCGCGAGCGGGCTACGGCACCGCGACCGGGCCTCGCCGCCGCGAGCGGGCTACGGCACCGCGACCGGGCCTCGCCGCCGCCCGGCTCGCCAGCTCGGCCCCAACCTGCCCGGGCCGCGCCGCCACCGCGACCGGGTCGCGCCTCCGCCGCGCCATCGCGAGCGAGCCTCGTCGCCGCCCTAGCTCTCCAGCTCGGCCCCAACCCGCCCCGGCTCGCCAGCTCGGCCCCGACCGCCCCTGCTCGGCCCCAACCTCATCTCATTAGTATTCAGAGACACAACTAATTGGTTTCAGTGTTTTATATTTTAGGTACGATCTCTATACTGCATTCTGATTCATGGAAAAAATTTGTTCTTAGGTTCTTGTGTTGTATATAAAAAAATAAATATCCCCCTTTGCACGGCGTTCTAGCACTTATGTGTGTGTTTCTTTGACTGAAATAGTAATTACCAATTTATCAAAGCCATGATTTGTTAATGTTCTTTAGTAGCTGTGTAATTATCAAAATTTAGTCAGATAACATAACTGATTGCTGATTGATAGTTATAACCATATCTATGCTCATCTTACATATATGTATATCTGAAATTACCTCCCCCTGCTATTCTTTTTGGGAGTTAGGAAGTGAATTTTGGTGTTAAATAAATTTGAACTCTTGAATGTTAGACCACAATCCGATTAACTCGATTTTATTGGGTCTAGTGCATGTTGTCGCTAGTCTAAGTTTTTCTTACCTGGATTTGCTTCAGATAAAAAAGGTGACACCATCACTATCACGGTTCGGGAAAATTGTCGGCGTAGAGCTTGCAAATGACTCACAACGGGACCAGTGACCTGCTATTGAGAGCTTCGTACTCTTTTTTAGAGTAACTGGCCACATATGAGTGACACTGTTGTGTTTCTGTATCCCATAATCAAGTCTGAATGGCTTATGGTTCTGTTACATTTTGGCTTGACAGCCTATAAATGCTGCAATGGAAGTTTGACCGTTTAAGGAGAATATGTTATGATAAACTAGTAGGACAGTTCAAGGTGAAAAGGTCGCTAGTGTGCTTGCACATTTACAGCAAGTCAGTGATTAGAATATAAAGAGGAAATCTACAGGAATTTCGTAGGAAGAGTCCACGATTGAAGTAGCATGGATGTTTCCTTATAAGGTTTCAATGGCATTCCTATGTTGCAGTATTGAAAGAATTACTCTTGACCTTTGTGGCTTCGATTATGATCAACAAAATAGGGTGTTCTAGCTTCAACAGAGAATGGAGTCAATATTCGTATATTTTGTCCAGAGTCTTATCTACTCTACTCTCACATGTGCAAAAGTTCTTTTTGCAGAACTGACAAGTTTTTACGAAAAAACTTCAGTATTTTTGTGATGGACCCTGTTGTGATCTACCTATATGGGCTTCTGTATTTCTTATTCTTGTTGACTCACGCTGCAAATAATTTTGTATTCCATGACATTCATAGTTCTCACATGCAGGCTCCTTCAGTCAACAATCAAAACCATCATGACACTATGCAAAAATATAGCTCAAATCAAACCACACCATCTAGCAATTTGAAGACTGAAAATAAACCTCTCTGTTCACGGGAATCGAGTCACACAGCACATGCTTCAATTGCTCCAAACCAAACTGTTTCGATAGTTTGTCCGTCTGACAACATGCCTGCTGAAGTTGGTACATCAGAGATGCACCAGATCAATAGTTCTGAAAATGCTACCCAGGAGACACAAATTGAAAATGTAGCTGAAAAATCAGCAGAGGATGGCTATAATTGGCGTAAATATGGACAAAAGCATGTCAAGGGAAGTGAAAATCCTAGAAGTTATTACAAGTGCACGCATCCTAATTGTGAAGTTAAAAAGCTATTAGAGCGTTCGCTTGATGGCCAAGTTACTGAAGTTGTTTATAAAGGGCGTCATAATCATTCTAAGCCCCAACCAAATAGAAGGTTAGCTGCTGGTGCAGTTCCTTCAAGCCAGGGTGAAGAAAGATACGATGGTGTGGCAACTATTGAAGGTGAGTGTCCCATGGTTTTCTGTAAATATATTGGATTCTGGTGAATTGCAATTTCACCTTGAGCATACTCATATCTAGTTTTGCATTATGAAGTATTTGCTTGCTCATTTTGCATGTCTGTTTCAATTACTTTTTTAACAATTTAAGTTCTGACTTTTCAAATTCTTGAGAAGGAATGGTTTGAATGCACAATGATGATTTGATAATAAGTTTTCAAATGTTTACCTGTTACATTTTGTTGGGTCTGACAATTTTTCTGTTAATATGCAGACAAGCCTTCAAATATTTAGACAATTTTTCTGTAACCAAGTACATTCAGCTGGCATGATTGACACTGTTCCGGGTCCAGCTAGCGATGATGATGTTGATGCTAGAGGTGGAAGATCCTACCCTGGGGATGATGCTAATGATGATGATTTGGACTCGAAACGCAGGTAAAAGATAGTTTGAACTTTGGACTCACTATGCTCTAAGGGTTTTCTCCTGCCAATTGCTAATGCTGTACTCCACAATTATGTAGCTAGGAAAATGGAATCTGCTGGTATCGCCGCCGCCCCGGCTCGCCAGCTCGGCCCTGACCGCCCCGGCTCGCCGCCGCCGCACCACCGCCCCGGCTCCGCTAAGCTCGGCGTCGCCGCCGCCACACCAGCAGGCCGCGCCACCAGCAGGCCGCACCACCCCCAGCAGACCGCGCCTCCGCTCAGCTCGGCCTCGGCGCAAGCTCAGCTCACCACCGCCCCACTGCCCCAGCTCGGCCTCGGCGCCACCACCACCCAGCTCGGCCTCGGCTCGCCGTCCGCTGCCCAAGCTCGGCCTCGATCGGCTCGCCAGCACCGCCGGCCTCGATCGGCTCGCCAGCGCCACTTATGTGAATTTGTGAACTTATGTATTTCGACTTATGTGAATTTGTGAATTTGCAGATGTTGCCATGGCTAGACCTTCTGACATTAGGACAGTGCTGGCATCCTATCAAGGTCATGATGTTGCTGCTAAGTTTATTGAGCGTTCAAAGGAACACCAGCGGTAAGCAAATATGGCTATACCTTGTTCTAGTTTTTGTTGCAAGACATCATGTGAATGTTCATGACATTGAATCTGTGCAAGTTGCTATAAGGTTACAATAGTTTGGGTTTGATGTGAGTCTATGAATGAATCACTAATTTGTGCTACAATCTGACATGACATATTTTGCTTCTTTGCATTAATGCTTCTAAAAGGAAGTGTCTTTAATATTGAACTGTGTTGTACTCCCTCCGTTTTAAATTCTAAGTTGTTTTGTTCTAGGTACTTTATTGCCCATGTATATAGACATAACATATATCTAGGTGCATAGCAAGATCGATGTATCTAGAGAAGCCATGACGACATATAATTTGGAATGGAGGGAGTAATTCTTCAATGGAAGTGGCTCTAATTATATTAAAGAAAGATGTTGTAAGTTCCTAATCATCTCCCACCAAATTTCTCATGTGGATAGGCTGGATATTTAAACTTGAACTGAATTTATGACATTGCATTAAGGGATTAGTTGTGCTTGACTGGTCTTCAAAGTGATATGTGGCCCCTCTTTCACTATGCCTGATTTCACCAATACCTGAAAATATAAGAAAAATACAATGTCTACAGGTCTGGCCTTTGAGTATATTTTGACCACCAGTAGGCATGTTTAGGCTCAGGATCTGAACCAGATCATGTGATAAATTAACAGGTCTGGAGTTCAGACTATTTTAGTTTGGATTTTGCAAACACCACAGGACTCCCCCCTCTTTACAGATAAGCTGTAGTATGCTTTGAGAAACAAAGCCACTCGCTCGCTGCAATGCCAGAAGTAGCCAACCTTGTGCGCTTTTAGGTGTGAGCTACAATAGCCTTTCTGGAATTTAACTATGTGGTGCATATAATATTTTGGTAAGCTATACAGATGATCAGGACTGTTAGCCTGACGACATTAATCTTCCCATCTCACAGGCGTGTGCAGGAACAGAGCAAACTTGGGCGCTTATGGCGACGGTGATGGATCCTGTAAGTTCAAGATTACAGTAATTGTTTCTGAATTCTAGATTTACAAAAAGAGGATATGTGTTTCCCCAATAGCCCTGTTGTAATTCAGTGACTATGAACCTATTTAATTGAGATAGTGACTATGAACCTATCTGAAATCAACCTACAGATTCCAGTAACAGTTACACTAAATCATTTTCTCGTCGAGCTTAACACGAGACAATCCCTGCTACAGTTACACCTATAATCTAATTAAAGCCGAATCTCTGATCAGTGCACAAGCTATCCACATTAACGCTATCAATGCATCAGTCGGAGTTTGCAATCAATGGTTCCAGACACCAACTACTTTCCTTGTCCACCTTAGCATCGAGTGATACCATGTCAGGTAATGGGACAGCATCACCATGCTGATTTCTTAACGCATGGGCGGCACTTTACTAGAACTCTAGAAGTATGTAGTTATTGTATACATGTAAGCGCTATTTATCATCTTAAGGTGAAGCTTTACCCATTCAGTAATTAGAAAAGGGCCTTGTTGTTTGAATTACCCATTCAGTAATTTATGAGAATTTTGGTGTACATGTGATTTAATGCTTTCCTATATTTATTTAGAAAAGGGCGCTATGTTTATCATGCTTTCCTATATTTATTTAGAAAAGGGCGTTATGTTTATCATGCTTACCTATATCTTGGTGTACATGTGATTTAATGCCAGTTGTATATTTATGAGAATTTTGGTTTATTTTGAAGGATTCTGGCTCTCATCAAGTGACTCCTGCCCCTCACGCTGACTTTGCGGACAGATGTCTCAATTCTAGTGGTGGAGCTACGAACAACAATCCGATGTCCTGATCGAGAGCGATGGAGCTAATGTTTGAACTTGTGAACTAAAAATGTGAAATATGGATGTGAACTTATGTGAAATTGTGAACTTATGTATTTGGACTTGTGTGAATTTGTGAACTTATGTATTTGGACTTGTGTGAATTTGTGATATGTACATATATTCATGTGTTTGAAATTTGTATTGTATGTGATATTCTGTGTTGCATGTGTTACTATGTGTGTCTAATTTTTCATTTCTGTATTTTTTATTTTTTTCTGAAAAAGGGTTAAGAACGTGGGTACCCACGTTCTTAACGTTAAGAACGTGGGTACCGTCGAACTTAATGGACAGCCCTCGCCGACCCACGTAGGACCCATAAGTTCGACGGCCATGTGGCCCCGTCGAACTTAACGTTAAGAACGTGAGTGCCGTCGAACTTACGGGAAAAAGTTCGACGGCCCCCGTCGAACTTAAAAACCCACGTTCTTAATCTTAAGTTCGACGGTACCCACGTTTTTAATCTTAAGTTCGACGGTACCCACGTTCTTAACGTTAAGTTCGTCGGGGCCGTCGAACTTAATTCTCTAAGTTCGTCCAAAAATCGCCGTCGGCTATATTCGTCGGTAAACCCACGTTCTTATGGTAAGTTCGACGGCCTATTACATTAAGTTCGACGGTTTTTCACCCACGTTCTTTAACCAGTTTCCTGTAGTGATTATGGCCAAAGAGGTATCCGCGAAATCTGGCCACAAGATTAGAAACCAAGGGCTAGGATTAGATCGTACTTAAAATGAATAGGTACGGAGCGAAGACTGTCAGATCCAAATCCTCTGGTCCCAATATTATTATGCGCTAGATCGCCCTCAACCGTCCATCCTAGATCTACGGTTTGGATTAGGAGCGCGAAGGGGCATGCACGGGTCCAATCCCAAACGTTGGCCGAGGATCCAACGGTGGAGATAGGCTCATGTCGAGTTGGCCCTATCTTCAAATCCTGGCCACTGGTAACACGATCTACGGCTCACAGGTTGTCATCTACCTCCAGAATCCAGTAGCGACAGCGGCGATCCACACGGTGGCGCACTCCGGCAAGCAGAGCACCCAGGGTCTTAAACCTAGATACGATTGATTCTATGCAGAGGTGTGGAGAAATAGAATCCGATCGAAGCCATACCAACGGTTGGGAGCAGCAGAGGCGGATTGGCCGCGGTGGGAGGCGATTAGCGAGGCGTAGAGAATGCCGACGAGCAATTCGTCACCCGAGGCTTGTCCAACGCACGCAGCGGCGCCGCGACTTCCTCCAGCGCGCCCACGAACCAGATCCCGTGGAAGCCGACTTCAACACAGCGGACCTCGACCTCGGCAACGAGAGGCAAGGGCGCTGGTGGCGACGTTTGATTTCCCTGTGATGTCTTCGGAAAGGAGCGGCGTCGGTAGTTATATACCCTGAGCAGCGAGATCCTCGGGGAAAGGATGGTCACAACGAGCGCGGAATCCTTGGGTAGTTGTGGATTACAACGGAATCCCGAGCTCTCGTCCTGCAACGGCGCTCTGCCCGGCTCACGACAGAAGACGGACCCAGGTTGTCGGCGCTGGCCCACACTGCACAGCACGCGCAGAGAGGACCCACATGTAAGCGAGGTGAAACGCGCGCGTGCGTAGAGACCTGCCCGCGGGGAAGAAAACTAATGGGCTGAATTCCAGTCCCTGGCCCAGTTAGGTATGTTTATCTTTTTCCATTTTATTTTCCACTTCCCTTTCTCTATTCCCAATTCAATTTGAATTTCGAATTTGAATTCAAACTTGTGCCTAATTTATTATCAATTAATATTGTGGAATTTAGGATACAATCTTTGGAAACATAATTATATATATGTATATTTTTATATCATTACTCTTTTCTCATTTTCAAAAACTCTAATTTTAAATTTAGGGTTTAATTCCACTTCTAAAAATTATTATCTTATTATTATTACCTTATTATTTTATTTAATGCACAAACATATAATTCCAACATGATGCATATTTTTTTATCCTTTGTTTTAATTCATCTCTCTACCTATGTATGCTCTTCTTATGATGCAAATATGGCACATAAAATAAGGATATCCGATATAGTTTCACGGTATACATTTTTGGGTATTACAAATCCTACCCCCCTCAAAAATAATCTCGTCCTCGAGATTTGTAAGAAAGAGGATGCAACAAGTTTGGTTTGTAGTCTATGTTTCAATTTCTAAGGGGTTTTAATATCAAAAGATTTTTTTGTTCAAGTTTATAATACAAATTAGCATGTGATTACGGAAACATGGGTATATGTATATCCACTTTATTATGTAGGATAGAAGATGTCTTTAGAGCATAGATAGGTTTGGTTATGAAAGGGTAGGGCTAGGAAAGACTCTATCCAAGATTGTGGATCTTGATTACTTTTGAAGATTTAGCTTGAATCTTATCCTTCCTTGATTTGACGAGGTTGATCATCTTCGATCTTTGGTCTTGACATCATCATCCGAGCTACTGACATATAGTTAAAATAGTTTGTAGATAAGAACATTTAGCTAATAGGTAGATGGCATAGGATGAGTGTGCTATAGCCAAACATGGTCTAGCTGCTTTGTTAGGTTGGCTAGGTACAATTCTTTAGGAACATGTAGGTTAGTTGGGCAGGTTAGAATATTTTGTTGTGAAATAAATAGTTTACGAAACCTATCAAAATATATATAGGTTAGGTTGTTTGTGTATTGATCGGATTGGCCTAAGCCACCAATTTAGGTTTAGGTGAACTAGGAGTATGGTCTTATCCTTTGTACCAGCATTAAGTAACTTACTTTAGATGAGATCATATTAGGTTAGGTAGGTCTGGATTAGATTGGGTCAGATCTAGAATAAATTGATATGACTATTTTAGACTAGATAAGATCCAATTAATTTGGGTTAGATCATGATCATGGTGGGATAAATCATGGGGTTTTAGTCACAAATATAACTTAGATCTGATATCATTATTTTGGATTAGATCCTAGTTGTTACTTTAGGATGAGATAAGTAAAGTGGTTAGGATAAGATGAATCCTTTAAGATAAGATGAATCTATTAAGATAAGGAAGAATCTTTTAAGCCAAGATGGATCTATTTAAAATAGATACACTTTAATGGAGGATAATCTAGATTGTTTAGTTATCTTATGAATTTTATTTATTTACATTTATGCGTATATGTATATGTAGATGTAATTGTGGACATTACTCCACCATTCATCCCACTCAATTAAAGATCCAAATCAGACAAGTATCATAAGAACAAACACTCAAGCATATAGATACCAAAAAAAAATAGTTCTGTTTTGTTCCTAAAAGTAGGTATCCTATTCCTAAAGGTCACTTTAGGCACGGGATTTCAAAGTGTGAAATCCACATTTGTCTTTAGAAGAAAAAGGTAAGAATAATCAGAGTAAGCGGAAATAGATGAGAAAAGATTAAGAAAAGTTTAGAAAGAATCTGAGTAGTAAAGATAAGTAGATAATGGTTGTCCAGTTCTATCTAGGTTTCGTCCTACAGTCAACATTCCTCTGATACCACTTCTGTCACACCCGGGTTTTAGGGGTCCAAAGCCCGGGCGCGAACATAAACACCAGGTGTGCTGGAACCAAGTCTCACACATATGATGCATAGTGGCATAGGATCGAATGTCACATCTTTACTATATAACAGGAGTTCTATACAAAATAATTAAATAATTACATCATATGAGGAAACGATCCAGCAACCCAAAGTTGACTGGGAGACGACGGCCTAGATCTCTCACGAACCCATCGCAGCATCCTCCTTGCGCCTCATCCTGCGGTACCTGTTCTTGACCTGTGGGGGGGTGTGAGACAGCAAGAGTGAGCTCACATACGTTCATCGCTCAACAAGTTGTGGGGAATAATGTGCATGAACTCGCCAAAGGTGGGAGCTCACGTGAAGTGTAAGGCTTACCAAAGAGGATGGTTAGAGCTGAGCATTGCTTTTAAAGTTGGTCAAAATTTTATTAGCAATTACTAAGTATAAGTAAATACCAACCCAATTAAGTAGTAGAACAAAAGTAACATCATCACCTGCGATGCAATGCATATGACAAATTGAATTTAGTTCCATAAATTAATCATCAGAGAGTCCTGAGCTGCTCATGACCGTGAGCTCGGCTAGTATACCAGTTTTACACTCTGCAGAGGTGGTACCCTTTACCCACAAGTCATGTTACCCATCTGCCAAGGGATCGCGACTTCCCATACACCTCTACCGAGGAGGCGAGGCAGGGTAACACTACGAGGCCTTTACAAAGTTCCACTAGCTTCAGAAAACCCGCTACAGTTTATAGGAAGCTCCAATGCAGGAATCCCTTGCAGGACCGCCATCGCAGCAAAATCCTCCCGAGGGCCTCCCTACACTGACCACTCCCCTACTGCCCTTGCCCCTTTCGGGTAAGGTAGTCCTCCACTAGCTTTCCTAATTAATCAGCCAAGGGAGTCCATAAACCCTTGTGGTGGCACGTGTTTCTCAAGTTAAGCTCTATGTTCCAATTAACATTAATGATCTTGACATGAACAGTAAATAACAACGGATAACAAAAGTATAATCATGAATAATGTGTATCTCAATGCTCAAAACCACATATAGCACTAGCAAGTACTACCCAAAAAGTTCAGTGGTAAACAAGGCATAAAGATAGACAAACTAGGGTAACCTATTAGGTCCCATCAAAATTAACCTATGCAGATCATTATGATTAATTAGAACATGAGTGGGTAAAAGAAGTGATCAAGGGCACAACTTGCCTAGGACTTGAGATTCCAGGTACCAACTTGCTTTTCAGATGACACGTGTCCTCGCTCTAGTCGTAGCAATACAAACAAACATTGTATAGGCAAAATTAACATTACACCAAGCATGTAAATAAAATACACAGTAATAATCTAGACATTAAAATAAGATCACAGGAACTGGAACCATTAAATTTGGGGTTATAGATTTTAAGTTATGGATTTTCTAATGTTTTATGTGCTTAATACAAGATTAAGTGAAAGAATAATTTTAATGTGTTTGTCATGTCAGAACAGAGGCACTAATGGATAGACAATATTATTACAAAAATTTAGGAACTGGAATGGACCAATTTGGAGTTCATATGAATTTTCTACAAATTAAACAAGTTTCTGCAATTAATTTAATACTAAAAATCTATTTCTAATTTAATTTCCCTAGTTTTCCTGCTCTCTGGACTGGGCGCATGAATAATCAAAAGGTCAGGGGCTAGTACGAAAAATTCCTAAGACTCTGGCAACAGACGCCGAGGACGGCGGGTTGGTTTCTAGGAAGTTCAGGGACTCTTTAGCAAAATATTATGGCCAAAGAGGTATCCGCGAAATCTGGCCACAAGATTAGAAACCAAGGGCTAGGATTAGATCGTACTTAAAATGAATAGGTACGGAGCGAAGACCGTCGGATCCAAATCCTCTGGTCCCAATATTATTATGCGCTAGATCGCCCTCAACCGTCCATCCTAGATCTACGGTTTGGATTAGGAGCGCGAAGGGGCATGCACGGGTCCAATCCCAAACGTTGGCCGAGGATCCAACGGTGGAGATAGGCTCATGTCGAGTTGGCCCTATCTTCAAATCCTGGCCACTGGTAACGCGATCTACGGCTCACAGGTTGTCATCTACCTCCAGAATCCAGTAGCGACAGCGGCGATCCACACGGTGGCGCACTCCGGCAAGCAGAGCACCCAGGGTCTTAAACCTAGATACGATTGATTCTATGCAGAGGTGTGGAGAAATAGAATCCGATCGAAGCCATACCAACGGTTGGGAGCAGCAGAGGCGGATTGGCCGCGGTGGGAGGCGATTAGCGAGGCGTAGAGAATGCCGACGAGCAATTCGTCACCCGAGGCTTGTCCAACGCACGCAGCGGCGCCGCGACTTCCTCTAGCGCGCCCACGAACCAGATCCCGTGGAAGCTGACTTCAACACAGCGGACCTCGACCTCGGCAACGAGAGGCAAGGGCGTTGGCGGCGACGTTTGATTTCCCTGTGATGGCTTCGGAAAGGAGCGGCGTCGGTAGTTATATACCCTGAGCAGCGAGATCCTCGGGGAAAGGATGGTCACAACGAGCGCGGAATCCATGGGTGGTTGTGGATTACAACGGAATCCCGAGCTCTCGTCCTGCAACGACGCTCTGCCCGGCTCACGACAGAAGACGGACCCAGGTTGTCGGCGCTGGCCCACAGTGCACAGCGCGCGCAGAGAGGACCCACATGTAAGCGAGGTGAAACGCGCGCGTGCGTAGAGACCTGCCCGCGGGGAAGAAAACTAATGGGCTGAATTCCAGTCCCTGGCCCAGTTAGGTATGTTTATCTTTTTCCATTTTATTTTCCACTTCCCTTTCTCTATTCCCAATTCAATTTGAATTTCGAATTTGAATTCAAACTTGTGCCTAATTTATTATCAATTAATATTGTGGAATTTAGGATACAATCTTTGGAAACATAATTATATATATGTATATTTTTATATCATTACTCTTTTCTCATTTTCAAAAACTCTAATTTTAAATTTAGGGTTTAATTCCACTTCTAAAAATTATTATCTTATTATTATTACCTTATTATTTTATTTAATGCACAAACATATAATTCCAACATGATGCATATTTTTTTATCCTTTGTTTTAATTCATCTCTCTACCTATGTATGCTCTTCTTATGATGCAAATATGACACATAAAATAAGGATATCCGATATAGTTTCACGGTATACATTTTTGGGTATTACAATGTGAGCTCACTTATGGTAGGGGCTCAGTAAGTGGGAGGAATTATGCAAGGTTAACAAGGTAGGCTATGGTTGAGTGGTAAGCATTTTAGTTGGTTAATATTTTATTAACAACGCATATCTTACTAATTGTAAGTGTATCCCAAAATTCCCAATTAATCATAAGCACGTAATTATATCTCAAAAGCAATTAAGTGAAACCACTTAAGCAAACCATTTAGAAATCACTGGATCACGATTTATTTTTCCATCTTTAAGTTTAGTTATCATGTGAGGGTCCAGGTTTCTCTTAACCATGAGCACGACTGACATATCAATTTTACACTCTATAGAGGTGGTACAACTTTACCCATAAGCTATGTATCCACTCTAGCCTAGGTTGTACAAACCCTCAAAAACTGTCGAGGTGAATGGCTAGGGATCCATTATGAGGCTTTCACAAAATATTCTTAGTACAAAGCCACCCGCTAAGGTTTTCACGTCAGTATTGGTGACCCTCTAGGCGAGGTAACTTAGCCAAGACTATCACCCATGTTAACGTGAGCTGCCACCAAACCACTGTCGCCTCCTCTTGCCTATCTTTCAAGTAGGGTTGCTAAGCACTAAGTCTATAAAGCTATTTACCGAAGCCAGAGCCATGATAATTAACACTCGTGATTGCACTGTTTTCCTGGGTGGTCACTCCATGTTTCGTTTAATACAACATGATCTTGTTTAACCATCGGGTTATCATCATAAAACAAATTCCATTTTCGGAACAATAGTATCATTAAAGAGTGACATCATGATGATCAAGTTGAGCAGTAGCACAATCACTAAGCATAGTATTTATCCCAGGGTAATCAAAGAATAGGGTTGGTAATTTCTAGGTAATCTTGTTTAGATAAAACCCATCAAATTTATGCAAATATCCGAAAGTAAATATTATCGTATGCATTATTTGGGTACAATCAGAAATGCAGAGGGAGAATCCACTTGCCTTGGTCAAAGGTGTCATGCGGATCTTCTTCAAATTTATTTTGGTCTTCTACCACGTAAACAACTTCTAATATAGATTCGCACATCGTACATACAAAAAGAAAACATACACAAATAAATAAACACATACCATTACATGAATAGACATACACCATTACACATATAAACATACACCAAACAAATCATACCTATAAAAAGAAAACGTCTAGAATAGAACCTGATTCGTAACCATAGTTTAAGCACTACCGGAATCGAGCGATTTGCCGAGTGCCTGAAGCAAATCATGATTTCTGACTTTGTTTGTGTTTTATACAATTTTTAAACAACTGGATGGCAAATTCATGGTCATGTTTAGTGAGCATGGTGCTCGAAGATTCCGATCTGTTCCAGAAATCGGTCGTAACTTGTGCTAAATAACATACATATCATTTTTGCATGCACGATTTTCCATGTTTCGAGTGACTTGCAGTTCAAATCTGAATTTTCCGAGGAAATTAGATTAAACGAACTAAATCTATTAGTTAGAGAAAACACTTTTATAATTGTGCCAAAATGGTACATGTAGGTCTACATAGTGTATGAACATACCACAAAAAGTTTGGTTGGGAAAATAAAAAAATAAAAAATGTAATTTGCCGAGTGTCCAGGAATGGCACTCGGCAAAGCGTACTGTGCTGTGTGTCAGACGAAAAACACTCGGCAAAGAAGCTGCTTTGCTGAGTGCCAAAGCTTGGCGCTCGGCAAAGGTAACGGCCGTCAGCTATGGACGGGTGCTGACGGCCCTTTGCCGAGCGCCGCCGTTCGCTGAGTGTTCGACACTCGGCAGACTTCTTTGTCGAGTGTATTTCTGTGCCGAGAATCCTGCTCTCGGTAAACGCGGTCGTTACCGAGAGTAGAACTTTGCCCAATGCGGCACTCGGCAAAGACGTTTTTGCCGAGTGCCCGATAGAAAGCACTCGACAAAGCGCCGAGCACTTAGCAAAGAGCCGGATTCCGGTAGTGAAGTCTACTCGTACTGACATCCACCTCATTTTCTATGACATAAAATACTAATTCTATTTTGGGTAGTTACTAGTGAAAATTATATGGCAATTCGACTATGAAAGTACTTTATATAAAATAACTTAAATTTAATGATTTAACCAACTCTACGGAAATAGATTAATTATTAATTAATTAATTCTACCATAAACATGGGTCTTATTTTAGTTTTATCTTTTCTTTCTGAATGGAAATGACACCATGTTAACTAGAGCTCAAATAACTTTAGTAATAAATTAAATCACTAATTTAACTACACTATTTAAATCATCGTGGACATGGGTACTACTTATATCATCTCAGTGTTAATAGAGACTCTATTATTTGTTTAGTAGATCTAAGTTAGGCATATGAACCTATGAGCACATACATCTCAACTAAAGATATAATCATTTTTAAGAACAAAGGCACTCATATAATTATCTAATATTTTTAATTCTTTACTCTAACAACTATATTAAATTAATTCTCAACTAATATAATCAAATTAAAATACACAAATGCGAAAGATAGCGGGAACACTAATAAAATGGCTTATCACATACACATGAAATTAGTCGTTCAGTATACACATGATTTCAGACTAAAAATATACAAACTATAAGTACATATCTCTATAGAAATTAGATCGTGATCACTATAGACTTCTGAGGGCAGCACATAAAGTTATAGGGTCTCTTTTCTATTTATTTTGAACTAGAAAATGTCTAGATGAACCCTACAAAAAATCAGGTGCTAAAAATAAAACACGTTCATCTTCTACCTTGTTGTTACTTGTGCTGAGGGTGAATGGGGGCACGGCTGGCAGTGTTGAGGCAAGCAGGGAAGGCTAGTGGGCGGACGACCAAGAGTGCGATGTCGGGCGCCGGTGGGTGTTGGTCACTTGTTCTCAAATGCTGTAAATCAAGAACAAGGCAACACAATTGTTAAGGATTAAAGACATTCGTCCTCCGAAGTATTATCTCCTTTCAGATATAATAGTCTTCAGATGAAGGTCATGAAAGACATGCCTTCATGAATTATATGAGGATAATTTTATATATAAAGACAATGAATACAATCTATTGGTTCTTACGCATATTTATTTCATAATACACATATGAACATTAATCAAATTTACATTACATTGATATGTTCGGCTTGTGTGAAGGTGTGGATGCAAGAGCAATTACAATCCAGCGTGAACAGTACGATGCTACTGTTCATCTATTTATAGTCACGGGACGCAGCCCGAGTAAAAGTACATTTGTGTCCTCAACATTTATTCACAACTATAACATAAATCATTAGGGACTGACTAGTCTTTTTCTCTTCAGGTCAACATCGTGTTTGGTCTTCATCATCATTTTAAGCCAAAGTTGTTACTCTTCAGCTATAGTTTAAGCGTTCATTGTCATCACCTTCGGGCTGTATCTTTGTCTTGAAGACCTTCTACCGAGAGGAAGACCTCCATCACGAACCAAAGCTCCATGTAATAATCAATAGCTAGGAGCACATGATTAGTCATGTTTTTGAGGACCTTCAGAAGAGGAAGGCCCCAACAGTAGCCCCTCGCAGTATTAATTTATTTCTTTGTAACAAATTCAGACCGTGATATGAAAGAAGGCCTTTAGCCGAAGGTCCGAAAACACCTTCCCTTCGCTAGAATAGCGAATCAATCTGAACTGTGGGACCTACCAAGCAGTGGAGCTCCGAGTATATATACAGAGGCCTGTGCTGCAAATATTTTTCGTGCCATCTAGTTGTTTGTGTTGTAATTGTCGTTTTAGCCTTCTTCTTTTTGTGAGCGCTATTGTTTTCTGAGCTTCGACATTTGCTGCGATCATCATCCAAATGGCTGAGGATAAGAAGATTGCAGACCCCACAATTGCTGGGTTTTACGAAGCAATGGAAAAGACCAACACGGAAAAGATCATCAATGAGATGCTAGCTGGGTTGTCTGGGGATTCCAGCGATAATGACAATTTTGTTATGGAGAGTGGAAATGATGATACCAAAGATTGGCCGTGGAGGCCGAGCCATGTTGTTTTTGGGAAATCAACTGTTAAGCAAGGGCAAATCGAAGCGATGAAGGGCAACTATTTTGATGATATTTCTATAGTGAGGGCCAGGGAGAAAGCATTGTTCCTCTTCCCGAAGCTGATGAGGTGGTAGTCTTTAAAAGCTTCATGAAAGTTGGGCTTCGCTTCCCACTGCACAAGATGTTGGTTGAAGTTTTGAAGACATTCGAAATATACCTTCATCAACTTATCCCTGAAGCCTTTATTAAAGTGGGGGTTTTATATGGGCTATGAGGAGTCAAGGGGTAGAGCTGGATGCTAGGTGTTTCTGCAATATTCATGAGTTATCCTACCAGACAAAGGCAACCGGAAAGGAACAATACCATAACAACTTCGGATGTTACAGCTTTGTGCTCTGCTCTGAGGCAAATTATCATGTGCCAACATTTCAGAAGAAGTGGTCGGGCTCTTGGATGAAGCAATGGTTCTAAGTAAAGAATGATATGAATCATAGGGAGGATGTGAGGGGCATCATTCAACGTCCCATATGGTCACGCTTTGGCATTAGAAGACCATCAATTGCAATTGGGAATGAGGTGCAAGCGTGCCTAATGGCTTTCAACATCATATGTACTTACATCGGTACCAGGGATTTGGTAAAAGAACACATTGCTTTCAAAGTATGGCCTCTTATGAATGAATGGGAAATGTCGAAGGAAACTGCCGCTTGCTCCAACTAAGGTGGTTTGGTTTATCTTAGGTACACCTTCCGATATAGAAGCCAATTTGATGAGCCAAATGATGATTGGCTAGATGCTATAGAGGCAACCATTGATGAGCTGTTGAGAGTCTACTTGAAAGCAAAGGACGAGGCCATGACTATTGCCTTCGGCGCTCGAGGGAAAAGAAGACTGAACAGAGTTTTTGATATAATTGGGTTTGTTTAACCTGATTGCTGTTTTCCTGCTCGGACTCAAAAAGGAAAAAGGAAAATTTCTACTTTAACCTCTTCTGGTGCGCTGAAGTCGAAGAGGGCCAAGGTTCTGACCCGTAGGCCTGTCGGGATGGCTGCAGTGCCCACAATAGAGGAGGTAAAGTTTTTTGAGAATGCTGAAGTTGTCCCTGCCATGTCAGCTGAAGCTGCGGAAACAGTTCCTGTCATGTCAACCAAGGCTAGTACTGGTGAGGTAGAAGAACTAGAAACGAGGAAAACAATAGAAGAACAACCAAACCGTTGGGCCCTCCGATAATGGCAGAGTTGCCAAAACCATCAACTATAGCGACAACAACCCCGAGGAAAAGGAGGATGGCTAGTGTTTTGGATGTTGTTATGGAGTCCCTAAAAACGGCGACTCCTACCTCCGTCGAAGCCTCTAGCGAGAAGATTAAAGATACAAGAGAAGTGGTTACTGTAAGCATTGCTTCTATTCACGCTGAAGCATGATCTTCGAGGGCTAGTCCAGCGAAGTTAATAGAAGAAAGTCTTCCAGAGAAGCCCACGTCACCTGCTCCTGAAGCACCTTCGCAGAGTGATCTGGAATATATTGTTCGACATGCTTCGGGAAAGCAATTATCATCAGAGCAAATTGGCGAGGTACAACATTGTGCCAAGGACTTGAAATACCCCCGAGGGTCCTTGGTATATGGAGGAAATGACGAAGATGACTTCCTCTACTGTATACCAGATAATAAAGAGATTAATGTTTGCCGCGAGATGATGGACAACATGGGCTATCCAAAACTTGAGCTTGGCTTGTCTGCGATGACTAAGGACCAGCTTGTTGATAGCCTCGCCTACAATAGCTTGAAGGTTTGTACAACTTGGTTTCATATTTGGTAATTTTTGTTTCAGTGAACTATTTTTTGTTGTAATTCTTATTGTTACTGTTCATTCTTTGTTTGGCAGGGACTAATTCTTAGCAAGGCTTTAAAAGCTCAAAAAGATGCAGAGGATGAAAGCTATCAGACGACAATTGGAAACCTTCGATCGGAGGTTATAACTTTGAGAAACGAACCTCTTGCAAAGGATAAGATTTTACTCTCTTTGGTTGAAAGACTAAAATCCAGTGAAGCTAAACTGTCCGCTCAAGCATAAGTGCATAAAGCTGAAGTGCAAGAATTAGAAAATAAACTTGTCGAAGCAACTGAAAACTTCAATGTAGAGCTAACAAAACGTGAAATATCTGATATTGAACGCTCAAGGGTACATAAAAATGTTGAAGAGCTTCGTCAAGATAAGAAAGAGTGATATAATGTTGGTACAAAATGTGCTAAGAATTTGAAGAATAGCTTTTCTAAAGTTGGCACATTTTCCACAGAGCGGAATTTCATCCACGGTGATCCTGATGGGGCTATCCGTTGGATTAACGGCGAAACCGAAGCTTTCGAAGAAATTCTCAGCGACAGAGGAGATTTTTGTTCCTTCGCTGGTGTTCGAGGGGCCGTGTTGGTCCTAGAAAAAGTCGACTGCGAACATGCTAAGGTTGTGGTTCAGCCAGGATTCTCGCTTTCAGCTGATGACATTAAAAACCCTTCGGCCGATGCTACTGCATTAAGCAGAAAGTTCTATTCCGAAGTATGGCTGAAGGGTGGCCGAGAGATAGCTAACGAAGCTATTAGAAGAAATGAGAAAGAGTCTCACGACGCCTTAGAAGAGGCTAAGAGAGCTGAAGAAACTGTTGAACACGCCAAGCTTATAGGTATATCCATTACAGCTTGGCTTCGTAAATTATTGTAGCTTCGATACTAACAGATACTTGTATTTTGATGCAGCTGAGCTTTTTCCCCCTCCAGAGCCATATGATCCTAAAGCTGATCCATCTCTAAAAGGGGAACTCGACATAATTAGAATTGCTAACGAGGTCGTACGTTGATGAAGCCGTCAACAGACTATTGAACGAAGGTGCCAATAAAGTCTTAAAAGAAGACTTAAGTTTGTATATTTGAGAGTTTAGGGTCTTTGTATGTAGTTTTCGTTTTTGTAAGAAACAATTATCAAATATTTGTATATGTATTGATGTAATATATTTCTTTGTGATGCGTGAAACCTTCGTACATACCGTTTTTGAGCCACTGGTGAACAAAACACCTTCCCTTCTTTTCACGCTTCACGAAGAAAGAAATCCCTCTTCTTTTTGCCGAAGTAACTCTAAAGGTTTTACCCTAAACGTTGCTTAAGAATACCGTTGAGCATGTATCTTGTATTTTTATGGCTCTTTTGTCGAAATAGGCTTAACCTCATGGGTTAACCAGTATGTCTGAAGGAGCAATTTTCCTTCTTTTTGCACTGTTTTCTGTTGATGCAGAATGATGTATGATGAGATTCTATGGAATATGATGTGATGATATGATGCAAATGACATTGATGTGCAAATAAGACTTCGCATCCCCTTAGTAACGACTTTGGAGTCTCTTCACCTTTTACTTAGGTGGTGTTTCAGCTCTGCATTTCCTTAGGAACGACTTTGGAGCTAAGCTCTGCATCCCCTTAGGAACGACTTTGGAGCTTCTTCACCTTTTACTTAGGTGGTATTTTAGCTTTGCATCCCCTTAGGAATGACTTTGGAGCTAAGTTCTGCATCCCTTTAGGAACGACTTTGGAGCTTCTTAACCTTTTACTTAGGTGGGATTTTAGCTCTGTATTCCCTTAGGAACGACTTTGTAGCTTCGTCACCCTTCATGTTACACTCGATGGTGGTAACCTCAAATTTATTACAACAGGTCGAAGGTTGAACCTTCTTATATTGTCTTCGGAGGGGAAATATAAAGACAGAAAAGTAAAAAATACATTGAACTTGGAAACTTTCTGGTCGAGCCCCTGTATTGCTTTAGTAAATATGTCCCGATTCGGGCACAATGTTGTTAACTGTGCGAGCTTCGGACTCCTCCCATGTGTCGCGCTGTTGCTGCGCTTGGCGATGCCCTTCTGGCTGCTGATTGTGAATCAAGGTTGGTGCCATAGGTGGTGGTGGTGGTAGCTGAGGCCATGCAGCTTGAGAGTGACTTGCCGAAGCAACTGATGTTGTGGGTTGCTGGTTGCCCACATACTCAGGGATATATGGCGAACAACATGAAATAGTGTGTAGGACCTGCTTTGGCTGATTCTGCCGTGCTTCGGCTTCAACTATCTCTTTTTGCTTTTGGATCATGACTTGGTACGCACTTATTGTATGTCCCTTATCCTCCCCACAGAATAAACAAAACAACCTCCTGGGTTGGGAGCTGAACCTTCCTTTGAAGCTTCTTTCTCCTCTGCCCCTTGGAGCTGGTGGCCTGTAAGAGCTTTGTTGCATTCCTGCAGATTGGGAGTTTTGCTAGTTACCTTGTGTGTGGCTTGCCCTGTCATCACCTGAGCTGGCATTGTGGATTGTTCTGACAAGCCTAGGGTGGAGCCTTCCTCCGAAGCCCCTAGTCATCTCAGAGTATCTATAGGCCTCTTCTCTTCTCTGTCGGAAGTCATTATCAGCCCTGATGTGCTCATCCATCTTCTGGAGGAGCTTTTCTAGAGTTTGTGGTGGCTTCCTAGCAAAATATTGCGTTGTCGGTCCTAGCCGGAGCCCCTTAATCATAGTTTCGATGACAATCTCATTTGGCACCGTTGGTGCCTGGGCCCTGAGTCGCAGAAATATTCAGACATATGCCTGCAAGTACTCTTCATGGTTACTGGCTTTGTCTGGAAACCGTGAAAACTAGTTACCAACATTTCCTTCAGCTTTTGCCATGACGTGATCGTTCCCAGGCGAAGGGAAGAATAACACGTCTGAGCTACACTCCTGACTGCCATGACGAAGGATTTCGCCATGACAGCCGTGTTGCCACCATATGAGGATATGGTTGCTTCGTAACTCATGAGAAACTGCTTTGGATCCGAATGTCCGTCGTACATGGGAAGTTGTGGTGGCTTGTAAGATGGTGGCCATGGGGTAGCCTGCAATTCTACTACTACAGGAGAAGCATCATCAAAAGCAAAGTTACCATGATGAAAGTCATCATACCATTCATCATCATAGATTGGATTCTCGTGACGAAGCTCTCTCTGCTGAGGCCTTCGTCCTTGGTCATCTTGGGTGATGTGATGCATTTCTTCAGCAGCTTCGTCGATCTTCCTCTGAAGGTCAGCTAGTCGAAGCATCTTCTCTCTCTTCCTCTGCACTTATTGGTTTATGGCTTCGAGGTCTCTTATTTCTTGGTTTAACTCATCCTCCTGTGGTGTTGGGCCGGTAGCCTTCCTTTTCTGGCTCCGGGCTTCTCTCAGCGAGAGAGTCTCTTGGTTAGTGTCCAGTGGCTGAAGGGCAGCCCCTGGCGCTATTGCATTCTTCGGCGGCATGACGAAGGTGAATGCTTGACGAGGTGGTCGTCGTTTGAGTTCACCGGAGGTGGGCGCCAATGTTGGTCACTTGTTCTCAAATGTTGTGAATCAAGAACAAGGCAACACAATTGTTAAGGATTAAATACCTTCGTCCTCCGAAGTATTATCTCTTTTGGGATATAATAGTCTTCAGACGAAGGTCATGAAAGACATGCCTTCATTAATTATGAGGATAAATTTCTATATAAAGACAATGAATATAATCTATAGGTTCTTACGCATATGTATTTCATAATATGCATATGAACATTAATCAAATTTACATTACATTGATACATTCGGCTTGTTTGAAGGTATGGATGCAAGAGCAATTACAATCCAACGTGAACAGTACGGTGCTACTGTTCATCTATTTATAGTCACGGGATGTAGCCCGAGTAAAAGTATATTTGTGTCCTCAACATTTATTCACAACTATAACATAAATCATTAGGGACTGACTAGTATTTTTCTCTTCGGGTCAACATAATGTTTGGTCTTCATCCTCATTTTAAGCAGAAGCTGTTATTCTTAGGCTATAGTTTCGGCGTTCATTATCATCACCCTCGAGATGTATCTTCGTCTTGAAGACCTTCTACCGAGAGGAAGACCTCCATCACGAACCGAAGCTCCATGTAATAATCAATATTATGCTAGGAGCATATGGTTAGTCATGTTTTTGAGGACCTTCGAAAGAGAAAGACCCCCAACAGTGAGGGAAGGTCGACGGGACCAGAAGGACGACAACGAGTGGCGCGGTGTGCAGGACATCGCCGATGACGAACTCCAGGCGCGGATGAAAGCAACGACGATGAGGAGAGCAGAAGCGTTGTTGTGAGCGTGATAACAACTGGAGCCAGCAGGGAAAGGAGAACGAGCTCGGCTCAGATTTTGTAGGCGACAGGAGAGGGAGATTTGCGATCGAATTAATGGGGATTGAAGATGAGAAACGGAATTTGAACGCTATTAATGGAGGAAACGGCCGGTCCTAATGGGCCAGTAATCCAGACTGTAAAGAGGGGAAGAGAAGAGGAGAGGAAAGGGCATGGGCTGTGCGATAGCAGGCGATGCAACGTGGACCTATGGCTCGGCTGGGCGCGATGGCAAGTGCAGGGGCGTCGGGCTGACGAGCGGTGTAACGCGCGTTCGAGCAGAGAAACCAAAGAAGAAAGAAATGGGAAAGTGAAGAATGTCAGGTGGGACCCACACACCGTAGAGTGAGAGAGAGGACCCACGGTGCAGATGTCGTGGGTGAATATGGAAGGCGGACGCGGAATCAGGCCTAGGGATAAAAGTAGGATGGGAAAATCCCGAATCGACCGTTATCGTATAACCAATTTTGTTAGTTTTGTCATGATCGATTTCGAACCCGATGTAAAAAACGAAAACGGGATATACAAAATGGTAAATGGAAACGGAAACAGTAGAGTTGTTTTCCCGACCGTTTAACCGAGATCCCGTTTTTAATCGGGATGATCCCGTTTTGTGTACCGTATTTGTAATTCGGGAACACTAGAATACGCCCTACTGCAATCCAGGCATCAGTATTTTGAGCCTAGCCCATCTAAGCACAGTACAGGAAACAAAACCTAGCGGCTAGCGCTGGCGCATGGCGCGTCCTCTCCACGCCGCCACCGTTAAGACTGCAAACGCAAGCGTCGTCCCTCTCGGCCTCTCCCTCGCAGCCTCGCTAGCGCTAAAACTCCATGGACGGCAGCCGCCGTGCGCCGACCCTCTCGGCCTCTCCCAGTCCGTCCCTCTCCTAGTCATAGCCTCCATGGTCCAGCGGTCCAGGGAGTCCAGCCGTCCAGGGAGTAGGGAGTCCACTGTCCAGCCGTCCGACCTCCCACTCCCTCTCCCTCTCAGGAAGTCCAACCGTTTGCCCGTCCAGGGAGTCCAGGACAACTGTCCGACCTCCCACTCCATCTCCTAGCCTCCACGAGCTGCCGTCCAGGGGCCTCCCACGACGCCAGCCATAGGCTCAGGCTACCATCCACGGCCGCGGACTGCCCTCAGCCGCTCTCGCTCCTCGACGGCTCGACACCGGTCACCATCCCTCTCAACGGTGTCACGCAGCACGACAGTCGAACTCGACAACAACTCTCTCTGCTCCTCGCAGCACAACAGCAACTCTCTCCACAGGCCACGAGTCCACAACCACGACGCCGCCCTCGACGCCGGCCGCAGGCTCCTGTCCAGGGCTCCACATGACACAACTGACAACCCACGGCTCTGCTCTCCACGCCGTACCTCTCAACTCTCTCTTATGTTTTTTGAGAGACGTGAGCAAATGAGTCTTGGTTGTAATAGTGCATGTGTGCTAAGTGATCCTGATGTGAGTAAGTGACTATGAATATGTGTTCTAAACTTTATATTATGTCATGTGTGCTAGTAGACTTATATGACTTCTTATGTTAGGCAAGACTTATGTGCTACATTAAACTATGTGTGCTCCGGATTTACGTGGATTTTATCTATGTTTGATTAAGACTTGTGTTTGCAATTTTTTATTTGTGGTTAAGTTATGAATATATGATTTCATGGTGTGATTTTACGGATCTATATATTGGTTCCCGTTCGATTTCGTCATTTACCCGACCGAATCGTATCGTTCTTCGATTACCGTATTTATCCCGTTCGTTTTCGTTACCGATATATCCCGTTTTCGTTTTCGTCCCGCAAAGTAAATATGAAAATGAAAACGGTAGAGGTATTTTCCCGACCGTTTTCATCCCTAATCAGGTTATAAAGGCCAAGCGTCACGTTTGTTTGAAATTTGTTTTTTTTCTTTTCTATTACATGTGTATATATATATATATCAAAATTTATAATAAATTCCATAAATAATATAAAAACTTAATTTTAAAAATAATTGTTTTTAAGCTAAAATTTATTGTTTCAAAAAAAAATTAGGCTTCCCTCACAAGAATAAATAAAACCCAAATTCTTTTTGATGCATTAACAAACAAAAATCATGATCTAATCATGAATGCATCAAACACTGAGCTAAATTTTAATCTTCTTATAAGTTTAGTTACCTTTTTATATCAGTATTTCCTTTATTTTAAAAATAACTTTACTTCTCTAATACATTTTAACTACTAGAGTTGATTTTCTTTTAGTTGATAGATTTGAGGTATTACACTTACGTCCTATGTGTGGTGTATTGCTCTTGATTATAGATACAACAAGATAGATATCTACGTGGTTAAGATTGTTCGGGATTGTCCCTTCAAGGGGACCCCTGCTGACCCCTATGTATGGAATAGGTAGGGTTACAAGTCGGTTAGGATTACAATACAAGATAAGAACAATAAGATCTCAATATCTCTTAGAGACTCTTCATTTTTTACTCTCTATTTGACTCTTTATTTACCTGTCCATAAAGATTATATTCTATATATAGCATCTCACTCAAACAGACTATCTATCTAGTTTGGCTAGACAGAGTGGCTAGCCAAGTTTGACTAGTGAGGGAGCCAGTTTGGAGAGTTAGGGAGGAACCATATTTTTCTTAAAAGGTGTTTCTGTCCATTCTTTTAGAAAATGGAAAGGGGGAATAAAATCAAGAAACAGGGAGGAACCATATTTTTCCTAGGTTGCCTAGATGATATTGAAAGGGAAATGTGCCCTTGGACCATTTCTAAGTATTTTGGTGATTTAGTGTCCAACACAAGTGCTTAAGTGATAAACTATGCCAAATTGTGGATAAAGTGTAAATCAATACAAAGGTATGATTCTAGACTTAGTAAATTGGTTTTTGTGTACTAACATGTTTGTCTAAGTGCTAGAATCAGAGAAAATTCAATTGGAAAAGCTTGGCTCGAAGCAGCCAAAAGTCTGCTCAGTCTGGGTGCACCGGACTGTCCGGTGGTGCACCGGACAGTGTCCGGTGCGCCAGGCTGGCGTCTGCGAACTAGCTGCTCTCGGGACTTCGACGGCGGTGTACGGCTATAATTCACCGGACTGTCCGGTGGTGCATCGGACTGTCCGGTGAGCCAATAGTCTGCCGGGCCAACGGTCGGCCGCGTAATCCGCGAGCGACGCGTGGCAGAGCCAACGGTCAGAAGGGTGCACCGGACTGTCCGGTGCGCCAACGGCTCTGAACCGCCAACGGTCGGCTTCGCCAAAGAAGGAAAGAAATCCGCACCGGACAGTATCCGGTAGTGCACCGGACTGTCCGGTGCGCCAGGCGACAGAAGGCAAGAATTGCCTTCCTGGAATGCTCTCAACGGCTCCTAGCTGCCTTGGGGCTATAAAAGGGACCCCTAGGCGCATGGAGGAGCACACCAAGCATTCTCCAAGCATTCTCTAAGCATTCCTAAGCACCAAGACTTCAATTCCGCGCATTCGATTCTTTGTGATAGCAACTAGATCTCCATTTGAGTAGAGTACTCTTTGAGTTGTGTTGAGAGCTCGTGTTGTGACTTGTGTGCGTATTGTTGCTCTGATTTTCTGTCTTGTGTGCGTTGCTCATCCCTCCCTTACTCTGTGCTTCTTTGTGAACATCAAAGTGTAAGGGCGAGAGGCTCCAAGTTGTGGAGATTCCTCGCGAGCGGGATAAAGTAAACAAAGCAAAACACCGTGGTATTCAAGTGGGTCTTTGGACCGCTTGAAAGGGGTTGATTGCAACCCTCGTCCGTTGGGACGCCACAACGTGGAGTAGGCAAGTGTTGAACTTGGCCGAACCACGGGATAAACCACTACGTCTATCTGTGATTGATCTTCTTGTGGTTATCGTGTCTTGCGAGAACTTCTCTCTAGCCACTTGGCTTTATTGTGCTAACTCCTAATCAAGTTTTTGTGGCATTAAGTTTCAAGTTTTACAGGATCACCTATTCACCCCCCTCTAGGTGCTCTCAATTGGTATCAGAGTCGTTCTCTTCAAGAAAGGGACTAATCGCCCGAAGAGATGGATCCTAAGGGCAAGGGGATGGTGGTCAATGATAAGGAGAAGGAGTCCTTCGTCAATAATCCAAAGGATGACAAGCCTACTGACTTAGGCTCGGGCCACAAAAGAAAAGGCAGGAGGAAGAAGAAGACAAGGCGCATCAAGGAGATAGTCTACTACGACAGCGACGAATCTTCCTCTTCCCAAAAGGATGACGACAACGACTACGAGAAAAAGAAGACGGTTAATTCAAACTTCTCCTTTGATTATTCTCGTATTCCGCAAAGTTCAAATGCGCATTTGCTTTCCATTCCCCTCGGTAAACCCCCCACTTTGATGGAGAGGACTACGGATTTTGGAGTCACAAAATGCGTAGCCACTTGTTCTCTCTCCATCCAAGTATATGGGAGATAGTAGAAAATGGAATGCACTTTGATAGTACGGATAGTCCCATGTTCATTAATGAGCAAATTCACAAAAATGCACAAGCTACTACTGTTCTTCTAGCTTCATTGTGCAGGGATGAATACCATAAGGTGAGTGGCTTGGATAACACCAAGCAGATTTGGGACACTCTCAAAATCTCACATGAGGGGAACGACATCACCATGCTCACCAAGATGGAGTTGGTGGAGGGCGAACTTAGGAGATTCGCAATGATCAGGGGCGAGGAGCCAACCCAAACGTACAACCGACTCAAGACCCTCGTCAACAAAATAAGGAGCTATGGAAGCACGCGATGGACGGACCACGACGTCGTCCGCCTAATGCTAAGGTCTTTTACTATCCTTGATCCACATCGTGTGAACAATATTCGTGAGAATCCTAGGTACACCAAGATGACGCCCGAGGAGATACTTGGAAAGTTTGTAAGCGGGCGAATGATGATCAAGGAGGCAAGATACGTTGATGATGCGTTGAATGGCCCAATCCAAGAGCCTCAAACCATTGCTCTCAAAGCAACGAGGAGCAAGGAGGCGCTACCTAGCAAGGTGGCACAATTTGAGGCGGCCGGACTTAATGATGAAGAAATGGCCCTCATCATCAAGCGTTTCAAGACGACGCTAAGGGGTCGCAAGGAGCATCCCAACAAGACCAAGACGAAGGGGAAGCGCTCATGCTTCAAATGTGGTAAGATTGGTCATTTTATCGCTAACTGTCCCGATAATGATAGTGACCAGGAGCAAGGGAACAAGAGGGAAAAGAAGAAGGCTTACAAGAAGGCTAAGGGCGAGGCACACCTTGGAAAGTAGTGGGACTCGGATTGTTCGTCGTCCGACTCCGACAACGAAGGACTCGCCGCCACCGCCTTCAACAAGTCGGCCCTCTTCCCCAACGAGCATCACACCTGCCTCATGGCAAGGGAAAAGAAGTTAAGCACTCGTGATACTAGTACTTACGCTTCCTCAAGTGATGAAGAATCTAGCGATGATGAAATAAACTATTCATGTTTATTCAATGGTCTAGATAGAACTAAGGTTGATAAGATTAATGAATTAATTGATGCATTGAATGATAAGAATAGGCTATTAGAAAAGCAAGAAGATCTTTTGTATGAAGAACATGATAAGTTTGTAGAGGCACAAAAATCCCTTGCTTTAGAAATTAAAAGGAATGAAATGCTTTCTTGTGAATTGTCTACATGCCATGACTCTATTTCTAGCTTAAAGAGCATAAATGATGATTTGAATGCTAAGTTAGAAATAGCTAATAAATCAACATCTTGTGTAGAACATGTTGCAATTTGCAATAGGGTTAAAGATTTTAACGTTGATGCTTGTAGTGAACATCTAGTTTGCATTTCTAAACTAAATGATGAAGTGGCTAGTCTTAATGCTCAACTTAAGACTAGCAAAAATGATTTTGATAAACTAAAATTTGCAAGGGATGCCTACACGGTTGGTAGACACCCCTCAATTAAGGATGGGCTTGGCTTCAAAAGGGAAGCCAAGAACTTGACAAGTCATAAGGCTCCCATCTCCATCAAAGAGAAAGGGAAGGCCCCTATGGCAAATAGTATTCAAAAGAACCATGCTTTCTTATACCATGATAGGAGATATTCTAGGAATGTTCATCATGATAGAAGTTGCAATGATGTTGTTTCACATGCTTATGATTCAAATGCAATGTTTGCTTCAAGTTCTTCTATGATGTATGATAGAAGTTTGGCTAGGAAAAATGTCATTCATCATGTGCCTAGGAGAAATGCTCATGTACCTAGGAAAACAAGTAATGAACCTTCTACAATTTATCATGCTTTAAATGCTTCCTTTGCTATTTGTAGAAAGGATAAGAAGGTGGTTGCTAGAAAATTAGGGGCAAAATGCAAGGGAGATAAAACTTGCATTTGGGTCCCTAAGGCTATTTGTACTAACCTTGTAGGACCCAACAAGAGTTGGGTACCTAAGACCCAAGCCTAAATTTGCCTTGCGGGTTTATGCATCCGGGGGCTCAAGCTGGATAATCGACAGCGGATGCACAAACCACATGACGGGGGAAAAGAAGATGTTCTTTTCCTACATCAAGAACAAGGATCCCCAAGATTCAATCATATTCGGTGATGGGAACCAAGGCAAGGTGAAAGGGTTAGGAAAAATTGCTATTTCATCCGAGCACTCTATTTCTAATGTGTTCTTAGTTGAGTCGCTTGGATATAACTTGTTGTCTGTGAGTCAACTTTGTAATATGGGATATAACTGTTTATTCACAAATGTAGATGTGTTTGTCTTTAGAAGAAGTGATGGTTCATTAGCTTTTAAGGGTGTACTAGACGACAAACTTTATTTAGTTGATTTTGCAAAAGAGGAGGCCGGTCTAGATGCATGCTTAATTGCTAAGACTAGCATGGGCTGGCTGTGGCATCGCCGTTTAGCACATGTGGGGATGAAGAACCTTCACAAGCTTCTAAAGGGAGAACACGTGATAGGTCTAACTAATGTAACTTTCGAAAAAGATAGACCTTGTGCAGCTTGTCAAGCAGGTAAACAGGTGGGAAGCTCTCATCATACCAAAAATGTGATGACAACATCAAGACCCCTGGAGTTACTTCATATGGACCTCTTCGGACCCGTCGCCTATCTAAGCATAGGAGGAAGTAAGTATGATCTGAAACCTAAGGGATAAATCTGAAACCCAAGGGACCCTCAAGCGCTTCCTAAGGAGAGCCCAAAATGAGTTTGAGCTCAAAGTGAAGAAGATAAGGAGCGATAATGGGTCCGAGTTCAAGAACCTTCAAGTGGAGGAGTATCTTGAGGAGGAAGGAATCAAGCACGAGTTCTCCGCTCCCTACACACCACAGCAAAATGGTGTGGTAGAGAGGAAGAACAGGATGCTACTAGACATGGCGAGGACGATGCTTGGTGAATTCAAGACGCCCGAACGGTTTTGGACGGAAGCCGTGAGCACGGCTTGCCACGCCATAAACCGGGTCTACCTTCATCGCCTCCTCAAGAAGACTTCATATGAGCTTCTAACCGGTAACAAACCCAATGTGTCTTACTTTCGTGTATTTGGGAGCAAATGTTACATTCTAGTGAAGAAAGGTAGAAATTCTAAGTTTGCTCCCAAAGCTGTAGAAGGGTTTTTGTTAGGTTATGACTCAAATACAAAGGCGTATAGGGTCTTCAACAAATCATCGGGTTTGGTTGAAGTCTCTAGCGACGTTGTATTTGATGAGACTAATGGCTCTCCAAGAGAGCAAGGTGTTGATCTTGATGATGTAGATGAAGAAGACGTTCCAACGGCCGCAATGCGCACCATGGCGATTGGAGATGTGAGGCCACTGGAACAAAAGGAGCAAGATCAACCTTCTTCCTCAACAATGGTGCATCCCCCAACTCGAGACGATGAACAGGTTCATCAAGAAGAGGTGTGTGATCAAGGGGAGCACAAGATGATCATGTAATGGAGGAAGAAGCACAACCGGCACCTTCAACCCAAGTTCGAGCGACAATTCAAAGGAATCATCCCGTCGACCAAATTTTGGGTGATATTAGCAAGGGAGTAACTACTCGCTCTAGATTAGTTAATTTTTGTGAGCACTACTCTTTTGTCTCTTCTATTGAGCCTTTCAGGGTAGAAGAAGCCTTGCTAGATCCGGACTGGGTGTTGGCCATGCAAGAGGAGCTCAACAACTTCAAGAGAAATGAAGTTTGGACGCTGGTGCCTCGTCCCAAGCAAAATGTTGTGGGAACCAAGTGGGTGTTCCGCAACAAACAAGACGAGCACGTGGTGGTGACAAGGAACAAGTCACGACTTGTGGCAAAAGGTTTTGCCCAAGTCGCAGGTTTGGACTTTGAGGAGACTTTTGCTCCTATGGCTAGGCTAGAGTCAATTCACATATTGTTAGCCTATGCTACTCACCATTCTTTCAGGTTGTTCCAAATGGATGTGAAGAGCGCCTTCCTCAACGGGCTAATCAAGGAAGAGGTGTACGTGGAGCAACCCCCTGGCTTCGAGGATGAACGGTACCCCGACCACGTGTGTAAGCTCTCTAAGGCGCTTTATGGACTTAAGCAAGCCCCAAGAGCATGGTATGAATGCCTTAGAGACTTTTTAATTGCTAATGCTTTCAAGGTTGGGAAAGCCAATCCAACTCTGTTTACTAAGACTTGTGATGGTGATCTTTTTGTGTGCCAAATTTATGTCGATGACACAATATTTGGTTCTACTAACCAAAAGTCTTGTGAAGAGTTTAGCAGGGTGATGACTCAAAAGTTTGAGATGTCGATGATGGGCGAGTTAAGCTATTTCCTTAGGTTCCAAGTGAAGCAACTCAAGGATGGCACCTTCATCTCCCAAACGAAGTACACGCAAGACTTGATCAAGCGGTTTGGGATGACGGATGCCAAGCCCGCAAAGACTCCAATGGGAACCGACGGACACACCGACCTCAAAAAAGGAGGTAAGTCCGTTGATCAAAAGGCATGCCGGTCTATGATAGGGTCTTTACTTTATTTATGTGCTAGTAGACCGGATATTATGCTTAGCGTATGCATGTGTGCTAGATTTCAATCCGATCCAAGGGAGTGTCACTTAGTGGCTGTGAAGCGAATTCTTAGATATTTAGTCGCTACGCCTTGCTTCGGGATCTGGTATCCAAAGGGGTCTACCTTTGACTTGATTGGATATTCAGACTCCGATTATGCTGGATGTAAGGTAGATAGGAAGAGTACATCAGGGACATGCCAATTCTTAGGAAGGTCCCTGGTGTCGTGGAGTTCTAAGAAACAAACCTCTGTTGCCCTATCCACCACTGAGGCCGAGTATGTTGCTGCAGGACAATGTTGCGCGCAACTACTTTGGATGAGGCAAACCCTCAGGGACTTCGGCTACAATCTAAGCAAAATCCCACTCCTATGTGATAATGAGAGTGTTATTCGCATGGTGGATAATCCTGTTCAACACAGCCGCATAAAGCACATAGACATCTGGCATCACTTTTTGAGAGACCACCAGCAAAAGGGAGATATCGAAGTGTTTTATGTTAGCACCGAGAACCAGCTAGTCGATATCTTTACCAAGCCTCTAGATGAGTCGACCTTTTGCAAGCTGCGTAGTGAGCTAAATGTCTTAGATTCGCGGAACCTGGATTGATTTATAGCATACATGTGTTTTATGCCTTGATCATGTTCCTTAATGCATTTTGTTGTTTATTTATGGTGCTCCAGTTGTACAAGCACTCCCCGGACCTCACAAGTCCATTTGCAAGTGATGCACATGTTTACGGGGAGATGTGCTACAACTTGACCCTTTGAGACTAATTGTGTGCTTGAGTTTGCTTAATTTAGTCTTAAGGGAGGTTTGAAAGGGAAAATGTGAAATTGGACCATGCAAGACTTCCACTGCACTCCGATGAAAGAGTAACTGATTCCAAGTTCATCTTTGTACTCTTATTGCCTTTTGACTCTTAGTTGAAGATTTTGGTGAGGCAATGGGGTTAAAAGGCCACGATTGATCCCGTTTTGGTGCTTGATGCCAAAGGGGGAGAAAATAAGGCCAAAGCAACAAATGGATCAGCTACCACTTGAGAATTTTGAAAATAGTAGAATAGAGCTTTTGGTTTGTCAAAAATCTCTTATTGTCTCCTTTGTCAAAAGTTGGTCTCTTGTGGGGAGAGTATTTGATTATGGGAAGGAGTTTTTGAAAGCTTTGAATCAATTTGTCTTTGAACAATTCTCTTTATGCCTCAACAAGTGTGTTTGACTTAGAGATAGTGAATTGAGTTTTATTTGCAAAAACAAAACCAAGTGGTGGCAAAGGATGATCCAAATATGCCAAATTTGAAACAAAACAAATTTGTGTTTTCATTTGCATTGATGTTGCACTTCTTTTAGTTGCTTTTTGTTGTGTTGGCATAAATCACCAAAAAGGGGGAGATTGAAAGGGAAATGTGCCCTTGGACCATTTCTAAGTATTTTGGTGATTTAGTGTCCAACACAAGTGCTTAAGTGATAAATTATGCCAAATTGTGGATAAGGTGCAAATCAATACAAAGGTATGATTCTAGACTTAGTACATTGGTTTTTGTGTACTAACATGTTTGTCTAAGTGCTAGAATCAGAGAAAATTCAATTGGAAAAGCTTGGCTCGAAGCAGCCAAAAGTCTGCTCAGTCTGGGTGCATCGGACTGTCCGGTGGTGCACCGGACAGTGTCCGGTGCGCCAGGCTGGCGTCTGCGAACTAGCTGCTCTCGGGTCTTCGACGACGGTGTACGGCTATAATTCACCGGACTGTCCGGTGGTGCACCGGACTGTCCGGTGAGCCAACAGTCTGTCGGGCCAACGGTCGGCCACGTAATCCGCGTGCGACGCGTGGCAGAGCCAACGGTCAGAAGGGGGCACCGGACTGTCCGGTGTGCACCGGACAGTGTCCGGTGCGCCAACGGCTCTGAACCGCCAACGGTCGGCTTCGCCAAAGAAGGAAAGAAATCCGCACCGGACAGTGTCCGGTGGTGCACCGGACTGTCCGGTGCACCAGGCGACAAAAGGCAAGAATTGCCTTCCTGGAATGCTCTCAACGGCTCCTAGCTGCCTTGGGGCTATAAAAGGGACCCCTAGGCGCATGGAGGAGCACACCAAGCATTCTCCAAGCATTCTCTAAGCATTCCTAAGCACCAAGACTTCAATTCCGCGCATTCGATTCTTTGTGATAGCATCTAGAGCTCCATTTGAGTAGAGAACTCTTTGAGTTGTGTTGAGAGCTCGTGTTGTGACTTGTGTGCGTATTGTTGCTCTGATTTTGTGTCTTGTGTGCGTTGCTCATCCCTCCCTTACTCCGTGCTTCTTTGTGAACATCAAAGTGTAAGGGCGAGAGGCTCCAAGTTGTGGAGTTTCCTTGCGAGCGGGATAAAGTAAACAAAGCAAAACACCGTGGTATTCAAGTGGGTCTTTGGACCGCTTGAAAGGGGTTGATTGCAACCCTCGTCCGTTGGGACGCCACAACGTGGAGTAGGCAAGTGTTGAACTTGGCCGAACCACGGGATAAACCACTGTGTCTATCTGTGATTGATCTTCTTGTGGTTATTGTGTCTTGCGAGAACTTCTCTCTAGCCACTTGGCTTTATTGTGCTAACTCCTAATCAAGTTTTTGTGGCATTAAGTTTCAAGTTTTACAGGATCACCTATTCACCCCCCCCCCCCTCTAGGTGCTCTCAGATATAGCACCAGATAAAAATATGTTAGGCACCAGTCTAGTGAAGAAATATAGAGCCACCATTTAAATAAGTGAAACAGAGAAAGTTTTAGAAAATCATAGAAAAAGAATCCAGAGGTGAATAAACCCCAACTTTGAGAATGATTGTGCTTCTGCTAAGAAGTACTTAGGAAAATTACTAGTTCCGTTGTTTGATACTTTTCAAATAGCAAGTTAGTTGTAAGTACCCTTCTAGCCATAAACTTTAGAAAATCACTAATAAAATGCCTCTGAGTATCACCATGTCTAATTTGGTGTAAGTCCCTAATGTTACACCTAGATACAGGAAAAATACTCATTAGGGCCGTAGCCACTTCTAGATAAGAGGTGTAGTGTAATGTGCCCCCTCTGCCCTATAATTTGTTATTTTTGTCTAGAGTAGACCCAAATTAGTTTTGACCCCAAATTTCACTAACAAGCTCTAGTAATCGGTAGGAAGTCACTGTAATGTTTGCAAAAATTTTGGAATTTTCTAAAAGAATAAGTTGTAGTTCAAATCACCCTTTAAAAGCTTAATAGAAAAAGAAAAGAGAGGATTAAGGGATAACTAATGTTTAATTAAGTAACTTAAGCTAAACCCATCTGAACCTTAACCAAGTCTTAAGAGAATAGTTCAAGACAAAATCCACCCCTTTCCTATTGGTAAAACCTTAATCTGGACCCTTAAATGCAAAATACTATAAAGACTTATTCTAACAAGTATAAACCCTCACTTTGTGCTAAGTAACTTAGTGTTACTTCACAATGCATCATCAATAAACTTTTTTTTGTATATTATAGCATATATATATCTCATACATTGCATTCGTTGGATTGCAACCTCGCTGATGAAGAGTATGTGCTAATCCTGGAGCAAGGAGTTGATCAGAAGGAAACCCAAGAGCCTGCTCCCGAGCCTACCACACAGGATCTTCCTATAGCACCAGCACTTGAAGGCAAGTCCCGGTTTTATGCATAACCATTATATATGCTATGTTACTGCACTTATGGTTGTAGGTTTGTATTGTGCACTTAAGTGTAGAAGTTGTTTGAAACCCTAGATGGATGAACTCAGGTTCCTTTATGAATTGAATACTAGTATGCTCGAATAGTTGATGCTAATTAGGGATCTCGTAGAAGTCGAGTGTTTTTTCTAGCACTCCATATCGTTCATTCTCTCACTAGCTAGCTCTGATTTAGCTGTGTGGTGGCGGTAGACAGGTAGTAGTAGGTATTTTCTATATATTGCCTACTGGCTAGACCCCATAGGTACTACTATACTGCGCACCGCTCCCTCTGGAGATTCACCTGCGTCTTGTTTGGTTAATAATCCGTCTAGAGTTCCTTGATTATGAGAGATGTGCTGGCTCTGGCTACATGCTTCTGTTGCTTGCAACACAACTTCATGATGCTCTACACACTCAGCATTGTGGCTACTTCCTTGCACTAAATCAGTTGCCCCATTCATAACAAACCCTTGCTGCACCGGGCTAGACAGAAGCGACTGGATCTATTGGTACTCATGCATAGCCACCTGGACAGAGGCCGTCGATATTTCTGTGTCTTGTCTCCGATAAAACATCGGGACAACTACAACCATTGTTATCTAACACGCCAGCTGCAGTTTTGCTTGATGTTGGTTGTGTTGCTACCACATAAATTGGTCCTACCGCCAGCTGCACTCCAGCATCAGCACCAGAATCTGCTTTTGGCTCTGTTTCTGTCACTGCTGTCACAATGTTAACTCTGATAGGTTCACCAGTCGTAGATCATTACAACCAAAGTGATTCAGAGAGGGATAGCAGGTAGGAGGAGGAAGAGAGACGAGACTTGGGAAGGAAGAAGGTTCTGTGTATTTCTTACATGCCTCACGCGGCAGCCAATCCCTCCTGCATAAACCTCTCGGCGCCCACTAGTTAACCCATTCCGGCCCGTAGACGATGGCATTTTCCTTCCTGGGCCTTGACGAGCGACGCAGCCCAGCCGCACTGCTGACATCCCCTCCTGCTTTGAATGCTGGTTGTCCCCAAACAGCGGCATGCGGAAACTGTTGTTGCAAGGCCTGTTCATCCTCCCAGGTAGCCAACACCGGCGGCATATGGGACCATTGAATCAGCACCTGAGCACACGGAGTAGTTCCATGAGTCACGGTACGCCGTTGAAGGATCTTCTCTGGCACACTGAACTGGTAGTATGCAGTTGGTAATGAAGGAGATGCCAGACAACCAGTTCCCAATGCTTTTTTATGCTGCGAAACATGAATAACTGGATGAATTTTAGAAGTAGAAGGTAACAACAACTCATACGCAACCTCCCCCACGCGGCGGCTGATCTGAAATGGTCCAAAGAACTTGAAAGACAACTTCTGGCTAGAGCGTTGAGCGACGGATGACTGGACATATGTCTGCAACTTCAAGAAAACCCACTCTCCAACTGCAAATGAGCGTTCCGATCGTCCTTTGTCTGCTTGACGCTTCATCCGAAGTTTGGCTCGGTCCAAATGTTGTCTGACCAGATCAGATATGAGATGCCTGTGTTGTAACCATGAAGCGAGATCTGAGGACTGAATGACAGTATCTAGAGCAATCCCAAACTGCCGAGGCTTGCACCCGTATAAAGCTTCAAAAGGAGACACACCAATGGAAGAGTGTTGTGAAGAATTGTACCAAAACTGGGCAACCAAAGCCAATGGATCCACTGAGTAGGACAAGCGTGAACAAAACAGCGCAAAAAGGTCTCAAGACACTGATTCACACGCTCAGTCTGCCCGTCCGATTGGGGATGATACGCCGAACTCATACGCAGGCGGACATCAGCCAACCGAAATAGTTCTTGCCATAGCTGACTGAGGAAAATTTGTCACGATCTGATACGATCGATTTTGGAAGCCCATGATGTTTATAAATCTGATCATGAAACAGTCTAGCCACTGACAGAGCTATGAAAGGATGTTTCAGGGGTAGAAAATTAGCATATTTAGTAAAAGTGTCCACCACCACCAATATGCAGGTATAAGACTGAGAAGAGGGCAAGGCTTCAATAAAGTCCATGGATATAATCTCCCACAACGCAGTAGGGACCGGTAAAGGTTGTAATAACCCAGGCAACTTGGCCCGATCAGCTTTGGCCTGCTGACAGATCACACAGGAAGTCACCAAATCATGCACCGCTTGTTTCATTCGTTTCCAGGCGAACAATTGTTTCAGTCTCGCATATGTAACTGGCACACCAGAATGCCCTCCAACAGCCGATGAGTGAAAAGCAAGAATCAACTTATGCTGCAAATTGGGACTGTTACCCACAATAACTCGATTATTGTATCGAAGAATGCCATCCTACCAGGAATAAGGTGGTAGAGCCTGAGGATCCAAGGCCAACTTTGCAATCATATCCAACACTGTATGGTCATTGGCATATGAAGAAGCCACTTCAGTAACCCACTGTGGAATACAGGATGACAAAGCGCAGGAACCCGCTGAGCTAGCTGGACGACGCGATAACGCATCTGCTGCACCGTTATCCACACCTTTCTTGTGAACAATGCGATATTGCAACCCCAAAAGACGAGTAAATATTTTCTTTTGCCAGGGCGTATTCAGTCTTTGTTCATCCAACTGAACCAAGCTATGATGATAAGTATGGATATGGAACTCTTTCAATTGTAAATAGTGACGTCAATGATCCACAGCTACTAGGATAGCCAAAAATTCCTTCTCATATGTCGATAAGCCTTGCAACTTCGGCCCCAATGCCTTACTCAAGTATGCAATGGGGTGTCCAGCCTGCATAAGGACAACCCCGACTCCCAGTCCACTTGCATCAGTCTCCAAACAAAATGGCAGCGAAAAATTCGGTAAGGCCAGGACAGGTGCTGTTACCAGAGCTTGCTTGAGAGTCTGGAAAGAAACCTCATGATCTTGAGTCCAAATGAAAAGTGCCCCTTTCTTGAGTAAGGATGTAAGTGGTTTCGCTATAATACCAAAATGTCGAACAAACGCCTGTAGTACCCAGCCAACCCCAAAAAACTACACAACTCCTTCACATTGCTAGGTGTGGACCACTCGACCACTGCTTGAATTTTGCCAGGGTCCGTCGCCACACCCGCAGCCGAGATGACATGACCCAAATATGCCAGTTGAGGTTTAGCGAACGTGCACTTGGACCACTTGATGCACCACTGATCCTTGAGTAATAATTGCAACACCGCATACAAATGTTGAACATGGTCTTCAAGAGTTGCACTGTACACAAGAATATCATCAAAGAACACCAAGGCGCAACGACGCAACAAAGGGGCCAAAGTTGCATTCATCGCGCGCTGAAATGTTACTGGTGCCCCGGTCAACCCAAAAGCCATCACACGGAATTCATAATGACCAGAATGCGTTTGGAAGGCGGTTTTGTGAGTATCATCAGACTTCAACAAAATTTGATGGTACCCTGCAGTTAAATCCAAACTGGAAAACTAGGAAGCCTGACCGAGTTCATCCAACAATTCTTCAATCACCGGAACTGGAAATATGGACTTCACTGTTCGAGCATTCAAATGACGAAAATCCACACAAAACCGCCAGGAATTGTCCTTTTTCTTGACAAGCAATACAGAGGAAGAAAATGGGCTCGAACTCGGTTGAATCAACCCGGACTGCAACATCTCCCGAAGTTGGCGTTCGATTTCGTCTTTAATAGCTGGAGGATAGCGATATGGCCGCACATGAACTGGTGTCGCTCCCGGCAACAGGGGAATGGCGTGATCACAAGCCCTCGAAGGAGGCAGCCCTTTCGGTGGTGCAAATACCTCAGCAAATTCCTTCAACACTGACTGCACTGACACCGGTAAATTCAAGTCATCCAAAGAAGGAGTTACAGTACTCACCATGGCCACTTCAACCATTGACCCTGGCAACAAGGCTGCTGACAAGCCTTGGAGAAGCACTGGCAATTTGTGATAAGTGATAACCATCCACTTATGCAACCAATGCACCTTCATGGGGCTATGAAGTGCCAACCAATCCATACCAACAATCAAATCGTACGAAGATAACCCCAAGACATGAAAATCTGTGATAAAGGAGCACTGTTGGACAGACCAAGAAGCCCCCCAGCAACTGTTGTGAGCAGCGCAGACGACCCCCATCAGCCACTTGGACCATAGAAGGATTTGGCAATTCAGACAGACCAGATAATTGAGCAGCCAACTTAGAAGAGATAAAGGAATGTGAACTGCCCGAATCCACCAATACCAATACTTCCCTATTCTGAATAATTCCAGTGAACTTCATGGTATGCATTGCTTCAACGCCCTGAACCGCTGCTATAGAAACAACAACAAACACTTGATCTTTAGGCTGTTGTTCACCGTCAGGAATAGTAGCTGTCTCTTCATTTTGTAGCTGATAAAGGTCCCACAATTCTTGCAATGCATGTAACTAAACTGTGGCAGAACACTGATGATCCTTAGACCACTTTTCAGCACACCGATAACAGAGACCGCGAGCTCGCCTGTAAGCACGCAACGCCGCCAACTTGTCCTCCATGACGCGAGGACAGAACTGCTCCGCCTTGCGACCATCACCTTCTGGAATAGATTGTTTCTCCCCTCTTGGTGGTAAGGGTAGAGGGAAAGGGCCCTTGGCTGGCCCTTTGACCGGCCACGATGATTCCAGCCGACGAGCATCCCAGCGTTTGACCGGTACCGCCACTTCCTCCTGTAACAGAGCGAGCACACAAGCAGTATCCGAGGAAGTGGGACGTTGTACAATAACAACAACACGAATATCCTCCCGAAGCCCATCGACAAAACGCTGAATGAAATACATGGGATCAGTGTGACGCCCATAGGACACCAGATTGTCCACCAGCACATTGAACTGGTCGACGTACTCCGAAACAGACGTTGTTTGCTTAATGTGAAACAACTTACGTATGAATAGTTCGTACTCATCTTTCCCAAATCTCTCTAACACCATCCGAGAAAATGATGACCAACTCCAGGATTGAAAATTGTCATCCAAGGAGGACAACCAACGTGCTGCAGATCCAGTGAAATGCATCGACGCTACCTTGACCCACAAATGTGTTTCAACTGAATACATATCAAAGTAGTCATAACTACGCCTGATCCACAACTTCGGATGTTCACCATCAAAGACAGGAAAATTGAACTTGGGAAGACGACTACTGGAGGTGCCGCTCGCGTGACTCACGAATTGTGGTGCAGACACAGGAAACTCAGGCAGACGATGATCACCCCCCAACAGAGAAGGAGATGGTGGAATTTGCAGACACGTACCCTTGAACGGGGGATGGAGAAGGGTGGTGACCGACCCAAACCCATCCTCCCGGTTGCACATCTCGAAGCGGTGCCCATGGGGCGAGTTGGCTGTAGCTCCGGCCGATGGGCGCTCGGCAGCCGGAGGTGTCGGCGCGAGGACACCCATCATCGCCGTGGATTTGTCGACGACGTCCCGCTCCCAGTGTTTGGATACCTTGCCCACTTCGAGGCGCAGGTCGTCGACGACTCCTTCCATGCTCAGCCGCCATTCCTCAAATACCCCAGAGGCATTCTCCAACGCCTGAACACAGGTTTTCTGGTCCTTGGCAAAGTCCGTGAACGTCGCCGCCCAACGCGAGTCCTGCCCGGACAAGCGTCGATCCCACTTCGCCTCATGATCGGTGAAGCGTCGCGCGATCTCGTCGAGGATGACTTGCGTGTCGGGGTTCATCAACACTTGCTGACGCCGCAAACGAGTAAAATGAAGGTGATGAGCCGGTGGCTCCAGATCTACGGCCCCAAACAAAATCCGCCGAGGATCGTAGGCTCTGGATACCAATTGTTAACTCTGATAGGTTCACCAGTCGTAGATCATTACAACCAAAGTGATTCAGAGAGGGATAGCAGGTAGGAGGAGGAAGAGAGACGAGACTTGGGAAGGAAGAAGGTTCTGTGTATTTCTTACATGCCTCACGCGGCAGCCAATCCCTCCTACATAAACCTCTCGGCGCCCACTAGTTAACCCATTCCGGCCCGTAGACGATGGCATTTTCCTTCCTGGGCCTTGACGAGCGACGCAGCCCAGCCGCACTGCTGACACACAAGCGCCACTTGTGCTTCAGGCATGGTCACCTGTTCTTGCTCACAGCTTGTAACCACTTCCCTACTTGAAAGTTCAGGTACATCAGCCTGTAGGTCTTGATCAATTTCTAGCGCAACTTTGCGGCTTATCTCGTCAAGAAAAGATTATAGTGCCATATCAATGGCACTTTTCACCAGTGCTACTTGATCTAATGGTGAGAACTTGGAACTGCCATGGTTGCCATTGCTTGAATTGCTTTCTCTGTTTTTGTTTTATGTTTTATGGGATGACTCTTTCTGTTTCTTCCCTTGGAGCATTTGTTGTTTCATCATGAAGGCCGACATCTCTCATCTCATGATCCTCTCCTTCATAATCTAGATGATGATCATCATCGAGGTTCAGGTCCTTGCCCTTCTTGTCCAAGTCACCTTCACTTACGATCTCATCAATATTGAAAAAGATCTCATACATGCAATCACAGTAAACTATGTCTGCATCATTTGGGATTTCTTGAGCGTCGAGAACCACCACTAGCAATCTGACAACTCATGTCTGCTTCAAATAAGCCATATCCACCCTAAACCCTAAAATAGAGCCAATAGCCCATAGAGATAAAAAAAATTCTCATCTCATACGGGACACCATAAACATGTACCCAGACCTTGTGCGATTTTTCTTTGGTTTTATCTCTTGATTCCATTCTTCAAATGCCATAACTCCTTCATTGTTATCTGTGGGAACCATTTTATGTAATTCCACAGGATAGGGGAGGGGACTATGTATGCATTGTCGCCATGTGGCTGGACTATTAGAATCTAATATAGGTGAATTGTCCATCTCCTTTTATCAACTTAAGTTTTTGGTCTGAACTAGTTGGTGCATGCAACTTAATATGGTATCAAAGCCATAGGTCTCGAATTCGAATCCTGATTAGCGCAATTAAATTAAATAATTGTTGCTCGCACCTATATTCCACGTCAAATACCAAAAAGAGGCTCGACGTGATGGGGAGTGTTATAATATAATATAATTGAATTGTTCACCTCCTTCTATCAACTTATGCTTTCGAGTTAAAATGGTTGATGCATGCAACTTAATATGGTATTACAGCCAGAGATCTCGAGTTCGAATCCTGGTTAGCATAATTAAATAAAATAATTATTGTTCGCTCTTATATTCCACCATAGAACCAAATTCTTATTAGAGCAGTCCTGACACTCTTGAGGTGTGGCTTGCTACTGAGCTTTGCCTAAGAACTGATATGTTGAAAACCCCAAGACCCTCACCTGCCAGACCACAAAACTGCGCTGATGGCATGTAGAAGTGGACACTGATTTGTGAAATGATCCTCATCACAGACGAGACAACACAGAGTCTTCTTCTTTTTGGCAACAGGATCAATAATCACTACCGGAATCCAAGGCTTTGCCGAGTGTTGAAATCTTTGCCGAGTGCCTTTTGTCGGGCACTCGGCAAACAAGCTTTGTCGAGTGCCGCACTCGGTAAAGCTATACTCTCGGCAACGAGGCTCTTTACCGAGCGCTGGACACTCGGCACAGGCCGACACTCGGCAAAGACTAGTTTGCCGAGTGTCAAACACTCGGCAAAGGGGGCTCTCGGCAAAGGGCCGTCAGCGGCCGTCCCAAAGCTGACGGCCGTCAGTCTTTGCCGAGAGCCAGCGGCTGGCACTCGGCAAAGAGTATTCTTTGCCGAGTGTCACACATCTAGCTCTCGGCAAAGACCTCTTTGCCGAGTGTCATCCATAGACACTCGGCAAAGTATATTTTTATTTTTTTGATTTTGTCTCCCAAACTTTCTATGGTATGTTCCTACACTATGTAGACCTACATGTATCATTTGTGGACAATTATAACAGAGTTTCAATCGTTAGTAGATTTAGTTCGTTTATTTGAATTTCTTCGGAAAATTCAAATTTGAACTGCAGGTCACTCAAAACTTGGAAAACCGTGCATGAAAAAATGATATTCATGGTACTTAGCATAAGTTACGACCGATTTCAGAAGCGTACCGGAAACTTCGAGCAACATGCTCACTAAACATGGCCGTGAACTTGGCATCCACGTGTTTAAAAATTGTATAAAACACAAATAAAGTCAGAAAATCATGAAACTTGTCCCTGTGTCATGATATCATATGTATAGGCTGTGATAAAAATTTTAGAGTATTTGAAGAAAGTTGTGAGACACTATGTGTAGAAACCTAAGAGGACTACACATGAAATCATAGAGTTTCAATGTGGATCTCTTAGGTTTCTACACATAGTGTCTCACAACTTTCTCCAAACAGTCTAAAATTTTTATCACAGTCTATACATATGATATCATGACACGGGGACAAGTTTCATGATTTTCTGACTTTGTTTGTGTTTTATACAATTTTTAAACACGTGGATGCCAAGTTCACGGCCATGTTTAGTGAGCATGTTGCTCGAAGTTTCCGGTACGCTTCTGAAATCGGTCGTAACTTATGCTAAGTACCATGAATATCATTTTTTCATGCACGGTTTTCCAAGTTTCGAGTGACCTGCAGTTCAAATTTGAATTTTCCGAAGAAATTCAAATAAACGAACTAAATCTACTAACAATTGAAACTCTGTTATAATTGTCCACAAATGATACATGTAGGTCTACATAGTGTAGGAACATACCACAAAAAGTTTGGGAGACAAAACAAAAAAAATTAAAAAGTACTTTGCCGAGTGTCAGTAGGTTGACACTCGGCAGAAGAGGCTTTGCCGAGTGCCCACTTGGTGACACTCGGCAAAGAAGTGTACGTTAGACTTTGCCGAGTGTCAGCTCGTCGGCACTCGGCAAAGGCTCCTTTACCGAGTGTCCCCGATCTGGCACTCGGCAAAGCTTATTTTAAAATAAAAAAAAATCTTTGCCGAGTGTCAGATCACGGGCACTCGGCAAAGCGCGTTTACATAGCGCTGGTTTCTTCTTCTTTCTCTCTCACTCTCTCACTCACTCATCGCGCCGCCGCCGCCGCCGTAAATCGCCGACGCGACCCCGCCGCCGCGCCGCGACCCTGCCACGCCGCCGCGACGCCGCCGCGCCCTACCCCGCCCATGGCGCGCGCGCCCACGCCCACGCCACGAGGCCCTTGCCGCCGCAGCAGCGACCGCGCCGTGCCCTCGTCGTGCCCCCACCGTGCCCCCGCCGTGTCCCCGCCGTGCTTTCCCTCGTCGTGCCCTCACCGTGCCCCCGTCGCGTCCCCGCCGTGCGTGCCCTCGTCGTGCCCTCGCTGTGCCCTTGCCGTGCCCCCGCCGCCTCGCCCCGCGACCCGCCGACTCGTCCGCGACCCGTCGATTCGTCTGCGACCCGTCGTCCCGCCCGTTGGGTATGATTAAGTTTAATATTGCGTTGATTAGATTAATATTTAGTTTTCTTGTGTTAAATTTATGTACGTGTATGATTAGGTTAATATTGAGTATTGATGATTGCCGGCCATCGTGCCGTTGAATTATGTGTGGATGTCAGCCATCGTGCTGAAAATTTAATTTGCAGGATTTCGAAACCTCCCCGTGCAGGGGAGGTGCTGCCGAAATTTCCTGTTATAGGATGGAGGACCGTGAGTGGATGTACACGGGCCGTAGAGGAAGAAACGATGTCACCACTGAATGGATTAGAAAGACCGATGATTTCGTGGAACGGGCATACGGCGAAGCTGCTAAAGGAGCGAGTCTAGTCCCATGCCCGTGCAGCAATTGTGACAACCGGAAAAGAAAACCAAAGAAGACCATGGTAGAACATATTTGGAAGAATGGATTTACGCCGGGCTATACTTGGTGGATATTTCATGGTGAAGCGCATCGTACGAGAGAGGAGGTGCTGAGACAACGTGTCGAGGATTATGACGCGGATGCGGGGGTAGCGGATATGTTGAACGACTATCAGGAGGCACAGTACACGGGAGGATGTATGGATGACGAGCCAGAGCCGACTGCAAAGGCGTTCTACGACATGTTCGACGCGGCACAAAAGCCCCTTCACGGCCAGACAAAGGTTTCTCAACTGGATGCCATTGGGCGTGTAGTGGCGTTCAAGTCGCAGTACAGCATGAGTAGAGACGCATTCGATGGCTTGTTGACGGTTATTGGGAGTCTGCTTCCGGATGATCACGTTCTGCCAAAGAGCATGTACGAGGCACAAAAACTACTTCGTGCACTCAAGATGACGTATGAGCAGATTCATGCTTGTCCGAAGGGCTGCGTGCTATTTAGGAAAGAATACGCGGAGGCAAAGTACTGTCCCAAGTGTAATGCGTCTAGGTTTATGGAGGTAAACTCTGGTGATGGACAGAAGAGGCAGCTCGACATCCCCTTGACAATCCTACGACACCTTCCGTTCATACCGAGGATCCAGCGTCTGTACATGACAGAGGAATCCGCGAAACAGATGACATGGCACAAAAATGGAAAACGATACAATCCTGACAAGATGGTGCACGCATCAGATGGTGAAGCATGGAAACACTTTGATGACATTCACCGTGACAAAGCCGAAGAGGCTCGTAATGTACGTGTTGCGTTGGCCACAGATGGGTTCAATCCCTATGGAATGAGCGCTGCCCCGTACACATGTTGGCCCGTGTTTGTTATCCCAATCAATCTCCCCCCTGGTGTGTGCTTTCAAAGGCAGAATATATTCGTGTCGTTGATAATTCCCGGACACCCGGGGAACAAAATGGGTGTGTACATGGAGCCTTTGATCGATGAATTGGTACGTGCCTGGGAGGAAGGGGTATGGACGTTTGACCGAGCTACGAAGACAAACTTCAGAATGCATGTTTGGTACCAGTACTCCATGCATGACTTACCGGCCTATGGGCTATTCTGTGCCTGGTGTGTTCACGGTAAGTTCCCATGCCCAGTTTGCAAGGAAGCTCTCAGGTTCATTTGGTTGAAAAAGGGTGGCAAATATTCGTCCTTCGATAAACATCGACAATTTCTTCATGCTGACCATCCATTCCGCCTAGACATCAAGAACTTTACGAAAGGTGTCGTAGTGACAGACCGCCCACCTGCAACGATGACTGGTGCCGAAATTCGTCAACAGATAGATGGGCTCGTGGCCAATACAGAAGGTGGTTTTGTGGGATATGGTGAGCAGCATATGTGGACACATAAGTCTGGCTTGACTCGGCTCCCCTATTATGACGACCTGCTCCTTCCACACAACATTGACGTGATGCACACTGAAAAAATGTTGCCGAGGCACTGTGGGCAACAATTATGGACATTCCTGATAAGTCAAAGGATAATGTGAAGGCAAGAGTGGATCTGGCAGCGTTATGTGATAGACCAAAACTAGAGATGAAGCCGCCAAGTGGCGGAAAGACATGGAGAAGGCCTAAGGCCGATTTCGTCCTAAGCAGGGCCCAGAGGAAGGAAGTACTTCAGTGGATCAAGATGTTGATGTTCCCTGATGGGTATGCAGCTAACCTGAGTAGGGGGGTGAACTTATCTACTATGCAAGTCTTAGGGATGAAGAGTCATGACTTCCACATATGGATTGAACGGATTCTTCCTGCGATGGTTCGAGGCTATGTCCCTGAGCATGTCTGGCTAACGCTTTCAGAGTTGAGCTATTTCTTCCGTCAGCTTTGTGCAAAAGAGTTATCTCGGACCGTGGTTGCAGACTTGGAAAGATTGGCCCCCGTGTTACTGTGTAAGCTTGAGAAGATATTTCTACCCGGCTTCTTCAATCCAATGCAGCATTTGATTCTTCATCTCCCCTATGAGGCACGAATGGGGGGCCCCGTGCAGGGACGTTGGTGCTATCCAATCGAGAGATGTCTAAAGACTATTCGAAAGAAATGTAGAAATAAATGCAAAATCGAGGCTTCCATTGCAGAGGCATACATTCTAGAGGAGGTCTCAAACTTCACAACAACTTATTATGGTGACAAACTGCCGAGCGTGCATAATCCACCCCCTCGTTACAATGATGGCGACAATGAATCGAACCTTAGCATATTTCGAGGCCAACTCGGAAGCGCAAGTGGCTCGACCACGAAGACCTTGACACATGAAGAGTGGCGACATATCATGCTATACGTATTGACCAACCTTGAAGAGGTGACACCATACATGGAACAATTTCTTCATGAATTCTGGCGTCGATCAAGGGACCCCACTCCACAGGAATATGACGCTCTTCTTAGAAAGGGTGCGAGAAATGGGTTGCCCGATTTCATTTCCTGGTTCAAACGTAAGGTACGTGCTTAGTTTGTAAAAGAGATACGTCTTTGAACTCAATTTAGCGTCTTTTAACTTGCGAATACTTGCAGGGCCAAAGAGATCAGTCTATGAGTGCCGAGTTGAGACAAGTAGCCAACGACTTTGCTTATAGGGTCAAGAAATATTCTGGGTATGACGTCAATGGATACCGTTTTCGCACAACACACTACGACCAAAGTCGGCCCAATCGGAAAACAACGTGTTCTGGAGTCTTTACGCCGGGCCTTGACAATGTCGATTATTTTGGACGAATTGAAGAAATATATGAGCTCAATTTTTATGGTTCCAAACCTCTTACTCCAGTGATATTCAAATGTCATTGGTTTGACCCTCAAGTGACGAGACGGACACATTCTAATCTTGGGATAGTCGAAATTCGACAAGATTCCACCTTAGCAGGAGACGATGTCTATATCGTGGCCCAACAGGCCACACAAGTGTATTATCTCCCATATGCGTGTCAAACGAAAGAACATCTTAAGGGTTGGGATGTTGTGTATAAGGTATCGCCGCATGGGAGGTTACCTGTTCCTAACGATGAAGATTACAACTTAGACCCGGACACATATGATGGAGAGTTCTTCCAAGAAGATGGGCTAGAAGGGCGATTTGAGATAGACTTAAGTGAAGCTATCGGAATGGACGTAGATATTGAAATGGTTGTTGATGAGGAGGATGATGAGGTGCAAAATGATAATGACTTAGTAATCCTTGAAGGCAATGATGAGGTTGCGTCTTCCGATGGTGTTGAGATTGAAATGCTTGATAGTGATGATGAGAGTTATGATCCGGCTAACCCCGACACATATGAAGATTATTTTTAATCGATGTAATGCTATATGACTTTTTATTTCGCACCTGTTTTTAAATACATCTTTTTATATGTGCTTATTTGTTTACTCTTAATTGCAAGTTGTTGGACAAATATGGTGGGCGGTTTCCTGAGGAGGAGGAGGGGAGGAGGAGTAGGACGGCGGACGATGCAGAGCAGGCAGCGCAGCAGCACGAGGCAGAGCAGGCAGCACAGCAGCAGGCGGCGCCTCAGGACGACGACGACCAGCAGCAGGACGACGACGACCAGCAGCAGGACGCCTCAGGTTCAGGCGGCTCTAGTTCGAGGAGCATCTACCTGCGAGGCCCCGCGAGTCTCCCGCCGCGTCCCATACTTCGGGACAGACGGTCGTTGATTCGGCCGGAAGGGGAGAGGTATGTAACTTTATGTTCTTCATTCTTGTTCATATTATGTGTTCAAAATCATAATATAAACTAATACTTTTTATTTATCACTTGGACAGGTCTTGGACGGTTTTGGATTATGCTGGGGGTCATCGTCGCCCCCAACAACATCCTCGGCCTGCTGTGCGGGGAACACTTCCCTGGACTTGTGGAGTACGCCGGAGTGACGGGCCCAGCCTTCACCTTCGACCACTACGCCGTCGCCCCCGATGCAGTAGACCGGGACGGCAGGGAATTCAATAACAAGGCGGAGCGGGTGAAGCAAGAGCTGTGGGTAAGTCTTAGTATAATATAAAATATGTCGCATTCGTTGCAAATTCTTGAAATAATGTATGGATACATCGTTTTTGTATGCAGGATTTCTTCAGATGCGATGCTGGATACGAGGCTAGGGCGGATGTGGTGGCCACCACGTGCTGTAAGAAGCTCGTCGTGGACATGCACTATGAGGCCCGCATCTAGGCCATCATCACCTACCACGGCTCCGTCCTTGGGGAGAAGGTGACCAAACCTCAAGCCCGAACCATGTCGTTGACCAGGGAGCAGTACCTGCAGGTAAAGTCATGCATGTTTGGTACCAGTACTCCATGCATGAATTTTATTTTATCTTCTGATATGCACTTTATGTGTTTACTTTGCAGGTGATTCCACATTGGTGCGTCGCACATCCTTTGTGCTGGGAGCAGATGGTGGACAGGTGGTGTTCGGCTGAGTGGGACGAGGCGCACACAGCTAGCCGGGAACGGCGTTTGCAGATGCAAGGCCCCTCGCACCACCAAGGCAGCCGGAGCCTGGGCCAATATGCCGAAGCATGGGTACGCCACCTTTTTTATTTAGATATATAGCACTAAGTTAGATATTATTTCTAACTATCTCGTTGGTTTTCGTTGCAGTCGGCGTCACATGGTGGCAGGCCTTGTTCCACCTTCTCGGCCTATGCTATGGCCCATAAGGGTAAGGCGACGTCCGACGTCACCTACAACCCGGATGACGGGCCCGAGGCCTACACCAACCCCGTCGTCTACAGCCGCCTCCATGACTACACCACCATGGCGCAGGAGGTCCATGACCCAGACTATGATCCGAGCACCGAGCCTATCGACCCCGATGTGCTGATGAGGGTCGGAGGAGGCAAGAGACATGGGCGGTACTGGATTGCCGACGGGGCAATCGACTCGTCCTCCACTCCCACTCTGTCTCAGGTGAGAGCAAGGAGCACGGGCTCGAGCCCAGCCATTCGACCTCGGCACGACAGCTCACAACATCGCATACAGCAACTCGAGGTTAGTGCTTCTGTAACTCGTCCTTCCTTTAGTTATATACCTAGTCTTTGAGTTACTATAACGTTGGCTTGTAATATTACAGACCCAACTAGAAGAAGAGAGGAGGGAACGTCAAGAGATGGAGGCGAGGATAATGGCGGAGCGGGCGGCGGCTGATCAGAGGATGGCGGAGATGTTCCAGTACATGCAGAGCCTTGGCGCCGCACAGGGCATCGCTCCGCCACCTCCATTGTTCCCCCCAGTTGACCCTACTCTCTTCCACACTCCTGTGAGTATCAAAATTGTAGTTAGATGTTTGTAATGCATCTGGTATAACACATGCTATCTCTTCTCTGTGCAGGGCCAATCTGGGGCGGCATCCAACAACCCTCCGGAAGGGTTCAGCCCAACGCAGCCCCGGCCAAACCGCCCACCTCCATGAGTGTTGTGTTTTCATTGTTTTAGACTTCAGAACTTATGTATAATACTTATGTTTCTGTTTGATACTTATGTGAGAGCTTGCGACGTTTGAGACTTATGTTTGTGTTTAATACTTGTGTTGAACACTTATGTTTGTGATGGATATTTATGTTTGTGGTGACGGTTTTATGTTTGTGTTGGCTATTTATGTCTGTGATGATATCTGTGATGTATATATGTGATATATATGTGATATCTTCTGTTTGTGTGGATGGAAAACAAAAAACAAATAAAAAAGGTATATACTGGTCACTTTGCCGAGTGTAACACTCGGCAAAGAGCACAGACCTAGGCACCGGCTTAGGGTCTTTGCCGAGTGTTATGTCTCTGGCACTCGGCAAAGAGGTCGGCTTTGCCGAGTGCCACTTGGGACACTCGGCAAAGAGCCTGACATGGGGACCCTCCCTGGCGGTCTCTTTGCCGAGTGTCCCAACTGGCACTCGGCAAAGAAGGCGGCTTTGCCGAGTGCTGCCAGGAAGGCACTCGGCACAGATATCTTCGTTGCCGAGTGTCACGTTGACACTCGGCAAAGCCGCCGTCTCCGTCACCCGGCGCCGTAACGGTCGCTTTTCATTGCCGAGTGCTCCCTGGCACTCGGCAAAGAAATTTGCCGAGTGCCCGAGAAAAAGTACTCGGCAAAGAAGTCTTTGCCGATGCACTGTTTGCCGAGCCTTCTTTGCCGAGTGTTACACTCGGCAAAGCCTTTGCCGAGTGTTTTTAAGGCTTCGCCGAGTGCTTCAGGCACTCGGCGAAGCGATTGATTCCGGTAGTGAATCATAGGACCCTCGTGCTTAGCGTTGCTAGTATTCGAGGAATTACGTTGCTCTAGGTTCTGGCCATCACCATCAGCACTTGCTGGTTGGTTTGTCACCTCTCATCGTCCACCAGAAATGCCACGACTTCCTGTGAGGACTGGCGGCAGCATATCATTTCCAGGAACACGCCCTTCAGCAGTCTGGCCACAGAACGGATTGAGCGCTTAATTCATCTCAATTGAAATGCTCATTTTCAGTATTTAGTAGCAAAATTGGATTGACTCCCGTTCACTCTCACTCTGATCGCCTTACCGGTCCTTCGATATAATCATTGTGCACTAAAATTTTATCGAATATTTTATATACCGTTGTAATTTACGGGTAGTAAATCCTATGTAGGTAGGCTTAGCAACCAATCCCGCCTCTATGAGTACTAGGCTCTAGATATTTTTTTGAAGGAGGTTTTACTCAGCTTTTAAGAAAGCAATAACAGAGGTAGCTACATAGAGCACACCCCACAACGTTGAACTGGGAATACCAGTTAACCAGGGAAGCTCCACACTGACGCCCCATGACCACAAAAAAAAACGGTCCCTCCACTAAACTAAAGACTAACTCACCAAAGCTCCACGTTGATAGCATCAACCTGACAAAGTTCAAATATCATCAACCAGAAAGCTTCACTCGATTAAACAACCTAACAGAGCTAGAAACAAGCTAAGCACAACAAAAAAGAACCCTCATATGACATCCATATCAGCAGCACCAACTCCACGCCTGGGATAAAAAGAAGGGACATCTTCCACTTCAGATCACTCCAATGTCACTGCAATTTTCCTCAACCGAATGATGTTCCCCAGTATATCTTCCAACATCGCCTGTTCCCTTGTCTTGAGTAGCACGCTCCAGCTCTGCAAGAAAGACATGGTCTCATATATGATCGCTGTCGTATTGTTAGGGAATTCTTTCATAATCGCCATCTTATTTCTGTTACACCAAAGGGACCAAACCAGCCCGGCAACAATAAAGAGATGGAAAGAACAAGCAGCATGGCAGGATCCCACTCCCCAATTGCTAAACAGACTAGCTATAGACCTGGGGACACGGTCCCAACCATCAATATTTTTCATTCTTCCCCAAACATATTTCGGAAGGACACAGTGAATAAAGATGTGATCAACTGTCTCTTTGTCCCCATACAGAGAACACAACGTTCTATCCTTCTACCTTTTTTTTCTAGCACTACGGCCGCTTGGATTTTCTCATTGTAAATTTGCCAAAGAAAAACCTTGATCTTCAAAAGCACCTTGCAATTCCAAATTTTTATACATGGGGGTTTTGACACCACCATCGGTCCTAAATCTGTAAAGGGATTTCGCAGTGAATCTGCGAGAGTTGTCCAGAGCCCAAAACACTAGGCTCTAGATATTAGTGGAATCAAAGATATTGAGAGTGATTTATTATTAACCATACGTTATATTTATATATGGCATCGGTCAGTTTGAAGCGCAGTTGAAGCCGTTAAATCATTTGCAAGTTAAAATCCTTTTCAATTTCTTCTTCCAATACTCAATAGGCAGGGGACGGGATTATTAACCAAACAAGACGCTGCTACTATTACCACCACCACAATACCTAGTACCTGTGGGTCCAGCCAGTAGGCAATATATAGAAAAGACCTACTACTACTGCTACTATCACCAACACCACAACACCCACCCAGCTACATCAGAGCTAGCTAGTGAGAATGAACGGTATGAAGGCCGCCGCCGGAGCTGTGGTGACCGAAGCCACGGGTGCCTTTGGGCCCGTCCTGGCGAAGCTCACGGCCTTGCTGACCCCTGATCAGGATGGGGACGACGTGGAGGATTCCATCATGTCCCAGCTGGAGCGCGTGCAGTCGCTCCTCCTCAGGATATGGGAGAGGCAGGATCTTGAGGCAGCATGCGAAGATTGGATGGCGGAGGCACGGAAGGTGTCCTACGACATCCAGGACGACATCGACGGCTTCGAGCTCGGCTTGGAGCATCATGGTGGTGGTTCATCATCAGCTACCAAGAGCCTCCTCGAGAGGATCAAGGCAAAGGTCAAGGGCCTGATGCTGGATAGCCAGAGCGGCTATAAGGAGTGCTGCAGGGCCATTGGCGAGCTGTCTTCGGCGACAGCCCTGCTAGTTGACCATCGATCTCGCTTCTTTCACAAGGATGCGTCCGAGCTTGTGGGGACGATGGAGGAGAAGAAGGCTGAGGTTACCAAGTTGCTCCAAGAGCACGAGGTGGTGTGCATCCATGGTTCTGCAGGGATGGGCAAGACAACTCTTGCTGACTTGGCGTACCAGGCGATGTCGATAGGAGACGACGGACTCAAATGCCGTGCGTTCGTGTCGGTCTCCCCTAGCGCAACCATGGTGCAGATGCTGAAAACCATTCTAAGTCAACTAAGCCGCCGCCACCATTTGCTGTATGGTGGTAGCAATGAAACGTCGTCAGACGAAACGGCTGACGACAAAAGGTAATACTCTATGCCGCCTGAACATCCATCCATATAGCCAAGGAACAGTAATGGATCTTTGTTTCTTTCTTTCTATATATTCCACCTAACACTCTCAGAATTGTATCTGAGGTCGCACGACATGCGGACACGGATATAGCCAAGGAACAGTATCTCATCGAGAGCATATCAAACTTACTCGTGAACAAAAGGTACGCGCCAACATATGTTCTTGCTTCGCAATCAATTATTCATGCATGGTACACTTGTGAGTTACGTGTCTGTTCTTTTTATTTGTTGTTTTTTTAGTTTAAAAATAAACTAGCAGACCACAAATATTCGTGGGAACTTCTCACTCTTCTTTAGTGGAACTAATTTGTTGTAATACCAAAGGTGCAAAAGTTTTGAACTTGAATTAAGCTTGGATCACCTCTAGTCCTATAGCCAATCCCTGATCCCAGCATAAACAAGGGAGTATCAATCTTCGAGGCATACAATATTTGTATGGGGAGGAGAGAAATGAGAGAGAAAGAGAGAGAGAGAGAGTACTGTTAAGATATTATGCAAACAAATTTGGCACATGGGGCCCTGAGCTGTTTTGGCACGGTAACCCGAGATTTGATTCCTCTGAATTGCATTGACCACCTGTGGATATAGTGTTCGATCGTAAGCCAGTTTTCAAAATACCGTGACATTGCACGCCTCCTCACAGGACCTAACTGCATGTATATACACCGTTGTACGTTTTTTTTCAATGAAATTAAACTAGAGAAATTTTGTATTAAAATGTGACCTAGTAGTACCGTATATGCATAATACCTACAACTAATTTTGGTTCATATCTCAAAGTTTTTGAAATTAAACACTTGTGCAAAATTGTTACCATTATAATTCATTAAAATAAAACCATACAATCTTGCGCCATGTCTACCGATCAGGGTGTTCCAAAGAGCCAGCACAAACGTTGTCCAAAAATGTTTAATAACAAAATTTCCAATATAATAGCACTCCCTTCTTTCCGAGAAAATTGTATTCTATTGTTCAAATCCTGTCTCAGAAATAATGCAATAATGTAGCTTACTACCTACTATCTCCATTCTTTTTTATATGTCGTCCGGCAATGTAATTTTGTGTTGATTGGCGTCATATAAAAAATCCCAAGGAAGTATCTTTTTTAAGGTGTATGCACATTTAGGTTGAATCTTGCCAAGAATCAACTTTTTTATATGTCGTCTGGCAATGTAATAACAAGCGAACAAGGCCCAAGAACAGATCGATCAGCTCTCACTCAAAAACCACGAGAGGGGAGAGAGAGAGGAAAATCTAATGAATCTTACCAAGAATGAAAAAAAATACTCATAAGAAGCAGTGCGTGAGGAAGAGGAGGGGCTTTGGTGCTCTGCGTGAGGAAGATGAGGTTGCCGCGCGTGAGCTGAAGAGGCTGTCGTCCGCAAGGAAGAGGAGGGAACTTCGATGCTTGGTGCGAAGAGGAGGAAGCCACCGTTCATGAGCTGAGGAAGCCGCCGGGCGCGAGGAAGAGTAGGGGCTGTGGTGCTCTACGCAAGGAAGAGGAGGGGCCGAGCGACGGTGGGTGCGCGAGTGAAAGGGAGGAGGCGGTGGGAGGCGATGGATTCGACAGGGAGACGGGGAGGCGGTGGCTTAGCGAGAATAGAGACAAGGAAACCCTTTCCGACCCTCGGAGGCCGGGGGCAAAATCTCCGTGCTGCCTCATGGATCGGGTTGAGGTGTGTGGTCACTAAATGAAAACGTTTCTTTGCCGAGTGTATTCTTTTCGACACTCGGCAAAGAGCTTTTTTGTCAAGTGCCTTTTTCCAACACTAGAAAAAATGTTTTTTGTCGAGTGTTTTTTTTTCCGATTGTAACACTTGTCAAAGGTTTTGCCGAGTGTGTGGGACACTAGGCAAAGAAGGCAAGTCCAGTAGTATCTGCTAGAGATAGCTTTAAGGTGAGATATATGTGAAAACTACAAAAGAGCCCCTATTTTTAATATATTTTGATAATATAGCCATATTAGTACATATAAATAGTATGTCTATCTACAATGTATGTATGTATGTATGTATGTATAACTCTGATCCATTCTTCTTATATATATTTCAGGTACCTCGTCGTAGTAGATGATGTGTGGCACTGGGAGCAATGGGAAATCATAAGGAAATCCCTTCCGAAGAATAATCTGGGAAGTAGGATAATAACTTGCACTCGTGTTGAAGCAGTAGCCATGAAATTTATGATGGAGAGTGATGCGTGTCTCTACGAAATGGCTGGCCTTTCTATGGATGCCGCCGCAGCTTTGTCGAGGAGGATATTTGAGGATGGCAGCGTGCGTGCAACATCGGAACTGCATAACTCTTGGTCTGCTTCTATAGCAAAAATGTCCGGTGGCATGCCGTTGGCAGTAATTTGTATGTCGTTGGCAGTCGCGCGCGCGCAGCTGACACCAGAGGAGGCAGTTGAAAGATTGACAAATATTCCTTGCTTGAGGCCATTGGTAGAGAGCTTGAGCCTCGGGTACCATGGCCTTCCGCTGCATCTGAAGACTTGCCTGCTGCATTGCAGCATGTATCCTCCCCAGCACATCTTGGACAGAGATGGCCTTGCCAGGATGTGGATCGCTGAAGGGTTTGTCTATGAGGAGGAGGAAGCTCGAAGCTACGTTGACCAGCTTTTCAAAATGGGGTTGATTCGGCGGTGCTCTTCTGCTCTTGTGCCGTCTCCAAAGTTTCAGATCGACGCCATGATGCTTTATTTCCTTAGGTGTAGATCACAAGAAACATTTTACTATTTGGGTTGCGGTCGTCGTCGGAATGGCGCCGGACGACGGGTGCATCATCGGCTATCTATCATCTCTGCCCAGAAGAACGGGCCGGCGGGGGGTACTTCAACACTGCCACACGTCGACGTCGTCTCGAATAATAATACTCGCTCCCTGTATGTTTTCGACCGCTCATGGAGGGTCCCTTTCAACGAGTTTGAACGGCTGCGGGTGCTGCACCTTCACTGCAGCTCCAGGAACGCTGATCTGGTGGATATATGCGGGCTGGTGTGGCTGAGATGCCTCAGTCTCAGTGGGTCACCGATCACCATGCTCCCAAAGCAAATTGGGAGGCTGCAGCTTCTAAGGACTCTGGATGTAAGCAGCACAGGAATCCTGTGTGTACCAGGTGAGATTGGGGCGCTGCAGCAATTGGAGATTCTTGACGTGAGCGACACGATGGTCCAGAAGCTTCCGGCGGAAATAGGGCAGCTGAGGCGCTTGAAGGCTCTGTACGCAAGGAACTCCAGCCTCAGAGAGCTGCACACTAGCCAGATCAGAGAGCTGCAGCTACTGGAGACGCTTGATGTAAGCAACACGGTGCTTGCTGAGGGTGGTGGTCTCATGATGTTAATTGGAGATGATGAGAACTTGAAGGTCGTGGACGCCGCAGGTGGTGGTGGAATGCTGATGATGGCCGAGGGGGGAGGGTCAACTGCGACCGTAGCCACTGGTGCCCTGGGCCCCGTCCTAGCAAAGCTGCGCAAGAACGCGGCGGACGACGACGGCGGGCGATATCTTGGCGACATAGAGTTCATCATATCAGAGCTCGAGTCCCTGCACTCCTTCCTCACAAGGATGTGGGAGAGTAGTGAGGGCGGCGGCATTGACGAGAATGCGGCATGCCAGAGCTGGATGGCGGAGGCACGAGAGCTGTCCTACCACATTGAGGACGACATCGATCGCTTTATGCTCGATTTGGAGCATGGCGGCGACAGGACGACGACGACGGCACCTTTTAGGAGAATCAAGCTACGTATCAAGGGGCTGGTGGACCGGTACCAAGAGGAATGGAGGATGGCTGCTGATTGCCGTATCAAGGCGCCCCAACTTGGTCCTCCGTCCCGGTACTACTCTCGCAAGGATGCCTCCGAGTTGTTGGAGATCGACGACAAGGAAACTGAGGTCAAGGAATTGCTTCAAGAGCATGAGCTGTTATGCATCTTCGGATTTGCAGGAATGGGTAAGACGACTCTAGCCAACCAAGTGTACCAAGCAATAGGAAAGCAATTCGAATGCCAGGCCTTCATGTCCATCTCCCCACGCATGGACGCGTCGCAGATCCTGACAACTTTTTATGCCCAAGTAACGGCTCAACAAAGGTACTACGTACGTACAACATATGCATCTCTATTCTATCTATACGTTGTTGATTAATCCTAATACCAATTAATTGTCGCTCCACAGAGAAATAATAGCCGCGAGTGATTCATTGTCGGACCAACAATTTATGATCGACAGCATCTCAAAATTCCTCTTCAACAAAAGGTATGTTTAATTGGCGCCCCTGCAACTCCTCATTGCTAAGTCCTGCCCAAAAAAGTTATCAAAGCACATAAAAGCTAGATCACCTCCGACGGATAGTGTATCGGTTAATTTCTTTTCAAAACAAGCTTTGTTTTCTTGCTTTCCATACCTAGTAGTGTCCAACATATATACATACAACTGATACTCCAAGTATATATATGCACTCTTTTCCCTTGTGGCATTATTTTGGATAACCACTCTTCTCAAGGAATGGTGAGGCAAATTTTGCTGCTAAAAACTGAAATTGAACACTTCACTTCAATTGAGATAAATAAAGCGCTCCAACCAAAACCGTATTAGCAAACCAATGATCTCATGATTTTAAAATGTTACTAATACTCACACAAGACCACCAAAATGAACAGATCGCAACTCTGACACCGAAAAGTCCGGTCGCTCCAATACCGTGTTGCAAACTATTGCTGATTTCAGTAGCTCGAAATTTAGTTTTCAAATGCGAAACTGAACCAAACCGACTCAGATTGAGTTGAAATTTTATACACAACTTGAAAAATATGTTTCCAAGGTCTCCACAAATTTTGAGCTCAATCGGACTTGTAAATCAATCACAGATCAGAAAACACAGATTATACTGGGTTTTGTTGGGGTTTTCAAAACAAGTTCAGATCGAATCACAACTAAAATCTGCTTGAACCAGATGTTCGTAGAGGTCTAAAGAGGGATATTCACTCCAAGGCAATCCACAACACAAGAACTCAAAGATCCTCACAAAATCCACCAAAAGAAGAAAGGGAAGAACTCAAGAACCAAAGGACTAAAATTTAAATTTCAGCAAGACACAAACTGTGATTGAAGCCAACCAAAAGCTGTGGGCAGAACCAGCCACTCTTTCTCGGATTACACGGTGAAGCTTACAAATCACAAACGCAAAGGTTTCAAGTGTTGTGGATCCCTGGCGACAAAACTAGAGTCTAGGTAATGGAAAACCATAAGTGCTAAAACCCTAAGCCAAAGAGATGGTTGTAACAACCTACCATTCTATTTATAGAGGGTTATTACTACTTCCTAAACTACCCATATGTACATAGAGCCTTTTCACTCGGCCAGGGGAAAAATGGACCAACTCCTGGATATTGATTTGAGTACAATTTTTGTTATGGATCCTAGTTCATAACGGGATAAACAACGAGAAGATAGCCGGTCGGAGTTGGCTTGGGGAGACTAGAGTATTAGAGAGAACTAGGATTAATTCTTCTTCATCGATTGATTCCCCCTTAAGGAGCTACAACCCATCATTATATAGATATGAAGCCTTATCTAATATAATCCCAAGTGACTAACTCAATCTTATCTAATTTAATCCCAAGTAACTAACTCGATCTTATCTAATCTCTATCCACTAATCCTAACCCTGAGCCTATCCCTATTGCCTCCATGCTCTGGGCTGCCGCCCCATGACATTCCCCCACCCTTGAAAGACAGCTCGTCCTCGAGATGTAATGGGGTGCTGGTAACAACCTTGGTGTCTAACTTGGTCTGCACATGAAAGTGCAACCCTAACTAGAAGCCTTTTACATCTCGGCTTTAATTTATTTGCAAATAAAATAAAGAACCTAATATATGCCAAGGTTGGTCCCTTGGATCCCATGGGAACAACCTCATCTAGGCTACAAAGGCCAAGACATGGCAGATGTAACACCCCGTCCACTCCCGGACTCGTGGTATTTACTCCTGGCATCCATCAAGGACCATATATCATCCCCACAAACCAACATGAGTTTTTTTGTGCACACTTTGTACTCACTCATGCGCACCCGAGAAGACTTCCCGGTCGATTACCCATCCAAGATTGCTCTAGGTCAAGCACGCCTAACCCCCGAGCTACTTTCGAGACAGGCTTCCGAAAAAGATGCACCTTGTTGATATGAGTACTCTATTAATTCTATTAAGCCTTGGGCCAGGATATCACACAATCTAGTGAGGCCAGGATATCACAGCAGCTCACTAGTCCTACGGTCGGAGCTGACGCGAGTTCCAGTGGAGACAGCACCACCCAACTTGGCATGTTCTCGTTGTACACATAGCTATGGACCAGGACGTTGAACTAGAGTGGAGGATCAGCCAACCCTGCTGAAGGCCTTGCCTTCCCATGTGTCGTTGTTGTTCAACGCGCGATATAGCTGCAAGTCGCTATGCCAGGGAACGAGGGACCACAGCCAGCAGCTGCGTCGTTGCTTGTCATGCTTGACGTCGTGCCAGTAAGCCACATGCCAAAGCCTGAAGACGGCAAGTCGCTGCCTACAGTCATGCCGCTACTTGTCGTGCTTGACACCGCGCCAGAAAGTCGCGTAACGCAGCAAGAACACGACAAGTCGTTGCATGCAGCCGCGTCGCTACCACAACTTACTGCACTGGACGCTATGTCAGGAAGCCACGTGCAGTCGCCAGCAGTCACGTTGCCATCGCTGATCGGCGGTCAGACTCCACCTTTGTCGCGAGTAGATCATGGAGCTGGAGGATATCAGATCAGGCCTACTACAGATTTGCCCTGGCACGAGCGAGATCCTCGCGCCAGTTGTGTACATCATCCACAACAACAATCATGGGAAAGGATCTATGACTCACGATACTAGATGTTATGGATCCTAGTTCATAATGGGATAAACAACGTCGAGAATATATTCAGGCGGAGTTGACTTGGGGGAGACTAGAGTATTAGAAAGATCTAGGACTAATTCTTCTTCATTGTTTCATTCCTCCTTAAGGAGGTACAACCATCCTTATATAGATAGGGAGACTTGGACCCCCAAGTAACTAACTCAATCTTATCTAATCTAATCCCAAGTAACTAACTCAATCTTTTCTAACCTAATCCCAAGTAATGAACTCAATCCTATCTAATCTTTATCCACTAATCCTAACACTGAGCATATCCCTATGGCTTCCATGCTGAGAGCACCTAGAGGGGGGTGAATAGGTGATCCTGTAAAACACTTGAAACTTAATTCACAAAACTTGATTAGGAGTTAGCACAATTAAGCCAAGTGGCTAGAGAGGAGAACTTGCACAACACGATAACCACAAAGAGATCAACACAGAGATGGCGCAGTGGTTTATCCCGTGGTTCGGCCAAGTCCAACACTTGTCTACTCCACGTTGTGGCGTCCCAACGGACGAGGGTCGCAATCAACCCCTTTCAAGCGGTCCAAAGACCCACTTGAATACCACGGTGTTTTGCTTTCACTTTACTATGTCCCGTTTGCGAGGAATCTCCACAACTTGGAGCCTCTCGCCCTTACACTTTGATGTTCACAAAGAAGCACGGAGTAAGGAAGGGATGAGCAACACACACAAGACACGAAATCAGAGTACTAACACGCACACAAGTCACAACAAGAGCTCACAACACAACCCGACCAGTTCACAACTCAAATGAAGCTCTAGTTGCTATCACAAAGAATCAAATGCGCGGAATCGAAGTCTTGGTGCTTAGGAATGCTTAGTTTCCTCCTCCATGCGCCTAGGGGTCCCTTTTATAGCCCTAAGGCAGCTAGGAGCCGTTGAGAGCATTCCAGGAAGGCAATTCTTGCCTTCTGTCGCCTGGCGCATCGGACAGTCCGGTGCACCACCGGACACTGTCCGGTGTGGATCTCTTTCCTTATTTGGCGATGCCGACGTTGCAGTCTTAGAGCCATTGGTGCACCGGACACTGTCCGGTGCACACCGGACAGTCTGGTGCCCCTTCCGACCGTTGGCACTTGCCACGCGTCGCGCGCGGATTCCGCGGCTGACCGTTGGCCCGGCTGACTGTTGGCTCACCGGACAGTCCGGTGCACCACCGGACAGTCCGGTGATTTATAGCCGTACGCCGCCGACGAAGTCCCGAGAGCAGCTAGTTGACGAATGCCAGCCTGGCGCACCGGACACTGTCCGGTGCACCCAGACTGAGCAGACTCTTGGCTGCTTCGAGCCACTCTTTTTCAATTGCATTTTCTCTGATTCTAACACTTAGACAAACATGTTAGTACACAAAAACCAATGTACTAAGTCTAGAATCATACCTTTTTATTGATTTGCACCTTATCCATCATTTGACATAGTTCATCACTTAAGCACTTGTGTTGGACACTAAATCACCAAAATACTTAGAAATGGCCCATGGGCACATTTCCCTTTCACATGCTCTCGGTAGCCGTCCCATGACATTCCCCCACCCTTCAAAGATAGCTCGTCCTCAAACTGTAATGGGGTGCATGGCAACAACCTTGGTGTCTAACTTCATCTGCACGTGAAAGTGCAACCCTAACTAGAAGCCTTTTACATCTCGGCTTTAATGTATTTGCAAATAAAATAAATAATCTAACATATGCCAAGGTTGGTCCCCTTGCAACCCATGGGAACAACCTCGTCCAGGCTGCAAAGGCTAAGACGTGGCAGCTGTAACACCCGTCCACTCCCGGACCGGGAGTACTTACTCCTGGCAGCCCTATAGGATCATATATCATCCGCAAAGACCAACACGAGTCTTTTTGTGCACACTTTGTCCTCACTCATGCGCACCCGAGAAGACTTCCCGATTGGTCACCCATCCCAATATTGTTGTAGCCCAAGCACGCCTAACCCTGAGGTTCTTTCGAGACAGGCTTCCGAAAAAGATGCACCTTGTTGATATGAGTACTCCATTAATTCGATTAAACCTTGGGCTAGAATATCACACAATCCATTGGAGCCAAGATATCTCAACAGCTCACAAGTCCTACGACCGGAGTTGCTGCGAGTTCCAGTGGAGACAGCACCACTCAACCAGGCGTGTTCTTGCTGTCCACATGGCTATGGGTCGGGACAATTAACTAGAGTGGAGGATCGGCCAACCCTGCTGAAGGCCTTGCCTCCCCATGTGTCGCGTATTGTTCAACACACAATATCGATGCAAGTCACTTTGCGAGGGAACGACACATCGCAGCCTACAGTAGCGCCGCCACTTGTCATGCTTGACGCCGCGCCAGGAAGCCACATGCCGAAGCCTGAAGATGGCAAGCCACTGCATGCAGCCGCATCGCTGCTTGCCGTGCTGGACGCCGCACTAGAAAGCCGCGTGGCATAGCCTGAAGACGGCAAGCCGGTGCCTGAAGTCGTGCCACTGCCGCACTGGATGCCGCGTCAGGAAGCCACGTGCAGTCGTCAGCAGTCGCATTGCCGCCACTGATCGGCGGTCAGACTCCACCTTTGCCGCGAGTAGATCACGGAGCTGGAGGATATCCGATCGGGTCTGTTCTAGATCTGCCCTGGCACGAGCGAGCTCCTCGCGTCATGTGCGTACATCGTTTGCAGTAGAAGTCATGGAAAAGGATCTATGACTCATGATACCAGATGTTATGGATCCTACTTTATAACGGGATAACAGAGCCAAGAAGATAGCCATGCGGAGTCTGCTTGGGGGGAGACTAGAGTATTAGAGAGATCGGGGACTAATTTTTCTTTATTGATTGATTTCTCCTTCAGATGGTGTAACCCATCCTTATATAAATAGGAAGAATTGCCCCCTAAGTAACTAACTCAATCTTATCTAATCTAATCACAAGTAACTAACTTAGACCATGTTTGGTTTCTTTAGTCTAGGGACTAAAGTTTAGTTAGGGGACTAAAGTTTAGTCCCTAACATGTTTGATTCTAGGGGCTAAAAATAGTAAGAATATACTAAATGACTGATAAGAAGACTAAAATGGCCTTTAACATTCTCCTGCTATTAGTACAATTGAACTAAATGAGGGGTAAATGTGGAATTTTTAATATGGTTTAGTCCCTTTTAGCACATATGTGAAAGACTAAAGACTAAATCATTTTAGTCCTAGTGTTTGACAAAAAAAAGGACTAAATGAGACTAAAAACTAAAGACTAATATTTAGTCCCTCTAACCAAACACCCCCTTACTCTTATCTAATACCAAGTAACAAACTTAATATTATCTAATCTTTATCCGCTAATCCTAACCCGAAGCCTATCTCTATCTCTATGGCCTCCATGCTCTGGGCTGCCGCTCCATGTCATCTTTAGTGTCATGCGTGCAAGTAAGGCCGTACTGGCAAAATCCGAATATCTGTTCCAAAATACGAGGCCGAGGCCGATTTACGTAAAAGATATAATTTTGATAATTGCCTAGTTGTATCTTGAAACCTAGTCTAGACAGATTTATAGATTGTCATGAATACAGAAGATGATCATATCAATATTGCGAAATTAATGACCTTGCAAAAAAAAATTGTCAACTTATCATAGGAAGAAAGGGTAACAGGGATATAATTAAATTGCCGGTTTGTCATCTGTGGCATATGCGAGGGACATGCCGGTTTGTCAACTTATATACACATTTTAGCTATATATATATACATATCTGCATACATACATATATAACGACCGCTGTGAACTTCCAGGTGCCTCATCATAGTCAATGACGTCTGGCACTGGGAACAATGGGAAGTGATAAGAAAGTCCCTTCCGAAGAATAATCTGGGCAGTAGAATAATTACGAGCACTTGTGTTCATGCAGTGGCAATGAGATTTGTAGAGGACAATGGTGTCTTTCTCTACAAAATTGCGGGTCTTTCTATGGATGCCTCAGTATCTTTATGTGAAAGGATATTTAAGGAGTCCTGTAAGGATGGCGGCACCGTCGTTTCATCCGGCCTGTGCAGTTCTATAGCGAAAATGGCTGGTGGCATGCCGTTGGCAGTAATTTGTTTGTCGTCGGCAGTTGCAGCGCAGGCGCAGCTAGCAACAGAAGAAGACGTCGGGCGAGTGCATGACCCGCCGGATTGGTTTCGTATGGCAGAAGCTCGGGCACTAGCAGGACTGACAAATATTCCATGCTTGAAGCCATTGGCAGATAGCTTGTGCCTCGCCTACAATCAACTTTCAGTCCATCTCAAGACTTGCTTGCTGCACTGCAGCAGCCTGTGTCCTCCCTATCACATATTTGGGACGGATGATCTCGTCAGGCTGTGGATAGCTGAAAGGTTTGTATACGATGAGGGAGATGCTCGAAGCTATGTGGATCAGCTTGTCAGCACGGGAATGATTTCAGTACAATCTTGCTCCTCGGATCTGTTGATTGGCCCGAAGAAAGTTCAGATGAACACCATGATGCTGCACTTCCTTAGGTGCATTGCATCACATGAAGGTTATTGCATTGCTTCTTCGGATTGTGGATCTGGCATGTCATCTCTGCTCGTTGGACCAATCCGGCGGCTATCTATCCAGAGCTGCAAGAACAAGGTGGAGATTTCAAGGTTACATGCTTCGGATATTCGCTCCCTTTATGTTTTTGACCGCACGTGGACAACCCTGTTCAAGAACTTGACAAACCTTCGAGTGTTGCAGCTTCTGGGCAACAATCTTAGGAATGAAGATCTGACGGCTATATGTGGGCTGCCCCACCTTACTTACCTGAATCTGAGCGGGACACTGGTGAATCTGCTCCCAGAGGAACTAGGGAGACTGAAGCTTCTCAAGACTCTGATTGTAAGAGGCACTGGAATCCTGCGTCTACCAGTGGGAATTGGGGAGCTGATGCAATTGGAGACTCTTGATCTAGGTGACACCATGGTCGTGGAGCTACCGAGCCAAATAGTGAAGCTGCATAACTTGAGGACACTGGACCTAAGAAACTCAAGCTTGTGTGAGCTCCCCAACGAAATCGGCGACCTACTGCTCTTGGAGACTCTTGATGTAGGTGACACCATGGTCGCGGAGCTACCGAGCCAAATAGGGAAGCTGCAGCGTTTGAGGGCTCTGGGCATAAGCGGCACAGGTATCGAGAAGCTTCCAGCGGAGATTGGAGAGCTGGAGCATTTGGAAATTCTTGATGTAAGTTGCACAACGGTCGCCGAGCTACCACTACCGACAGCCGGAGGATCGATGGCGATGCTGCAGCAACTGAACATTTGCAACACAGAGATCCGAGAGCTACCTTGGGAATCAGGGCGGCGCTCGGTCCGTGTGCTGTGTGGTGACAGCGACGCTCCTCATGTGTGCAACCTGGCTGACCTTTCTGAGGGCCTTTTGCAACCATCTGTCGTCGTCGTTCTGTTTGATCGTTTCGGTTCGATCTGGGTACCTGTGCCTTTCCCGAGAATTAAGGTTCCTGGGAAGCATAGGAGTGTCCCTCAGTTTGTCGCGTCGATTTGTTACCTGGAAATCAGTCTGTGGAAGCTGGAGGAGGATTCCCTCAAGTCTCTGCGGGAGATGCCCAACCTTCGAGGTCTAGCACTACGGGTTGATGTTCTCCCCACAAAGCCTGCTATATCCATCCTAGGGTTCCGAAAGCTGGAGAGCCTCTGTATCGATTGCCGTGTGCCAAGGATAACCTTCGAGAAAGAAGCAATGCCAGAGCTCACATATCTCGAGTTCAAGTTCTATGCCTGCCGGCCGACAACTGAACACAACATGGGCATCGCTAACCTCCAGAGACTCCAAAGAGTTGTTTTCCGGAGCGCCTCTTGGTACACAAGCGACCCTTCGGCGGGCATTCATGCAGTTATTAACAGAGTGAGAGAAGAAGCAAGGGAGCACCCCAACACAATCATCCTAAGCGTCAATGGCAACGTCGAATCTTACCATGAGAAGAAAGCTGCGGCAGCAGCAGCACAAGGGATCAAGCCAAGCCTTTCCGGTGATGTTTCTCGGCGCAGCGATTCCCGAGCTCGTACAATCCGCAGAATAAAAACCTATGCGGGAGAATCATCAGCCTATAACTAGCAAGCTGCTGGCTGCAACAACCCATTATTTTACCTGTATTACTACTACCTGCACTGAGGCTTGGAACTTTAGAGCGTTGAACTTTAAGGCCTTGTTCAGTTATTCCCAATACACATGGATTGGATGGGATTGGAAAAAATTCTTAAGAAGTTTGACTTGTTTGGGATTCAAACCCATCCAATCCCACTCAATCCACATGGATTGAGAGCTAACCGAACAAGCCCTAATAGGGATTGTTGGCTGGCTCATGTTACTAGGGTTTCCTATGGATTATTGTGGCCAAGAACACATTCAAAATGCTATTGGATCTTTTGGGATCTAACCTCACTAGGTTACTTGTAAGAGCAAGAGTGACATCTCTAGAAGATCAGTTGTTCAATTTTTCGTGTTTAGTGTTGCACAAGGTTTCCATGGAGTCTCTTGGATAGTTCAATGTGAAATCATACAACATAATATGCTGAGAGCCCAACATGAAGATAAGGAGGAAGTACTACGCTACCCACATATATAATGGAGGAACTCCCCTTTGAATTTTTTGGTCTAGGACAGTCGGCTGCTCCTGCTGGGTTTGATCTGAATGTCCCTACTGCTGATAACGACAATAATGTTGTTGCCGATGACTGGGATGCATGACCTCAGCACTACCGGATCACGTTTTTTGCCGAGTGTCTAAGACATTCGGCAAAACTATTTTACATTCGGAAAAGCTTTTGTCGAGTGTAACACTTGACAAATATTTCATCGGCAAAGGGTTCTTTACCGAGTACTTTTTTCGGACACTCGACAAAGACTTTGCCGAATGTCAAAAAGCACTCGGCAAAGAAAAATACTCGGCAAATTAAGAATCGAAAAAATTAAAAAACAGCAAAACATTTTTTAAATTCTAAGAACAACTCTCCAACCCTACCCTATATTATTACCTTACCCATTGCCCTGTCATTTTCACTATTATTTTAATTTAAATCAAATTTATATGTTTTATAAATGGTAAGATTCGAACTCACAACCTCTCTCTCACGCATACCCTCCTATACCACTACAATACTACACCAATTATGTCTATATTACGTTTTCATTCCCCATGTACTATAATAAATCGAGAGTAATTTGATTATTTAAGACATTAAATGAGTTCATTTGAAAATGTGACCAACTATAAAGTTGCATAACTTTTTGAGATCTGCAAGTTTTATTTTAATAGTTTCTACGGTCTCAAAATTTGAATTTTAAATTTGAAAACTTCACACAAATTTTTCAATGATAAGAAGATTTCAAATCAAAAAAATTGTCAACTACAAAGTTTCATTACATTTCAAGACCTACAACTTTTATTTTGGTGGTTTTTCCATCCGAGATAGTTTGAAAAATTCAAATTTCAAAATTCAAACATAGTTTTGCATAACAAGATGATTTTAAACCAAAACATTGTCAACTACAAAGTTTCATAACTCTTCAATACCTACAACTTTCATGTTGGTGGTTTTTTCTTTCGAAGTCGTTTTCAAAATTCAAATTTTAAATTTTTTAAATTTAGACGTACTTTTCGTTGACAATATGACTTCAAATGAAAAAGTTATCAACTATAAACTTCTATAACTTCTTAAGATCTACAAAGTTTATTTTGGTTGTTTGGTCATTTGTTTATCTCACATGATGGTTTTAACAATATGCACAAATTCTATACGTCTCTCTCGTAGTTTCATAAACTGAGAGAGATATAGGTTTTATGAACAAATTTATTTTTATTTTGTCATATGAAGAAATGTTCACTATATAAATTATACATCATGATGAGTTATATAAATTTGTAGTTAAAAACTTTTTCATTTGAATTAATTTACTACTTTAAAATGTGATTTTTAAATTGTATTTGCCTAGTGTTGGAGAAAAAACACTCGACAAAGAGCTCTTTGCCGAGTGTTGTATTTGTGACACTCGGCAAAGAGCATTTTGTCGAGTGTCAAAAAAAGACACCCGACAAAGAAACTCTTTGCCGAGTGTCAAAAATAAAACACTCGGCAAAAAGCTTCTCCGTCGAGTGTTTTCTTTTACCGAGGGTTTTTTCGTGGCACTCGGGAAAGAGCTTATTTGCCGAGTGCCCGAAAAAAAACACTCGGCAAATAATATGGCACTCGTCAAAGAGCCAAATTCTGGTAGTGCAGGAGGAGGAGTCTTTTCCTGGAGAGGATGGAGATGAAGCACCTAATATAGGCCAGCAGCTGGCCTTGTAGCGACTTCAGATCCTTCAACCCCTCAGGTGGCAGTATCTTCCAGGATGGCTTTGATTTTCTTTAGCTTGATCTTGATCCCTCAATGTCAAATGATGAAGCTAAGGAAAATTCTTAACTGGATAGTGAAGGCACACTTGCACGGATCCATCTTCAGTTGATGTTGTCGTCGCCTTTTTAACACTTGCACACTTGCACGAGTCATCCTAATGGTCTTTATGATCCCTAGTCTTGCCGATCCAACTAGGTGGTGAATCAAGCCATCGAGGATGCATGTCATGGCATACTGATTGGTGTCGCCTGCGTTCTTCAATCTGAAGGGCATCATGATATAGTAGAAATTGCCCTTGGTTTTCCTAAACACGGTGTTGAAGGCATCTTATCGGTCCATCTTGATCTGGTTGTAGCCACACGACCCATCCATGAAGGATAGGGTGCCATAATAAATGGTCACGTCCACCACCAGCTCAGTGATGGGCAAGGGGAAGTCATCATTGCAGCAAGCTTTGTTTAGGTCGCGGAAGCGTTGGGAGACCCAAATCTTGCCATTCTTTTTGTCGGCGGTGATGATATATGTGAGCTGTTGAAGACCCAAATTAATATTTAATAATAGTCAATGCTAAAGGCACACTTTAATGCTACGGTGTACTAGTACTTTGGTAACATACCGAAAGTTCAAGTGTCAATTCAATTAACTTAAATAGGTGGACCATTGGTGCATCAATTGAGAAGCTGGGAAAATGATGAAGGATTGCTACGCGCGCGCCGCCGGCCGGGCCAGACGCCTAGAGTGATGACCGTCCATTACTGTCGTACGTCACTGACCGCTTAGCTATTAACTGACGTCACTGATGGCATCATTTTCTGGCTGGCTGTAAGCCTGTAACGGTAGCTCTGATGGTGACTGTTACTGTCCGTTGACCTCCCTCTACGAGTGTATATATACGGAGTAGGTGGGACTTCTTCTGGTTACGACGACAGTACGCACACACAGTCTCAGACGCGTTGCACACAGCCATTCCCGTCCCACCTTCTGCGAGCACAGAGAGTGTGGGAGAGCAGGTAAATATGTATAGGGAATCTGTAAAATGTCAGATCTTAATTATTAATCTTAGTTATTAACTAGTTCTAAATTGGAAGTTCCACTTAGATAGAAAAAATACTAGAATTTCATAAAGATAAAGTTAGCTTGATATGCTTAACTAAATGATATTCTTAAATAGGATTATAGAATTTATTGAACTTTCTTTTTATTTCTCTAATTCGCAAATGGATTTTTTAATAGAATCTATTCCAAATTCTATATTGAATTTGATTTCAGAAATTTTCAATTTGATATGGCTCGGAGAATAATCTAATACATAGAAAAGAAGAAAAAGAAGAATATATATGAATAATATAATAAAGAGAAAATGCCAAGAGATTGGCATTTTCATTTGATCATTATATACATTTTTGAGATATTTTGTTTTTTTTATTTGTTAATAATTTAAGGATAAATAGTTCACTAAGGAGAAGATAGAATCATAGCAAATGAAATTTCTAATTCAGTTTAGAAAAAAAGAATGAATATCAAGCGTTATAGTATGATTTGGAATACTCTAAAAAAGGAAGGAGGGAGGCGGGAGAGAGAAAAACTTTTGCGACTGCTCGCTCCGTCCGACCGACCAACGCTGATCAAGTTCCTCGTTGTCGGCGCCGTTCGAGGGACTACACTGCTTATGCACATACATGTCGTCACATACATCACCGTGATTTTCTGGATTAAATTAAAACTGAAAATGCCAATTTCCTTAACAAAACAAAAACTTGATATCAGACATTTTTTGTTAGTGATTTTGCTGCTGCGTTAAACCCAAGTGAACCTTTTGATGGGACATTTTTATAAGAGGTGGCGTAATAAGATGATACTGTGGTTGAGTGCAACGAACTGCTATCACGCCGCATAGGGGAAACCCAAACAGTTCAGTCCTGAAGAGGAGAGAATGTTCGACGTTGTCGATAACCTGTTTCGAGGCGTCGTGATTGGTGCTCTTGCCAACAAGTATGTTGATTCTTATCTAACGTGTGCATCTACAAAAGAGTTATGGGATGCATTAGATGAGAAGTTCGGTGTTTCTGATGCTGGTAGCGAGCTGTACATCTGTCACACCCGGTTTTAAGGAACAAAGTCGGGTGCATCTCATACATGCGCCAAAGAAGACAACATATATAATAACAGAGTGTATAGAGATAAATGTCATGATAATCAGAGTATTTATAACATAGCGGAAGACTTACAAAAATAAAAGATGAATAAAGCAGGAACTAAAATCTATCCTTGGCGCTAGAAAGCTGACTGGGAGACGCCACCTAGATCAAGTCGAATGCCTCAGTGTTAGGTGACTCCTCTTCGACCATCTGTTCTTCTCTTGTGGGGGGTGTGAGACAGCAAGAGTGAGCTCACATACGTTCATAGCTCAACAAGTTATGGGGAATAATGTGCATGAACTCACCAAAGGTGGGAGTTCATGTGAAGTGTAAGACTAATCAACAAAATAGAGGCTGAGGCTGAGCATTGCTTTTATAAGTTGGTCAAAATTTTATTAGCAATTACTAAGTGTAAGTAAATACCAAACCTTAATAAAAATAAAGAAAAGTAATAGTAAAATAATCCCAAATGCGATGCAAATGTCCAATTAAATTTATGTTCCATAAATTAATCATGTGAGGGTCCGAGCTACTCATGCCCGTGAGCACGGCTAGTATACCAGTTTTACACTCTGCAGAGGTTGCACATCTTTACCCACAAGTCATGTTACCCATCTGCCAAGAGACGGCTAATCCTATACACCTCTACCGAGGAGGCGAGGCAGGGTAACACTACGAGGCCTTTACAAAGTTCCACTAGCTTCAAAAATCCCGCTACAGTTTATAGGAAGCTCCAGTGCAGGAATCCCTCGCCTGACCGCCATCGCAGCAAAATCAACCCAAGGACCTCCCTACACTGACCACTCCCCTACTGCCCTTGCCCCTTTCAGGTAAGGAAGACATCCACTAGCTTTCCTAGTTAATCAGCCAAGGGCGTCCCATTAAACCCTTGTGGTAGCACTGTTTTCTCGGGTGGTCGCTCCATGTTCCCATTAACATAATGATCTTATCATGAACAATAATAATAAAAAGATAATAAAAGAGTAATCATGAATAGTGTATCTCCATACCCAAATCCACATAAAGCAATAGCAGATACTACCCAAAAATGTTTTAGTGGTGAACAAGGTATAAAGATAACCAAAACTGGGGTAACATCTTGGATCCCATCAAAATTAACCTATGCAGATCATTATAATTAATAAGAACATGGCTAGGAAAAAGTAAGTGATCAAGGGCACAACTTGCCTTCTACGAGCTCCTGCTCAGCAGTCTCTACCAGCTGAACCTCATGATCTTCTGTACCTTGCTCGTCTACTCGCATCAACACAATACATACATAGTATAGCGAAAATTAACATCACACAAAATATATAAATAAAATACACAAGAATAATCTAGACATTAAAATAAGATCCTAGGAACTAGAATCATTAAATTTGGAGTTATATATTTTAAGATATGAATTTTCTAATGTTTTATGTGCTTAATACAAGATTAAGTAATAGATAAATTTTAATTTGTCTTTTATGTCAAAACAATGGCACTAATGGTTAGACAATAATATTACAAAAATTTAGGAACTAGAATGGACCAATTTAGAGTTCATATGCATTTTCTACAAATTAAACAAGTTCTATACATTAAAAATTTATTTCTATTTTATTTTTATCTGCTTTTCGAGTTTTCTCGACTGGGCCTCAATAACCAGAAAAGACAGGAGTCTCAGGGAAATATTTCTAAGACTCAGAGAATCCCTCAAGGGACGGCGGGTTCTATTTCTGTTTTAGTCAGGGGCTCATATGAAAATGCGTACCAGCTAAGGGGTACGCGCCGATCTGGATCGTCAGATTGAAAACCGACGCATTGGATTAGATTTCCGTTTATAAAATAAGTAACTCGCCCTGACCGTCCGATTTACATTCAAGTGCTCCGATCTAACTGGCCCGAATCGGTACGCCAGAGTTAATCGTGGCCGCAAGCGCCCGATCCAACGGTGCACGTCCTTCACCCTCATCCCTTCCACTGCGACAGCGGCGCGAGACCCACCCGCGGTGGACACCCACCGGCGAAGTACCATCCAGCGCCCGAGTGCCTGACTACCTAATTCCGATGATGCTACCCCATGCTTGGAGCACCCCGAATCACCCGGTTGAGCACACACCGACAATAGAGGCTTAGGGTCCCGTGCCCGCGTGGGTCAGCGCACCGCGGCGGAGGTACTGCTCCGACGAGCGATTGCCGGCGGCAAAACAAATATTGTTGAATAATTCTAGGCGTGAACGGAAGAGAAGGAACAGGGTAGACTCAAGATGGGACTCACGACGATTAGAGCGACGAATTTGACCTTCCACGCTTCCCCGGCGGCAATCCTCTCCGATGGTCGCCCCTCTCGGTTTTCCCACGGTGTTGGTGCTCGGGCGTTGGTGTGCACAAAAGGGGCGCGGGGCACTGCACTTTATGGCTCGCGGTATGAGCCGCATACCAGGGCAGCGACGGTTGAAACGGCCGCCCGAGAACTCCGGCAATGGGGGGAAGAAGGCGAGATCTGCGCGCAGCTCGCAACAACCTGAGGAAGAGACGATGCTAACGATGCGGGTCCCACACGGCGGTGACTGAAAGCACAGGAGCACACGTGGTTCGGTTTCGAGGGGATCACGGGGAGTCTTCTGCCAAGGAGGACCCACCAGTCGGCGACGGTGAGACACCCCTCAGGCCCACATGCTAGTGAACCGCGCGCGGGTGTTACAACGACTGACAAGGGATCCCATCCATGAGCGAGTACCGGGGTGAGCGCGAGCACGTGAGGGTGAAAGGTGGGCCCAGATGGCAGCACTGGTGGTAGAGTGGGCTATCTGGGCGCGCGGTATAAAGGTAAGGTGGGCCGAATTTGGGAGAGTGAGCCCAGTTGGGGTTCTTTTCTTTTTCTTTTGAATTTTTATTTTTTCTGTTTCCTTTTATGCTTAATCCTTTTGAATCTACATTTTTGAATTCAACTTAAGTGCAAATTTTTGAAGTCATATTAAATATGCACTTTGTTCATACCCTCATGTGATAAAATTATTTTAGTTATAATATTATTTGATATGGAGCAATATTTCTTTCTCTCTTCCATTCTCATGAATTTTGCTTCCAATTTAGAGGTTAAATTCCATTTGTCCATTAATATTAATATGTTGTTAATGACACATTTGTTTTTATTATCCACATATGCACAATCAAATAAAACTCAGCATGATGTACATATTAATTTAATTGTCATTAGTCAATTAATGACTTTTGGAAGTGTTGATTCACCTATTATAATTAACAGAGGCAAAAATATGTGTGTAAATCAACTATGTTTTAAATTTTTACATTTTGAGTATTACAAATCCTACCCCCTTAACAAGAATCTCTTCCTCGAGATTTAGGAAGGACTAGGGAAAAGATGGGGAAAATCTATGCGAAGCTCTTCTTCTCTCTCCTAAGTAGCTTCATCTTCTCCATGGTGACTCCATTGCACTTGCGCATCTTTATCACCTTATTTATTTTAACTCGAGTCAAAGTGTCAAGAAACTTGATGGGATACTCCGTGTAAGTCAAATCACCCTGAACACTGAGCTCTTCCATTGGTAACTGTTCCTCAGGGACACATAGACACTTCTTATGTTGTGACACATAAAATACATTATGCACATCAGATAGATTATCAGGTAGCTCGAGTTGATAGGCCATCTCTCCAACTCGCCTAAAAACTCTGAATGGTCCAATAAAACGAGGGGACAATTTGCCCTTGACTTTAAATCTCTTCATTCCACGAAGTTGTGACACCTTGAGGTACACATGATCACCTTCCTCAAACTCCAATGGTCTCCTTCTATTATCAGCATAGCTCCTTTATCTGGTCTGAGCTACCCTCAAATTCTCCCAAATTATACGGACTTGTTCTTCTGCCTCTTGAATAAGTTTAGGTCCAAAGAACTGTCTTCCTCTAGTCTGGTCCAAAATAGGGGAGTCCTGCATTTCCTGTCATAGAGAGTCTCGAACGGTGACATCTTCAAACTGGCCTGATAGCTATTATTGTATGAGAACTCCGCATACGGTAGACTCTTATCCCAACTACCACCATGCTTAAGGGCACAAGCTCTTAACATATATTCCAGCACTTGGTTGGTCCTCTTAGTCTGCCCATCAGTCTGGGGATGGTAAGCCGAACTAAAATTCAATCTTGTATCCAAGGACTCATGCAACTTCTTCCAATATCGAGAAGTAAACTATGATCCCCGGTCTGACACAATCTTCTTTGGCACACCATGTAGGCATACAATCCGCGCCATGTACAATTCTGCTAACTTGGCTGCTGAATATGTGGTCTTCACTGGAATAAAGTGGGCTACTTTAGTTAGCCTGTCCACAATCATACATATAGAATCATACCCAGCAGATGTGCGGGGTAATCCAACAATGAAGTCCATGCCAATTTCTTCCCATTTCCACTCCGGTATCTTAAGCGGGTGCAGTAAACCAGCAGGTCTTTGACGTTCCGCTTTCACCCTCTAGCAAACATCACAAAGTGCAAATGTGAAGCAACATCCTTCTTTAGTCCATACCACCAATACTTCTGCTTCAGGTCCTGGTACATCTTAGTACTACCAGGGTGGATAGAATAAACTGAGTCATGTGCCTCCTTCAATATGGTTTCCCGAAGACTATCGATATCAGGAACACAGATCCGATTCTTGAACCACACCATGCCTTGCTCATCCTCCGTGAAATCTGGGCCTCTACCTTCTGTTATCAGATCCTTAATCTCCTAAATTTTAGCATCACCAACCTGACCTTTACGAATTTATTGCTCCAAGGTAGGTTCCAATTCAATAGTAACTCCTTCCGTATGTGTAACAATTCCCAGGTTGAGCCTCTCAAAATCTTTTGCTAATTCATCGGGTAGCTGGACAACAATAGCGGAATGAACGTGCTCCTTGCGACTCAAGGCATCTGCAACCAAATTTGCCTTGCTTGGGTGGTAGTGAATCTCTAAATCATAATCCTTAATAAGCTCCAACCAACGGCGTTGCCTAAGGTTGAGATCCTTCTGAGTGAATATATACTTCAAACTCTTATGATCCGTGTATATTTGACACTTAGTCCCCATGATATAATGTCTCCAAATCTTGAGCGCATGCACAACGGCTGCCAGTTCTAAGTCATGAGTGGGGTAGTTCAATTCATATTTCCGCAATTGACAAGACATGTAGGCAATCACATGTCCTTCTTACATAAGCACACATCCAAAGCCTTAACCACATGCATCACAATAAATGTCAAATCCCTTCTGTAGATCTGGCATAACCAACACTGGGGCGACATCAATCTCTTCTTTAATTGATCAAAGCTTTCTTATCACTTCTCGTCCCACTTAAACTCTCTTTCCTTCTCCATAAGTGAGGTCATGGGCTTAGCAATCTTAAAAATCCTTCAATAAATCTCCGATAGTATCCTACAAGCCCCAAGAAGCTCCGAATCTCCGTAACTGTAGTGGGTATGCTCCACGCCACTATCTCCTTGACTTTAGCAGGATCCACTAATATCCCTCCATTAGAAATGATATGTCTAAGGAATGACACCTCGCCAATCCAAAACTCGCATTTGCTATACTTGGCGTAGAGTTGATTATCCCTTAGCTTTTGTAGCACCAATCTCAGATGTTCCTCATGATCACTATCACTCTTGGAATAATAAAAAAATATCGTCGATGAAAACCACGACGAATTTGTCTAGATCATGAACACCTTATTCTTCAGATCCATAAAATAGGCTAGTGCATTAGTTAGTCCAAATGACATAATAGTGAACTCATATAAACCATATCGGGTCGAGAAATCCGTCTTGGGAATATCTGATGGCCTAATCTTCATTTGATGGTAACCCGATCGGAGATCAATCTTTGAGAATACCCTTGCACCTCTCATCTGAATAAATCCTCAATGCAGAGTAATGGACACTTGTTCTTCACACTGACATCGTTAAGGGACCTATAATCCACGCACATCCCATGCAATCCTTCTTTTGTACAATTAGAACCGGTGCTCCACAAGGTGAAGAATTCGGACGAATATACCCAGCCTCTTGTAACTCTGTTAATTGCTTCTTAAGTTCCTTTAGTTCTTCTATGACATCCTGTATGGCCGTTTAGAAATAGGAGCAGTCCCAGGTAAGAGATCAATGACCAACTCAACTTCCATATCTAGTGGCATCCCTAATAACTCCTCTAGAAAGACATCCAGAAAATCCCTAACTGCACGAATGTTGTCACCCACAAACTTCTCATCTACTAAGAATGTCGCTAGTCTGATGGTGGTAGTTACTGCAACTTCAACTTCAAATCTTTGTCCTTTGGAACTGGTGAGTTCTACGGTTCCCTTAGCACAGTGTATAAACTGCCTTTGCCTTTCTTAACCATGACATACCAAGGATCACGTCTATAGTGCTCTCTTCTAACACTATAGGGGTAGCCCATCTGGGTTAGAAACACAGGGTACAAGAGAAAGGATTGTAGACAAGGCAGTGATTACGAAGCATGTTACTTTGGGGGATTTATTAGCTAAGTGTGTTGCTTACTAAAGCAATTCATTACCTTATGGTGGTACATGTTAAGATGTCCATATATAATATTTCAATCAATCAAAGAAGCAAATCAAGCATTGATCATCAGAACAATCAACCAACATTTTTAATAAGAAAAATAATTTTAATTTTGTCTTAGGTTTCCTATCTCTTAAAAAGTTCATGATTGTAGGATTCCAAGGTGTGAAATCCATCTTGTCTCAGAGTAGAAAATGGTAAGAATGATTAGAGTAGAACAGTAGAAGGTGAGACAGGATCAAGATAAGTATAGAGAGAATCAGAGTAAGGTAAGTATAGAATGAATCAGAAGAAGGTAAGTAGGTAAGTGTCGGCGTTTCAGACCCCGGGGGACCCTCAACCGGACCGACCAGTGAATTTTATCGTTGCGTGCCCCTGCCCAGATGGGTTGGCGCAAGATGGAACACAAGGGGAAAATACGGCTCGTGTTATCTCGCACCGGGGGGGTGCTCGTAGTAGGGGTTACAAGCGTTCGCGAGAGAGAGAGTGAGCCTGTTCGTTTGCTCGTCTCTCCGCGCGACCCTCCCGCAAGAAGGCCCTGGACCTCCCTTTTATAGATGCAAGGAGAGGGTCCAGGTGTACAATGGGGGGTGTAGCCATGCGCTAACGTGTCTGGCAGAGAGGTGCCTGAGCCCTGTGTACATGCCAACGTGGCTGTCGGAGAAGTGCTTGAGCCCTGTGCACGCGATAACGTGGCCATCGGAGAAGTGCCTGAGCCCTGTAGAAGCACAGCTGGCGGTGCGGCTAGGATCCTGCTGACGTCTCCTTGCTTCCGTAGGGGCTGAGAACCACCGACGTCATGGATGCACACGTGGAACCATCATTACCTGTTGCCGGGACGAGCCAGATGGGACGCCGGTCTTGTTCCCTCATAGCCTGATCTAGCTAGGGGTAGGGTAATGATGTATCCCCTGTGGCGCGGTCGGTCCGAGCCCAAGGTCGGGCGAGGCGGAGACTTCTCCCGAGGCCGAGGCCGGGGTTGGGCGAGGATGCGATTCCTCCCGAGGCCGAGGCTGAGGCTGAGTCTTGGGGTCGGGCGAGGCGGAGACCTCCTCCCGAGGCTGAGGCCTAAGGTCGGGCGAGGCGGAGCTTCCTGTTGCGCCCGAGGCTGAACTCGTCTGTTGTCAGCCTTACCCGGGTGGTTGGCACAGCAGTCGGAGCGGTGTGAGCAGCGATGTTTTCCTGTCAGATCGGACAGTAAAGGGGCGAAGTGACTGCGGTCACTTCGACCTTGCCGACTGCAACGCGCATGTCAGGATGAGATGCCAGGCGATCTTCGCATTGAATGCGCCTACGATACGATCGGTTGGTGAGGCGATTTGGCCAAGGTTGCTTCTCGACGAAGCCTGCCCGAGCTGGGCTTCGGGCGAGCCGAGGGTGCGCCCACCGCCTGAGGAGGCCCTCGGGCGAGGCGTGAATTCGTTCGAGACTACTGTTCCCACCCGAGGCCGGGCTCGGGCGAGGCGAGATTGCGTCCCTTGGTAGACGAGGTCTTGACCTGAACCGTGCCCATCAGTCTTTGCAATTTGTGCTGAGGGTGGTTACCAGCCGTGTTTAGGAGTGTTGGGGGTACCCCTAATTACGGTACCCGACAGTAGCCCCCGAGCCTCGAAGGGAGTGTTGGTACTCGCTTGGAGGCTTTGCCGCATTTCTTTGTGAGGGGACATGCCTTTCTCGGTTATACTTTGTTCCGGTGGGTGCGTGCGAGCGCACCCGCCGGGTGTAGCCCCCGAGGCCTCGGAGGAGTGGTTTGACTCCTCTGAGGTCTTAATGCTTTTCGTGATGCTTCGGTCGGCCTTGTTGTTCCCTCATGCGATCTGGCCGTAGCCCAGGTGCATGGTCAGGTTCCGAGTTTTTAGCCTGGTTTGTTGACGTTATCAACATTTTGGCCGTAGCCGGGTTGCGGGAGCAGCCCCCGAGCCTCTGCACGGAGCGAGGGGACGATCAAGGACAGTCTCGACTTTCATTATACGCCCCTTCGTCGCCTTTCCGCAAGGAGGAAGGGGGGGGGGAAAGCACCATGTTGCCCTCGGAGGGCGCCGAACATGGTGTTTCCAATGAGTTTCTAATGGGTGATCCGAGTGGACGCCCGTGCACCGTTCGATAAGGGTCGGCTAGTGGCCCAGAGGCGTGCTCCAAAAGTACCTGCAGGTGATTTGCTGGACCCGGACCCATTCGATAGGGTCCGAGGGCTCGATGCCTCCCTCTGGTGGGATTCCGTTACAAAATCGCTCCTGCTGGTCTCGAAAATGTCCTATGGTACTTCGGGAGCGTAGCCCGAGCCTCGGCCATGTAACAGACGTACCCAGAGTCATCCCTCACTCTGCATGCTCTGGGGCGGCTGTCGAACCCTTCCGAGGGGCCAGCATTCGAACCCCTGATCAGTAAAGGGCGCGGAGCCCGAGTGCTCTAAGGCGGCTGTCGAACCCTTTCGAGGGGCCAGCCTTCGAACCCCTGATCAGTAATGGGCTCGTAGCATGATTCCTTCGCTGAGAAGGATCCTTTTCGAAATATCCCCTTTCCTGGTCCCTATAGCAAGAGAGAGAAAGAGGAAGAGGAAAAGGATATGAATTTAAATAAGGCGGCGCACCTTTTTTGACGCGGTTATCGTGGCGGAGGCGAAACGACGCCCACCTTGCCTGCCAGAGATGTCGCTTGCCCTGCCGAGGAGTTAATGCGGTGGGACGGGCGATTCGCGGGGCGGCCGTTGCGCGTGCGCGAGTCGTTCGAGGAACGGAATACGGGCGCGTCGTCTTCATGCCGTGGGAGAGGGCTCTCCTGCCGCTTCAGGAGGGGACGCGAGCCTGCAGGCGATTTGACCGCTGCTTCCGCTCGTTTGCTGCTGCAATTACTGCCGGCCCACTTTTGGCCATATCAACCGCCGTGCCTCCTCCCGCGGCTGACTGACCCGTGATCTTTGCACTCCGTTGGCACTGTTGGGTCACGCGTAGGGCTGCCTCGAGTCGCGGCACTGGTTCCGCAATCGAGAAGACACGACATTGGCGCGAGTGGCGATGCAGTTTCCTTGCACGCAGTAACTGTTGCGTCGGGTGCATGACATGCGGGCCCGGGCCTTCACGCTGACCCACCGGATGCGATGAAGCCGAAAGGGTGCACAACCGTGGTGCGGTTGCACGCCTCTTGCATAGCGGCCTGCCCTTTCGCCCGTTGGTTTCGGCGAGGATGGGGGAACGCTTATAACCGCAGGGCGGTTACCTGCTTCGCGTGCAACGGTTTGGCTTCTTCTGTTTCCGGTCTGCTCGCATGACGTGTGGGACCCAGCCCCCGCGTCGGAGGGTGGGAACCCTGGAGCTCGTCGGTGGAGACTTTGCTCGTGACGCTTGGAATGCGAGTGGGGAGAGCCGCCTTTAAAAAGGGATCGATCCCCCGGGCAGTAGACATGCCTCCGCACTCTCTTCATGCATTGCGCCCTTCCACCTTCCGAGCCCCCAGATGGGGTGCACCCGCGTTGCCTTCTTCTTGCTGCTGTTGGAGGAGTGCGACCTCGTGGGGGTTGGTGCTCCTCAGCCACCGCTCGGCTTCAAGGATTTTCATCACGCAGCCCGGTTGCAGTCCCCCGCCGGCGGTCACCCAGGATGATGACCGTAGGCCTCGTGGTGGGGAGAAGCAAACCGGGCTGCGGCCTCTGCCCCGCCCTCAGCTTCAAGGATGTTCATCATCCTCGCTGTGGCGGAGGGCGAGCTGAGCCGGGGCCTGCCTCCGCGCGGGTAGCGGCCCGCTCCTTCCCTCAGTGATTGGGGGAGAAGGGCGTTCGCCGCCTATGGCGCTAGCAGCTCTGCGGAGGAGGCGTCCTCCAGCCATGCGGGGGAAGGCGAACTGCTGCTTCCTAGCCAGGGTGCAGCTATCCGTCCTCCATCCGGGCAGCGGTCGTGCCATGCACAGGCGGCTGTTGTCGCCGGTGCTGAAGCGGCGGCCGCCGTTGGTGAGGCTTCCCACCGCAGCGGTGGTTTCTTCCGTCGACGAGACCGTTAGTGCCACCTGCGCTCCGGACCTCCGGCTCTTTAGCTTTAATGGCTGGTTCTCGTCCCCCGTGAGGGGACGTGAACGAGGGCTTTTCAGCAGCAGCGTTTGCCCTGAGGCCATCGCTGCAGCTGTCTTGCCGCCCGAGACAGAGGTCGTTGTCGCTGACGGTGGAGCGGTCGCCGACAAGCCACCTAGAGTTTGTTATCCCGCAGGCCCTCTGGTGTGGAGGTTGTTCATACCCGCGGGAGTAGAACCAGAGTCCCGTTTGCAATGGTACCTTGAGTATGGGAGTTTGTTCATTGTGGCCGCTGAGGCCTGAACATTCGGGCATTTGAGCGTAATGTCGTGTTTCTTCCTCATTTCGAGCGCTAGGACTCGCCTGTCGACTAGCTGAACCACTTAACCGAGCGTGAGTTGCCTTGGGCGGAAGGTGACGAGTGAGGTATCTGTATCCCAGAGGCGTAGGAGTCCCTCGGCTCGGTCGGCCTTGCCACTCAAGGCTTCTCTTGCTCAGTTTTAGAAACTTCGGCCGCTCTGCGATGAGCTGAAGCCAGAGGCAGCGGTGTTGGCGTGGACAGAGGCGGAGTCGGCTCGAAAAGAGGCTTCGTCGGCCCGGGAGCATGTGGCTTCCCAGGCCGAGGAGGTGCGAAAGCGGCGGCTGGAGCTTGGCCAGGTCGTCCGCGAGCGGGACCAATCCCGGAGTCACGCCGCCGAAGCCGTGAGCCAGGCTGAGGTCCTCGGGGGACAGCTGGCTGAGGCTACGGAGCGGCTAGCCGATGCGTTCGCTCGGGCCGGAACCCTGGCCGTGAGGGCCCAAGCACGGTGCCGGCGTCCTCCTTCGGGGTAGAGATCCTTCCGCCCGTGTCGCCGTCTGAGGCCGGGCCAGATTCCACTGAGGGTGGAAATGACGCCGAGGGTGCTGCTCCTCCCCCTGCCGATGTCTGAACCTGCAGGAACAGTTTGTCTGAAGCTTGTGTATGTTTTTTGCGGCCGCTGAGGCCTAAACATTTTGACACCGGATTATAAAGTTGTGTTTTCTTTCCTCTTGTTTCGTGTGTTAGGACTTGTTTGGTAGCAGAATCCCTCGTCCGAGCGTGAGTTACTTTTCACGGAAGGTGATGAGTGAGGTATCCGTATCCCGGAGGCGTAGGAGTCCCTCAGCTCGGTCGGCCTTGCCGCTTACGTGTACTCTCGTCGTTTTTAGGGTTCTGCTATCGAAGCAGTCGAAACGGCACGAAAGTCGTTTTGGCAGAAAAGTTTTCGAGCGTTAGGACTTGTTCGGTAGCAGAATCGCTTATCCGAGCGTGAGTTACTTTTCGCGGAAGGTGATGAGTGAGGTATCCGTATCCCGGAGGCGTAGGAGTCCCTCGGCTTGGTCGGCCTTGTCGCTTATGTGTACTCTCGTCGTTTTTAGGACCCTGCTATCGAAGCGGTCGAAAAGCGCGAAAGACGTTCTGGCAAAAGACTTTTCTGAGGAAAATTTTGACACGGAGGGGGTTCCCCCCTTCTAGCCCCCGAGGGAGGGTTGGGCTTTGCCGAGGCAAGGCTGATCCTTCCTTGATGGTTAGACTTTATTTACGCATATAAAGAAAACGAGGTATATGAACGACTTGAAACATCTTAAGGGTAGAAGCGACGTAGCTGTTGGATGTTCCAAGCGTTGCCGTAGACCTCGCGTTGATCGTTGGCCAGCTTGTATGTTCCGGGCTTCAAAATCTTGGCGATGATGAACGACCCTTCCCAGGGAGGAGTAAGCTTGTGGCGCCCTCAGGCGTCTTGTCGGAGCTGAAGTACCAAGTCTCCCACCTAGAAGCCTCGGGGCCGAACCCTTCGAGCATGGTAGCGTCGCAGAGACTGCTGATACCGCGCCGAGTGTAGTAAGGCCACGTCCCGAGCTTCTTCGAGTTGGTCCAGTGAATCTTCTCGGCTGGTCTGGTTGCTTCGGTCGTCGTACGCGTTTGTCCTCGGGGAACTGTATTCTAAGTCCGTGGGTAAGATAGCCTCGGCCCCATAGACTAGAAAGAACGACGAGAAACCCGTGGATCGGCTCGGCGTCGTCCTCAGACTCCAGACCACCGAGTGTAGCTCTTTCATCCATCGCTTGCCAAACTTGTTGAGGTCGTTGTAGATCCTCGGTTTTAGTCCCTGCAAAATCATACCGTTGGCACGCTCCACCTGCCCATTCGTCATGGGGTGAGCTACGGCGGCCCAGTCCACATGGATGTGGTGGTCCTCACAGAAGTCCAGGAACTTCTTCCCAGTGAACTGCGTGCCATTGTCAGTGATGATGGAGTTCGGGACCCCAAAGCGATGGATGATGTTTGTGAAGAACGCCACCGCCTGCTCGGACCTGATGTTGGTTAAGGGTCGGACCTCGATCCACTTGGAGAATTTGTCGATGGCGACCAGCAGGTGCGAGAAGCCCCCGGGTGCCTTCTGCAAGGGACCGACGAGGTCCAGACCCCACACGACAAACGACCAGGTGATGGGTATTGTCTGCAGGGCCTGAGTGGGCAGGTGCGTCTATCTTGCGTAGAATTGACACCCTTGGCAAGAGCGTACAATTCTAGTGGCGTCGGCCACCGCGGTCGGCCAGTAGAAACCTTGTCGGAAGGCGTTTCCCACGAGGGCTCGAGGTGCTGCGTGATGACCGCAAGCCCCCGAGTGTATTTCTTGCAACAGCTCTTGTCCTTCTACGTCAGATATGCATCGTTGGAGAATGCCTGAGGGGCTGCGGTGGTAGAGCTCCTTTTCATCACCTAGTAAAACGAATGACTTGGTGCGCCGAGCCAGTCCCCGAGCTTCGGCCTTGTCAAGGGGTAGCTCTCCTCGGTGGAGATATTGCAGGTACGGGGTCTTCCAGTTCGGGTTTGGCGTGACCCCATTCCGCTCCCCCTCGATGCGCAGGGCCTCACCCTTGGCGGCCGAGGGTACCTCGGGCTGGGCCGAGGTCTTGTCGGGCTCGGGCGCGTCGTCGAGTTTCACGGATGGTTGATGTATGTCCCTGCAGAAGACGTTCGGGGGAACCGTCGTCCGCCCCGAGGCTATTTTAGCCAGCTCATCCGCAGTCTCGTTGTACCGTCGAGCGATATGGTTGAGCTCCAGCCCGTAGAACTTGTCTTCCAGGTGCCAAACTTCGTCGCAGTAGGCCTCCATCTTCCGGTCACGGCAGTGGGAGTTCTTCACTTGGTCAATGACAAGCTACGAGTCGCCACGAGCATCGAGGCGCCAAACCCCTAGCTCGACGGTGATGCACAGCCCGTTAACCAAAGCCTCGTACTCGACCACGTTGTTTGATGCCGGAAAATGGAGGCGCAACACGTAGCGCACATGTTTCCCGAGGGGTGAGATGAAGAGCAGGCCCGCACCTGCTCCTGTTTTCATCAGCGACCCATCGAAGTACATGGTCCAAAGTTTGGGTTGGATCGGAGTTGTTGGCAATTGGGTGTCGACCCATTTAGCCAGGAAGTCCGCCAAGGCTTGAGATTTTATGGCCTTCCGAGGAGCGAATGAAATTGTCTCGCCCATGAGTTCCACCGCCCACTTTGCTATCCTACCCGAGGCATCTCGGCACTGGATGATCTCCCCCAGGGGGAAAGATGACACCACAGTCACCGGATGAGACTCGAAGTAGTGTCGCAATTTTCGCCGTGTCAGAATTACTGCATACAGTAGCTTCTGGATTTGTGGGTAGCGGATCTTGGTCTCGGATAGAACCTCGCTGATGAAGTAGACCGGCCTCTGGACAAGCAGTGCATGCCCTTCTTCTCGTCTCTCGACTACGATCGCGGCGCTGACCACCTGAGTGGTTGTGGCTACGTAGATCAAGAGGGCTTCTCCCGCAGCGGGGGGCACCAAGATGGGCGCATTAGTAAGGAGCGCCTTTAAGTTTCCGAGGGCTTCCTCGGCCTCGGGGGTCCAAGTGAAGCGCTCGGCCTTCCTTAAGAGGCGGTACAAGGGTAATCCTTTCTCGCCGAGGCGCGAGATGAAGCGGCTCAGAGCCGCAAGGCATCCCATGACCCTTTGTACTCCTTTCAAATCTTTGATAGGCCCCATGTTGGTGATGGACGCGATTTTCTCCGGGTTGGCCTTGATGCCCCGCTCGGAGACGATGAACCCCAGGAGCATGCCTCGGGGGACTCCGAAGACACACTTCTCGAGATTGAGTTTCACGTCTTTCGCTCTCAGACACTTGAATGTCGTTTCAAGGTCGGAGAGGAGGTCGGAGGCTTTCCTCATCTTGACCATGATGTCATCGACGTAAGCCTCGACTGTTCGGCCGATGTGCTCTCCGAACACGTGGTTCATGCACCTTTGGTATGTTGCACCTGCATTCCTCAAGCCAAATGGCATGGTAGTATAACAATACATGTCAAAAGGTGTGATGAAAGAAGTCGCGAGCTGGTCGGACTCTTTCATCTTGATTTGGTGATAACCTGAATAAGCGTCGAGGAATGACAGGGTTTCGCACCCAGCAGTGGAGTCCACAATTTGATCGATGCGAGGCAGAGGGTAGGGAACCTTTAGACATGCTTTGTTTAGACCAGTGTAGTCTACGCACATCCTCCACTTCCCACCTTTTTTCTTTACAAGCACAGGGTTAGCTAACCATTCGGGATGGAATACCTCTTTGATGAACCCTGCAGCCATCAGCTTGTGGATCTCCTCGCCTATGGCTCTGCGCTTTTCTTCGTCGAAATGGCGCAGGTGCTGCTTCACAGGTCGGGCACCGGCTCGGATGTCCAGTGAGTGCTCGGTGACATCCCTCGGTATGTCGGGCATGTCCGAGGGACTCCACGCAAAAGTTTCGGCGTTTGCATGGAGAAAGTCTATGAGCACTGCTTCCTATTTGGGGTCGAGCTCGGAGCCGATCCGGACTTGCTTGCAGGCATCGTTGCTGGGGTCGAGGGCGACGGACTTAACCGCCTCAGCCGGTTCGAAGTTGCCGGCGTGGCGCTTCACATCAGGCACCTCCTTGGAGAGGCACTCTAGGTCGGCGATGAGGGCCTTGGACTCGGAGAGGGCCTCAGCGTACTCCATGCACTCCACGTCGCATTCGTACGCGTGTCGGTACGTGGATCCGACGGTGATGACCCCGTTGGGGCCTAGCATCTTGAGCTTGAGGTACGTGTAGTTGGGGACGGCCATGAACTTGGCGTAGCACGGTCTTCCCAGCACCGCGTGGTAGGTCCCTCAGAACCCGACCACCTCGAACGTGAGGGTTTCCCCACGGAAGTTGGAGGGAGTTCCGAAGCAGACAGGCAAATCGAGTTGTCCAAGGGGCAGGACGCGCTTTCCGGGGACGATCCCGTGAAAGGGTGCCGCACCGGCCTGGATCGATCCCCAAGAGCCCAAGGGTCTCGGCGTAGATGATGTTGAGGCTGCTGCCTCCGTCCATGAGGACCTTGGTGAGCCTGACGTTGCCGATGACGGGGTCGACAACGAGCGGGTACCTTCCTGGGCTCGGCACGCGGTCGGGGTGATCGCCTTGGTCGAAGGTGATGGGCTTGTCGGACCAGTCTAGGTAGACTGGCGCCGCCACCTTCACCGAGCAGACCTCCCGGCGCTCCTGCTTGCGGTGCCGAGTCGAGGCGTTCGCCACTTGCCCATCGTAGATCATGAAGCAGTCGTGGACCTCCGGGAACTCCTCTGCCTTGTCGCCCTCCTTGTTGTTGTCTTGGCCTTTGCCATCTCCCACCGGGGACCCGACTTTATGGAAGTAGCGCCGAAGCATGACGCATTCCTCAAGGGTGTGCTTGACGGGACCCTGGTGATAGGGGCACGACTCCTTGAGCATCTTGTCGAACATGTTGGCCCCCTCCGAGAGGCTTCCGTGGGTTCCTGTGCTCGGCAGCAGCGACAAGATCCGCGTCAGCGGCGTCGCGCTTTGCTTGCGCCTTCTTCTTCATGCCCCGCTGGGCGGACGCCTCGGGGACGTCTTCCTGTTGGAGTCCCTGAGGCTGCTTGTCCTTCTAGAAGATGGCTTCGACCGCCTCCTGACCAGAGGCGAACTTGGTGGCGATGTCCATCAATTCGCTCGCCTTGTTGGGAGTCTTGCGCCCCAGTTTGCTCACCAGGTCTCGGCACGTGGTGCCGGCGAGGAACGCGCCGATGACGTCCGAGTCGGTGATGTTGGGCAGCTCGGTGCGTTGCTTTGAAAATCGTTGGATGTACTCTCGCAGGGATTCCCCTAGCTGTTGGCGGCAGCTTCGGAGATCCCATGAGTTCCTAGGGCGCACGTACGTGCCCTGGAAATTTCCAGTGAAGGCCTTGACCAGGTCGTCCCAGTTGGAGATCTACGCGGGAGGCAGATGCTCCAGCCAGGCCCGGGCAGCGTCGGAGAGGAACAGGGGGAGGTTGCGGATGATGAGGTTGTAATCGTCCGTCCCTCCCAGCTGGCATGCCAGCCGGTAGTCCGCAAGCCACAACTCCGGACTTGTCTTTCCCGAGTACTTGGTGATGGTAGTCGGGGCCCAGAACCGAGCCGGGAACGACGCCCGTCGTATGGCCCAACTGAAGGCTTGCAGACCTGGTGGTTTGGGCGAGGGACTCCGATCCTCCTCACTGTTGTAGCGTCCTCCGCGCCTGGGGTGGTAGCCTCGGCGCACCCTCTCGTCGAGGCGGGCTCGACGGTTGCGAAGGTGTCGCTCGTCGTCGAGGCGATCCAGGGCTGCAGGCGTCCCGTCCCACGTGCGCCCGGTGCGGACCGAGGCCTCCCACATGAGTCGGGAAGTCGTTGTGCGATGCCCCGGGGGGCACCCTTGCCTTCGGGAGACAGAGCTTTCGGCCCGTCGGACTGCATCATCCTCCAGGAGATTCTTGAGTTCGCCCTGGATACGCCGCCCCTCGGTGGTGGATGGCTCCGGCATTGCTCGGAGTAGCATTGCTGCTGCAGCTAGATTTTGGCCGACCCCGCTGGAGGCCGGGGGCAGCCTTGCCCTGGCATCGTCAACGATACGGCGTTGGACGTCCCGGGCCCGATGACGCTCTTCTCCGGCGAGTGCTCGGCATGCCCACTCCTGCTCGATGTTTTGCCGGAGCTGCACAAGTCGCCCTGCTTCCTCGTCGAGCTTGGCCTGCATCTCGCGGATTTGCTCGAGCTGTGTGTCCTGACCCCCCGCAGGGACTGGGACCACAGCTAGCTCCTGCGGGATGTCAACGTGAGAAGCAGGCACAGGGGGACCGTCATCCTCCGGCATACCGAGGTGGTTGCCTTCGTCGCGATCCCCCAGATCGACGTGGAAACATTCGCGACTTGGGTCACAACCTTCATCGTCTAGGCTGTGGCCATCATCAGAGCAACCGGAGAGGCAGTAGTCACATGCGGACATGAAGTCTCGCATGGCACTGGGATCACGGAGCCCAGAGAAATCCCAACCGGAGTCGGGGTCGTCTTCTTCCTCGTAACCCGGGGGCCCGTAGGTTGAGACGGCCGTCAGTCGGTCCTAGGATGACCACATATGGTACCCCGGAAGGTTAGGATATGCCTTTACGAATGCGCTCATCGAAGCGGGGTCGCTTGGTGGATCGAAGCTGAATCTAAAAGGCACAGGGTGGAAAACGGACGGTACCTCTTGGTCGATGGACGGTGGCGAAGTCGCGTCGGGGACGGACTGCACCGTCATCTCAGGTACGAGGTTGACGTCGAGCAAGTCCTTCGTGAGAGTGCTGGCGTCATCAGTCCGCTCGGGGATGGCACGTTGCGAGGAAACGACATCCGTCGTTGTCTCAGGTGCGAGGACAACGCCCGACACATCCCCCGCTGGGGTGCTGGCGTCGTCGACTCGCTCTAGACAGACAGCCGACGAGGTGCCGCCTCCTGCCCGGCCACGGTTGCCCCATCTCCTCCTCCTGCGGCGAGGAAGGTGGCGGGGCAAACCCGGATGCTCCTCTTCCTCCACGGGGGGAAGACGTCGTCGAGTTCGCCGCCGCCGGGCGAGCTGACGACCGTCGTTGTTGCTGTCGCGCCGCGGGGGGAGGAGTATCATGTCGTAGCTGCCGTCGAGGGACATGAACTCGAGACTCCCGAAGTGGGGCAGCGTCCCGGGCTGAAGAGGTTGCTGAAGACTACCCATCTGGAACTCAACGGGAAGGTGTTCGTTAACACGCAGCAGGCCCCTACCTGGCGCGCCAATTGTTGGCGTTTCGGACCCCAGGGGACCCTCAACCGGGCCGACCAGTGAATTTTATCGCTGCGTGCCCCTGCCCAGATGGGTTGGCGCAAGATGGAACACAAGGGGAAAATACGGCTCGTGTTATCTCGCACCGGGGGGTGCTCGTAGTAGGGGTTACAAGCGTTCGCGAGAGAGAGAGTGAGCCTGTTCGTTTGCTCGTCCCTCCGCGCGACTCTCCCACAAGAAGGCCCTAGACCTCCCTTTTATAGATGCAAGGAGAGGGTCCAGGTGTACAATGGGGGTGTAGCCATGCGCTAACGTGTCTGGCAGAGAGGTGCCTGAGCCCTGTGTACATGCCAACGTGGCTGTCGGATAAGTGCTTGAGCCCTGTGTACGCGATAACGTGGCCGTCGGAGAAGTGCCTGAGCCCTGTAGAAGCACAGCTGGCGGTGCGGCTGGGATCCTGCTGACGTCTCCTTGCATCTGTAGGGGGCTGAGAACCACCAACGTCATGGACGCACGCGGGGAACCATCATTACCTATTACCGGGACGAGCCAGATGGGACGCCGGTCTTGTTCCCTCGTAGCCTGAGCTAGCTAGGGGTAGGGTAATGATGTATCCCCTGTGGCGCGATCGGTCTGAGCCCAAGATCGGGCGAGGCGGAGACTTCTCCCGAGGCCGAGGCCAGGGTCGGCCGAGGACGCGATTCCTCCCAAGGCTGAGGCTAAGGCTGAGTCTTGGGGTCGGGCAAGGCGGAGACCTCCTCCCCAGGCCGAGGCCTAAGGTCGGGCGAGGCGGTGCTTCCTGTTGCGCCCCAGGCTGAACTCGGCTGTTGTTAGCCTTACCCGGGTGGTTGCACAGCAGTCGGAGCGGTGTGAGCAGCGTTGTTTTCCTGTCAGATCGGACAGTAAAGGGGCGAAGTGACTGCGGTCACTTCGACCTTGCCGACTGCGGCATGCGTGTCAGGATGAGATGCTAGGCAATCTTTGTATTGAATGCGCCTGCAATACGGTCGGTTGGTGAGGCGATTTGGCCAAGGTTGCTTCTCGACGAAGCCTGCCCGAGTTGGGCTTCGGGCGAGCCGAGGGTGCGCCCACCGCCTGAGGAGGCCCTCGGGCGAGGCGTGAATTCGTTCGAGACTACTGTTCCCGCCCAAGGCCGGGCTCGAGCGAGGCGAGATTGCGTCCCTTGGTAGACGAGGTCTTGACCTGAACCGTGCCCATCAGTCTTTGCAGTTTGTGCTGAAGGTGGTAACCAGCCGTGTTTAGGAGTGTTCGGGGTACCCCTAATTACGGTACCCGGCAGTAAGGGTTTTGTCCATTTCTATCTAGGTTTCGTACTACAGTCAACATTTCCTTTGATACCACTTCTGTCACACCCGGTTTTAAGGAACAAAGCTGGGTGCATCTCATACATGCGCCAAAGAAGAAAACATATATAATAACAGAGTGTATAGAGATAAATGTCACGATAATCAGAGTATTTATTACATAGCGGAAGACTTACAAAAATAAAAGATGAATAAACCAGGAACTAAAATCTATCCTTGGCGCCAGAAAGCTGACTAGGAGACGCCACCTAGATCAAGTCGAATGCCTCAGTGTTAGGCGACTCCTCTTCGACCACCTGTTCTTCTCCTATGGAGGGTGTGAGACAGCAAGAGTGAGCTCACATACGTTCATAGCTCAACAAGTCGTGGGGAATAATGTGCATGAACTCACCAAAGGTGAGAGTTCATGTGAAGTGTAAGGCCGATCAACAAAATAGAGGCTGAGGCTGAGCATTGCTTTTATAAGTTGGTCAAAATTTTATTAGCAATTACTAAGTGTAAGTAAATACCAAACCTTAATAAAAATAAAGAAAAGTAATAGTAAAATAATCCCAAATTCGATGCAAATGTCCAATTAAATTTAAGTTCCATAAATTAATCATGTGAGTGTTCGAGCTGCTCATGACCGTGAGCACGGCTAGTATACCAGTTTTACACTCTGCAGAGGTTGCACATCTTTACCCACAAGTCATGTTACCCATCTGCCAAGAGACGGCCAATCCCATACACCTCTACCGAGGAGGCGAGGCAGGGTAACACTACGAGGCCTTTACAAAGTTCCACTAGCTTCAGAAAATCCCGCTACAGTTTATAGGAAGCTCCAGTGCAGGAATCCCTCGCCTGACCGCCATCGCAGCAAAATCAACCCAAGGACCTCCCTACACTGACCACTCCCCTACTGCCCTTGCCCCTTTTGGGTAAGGAAGACATCCACTAGCTTTCCTAGTTAATCAGCCAAGGGCGTCCGATTAAACCCTTGTGGTAGCACTGTTTTCCCGGGCGGTCGCTCCATGTTCCCATTAACATAATAATCTTATCATGAACAGTAATAATAAAAAGATAATAAAAGAGTAATCATGAATAGTGTATCTCCATACCCAAATCCACATAAAGCAATAGCAGATACTACCCAAAAATGTTTCAGTGGTGAACAAGGTATAAAGATAACCAAAACTGGGGTAACATATTGGATCCCATCAAAATTAACCTATGCAGATCATTATAATTAATAGGAACATGGCTGGGAAAAAGTAAGTGATCAAGGGCACAACTTGCCTTCAACGAGCTCCTGCTCAGCAGTCTCTACCAGCTGAACCTCAGGATCCTCTGTTGCTTGCTCGTCTACTCACATCAACACAATACATACATAGTATAGCAAAAATTAACATCACACAAAATATGTAAATAAAATACACAATAATAATCTAGACATTAAAATAAGATCATAGGAACTGGAATCATTAAATTTGGAGTTATATATTTTAAGATATGAATTTTCTAATGTTTTATGTGCTTAATACAAGATTAAGTAATAGATAAATTTTAATTTGTCTTTTATGTCAAAACAGTGGCACTAATGGTTAGACAATAATATTACAAAAATTTAGGAACTAGAATGGACTAATTTGGAGTTCATATGCATTTTCTACAAATTAAACAAGTTCTATACATTAAAAATCTATTTCTATTTTATTTTAATCTGCTTTTCGAGTTTTCTGGACTGGGCCTCAATAACCAGAAAAGACAGGAGTCTCAGGGCAATATTTTTAAGACTCAGAGAATCCCTCAACGAACGACGGGTTCTATTTCTGTTTTAGTCAGGGGCTCATATGAAAATGTGTACCGGCTAAGGGGTACGCGCCGATCTGGATCGTCAGATTGAAAACCGACGCATCAGATTAGATTGGCGTTTATAAAATAAGTAACTCGCCCCGACCGTCCGATCTACATTGAAGCGCTCCGATCTAACTGGCCCGAATCGGTACGCCAGATTTAATCGCGGCCGTAGGCGCCCGATCCAACGGTGCACGTCCTTCACCCTCATCCCTTCCACTGCGACGGCGGCGCGAGACCCACCCGCGGCGAACGCCCACCGGCGAAGTACCATCCAGCGCCCGAGTGCCCGACTACCTAATTCCGATGATGCTACCCCATGCTTGGAGCACCCGGAATCACCCGGTTGAGCACACGCCGGCAATAGAGGCTTAGGGTCCCGTGCCCGCGTGGGTCAGCGCACCGCGGCGGAGGTACTGCTCCGACGAGCGATTGCCGGCGGCAAAACAACTATCGTTGAATAATTCTAGGCGCGAACGAAAGAGAAGGAACATGGTAGACTCAAGACGGGACTCACGACGATCGGAGCGATGAATTTGACCTTCCACGCTTCCCCGGCGGCAATCCTCTCCGATGGCCGCCCCTCTCGGTTTTCCCACGGTGTTGGTGCTCGGGCGTTGGTGTGCGCAAAAGGGGCGCGGGGCACTGCACTTTATGGCTCGCGGTATGAGCCGCATACTAGGGCAGCGACGGTTGAAACGGCCACCCGAGAACTCAGGCAATGGGGGGAAGAAGGCGAGATCTGCGCGCAGCTCGCAACAAGTTGAGGAAGAGACGATGCTAACGATTACGGGTCCCACACGGCGGTGACTGAAAGCACAGGAGCACACACGGTTCGGTTTCGAGGGGATCACAGGGAGTCTTCTGCCAAGGAGGACCCACCAGTCGGCGACGGTGAGACACCCCTCAGGCCCACATGCTAGTGAACCGCGCGCGGGTGTTACAGCGACTGACAAGGGATCCCATCCGTCAGCGAGTACCGGGGTGAGCGCGAGCACGTGAGGATGAAAGGCGGGCCCAGATGGCAGCGCTGGCGGTAGAGTGGGCTGTCTGGGCGCACGGTATAAAGGTAAGGTGGGCCGAATTTGGGAGAGTGAGCCCAGTTGGGGTTCTTTTCTTTTTCTTTTGAATTTTTATTTTTTCTGTTTTCTTTTATGCTTAATCCTTTTGAATCTACATTTTTGAATTCAACTTAAGTGCAAATTTTTGAAGTCATATTAAATATGCACTTTGTTCATACCCTCATGTGATAAAATTATTTTAGTTATAATATTATTTGATATGGAGCAATATTTCTTTCTCTCTTCCATTCTCATGAATTTTGCTTCCAATTTAGAGGTTAAATTCCATTTGTCCATTAATATTAATATGTTGTTAATGACACATTTGTTTTTATTATCCACATATGCACAATCAAATAAAACTCAGCATGATGCACATATTAATTTAATTGTCATTAGTCAATTAATGACTTTTGAAAGTGTTGATTCACCTATTATAATTAACAGAGGCAAAAATATGTGTGTAAATCAACTATGTTTTAAATTTTTACATTTTGAGCATTACAAATCCTACCCCCCTTAACAAGAATCTTGTCCTCGAGATTTAGGAAGGACTAGGGAAAAGATGGGGAAAATCTATGCGAAGCTCTTCTTCTCTCTCCCAAGTAGCTTCATCTTCTCTATGGTGACTCCATTGCACTTGCACATCTTTATCACCTTATTTCTTTTAGCTCGAGTCAAAGTGTCAAGAAACTTGATGGGATACTCCGTGTAAGTCAAATCACCCTGAACACTGAGCTCTTCCATTAGTAACTGTTCCTCAGGGACACATAGACACTTCTTAAGTTGTGACACATGAAATACATTATGCACATTAGATAGATTATCAGGTAGCTCGAGTTTATAGGCCATCTCTCCAACTCGCCTTGAGGTCTTATGGACTAATCAGTCTGAGCGCGAGGCTACTTGGGAGCTTGAGGAGCTGATGCGGCAGAAGTATCCGGAACTTTTTGCTGTGGGTGAGTATTATTGATTCATTAATCTTTTCTTTTGTCGTTCCGATAGAAGCGTCAGAATTCGAGGTCGAATTCTTTTTAAGGGGAGTAGACTGTGATACCCAGTTTGCAAAGAGGAGAAGTTGGAGGTCATTTTTGCTTTGTTTTCTTTTGTTGTTTCTCTCTCGGGTGGTGCGTTTTTGGGGTTTGGAATTTTTGGGAAGCATTGACCAGTAAAATAGTAGAATGAGGTTTAGTCTAATGCGCTGGGGTCGGGAGCTAGCATGTGAACGAGTTGGGCCGTGGTTCGTGATCCGGCCCACTAGTTTCCCCTAACCCTAGCCGCCCTCCCCTAATCCCTTGGGATTTTTTCAGCCGCCCCCTCCCTTATCTCTTATGCAGCCGTCCCACCCCTCTCTCTAGCCTTGGACGCCACCCCCTCTCGCTCCTCCACCCATTTGCAGCCGCCACCCACCCCCCATCAAACCCTAGCCGCCCCTCCTCAAGCCCTTCTCTCCAAGGTGCCATTCCTTTCCCGCTCGGATCTACGTCGCGTTGGTGCAAGTCTCCCATTGGTTTTGGTGGAGGGAAGAAGAAGGGAGGAAAGGGGGAGGATTCAAGGTGATTTTTGTGTTTTTATCTTGTTTAATTGTGCTGCAATTCAATCGATTATATGTTTATCTATGCGAATCGGTAGAGGTGCTGTCCAGAAATTTTGTGGGTGGGCGAACAACAGTAGTTCTAGGGATTTCTGGGAATTATTCGTGAGAAATTAGTGGGGATCAGTAGGAGAATCATGTATAGATTTGTCATACCTTTCCAACGAGTACTTATGCGCTTGATTCGGAATTATATTTTAAAAGATATCGCTGTTTGAATTCGAGTATGTTGCTGTCCAAAAAAACAGATTTCTGCAGGTGGGCGAACAACAGTAGTAGTAGCAGTTTCTGGGGATTTTTCGTGGGAAATTAGTGGTAATAAATATGAGAATCATGTAGAGCTTTGCCATACCTTTCCAACGAGTACTTATGCGCTCGATTTGGAATTATATTTTAAAAGATATCGCTGTTTGAATCCGGGTATGTCGCTGCCCAAAAAAAACAGATTGCATGGTTTATCTCGTGGACTGTTTTGGGCTAATTAGATGTTGGAATTAAATTATAAATTATATACAAAACTTGTGGGGAATTTTATGTAGATGCCTCTGGAGCTTTTGTTTGTCACCATTGCTGTCATAATTTGAAAGATATGAAATGGTTAAGCAGCGCCACTGCAGTGGGGGATGTGGGGAGAGTTGTTACCCGCGGCGGGGTTCAAAGTTGTGCGTAGGTACGGCATCGTTTATGAGCGTTGTTATGTAAAATTTGTGCACTAAGTTGTGTGTCAAAAACAGGTGGTGGACTTCCGGACTGTACTTAGGGATTTGTCCAAACTTCCGGTGAAGGCAAGTAAAATAGTGATGGTTATTCCGTCAGTCGATTAAAGTGTCTCATACTTGATTATGTTTGTGCTATTTGTGTTCGTATTCATATTCCTAAATGGGTACCATCGTTTGAAGATATTCATGTTTTATTGTTTACATATGTTGGAGTTGTGGTTTGATCATGTTTCCCATGTTGTTTACTACTTGGACTGGGCGAAAGTATATGTTTGGCACATTTTATTTGGGAAGGACTCATGTTGTTGACATGCATAATGCATTCATCATTCATTGCATGAAAGTTTCGTCGCGATCTTATGGTCCGACCGTATCGGTACAATGAGCATCATATGTTGCCCGAGAAGGGGTATGATGCAGCTTCATATCCTTAGTGGTATGAAGGCAGAAGCCATTACTGCATTTGTAGCCATGTGCATTCAGAGGTGAAGTGTGGAACCTATTATGTGGATGTGGATAGTGTAGATCTTTACCTTGTGATTCATCTTGGAACTAAGTAATTAGTTACATGTTTACTTGCTGCAAATTACTATTCAAGAAGGAAGTTGTGAACTACGTGGTTGTTTAAGCATGGTTTGTTTACATTGTCCAGTTGTTGTTTGCTCTTTTTTACTTGCTGAGATGTGTCATATCACTCTTGCATTATCTGATGCAGGCACATGATCTTTGCTTTGAGAAAAGAAGGGATGTAGCAGCACGACCACTACACCTTTAAATTAAGGAACCACTGCTTAATAATGATGTTAAACAGGGAGGGTCTAGTCTGAGGGATTAATATGTTTTAGCCTTTCTTGGTAGTTAAACAGATTTTGTTTGGGGTGGGTTGAGTTACCTATCTTTTTATTTGGTCATGAATGTTCATTACTACCTTTGCATTTTTATTATACTATGTGAATTAGCTTACTTTTATATTTAGTATAAACTTTATGTTCCCCTCGTTATGCTTCTTTCAAAGGAGGTGCTGCCGGATTTTGCAATACTTTCTTTCTCTAGTTCTTTTATTATGTTGTATAAATTTTGTGGGAAGGGTATTTGGTAACATTCATTGTATGGGAGCAGTGGGGTGTTACAGTTGGTATCAGAGGAATAGGTTGTAGGTCCTAGCAAGTGAAATAATAATAAATTGACACACTGCACATGTAGGATGGGTTTCCTGTTTTACTATTGATATCTTATGTTATTGTCAGTGCTGGATTGACATTGTTTGATGAAGTGCTATGCCAATCTTATTTACTTACTCCTGTGGCTGCAGTTATGCCACCTCGTAGGGCTCATGGCAGCCCGCAAGCCCCTAGTGGGAATTCTATGAGTCCGGCGGCAATGTTAGCCGCGATGCAGGCCATGCAGTAGGAGTTGGCCATTCTGATGCAGGCTATTCCTATTGCTCCTGCGGGTGTTGCTTAGGGTGCTGGTGGTGTAGGTGTGCCCGGGGGCGCTTTTCCCGCGGGTGTTGCTTCAGGTGGCGGGGCTGAGGTGCCTCTTCCCGTCAGTGGTCTTTCTCTGATGCAGTGGATGGGCTTGAAGTTGGACACTTTTGATGGCAGTGGCACTCCGGTCGAGGCGGTAGATTGACTAACTTACGTGGAGGATAAGACGAATGTCTTCGAGATTGTGTATGGGGATCGTGTTCGCTTTGGCACACAGCTGCTGAAGGAAGAGGCTCAGATTTGGTGGAGAGGCGTGCAGGCAGCTCACTCCTATTCACCAGGAGTTCTGTCCTGGGATGTTTTCATCAGGCAGTTTGAGAGGAGGTTCTACCCGGTCACCTTCCTGGAGAAAATGAAGATTGATATGCAGTCCTACAAGCAAGAGAAGAAGTCCGTCACAGAGTATGAAGTGGGCTTCAACAAGATGGTCCGCTTTGTTCCTCATGTGGCTTGCAATGAGTTGGAGAAGGCGAGCCAATTCCATCAGGGCCTGAAACCTTCTATTAGGCATGCCTTGGGAGCCTTTTCGTTGGTGGATTTCCGTACTACAGTGGAGCAGACATTGGGTGTGGATATGCAACACCAGTACACCATGGAGTCACAGAAGTCTTTGGGTGTTGATCAGCCTCGTGGCCAGGACGTGAGGAGGGGCAACACTGGAGGTCCAGCCCACATCAGAGCACCTAGAGGGGGGGGGGTGAATAGGTGATCCTGTAAAACTTGAAACTTAATGCCACAAAACTTGATTAGAAGTTAGCACAATAAAGCCAAGTGGCTAGAGAGGAGTTCTAGCAAGACACGATAACCATAAGAAGATCAACACAGATAGACACAGTGGTTTATCCCGTGGTTCGGCCAAGTTCAACACTTGCCTACTCCACGTTGTGGCATCCCAACGGACGAGGGTTGCAATCAACCCCTCTCAAACGGTCCAAAGACCCACTTGAATACCACGGTGTTTTGCTTTGCTTTACTATATCCCGCTGCGAGGAATCTCCACAACTTGGAGCCTCTCGCCCTTACAATTTGATGTTCACAAAGAAGCACGGAAGTAAGGCTGGGATGAGAAACGCACACAAGACACAAAATCAGAGCACAACCACGCACACAAGTCACAACTCGAGCTCACAACACAACATAAAGAGTTCTCTACTCAAATGGAGCTCTAGTTGCTATCACAAAGAATCGAATGTGCGGAATTGGAGTCTTGGTGCTTAGGAATGCTTAGAGAATGCTTGGTGTGCTCCTCCACGCGCCTAGGGGTCCCTTTTATAGCCCCAAGACAGCTAGGAGCCGTTGAGAGCATTCCAGGAAGGCAATTCTTGCCTTCAGTCGCCTGGCGCACCGGACAGTCCGGTGCACCACCGGACACTGTCCGGTGCGGATTTCTTTCCTTCTTTGGCGAAGCCGACCGGTGGAGATTCAGAGCCATTGGCGCATCGGACACTGTCCGGTGCACACCAGACAGTCTGGTGCCCCCTTCTGACCGTTGGCTCTGCCACGCGTCGCGCGCGGATTACGCGGCCGACCGTTGGCTGGGCTGACTGTTGGCTCACCGGACAGTCCGGTGCACCACCGGACAGTCCGGTGATTTATAGCCGTACACCGCCGTCGAAGTCTCGAGAGCAGCCAGTTGACAGACGCCAGCCTGGCGCACCGGACACTGTCCGGTGCACCACCGGACACTGTCCGGTGCACCCAGACCGAGCAGCCTTTTTGGCTGTACACAGCCAACTTCTCCGTAATTGTTTCTCCTGTTTCTAGCACTTAGACACAATACATTAGTCTTCAAAACAATTTACTAAGTCTAGAAACATACCTTTAATCTTGATTTGCACTTCTTGAGTCCTTGGCACAATTTAACACTTAGGCACTTGTGTTGGACACTTAATCACCAAAATACTTAGAAATGGCCCAAGGGCACATTTCCCTTTCAAGTCCTACAAGCAAGAGAAGAAGTCCGTCACAGAGTATGAAGTGGGCTTCAACAAGATGGTCCGCTTTGTTCCTCATGTGGCTTACAATGAGTTGGAGAAGGCGAGCCAATTCCATCAGGGCCTGAAACCTTCTATTAGGCATGCCTTGGGAGCCTTTTCGTTGGTGGATTTCCGTACTACAGTGGAGCAGGCATTGGGTGTGGATATGCAACACCAGTACACCATGGAGTCACAAAAGTCTTTGGGTGTTGATCAGCCTCGTGGCCAGGACGTGAGGAGGGGCAACACTGGAGGTCCAGCCCACAAGAGGGGCAAGTCTCAGCACCAGCGCCACCATCCCTACCGTGGCAAATCCTCTGAATCGGGTACTTCGGGAGGAAGTACTAAGAGGTTTCGGGCTGTCCCTAAGCCCGGGCTGGGGCTAGTGTGTTTCCGTTGTGGTGATGCGCATCATCGTGCAGAGTGCTAGTGGAGTGGCAGGTGTTCTATCTGCAGCCAAGACCATAAGGATGTGGTGTGTAGGAGGAATCCCAATGGGAAGCTTAGATGGGAGCCAGTGACTTCCTCCTCTTCTCAGGGCACTGTTGTAACATCCGAAAATCCCAACCCAGGTTTTAAACCCTAACCCCCCTAATCCACCCTTCCCTTTTTTATTCCTCTCCCATAACTCTACCCCTAGGTCACCCAATCATATGCATGCACTTAAAATGATTTGAAGCACCTCACATAGACCATATTTATCACCAAGTTCATTTAGAGAATTTTTTTGTTAAGAGAAAAAGGAGCAAAAAGTCACAAAAGTAGAAAAGAAAAAGAAATAGAATAAGAAAAGAAAAAGGAAATCCCCTTCCCCTCCCTCGGCTGGGCCGGATTCCAGCCCAGCTCACCGCGCCCGCATTCCCCCCCTCTCTTCCGGCCCAGGCGGCCCAAACTGCGCGCCGCTCCCGCCCACTGACCTCCGGGCCCCGCCCGTCAGCGCCTCACCGCTCTCTCTCTCGCGCGGACCTCTCTCACTGGCAGCCCAACCCCACCTGTCAGCTCCTTCTCCCTCGCCCATCCCTCACCGGCGCGATCGCCGCCGAGCGCCCCTCGCCTCGTCGCCTCGCCATTAATGCTCGCCAGCCTCCACGACAACCCCGCCACTGTGCTTGAGCCGACCTCTCACCCCCAGCCTGCCCGAGCCGTCCCAATCGGCGTTAGCGCCATTCCCGTATCCATGGCGAGCTCGCCGCTGCTCGCCGTATCCCCCATCCCCCTCCCTCCCCCGAGCGCCTATAAAAGAGCCCGCTCGAGCCCCGTCTTCGCCACACAACTCCAGCCATCCTCACTGCCCTCCTCCCCGAGCCGTTCAAGCAAGCGCCACCGTGCCCCCTGCCTTGCTCCGGTGAGCTCCCTTCCCCCTCTCTAGCATCTCTCTGTTCAATTAAGCTATGGCCGAAGCTCCGCCACACGCTCGCGATCACTAGACACCACTTTGCCTCCCCTGTCGTGGCCGAAAACCTCACCGGCGGCTTCGCCGCCGCGGGCACCCGCCACTACGCCGTGGACCGGCCGCCATAGGCCCCCGCAGGCCAAATTCGCCCCACCATCGTGACCCACTCCAACCGCCCGTGCTTCGCCACCCCTTCCCCGCCAGAGAACCGGACCGACGGCGGAAAACCGCCGCGGAGTTCGCCGCCGACCGGCCCCGGTCGAGCCCCTTTCCCCTCCGTTGCCGAGTAGCGCCGTCAGCCCCCCCTCTCTCCTAGCTGGTGGGCCCGCGCTACGGCGCCGTCCCCGCCGCCGTTCCCTCGCAGCTGGGCCGGCTGGGCCGCAAGTGCGCCCGCGCCCGCGCGCCATGTGGGCCAAAATCCCCCCCGGCCCAGTTGGATGGAGAATCCCTTTTCCTTTTCTTTTCCTATTTTCTTTTCTCATTTTCAAATATATATTTAGATACTAATATTTTATGCACCAAAAATTGTCTAAATAAATTATTAGGGCACAAAAATAATAAAGTATAACAATTTGCACACCCCACAAAGGTCACTATGTTTGATGTATTGTTATTGTCTATGTTTAATTAGCGGAAGAGGGATCCGATCCTCCGGAACTCTTAGCTCCGGAAGAAGGGCAAGAACCCGACCCCTCCGAGATTAACCTCTTGTGCCAGGAAAGCTTCGACGAAGGCAAGTCCATCTTTCCCTTGATGCATTATTTACCTATCTCTCTCTACCACTGCGTAAGCCTGGATTATGGGATGGGAATCGAATTGCATGGTAAGCATGAGAGAGCCCGCATTAACTATTACTTCGATTAAAAGATATGGGACAAGTGAAAAGGGGTATAAGTGGAATGTTTTCCAAAATAGTGCGATGAAGGGTACTCACCCTCATCACCTGGTGAAGTAGGATGATCAGGGACTCCCTGGTTTAGGGGAGGGCCTAAGGTGTTGGCTCAGCTGGTTTAGGCGTGAGCAGAAGGATCGTCCTCTCATATAAGGACCGGTTTGTCATCTTTCATTACCTGTACTCTCAAAAGTACAACCACTCGAGGCTGTGTGGGCAGCCACTCAATCTAAACTCGTACGGTCCAACCCCAGGGTTATGAAGGCTGGGGTAGCACCGGGAGGATAAGGAGGGGGAATGTTTTGTCCGGTTTGGACATGGCGGTGGCCTGACTCCTTCCGGTATAACCGTTAAGGTTCGGACGTACAAGGAAGGAAAGAGTTTCGGATTCGGGTCTCATTGGCCATGAGATTGCAGAGCCGGACTAGTGGGTAAAGTGTACCCCTCTGCGCAGAGTCTAAACCTATTTGAATAGTCCGTGTCCACTGGTATGGACGAGTCTGGTATGGTATGACAATTAGTGTTTCTACTACAATTGGGAACAGGGAAATGTGTGTGTATGTTCTGGAAGGAAAGTAGTACCACGGGAGCGGGAAGCTCAGTGGTGGTCAGGCAAGTGCTACTTCTATTGTCTTGGGAAAACCCTAACAATTGAGTACTGCCTTTCTCTGAAAAACTATGAGGGACTTCAACTCCACCATATAAAGCATGTACAATATAGGTCACTTTCTCTTTACGGGAGCCGGGTGGGCTTGCGGAATACCTAGTGTATTCACCCAGATTTATTTATGTTTTTCAGCAGCCGAAGACTTCTTTTCTGCTATGCTTGATTGATGGGGTTGTGTCTTCACCCAGTTCTGCCTGTGGCCTGGGCTATTTTATCTTCCACTGCGCTTTATGTTTTTCGGCTCACCTTCGAGCTTGTATCCCCGGAATTGTAATAACATTATTCAGACTCTATAACTATTTGAAGTAATGAATGTGATTACTAGCCTCCTGGGACTAGTAATTGTATCACATTTGAGTCCCAAAGGATTGGGACGCTTCAGGTGGTATCAGAGCCTATAGGACTGGTCGTAGACCACAGCCCTGACCTTAAAAGTTGCCTTAACAAGAAAACACCTCTTACCTCCAAGAAACACTCTTTCCCCTTTTCCACGATATTAATAGACCTTTCTTTTCGTCTACCAGATGGAAAACTCCTGGGTGATTAGGACTTCCTATTGCTCAGAGGAGGAAGGCTTTCCTCACCTTCTTCGGAGCTGCGCACTGCGCTTGGGGATCCGCAAGAAGCCCGAAAATGTCTGGAAGGAGTACCGTGAAAATGTAATGGAAAAGTGCTCTATGGCGGTCTACTTGGGAGAAAGCCGGAACTACCCAAACCACCCTCACTTCCAAATTACTTTCATCGGGCACCGCTTCCCAGACACATGCCAGAGTGTTGCTCGAAAAGCCCTCAAACAACTGTGCCAAAACTATAGCCAAGAGATCTTTGAGACCCCCCTCCGATATTTCCCACCCAGCAACAAAAACACCCCCACCTGGAAGAAAAGACTCCAGGCTCTGTCAGGAGGAGATCCCATAGAAGATGATCCCACTATCGTCTACATGGCCGGATACCTCCACACCCTCGACAACCACTACGATGAGCTCTCCTCCCATTGTACCCACCTAAACTCCCGAGTGGAAAGCCTAGAGCAGCAAGTCAAAGAGCTTAAGCAAGAGAAGGCATCCCTCCAGGAGAGTCTCAGCATAGTGGAAGGCGAGGAAGCCAACACCCGTGAGGCCTATCGGACCTTGAAGATAGACTTTGACAAGAAGCTAAAGGCACTCGCCCCCAAAAAGAAGATCCAGAAGAAGACCACTAACCAGGGATGCCAGACAGAGAAGAAGAAGAAGAAGGCCCCTCTAGCCCTACCTCCCCCCAGAATAGATGACTGGTCCGACGAAGAAGATGTATCCCTAGCCAGCCTCGATGATCTTCTCAAGGCATTTGGGGACACCTTAGGCAAGGAACTCGCTATTACCTCGAAGAACGCTCTCGTGTAATCTCCCCCTGTAGTAGTCTTATGCTTGTAATGTGATGGTGTAATGAATAAAATAACTTGGTTGAAAACAATTTGCATGTGCATGATAGTAACTCTCTTCCCTGGCAGATGGCTTCGGATAAAACCACGCCTACCGCCTCAGGGATTGGAGCAGGTTTTCCTCGAAGATCTGAAGGGGAAGTCGTTAGAGAAGAAAGTGAAACCCACCTCCCCGCACCTCCACCCCTACCCTTAGACCTAGCCCAAGTTCTAGCCAATCAGACCCGACTCATTGAGGTCCTCACTCGAAATCTGGAAAATCAACGGCCGAATGGTGGAAGACCGCAAGACAGAATGGGGGACTTCCTCAGACTCAAACCTCCCACGTTCGCCGGATCAAGCAACCCCCTCGATGCAGACGATTGGATGCGCACGATCAAAAGGAAACTAGAAGCCATTGGTTGCCCAGAAAATCAGCGTGTTCAACTGGCTGCCCACCAACTTTCTGGGATGGCCTTAGCCTGGTGGGACACCTTCAACGTCACCATCAGAGATGCTACCTGGGCGGAATTTGAAGCAGCTTTCCGGGAGCACCATGTGCCCCAAGGACTGGTACAGCTCAAGGAGGACGAGTTCCGAGAATTGACTCAAGACGGAAGATCTGTCAGCGAATATGTGCACAAGTTCACTGAGTTAGCCCGCTACGCGCCAGATGATGTCAATACCGAGAGCAAAAAGATGGCCCGTTTCCTGAAGGGACTCAGGCCAGAACTCAAGACAATTCTGGCTAGCTAAGACTTCCTCAACTTCTCTCACCTTTCCAACAAGGCCATGCAAGTTGAAAGAGCTAAGGAGGAAGAAAAAGGACATCTCAAAAGGAAGTTCCAGGTTCTCCGGGCACAGCAGCAGGACCGGCACCAGAAGACTCGATCATTTGGGTTCCCACCCAAGGGGCCCAACTTCAGTAGGCCAGCTGGACCCACTCCGTCACGATTCAGCCAGCAGAGTCAGAGCTCTTTCCATTCCCCCTCAGTGGCAAGCAACCAACCTCCGGCAAATGCATGTTGGCACTGCGGTGATCCAAGTCACTTTAAGAACAATTGTCCACAACTGAAGCCACCGGGACCCGCCTACTCCAACTCGGTGAATGGCCCCAAGAATACCTCGGCATCCGCCCCCAAGGCGCCCTCCGCCGTCAGCCAGCAGAACAAGACTCTGTACCAAGGAAGGGCACGTGTAAATCACGTCGATGCCCAGGAAGCTCAGCAGGCTCCGGGAGTAGTACTCGGTGAGTTCCTTGTTGAATTTACTCCCGCTACCGTACTTTTCGATTCTGGAGCATCCCACTCTTTCATAGCCACTAGCTTTGTGGAAAAATATGGCATTCCCTCTACTCCTCTAGAGATTCCCTTGGTCACCCGAACCCCAGGGTCCGACCTCCTATGCCAGCTAAAATGCTCCCAAGTCAGAATCCTTTTAAGTGGGGTAGTATTCCTGGCAGACTTAACCGTCTTGCCATCCAAAGGAATTGATGTAATCCTAGGGATGGATTGGCTAACTAGACACAAAGGCATTATCAGTTGCGCAGACAAGACAGTCCTCCTCACCGACCAGCAGGGAAAGTCAGTCTCTTGCCAGGCGCAACCACCCGCCAGTGACCCAATGATGTTCAACCTAGCAACGGAAAGTATATCAGTAGTAGAAGAATTCATGGACGTGTTTCTGGAAGAATTGCCAGGAATGCCACCAGAAAGAGAAGTGGAGTTCTACATAGATCTAATTCCTGGAACAGCACCCATCGCAAATAGACCATACCGCATGGCTCCAACCGAGTTAGCAGAACTGAAGCTTCAAATCTCAGATCTTCAGCAAAAAGGGCACATTCGTCCCAGCTCATCACCTTGGGGAGCACCAGTCCTGTTCGTCTCCAAGAAGGATGGAAGCATGAGAATGTGTATTGATTACCGATCGTTAAATGAAGTTACCATCAAGAACAAGTATCCACTTCCTCGGATTGACGACCTCTTTGATCAGCTTCAAGGAGCCAAGTACTTCTCCAAGATAGACCTAAGATCTGGTTACCACCAATTGAGGATCAAGGAAGCAGACATCCAAAAGACTGCATTTGTCACCCGGTACGGGCAATATGAATTCACAGTAATGCCGTTCGGACTGACAAACGCACCCGCCTTTTTCATGAACCTCATGAATAAAGTGTTTATGGAAGAGCTAGATAAGTTTGTCGTAGTCTTCATCGACGACATCCTTATTTACTCCAAGAACTGCGAAGACCATAAGCGTCACCTTCGGATCATCCTTGGAAAACTCAGAGCACACCAACTTTATGCCAAACTCAGTAAATGTGAATTCTGGTTGGAAAAGATAGCCTTCCTTGGGCATATCTTAACCGCAGAAGGAATAGAAGTGGACCCTTCCAAAGTAGAAGCAGTGTCAAAATGGAGGCATTACCTAATCGGAAACAAATGCCACATTTTCACCGATCACAAGAGTCTGAGGTATATATTTACTCAACCAGATCTCAACCTCCGTCAGCGAAGATGGCTAGAGCTGATCAAGGATTATGACCTCGAAATTCACTATCACCCCGGAAAGGCCAACGTGGTAGCCGACGCCCTTAGTCGAAAACCATTCGGAATAAAGGGAACCAACTTTCTAGAAGACTGGAAGAAAGAATCAGCACAACTAAATGCATGTCTGGGAAACAACGACAGTCTCGAAGTCAAGCCAATGCTAGAAGACCTCATCTGCAAAGCTCAACATCTGGACTCAGAGACAGCAAGGCTTGTGGAGAAAGCCCGCAAGGAACAACTCCCGGACCTCAGGACAGATGACCAAGGAGTCCTTTGGTTCAAACACCGTCTGTGTGTACCAAAAGGGGAGGCCCGAGAAGTCCTACTCAAGGAAGCTCACGACTCGACCTACTCCATCCACCCCGGAACTACCAAGATGTACCTGGACCTCAAAACCAGATACTGGTGGAAAGGGATGAAGAAAGAAATAGCTCAGTATGTGGCCCGATGTGACATCTGCCAACGGACGAAGGCCGAACACCAAAAACCTGCAGGCCTATTACAACCCCTCCCGATACCTGAGTGGAAGTGGGAAGAAATAGGCATGGACTTCGTAACCGGACTACCCCGGACACAAAAAGGGAATGACTCCATCTGGGTAATAATAGATCGCCTCACCAAGGTATCCCATTTCATTCCAGTGAGAACTACCTTTGGAGGAGCCACCCTTGCCCGGATTTACCTCAAGGAGATAGTCAGACTCCATGGCATCCCAAGGAAGATAGTATCAGACAGAGGAACCCAGTTCACATCCAAATTCTGGACAAGCCTTCAGAAAGCCATGGGCACCAAGCTAGATTTCAGTACCGCTTACCACCCTCAGACAGATGGGCAGACAGAGAGAGTCAACAAAGTCCTTGAAGACCTGTTGAGAGCATGTGTGTTAGCTTTCGATAGAAGTTGGGAATCCAGTCTACCCTATGCAGAGTTCTCCTACAACAATAGCTATCAGTCCAGCATCAAGATGTCACCATTCGAAGCACCGTATGGACGGAAATGCCAGACACCTCTCATGTGGTCCAACGTGGGGGAAAAAGCACTAGAAGGACCTGCCTTTGTCAAAGAGGCGGAAGAGAAAGTTGCATTGATCCGCAGAAGGTTGCTTGAAGCTCAAAGTCGGCAGAAGAGTTACGCAGACAACAGGTGGAGGGAACTCCGATTTGAGGAAGGAGACTTCGTCTACCTCAAGGTTTCTCCAATGCGTGGTGTCAGGACGTTCCAATTAAAGGGAAGCTAGCCCCACGTTTTGTAGGTCCCTATCCCAGCATTGACAGGGTAGGACCCGCAACGTACCGCCTGGAACTACCAGAATCCATGTCCGACATCCACAATGTGTTCCACGTATCCTAGCTCCGCAGATGCCTGCAAGCACCAGAAAGTCACCTCGAAGAAGAGATAGTGCAGATTCAGAAAGACCTTCAATATCGTGAGAAATCAGTGAATATTCTTGATTTAGCAGTCAGAAAGACCCGCACCTCAGAAGTAAAGCTCTGTAAAGTTCAGTGGAGCAGAGAAGGAGAAGAGGAAGCCACCTGGGAGAGTGAGGACTTCTTGAGGAGGGAATACCCTTATCTTTTCCCAAATCCAGTCTAAATCTCGAGGGCGAGATTCCTTTAAGTGGGGTAGGTTTGTAACATCCCAAAATCCCAACCCAGGTTTGAAACCCTAACCCCCCCCAATCCACCCTTCCCTTTTTTTATTCCTCTCCCATAACTCTACCCCTAGGTCACCCAATCATATGCATGCACTTAAAATGATTTGAAGCACCTCACATAGACCATATTTATCACCAAGTTCATTTAGAGAAATTTTTTGTTAAGAGAAAAAGGAGAAAAAAGTCACGAAAGTTGAAAAGAAAAAGAAAAAGAAATAGAATAAGAAAAGAAAAAGGAAATCCCCTTCCCCTCCCTCGGCTGGGCCGGATTCCAGCCCAGCTCACCGCGCTCGCATTCCCCCCCTCTCTTCCGGCCCAGGCAGCCCAAACTGCGCGCCGCTCCCGCCCACTGACCTCCGGGCCCCGCCCGTCAGCGCCTCACCGCTCTCTCTCGCGCGGACCTCTCTCACTGGCAGCCCAACCCCACCTGTTAGCTCCTTCTCCCTCGCCCATCCCTCACCGGCGCGATCGCCGCCGAGCGCCCCTCGCCTCGTCGCCTCGCCATTAATGCTCGCCAGCCTCCGCGACAACCCCGCCACTGTGCTTGAGCCGACCTCTCACCCCCCAGCCTGCCCGAGCCGTCCCAATCGGTTAGCGCCATTCCCGTACCCATGGCGAGCTCGCCGGTGCTCGCCGTCTCCCCCATCCCCCTCCCTTCCCCGAGCGCCTATAAAAGGGCCCGCTCGAGCCCCGTCTTTGCCACACAACTCCAGCCATCCTCACTGCCCTCCTCCCCGAGCCGTTCAAGCAAGCGCCGTCGTGCCCCCTGCCTTGCTCCGGTGAGCTCCCTTCCCCCTCTCTAGCGTCTCTCTGTTCAATTAAGCTATGGCCGAAGCTCCGCCACACGCTCGCGATCACTAGACACCACTTTGCCTCCCTTGTCGTGGCCGGAAACCTCACCAGCGGCTTCGCCGCCGCGGGCACCCGCCACTGCGACGTGGACCGGCCGCCATAGGCCCCCTTGCCAAATTCGCCCCACCATCGTGACCCACTCCAACCGCCCGTGCTTCGCCACCCCTTCCCCGCCAGAGAACCGGACCGACGGCGGAAAACCGCCGCGGAGTTCGCCGCCGACCGGCCCCGGTCGAGCCCCTTTACCCTCTGTTGCCGAGTAGCGCCGTCAGCCCCCCCTCTCTCCCTGGCTGGTGGGCCCGCGCTACGGCGCCGTCCCCGCCGCCGTTCCCTCACAGCTGGGCCGGCTGGGCCGCAAGCGCGCCCGCGCGCCATGTGGGCCAAAATCCCCCCCGGCCCAGTTGGATGGAGAATCCCTTTTCTTTTTCTTTTCCTATTTTCTTTTCTCATTTTCACATATATATTTAGATACTAATATTTTATGCACCAAAAATTGTCTAAATAAATTATTAGGGCACAAAAATAATAAAGTATAACAATTTGCACACCCCACAAAGGTCACTATGTTTGATGTATTGTTATTGTCTATGTTTAATTAGCGGAAGAGGGATCTGATCCTCCGGAACTCTTAGCTCCGGAAGAAGGGCAAGAACCCGACCCCTCCGAGATTAACCTCTTGTGCCAGGAAAGCTTCGACGAAGGCAAGTCCATCTTTCCCTTGATGCATTATTTACCTATCTCTCTCTACCACTGCCTAAGCCTGGATTATGGGATGTGAATCGAATTGCATGGTAAGCATGAGAGAGCCCGCATTAACTATTACTTCGATTAAAAGATATGGGACAAGTGAAAAGGGGTATAAGTGGAATGTTTTCCAAAAGAGTGCGATGAAGGGTACTCACCCTCATCACCTGGTGAAGTAGGATGATCAGGGACTCCCTGGTTTAGGGGAGGGCCTAAGGTGTTGGCTCAGCTGGTTTAGGCGTGAGCAGAAGGATCGTCCTCTCATATAAGGACCGGTTTGTCATCTTTCATTACCTATACTCTCAAAAGTACAACCACTCGAGGCTGTGTGGGCAGCCACTCAATCTGAACTCGTACGGTCCAACCCCAGGGTTATGAAGGCTGGGGTAGCACCGGGAGGATAAGGAGGGGGAATGTTTTGTCCGGTTTGGACATGGCGGTGGCTTGACTCCTTCCGGTATAACCGTTAAGGTTCGGACGTACAAGGAAGGAAAGAGTTTCGGATTCGGGTCTCATTGGCCATGAGATCGCAGAGCCGGACTAGTGGGTAAAGTGTACCCCTCTACGCAGAGTCTAAACCTATTCGAATAGTCCGTGTCCACTGGTATGGACGAGTCTGGTATGGTATGACAATTAGTGTTTCTACTACAATTGGGAACAGGGAAATGTGTGTGTATGTTCTGGAAGGAAAGTAGTACCACGGGAGCGGGAAGCTCACTGGTGGTCAGGCAAGTGCTACTTCTATTGTCTTGGGAAAACCCTAACCATTGAGTACTGCCTTTCTCTGAAAAAGTATGAGGGACTTCAACTCCACCATATAAAGCATGTACAATATAGGTCACTTTCTCTTTACGGGAGCCGGGTGGGCTTGCGGAATACCTAGTGTATTCACCCAGATTTTATTTATGTTTTTCAGCAGCCGAAGACTTCTTTTCTGCTATGCTTGATTGATGGGGCTGTGTCTTCACCCTGTTCTGCCTGTGGCCTGGGCTATTTTATCTTCCACTGCGCTTTATGTTTTCGGCTCACCTTCGAGCTTGTATCCCCGGAATTGTAATAACATTATTCAGACTCTGTAACTATTTGAAGTAATGAATGTGATTACTAGCCTCCTGGGACTAGTAATTGTATCACATTTGAGTCCCAAAGGATCGGGACGCTTCAACTATCAACATGATGTCAAGCGCTGAGCAGCAATATTTAGTTCCACTTCCTACGCAGCAGTTTTATGTGTCTGAGACATCTCAGTTCATGCTGATGCAGGGTTTTCCTCAGTATCTGGCTGCGCCTACTCCTGCACCGACTACTCCTATGCCGTCTCAGTTTGGAGCTCCATGTCTGCCTCCCCCGTCGACACAGTGGGGTTCTTCTGTTAATTTCACTCCGGGAGCTTCCTCTTCTGTGGGTATTTCCGGAGCTTATGTGCTACCCGCTGCAGATGGCAGAGAGCAAGGAGACGTGGTGACAGGTAGGATTTCAGTTGATTCGTTTGTGGCCCATGCTCTTTTTGACTCTGGCGCTAGCTATTTGTTTGTTTCGGAGAATTTTGTGTCGTGGGCTGGTCTTTTGGTGCAGAGGTTGGGTCACCCAATTTCGGTTAGTTCTGATAATGGCTCCATTAGTAGCTGCTCGGTTTGTCAGGGGTGTTCTGTCATCCTTGCTGATGAGGTCTTTTCGGCCAATGTTGTTGTGATTTCCTTGGGGGCTTTCGATGTTATCTTGGGTATGGATTGGTTATCTCAGTATCATGCAGTTATATCCTGTTTTTGGAAGACAGTGTTATTGCAGGCGCCGTTGGGTAGGGAGGTGGTATTCTTGGGAAGCTCCCCAAAGTTCACGTTATCCTTGTTGGCGCAATTGCTTCCAGATCGTCGGTCAAGGAAGTCAAGAATCTTTTTCTCCATGATGGTGGAGGGTGAGGCTGCCTTGCGGGTGCAGGACATCCGGGTGGTGTGTGACTTTGCCTACGTGTTTCCGGTAGAGCTTCCAGGCGTTCCTCCAGAGCGCGATGCAGCTTTTGAAATCAAGGTGATTCCGGCTACGCAGCCTATTCATAAGGCACCGTATCGGATGGCCCCAAAGGAGCAGGTTGAATTGAAGCGGCAATTAGATGATCTGCTGGCTAAGGGTTTCATTAGGCCTAGCAGGTCACCATGGGCTTCCCCAGTATTGTTTGTTGAGAAGAAAGATAAAAGAAAGAGGCTATGTGTGGATTATCGTGCTTTGAATCAAGTGACGATCAAGAATAAATATCCGCTACCCCGTATTGAGGTTCTTTTTGAGCAGTTGATGGGTGCCCAGGTGTTCTCCAAAATTGATTTGAACTTTGGTTATCATCAGTTGAGGATTCATGAGGAGGATATTGAGAAGACAACCTTTTGCACCAGGTATGGGTATTACGAGTTCATAGTCATGTCTTTTGGCTTAACTAATGCCCCTGCTGCTTTTATGGAAGTAATGAATAGGATGTTACATGAGTCCTTGGACGACTTTGTGGTCGTGTTCCTGGATGATATCCTTATTTATTCAAAGACCAAGGAAGAGCATGAGCGGCATCTCTGTCTCGTTCTGAGTGCTCTTAGGAAGAATCAATTTTATGACAAATTGAAGAAGTGCGCCTTTTGGCTATCCGAAGTGGCTTTCCTGTGGCATGTGATTAGTCAGCAGGGCATTGCGGTTGATCCCAAGAATGTCGCTGCTGTGGTGGAGTGGAAGAGACCCTCTAGTGTCTTTGAAATCCGAAGCTTCTTGGGGCTCGCCGGATATTACCAACGCTTCGTACCAAACTTTTCCAGCATTGCTAAGCATTTGACTAGACTTTTGGAGAAGGGTGTTCTGTTCATCTGGTCCAGCGATTGCGAGGTCAGCTATCAGACATTGAAGAACAAGTTGGTGAGCGCCCCTATCCTAGCTTTGCCTGAGAGTGGTAAGCGTTTCATAGTTTATATGGATGCTTCTCGAATTGGTCTTGGCTGTGTGTTGATGCCGGAAGGCAGAGTGATCGCTTATGGCTCAAGGCAGTTGAGGAAGCATGAAGGGAATTATCCAACTCATGATCTTGAATTGGCCGCGGTGGTCTTTGCCCTAAAATCGTGGAGGCATTATCTCTATGGCGAGTCTTGTGACATTTACACCGATCATAAAAGTCTCAAGTACATTTTCACTCAGAAGGAGCTGAATTTGAGGCAGCGTCGGTGGCTCGAATTGATTAAAGATTATGATTTGTCCATTCATTATCACCCTGGGAAGGCAAATGTGGTGGCTGATGCCCTTAGCAGGTCCGGGGTTCCAAAAGTGGCCTTGCCTTTGATTGCTGATCTGGACGAGTTTGGGGATCGCTTTGTGCTATGTTGGCACTGCTAGTGAGGAGACTCGGATGCTTATTCAGTCCTCCCTCATGGAGAGAGTGCGTGCGGCTCAGCAGCAGGATCGTCTATTGCAGGAAGCTCGAAAGAGGGTTGGTGACGGTAAACCCCGGGAGTTCACCATTGACGAGAATGATTTGGTTCGTTTCAGGGGTCGTCTTTGTGTGCCTCAGAAATCAGAGGTGAAGATGGATATCTTGAGAGAAGCTCATAAAAAGCCTTACACCGTTCACCCTGGCAAAACCAAAATGTACCAAGATTTGAAGCAAAACTTCTGGTGGAAGCGGATGAAGGTTTATGTTTCTAAGTATGTGGCTGCCTGTGAAGTATGTCAGCGCGTGAAGGCCAAGCATAAGCGGCCTGCAGGTTTACCGAAGACATTGGAAATTCCGGAGTGGAAATGGGAGCATATCACCATGGATTTTGTGGTGGGCTTACCTCGTTCTCCTCGGGGCAGGGATGCCATATGGGTGGTAGTGGATCGCTTGACTAAGTCTGCACATTTTATTCCCATGAAGACCACAAATTTCGCTTCAGAATTGGTTCCCTTATATATGAAGGAAGTAGTCAGGCTCCACGGGGTACCTAAGTCCATTGTTTCTGATCGAGACTCCAAATTTGTATACAAATTCTGGGAGAGTCTTCACAGTGCATTGGACACTTTTCACCCTCAGACTGATGGTCAGTCGGAGCGAACGATCCAAACCTTGGAAGATATGTTGCGTGCTTGTGTTCTATCATGGAAGGGCAGTTGGAAGGATCATCTTGCATTGGAAGAGTTTGCTTATAACAACAGCTACCAGGCTAGCATCAAGATGGCACCTTTTGAGGCTTTATATGGCAGGCGGTGTAACTCCCCTCTTTGCTGGGAAACTTTGGGAGAGAGATCTCTGGTTGGTCCTGATTGGGTTAAGCAGACTTCTGAGAAGGTTCGGGAAATTCGTCAGAATATTTTGGTCGCTCAGAGCCGTCAGAAGAGTTATGCTGATGTGAGGAGGCGGGACTTGGAATTTGCAGTGGGTGACCAAGTCCTCCTCAGGGTATCACCTACTAAAGGAGTTGTTCAGTTCGGTGTCTCCGGGAAACTCAGCCCGAGATACATTGGACCGTTCACTATCTTGGCCCGGGTGGGCAACTTGGCTTATCGTTTGCAATTGCCGGATTCCATGGTAGGGGTACACCCAGTTTTTCATGTCTCTATGTTGAGGAAGTTCTTGCGGGATCCAGACCATCAGATCGAGATGGTACCAATTGCTGTGCAGCAGGATCTGACTCTGGAGTGTCGTCCGGTGCGTATCTTGGAATCTTCGGAGCGTGTTTTGAGGAAGAGATCAATCAAGTATGTTAAGGTCTTGTGGACTAATCAGTCTAAGCGCGAGGCTACTTGGGAGCTTGAGGAGCTGATGCGGCAGAAGTATCCGGAACTTTTTGCTGTGGGTGAGTATTGTTGATTCATTAATCTTTTTATTTTGTTGTTCCGATAGAAGCGTCAAAATTCGAGGTCGAATTCTTTTTAAGGGGGGTAGACTGTGATACCCAGTTTGCAAAGAGGAGAAGTTGGAGGTCATTTTTGCTTTGTTTTCTTTTGTTGTTTCTCTCTCGGGTGGTGCGTTTTTGGGGTTTGGAATTTTTGGGAAGCATTGACCAGTAAAATAGTAGAATGAGGTTTAGTCTCATGCGCTGGGGTCGGGAGCTAGCGTGTGAACGAGTTGGGCCGTGGTTCATGATCCGGCCCACTAGTTTCCCCTAACCCTAGCCGCCCTCCCCTAATCCCTTGGGATTTTTTCAGCCGCCCCCTCCCTTATCTCTTGTGCAGCTGCCCCACCCCTCTCTCTAGCCTTGGACGCTACCCCCTCTCACTCCTCCACCCATTTGCAGCCGCCACCCACCACCCCCATCAAACCCTAGCCGCCCCTCCTCAAGCCCTTCTCTCCAAGGTGCCATTCCTTTCCCGCTCGGATCTACGTCGCGTTGGTGCAAGTCTCCCATTGGTTTTGGTGGAGGGAAGAAGAAGGGAGGAAAGGGGGAGGATTCAAGGTGATTTTTGTGTTTGTATCTTGTTTAATTGTGCTGCAATCCAATCGATTATATGTTTATCTATGCGAATCGGTAGAGGTGCTATCCAGAAATTTTATGGGTGGGCGAACAGTAGTAGTTCTAGGGATTTCTGGGAATTTTTCGTGAGAAATTAGTGGGGACCAGTGGGATAATCATGTAGAGCTTTGTCATACCTTTCTAATGAGTACTTATGCGCTCGATTCAAAATTATATTTTAAAAGATATCGCTGTTTGAATCCGAGTATGTTGCTGTCCAAAAAAACAGATTTCTGTAGGTGGGTGAACAACAGTAGTAGTAGCAGTTTCTGGGGATTTTTCGTGGGAAATTAGTGGTAATAAATATGAGAATCATGTAGAGCTTTTTCATACCTTTCCAACGAGTACTTATGCGCTCGATTCGGAATTATATTTTAAAAGATATCGCTGTTTGAATCCTGGTATGTCGCTGCCCAAAAGAAAAAAAAAACAGATTGCAGGGTTTATCTCGTGGACTGTTTTGGGCTAATTAGATGTTGGAATTTAATTATAAATTATATACAAAACTTGTGGGGAATTTTATGTAGATGCCTCTGGAGTTTTTGTTTGTCACCACTGCTGTCATAATTTTAATGATATGAAATGGTTAAGCAGCATCACTGCAGTGGGGGGGATGTGGGGAGAGTTGTTACCCGCGACGGGGTTTGAAGTTGTGCGTAGGTGTGACATCATTTATGAGCGTTGTTATGTGAAATTTGTGCACTAAGTTGTGTGTCAAAAACAGGTGGTGGACTTCCGGACCGTACTTAGGGATTTGTCCAAACTTCCGGTGAAGGCAAGTAAAATAGTGATGGTTATTCCGTCAGTCGATTAAAGTGTCTCATACTTGATTATGTTTGTGCTATTTGTGTTCGTATTCATATTCCTAAATGAGTACCATCGTTTAAAGATATTCATGTTTTATTGTTTACATATGTTGGAGTTGTGGTTTGATCATGTTTCCCATGTTGTTTACTACTTGGACTGGGCGGAAGTATATGTTTGGCACATTTTATTTGAGAAGGACTCATGTTGTTGACATGCATAATGCATTCATCATCCATTGCATGGATGTTTCATCACGATCTTATGGTCCGACCGTACCGATACAATGAGCATCATATGTTGCCCGAGAAGGGGTATGATGCAGCTTCATATCCTTAGTGGTATGAAGGCAGAAGCCATTACTGCATCTTTAGCCATGTGCATTCAGGGGTGAAGTGTGGAACCTATTTTGTGGATGTGGATAGTGTAGATCTTTACCTTGTGATTCATCTTGGAACTGAGTAATTGGTTACATGTTTACTTGCTGCAAATTACTATTCAAGAAGGAAGTTGTGAACTACGTGGTTGTTTAAGCATGGTTTGTTAACATTGTCCAGTTGTTGTTTGCTCTTTTTTACTTGCTGAGATGTGTCATCTCACTCTTGCATTGTCTGATGCAGGCACATAATCTTTGCTTTGAGAAAAGAAGGGATGTAGCAGCACGACCACTACATCTTTAAATAAAGGAACCACTGCTTAATAATGATGTTAAACAGGGAGGGTCTAGTCGGAGGGATTAATATGTTTTAGCCTTTCTTAGTAGTTAAACATATTTTGTTTGGGGTGGGTTGAGTTACCTATCTTTTTATTTGGTCATGAATGTTCATTACTACCTTTGCATTTTTATTATACTATGTGAATTAGCTTACCTTTATATTCTGTATAAACTTTATGTTCCCCTCGTTATGCTTCTTTCAAAGGAGGTGCTGCCGGATTTTGCAATACTTTCTTTCTCTAGTTCTTTTCTTATGTTGTATAAATTTTGTGGGAAGGGTATTTGGTAACATTCATTGTGTGGGAGCAGTGGGGTGTTACATGTGATAATCAGACTGTGATAATCAAGATAAATAGTTCTAAGGATAATATGAAGTCGACAAAGCACATAAAGTGGCGTTTAAAATCTGTCAGGAAATTGAGAAACTCTAGAGTAATAGCGTTGGACTATGTCCATACGCCTAAAAATCTAGCAGATCAATTTACTAAGGGGCTATCACGTAGTGCGATAGATAGTGCATCGAGTGAGATGGGCCTGAGACCCAACTAAAGCTTATCATAGTGGTAACCTATTCTATGTGATCGGAGATCCTGTGAATTAGAATGGTGAAAGAAGCTAGTGGTAGACTGAGAGGAAAGACCCTTAATAAGGTTCATTTCATATGCACATCTTTCCTTACTGTAAGGTAGATTGGTGTTTACACCTTAATATGTTCCAAGTGGCTTTGTGAAGCAAATATGTTGTCCTACAGAACATCTTTAGAGGAACATATCTATATGGGTTAACTGCTAGTCACATTTTATGAGATCTGGGTGGTCTCTTGATACCCATGAAAGGATATGGAGTTTGACTTATATGCTCCAACCAGAGGGGATGCACTCGGCAGTCTAGTACTAGTAAAGAGTTTAGATAAAACTTATTCCACGCAAAACAGCCAATTCAAGGCATAGTCCATTGTGCAGTTGTGGTCAAGTGTAGTCTAGATTCTAGTTGGATGTTCAACTTAACAGTCTCCATCAAAACACCAATATATCGAACATTTAAGTTGATGAGAGCATTTTAGCGTGACTTAGCATTTGGTGGGGATTGTTGAATTAATGTGGGCCTAGCCCAAATTAATATTCAATAATAGTCAATGCTAAAGGTCCACTTTAATGCTACGGTGTACTAGTACTTTAGTACCATACCGGAAGTTCAAGGGACAATTCAATCATCTTAAATAGGTGGACCATTGATGCATCTATTGAGAAGCTAGGAAAAGGATGAAGGACTGCCACACGCGCCATCGGCCGGGCCGGGCCGAGGCCGTGGCCGTGGTAGATCGAACGGTTGCACATTTTGCCTAGAGTGATGATCGTCCATGACCGTCGTACGTTACTGGCCGTTTCCTGTGTTATGGCTAGTAACAGACGAGCTGTAATGGCTGTCAGCTATTAACTGATGTCACTGATGGCATCAGTTTCTGGCTGGCTGTAACGGTTGCTCTGATGGCGACCGTTACTGTCTGTTGGCCTCCCTCTGCGCATATATATATATATATATATATATATATATATATATATATATATATATATATATATATATATAGTATATGTATTTAGAGCCCTGGGCTCTATTTAACTATAGGAAGCCCCGACCACGTACCGACCAGGTGCGCGACCGCACCGGACCCTTTTTGGCTTATTGTACCTAACTGCTTACGCCAAAATATAATACGAGTTATGCTGATGTGTGTATCAGTTTATGCAAATATAGTCTGCGCATATTACGTGCATCGGGCCCACGATCCGGTCCACGCCACCACTATAAAAACACCCCCACGCCGCCAGGAATTAGGTTTTAGCGGCGGCGGCGGTTCTCTAGGGCGTGCGAGCGGCGGTGATTCTGGGGGCCAGCAGCGGTGTCACCTCGAGGCAGGCGACCGACGGCCGCGCTCCACCAGGAACGAGCGACAACGACGCTCCGAGGTAGGCGAGCAAGCGATGACGGCGCTCTTGAAGCAGACGGACGACGGCAGCGCACCCTAGGCCCGGTGACAACGGCGGTTGTCCCGTCCGTCTCTGCGATGGCCACCGCCACCGCCGCTCCAGCATCTGTGGCGCGACGACGGATCTGGGGACACGCTCGCGACGGCGGATCTCTGAGGCGCGACGGCGGATCTGGGGACACGCTCGCGATGGCGGATTCCTATGGCGCGACGGCGAATCTAGGGACACGCTGCGGCATCGGATCCTGAGGGCACGCACGCGGCGGCGGCCCCATGAGGTGCGCACGACGGCGATGTGCCAGCGGTCGCGACGGCGGATTTCCCTAGGCGCTAGCGACGACGGCATCCTCCCCTAGGCACGAAGTGGTGGCGCATCCCAGATGCGAGGCGCTGGTTCCGCAGGACGGCGATCCTATTTTTATGCTATTTTGTATACATATTTATGCCAATGTCAGTAGGATTTTATGACCTATATTTCAGTTCATGGATCCGCTTTCTGTTTCTGATATTTCTATTCATTTACGCTAAAATTTATACTCATTTACGCTGTTTTGGTTCACGATTTACACTTAAATCCGCTCGAGCCAGAACCCGTCATTTACGCTGTTTTGGTTCACGATTTACACTTAAATCCGCTCGAGCCAGAACCCGCGCACGATTTTTACGCCGTAATTTGTCCCCATTTGCCGTTACGAAATCAATCGATGATTTACGCTAAAATTCATACTCATTTACGCTGTTTTGGTTCACGTTTTATGCCGAAATCCGCCCGAGACAGCGCCTGTGGCGATTTTCATGCCGTAATTCGAGACCCATTTGTCGTTACGAAACAGATCGATGATTTACGATAAAATTTGTACTCATTTACGTTGTTTTGGTTCACGTTTTACGCTAAAATCCACCCGATCCAGAACCCGCGCACGATCGGGTGCACACAATTTTTACGCCGTAATTTTAGGCTCAGTTTGCTGTTACAAAACAGATATAGGAATTACGCTAAATTTCGTACTCATTTACGCTGTTTTAGCTCACGTTTTACGCTGGAATCCGCCCGAGCCAGAACCCGCGCACGATCCGCTGCATGCGATTTTTACGCCGTAATTTTAGGCCCCGTTTGCTGTTACAAAACAGATATAAGATTTACGCTAAATTTCGTACTCATTTACGCTGTTTTAGGTCACGTTTTACGCTGCAATCCGCTCGAGCCAGAACCAGAACCAGATCGAGCGCGCGTAGATATACCTGACTGGGGCTTCCCATACTAATGGAAGCCCAGGGCTCCCATTACCATCACCCTATATATATATATATATATATATATATATATATATATATACACGAAGGAGGTGAGGCTGCTTCTGGTTACGATGATAGTACACACATACAGTCTCAGACGCGTTGCACACAACCATTCCTGTCCCACCTTCCGCAGAGCGACACTTGCACGGGTGTGAGGGCGATCTGGTTTTGGGGAGCGTACTCGCGACTGCTCGCTTCGTTCGACCGACCAACGCTGATCAAGTTCCTCATCGCCGGCGCCGTTTGAGAGACTACACTACGTACATCTGCCTACATCGACTACGTACGACTACATCAAACATACACACAAGATGTCTCGTGTGAATGGAGCTATTGTTGCCTTGAGCATTGGTCCCTCCGTAGGGTACAATCTGTTCTTTGTATTTGTGTATATTTTACTGTTGTTTACTGCTTATGTGAGTAGTGATACACATATGCACATACATGTCGTCACATACATCACTGTGATTTTCTGAATTAAATTAAAACTGAAAATGCCTATTTCTCTAACATGAGCCACCGAGGGTACTAGATCTCCTACATGAATGCAGCTGTGTTCAACATGCCCACCTTGGCGATGACCACATATTCAAATTTTGGTTGCAAGCATCAAGGTGGCTGCTTGACCGGTCGAAATCATGGATCAATTGCTATCTTATGACTGGCTACACAAGGATATATCCTCAGTATCTCCTTGTAGTTCCACACAAAGCTGTCTCGATACTCCATTAGGAAGATCTGATAGTCTTTGTGCTCTGTTAGAGAGCATGGTGTTGGAATATAATATAACTGAATTGCCAATCTCTTCCGATTAGCTTAAGCTTTTGGGTTGAATTAGTTGGTGCACGCAACTTAATATGGTATAGGAGCTAGATGTCATGAGTTTCAATCCTGGTTAGCACAATTAATAAAATAATTGTTGCTCGCTCCTATTCCACATTTAAGACCCAAGAAAGGCTCGACGTGAGGTGGAGTTTTGGAATATAATATAAGTGAATTGCCCATCTCTTCCCATCAACTTAAACTTTTGGGTTGAATTAGTTGGTGCATGCAACTTAATACATGGTACTGACGATTATAGGACGAGGGTCATCCTCAGTCCGGAGGTTGGCCTCGATAGGGTCGTCGATGGTTGATTGATCTTCATCCTCGAGTTGCCGAGGAGCCTCAGTTTCAAGGATGGTTGTTGACTCGAGGTAATGTTTGAGCTAGGGCTAGATAAATTGCTCGTGGCTCGCTCGGTTCATAATCAGCTCGGCTTGGCTCGGATCGACTCATTTGAATTATTTTCATGAGCTGAGCTAACATCCTAGCTCGGTTCGTTAACAAGCCAGCTTGGTTTGTTAATGAGCCAGTTCGCGAGCTAAACGAGCTATCACATTTCAGTAAAATAAAAATATATGCATATCATTTACGCAACAATTGATAAACATGTTACATGTATGTCTGGTGTCTATGCCCAATGAGCTAAACTAATGATTGATGAACTATGTATATGTGCTAAATTGGTCTACACATATATAATTGTGGGTTAAACTGATGAACATGTGTGTGAATTGTGAATTGGTGAATAATGAGTTGTGTTAAATTGGTGTTACATTGATGTGGTCTGTGAAACTATGAGTATAATTACTATTTTCTATTATTAAATTAGTTTAAAATTAACTAGAAATTGATTGTTATATACATATTGTTTTTTATATTCTGGCTCGCGAGCTAAACGAGCTAGCCCGAGCTCGTAACCAAGACGACCTGAGCTGACTATGTGGCTCGTTACCTTAACTAGCTGAGCCGAGCCAACTCGTTAGCTTAATGAGCTAGCTCGAATTCGGACGAGCCTAGCTGAGCTGGCTCGATATCCGGTCCTAGTTGGAGCTAGGAGGTTGATCGCTCGAGGTCGATGTGGTCATCCATAGAGGTGATGGCGTCGAAATTGATGGAGACAACGCTGTGGTAGCAGAGCCCGAACCCGGACTGCTTTTTTGCGGTGTGCTTTGATGAAGTCCTCTACTTAATGACACCACTCCTCACACACGGCTGCTAGGGGCGTCATCCAGTTGTTCCTTTGCAGGTAGATCCCATCCTGTTCTAGCAGATGAACCATCCATGACTCAGACTTCATGGTCGTCCATGCCTCTCTACATCAGGTTATTATAGGGAAACTCAAGTATAATACCACATTGTTGTACCTGTGGGACCTTGTAGAATATGGTAAGGAGATGCTATTAGAAGTATCCAAGATTGCCAGACATCTGAGGGAGTGGTGACTGAGACATACAGTGCGATGGGGGCTACAAAAATATAGAGCACCCTTGGTGGTTTTCTCAATCTCCTCGACCCTCTTATTCATGCATTGCTCCTAGAGGCAGCAAGGTGAAGTAACGATGAGGAGACCAAAGTGGGGTGAATGGGAGCTGTTGGGGACTTGTTCTCAATTGCTATGAATTAAGAACAAGGCAACACAAAAAATGTTAAACGTTACTACCCTTCGTCCTTTGAGGCATTATTTCCCTTAGGATATAATGATCTTCGGATGAAGGTTATGAAGGACATACCTTCATCAATGCAGCACATGATAATGAAAAGAGATTTATATGAAAGGTAAAAGACAACATGAATAAATATATATTATTATCAACTCATTTCTATTTTATTATCATAGAAAATAGAAATGGTTTCAAGTTACAAATGTACCTTTGGCTTAAAAGAAAGAAAGGGTACAAGCGTGACACAAAAGCAAATGCCAAGTCAGCGTGAACAGTACGGGAGCACTGTTCATCTATTTATAGGCACAGGACGCAGCCCATGTAAAATTACACTCATGCCCTTTACATTTGCTAATGTCTCTATAGTAATCCATCGAGGTCTAAATAGCCTTTTCCCTTTTAAGTCGGTTCCCCTTTCCGCTATCATGCCGAAGCTCCCCTGTGCATAGCTTTGGCTCTGCGCCAACCTTCGCATCTTTTGTACTTCTTCACATTGTGGTTCTGATCCGAGTCCGAAGATACCTGTTCATGTATTATACTCCAGAAACATTGTTAAACCATGTTTTTGAGGACCTTCGGAAGACGAAGGCCCCCAACAGGAGCCACTCAAATTTTGTTGCTAAAAACTTAAATTGAGCACTTTGTAAGCAACGAGACTCTTACTCTCATCGAAAGAATGACACTACGAATTGGGGTAATTTTCTGTTTATTTTATCAAACACTTGTCACACGTAGATTTAAACAAATCCAGACGTGTCTCAAATATGTGGTAGGATCAAGTCTCACACATATGATGACTCATGGTATAGAAACCAATGTCACATCTTTATTATATAATAGGGGTTCCGTACAAAATAGCTAAATAATTATATGACGACATCGATCCTCCACAACCATAGTTGACTGGGAGACGACGATCTAGACCTCTCATGAACTCATCGTAGCATCCTTCATGCTCCTCATCTTGAAGAACCTGTTCTTGACCTGGTGTGAGTTTAGCAAGAGTGTGCTCACATACGTTCATCGCTCAACATGTTGTGGGGAATAATGTGCATGAGCTCAATTACGTTGGGGGCTCATGTGAAGTGTAAGGCTTACTAAGAAGAATGGTTAAGGCTGAGCATTGCGTCAAAATTTTATTAGCAATTACTATGTATAAGAGTATACCAGCCCAATTCAGTAATTGATCACAATTAATAATAATATCTCACAATGCAATGCAAATGACAGATTAAATTCAATTTCATAAATTAATCATGCAAGAGTCTTGAGTCGCTCTTGATGATGAGCATGGATGATATACCTATTTTACACTCTGCACAGGTTGTACCTTTTACCTAAAAGTCGTGTTACCCATTTGCCAAGGGATCGCGACTTCCCATTCATCTCTACCGAGGAGACGAGGTAGGGTCCCACTATGAGGCCTTTACAAAGTTTCACTAGCTTTAGAAAATCCACTATGGTTTCTATGAGAAGGGGACGATATAAGAATCCCTCGATATAAGAAAACCCACTATGGTTTCCGAAAAGCCATCGTGGCATGATCGACCCGAGAACCTCCCTATACCGGTAGCTCCTCACACCGCGGTTGCCCCTTTCGGGTAAGGTAGTCCTCCACTAGCTTTCCTAATTAGTCAGCCAATGGCGTCTCATTCCACCATTGTGGTAACACTGTAATCTCAAGTTAAGCTCCATGTTCTAATTAAGACAATAATCTTGTCATGATAAATAATAATCGATTCGGATCGCCGTTACTTCTAGGATGTGAAGACTTGGTCACTGCCCTACACCGTAGTGACAAGTAAACTCAAGGTTTGATAAAAGATGGCTAGTATAGGCCAAGTGTTTGATCTAGATTAGGAACGGAATCTAGATTCAGGAAAACTAGTTAACTTGACAAGTAAAATGAATTTATAAGGACCAACTCTAGTAAGCTTTGTGCAAACTTTGTCATTAGTTCTTAGTAAACCTTACCTTAACTCCTAAAGGCCAGCATATCCTTGAGTCTTTTCTTTTAGTCGGGTAAGACTAGCAAAAGTACACTCTGTACTCAGTGTTTTTAAACCCATATTGTTGTAGGTGAAGAATCTGTAGAGTTTTGCTGCTTCTGTTCCAAGATTGTCCCCAAGCAAGAGGATAAAAATTAAGTATGAACATATGGAAGGTGTCTACCTTCCATTGATGTAATAAGTAGAAGCACTCAAGACCCTATATTGTAATAAATACTCGTTCTATATTGTTACTTCAACTTATCAACGTAAAATTAAGTTATTTTAAATCTTTCCGCTTTTATTCCGATGTGTAATTGTTGGGGGCCTTACTCTTCCGAAGGTCCTCAAAAACATGACTAACCATATGTTTTCAAAATGACAAGGATTATTACAGGGAGCTTCGTCATCAGGATGGAAGTCTTTCTCTCATGACAAAGGCATACGAGATGAAGATATGATCTAAGGATGATGAGAATAAACACCGAAGCTACGGCAAGAGTAACAACTTCGGCTTATAACGGTGATGAAGACTGATGATGATGATGACCGAAAGGGAAAAAGACTACTTAGTCCTTAATAATTTATGTTACAATCATAAGTAAATGTCAGGGACATAAATGTACTTTTACCTGGCTGCGTCCCGCGCCTATAAATAGATGAACAGTAGCACTGTATTGTTCACGCTGATTTGTAATCCTTCTCGCATCAACACCTTCGAGCAAGCCGAAGGTATCAATGTATTATAAACCCTGTTGACATTCATACATGTTTTATGAAATGTAAATATGAACAAGTCAATGGGTTACACTTGTTGTTTTCATCTCTTTGCATTCTTGTTTATTTATAAGATGATGAAGACATGTCCTCCATGACCTTCGTCGGATGATCATTATGTCCATGGGGAGATAAAGCTTCGGAAGACTAAGGTCCTTAATACTTAATCATTATGTTGCCTTGTTCTTGATCCACAACATTTGAGAACAAGTGACCAACATTGGCGCCCACCTCTGGTGAACTCACTTCCACAACCTTCGGCAAGTGCTCACCTTCGTCATGCCGTCGAAGAAGGCAACAATGCCAGGGGCTGCCCTGCAGCCACTGGACACCAATCAAAAGACACTCTCACTGAGAGAAGCTAGGAGCCAAAAAAGAAAGGCTATCAGCCCAACACCTCAGGAGGAAGAGTTGGACTAGGAAATCAGAGACCTAGAGGTGATACATCAGCAAGTATAGAGGAAAAGGGAGAAGATGCATCGGCTAGCCGAACTTCAGAGAAAGATTGATGAAGCTGCTAAAGAAATGCACCACATCGCGCAGGATGATCAAGGGTGAGTGCCACAACACAAAGAGCTTCGTCAAGAAACTCCAATCAACGATGATGGATGGTATGATGATCTTTACCATGGTAACTATAGCACCCCAGGGTTACCTAGGGTACTTCTCAGTGCTAACTCAAGATCATTATCACATGTGAATACAATTGAGCAAAAGACATAAAAAACTTAGGAGCAAAAACTCAACTAAGTCTTTTTATCTTAAGGATCATGCCTAAATCATATCATGCAAAAAAGGGGAAAAATGTCAAAAACCTAGAACAACCCTAATTAGGCCCTTTAAGTAGAAAGGAAGAAATGGGAAAAAAGACCATGAAAAACATGCAATCATGGCTTGGGCCAATTATAAAAGTTGAAATACACAAATTAAGCTACAACAATTATTATAAAAGTTTGGCCAAAATAGTTTATTAAAAACCCCAAAAAGTCCATCCAAGTGGAAGCTCTTTAGGGAGAATCTGAAATTCAGATTTCTGAATTTCAGCCTTCACCTAGAACTTGAGCGCGTTTACCTTGATCCCTAGCTCAAATCCTTAAGTCCCCATTGACAAAATTGTACTAAACTAACCCCTCTGCAACATGTGTGAAGATGGCATTGAGATTCGTGCCCTAGACACGTCAAACCCGAGATTTTCTCTCGGAGGTCAGTAGTGAGACAAACCCAACTTCATCCCTCCATATCTCTTGATCCAGTCAGCAAAACCCATAAGCCTCCACACACAAACGACAAAGGAATGTCAGGGGAAGAGATCTCTCAACGGGATCATGGCCATAATCGCAAAGATTTGGAGCCAATCCGCGCTTGAACTTGACCTCTCTCTGCGCTGCCTCATGCTCGACGCCGTGCCCAAGCGCCAGAGCGCGCACTGGCGCTCGCTCGCGCAAGCCTCGAGTGCGTGTCAGATCCACTCCTCGGCCGTGCTCGCCCGCGCCTATAAGACCACCCCCAGATGTGCCTCACCTCACTCTGCACTCACCCTCGCTGGCCAGACACCACCCTTAGCTCCGGCGAGCTCTACACCGCCCGCCCAAGCCACCCGAGCGCCGCCCACCGTGGCCAGCATTTTTCCAGAGATCCTCAGCCTCAATGAGCCTTTGGACAGCTTCCTCGAAGAGCTGTGAAGCTTCTCCAAGCAAGAATCGAAGCCCTGTCTCACCGGAACAACAAGATCATCATCGCCGAACTTCGGTCGCTCGCAGCCGCGCGTAGACCGAGCAATCCGGTGAGCCATTCTTCAATTCCTCGCACCCATGTCTTCCTTGACCTCTAGTGGAGCTCACTAACCAGTTTAATTGAACTCTACCGCCCTGGATAGGCCGGAGCCCTCGCCGCCGACGAGCTCCCCCGCCTGCGCACGTGGACCGGCCTACTCCGACCATCCCCGGAGACGATCCGCACATCGGCGTGACCGTCACGACCTCCCCTACACCCTCGGCCACTTCACTGAAGCGATCTCGCCGCTGGTAAGCCCCTTCGCCCTTTACTCCACCGCGGTTACTGTTTCATTAGGGAAAGGACCACGAGTTTGGTTTAGCGGAACCCTAGGGAGTTTTCTGTGTAGTCAGAGACTCATGTGAATAGTAACCCGAGGACCCGTCTGCAAGGAAACATAGAAACTTCCGCCAGGGACCCCAATACAAAACCTATTTCCTTTAACCATTTCTTTTTATTCTTTTTAAATGAGCAGAGAACTTAGGAAATTCATAACTTGAGAATTTCTTATCCAAATGTAGTCAAACCATTTTTGTGGGACTCAAAATAATATAAACTATCAGGCAAAAATAGCAAAACCCATGTTTTCTATATTAATTTTTAGGAAAAATACTCCCGTGCTAGGCTCAAGAAAATTTGTAGAAATGCAAACCCATCTTAGGCACTTCTTAAAAATACTGAGCACCCCAGTATACAAGATTAACTCAAGTTTTGCTATTAAAAACTATATCTGCCCAAAACTTAGGAAATTAAGAAAAGCAATAGAAGTTAATGAACAGAGGATGAACATATTTTTCCTAGTCTACTTAAGTAATGAGGAACCTAGGAAAAATACAAAGAACCCTAGTCCAGAGCAAATCCAAGGTTAATTATTTTATTAGGCACTAATAAATCCACAAAAGCCATAATTAAAAATATAAGGACCATTTCAAAAATGATAAGAAAAATTTAGTAGACTCCTAAATGATAGAACACCACTCCAAAAATAATAAATACCCCAACCCAACATAATAAGTGGGTTGAACAATTAAACCTTGATTTTTAGCCATGTTCTAATTAAATCCTAAGAAAGTCCAAACTTGTGCAACAATAGGCAAATTAATTTTTACCAAATTATTGATGAAGTAGACCACTAGAGAAAAATACAAAACCTATTCAAAAATACCAGATAACACCCATTACCCCCTACCCCATGAAAAAGACCATATAATCCAAGAATTTCTACCCCCTTTTCCCTTAAGCAAAAAGTTGCCAAATTCTAGAATGATTGCTCTTGCACAAAGAAGAAGATAGGAAAAATTACAAATCTGTTGTTTGGCATTTTTCAAGTATAGTGGTAGTAGAAAGCACCCCATTGGCTAGAAACATTAGAAAATCACAGGAAAATAACCAATAAGTATTAGTGGCCAAAAATTGGTACACGGTCATACCATAGTACCTAAATGCCAGCAAAAATAAGCCTTAGAGAATGACCCAATATTAAAGGAGAGTTGTAGTTCAAAGCACCCCCTCTGCCCTAAAATTTGATAAATTTTGTACAGAGAGAACCCTTCACTTTTTAAGCCCCAATTTTTGGGACAGTGAGTTATACACCAATGAAAAGCTACTGTAATTTTTACAGAATTTTTGAAAATTCATAAAACTATCTTGTAGTTCAAACCCACCTTAAAGGCATAAAAGAAAAGAAAAGGATGCGATAAATTAGGAAGAATAATGAATCTCACCCCAATGAATTCAGCTAGGAATCTTATTAAAATTTCACTAAAACATGAAAAAGGAAAGTCAGTGGAACACTAAAATAGTATGACCATTCAGTAATCAAACTTGACCCTAATTTACTAAGTATACCACAGAAATCTCTAGTAGTAAGATTAAGCTCTACCTTAATTATTTAACCATTCACCATGCAATTTTAATTGCTAAATTGCATATCGTGCCATACATATATCTTATTCATTGCATTCATTAGATTGCAACCTCGTTGACAGAGAGTACGTGCTCATTCCTGAGCAAGGAGCTGTCCACGAGGAAGATCAGGAGCCAGCTCCCGAACCTGCCATCGAGGATCTCCCCGCAGCCCCAGCAACTGAAGGCAAGCCCCGGTTTTATGCATAACCAGTGATATATATATGCTACTTTACTTCACTTAATGTTTGTAGGCTTGCAATGTGCACTTAAGTGTAGGAGTTGCTTGAAACCCTTAGTTGCATGAATTCAGGATTCCTTTTTGAGATAGATACTAGTATGCTAGGTCGAGTAGTTGCTTTGCTAATTAGGATCTCGGTAGAAGTCGAGTGATTTTTCTAGCACTCGCGCGAGGTCAGGAATTGATTGTATTCATCTTGATAACGGGATCTCGGTAGGAGCCCAATTCGTTGCCAGATTTTGGGAACAACTGCAAGAGTCTTTGGGAACCAAGCTAATAAGAAGTTCAGCTTATCACCCACAGACTGATGGTCAGACCGAAAGGGTAAATCAAATTCTTGAAGATATGTTAAGGGCTTGTGCGATCGATTGCGGCAAGAACTGGGATAAGTACCTCTCTTTGGCAGAGTTTGCTTATAACGACAGTTATCAATCCAGCCTAAAGATGGCACCCTTCGAAGCCCTATATGGAAGAAGGTGTCGAACACCCCTCAATTAGTCTCAGCCTGGAGAAAGAGAAATTTTTGGACCTGACTCAGTGACTGAAGCCGAAAGGAAAGTCAAGCTAATCAGGAAAAATCTAGAAGCTGCTCAAGCTAGGCAAAATAGTTACCATGATAAGAGAAGAAAACCTCTCCAGTTTAAAGTGGGAATTTCATATATCTGAAGGTATCACCCACCAAAGGAGTGCAGAGGTTTGGGATCAAAGGCAAGTTAGCCCCTCGTTACATTGGACCTTATGAGATCGTGGAAGCATGTGGACCCATGGCATACAAATTGAAGTTACCTCCAAAAATGTCTGCCATCCACAATGTATTCCATGTGTCCCAACTGAAGAAATGTGTTCGATTGCCGACTGAGATCATAGCAGAACCAGAATTGGAGATAGAGCCAGATCTATCGAACCAAGAGTACCCTTCCAAGATTCTGGATTGCAAAGAAAGATCAACTCGGGTTAAATCGATCAAAATGTATAAGATCCAATGGAGTAATCACTCAGAGGAAGAGGCTACTTGGGAGACCGAGGAATTTCTATGTTCGAACTTCCCCGATTGTCTACCTAAGGGATTTGGTACGTAACCATTCCCAACCCCTCCCCCTGTCCTTTGAATCTAAATATAAGAAAATGATCTTAACACAAAAGGAGTTAATTGTAAAACTAAAACTAAGAGGACTTCCTTCTGAAGTTGCAAAGAAGATGACATTTGAAGAGCAGTTTACTAAAGAACCTTACTACACAAACCAACTCCAAGGGATCAAGCCATAAAAATTTCTCTTCACCCCGGAGGACTCCGACCCGAATCTCGGGACGAGATTCCTTTAAGGGGGAAGGCTGTAGCACCCCATGGTTACCTAGGGTACTTCTCAGTGCTAACTCAAGATGATTATCACATGTGAATACAATTGAGCAAAAGACATCAAAAACTTAGGAGCAAAAACTCAACTAAGTCTTTTTATCTTAAGGATCATGCCTAAATCATATCATGCAAAAAAGGGGAAAATGTCAAAACCCTAGAACAACCCTAATTAGGCCCTTTAAGTAGAAAGGAAGAAATGGGAAAAAAGACCATGAAAAACATGGAATCATGGCTTGGGCCAATTATAAAAGTTGAAATACACAAATTAAGCTACAACAATTGTTATAAAAGTTTGGCCAAAATAGTTTATTAAAAACCCAAAAAGGCCATCCAAGTGGAAGCTCTCTAGGGAGAATCCACCTAGAACTTGAGCGTGTTCACCTTTATCCCTAGCTCAAATCCTTAAGTCCCCATTGACAAAAATTTTCTAAACTAACCCCTCTGCAACATGTGTGAAGATGGCATTTTGATTCGTGCCCTAGACATGTCAAATCCGGGATTTTCTCTCGGAGTTCAGCAGTGAGACAAACCCAACTTCATCCCTCCATATCTCTTGATCCAGTCAGCAAAACTGAGAGCATTCCAGGAAGGCAAATCTTGCCTTCTGTCGACTGGCGCACCGGACAGTCCGGTGCACCACCGGACACTGTCTGGTGTGGATTTCTTTCCTGTTTTGGCGCAGCCGACCGTTGAAGATCTAGAGCCGTTGGCGCACCGGACACTGTCCGGTGCCCCCTTCTGACCGTTGTCTCTGCCACGCGTCACGCGCAGATTGCGCGGCCGACCGTTGGCTCGACCGACTGTTGGTTCACCGGACAGTCCGGTGAATTTTAGCCGTACGCCGCCGACGAACTCCCGAGAGCGGCCTTTTCACCAGAGCCAGCCTGGCGCACCGGACACTGTCCGGTGCACCACCGGACATTGTCCGGTGCACCCAGACTGAACTGTCTTTGGCTGAACAAAGCCATCTCTTTTCCAAATTGATTTATCCTGTTTCCAGTACTTAAACACAATACATTAGTCCTTAAACCAAAGTACTAAGTCTTAGAAATATACCTTTATGTTGATTTTCACTTTGTCCATCATTTGGCATAGATTAACACATGACTACTTGTGTTGGCACTCAATCACCAAAATACTTAGAAATGGCCCAAAGGCACATTTCCCTTTCAATCTCCCCCTTTTTGGTGATTTATGCCAACATAATAAAAGCAATACAAAGATGTGCAACATCAATGCAAATAAGAACACAGATTTGATTTAAATCAAATTTGGCATATTTGGATCATTCTTTGCCACCACATGGTTTTGTTTTTGCAAATCAACCTCAATTTCCTATCTCTAAGTCAAACACACTTGTTGAGACATAAATAGAGTTGTTCCGAGAGAAATTGATCAAAGATTTCAAAAACTCCCCTTTTTCCCATATTCAACCATTCTCCCCACAAGAGGCCAACTTTTGACAAGAGAGACAATAAGAGAGTTTAGTCAAACCAAAAGCTCTATTCTACTATTTTTCGAAATTCTCAAGTGGTAGCTGATCCATTTGTTGCTTTGGCCCTTAATTTCTCCCCCTTTGGCATCAAGCACCAAAACGAGATGATTTTTGGCCCTGGAACCCCATTGCCTCACCAAAATCTTCAATGAAGAGTAAAAAGGCAATAAGAGCATGAAGATGAACTTGGAATAAGTTACCCTTTCATCGGAGTGCAGTGGAAGTCTTGCATGGTCCAAGTCCACCTTTTCCCTTTCAAACCTCCTTTGAGACTAAATTAAGAAAACTCAAGCACATGGTTAGTCTCAAAGGGTCAAGTTGTAGCACATCTCCCCCTAAATATGTGCATCACTCACACATGGACTTTTGAGGTCCGGGGAGTGTTTGTACAACTTGATCACCATAAATAAGCAACAAAATGCATAAGGAACATGATCAAGGCATAAAACACATGTATGCTATAAATCAATCCAAGTTCCACGAATCTAAGACATTTAGCTCACTACGCAGCCTGCAAAAGGTCTTCTCATCTAGAGGCTTGGTAAAGATATCGGCTAGCTAGTTCTCGGTGCTAACATAAAACACTTCGATATCTCCCTTTTGCTGGTGATCTCTCAAAAAGTGATGCCGGATGTCTATGTGCTTTGTGCGGCTGTGTTCAACAGGATTATCCGCCATGCGGATAGCACTCTCATTATCACATAGGAGTGGGACTTTGCTCAGATTGTAGCCAAAGTCCCTGAGGGTTTGCCTCATCCAAAGTAGTTGCGCGCAACACTGTCCTGCGGCAACATACTCGGCCTCAGCGGTGGATAGGGCAACGGAAGTTTGTTTCTTAGAACTCCAAGACACCAGGGACCTTCCTAAGAATTGGCATGTCCCTAATGTACTCTTCCTATCGACCTTACATCCAGCATAATCGGAGTCTGAATATCCAATCAAGTCAAAGGTAGACCCATTTAGATACCAGATCCCGAAGCAAGGAGTAGCAACTAAATACCTAAGAATTCGCTTCACAGCCACTAAGTGACACTCCCTTGGATCGGATTGAAATCTAGCACACATGCATACACTAAGCATAATATCCGGTCTACTAGCACATAAATAAAGTAAAGACCCTATCATAGACCGGTATGCTTTTTGATCAACGAACTTACCTCCTTTGTTGAGGTCGACATGTCCGTCGGTACCCATTGGAGTCTTTGCGGGCTTGGCGTCCTTCATCCCAAACCGCTTTAGCAAGTCTTGCGTGTACTTCATTTGGGAGATGAAGGTGCCATCCTTGAGTTGCTTCACTTGGAACCCGAGGAAGTAGTTCAACTCGCCCATCATCGACATTTCGAACTTTTGAGTCATCACCCTGCTAAACTCTTCACAAGACTTTTGGTTAGTAGAACCAAATATTATGTCATCGACATAAATTTGGCACACAAATAAGTCACCATCACATGTCTTAGTAAAGAGAGTTGGATCGGCTTTCCCAACCTTGAAAGCATTAGCAATTAAAAAGTCTCTAAGGCATTCATACCATGCTCTTGGGGCTTGCTTAAGTCCATAGAGCGCCTTAGAGAGCTTACACACGTGGTCGGTGTACCGTTCGTCCTCAAAGCCAGGGGGTTGCTCTACGTACACCTCCTCCTTGATTGGCCCGTTGAGGAAAGCACTCTTCACATCCATTTGGAACAACCTGAAAGAATGGTGAGCGGCATAGGCTAACAATATGCGAATTGACTCTAGCCTAGCCACAGGAGCAAAGGTCTCCTCAAAGTCCAAACCTGCGACTTGGGCGTAACCTTTTGCCACAAGTCTAGCCTTGTTCCTCGTCACCACTCCGTGCTCGTCTTGTTTGTTGCGGAACACACACTTGGTTCCCACAATGTTTTGCTTGGGACGAGGCACCAGTGTCCAAACTTCATTTCTCTTGAAGTTGTTGAGCTCTTCCTGCATGGCCAACACCCAGTCCAGATCTAGCAAGGCCTCTTCTACCCTGAAAGGCTCAATAGAAGAGACAAATAAGTAATGCTCACAGAAATTAACTAATCTAGAACGAGTAGTTACTCCCTTGCTAATGTCACCCAATATTTGGTCGACGGGATGATTCCTTTGAACCGTCGCCCGAACTTGGGTTGGAGGGGCCTGTTGTGCTTCTTCTTCCATTACATGATCATCTTGTGCTCCCCCTTGATCACATGCCTCCTCTTGATGAACCTGTTCATCGTCTTGAGTTGGGGGATGCACCATTGTTGAGGAAGAAGGTTGATCTTGCTCCTTTTGTTCCCGTGGCCGCACATCTCCAATCGCCATGGTGCGTATTGCGGCCGTTGGAATGTCTTCTTCATCTACATCATCAAGATCAACAACTTGCTCTCTTGGAGAGCCATTAGTCTCATCAAATACAACATCGCTAGAGACTTCAACCAAACCCGATGATTTGTTGAAGACCCTATACACCTTTGTATTTGAGTCATAACCTAACAAAAACCCTTCTACAGCTTTGGGAGCAAACTTAGAATTTCTACCTTTCTTCACAAGAATGTAGCATTTACTCCCAAATACAAGAAAGTATGAAACATTGGGTTTGTTACCGGTTAGGAGTTCGTAGGAGGTCTTCTTGAGGAGTCGATGAAGGTAGACCCGGTTTATGGCGTGGCAAGCCGTGTTCACGGCTTTCGACCAAAACCGCTCGGGGGTCTTGAACTCTCCAAGCATCGTCCTTGCCATATCGATGAGTGTCCTGTTCTTCCTCTCTACCACACCATTTTGCTGTGGTGTGTAGGGAGCGGAGAACTCGTTCTTGATTCCTTCCTCCTCGAGATACTCCTCCACTTGAAGGTTCTTGAACTCTGACCCATTGTCGCTCCTTATCTTCTTCACCTTGAGCTCAAACTCATTTTGAGCTCTCCTTAGGAAGCGTTTGAGGGTCCCTTGGGTTTCAGATTTATCCTGCAAAAAGAATACCCAAGTGAAGCGGGAAAAATCATCAACTATAACAAGACCATACTTACTTCCTCCTATGCTTAGATAGGCGACGGGTCCGAAGAGGTCCATATGAAGCAATTCCAAAGGTCTTGATGTGGTCATCACATTTTTGGTATGATGAGAGCTTCCCACCTGTTTACCTGCTTAACAAGGTGCACAAGGTCTATCTTTTTCGAAGGTTACATTTGTTAGACCTATCACATGTTCTCCCTTTGGAAGTTTGTGAAGGTTCTTCATCCCCACATGTGCTAAACGGTGATGCCACAGCCAGCCCATGCTAGTCTTAGCAATTAAACATGCATCTAGACCGGCCTCCTCTTTTGCAAAATCAACTAAATAGAGTTTGCCGTCTAGTACACCCTTAAAAGCTAATGAACCATCACTCCTTCTAAAGACAGACACATCTACATTTGTGAATAAGCAATTATATCCCATATTACATAATTGACTAACGGACAATAAATTATACCCGAGTGAATCAACTAAAAACACATTAGAGATAGAATGCTCGGAAGAAATAGCTATTTTTCCTAGTCCTTTAACCTTGCCTTGATTCCCGTCACCGAATATGATTGAGTCTTGGGAATCTTTGTTCTTGACGTAGGAGGTGAACATCTTCTTCTCCCCCGTCATGTGGTTTGTGCATCCGCTGTTGATAATCCAGCTTGATCCCCCGGATGCATAAACCTGCAAGGCAAATTAGGCTTGGGTCTTAGGTACCCAACTCTTGTTGGGTCCTACAAGGTTAGTAACAATAGCCTTAGGGACCCAAATGCAAGTTTTATTTCCCTTGCATTTTGCCCCTAATTTTCTAGCAACCACTTTCTTGTCCTTTCTACAAATAGCAAAGGAAGCATTGCAGGCATGATAAATTGTAGAAGGTTCATTATCTACTTTTCTAGGAACATGAACAATATTTCTTCTAGGCATAACATTTTTCTTAGCCAAATTTCTATCATGCATAATGGAAGAACTTGAAGCAAACATGACATCTGAATCATAAGCATTACAACTCCTATCATAATGAATATTTCTAGAATATCTCTTATCACCATAAATGAAAGCATGATTCTTTTGACTACTATTAGTCATAGGAGCCTTCCCTTTCTCTTTTGCGGGAATGGGAGCCTTATGACTTGTTAAGTTCTTGGCTTCTCTCTTAAAGCCAAGCCCATCCTTAATTGAGGGGTGTCTACCAATGGTGTAGGCATCCCTTGCAAATTTTAGTTTATCAAATTCATTTTTGCTAGTCTTAAGTTGGGCATTAAGACTAGCCACTTCATCATTTAACTTTGCAATAGAAACTAGGTGTTCACTACAAGCATCAACATTAAAATCTTTACACCTATTGCATATCACAACATGTTCTACACAAGAGTTAGATCTATTTGCTACTTCTAGTTTAGCATTTAAATCATCATTAACATTTTTTAAACTAGAAATGGTCTCATGGCAAGTAGATAGCTCACAAGAAAGCATTTCATTCCTTTTAACTTCTAAAGCAAGAGATTTTTGTGCCTCTACAAATTTATCATGTTCTTCATACAAAAGATCCTCTTGCTTTTCTAACAATCTATTCTTATCATTAAAAGCATCAATCAATTCATTGATCTTATCGAATTTAGTTCTTTCTAAGCCTTTGAACAAACTAGCGTAGTCTATTTCATCATCGCTAGATTCATCATCACTAGAAGAAGCATAAGTAGACTTTTGAGTGTTTACCTTCTTCTCCTTTGCCATGAGGCAGGTGTGATGCTCGTTGGGGAAGAGGGATGATTTGTTGAAGGCTGAGGCGGCGAGTCCTTCATTGTCGGAGTCGGACGACGAACAATCCGAGTCCCACTCCTTGCCAAGGTGTGCCTCGCCCTTAGCCTTCTTGTAAGCCTTCTTCTTTTCCCTCTTCTTCTCTTGTTCCTGGTCACTATCATTATCGGGACAATTAGCGATAAAATGACCAATCTTACCACACTTGAAGCAGGAGCGCTTTCCCTTCGTCTTGCTTTTGTTGGGATGCTCCTTGCGACCTTTGAGTGCCGCTTGAATCGCTTGATGATGAGGGACATTTCTTCCTCATTGAGCCCCGCCGCCTCAACTTGTGCCACCTTGCTAGGTAGCGCCTCCTTGCTATTTGTTGCCTTGAGAGCAATGGCTTGAGGCTCATGAATTGGACCATTCAATGCCTCATCGACGTATCTTGCCTCCTTGATCATCATCCGCCCGCTTATGAACTTTCCAAGTATTTCTTCGGGCGACATCTTGGTGTACCTGGGATTCTCACGAATATTGTTTACCAGATGTGGATCAATGACAGTGAAAGACCTTAGCATTAGGCGGACGACGTCGTGGTCCGTCCATCGTGTGCTTCCATAGCTCCTTATTTTGTTGACGAGGGTCTTGAGCCAGTTGTACATTTGGGTTGGCTCCTCTCCCCTCATCATTGCGAATCTCCCAAGTTCGCCCTCCACCAACTCCATCTTGGTGAGCATGGTGACGTCATTTCCCTCATGAGAGATCCTGAGGGTGTCCCAAATCTGCTTGGTGTTATCCAAGCCGCTCACCTTATGGTATTCATCCCTGCACAATGAGGCTAACAACACAGTAGTAGCTTGTGCATTTTTATGAATTTGTTCATTAATAAACAAGGGACTATCCGTGCTATCAAATTGCATTCCATTTTCTACTATCTCCCATATACTTGGATGGAGAGAGAACAAGTGGCTACGCATTTTGTGACTCCAAAATCCGTAGTCCTCTCCATCAAAGTGAGGAGGTTTACCAAGGGGAATGGAAAGCAAATGAGTATTTGAACTATGCGGCATACGAGAGTAATCAAAAGAAAAGTTCGAGTTAACCGTCTTCTTTTTCTCATAGTCGTTGTCGTCGTTGTCCTTTTGGGAAGAAGAGGACTCGTCACTATCGTCGTAGTAGACGATCTTCTTGATGCGCCTCTTCTTCTTCCTGTCCTTCTTCTTATGACTTGAGCTCGAGTCAGTAGGCTTGTCGTCTTTCGGCTCATTGATGAAGGACTCCTTCTCCTTGTCGTTGATCACTATCCCCTTTCCCTTAGGATCCATCTCTTCGGGCGATTAGTCCCTTTCTTGAAGAGAACGGCTCTGATACCAATTGAGAGCATTCCAGGAAGGCAAATCTTGCCTTCTGTCGACTAGCGCACCGGACAGTCCGGTGCGGATTTCTTTCCTGTTTTGGCGCAGCTGGCTGTTGAAGATCCAGAGCCGTTGGCGCACCGGACACTGTCCGGTGCACACCGGACAGTCCGGTGCACACCGGACAGTCCGGTGCCCCCTTCTGACCGTTGGCTCTGCCACGCGTCACGCGCAGATTGCGCGGCCGACCGTTGGCTCACCGGACAGTCCGGTGCACACCGGACAGTCCGGTGAATTTTAGCCGTACGCCGACGACGAACTCCCGAGAGCGGCCTTTTCACCAGAGCCAGCCTGGCGCACCGGACAGTCCGGTGCTCCCAGACTGAACTGTCTTTGGCTGAACAAAGCCATCTCTTTTCCAAATTGATTTCTCCTGTTTCCAGTACTTAAACACAATACATTAGTCCTTAAACCAAAGTACTAAGTCTTAGAAACAAACCTTTATGTTGATTTTCACTTTGTCCATCATTTGGCATAGATTAACACATGACTACTTGTGTTGGCACTCAATCACCAAAATACTTAGAAATGGCCCAAAGGCACATTTCCCTTTCAAAAACTATGGCGGAACCGCCCGAATTATTCCAGCTTAAGTGCCCAAGTCGCACCCTTAAGGGCAGCAACACACTTAAACAGGAATAACCCGTCAGTCCCTCGGATCTAGTCCGATAAAGCCACTTACCAGGATCGAATACCACTAGCTCACACGAAGGTGAGGCACAGAGAAATACAATAAAACATAATACCACAAATTTAAGAAATATCATTAGTGATTACATTATCGGAGTTTCAGAAATAATAACCATAAATTTTAATGCAGCGGAAATAACTAACGGAGAAAACCGAGTAACATGGCGAAGCCTGGCCACGCTACTCCTCCTGGTCCTCTCCTGCGGAAGCAATAACCCACTCGACCGTCTATCCCGGTGGCAGGGATAAAGGCCAAGTCACACCAGCAACCACTCATCCTAAGGAGTACCTGCAAAAAGTGTGCCACAAGCAAGGCTGAGTATACTAATACTCAGCTAGACTTACCCGGTGTGAGGAGTCTACTCCTCTACCTCTAGACATGCAGCTGTTTGGCTGAGGGGTTTGGTTTGCCAAAAGCACTAGCTTAGTCTAAAATCAAGTTTTAGCTTTTCAAATTTTAGTATGATCCTTTTTAAACTAGATGAGTACCTAGCTATTCATACATGGTATCAAACATTTTATCAATCAATATCCTTTGCCAGTATCTCATTTCCACTTTTTACTCAATGCGGTACAATGGATCAAGCAGTCTCATTAGCTACGAGAAGCAGACGATTCGAATCGAGTTTTTATCCTTGCAAGGTAAACCTAAACACACGACATGTAGGGGCACTCCGTTCCCACACACATCAACCGTCCCCATCGATTCCCTGACAACAGAAAGGGGCTCACCGCCTTGGCGTACAATGCCTCACTGACCCCGACTGCCGTCGTGCAGTGACCGCACTTGTACCCACCATAACCGGAATGGGAGACCACGTCTCAGGTCGCGTGAGGAGGGCAATCTGCGGGCAGGTTCACTTAGGTACTAGGCTTACCGATTTACCATATTTCTCGGCATATGTTTAGTACGTTCAAACGCTTGACACAGGTATCCGCACGTTAATCCTTATTCCAATTTCATCTCGTAGACCACGCGTCCCCATGGACCCGTGTCCACAGACCATCACCATTCTGTTATCAAAGTGGATACAACAATTTCCTGACCTCGCGCGAGTGCTAGAAAAATCACTCGACTTCTACCGAGATCCCTAATTATTAAAGCAGCTACTCGACCTAGCATACTAGTATCCATCTCAAAGGAATCCTGAGTTCATGCAACTAGGGTTTCAGGCAACTCCTACACTTAAGTGCACAGTACAAGCCTACAAACATTAAGTGTAGTAAAATAACATATATAAACGGTTATGCATAAAATCGGGGCTTGCCTTTAATTTAACACTTAGGTAGTGTTTGCCGGGGGGAGGTACTCGCTCGGCGAGCATCCACTGGTTAAGTCCATCCTTCCTTGGGTCGTCCACCAACTGCATCTTGTGGTTGGCACCACATCAGTTGCTCGATCATCATCTCTCGGTCCTAAATGAGATGCAAGATGCATATGTATGAATATAATGAAATAGCATACTTTAAGTACACGCTAGCGAATTAAACACTAAGTAGCGAGACATCACGAGCAACCACACACACTAGCGTTAGCTAACTACATATCGTCGAGCGCACAACATTAACACCGCTAAAAAGACGACAAACATTTTGGATATTTACGCAACACAATACTACCTCACAATTAACTAGAAAAAGAAACGTATAAAACATGACACATATGTTATCTCAAGCTTAGCCATGACAATTCTATATATAAATTTAGTGCTAACCAATCATTTTTAGCCAAAAGGGTGAACTCAAAAATCAACTAAGCACTTGCAGAATTTTAGGACAGCAATACAGCAGTTACTTGTTTTAATCATAACTTTTCAAATATTAATCCAAAAATAGCAAACTAGGACTTTCTGGAAAGCTTAAAAAGTGAACTGTAACTTTGGTATTTTCACCTCAACCCTGATTCAATACATAGCAAGGTCAAAAAGTGCAATCACAGCAGCTCTGTCCAGATTTGGACAGATTCAGACTTGCAACTTCAAAAATTCACAACTGAAAATTCAGACATCAAACAAATTGATCCTAGACTTTCTGGAAAGCTAATTAAATGTTCTACAAATTATTTATAAACATCACTGGCTGGTTTAACATGTATCAAGGTTAAAATACACTATGAAGGTTGTGCTGTCCAGAACTGGACAGATTCAGTCTTCGTATTTGAAACATTCATAACTTAAGCTTCAGACCACCAAAAAGAGTGATCTAAGACTTTTTGGAAAGCTCAGCAAAAGCACCACATAACTTTTATAATCACTAAGAAGTGATTCAATGTTTAACTAAATCAAACGATACAGTTTTCAAAATCTGTTCTGACGGTAGACAGAACACAGCAAGCAGTTTGTAAAATTCATAACTCTTAAACCATTAGGCATGTGGTTTTGAAATTTTAACACAAGCAAGATAAGAAAAGCATCTACAACTTTCTTATAACGACCATGGACAGATTGCAAAATTAAATTGAGCAAACAATGCAGTTTCTGAAATCTGTACAGAATTTGGACAGATTCAGTTACTGAATTTGTAAAAAGCATATCTCCTAAACGATCGGACTTATGCCTGTCAGGTTTTAACACAAGTAAGATAATAAAGTTATCTACCACTTTTCTATAGCACATATCTACAGAAAACACAATTTAGTTCATCAAACATACAGCACAATTAAAACAGTGTGTGCAGTCCAAAACAGCAATCAATAAATTTTCAGCTCCTATATAATTCAAGAAGTGTCGCGTTCTAGATACTTGAATTATTCTAACACTTTGACAATTGTTAGAGTTAAAATAACCAAGTGGGAACTAACAAGTAGACTTACTAATTTTTATCCGTGCCATTTAGTGCACTAAAATTACCACATAAATTCAACAAACACATTCACCACGTAAATAGCATGATCACACATGACATCGACTTAACCGCAGAGGAAGCGATGACTACTTCGGCATGTCACCACCTCTCTACAGTTCAATCAATATTAACTACATCGATCGAACCTCATATTGCACAACTTTTATAATTTACTATCTCAAATATAACCATAGCACGACATGCACTTAAGACTCTTTGTTCAAGTAAACGCCATCACTACTACAACGCACTTCGGCACACATGTTTGATAACACATCTTTCTAAATTAATCTATCTCATCTTCCAAACACTAAATATATGTCACGTAATTTACGTTTTTCACCTAATTTAACCTACACCAACGATGAATACGTAAATATAATTATCCTAGACTGACTCGCTAGCCGAGTGCAGAAGACACCAAGCATGCTTTAGGATTTACCAAATTTTTGCCGCACTAACACATTAATCTACGATGAAGCATGTTAGCAATTCATTAACACATTCGCGACCAATCCCTACGACACACCAAGGAACTATCGCAGCCACATATCTATCCAATCCAACAACAAAATAACCTCGGCTCACCCACGCACCTACAGGTCCCCAAAATACGCACAAGGCATCAACCGTGCAAGTGACTCCAACCGGATTGCTCATACTCCTCATTCGCATCGACTATCACAATCACCGATCCCATGCATAAAACCAATACCCTCTTCACATAAACATCTACCGATGCATTCCCTAAAACATGATCCACATTTATTTATTTAAACTTAGTCTTCGCATCAGACGAGACATCATATATTTTCCTATCAAAATATAAAAACACCGGAGTTCTTTTCTACTTCATATTCCTCTCTACACGCTTCCATTCATACCAATGTATTTTCGCACACATAATCACACATGCACATCATCGACCAAAACCTAATTAGACTAACTACAAATCGCACACATCAAATATCCTCTTGTTCTCTAATCGCAAACGCGATCCTACCAATGCGCATAATCGAATGCTTTACACGTATCCACACATATACATGCACTGCCTGACATCAACCAAATCATACATAATGTAAACTATAAATCAATAAACCTGAACGGGATCGGATTTGAGTTGTGCAAGCACGTGGTGCACCCGATCGGTCTTGTATCGAACACGCGTGCGCGACGAATGGCATTGACGGCTAGCTGCGATTAGACACACACTACCGTTCAACAGTTTTACCGAGCACAAAAAAAATAAAAATATAATAGCAGCAATGGCAGCGAGGGTTTTCTCACCACGGGTTTTGACGACGGCGCGCAGGCGCTGCGCAAATCGGGTCAATGCAAGCGATACGGACGGGATCTCATGGCTGCTGCTCGCTGCGCCATTTTGTCGAGCACGACAAGGGCGCGATGCGGAGGGAACCCATGTGGCTGCGTGAACTGGGGTCGCGGTTGCTGCGCGAGGTCGACGGCGTGCTGTTCACTGCGCTTATAAAACAGCGAGCCCGCAGAGCGCGGAGACGCCGGGGCTGCTGCAAGAAATCGATGACGCGTGGCTTGCTGCGCAGGGAATCATGGCGGCATGGCTGCTGTCCGAGCAGGGAAACAAGGGCGCCGGTGATCTGCTGTTCTGTGAGTGCTGGAGCTTGGGAGAGGGAGAGCAGAGGCGCTGTGCGGGGAAGAAGGGCACTGTTGCTGGGCGGCCATGGAGCAGGAAAGTGGAGGTCGGCCAATGGGACTTCAACCGTGGGGCGCTCGGCTGCTGGGCTGCTCGCCGTGGACAGCAGAGGGAGGCGCCATGGTTGGAGCAGAGGTACCCGCGCCCAAGGAGAAGCCTCTGCGCGAAGGGGAATAGCAGGGAAAAAGGAAGCTTGGCCATGGCGCTAGAGGTACAAGAAAGGGTGGGAGGAGGCGAGCCAATATGGGAGCAGGGAGGGAGCTCGTCCATGGGTGATGGTGGGCTCGCCTGCCCGAGCTGGGGGGCCGGTCCGGCCAAAGAAGAGCAGGGGCGAGAGAAGCTCGTCCGCGCCCTAGACAGCCGAGGGAACGACCTGCTGGCTGGAGGAAGAAGAAGGGGGAGCCGACTGGAATTTTCTGGGCGCCATGGCTGGCCGACGGGGAGGAGCTCCTGCGCGCTGGCTGCTGCGTGTGGGAGAAGAAGGCAGGGAAAGGAAGTGGCGGCTAGGAAAAATGCAGGGGTGGGAGTGAAAAAATGGCCAAGTGCAAGGGAGAGGGATCCGTATTTATAGAGAAACCGTAGGGTTAGGGTTTCAATTGGGCCAAATGGGCTAGAATGGGCTTGGCCCAAAGCACTCAAACGGGCTGCGCTAATTTATTTTCCGGAATAAAAATGTTCCTCCAGATTTCGTCTGTACACAAAACAGAGCGAACTAGAGTTCGGACGAACGGACGATTGAGCGATTAATTCGGCCGAGAGTCTGATTTGAACTTTGCTCGGAAATAATTCCCTACACGTGATTTGAAAATAAATCGTCCTGAGATACGGCTGGTTTTTGGATTTTTTTGGTTGAAAGAGACAAACCGCGACATTTAAAAATCGTCGCCGATGTTGATTTTTAAAATCGGATTGGATACCGAGATATTAAGACGAATCGGATAAGAATTTATTTGAGGACAACCCATTGGAGATTCCGCTTTTGAAATTTTCTCGCGCACTATTTTAGAAATAAATGTTTCTCTCAAATTTTGATCGGCTTTGGATTTTTAGTCGGAAAAGGTGAATCGTGACATTTTAAAATCGCTGTCGGAGTGGGTTTTGAATTCGTTTTAGACACAAAGATACTAGGCTGAGTCGAGTAAGAATTAATTAGAGGGCGACATACTGAGTATTCCGTTTGAGAGTACGGACTCGGATAAAATAGTCGGACGTCGATCGAGGTTCGAGGAATTAGACTCGGGCTCAAATCAAATAACAGTCGTCGAGAGTTTGATTTAAAGAGCTTCAGATGAGATTTATAATTCAAGAATGATCTTCGAGTCTGCATTTGTTCCGAGAATTAAAAGTTTTTAACACGCTCCAAAATTGGTTGTTCTTGAGATCGAATAATTCCGAACTTGGTGAAACTTTCATGAGTAACTTGATAAATGGAGATAGATGTGATCGAGAAATAGAAATTTTCACTAAGCATCCGAGATTAGGATAAATCTCCCGACATAACGAGAAATTGACACCTAGGGTGTCACAGCCTTCCCCCCTTAAAAAGAATCTCGTCCCGAGATTCGAATGATGATCTTTAAGGATGGAGAAGCATGTAACTCCCAGGCTGGAGATAGATGCAAATTCATGAGATGGGATTTGATAAGATAATGAAGATAGATTTGGATAGAATATCGCGGCATGTTGAGACAAAATGCAGCGATCACTTTGAGAGAATATCCACAAAAGATAGCACATCAGTATAGTCTCGTAATAGACCACGACTATTAACCGCGATACCAACGCGTGCCGAGCAGCTCAACCATGTGTGCGCGCCCACAGGAGGCTCTCGGTTTCGTCGCGGCACCATCAGTTGCTAGCCATAATACCATTACCAAACGCAACCAATAAGAAATCCACATAGCACAGACAGATGGAGCCCATGAGAGTATGGCTCAGAAAATAAGAATGTGATCGGAGTTGAAGCAGAGATTGTTGGCAAAAGAGCATCACATGAGAATTTTCTTCGACTCAGAGAACTATTTCTTGATCATCATGGGGATTATTAGGCCAGAGACTAGTACGAGATTTGATATGAGGATGAACCAACCATAAGATCAAAATAGATTGTCGAGCTTTTAGAGACACAAGAGATCCAAGGACAACAGAAGAATCCATTAATCCACATGGATATGCCATTTAAAGATAAGGTTAACAAAAACGAGGTCATGATGCCTAGAGAAAGAGCATCGGAAAGACTAGAAATGAGAGATTAGATTGATCGACACCCTGTACTGGAGAATCGGTTGGAGCAGATTACAAGACGACAAGGTAGATCTCGATGAATGATCTAGAGATTTGATGGATGATAAAGCCACAACATGATTCACAAGAAAGAGGATTACCAGATCCAGGCAAAAGGAGAGGTAGGCAAACAAGATCAGCTAGGATGATTAACAGAAATGCTATGATGTTTTAGGACAAGGATTTATGGAAAGAAACATGGCCTTGATAGGGTTTGCGCGACTAGACACCAACAACAAATATATATTTTTTGACACAAGTGCACAAGGAGACTTGGGTTGGTCTAGCGGTCAAGCTGTGGGGGTCTATAAGCTGTGCAGGTGTAACTTCAAGGATAAAACACTCAAGGCTAGAAACACCAAAACAAGCACGTGATTTGATTTTTTTAAGGGCTTTACTCGGGAACAACTAGATTATTTGCGGAAGGGGGTCTTTTCATGAGCAGGACAGACAACATTTTTTTATTGGTTAGAGGAAAAATGTATTAAATAGTTACCGTACCTCCTAGACAGCATGGCAAGGAGAACACATAACACAACCTAATCAAGACTATCATAACAACACAGGTGTTGGGGCGAAGGCAAAGGCGCCACCCCTCGCTCGAAGTCTTCGCTGATAACCGCTGATCAGATAGAGACAGAACAGGCAGGGACACCCTTCGCTTGATCGGCACCAGACGAAGACCGGCGACGAAGTCATCCCACAGTGCGGCCTCGTCCAGCTCAGAGGCCCACGTGCGTTCCGGCCCATTGTAACGGGCCCTGCGTGGCCGCCGCCGGTTACGGGCCTAACTTGTAAAGGCATCCTGTAATTACAGTCTGTAACCCCGCTTTATGGGAATATTCTAGGGATAACCTAGGTAGCTGAGGGCACATGCGTCCTTAGCACAAGGCGCTGGGCGCTCAGGTACCTATAAATACCCCTGCACAGTGCCCGTGGAAGGCCAAATTAATAGAGCTATTGCCTCCTAGCACGTAACCCTGTTGTTACCACTGTTCACCCTTGTTGGCCTCCTTGCGGTTGAGAGCAAGTTCCAACATTTGGCGCCCACCGTTCGTGCTACGACAAAACCACCCGCGATGGCACCCAAGAGAGCTAACCCGAAGGCTGACGAGGCTGCGAAGGCAGCACTGCTCGCCGCAAGTAAGGGCAAGGCCCTCGCCCTCACCCAATCCACCCACCAAGAGCCCACTGAAGACAATGTTCCCCGCACCTGCGAAGACGACACCTTCCGCACCTGCGGCCCCGAAGGCCAATCGCAGCCGCCCCCAGGCTTCGCCCCACTGGAAGGCGCGGGCCTCACCGAGGACGGTGAAGTCCTCAGCGTCTCAGCGGAAGAACAGCTACAGCTGCGCGCCCTACGCCTCAAGAACCGCAATCTCCAGAGGCAGAAAGAGATACTGGAGGCCAAGCGCCAGCGCGTGTCCGCACTAGCAAAGGTGCGGCAAATGATACACGACGAGGAGCAGAAGGCCCAAGACCTCGAGCGCGAGATCGCGCTGATGCAGCGCGAAGGTCACCTTGGCCTGCAGCAAGGGCCACCCCTCCAGCAGCGCGCACAACCAGAAGACACGCGCGAAGGCCACCTCGGCCTGCAGCATGGGCCACCCCTGCAACACCGAGCACAGCCGGAAGACCCGCGTTTCCCCCAGCGTGACTACACCTTCCAGCACGCCGCGCCATTCCAAGGGGTCAACTACCTCGACGAGCGAAGTCCCCTGGCGCCACACCTGCAAGTGACGCCTTGGCCAGCTAACTTCCGAGCAGGGACCTATCCCAAGTACAACGGCAGCACCGACCCGGCGCAATACATAATGAGTTATCAGGTCGCCGTTGCATCTGCCGGAGGGGAAGACGCCACAATGGCGAAGTCCTTCATCATCGCCTTGGAGGGCCCAGCTCTCACCTGGTTCACCAGATTGCCTCCACTGTCCATTGATTCATGGAGAAGTCTCAGGGACAAGTTCCTGCTCAACTTCCAAGGGTACCGCCCAGACACCGACGCCTTGGCCGAGCTCTCGCTTTGCAAGCAGCTGGAAAAGGAGACTCTGCGGGAGTATTACCGCAAATTCTTAACACTCAAGTCACAGCTGCCCTCCGTTGATGATCAGATCGCTATCCACTACGCCATCAGTGGCCTTCGTGCCGGCGTCCTCTACAGCCACTGTATCAGAGATCCACCCAAGAACCTCCAGGAGCTATATCAGCTCTTTGAAAAATATGCCAAATCTGAAGAGCTCCACCAGCGCAAGGTTGAGTCACAGCGGAAACCCAAAGATGCCCCACAGTCCAGCCGCACGTGGACGAGGACTCCGCAGCCAGACTCCGGTCGAGACGGCCGCAGTCAGCAGCAAGTGCACAACATCGCCAACCAGCACCCCGCTGCTGACCCCCCTCGTCGCCAGGAATATCCCCCCAGGGCCACGGGAATGGAACTCGCGGTAGGGGCCGAGGGCGTGCATAGCCGCCGCGCCGATTCTACTGCCTTTTTCATGGCGAAGCCTGCGCCCACCAAACCAAAGACTGCCCCGAAACGAAGGCCACCAGAGACAGAATGGCACGGGCGCAGCCAGCCGACAACCCCAGAATTGTCGCGCACAATTACCAGCAACCCCCTCCACCATATATCCACGCTCCCGCCCTGCATCCACCGCACCATGCTTACCAACACCATCAGGAAGTACAAATCGTACCTCCTCCACCCCCACCACCACACCATCAAAACATCCCCCATGCCCCAAAGCAGGAAGACTTCGCCGATCAACCATATCGCGGAGTCATTCACATGATAACTGGGGGGTCCAGCACTGACTTCGACACCAAGCGGCAGAAGCGGGATCACTACCGCATCATCAACCATGTCGCCGTCACTGGCCCAGTCGTGCAGACAAAGTGGTCCCATGTACCACTAACCTTCGACGCACGAGACGTCGACCTGCGCAGCGCCCCCCACATCGACGCTATGGTTATCAATTGCAGCGTGGCAGGCTGGGACCTACACAAAGTCCTAGTCGACAACGGCAGTCAGGCGGACATCATCTTCCTTCACGCCTTCGACCGCATGGGCATAAGCCACAGCCTGCTCAAGCCTTCGGACAACCCGTTGTATGGCTTCGGCGGCAAGGGCACCCAATGCCCGAAGTGAGCAAGTGACTTTCGATATCGTGGATATGGTATATCCATACAACGCCATCATGGGCCGGGGCTCCATCAATAAGTTCGAAGCCGCCATCCACGGACTGTACCTATGTATGAAGATACCAGGACCGCTAGGCGCCATTACGGTCTACGGCAACCAGCAGACGGCGCGCAACATAGAGCGGGACTTCGTGCCCGGTCAGAGGAATGTGCACTGCCTCACGGCCCAGCGCGAGGTCTCTGCGCCCGCCAGGCCAACCGATAAACAGCACGACAAGGCACAGCTGCAGAGCCAAGACGGGACCAAGACCGTCCCCCTCGATCAGGCCACGCCCAAGCAGACAGTCACTATCAGCGAAGACCTCACCTCGCATGAAGAAGAGAAACTCCTCTGCTGCCTGTCCAAAAATAAAGATGTCTTCGCCTGGTCCGCCCTCAACCTGGTCGGAGTCAGCCGATCCATAATTGAGCACAGCTTGGGACTCGACCCTTCGGTGCGACCAAAAAAGCAGAGGCTTCGTAAAATGTCCGACGAAAAGACAGAGGCCGCCAAGGCGGAGGTGCACCGCCTCCTAGAGGCTAAATTCATCGAGCCAGTGGCTTACCCCACGTGGCTCTCCAATGTTGTAATGGTGCAGAAAAAAAGCGGGAAATGGCGAATGTGCATAGACTTCACCAGTCTCAACAAGGCCTGCCCAAAGGACAATTTCCCGTTGCCACGGATCGACAAAATAGTCGATAGCGCGGGCGGATGCGAGGTTATGTCACTCCTCGACTGCTTCTCCGGCTACCACCAGATATACATGAAGGAGGAAGACAAGGCCAGCACCAGCTTTATAACACCCTTCGGCAGATATTGCTTCATCAGAATGCCGGAGGGACTCAAGAACGCCGGGTCCACCTTCTCCAGACTCACCAAAATAGTACTCGAAGGGCAGGTTGGTAGAAACATATTTGCATATGTGGATGACATCGTCGTCGCCAGCAAGAACAAGGAAGATCACCTCGCCGACCTCGCCGAGACATTCGCGAACATGCGAGACGCACGACTCCGCCTGAATCCGGAAAAGTGCGTCTTCGGCGTTCGCCAAGGCAAAATATTGGGCTACCTGGTATCACACCGCGGCATTGAGGCCAACCCAACCAAGATCCAGGCCATCGTAAACATGACGCCTCCGCAGTCCGCCAGGGACGTCCAGCGTCTGACAGGCAGATTGGCCGCTCTCAACAGATTCATCTCTAGGTCCGCCGAGCGAAGTCTCCCCTTCCTCAAAACACTCCGCGGTGCAAAAGACTTCGCCTGGGGACCGGAGCAGGCAGCGGCCTTCGCCTCACTGAAACAGTACCTATCGGAGCTGGCAATCCTCACAAGCCCCGACTCGTCGCTCCCCCTATTGCTCTACGTCGCGGCTTCGCCGCATGAAGTCAGCGCGGCACTTGTGCAGGAGCAGACAGTTGAGGGCGTGGTCAGGCAATCCCCTGTCTACTATGTCTCCGAAGTACTGACACCGTCCAAGTGCAACATGACAGAGCTGGAGAAGATTGCCTACGCAGTCGTTATGTCTTCGCGCAAGTTGCGCCATTACTTCGAAGCATTCAAGGTCCGAGTCACCTCAGACAGGGGACTCGGCGAATTATTTAGAAACCCGGAGGCGTCGGTGAGGATCGCCAAGTGGGCAGCCGAACTATCCGGCTACCACATCAGCTTCGAGCCCAGGACAGCCATCAAGTCACAAGTCCTGGCAGACTTCGTCGTCGACTGGACTGGGCCAGTAACACAACCAGACCCGTCCACAGAGAAGGTTTGGACTATCCATTGCGACGGCGCATGGTGCCATGCGGGGGCAGGCGCCGCTGCAGTCGTCACTTCACCAGCCGGGGTCAAGCACAGATATGCAGCGTGCCTCAGCTTCGCTCTGGAATCCGACAGATGCACAAACAATATAGCAGAATACGAAGCAGTCATCCTCGGCCTCCGCAAGCTAAGGGCCCTCGGAGTCACCACCTGTATCATCAAGACAGACTCCAAGATAGTTGCCGGCCAGGTCGAGAAAGACTACGCAGCAAAGGACTCCGCACTTATGCAATACCTCGCGGCCATCCGAAGCCTCGAGAGACAATTCAAGGGGTTCACCTTGCAGCATGTGGATAGGGCTAAGAACGAGGAGGCCGACGCATTGGCCAAGGCTGCCGCTAGGGGCGAGCCCTTGCCCTCCGACGTGTTCTTTCATACCATCGGCACGCCAGCTGTCCGGAGCCCCGAAGGGCTCCAAATAACTAATGACAGCGAGGGCCACCGCATAGTCAACCTAATCATGACCAAGGACTGGCGGGAACCAATAACCCTGTTCCTACAGGGGTACTATCATCCAACCGACGTCAGCGAGGCCAAGCGCCTCAGACATCGAAGCCGAGACTTCGCACTGATTGAGGGCCAACTCTACAAGAAAGGGGTCAGTCAGCCAATGCTTAAGTGCGTCACCGAAACCGAAGGCATGCAGATCCTACGTGAAGTCCACAGTGGCACGTGCGGCTCGCACGCAGGGCCAAGGGCCCTAGCTGCCAAGGTGATCCGCTAAGGGTTTTACTGGCCCGCAATGATCTGCGCCGCAAATCGGGTCACAAGGTCCTGCGAAGCCTGCCAGAAGTTTTCTCCTCGGTCAGGCAGCCCCTCGCAGTATACAAACCTGATTGCCCATACATGGCCTCTCCAGCGCTAGGACCTGGACATTGTCGGGCCCCTGCCCACCGCTCAGGGGAACCTTAAGTTCGCCTTCGTAGCCGTCGAATACTTCACCAAATGGATCGAGGCGAGGGCTGTTTCTACAATAACATCAAAGACTGCCCAAAAATTCTTCTGGCAAAACATTGTTTGCCGCTTCGGAGTACCGTCCGAACTAACAGTTGACAACGGCAAGCAGTTTGACAGCCAAGATTTCAAGGATTTTTGTTTCTCCATCGGCACCAAGCTTGCCTTCGCTTCAGTTTATCATCCGCAGTCCAACGGGGTCGTGGAGCGCGCCAATGGGAAAATCTTCACAACTGTCAAGAAGATGCTCCTCGATGAAAAAAAGGCAGATGGACCGATTTGTTACCTGAGGCAGTCTGGGCGCTAAACACAACTGAATGCAGGGCGACTGGGTTCACTCCTTTCCGCCTTCTATACGGATCGGAGGCCATGACCCCGCAAGAAATAAAGCTTGGGTCCCCGCGAACAGTTCCGTCAGCCGTCCCCGACGTGGACGAGCCAACTTCAAAGGATCTCATTGACGGAGACCGGGTCTTCGCCCTACAAGCCCTAAACAAATACCAAGCCCAGACCAAAGCATGGCGCGACCACGCAGTCATCCCGAGGGAGTTCAGCGAAGGGGACCTCGTACTCGTCCGAACAGCTCGGATGGAGTCCAGGGGCAAGCTGGAGCCCAAGTGGGAGGGCCCCTTTATAGTCAAGACAAAAGCTTCCCCCAGCGCTTACAGGCTCACAACGCCAAACGGCGAGGACCTGGAGCACTCCTGGAACATCGACAACCTCCACAAATTTTTTGTTTGACTCATCAGGGCTGATTTCGCCCTTGTAATTCGCCAAAAAACAATCTTGTACCGGCCCGCACTCTTTTCCTTCTGGGGGGTGAGGTTTTTAACGAGGCGGAGCCATGTAATACATGTGAGAAAAATCCCCCGCAAAAACATGCGTCGAAAAAAGACCGTGACGACGGTCTTCGACATTCGACCAATTCGAGGTCACCGCGAGGCTAAGCGCTAGCCACCCTCGCGTGCGACAAATCCGCGCAGAAGTCGCCTAAGGGTGCAGCCGGACTAGCACAACAAGTGCGAAAAACCCGAAGTCTACCGCGAAGACTATCCGCGCAGAAGTCGCCTAAGGGTGCAGCCGGACTAGCACAACAAGTGCGAAAAACCCGAAGTCTACCGCGAAAACTATCCGCGCAGAAGTCGCCTAAGGGTGCAGCCGGACCAGCACAACAAGTGCGAAAAACCCGAAGTCTACCGCGAAGACTATCCGTGCAGAAGTCGCCTAAGGGTGCAGCCGGACCAGCACAACAAGTGCGAAAAACCCGAAGTCTACCGCGAAGACTATCCGCGCAGAAGTCGCCTAAGGGTGTAGCCGGACCAGCACAACAAGTGCAAAAAACCCGAAGTCTACCGCGAAGACTATCCGCGCAGAAGTCGCCTAAGGGTGCAGCCGGACCAGCACAACAAGTGCGAAAAACCCGAAGTCTACCGCGAAGACTATCCGCGCAGAAGTCGCCTAAGGGTGCAGCCGGACCAGCACAACAAGTGCGAAAAACCGAAGTCTACCGCAAAGACTATCCGCGCAGAAGTCGCCTAAGGGTGCAGCCGGACTAGCACAACAAGTGCGAAAAAACCGAAGTCTACCGCGAAGACTATCCGCGCAGAAGCCGCCTAAGGGCGCAGCCGGACTAGTACAACAAAAGCAGAAACGACAGCATCAAACCGTCCGCGCTAAGACCGACTATAATCACACCAGCACAGCATAACAAAACATACCAGACAAAGTACACAACGCCTTCGCAGGCACAGGCAAGCGAGGGCACACGACTTCATCGTACAAGCCTTTACACATATACAAGCGAAGGCGCCACACTCTACATCGGCTCAACCTTAGGAATAATTCCCATCTCCCTATAATTAAATAACATTATCCTAAGCTCCTCACCCGCAAAAAGACTTCGCAGTTCCCCTTCCCCTGTACTCGCGGCGGCCGGCAAAGACAACAGTTCCTGCCGACCAGCCCTGCTCACACGAAGCCGAGCCCCTTCCTCCGTACTAACCCTACGCTTTGCAACCGCCCTTCGTCGTCGGCGCCCGGTGCTAGGACCTGGCACATCTTGCGCGTCCGCGGCGTGTGGCGAGGCCTCCGCCGCAGCCACGTCCAAGGCCGCAAAATAGTCCAAGTCCTCCTCCGACGACTCCTTAGTCCACACAACCGAGCTCCCAGAGTCAGTAAAATCAAAAAACTCAGATGCAGATCCACCATATTCATTACCACCTTCCGCGGTCGAAGCCGCCAAAAATTCAGTAGTAGCGGTTGCGTGCGCAGGCCCAAAATCTTGAACCTGCGCAGCAACCAAAATTCAGCAACATATCCAAAATTCCCCAACCCTATACACCCACTACGCCACCTGCGAAGGCCCTGACGCTGCGGGAGCCTCCGCCGTTGGCTCCGCCGCTGTTGTTTCCGCCGCCACCGCCGTGGGATCTTCAGCACTCGGCGCAGCAGCTGCGGGGGCATCAGGTGCGCCTTCGGCCACCTTTGGGGGCAGGTCTTCGCCGGCCGCAGCGGATGTGGGGGCATCCGGTGCGTCTTCCGCGGTCTCCGGGGTTGGCTCCAGGGCGACCCCAGACACGGCCTCCGCAGGGGTCGGCTCCGGGTCAGGCAGCGCGCTGTTCAACGCCCCGAAGTCGTCCACCCGCTCGCCACGCGCCGCCTAAGACAAAACACACAAAATTCAGCAAACACACGCACAGCCCACATCCAGCAAACGCCAAACAAACGACAACGTTACCTGAGCCCTCGCAGTCTCGGCCCGCTCCCTGACCACCTCACGACCGTGCGGACCCCACATCCGGTCATAGAGGGCCCCGGCGGATTCCTTCACTACGGGGTCTTCGACCTTATAGACATCTCGCTCAAAATCTTCATCTGCCTGGTCGAAGACCTCGAAGTGCCGGCACCCTTCGCGGGAGAGTGCGTTCATCGCCCCCTCGCAGGTGACCAGGGAGGCGTACGACATAAACCCCCCCACGACAGTGGGGAGTTCCTGCAGCTCCTCCTGCACCCATTCCAGACAGCGAAGCCCGGGCTCTCGGTCCGGCACCTCGAAGTCACCGGTCCGCGCACCCAGCTCACGATATGTATCCATAAGCTGTGTGCGCGTCCGTTCGGCCTCCGCGCGCATCGCGGCCTCGGCCCCCTTCACACGGCTCTCCAGGGCGGTGAGCCGCTCCTGCAGCTGTTCGGCGCGCTCCCTGGCAAGATTGCCTTCCGCCCGCGCCAGTTTGGCCTCCGCCTGCGCAGCCTGCTCCTTGGTGACGGCCTCGTTGGTCTCCCTCCTCTCCCCCGCCAGTTGGCGCCGGAGGTCAGCCTTCTCCCTCTCCAGTGCGGCCACCTTGTCCGTCAGTTTACGGCACTTGCTGTCGGAGGCCGATTTTTCACGGACAGCGTCAGCATGTTGCGTCCGAAGTCTCTCGACTTCGGCAGACACAGCTGCCGTGAGGGCCCCCGACGGAGTACGACTGGCGAAGTCAGCCACCTGCAGAGCACACGTAAGGCCGTTGCCCAAAAAAAGGGAGAGAGTATAGCTCAGCGGACCTGACTCAGCGCCCCCGTCACCTCCTTCAGCCGGCGGGTCGCTGCGCCCGCCTCGTCCCTGACAACCGCGAGGGCCGACACCTCGCCTCCGGCGCCAAGGGCCTCGCCCCTCGCCTTCGGCACTATGGCAGCCGTCGCGATCGCCGCATCAGGCGCAACTATAGCAAGTTGGCCTTCGTCCGACCCTGCAACGTATCAACGAATTAAAAAAAACAAGCCAACGACTTACCACCAAGATAGTCGTCCACATTAATATCGGTGCCGAAGTCGGCAACATGCTTGCCCGACAACGGCAACGCTCGGGCCGCCTTCGCGACCTCCGCCACTCCGCTGATCGGCGGCACCACCTTCGTCGATTTGGAGCCTCCGGCGCCTGCCGTTGCCTCCGGTGCCTTGCTAGATGCAGAGGCGCCCGACTTCGCCGCCAGCGGCGGCTTGCCTCCACCGGAGGCCGTAGCCTTTGCAGACCCCCGCTGCCTCTTCGGCCTAGCTTCATGCAGCCTGACAGCCGCCTGGCGTTTTTGCGCTGCCCCTTGGCGATCCTTGTCCATCACTGCCGACACAACAGCAGCAATATTCCGCCCGTAAGGAAAAACTCTCCATTCACGAACCATGCGAGATGTAAAACAGTCCTCGCCAGCCGCGCGGGGGATAGGAACATTCCTAGGCCAGCAACCCCCGGTAACCCTCAGCATCCGAGCCGAAGACTCCCGGAGCTCGGGCGAAGACATCCTTCCCCCCGGGGCCGCGCACGTCCTCATCAACTCTCTAGCAAAACTATCAGACACCCCAAGTCCTCCCATAGCAGTACCTAATTTTCTCTTTTTGGAGGAAGGGGCGGCCGCCGGCGCAGGGTCGTCTCCAGTCTCCACCACCGACTTCTTTCCACGGCGGTCCGCGTCGTCTTGACCAGGATAGCCGTCGTATGGCAATTGATTTAATTCGAAAACCCTGTTCAAACGGTCATTTGACCCGCGGATATCAAAGCTGCGCTGGCCTTCCGTCCTCGGCACGTAACGTCCCACGAGCCGCACCGCCCCATCCTCCGCATCACGCACAAAGGTGGCCGGGTCGCGGTTTCGCAGATTCAGTGCGAAGGCAGGACTTCGCACCACCCTTCCACCGTGAAAAGGCATCTGGCGAGGGCACACTTCGCCCAACGCCCAGCCATGCGCCAAGGGCCACACCCCGTACGCCACGAACTCTTCAACTAAATCGCGCCCACTACTCTGACCGGCGGCGCACCGAAGGGCCCCTTCGTCTGCATCCTCCTCTGCCACTTCAAAGGGCGGATACGCTGAGTAATAATGAGAGCACATCTCGGACACGGGGAGTCCCTCATGGCCTTCGACGGTACCCTCAGCAACGTAAAACCAAAATTCATTCCAGTTGCCCCACTTGTTGCGGGCGCATGGAACCAACTCCACTACTTGCATTGTGGTCTTGCCGGTCTTCGGCGTGAATGTGCATGACCCAAACTGAGCAACTTCGTCCCCAATCATCCTCTTCTGCCAGTGCAAACAATAATACTTCGCAAAAACTTCAACCGATGGCTGTCCGCCGTACGAAGTCGTCGCCCAGACATACTTCGACAGCGCCACCACGGCATTCGGTGTCAGCTGATGTATTTGAACGTTGAACCTACGCAGGACTTCGCCAACAAACCGGTGCGCAGGCAAGCGGAGACCGGCGGCGAAGAACGCCTCGAAAACGACCAACTCACCCTCCGGCTCGGGGACTTCCTCCGCCCCCGGAGCACGAGCAACTCCGCCGCCAAAGTAACCCAACCGCTGCATATCTTGAACGCGGGCTGACGTCATCCGCGACACGCCAAAATCAACAGAATCACCGGCGCGCAACTCCTCCGCCATCAAACTACTCAGCGTCTCCTCAGACGAGGCGGCGGCCGGCGGCGTAGCGGCAGCGCAAGAGGAAGAGGACGGCATCGCTACGTACCGTCGGCGGCGGCGGGCGGTCTGCTTCACTCGAGCCAGATCTCCGGCGAACAAGAGCACGGCGGGCAGACGAGCAGCAAGACGGCGGGCGGCTAGGGTTTTCACGGAGCGCGGAAGACGAAGTTCAAAAAGCGCCGACCCCCGCCCCCTTTTATAGGCAGGGCGCGGCTCTTCGGGAAACCCGCAATCCGACAGGGCGCGACGCTTCGGGAAACCCGCAATCCAACAGTACGCCGTCCATCAACGGTCACATCAAAAACCCCCGCGGAACCACTTCGAGCGAGGGCAGCGTCTCCGCCATCTAGCGACGTCTTCGGCACCAGGTGACTTTGTCGAACTGGTCCCTCAGAGGGCAAATGTTGGGGCGAAGGTAAAGGCGCCACCCCTCGCTCGAAGTCTTCGCTGATAACCGCTGGTCAGACAGAGACAGAACAGGCAGGGACACCCTTCGCTTGATCGGCACCAGACGAAGACCGGCGATGAAGTCATCCCACAGTGCGGCTTCGTCCAGCTCAGAGGCCCACGTGCGTTCCGGCCCATTGTAACGGGCCCTGCGTGGCCGCCGCCGGTTACGGGCCTAACTTGTAAAGGCATCCCTGTAATTACAGTCTGTAACCCCGCTTTATGGGAATATTCTAGGGATAACCTAGGTAGCTGAGGGCACATGCGTCCTTAGCACAAGGCGCTGGGCGCTCAGGTACCTATAAATACCCCTGCACAGTGCCCGTGGGAGGCCAGATTAACAGAGCTATTGCCTCCTAGCACGTAACCCTGTTGTTACCACTGTTCACCCTTGTTGGCCTCCTTGCGGTTGAGAGCAAGTTCCAACAACAGGACAAGGCACTTCTTACATCTCCTAACATAGCAGTACATCACATTATTCACAAGTTATTATTATTGGAATAAAGGTGAGAGAAGAATGTTGATGCACAAGAGACAATGATGTGACAATCATGATGCATGCTCATTCTAGTCGTCTTCTCAGACCTAACTATTTTTTTTTCCGGATGCTTGCTATAGCATCCTTCCTAATAGTAGTAGTAGCCTTTATGGCCTCTATAAATAGCCACCTAGTTACCCATCTATTTTCTAAGGCTTCACGTCCTAGGTCTATCCTTATCATCCTGACGATCTATCCAACAGTGGTTTCTAAGCAAGTTTTACTTTAGAAAAGTTGGTAATCATGACTTATTGACTTCTCTGTAATGGTATTCGCTCCGATACCAGTTGTGGCGGAACCGCCCGAATTATTCCAGCTTAAGTGCCCAAGTCGCACCCTTAAGGGCAGCAACACACTTAAACAGGAATAACCCGTCAGTCCCTCGGATCTAGTCCGATAAAGCCACTTACCAGGATCGAATACCACTAGCTCACACGAAGGTGAGGCACAGAGAAATACAATAAAACATAATACCACAAATTTAAGAAATATCATTAGTGATTACATTATCGGAGTTTCAGAAATAATAACCATAAATTTTAATGCAGCGGAAATAACTAACGGAGAAAACCGAGTAACATGGCGAAGCCTGGCCACGCTACTCCTCCTGGTCCTCTCCTGCGGAAGCAATAACCCACTCGACCGTCTATCCCGGTGGCAGGGATAAAGGCCAAGTCACACCAGCAACCACTCATCCTAAGGAGTACCTGCAAAAAGTGTGCCACAAGCAAGGCTGAGTATACTAATACTCAGCTAGACTTACCCGGTGTGAGGAGTCTACTCCTCTACCTCTAGACATGCAGCTGTTTGGCTGAGGGGCTTGGTTTGCCAAAAGCACTAGCTTAGTCTAAAATCAAGTTTTAGCTTTTCAAATTTTAGTATGATCCTTTTTAAACTAGATGAGTACCTAGCTATTCATACATGGTATCAAACATTTTATCAATCAATATCCTTTGCCAGTATCTCATTTCCACTTTTTACTCAATGCAGTACAATGGATCAAGCAGTCTCATTAGCTGCGAGAAGCAGACGATTCGAATCGAGTTTTTATCCTTGCAAGGTAAACCTAAACACACGACATGTAGGGGCACTCCGTCCCCACACACATCAACCGTCCCCATCGATTCCCTGGCAACAGAAAGGGGCTCACCGCCTTGGCGTACAATGCCTCACTGACCCCGACTGCCGTCGTGCAGTGACCGCACTTGTACCCACCATAACCGGAATGGGAGACCACGTCTCAGGTCGCGTGAGGAGGGCAATCTGCGGGCAGGTTCACTCAGGTACTAGGCTTACCGATTTACCATATTTCTCGGCATATGTTTAGTACGTTCAAACGCTTGACACAGGTATCCGCACGTTAATCCTTATTCCAATTTCATCTCGTAGACCACGCGTCCCCATGGACCCGTGTCCACAGACCATCACCATTCTGTTATCAAAGTGGATACAACAATTTCCTGACCTCGCGCGAGTGCTAGAAAAATCACTCGACTTCTACCGAGATCCCTAATTATTAAAGCAGCTACTCGACCTAGCATACTAGTATCCATCTCAAAGGAATCCTGAGTTCATGCAACTAGGGTTTCAGGCAACTCCTACACTTAAGTGCACAGTACAAGCCTACAAACATTAATTGTAGTAAAATAGCATATATAAACGGTTATGCATAAAACCGGGGCTTGCCTTTAATTTAACACTTAGGTAGTGTTTGCCGGGGGGAGGTACTCGCTCGGCGAGCATCCACTGGTTAAGTCCATCCTTCCTTGGGTCGTCCACCAACTGCATCTTGTGGTTGGCACCACATCAGTTGCTCGATCATCATCTATCGGTCCTAAATGAGATGCAAGATGCATATGTATGAATATAATGAAATAGCATACTTTAAGTACACGCTAGCGAATTAAACACTAAGTAGCGATACATCACGAGCAACCACACACACTAGCGTTAGCTAACTACATATCGTCGAGCGCACAACATTAACACCGCTAAAAAGACGACAAACATTTTGGATATTTACGCAACACAATACTACCTCACAATTAACTAGAGAAAGAAACGTATAAAAACATGACACATATGTTATCTCAAGCTTAGCCATGACAATTCTATATATAAATTTAGTGCTAACCAATCATTTTTAGCCAAAAGGGTGAACTCAAAAATCAACTAAGCACTTGCAGAATTTTAGGACAGCAATACAGCAGTTACTTGTTTTAATCATAACTTTTCAAATATTAATCCAAAAATAGCAAACTAGGACTTTCTGGAAAGCTTAAAAAGTGAACTATAACTTTGGTATTTTCACCTCAACCCTGATTCAATACATAGCAAGGTCAAAAAGTGCAATCACAGTAGCTCTGTCCAGATTTGGACAGATTCAGACTTGCAACTTCAAAAATTCACAACTGAAAATTGAGACATCCAAACAAATTGATCCTAGACTTTCTGGAAAGCTAATTAAATGTTCTACAAATTATTTATAAACATCACTGGCTGGTTTAACATGTATCAAGGTTAAAATACACTATGAAGGTTGTGCTGTCCAGAACTGGACAGATTCAGTCTTCGTATTTGAAACATTCATAACTTTAAGCTTCAGACCACCAAAAAGAGTGATCTAAGACTTTTTGGAAAGCTCAGCAAAAGCACCACATAACTTTTATAATCACTAAGAAGTGATTCAATGTTTAACTAAATCAAACGACACAGTTTTCAAAATCTGTTAAGACGGTAGACAGAACACAGGAAGCAGTTTGTAAAATTCATAACTCTTAAACCATCAGGCATGTGGTTTTGAAATTTTAACACAAGCAAGATAAGAAAAGCATCTACAACTTTCTTATAACGACCATGGACAGATTGCAACATTAAATTGAGCAAACAATGCAGTTTCTGAAATCTGTACAGAATTTGGACAGATTCAGTTACTGAATTTGTAAAAAGCATATCTCCTAAACGATCGGACTTATGCCTGTCAAATTTTAACACAAGTAAGATAATAAAGTTATCTGCCACTTTTCTATAGCACATATCTACAGAAAACACAATTTAGTTCATCAAACATACAACACAACTAAAACAGTGTGTGCAGTCCAAAACAGCAATCAATAAATTTTCAGCTCCTATATAATTCAAGAAGTGTCGCGTTCTAGATACTTGAATTATTCTAACACTTTGACAATTGTTAGAGTTAAAATAACCAAGTGGGAACTAACAAGTAGACTTACTAATTTTTATCCGTGCCATTTAGTGCACTGAAATTACCACATAAATTCAACAAACACATTCACCACATAAATAGCATGATCACACATGACCTCGACTTAACCGCAGAGGAAGAGATGACTACTTCGGCATGTCACCACCTCTCTACAGTTCAATCAATATTAACTACATCGATCGAACCTCATATTGCACAACTTTTATAATTTACTATCTCAAATATAACCATAGCACGACATGCACTTAAGACTCTTTGTTCAAGTTAACGCCATCACTACTACAACGCACTTCGGCACACATGTTTGATAACACATCTTTCTAAATTAATCTATCTCATCTTCCAAACACTAAATATATGTCACGTAATTTACGTTTTTCACCTAATTTAACCTACACCAATGATGAATACGTAAATATAATTATCCTAGACTGACTCGCTAGCCGAGTGCAGAAGACACCAAGCATGCTTTAGGATTTACCAAATTTTTGCCGCACTAACACATTAATCTACGATGAAGCATGTTAGCAATTCATTAACACATTCGCGACCAATCCCTACGACACACCAAGGAACTATCGCAGCCACATATCTATCCAATCCAACAACAAAATAACCTCGGCTCACCCACGCACCTATAGGTCCCCAAAATACGCACAAGGCATCAACCGCGCAAGTGACTCCAACCGGATTGCTCAGACTCCTCATTCGCATCGACTATCACAATCACCGATCCCATGCATAAAACCAATACCCTCTTCACATAAACATCTACCGATGCATTCCCTAAAACATGATCCACATTTATTTATTTAAACTTAGTCTTCGCATCAGACAAGACATCATATATTTTCCTATCAAAATATAAAAACACCGGAGTTCTTTTCTACTTCATTTTCCTCTCTACACGCTTCCATTCATACCAATGTATTTTCGCACACATAATCACACATGCACATCATCGACCAAAACCTAATTAGACTAACTACAAATCGCACACATCAAATATCCTCTTGTTCTCTAATCGCAAACGCGATCCTACCAATGCGCATAATCGAATGCTTTACACATATCCACACATATACATGCACTGCCTGACATCAACCAAATCATACATAATGTAAACTATAAATCAATCAACCTGAACGGGATCGGATTTGAGTTGTGCAAGCACGTGGTGCACCCGACCGGTCTTGTATCGAACACGCGTGCGCGACGAATGGCATTGACGGCTAGCTGCGATTAGACACACACACAACCGTTCAACAGTTTTACCGAGCACAAAAAAATAAAAATATAATAGCAGCAATGGCAGCGAGGGTTTTCTCACCACGGGTTTCGACAACGGCGCGTAGGCGCTGCGCAAATCGGGTCAATGCAAGCGATACAGACGGGATCTCATGGCTGCTGCTCACTGCGCCATTTTGTCGAGCACGACAAGGGCGCGACGCGGAGGGAACCCATGTGGCTGCGTGAACTAGGGTCGCGGTTGCTGCGCGAGGTCGACGACGTGTTGTTCACTGCGCTTATAAAACAGCGAGCCCGCAGAGCGCGGAGACGCCGGGGCTGCTGCAGGAAATCGACGACGCGTGGCTTGCTGCGCAGGGAATCATGGCGGCATGGCTGCTGTCCGAGCAGGGAAACAAGGGCGCCGGTGATCTGCTGTTCTGTGAGAGTTGGAGCTTGGGAGAGGGAGAGCAGAGGCGCTGTGCGGGGAAGAAGGGCACTGTTGCTGGGTGGCCATGGAGCAGGAAAGTGGAGGTCGGCCAATGGGACTTCAACCGTGGGGCGCTCGGCTGCTGGGCTGCTCGCCGTGGACAGCAGAGGGAGGCGCCATGGTTGGAGCAGAGGTACCCGCGCCCAAGGAGAAGCCTCTGCGCGCAGGGGAACAGCAGGGAAAAAGGAAGCTTGGCCATGGCGCTAGAGGTACAAGAAAGGGTTGGAGGAGGCGAGCCAATATGGGAGCAGGGAGGGAGCTCGTCCATGGGCGATGGTGGGCTCGCCTGCCCGAGCTGGGGGGCCGGTCCGGCCAAAGAAGAGCAGGGGCGAGAGAAGCTCGTCCGCGCCCTAGACAGCCGAGGGAACGACCTGCTGGCTGGAGGAAGAAGAAGGGGGAGCCAGCTGGAATTTTCTGGGCGCCATGGCTGGCCGACGGGGAGGAGCTCCTGCGCGCTGGCTGCTGCGTGTGGGAGAAGAAGGCAAGGAAAGGAAGTGGCGGCTAGGAAAAATGCAGGGGTGGGAGTGAAAAAATGGCCAAGTGCAAGGGAGAGGGATCCGTATTTATAGAGAAACCCTAGGGTTAGGGTTTCAATTGGGCCAAATGGGATAGAATGGGCTTGGCCCAAAGCACTCAAACGGGCTACGCTAATTTATTTTCCGGAATAAAAATGTTCCTGCGGATTTCGTCTGTACACAAAACAGAGCGAACTAGAGTTCGGACGAACGGACGATTGAGCGATTAATTCGGCCGAGAGTCTGATTTGAACTTTGCTCGGAAATAATTCCCTACGCGTGATTTGAAAATAAATCGTCCTGAGATACGGCCGGCTTTTGGATTTTTTTTGGTTGAAAGAGACAAACCGCGACATTTAAAAATCGTCGCCGATGTTGATTTTTGAAATCGGATTGGATACCGAGATATTAAGACGAATCAGATAAGAATTTATTTGAGGACAACCCATTGGAGATTCCGCTTTTGAAATTTTCTCGCGCACTATTTTAGAAATAAATGTTTCTCTCAAATTTTGATCGGCTTTGGATTTTTAGTCGGAAAAGGTGAATCGTGACATTTTAAAATCGCTGTCGGAGTGGGTTTTGAATTCGTTTTAGACACAAAGATACTAGGCTGAGTCGAGTAAGAATTAATTAGAGGGCGACATACTGAGTATTCCGTTTGAGAGTACGGACTCGGATAAAATAATCGGACGTCGATCGGGGTTCGAGGAATTAGACTCGGGCTCAAATCAAATAACAGTCGTCGAGAGTTTGATTTAAAGAGCTTCAGATGAGATTTATAATTCGAGAATGATCTTCGAGTCTGCATTTGTTCCGAGAATTAAAAGTTTTTAACACGCTCCAAAATTGGTTGTTCTTGAGATCTAATAATTCCGAACTTGGTGAAACTTTCATGAGTAACTTGATCAATGGAGATAGATGTGATCGAGAAATAGAAATTTTCACTAAGCATATGAGATTAGGATAAATCTCCCGACATAACGAGAAATTGACACCTAGGGTGTCACAAAAACCCATAAGCCTCCACACACAAACGACAAAGGAATGTCAGGGGAAGAGATCTCTCAACGGGATCATGGCCATAATCGCAAAGATTTGGAGCCAATCCGCGCTTGAACTTGACCTCTCTCTACGCTGCCTCGTGCTCGACGCCGTGCCCAGGCGCTAGAGCACGCACTGGCGCTCGCCCGCGCACACCCCGAGCGCGTGTCAGAGCCACCCCTTGGTCGTGCTCGCCCATGCCTATAAGACCACCCCCAGACGCGCCTCACCTCACTCCGCACTCATCCTCGCTGGCCAGACACCACCCTAAGCTCCGGTGAGCTCTGCGCCGCCCGCCCGAGCCACCTGAGCGTCGGCCACCGTGGCCAGCCTTTTTCCAGAGACCCTCAGCCTCAACCGAGCCTTTAGACAGCTTTCCCGAAGAGCCGTGAAGCTTCTCCATGCGAGAATCGAAGCCCTGTCTCACCAGAACAGCAAGATCATCATTGCCGGACTTCGGTCGCCCGCAACCGCGCGTAGACCGAGCAATCCTGTGAGCCATTCTTCAATACCTCGCACCCATGTCTTCCTTGACCTCTAGTGGAGCTCACTGACCAGTTTAATTGAACTCTATCGCCCTGGATAGGCCAGAGCCCTCGCCGCCGACGAGCTCCCCGGCCTGCGCACGTGGACCGACCTACTCCGACCATCCCCAGAGACGATCCGCACATCGGCGTGACCGTCATGACCTCCCCTACACCCTCGGCCACTTCACCGGAGCGATCTCGCCGCCGGTAAGCCCCTCTACCCTTTCCTCCGCAGCGGTTACTGTTTTATTAGGGAAAGGACCGCGGGTTTGATTTAGCGGAACCCTAGGGAGTTTTCTGCGTAGTTAGAGACTCATGTGAATAGTAACCCGAGGACCCGTCTGCAAGGAAACTTAGAAACTTTCGCCAGGGACTCCGATGCAAAACCTATTTCCTTTAACCATTTCTATTTATTCTTTTTAAATGAGCAGAGAACTTAGGAAATTCATAACTTGAGAATTTCTTATCAAAATGTAGTCAAACCAACATTGCGGGACTCAAAATAATATAAACTATCAGGCAAAAATAGCAAACCCCATGTTTTCTGTATTAATTTTTAGGATTTTGAATTAAATAAGGAAACTTCCCAAACCTTATTTAAATGAAGAAAAATAGAAATACTCCTGTGCTAGGCTTAAGAAAATTTGTAGAAATGCAAACCCATCTTAGGCACTGCTTAAAAATACTGAGCACCCTAGTATACAAGATTAATTCAAGTTTTGCTATTAAAAACTATATCTTCCCAAAACTTAGAAAATTAAGAAAAGCAATAGAAGTTAATGAACAGAGGATGAACATATTTTTCCTAGTCTACTTAAGTAATGAGGAACCTAGGAAAAATACAAAGAACCCTAGTCCAGAGCAAATCCAAGGTTAATTATTTTATTAGGCACTAATAAATCCAGAAAAGCCATAATTAAAAATATAAGGACCATTTGAAAAATGGTAAGAAAAATGTAGTAGACTTCTAACTGCTAGAACATCACTACAAAAATAATAAATACCCCGACCCAACATAATAAGAGGTTGAACAATTAAACCTTGATTTTTAGCCATGTTCTAATTAAATCCTAAGAAAGTCCAAACTTGTGCAACAATAGGCAAATTAATTTTTACTAAATTATTGATGAAGTAGACCACCAGAGAAAAATACAAAACCTATTGAAAAATACCAGATAACACCCATTACCCTCTACCCCATGAAAAAGATCATATAATCCAAGAATTTCTACCCCCTCTTCCCTTAAGCAAAAAGTTGCCAAATTCTAGAATGATTGCTCTTGCACAAAGAAGAAGATAGGAAAAATTAGAAATATGTTGTTTGGCATTTTTCAAGTATAGTGGTAGTAGAAAGCACCCCATTGGCTAGAAACTTTAGAAAATCATAGGAGAATAACCAATAAGTATTAGTGGCTAAAATTTGGTATACAGTCATAATATAGCACCTAAATGCCAGCAAAAATAAGCCTTAGAGAATAACCCACTACTAAAGGAGAGTTGTAGTTCAAAGCACCCCCTCTGCCCTAAAATTTGATAAATTTTGTACAGAGATAACCCTTCACCTTTTAAGCCCCAATTTTTGAGACAGAGAGTTATACACCAATGAGAAGCTACTGTTATTTTTACATAAGTTTTGGAAATTTATAAAACTATCTTGTAGTTCAAATCCACCTTAAAGGCATAAAAGAAAAGGAAAGGAAGCAATAAATTAGGAAGAATAATGAATCTCACCCCAATGAATTCAGCAAGGAATTTTATTAAAATTTCACTAAAACATGAAAAAGGAAAGTCAGTGGAACACTAAAATAGTCTGACCATTCAGTAATCAAACTTGACCCTAATTTACTAAGTATACCACAGAAATCTCTAGTAGCAAGATTAAGCTCTACCATAATTATTTAACCATTCACCATGCAGTTTTAATTGCTAAATTGCATATCGTGTCATACATATATCTTATTCATTGCATTCATTAGATTGCAACCTCGCTGACGGAGAGTACGTGCTCATTCCTGAGCAAGGAGTTGTCCATAAGGAAGATCAGGAGCCAGCTCCCGAACCTGCCATCGAGGATCTCCCCGCAGCCCCAGCAATTGAAGGCAAGCCCCAATTATATATATATATATACTACTAATTAAGATAATAGTGTAGGCATCCACAACAATAGATGGCACACGGTTCTGCCACCGCTGACTATCCTCTCCGCGACACGCATCCCTCTCCTCCGCCCCACCCTCCTCCCCACGGCATCATCGGATCCGCCCCACCCCCATCCTCGGATCCATGGCGTCGCGAGATCCATGGCCCCGCCCCCACCCCCACGTGCAGCCCCTCGCCCCCTACCCTCCATCTGCTTGTCGCGCCGCCCTCCCCCACGCGCACACATCAAGCTCGCCGCTGCTGTCTTCCCCCAGTGTCCCCCAGCATCGCAACTACCGCGACGCACCCCCTGGTATGTGAGGTCTCCCCCTCCCCCCACATCCGCGCATCACTAGCAGCAGCACCGCAGACCCAGGCACCACCACCACCATCTCAAATTTGACGTCTCGAGGTCGTCGTTCTAGAGAGCTTGGGGGCTAGGCAGACAACGCAGATGGCAGGGAGGTCTACGACAGGCTTAGGCCCTAGCGCAGGAAGTTGCTTGCGTCAATGGCTAGCTCTCGTGGCCCTCGGTTGTCCGCCTCGCCGTCGTCGACGTCGTGCCCTTCATGTTCCCCGTCGAGAAGGTTCGACCTTCTCTGATCTCCATCCTGCCCGTGGCAAGGTCATCCTCCCTCCCTCTCCCTAGATCTACGCGCGGAGGCGCGACGCCGGTGAGTCACGCTACTGATCTATTCCTACTCTCGCAGCAGGTACACGAAGATGGGGTTCACAGAAAACATGGAGCCCTACTTCATAACCCCCACTATCGTCGCCGTCAACGATTCCTTTTTCTGCTCTGCCTAGCCGACGGCGAAGGGCGCTCCTGCCAGGGGGAACTAGCTTGCTCATCACATCACCAGAGCCATGGCTGACCTCGACTTCTACATTGGTGAGGAGGCGCTAGCCCCATCCCGCGCAAGCAGCTCGCACAGCTTGAGCTATCCCATCCGCAATGGCTAGGTGGGTGTTCCAGTTGTGTACTGCCGTGTCCAGATGTTGTTGTTTTTCATGACCTTACAGTTGATTTCGGCTGAAATTGAACTCTTTCAGGTGGAGAATTGGATACTATGGAGAGGTTCTGGCAACAATGCATCTTTAATGTCCTCCAGTGTGACTCAGAAGTTCTTTATTTTCAAGCCATCACACAGAACAGAGAGCCCTCTACTGTCCCACCCGGGAGTATATCGAGGATATCATGTTCAAGACGTTTAATGTGCCCAACCTCTATATTACTGTCCAACCTGTCCTTGCGCTCGCTGCTGGGTACACTACCACCAAGGTTAGTGAACAAAGCTTAGCATATTTATTTCTTTAGCATAGCCATGCCTTACGCCAAAATGGATGGCAGTTGCATCGAGCAGGCCATGTTTAAGTGTACTTGATCATTACTTTTTTATTTCTTACCTGTTGAGCGATCATCACACACTTATATTTATGAGAAACTTCATGCTTTGTTTTCAGTGTAAAATGATAGATGTTGTAGTTGATGTGGGTGATGGGGCTACTCACATCGTTCCAGTCACTGATGGTTATGTAATTGGGAGCAGTATCAGATCTATTCTAATTACAGGAAAGAAGCATGAACATCAAGGACATAGAGGTATGGAGGGTGTGACTCATTATTCCTTCAATTCACTCATGCATGAGGTTTTTTCTCTCAGTTTTGTGTTCTAATCATGTAGCGAAAGCCTATGCACATCTTTTTTATTTCCGCCGAACACTAGGTGGTTGACCATGTTAGATGCTACTGCAAATCTTGAATGCTGCCCAACTATAATCAATAAAAGATATCGCCATACTAGATGACTGGTCAGTTAAGTATTTTTTGAATAGAAGATGTCTGGAAACTTTAGTAACGACATGAGTTTTAGCTATAGCAGTCTTATTCACTTTTAAGACAGAGAAGATATTTATTTAGAGTTTAGAAAGAGTAGGTGCTATGGGTGCATCTTATCATTTATGTGGGGAACATCTTTGGTGGAAATTAAAATATTCCCTTATGAAGTCTGTATGGTTATCACATAGGAGTGGCACATAAATACATCAAAAGGAAGCATGCATTTACATGTAGTTAGCATGCTAGCACACTTTTGAAGATGCGTCTACTCTTCTTTAGTAGCCTGCAATTTTTTGTTTCATATTTTTTGGGACTCCTGATCCAACTCTGCATCCCGTTGCTCACATCATCTTGCCACTAAACTCCTAGCTCTGTTTTGGTTAGCTCATTGTTATCTTTGGATCAGAACTAATGTTTTGGTTACCTCATTGTTAATTTGCCAGTAAATTACCAAATCCTGTTCAGTAGACAGTACAATGCTGCTAGCTTGTCCACTCAGATGAGTACCCAGTAAGATTCAGAATTGAACCAATACTAAAACAGGGAAATATCCTAAACACATGGAAACAATAACGCCAAATCTCTACTACTCCTTATATTTGTATCGTAGGCGTCCACATTCGATGATGGTGCACGGTTCTGCCGTCGCGCTCCCTCCGCCTCCCCATGCCCCCGTAGCCCCGCTCCCGCGATGCCCGCGCGTGCCCTCGCCTCCACCGCTACGATGCCCGTGCCTCTGCACCCGCCTCCTCCGCCCCCGCGACGCAACATCATTGCAAACACTCTAGCAGTGCTAGAAGCCATGGCTGCACACAATGTGAGGACTCTCATCTACTCCAGCACGTGTGCGACCTATGGAGAGCCTGACAAGATGCCCTCGCTGAAGGAACTTCCCAGGTCAGCAGTTCAGTTATGATTTCTGAAACCATTAGTTCCTTTCTAAAATCAAGTTGAACGCCTCTCTAGCTAGCATTAACAAAAAATGAGGTTAAAGTTTACCAACTTCACTTCTGGTTCAGGAACAAGACTTTCTTCAACACTTCGTAAGTGGATTATTTCCAATCCAGAATTTGTCATAACCATTACTAGGCTGAAATCATCATTTGGTTTCATAATTTGCTAATTGTAGTAAATGATTAATTAAACAAGCAAAGAGTGTACAATTTTCCTTAGCCTGTTTCTACTCCTAATTATTGTTTCTGAACTGGTATTTTCATTTTCTTTGTGCAATCCAACTACTACATCTATCACTCCAGTATCATCTCGAACGTTTCAATTTCAAATATGTACCCTATAGTAGTCTGGAGTTGCACATATATATTTTAGATCCTAGTGCCCAAAATCTTTTAGATCCCAGATCATACCAATTTAATGTTAAGTTTGCCCCCACAACTGATCTCAATTTCTATTCTCAGCATTATATTGGTGATATCTCAGAGTTGGATGCATTGGAAGGCTTTGCTAAAGGTTTTCCTGGTTTTTATCATAGATCTGTGCATAAGATTTGTCTTGATTTTTTGTTTGTTTCAGGGAAAGCAGTATTCTAACATGGCATGTTCCTACCTTGCTTTCTTATTTGTCTGTGTTGTCTCCTGCATGTTCTACACAAAATCTTTGTATGCCCACAATCTTTGTATTCTAACATCGATAAGTGCCCAAAAATCTTTGTATGCTTCTAAACAGACCTTTGGTATTGTTGTACACATTGGATTCAATACCACTTCTGTTGTCCCCGTAAGTAATTGTCCATATTTATATTATTAAGGGTTTTCAATTATTTACAATGTGTTCCCATGCGTTTGGTGAACATTAGCCATGCTGTTTGGCATATACATCTTTCAGCTGCACTTATCGTGTCATTTACATTTCACCATTTTGAAGTGGATCTGAAGTTACATTGTTATTTTTTTGTATTGATCTACTACTACCTTTTCAATTGTTTTTATTTTCTAAATTTTAGGGAGTTCCAATGTTCTACATGGGCGATGAATATGGTCACACAAAGGGAGAAAACAACAATACGTACTGCCATGACCATTATGTCAGTCTGATGCCAGCACATATTAACACATTGTTTTAATCAATTTCTTTGACATTCTTGTAATCTCCTAGCCTTTTAATTTGGTTGTGCAGGTCAATTATTTCCGTTGGGATAGGAAGGAAGAACAATCCTTTGATTTGTACAGATTCTGCTGTCTCATGACCAAATTCCGCAAGTAAATAATCTTCTCGCCAAATAGTTTCCGTGCTAAACTGATGATGGTTCCTCTGTTCACCAAATGGCAAGATCTTGTACAGTTTACGTTGCCACTGTCTATTCATGTTCTTTTGGTGTGCAATATAGGGAATGTGAATCTCTTGGCCTTGAGGACTTCCCGACTTCAGAACGGTTGTGATGGCACGGTCATCAGCCCGAGAAGCCTGACTGGTCAGAGGCAAGCCGATTCGTTGCCTTCACCATGGTACAGACATAACACCTACCACCATCATCACTATAGTCATTTCAAGAATCGTTTTTCTACCATTAAGTAGATTAGAGAGAGATCAAAAAAGAAGCTGATGGTTTCTTATGTATCTGTTACTGCAGAAGGACGAAACCAAAGGCAAGATCTACGTGGCCTTCAACACCAGTCACCTGCCGGTGGTCATCGGGCTTCTAGAGTGCTCTGGGTTTCGATGGGAGCTGGTGGTGGACACCGGCAAGGAGGCACCATATGACTTCCTCATCGATGGCCTACCAGATTGTGTTGTCACCGTCTACCAGTTCTCTCATTTCCTCAACTCCAATCTCTATCCTATGCTCAGCTACTCCTCCATCATCCTTGTATTGCGCCCTGATGTCTAAAAGAAGCGGATACAATAGAGTATACTGTAGCCGTAGTATATATTTTTCTTTGACTTCCTTTTGTAGATCTGCCAAACACAAACACAACTAAGCAATGTAGCACATACTATTGGCACGACCCTCCACTCATTTACATTCTAAATTTTATATATTTTTATAGTTCCTGAATTTGATCGCTCCTAAATACATTGTCTGAAATCTGTTACTTTTTTTTGCCTTACACTTACAGTGAAAATGTCAACTGCCACTTGGTACATGCCTGATAAATAACTGAAGTTGACCTCATGTTCTATGCTTAAAACTGAATGCAGTGATCAGTACATGTATTTCTTTCGAAGCTTGTATTTCCTTCAGTTTGTAGGGGCTTCTACACTAAGTGTAGACACACCTATTTGTATATTGGCCCATGGATCATATGTAATTCATGATATAGCATCGACATCATGGTTCAATTATCGTGATATATGTTTCCGTTGCAACGCACGGGCACTCACCTACTATATATATATATATTAATGTTTGTAGGCTTGCAATGTGCACTTAAGTGTAGGAGTTGCTTGAAACCCTTAGTTGTATGAATTCAGGATTCCTTTTTGAGATGGATACTAGTATGCTAGGTCGAGTAGCTGCTTTGCTAGTAAGGATCTTGGTAGAAGTCGAGTGATTTTTCTAGCACTCGCGCGAGGTCAGGAATTGATTGTATTCATCTTGATAACATGATCTATGATGGTCTATGGACTTGGATCCAGGGTGGATGCCTTGTCCATGAGACGGGAAAAGGAATTAAGGATTAATGTGTGGATACCTGAGTCAATCGTTTGGACGTACTAAACAGATGTTGGGAAATATGGTAACTGGTAAACCTAGTACATGAGTGAAGCCAGGCGCAGACTTTTCTCCTTACTTGTCCTGAGACTGGGTCTCCCATGCTAGCTATGGTGGGTACAAGTGCGGTCACTGCACGGAGGTAGCCGGGGTCATTGGAGCATTGTATGCCAAGGCGGTGAGCCCTGGCCGCGAACGGGGAATCGATGGGTACGGTTGACGTGTGTGGGGATGGAGTACCCCTACATGTCGTGTGTTTAGGTTTACCTTGCAAGGTTTAAAAACTCGATTCGAATCGTCTGCTTCTCGCAGCTAATGAGACTGCTTGACCCCTTGTACTACATTGAGTAAGAAGTGAAACGAGGTTTACTTGAGATAACATGTTGATTGTGTTAAATGATTGCTACCATGTATGCTTAGAAGGAGCAAATTTAGCTAAAAGTAATGATACTAGAATTGGAAAAGCTAAAATTGATTTTAGACTCAGCTAGTGCTTTTGGCAAACCAAACCCCTCAGCCAAACAACTGCATGGTCTAGAGGTAGAGGAGTAGATTCCTCACACCGAGTAAGTCTAGCTGAGTATTAGTATACTCAGCCTTGCCTGTGGCATAATTTTTGCAAGTACGCTTCAGGATATGGTTGATGGTGTGACTTGGCCTACCACCTTGCCACCGGGTTGGACGGTCCAGTGGGATGCTGCTCCAGCAGGAGAGGAGCAGGAGGAGTAGTGGGCTAGGCCTTGCCCTATTCCTCATCTTTCGACGATATCGATTATCCGCTGCAATTTATCTTATGAACTTATTTCAGTTTACTTGAAAAACTTCGATTCATGTAATAACTCCAGTACTTTAATTAAGGTTTCCTGTTTTATTGTATTCCTCTGCGACTCACCATCGAGTGGGTTAGTGGTATTTGATCCTGGATGAGTGGCTTTATCAGACTAGATCAGAGAGACTGACGGGTTATTCCGATTTAAGTGTGTTGCGACCTCTAAGGCGTGACTTGGGCACTTAACCTGGAATAATTCGAGCAGTTCTGCCACAACAACTTTGCTTTTGATGATGCTTCTCCCCTGGCAGCAGAGTTGCAGGCTACCCCATGGCCACCTTCGTACAAACCACCACAACTCCCCATGTATGATGGACATTCTGACCCAAAGCAATTCCTCATGAGCTACGAAGCAACCATATCATCATATGGTGGCAACACTACTGTCATGGCAAAGTCCTTCGTCATGGCAGTCAGGAGTGTGGCTCAGACTTGGTATTCTTCTCTTCGGCCAGGAACAATCACATCATGGCAGAAACTGAAGGATATGCTAGTCACAAGCTTCCAGGGTTCCAAACGAAGCTAGTGACTGCTCAAGCTTTATTCTAGTGCATGCAAGACCATGAGGAGTACTTGCAGGTATACGTTCGAAGATTCTTACGACTCAGAGCACAGGCACCAAAGGTGCCTAATGAGATCGTTATCGAAGCCATGATCAAGGGGCTCTGACTAGGACCGACATCACAATATTTTGCAAGGAAGCCACCACAAACCTTGGAGAAGCTTCTCCAGAAGATGGATGAGTACATTCTAGCTGACAATGATTTTCGCCGGAGAAGGGAGGAAGCTTACAGGTATTCTAAGATGGCTAGGGGCTTCGGAGGAAGACTCCACCCTAGGTATGTCAGAACTATCCATAATCCCAACACAAATGATGATAGGGCAAATCACACCTAGAGCAGCTAGCAAAGCTCACAATCTTCGGGAATGCAGCAAACTTTCTATAGGCCACCAGCCCTAAGAGGTAGAGGGGGGAGAAGCTTTGGAGGAAGGTTTGGTACTCAACCCAGGAGATTGTTCTGCTTATTCTATGGGGAGGATAAGGGACACACGACAAGGACGTGCCAAGTCACGATCCAAAAGCATAAGGAGATCGCTGAAGCCGAAGCGCAGCAGAATTAGCCGAAGCAGGTCTTGCATACTTCTTCATGCTATTCTCCATATATCCCTGAATATGTGGACAATCTGCAACCCATGACGTTTGTTGCTTCGACGAGTCATTCCCAAGCTACTTGGGTTCAGTTGCCACCACCACCACCACTGGCGCCTACCTTGGTCCATAACCAGCAGCTAGAAGGGCATTGCCAGGCACAACAACAGCATGATACTTAGGAGGAGTCCGAAGCTCTATTTTATTATTTACAATTTGGGCTTTACAAATCCTACCTACCCCTTAACAAGAATCTCGTCCTTGATATTTAGGTAGGACTAGGGAAAAGATGGGGAAATTCTATTCGAAGCTCTTCTTCTCTCTCCCAAGTAGCCTCATCTTCTCCATGGTGACTCCATTGCACTTTGCACGTCTTTATTACTTTATTTCTTGTTACTCAAGTCAAAGCGTCAATAATATTAATAGGATACTCTGTGTAAGTCAGATCATCCTAAACACTGAGCTCTTCCATTGGTAGTTGTTCCTTAGGGACACGGAGACACTTCTTGAGTTGAGACACCTGGAATACATCATGCACATCTGATAGATGATTAGGTAGCTCGAGCTTGTAGGCCATCTCCCCAACTCGCCTAAAGATTCTGAAGGGTCCAATAAAGCGAGGGGATAATTTGCCTTTTACTTTGAATCTTCTCATTCCACGAAGTGGTGACACCTTGAGGTACACATAATCACCCTCCTCAAACTCCAGTGGTCTTCTTCGATTATCAGAATAGCTCTTTTGCTTGATCTGTGCTACCCTCAAGTTTTCCCGGATTATGCGAACTTGATCTTCTGCCTCTTGAATAATCTCAGGCCCAAAGAACTATCTTTCTCCAGTCTGATCCCAATATAGAGGAGTCCTGCACTTCATGCCATATAAAGCTTCAAATGGTGACATCTTCAGACTGGCCTGATAACTATTATTATAAGAGAACTCGGCATATGTTAGACTCTTGTCCCAACTGCCTCCATGCTGAAGGGCACAAGTTCTCAACATATCTTCTAGTACTTGATTAGTCCTTTCTGTCTGGCCATCAGTTTGAGGATGATAGGCCAAACTGAAGCTCAACTTCGTATCCATATTCTCATGAAAGCTTTTCCAAAATCTTGAGGTAAACTGTGAGCCTCTATCAGAAACGATCTTCTTCAGTACTCCGTGTAAACACACAATCCGAGTCATATATAATTCTGCCAATTGAGATCCCTTGTAAGTAGTCTTGACCGGAATGAAGTGAGCTACTTTGGTTAGCCTATCCATGATCACCCATAAGGAATCATACCCTTTCGGGGTGCGAGGCAACCCGACAATGAAGTCCATACCAATCTCCTCCCACTTCCATTCGGGTACCTTTAACGGGTGTAGTAGTCTAGCTAGTCTTTGATGTTCAGCTTTGACTCTTTGACACACATCACACACAGCCACATGTGTAGCCACATCTCTTTTCAGCCCATACCACCAGTACTTTTGCTTCATATCCTGATACATCTTAGTACTCCCAGGATGAATAGAGTAATCAGAGTCATGGGCTTCCTTCAATATAGTTTCACGAAGGCTAGCAATCTCAGGAACACATATCCGATTCTTGAACCATATTGTGCCTTGCTCATCCTCCGTGAATTTTGGACCTCTACCTTCAGTAATCAGATCTTTGATCTCTTGGATTTTAGCATCACCAATCTGACCCTTGCGAATTTCTTGCTCTAAGGTAGGTTCCACTTCAATAGTGACTCCTTTAGTGTGAGCAACTGTTCCCAGGTTGAGTATTCGAAAGTCTTCTACTAACTCATCGAGTAGCTGAGCAACAATAGCTGTGTGGACGTGCTCCTTTCGACTCAAAGCATCGGCAACCAGATTTGCCTTGCCCGGATGATAATGAATCTCCAAATCATAATCCTTAATGAGCTCCAACCAACGGTGTTGCCTAAGGTTGAGATCTTTCTGAGTGAAGATGTACTTCAAGCTCTTGTGATCGGTGTACACTTGGCACTTTGTTCCCATAATGTAATGTCTCCATATCTTGAGCGCATGCACTACGACAGCTAGTTCTAAGTCATGAGTGGGATAGTTCAACTCATGTTTCCGCAACTGACGAGACATGTAGGCGATCACGTGTCCTTCTTGCATAAGAACACATCCCAAGCCCTAGCAGCTTGCATTACAATATATATATCAAAACTCTTCTATAGATCTGGCATAACCAAAACTGGAGCAGCCATCAATTTAAACCTTAGTTGATTGAAACTCTCTTGGCATTCCCAAGTCCATTTAAACTCCTTGACCTTCTCTAACAGTGAGGTCATAGGCTTAGCAATCTGGGAAAACCCTTCAATAAATCGCCGGTAATAGCCTGCGAGTCCTAGGAAACTCTGGACCTCCGTGACTAAACTTGGTATCTTCCAACCAACTATCGCATTGAGATACTTTAGACGGATCAACTGAGATTCCACCCTTGGACATGATGTGTCCAAGGAATGGCACTTCGTCAATATAGAACTCACACTTGCTGAACTTGGCATAAAGTTGATTATCTCATAGCTTCTGTAGCACCAACTGCAGATGTTCCTCATGGTCACTATCATTCTTGGAATAAACAAGAATTTCGTCGATGAATACCACGACGAAACTGTCAAGATACTCCATGAACACCTTATTCATCAGATTCATAAAGTAGGCTGGTGCATTAGTTAGTCCAAACGACATGACTGTGAATTCATATAAACCATATCGGGTTGAGAAAACTGTCTTGGGAATATCAGATGGCCTAATCTTCATTTGGTGGTAACCTGATCGGAGATCAATCTTGGAAAAGACCCTGGCGCCTCTCATTTGATCAAATAAATCTTCAATGCGAGGTAAAGGATACTTGTTCTTCACAGTAACATCATTAAGAGATCTATAATCCACACACATCATTTGTGATCCATCCTTCTTCTGTACAAACAGAACCAGCGCTCTCCAAGGTGATGAACTCGGACGAATGTACCCAGCCTCCTGTAATTCTGTTAACTATTTCTTAAGTTCTTTTAGTTCTTCTATGGACATCCTGTATGGACTTTTTGAAATAGGAGCGATCCTAGGTAAGAGATCAATGACAAACTCAACTTATCTATCTAGTGGCATCCAGGGTAACTCATCTGGAAAGACATCAGGGAAATCCCTATCCACACGGATGTTGTTGCCTACAAACTTCCCATCTACTAGAAATACAACAGGTCTGGTAGTGGCGGTTACGGTAATTTCAACTTCAAATCTTTCTCCTTTAGAGCTTGTGAGTTCTACAGTTCCCCTAGCACAATGTATAACTCGCTTTGGCCTTCCTTAACCATGACATACCAAGGATCAGATCTATACTGCTTTCCTCTAATACTATAGGGGTAGCCCAGAATTCTCTTCCCATAATTGTCAAAGTTAATCTGTGTGTCATATAGTTTGCTTCAACATGCCCTTTAGTGTAATTACTACCATTGGTGTTTTCATATTTGTAGTGGTAACTCATTTGTGTTGGCATATCGAGCAGAAATAAATGAATGTGTAGCACCAAACTCAAATAATATTGCTGCAGGAATTGCATTAATATAAAACATACCAATTGTGATGTCAGCTCCATCAGCGGTAGCCTCGGCGCTGACTTGATCAACCCTGGCAATGCTGAATCCCTTACCAGATCCTAGAGTCTACTGCTTGTTTTTGACGGGGGTACTAGCAATCCTATGCAGGCATACATTAGCATAATGTCTAGTCTTGCCGCACTTGTAGCATGTGGTGCCTGCACTCTGTCCTGAGAATTTCGTCGGGGTGCCAGTGGGGGCAGCCTGACGAGTCTGTGGAGTCCCCTGTGGTGTGAACTGATCTGGGCGCTGGCCAAACGCTGCTCCTCCCCTGACCCTGGGTGAACGCCTTCCTCTTCATATCCCCTAGCTGAACACGCTTGTGTTCAATAGCTAGGGCCTTGTCAAGCAGCCTCTGGAATGACAGAATGGTATGAGCCACTAATGCATATTGCAGTGGTCCATTAAGTCCTTCAATGAAGTGTTCTTGTTTCCTTTCATCCTCAGCCACTTCATCCGGTGCATATTTGGATAGTTGAATGAATCTGTCGCGTACTCACTGACTGACATACTCCCCTGCTTCAGCGACAGAAATTCCTTCTTCTTGATCTTCATCAGTCGAGTAGGGATGTGATAGTTTCTGAACTAAGTAGCAAATTCCACCCAAGTGATAGTATCAGCAGCGTCATGGGCAGCGGTGTAAGAATCCCACCAATCAGCAGTAGGACCACTAAGACGACTAGAAGCATAAAGAACCTTCTCCCAGTCAGAGCACTATGCAATAATCAGCATCTTCTCCACTGACTTTAGCCAATCATCAGCGTGCAGAGGATCTGGAGAGTTGGCGAACATCGATGGCTTGTGGCTGATGAACTCCCGGTGCTTGTCCCAGGGTGGAACTGGTGGTGGCGGCAGAGGCAATGGTGCTTGTTGCTGTCGCACCATCTTTTCTTGTCGCATTTCCTCCCTCATCTCCTGCCTCTCTTGGCGCATCTCCTAACGCTCCTATCGCATCTGCGCATGCATATCCTGCATCGTGTTCGCCATCTGTTGCAACATCTGCATCTAAGATGCAACCACTGGATCAGTCCCAGCCAGTGGAGGATTCAGAGGATTAATCTCTTCTTGCTTTTGTCTAAGCACCCTCCGGTTGAATGGGTTGGCAGGTAGATCAATTCCACCTCCCTTCCTGGTATTGACCATCTGAGTTAGAAACACATGGTAAGAAAGAATTGTAGACAAGGACGAGTAATTACGAGACATGTTACTTTGTGGGTTTTATTAGCTAAGTAGATTAGTGTGTCAATTACTAAAGCTAATACATTAGCTTATGGTGGTACATGCTAGAATGCCCTTCTATAATATTTCAATCAATCAAAGAAGCAAATCAGGCATTTATCATCATAACAACCATCCAACATTTTTAAATAGAGAAAATAATTTTAATTTTGTCTTAGATCTCCTATCTCTTTAAAAGGGGTCATAAATGTAGGATTCCAAAGTGTGAAATTCATCTTGTCTTAGAATAGAAAAGATAAGAATAATCAGAGTAGAACAACAAAAGGTGAGACAGGATCAAGATAAGTATAAAAAGAATCAAAGTAAGATAAGTAGGTAAGGGTTTTGTCCAGTTCTACCTAGGTTTCATCCTACAGTCAACATTTCCTTCGATACCACTTCTGTCACACCCGGATTTAAGGGATAAAGTCGGGTGCGTCTCATATGTGCGCTAAGGAAGAACAACACATATAATAACAGAGTGTATAGAGATAAATGTCACAATATCATGAAAGTAATTATTACAAAGCGGGAGTCTTACAAAAATTAAATGATATAAATAAAACGAACTAAGAGTCCATCCATGGCGCCATAAAGTTGATTGGGAAACGCCACCTAGATCAAGTCGTACTCCTTGTTGTGTGGCTCCTCCTGGACAACCTGTTCTTCTCCTGTGGGGGTTATATATCGCAAGTGTAAGCTCACAAAAGATCATAGCTCAACAAGTTGTGGGGAATAATGTGCATGAACTCACCAAAGATGGGAGTTCATGTGAAGTGTGAGGCTGATCAATAATAGGGGTTATGGCTCAGCATTGCTTTTAATAAGTTGGTCAAATTTTATTAGCAATTACTAGATGTAAGTGAATACCATACCAAAATAATAATATAACAAAATTAACAATAAATCCCATGCAATGCAAATGACAAATTGAATTTAGTTCCATAGATTAATCATGCGAGAGCCATGACCTGCTCATGACCGCGAGCACGGCTAGTATACCAGTTTTACACTCTGTAGAGGTTGTACCCTGTACCCACAAGTCATGTATCCCATGTCGCCAGGGTGAGCCAGACCCTTAGACACTACCGAGGTGAATGGCTAGGGATCCACTACGAGGCCTTTACAAAGTTCCACTAGCTTCAGAAAACCCGCTACAGTTTCTAGGAAGAGCAATGCAAGAATCCCCCGTCTGACCACCATCCCAGCAAAATCAACCCGGGAACCTCCCTACAAGCCTACTACCCTATTGCCCTTGCCCCTATCGGGTAAGGTAGTCCTCCACTAGCTTTCCTAGTTAGTCAGCCAAGGGCGTCCCATTCCACCCTTGTGGTGGCACGTGTTTCTCAAGTTAAGCTCCATGTTCCAATTAAAATAATAATCTTGTCATGAACAATAAATAAAATGATAGTATAATTGGAACATGATCATAATGTAATATTAATCCCAAAACCACATAGAGCAATAGTAAAACTACCCAATTAGTTCAGGGGTAATGTCACACCCGGATTTAAGGGATAAAGCCGGGTGCATCTCATATATGCGCCAAAGAAGACAACACATATAATAACAGAGTGTATAGAGATAAATGTCACAATATCATCAGAGTACTTACTACATAGCGGAAGTCTTACAAAATAAAAGATAAATATAAAACGAACTAAAGTCCATCCTTGGCGCCATAAAGTTGACTAGGAGACGCCACCTAGATCAAGTCGAACTCCTCGTTGTGTGGCTCCTCTTGAACCACCTGTTCTTCTCCTATGGGGGGTGTGAGACAGCAAGGGTGAGCTCACACATGTTCATCACTCAACAAGTTGTGGGGAATAATGTGCATGAACTCACCAAAGGTGGGAGTTCATGTGATGTGTAAGGCTGATCAAGAATATGGGTTAAAGTTAAGCATTGCTTTTAATAAGTTGGTCAAATTTTATTAGCAGTTACTAAATGTAAGTAAATACCAAACCATAATAAGAATAATAGGACAAAATTAATAAATAATCCCATGCAATGCAAATGACAAATTGAATTTAGTTCCATAGTTTAATCATGCGAGAAACCTGAGCTGCTCTTGACTGTGAGCTCGACTAGTATACCAGTTTTACACTCTGCAGAGGTTGTACCCTGTACCCACAAGTCATGTTACCCATCTGCCAAGGGATCGTGACTCCCATACACCTCTACCAAGGAAGCGAGGTAGGGCAACACTATGAGGCCTTTACAAAGTTCCACTAGCTTCCGAAAACCCGCTACAGTTTATGGGAAAAGCAATTGTAGGAATCCCCCGTCTGACCGCCATCACAGCAAAATCAACCCGAGAACCTCCCTACATGCCTACTCCCCTACTGCCCTTGACCCTTTCGGGTAAGGTAGTCTTCCACTAACTTTCCTAATTAGTCAGCCAAGGGCGTCCCATTCCACCCTTGTGGTGGCACGTGTTTCTCAAGTTAAGCTCCATATTCCAATTAAAAATAATGATCTTCACATGAACATAAATAGAATAACAGAATAATTGGAACATGGATATAATGAAATATTAACCCAAAACCATATAAAACAATAACAAAACTACTCAAATGATTCAGGGGTAAACAAGGTAAAAGAAAATCAGACTAGGATGACCTTTTGGGTCCCATCAAAATTAAACATATGCATGAATAAGTGGTATTAAAGAACATTATTGGGTAATAAAAGTGTTCAAGGGCACAACTTGCCTTCAATGAGCTCCTGCTCAACAACTTCTATCTGCTAAACACCGGGATCCTCAGCCACTGGCTCTTCTACTCGCCACAATACAAACAAGCATAGTATAAAGGAGAAATTAACATCACACCAAACATGTAAACAAAATACACATTGATAATCTACATATTAAAATAAGATCATAGGAACATGAATCATTAATTTTGGAGTTATAAATTTTAAGTTATGAATTTCCAAAGATTTTATGTGTTTGATACAAGATTAATTAGGATATAAATTTTAATGTGGCTTTCATGTCAAAACAGTGGCACTAATTGATAAACAATAATATTATAAAATTATAGAAACTAGAATGAACTAATTTTCTCTCTATCACTCCCGTCGGCTGTTTCAATGGCGGCTAATCCCGCACGACAAAAACCTTCCAAGTCACGTGCGAGGAAAGGCGGCGGCTGGTACTTATATCCTGGCGCCCACGACCCCACACATGCACGACTGGCGGAACGATCCGCGCAGGAGACGGCGAAGTCAACCACGGCGCGCGATTTTCACGGGGAAGAGGAATAGTAGCCGAGTCCGCGCGCCCGAGGAAATAGCGGCTGCGCCGAGGGCCCCACTCAACAGCGAGTGTAGGACGAGCGCGTGCGCGGTAGGCGGCTGCCACGGTGACCCCACTCGCAGGAACAGCTGGCTGACGGCGCGGGAGAGCCTGCCTCACGGGCCCCACCCATCGGCGCAAGGTCCCCGCTGATGGGCTACGCGGAGGTAATGTGAGATGGGCCGGTTGAGAAGAGTACGGCCCAAGCGACTGTTTATCCTTTTTCTTTTCTTTTCTTTTTTCCTTCTTTCCGTTTTCCACTTGAATTCATAATTTGAATTCCAAAGTTTGTTATGAGTTTCACTTTTAGTCTAAATATACAAATACAAATGCCAGTATAGAAATAATATATTTTATTATATTTTTTATCCTTATTTTTACTCACATAATATTCTCTTCCTTCTCTTTTCTAAATTCTAGAATTTCTTTAGATCTTAAATTCCACTTTGGACTTTAATATATTTCTTTTTACATTATTTTTATATTGTCACAAAATGCACACAAAATGAAAACTCAGCATGATGCGTAATTTAGTGGCATGTCTTTGATAAATCATTTGTTTTTAAATGAGGTGTTCACCTGTGATGGTAAATAGAGATGGCACATATAGAGGAAATAATGTCTCCTTTAATACTTTCTTATAAATTGGGTATTACAAATCCTAACCCCATTAACAAGAATCTCGTCCTCAAGATTTAGGAAGGACTAGGGAAAAGATGAGGAAATTCTATGCGAAGCTCTTCTTCTCTCTCCCAAGTAGCTTCATCTTCTCCATGATGACTCCATTGCACTTTACACATCTTTATAACTTTATTTCTTGTAACTCGAGTCAAAGTGTCAAGAATCTTGATAGGATATTTTGTATAAGTCAAATCACCCTGAACATTGAGCTCTTTCATAGGTAATTGTTCCTCAGGGACACAGAGGCACTTCTTAAGTTGAGACACGTGGAATACATCATGCACATCAGATAGATTATCAGGTAGCTCGAGTTGGTATGCCATCTCTCCAACTCGCCTAAAGATTCTGAATGGTCCAATAAAGCGAGGGGATAATTTGCCTTTGACTTTGAATCTCCTCATTCCATGAAGTGGTGACACCTTGAGGTACACATGATCACCTTCCTCAAACTCTAGTGGTCTTCTTCTATTATCAGCATAGATCTTTTGCCTGGTCTGAGCTACCCTCGAATTCTCCCGGATTATGCGGACTTGTTCTTCTGCCTCTTGAATAAGTTTAGGCCCAAATAACTCTCTTTCTACTCGGTATGGGCTATTCGAGTAACTGGATATGCCCTTTGGGTTAACTAATGCTCCAGCCCATTTCACATATCTTATAAATTTGGTGTTTATGCCAGAGCTGGACAAGTTTGTCGTGATTTTTATTGATGGTATCCTGATCTACTCTAAGAATAAAGAAGAGCATGTGGAACATCTGTGTCTTGTATTAATGCATTTTTGTTGGAGGAAATTCAATTTTTAGGGCATATCTTATCAGCTAAAGGAATTATGGTTGACCCAGCAAAGTCAAGGACATTCTGGAATGGAAATCTCCAACTACAATGCATCAAGTGAGAAGTTTTCTTGGATTATCTGGCTACTACCGCAGGTTTATTCTAGATTTCAAGGTAGTAAAGCCCATTACAGAGCTACTAAATAATGATATTAAGTTTAAATGGTCTCCCAAGTGCAACAAAGCTTTTGAGTAGTTGAAAGAGCTATTGACTAGTGTACCAGTGTTGGCTCAACCAGGCATTGAGAAGCCATTTGACGTGTATTGTATGCGTCAAGAATTAGCATTGGATTTGCCATAATGTAGGAAGGTCGAGTCCTAGCTTATGTCTTAAGACAACTACGACGACATGAGGAGCATTACCCGACTCATGATTTGGAGTTGGCAGCGGTAGTTCATGCCCTGAAAATATGGCGTCACTATCTGTTGGGTAATGTATGCCATATTAACACTGATCGTAAGAGCCTAAAATATATTTTTACCCAATCGGAATTGAATATGAGGCAAAGTGGATGGCTTGAGCTAATAAAGGATTATGATTTAGAGATTCACTATCACCCTCGAAAGGCTAACGTAGTGGCTGATGCTTTAAGTCGTAAGGCATCTTGTCACTGCCTTATTGCAAAATTGTTCAACACCACCTTATGCCAATAAATGGAAAGACTAAATTTGGGGATGTAACACCCAAAATCTTATTTTGGTTTTTTAAAAGTGTTTTCCAAACGATTTGAAAAAATGACTTCTAATAATAAATTCATTCCTTTACCTCTCTAAAGTAAATAAATAATAAAAATAAGAATTTGATATTCAAAACTTAAACCCCAAATCTTCAAACTAAAGGTGGGAACAATAAATAAAAGAAAGACTTCCAATCTATTTTTTATTTCTCTCTATAAACTATATAATTAAAGCACTCCTTGAAAATATTGAATTAACATAACTCAAGCAAATATATATATATATATATATTAATAACCATCTTTGAGTAACTTTTGATTTGATCCCATATTCAAATATAATGTTTCCTAAAAAGAGATAATGTGTGAGTTTCATAATTGGAAACATTTTTAAAAATAAATAAACAAATAGATTAAACAATTATGTTTTGCATTCATACTGGTATTTTCTGGAATGTGCACGCATTTGTCTGGGGTAGGTTTCCAGCGGTAGTGTCTCAGGCTGTTGAATATGTGCTAGAGATCGTCAATGAAGTTCTCCGGGTCTATGGTTTAGATCACCATGTTGTCAATGTAAGCTTCCACCCGCTTGCCAAGTGGTCGGCTAAGCACGTTTGAATAGCTCATTGATAAGTCGCTCCAGCATTTTCGAGACCAAATGACATGGCGGTATAGCAGAAGGCCCTAAAGGGCGTAATGAATTCCGTCTTCATCTGGTGATATCTCGAGTAACAGTCCAGGAAGGAGAGCATGGAGCAGCCGGCAGTAGAGTCGACCACTTGATCTATTCTAGGGAGCCCGAAGGATCCTTCAGGAAGTGTTTGTTGAGATCAATATAGTCGACGCGCATGTGCCAATCTACTTTATTCTTTTTGTGTACAAGAACAGGATTTGCAAACCACTCGGGTGCATTACTTTTCTAATGAAGCCTGATGCTACTAGGCGAACTAACTGAGCACGTATGGCTTCTCTTTTGTCGGGCATAAAGTGATGCATTTTCTGTCGGATCGGCTTTGCTTGAGGATACACCTTCAGTTTGATCTTGGCCAGCTCTCTAGGGACTCCCGGCATGTCCGCGGGTTGCCACGCGAATACACCCAGTTGTCTTGCAGAAACTGGACGAGCGTGCCTTCCTATTTGGCGGTGAGGCTGGAACTGATGATCGTCATCTTGCGTTTGTTGGAGAAACCAAGGTTGGATTTCTTGGTTTATTCGGCCAGTCGCATGGTGGCAGTGGTAGATGCTTCATTTATGGGGATTTTGAGGCGATGCCCCGTCGATGCGTCGTCATTCATCGTCGGAAGTGCTACCGAGGGTCTGGTGGCGAGGGTCGTCTAGATAGCCCCTTGAAAGCACACTGCAGCTCCTTGAAAGTCGGTTCGGGCAGTGATTATTCCTTGAGGTCCGAGAATCTTGAGTACCATGTATGAGTAGTGCGGGATGGCCATGAACTTGACCAGTCTAGGTCTCCCGATGATGGTGTTGTACCTGCACTCGAATTGAGCTACCACAAAGCACAGGAACTTGGTTCGTTAATTGTCTGAAGCACCGAAGGTGACCAGCAAGAAGAGATGCCCTAGCGGGTACTCTCCTTCAGTCGGTATGATGCTGAAGAATGGGGTATCCAACTCAATGAGCTGGGCAGTCGAGATCCCCAATGACTGGAGTGTTCTAGGGAAGGTGGCATTGATGCTGCTAGCACCATCCACCAGAACCTTCTTCAACCGACTCTCTTGGAACACAGGGTCAACAAGAAGAGTGTACTTGCCAGGGTGATCGAAGTTGAGCCACTAGTCAGCTCAGCTGAAAATGATGGAGTGCTCTGACCACCGATACAGCGTCGGGGCACTGTGGGTTACCACTAGGACCTGTCGATCGGTAAGATTATGCTACCTTTTCTCTCCTAGGACCCGTGGCCCCTGAAGATGACATTGACCTCCCTGTTAATGCGTGGGATGGCGCCTCCACCACCCCACTTTGTTTCGGCAGTGGTTCTTGTAACGTCTTCGTGGTGGGGGTGTAGGTAGCGATTGGAATGGTCGACCGTGGCCAACTGAGTTCTTGAAGTCCATGCAATTATGCAGGGTATGGCGCATATCCTTATGTTACGGACACTGGGCGTCGAGAATCTCGTCTAGTGTTCGTATGTTGCCTCGTGGCACGCTGCGGGGCCGAGTCGCCGAGGGCCCAGCGGCATGCACTTCGTCTCTTGGCACCTTTTCCTAGTGCTTGTCCTGATGCTGGTTCCCCTCCTTCAGCACCTGGGGTGTATGCTTCGCATGGCCGATGAAGTCCTAGGCCCGTTCATCGGTGGTGATGTAGATGTATGCCTCTCGGAACAACTCTTCCAAGGTGGCTCAGACGAAAGATGAGTCGTTAGACCTGTGGTAGACGTCCTCAATCACGGCGACCTCTGTGACATTGGGGATGCGATTTCTCATAGTTTGAAAATGCTTTAGGAACGAGCGGAGGGACTCATCACTTTGGCACTTGATGGATTTAAGGTCCAAGAGTTGCACCGGTTTGTCAGAAAGGGATTGGAAATTCGTAACAAACCAGTGGCAGAAGTCGTCCTAGTCGTCAATGAAATGGCGAGGAAGGTGTCGGAGCCACTGCAGCGCATCTTGCTCAAGAACAATGGGAAAGTACACTATCATGACATCCTCTATTGCTCTAGTGGCCTGGGCAGTGGTCGTATAGACAGCCAATGAACTGCCTGGATCTTGCTTAAGCTCATACTTGTCGACGTTCGAGACCATGAAGTTAGGTGGCCATTGAATTGGCTGGAACCGGGGGAAAAGGACTGAGATTCCGCATGTACCCCGGTCCTCCCGGCGTTCTTCTCGAGTGTGGTCATGGTGGTAGTCCTTGGGCGGCGAGTGACACCGTGTGTCGTGTCACCTCTCCCTAGCAACCGGTGTGGTGCCATGCTATTCATAGAGGCAACTGCTCACTTTGTCCTGGTTGCATGGTTGCGTGCCGGTGCACCATGATCTCAGTCATACACTTGCCGCCACCTCATCTCATCTTCGCGTCGTCGACCGTGTGAAGTGTTGATGTTGCTCCGCACGTCTCGCTGACTGTTGATGACGTAGTGCATGTCCGGTACCGGATGGGCGAGGGGAAGAAGATGGTTTGCCACCTAGGTGAGGATCTGCCGGTAGCCTTCCGCGTCCGGGGTACACGGCAGGCCGCTGGCGATCTAATCCTAGTCTCTGCCGACTTCCCTCAGCGTGTTCAGGGCTCGAGCAAAGTCGGGCATGAGAATCTGAGGAAGGAGTGGGTTCTCGCATCGGAGCCTGGCATCATATACCGCTCATACCCGCTCGCACTCCTGGGCATGGCGACGATCACGGCGTTAGGAATTGCGACGCTCGTGGAGTACCCTGTTGTCAGGTGTCTCTCCTGCTTTAGATGCCTCGCCCCAGGATACGGGCTGAGTAGGATCCCATTCCCCGGCATTATGGTGACGGCGAATGTTACGGCGTCTGTTCTGACGTTGGCGTGGCTCGTGTTGCGGGGACTCCTCCCCTAGTACAGTGGGCTCATCTTCAGAGATGGGTGCGTCATCTACTCTTCCCTGGATAAAGAGGTCATCCAGGAAGAAAGAGCTTGTAGCAGCGTCTCATGCTCTGGCCGTCTCCCATGTGAGCGGAGCGGCCAGAACAGCCACTGGTCTTGTTCCCGTGGCCACGTTGGTGCCGGGGTTACCCGCATCTTTTTGCTGAGTGATCCGAGTCCACACCCGAGTGGGTAATGTGGACAAAGGGGTCCACCACGATAGAGGTGCAACTTTAGTCGGTCGAGCTATAGGTGCCGCAATGGCCCTCGGCCCACCTGACGCTGGTGCAATTCTACACGGGGCAGAAGCTGGTTGAAATTTTTGCGCCTTAGAGTTCGTTGGCGCAGTTCTCACTAGAGTTAGGTGAGCAAGCCTGCCCCCACACTTGGCGCCATCAGAGAATGTCTCTTTTTAGACGGATGCACTATGCAGTGCAGGACGCCTTCTTGGTCTGCAATGTAGGAGAGGGAGCCAAAGTAGAAGACCTCCCCAGCATTGAAAGTGATTGGGATGTTGAAGATGATAGTCATGGAGTCATCATGGATTAACGTCGCACCCCCTACCTGGCACACCAGCTCTCAGTGTTTATGACCCAACCGCACACCACGAGGTTCCCCACGCGATGCTCTTGAGTAGGACGACATCGTTGACTGCGACTCGATGGTACGTGTAGGAGCACGTCGGATTTGCACAATGATATATACAGGTTTGGGCCGCTAGAATGTGTAACACCCTACTTCCTGTTGAGGCTATGTATTGGAATTGCACTAGGGTATACAGATTACAAATGAGTTGTGGGCGGTGGAAGATGAGTTCTCTTACTGATCTAGTAGCTCGTGTTTGGTACAAGAGGGCTAATGAGCTTTGCGGAGGTGCTAAGATGTGGTTGATGAGAGATGGTATGAGATGTTTTCATAGGGGTACCCCCTCAACCTTATCTAGATGACCAGAGGGTTATCCCTTTACAAGTTGTGATCACTATCTATTCTACCTAATTCCTCCTTTATCGCGGCATGTGTTCCTGCTTATCCATAGTTCAATCGCTTCTTCAGTCAAGTAAACACCCAGTGTTTAGCCCTTCAGGTGCATGCAACCTCCTCGCCCAAGATATCAGCGTTTCGGTCTGCGTATAACCTGGACATCCGGTCTTCGTCTTTCTGGATCGAGCTCACCTAGCGTGGCTGTGGCTCGATGATCTGCCTTGCAAGGCAAGCCGTCATGAGGCCCATCAGGTGGCCCATGACATATTTCTGTGTTCATGAGGACTCGGGGGATATCTATTGTTGGGGGTCTTCCTCTTCTGAAGGTCCTCAAAAACATAATTAACCATTTGTTTTGAGCATAAGCTATTACAGCGAGCTTCGTCTTCAGGACAGAAGTCTTTTCCTCATGATGAAGGCATATGAGATGAAGATATGATATAAGGATGATAAGAATAAACGCCAAAGCTATCGCTAGAGTGACACTTCGGCTTGTAATGGTGATGAAGTATGATGATGATGCAGACCGAAGGGGAAAAACTACTTAGTCCTTAATGACTTATATTACGATCATAAGTGAATATTAGGGACATAAATGTACTTTTACCCGGGCTACGTCTCGTGCCTATAAATAGATGAACAGTAGCACCGTATTGTTCACGCTGATTTGTAATCTCTCTCTCGCATCAACACCTTCGAACAAGCTGAAGGTATCAATGTAATATAAATCTTGTTGATATTCATACATGTTTTATGGAATGCAAATACGAATGAATCAATTAGTTACTTACTGTTTTCATCTCTTTGCATCCTTGTTTATATATAAGATGATGAAGGCATGTCCTTCATGACCTTCGTCTAATGATCATTATGCTCATGAGGAGATAATACTTCGGAAGACGAAGGGCCTTAATACCTAACAATCGTGTTGCCTTGTTCTTGATTCATAGCATTTGAGAACAGGTACCAACATTGGCGCCCACCTCCAGTGAACTCACTTCCACAACCTTTGGCAAGCGTCCGCCTTTGTCATGCCGCCGAAGAAGGCAACAACGCTAGGGTCTGCTCTGCAGCCACTGGACAACAATCAGGAGACGCTCTCATTGAGAGAAGCTAGGCGCCAGAAGAGAAAGGCTACCAGCCCAACACCTCAGGAGGAGGAGTTGGACTAGGAAATCAGAGACTTAGAAGCTATACATCACCAAGTACAGAGGAAAAGGGAAAAGATGCTTCGGCTAGCTAAACTTCAAAGGAAGATTGACGAAGCCGCTGAAGAAATGCGCCACATCGCGCAGGATGATCAAGGACGAGGGCCTCAACAGAGAGAGCTTCGTTAAGAAACTCCAAACAACGATGATGGATGGTATGATGACCTGTACCATGGTAATTTTGCTTTTGATGATGCTTCTCCCCTGGCAGCAGAATTGTAGGCTACCCCATGGCCACCTTCATACAAGCCGCCACAACTCCCCATGTATGACGGGCACTCTAACCCGAAGCAATTCCTCATGAGCTATGAAGCAACCATATTGTCATATGGTGGCAACACTGCTGTCATGGCATAGTCCTTCGTCATGGCAGTCAGGAGTGTTGGTCAGACTTGGTATTCTTCTCTTCGACCGGGAACAATCACATCGTGGCAAAAGCTGAAGGATATGCTCGTCACAAGCTTCTAGGGCTTTCAAACGAAGCCAGTGACTGCTCAAGCTCTATTCCAGTGTACGCAAGACCATGAGGAGTACTTGCAAGCATACATCTGAAGGTTCTTGCGACTTAGAGCCCAGGCACCAACAGGGCCTAATGAAATCGTCATCGAAGCCATGATCAAGGGGCTCCAACCAGGGTTGACGACACAATATTTTGCAAGCAAGCCACCACAAACCTTGGAGAAGCTTCTCCAGAAGATGGATGAGTACATCCGAGCTGACAACGATGTCCGCCAGAGAAGGGAGGAAGCTAACAGGTATTCTGAGATGACTAGGGGCTTCGGAGGAAGACTCCACCCCAGGCATGTCAGAACGATCCATAATCCGAAAACAAATGATGACAGGGCAAATCACAACTAGAGCAGCCAGCAAAGCTCACAATCTTTAGGAATGCAACAAACTTCCTATAGGCCACCAGCCCCAAGAGGCAGAGGGGGGAGAAGCTTCGGAGGAAGGTTTGCTACTCAACCTAGGAAATTGTTATGCTTATTCTGTGGGGAGGATAAGGGACACACAACAAGGACGTGCCAAGTCATGATCCAAAAGCAGGAGATTACTGAAGCCGAAGCATGGTAGAATCAGCCGGAGCAGGTCTTGCACACTACTTCATGCTATTCGCCATACATCCCTGAATATGTGGATAATCAGCAACCCACGACGTTGGTTGCTTCGGCGAGTCATTCTCAAGCTGCTTGGACTCAGCTACCACCACCACCACTGGCGCCTATCTTGACACATAATCAGCAGCCAGAAGGGCATCGCCAAGCGCAGCAACAATGTGATATTCGGGAGGAATCCGAAGCTCGCACGGTCAATAGCATTGTGCCCGAGTCAAGGCACATCTACTGTAAGCAGTGCAGCGCTCTAACTAGAAAGTTTTCTAATTCAATGTATTTTTACTTTTTTGCCTTTATATTTTCTCCTCAAAAGACAATACAAGAAGGTCTAACCTTTAGCTTGATGTAATAAATCTATGGTTACACCATCGAGTGTAACAAAAAGAGGTGAAGAAGCTCCAAAGTCGTTCCTACGGGGATGCAGAGCCAAAATGCCACCTAAATAAGAGGTGAAGAAGCTCCAAAGTCGTTCCTTCGGGGATGCAGAGCTAAAATGCCACCTAAATAAGAGGTGAAGAAGCTCCAAAGTCGTTCCTAAGGGAATGGAGAGCTTAGCTCCAAAGTCGTTCCTATGGGGATGCAGAGCTAAAAATACCACCTAAGTAAAAGGTGAAGAGACTCCAAAGTCGTTTCTAAGGGGATGCAGAATCTTATTTTTTCATGTTTTGTGCGCCAACATCATTTGCATCATGCCATTTCATCATATTCCATTATGACATCGTATCATACATCATTTTGCATCAACAATGAGATTCTTCAGTCAGCTTCGGCAAAGACTCATGAAAGAGCATTGAAGAGGCATGGTTCATGCCTGCGACAGTACTATCATACGAAGTTCGCGCTTTCAACAATGCTATTCATACGCAATGTCTACAGCAAGAATCAAACATCATGCAGTTGATTCGGCAAAGAAGAGGGATTTCTTTCCGAAGCGTGAAAAGAAGGGAAGGTGTTTTTTCGCTGCCGGCTCAAAAACGGTATGTACGAAGGTTCCTCGCTTCACAAAGAAATATATTACATCAATGTACATGCAAATTGTTTATAAATGTTTCATACAAAACTAGGAGTTATACACAAAGATATTAAACTATCAAAAATACAAAGCTTCAGTCCTCCTTTAGGACTTTGTCAGTAGCTTCGTTAAGCAGCTTGTCGACAACTTCGTCCATAGCATCATTAGCAATATTGATTATATCAAGCGCCTCCTTGACGGAAGGGTCAGCTTCAGGGTTGTATGGCTCGGCAGGTAGAGAAAGCACAACTGCATTGAAACACAAACATCTATCAGTGCCGAAGCTAAAAAAACTTACGAAGCTGAGTTATAAACGACATACCTATAAGTCTGCCCGCTCGGCAGCTTCTTCAATTCTTTTGACCTCTTCTAAGGCATCATGAGATTCTTTCTCATTTCTTTTAATAGCTTCATCAGCAATTTCTTGTCCACCCTTTAGCCATACTTTGGAGTAAATTTTTCCACCTAAGGTAGTAGCTTCGGCTGAAGGGTTCCTAATATCATCCGCTGAGAAGGTGAAGTCCGGCTGAGCTACAGCCTTAGCATGATCGTAGCCAACCTTCTCCAAGATGGACATAGCCCCACAGGCACCGGCAAAGGCACAAAAGTCCCCTCTGTCGCTAAAACTTCCTCGAAAGCTTCGACCTCGCCGTTTATCCATTAAATCACTTCATCAAGATTTCCACGAATAAACTTCTCCACGGAGGAATATGCTCCAATTTTAGAAAAGTTGTTCTTTAGATTTTTAGTGCATTCCATGGATATCTCATAGCATTTTTCCTTGGCAGCATGAAGCTCATCGACATTCTTCTGTGCCCTTGATCTTTCAATTTCACATATTTCGTGTTTCACCACTTCAACATTAAAGTTCTCAATTGCTTCGGTAACTTTCTTCCTTAGCTCTTGCATCTCGGCTTCATGAGCTTCAGTTTGAGCAGAAAGCCTGGCTTTGCTAAATTTTAACCTTTCCACTAAAGAGTGTATGATCTTATCTTTCTCAAGAGCTTCGTTTCTTAATGTTATGACTTCCGTATGAAGGTTTCCAAGCGCTATACGACAGCTCTCATCCTCTGCATCTTTTTGGGCCTTCAGAGCTTTGCTTAGAATCAAGCCCTGGCAAACAAAGAGTGAACACATAACGACGATAAGAAATACCACAAAAATAGTTCATCATGACACAAATTACAAAATGACAAGCCAAAGTATACAAACCTTTAAGCTGTTGTAAGCAAGGCTATCCGCAAGCTGATCTTTAGTCATCGCAGACAAACCAAGTTCAAGCTTCAGATACCCCATGTTATCCATTATTTCACGACAAACATTGATCTCCTTACTGTCAGGTAGACAGTAGAGGAAATCATCATCATTATCTCCTCAGTATACTAAGGACCCCAGGGGTTACTTCAGCTCCTTAGCATAATGTGCAGTTTCGGCAATTTGTTCTGCCGATAGCTATTTTCCCAAAGCATGTCGAACTATAAAATTCAAATTGTCCTGGGAAGGTGCTTTGGGAGCAGATGTTGTGGGTTTCTCCGGAAGGCTTTCTTTCGCAAATTTTTCTGGCACAGCTTCTGAAGGTCCCACTTTGACATGAGCAGAAGTGCTTGCAGTGACCATCTCTTCGGCATCTTCAATTTTCCTGCTAGATGCTTCGGCAGGAGTAGGAGGTGGAGTTTTCACAGATTCTAAAACAGCTTCCAAAACACTAGCCATCCTCCTCTTCCTGAGTTGCTATTGTAGTAGTTGATAGCTTCGACAATGCTGTCGTCAGCATCTTTGGCTGCTCTGCTACCTTCTCCAATTCCGGTTCTTTGGTCGGGTCTGCAATAGATTCAGCTGGCATTGCAGGAGCTGTCTCTGTGGCTGGGGTTAGTTTCTGCCCTCTCAATTAACTTTGGCACATCGGCCGTCTCAATACGCCTCGATCTACATGTCAAGCCCTTGATTTTCTTCGTCTTCGGCGCACCAGAAGATGTCAAAGTAGCGACTTTTTGTTTTCTCCCTTGCCTTTGGACAGGATAACAATAATCTGGGTAAATGAACATAATAACATCGAATACCCTATTCAACCTCTTTTTCCCGCGAGCGCCAAAGGCAACTGTCATAGCTTCGTCTTCAGCCCTCGAGTACGCTGCAAGTAGTTCATCACTTGTTGCCTCTATAGCGTTTAGTCAATCATCATTTGGCTCATCAAATTGGTTTCTGAACCGAAAAGTATACTTAAGATAAACCAAGCCACTCTGGCTGGAGCCAGCGGCGGCTTCCTTCGGCATTTCCCATTCGCTTGCAAGAGGCCATACTTTATAATCAATATGCTCCTGAACTAAATCTCTTGTGCCAATATAGGTGCATATGGTGTTGAAAGCAATTTGGCACGCTTGCACTTCATTTCCAAGTGCGATGGATGGGCTCCTAATGCTGAAGCGTGACCATATAGGACGTTGGATAACGCCTTTCACATCTTCCCTCTTATCCAGGTCATTCTTCACGTAAAACCATTCCTTCATCCAAGAACCTGACCACTTTTTCCAAAACGTGGGCACATGGTAATTCGCCTCAGACTAAGGCACAATGCTGTAACAACCAAAATTGTTATGATATTGTTCCTTTCCAGTCGCCTTCGTCTGATAAGACAGCTCATGAATATTGCAGAAGCATCTCGCATCTTGCTCCAGTCCTTGGCTCCTCATGGCCCATATAAAAACTCCCACTCTAATAAGAGCTTGGGGGTAACCTGATGAAGGTATATCTCAAACATTTTTAAAACTTTGATCAGCATCTTGTGGAGCAAATAGCGAAGCCCGGCTTTCATGAAGCTTCTGAAGACTACCACTTCATCACCTTTTGGGAGGGGAATGATGTCTTCTCCCCCAGCCCTCACTATAGACACATCATGAAAGTATTTGTATTTCATCGCTTCAATTTGCCCTTGTCTAATTGTTGATTTCCCAAAAACAACGTCGCTTGGTCTCCATGGCCGATCTTCGGCATCTTCATTCTCACTCTCAACATCGAAACTTTCACTGTCGCTTGAATCACCAGATAGTCCAGCAAACATTTCATTAGTGATTTTCTCTACGTTGGTCCTTTCCATGGTTTCGTAGAAGCCAGCGAGTGTGGGATCAGTGCTTTTCTTATCCTCAGCCATTTTGGTGATGATCATGGCAGAAAGTCGAAGCTCACAAACAATTGCACTCATAGAATAGGAAAACTAAAATGATAATGCAGCATGGAAGCTAGATGGCACGAAAAATATCTACAACACAGCCTTCTATATATATCCAGAGCCCTACAATTTGGTGGGTCCCGTGGCTCAGAGTGATTCGCTATTCTAGTGAAGGGAAGGTGTTTTTCGGTCCTTTGGCTAAAGGCTTTCATTCACGTCGCAGTCTAAATTTGCTACAGAGAAACAAATTAATACTTTGAGGGGCTACTGTTGGGGGCCTTCCTCTTCAGAAGGTCCTCAAAAACATAATTAACCATTTGTTTTCAGCATAAGCTATTATAGGGAGATTTGTCTTCAGGACGAAAGTCTTTTCCTCATGATGAAGGCATATGAGATGAAGATATGATCTAAGGATAATAAGAATAAACGCTAAAGCTATCGCTAGAGTGACAGCTTCGGCTTGTAATGGTGATGAAGTATGATGATGATGCAGACCGAAGGGGAAAAAGACTATTTAGTCCTTAATGACTTATATTATGATCATAAGTGAATATCAGGGACATAAATGTACTTTTATCTAGGCTGCGTCCCATGCCTATAAATAGATGAACAGTAGCACCGTACTGTTCACGCTGATTTGTAATCTCTCTCTCGCATCAACACCTTCGAACAAGCTGAAGGTATCAATGTGATATAAATCCTGTTGATATTCATACATGTTTTATGGAATTTAAATATGAATGAATCAATGAGTTATACTTGATGTTTTCATCTCCTTGCATCCTTGTTTATATATAAGATGATGAAGGCATGTCCTTCATGACCTTCGTCTAATGATCATTATACTCATGAGGAGATAATGCTTCAAAAGACGAAGGGCCTTAATACCTAACAATCGTGTTGCCTTGTTCTTGATTCATAACATTTGAGAACAAGGGACCAACATCTATCCCCCACGTTACTCTAACATGACAATGTAGAAGAAATTGTTTCCAAAATATTTGAATTTGCTTTATGTGACGTTACATTGATCTACATGTTGATGTTGTTGTTACATTAAAATTCATGTGACATTATTTGAATTTTGCTTTATGTGACGTTACATTGCTTTATGTTGAATTTTGCTTTTATGATGAATGTTGTTGTATATCAATTTCATTAATGTTTGATACTACTATGAGTATGTGCCAACTTCAACATGGTGATTTAATAACTTAATTGGCTACTAAAACATCAAGTAAGGACTTAATTTAGTAAGATTAAGGATGCTATGTGACCAGCTCCAAATAAAGCTTTGCATACTCCTTGAATTGAGTTAGTTAATTGTGGGTAAGCCTACTAGTACTGGGCAATTGTACTGAGCGTTGTGGTTGGTCCTTTTCTGTCTTTTAATGCAGGTACTTGGAGATCCATGGCTGAGGATGAACTCGGTTGGTTTGAGTTCTTTGCTCAGTGTTTAATTCCGCTCTAGTATTAGTTTATGTATATAATCGCTTCCTCTATAAGATGTATTTTTGTAAAGCTAATTTATTTTTGCTGCTTATGTTCATACACTGACTTGTACTTTTCCCAGAATCAAACATGGCTCCTTTTTGTAACTCTTAACGTATTTTTGTATGAAATGTTTCTTAAAGTACAGCGAAATATGCTGCAAACTTCTGATCAAATTAAGCAAGGGTGAGCTCAGTAAGTGGGGTGAAAATGCAAGGTTAACAAGGTAAGGCTAAAGTAATGCGGTTAGCATCTTAGTTGGTCAACATTTTATTATCAACATCTGATTACTAAATATAAGTATATACCAAACCCAACTAAGCATAATTCATAATCATCATAAGCTCAAACCACTTGAGCAAATGCCATCAGCATGAAGCTCAACCTCTTGAGCGAACAACTTAAGCAAACCGCTTAAACAAAACTGATCACGATTTATTTCCATCTTCAAGTTTAATTATCATGTGTGGGTCCAGGTTGCTCGTAACCGTGAACACGATTGATATATCAGTTTTACACTCTGTAGAGGTGGCACAACTTTACCCATGAGTCATGGTTCCCTTCTAGCCCAGGTTCGCAAGTCTCGTATTCACTTCCATGGTGAGTGGCTAGTGTCTCACTATGAGGCTTTTCCCTAGAGTCCTTATTATGCAGATGTTGGAAATGGTCACTGCATAGAGTCATCTGATGTAACCCAAACTTATAGTCCAGTCTACAGGGTAAAGCTTGGGAACTATGCCCGTATCCAATCTACCTGAGCTAGAAATATAAGCGCATGGAAGATGCCCCATTCCGGTCGACCAAGACCAGCACCCAACATAAGACTTCCCTAGTTATTTAGCCAAGGGCATTCCATACCACCCTCATGGCAGCACTATTTTCCTAGGTGGTCACTCCATGTTCCAATTAAATCATATGATCTTGTTTAACAATCGAGGCATCCACAATAGCAATGATAACAATAACATGATCTTTGGAACAATGATACCATTAATAGGAGTGACCGCATAAAGTTAAAGTTGTAGCAATAGCATAGCTACTAAAGTAAAGTACAATACCCAGGTTTGGTCAAGGAATAGGGTTGGAAAGGTTAGGTGTATTTGAATAGGTAACCCATAAAATTATGCATATCATGGATGTAAACTTAGTTACCATGTGTTGATTAGGTTCAAACAAAATATGCAGGAAGAGAAGTCTACTTGCCTTGCTTATAGAAAACTTGAGATTTGTCGACGGAATAGATCATAATTCTCAACTACTTGATCGACCACTCAATAACATACAAACAAACAAGAAGAAGCAAACACCACTCAGTAACATACACCATTCACCATAGACAAAATTAAAAGAAAGCACAATGAAAGGAGCATTTGCTTTCAAAAACATCAGAAGCAATTATTATAACATAAGGATGCTCTTTTTGAAAAGGTTTGATTTGTATTTATAAAACAAGACATAAGCTTAGAAATACTTTAATTATAGATATCTAAACATTAGGTCCACCATTTTTATCATTCTAGAAATGCTACATGGAATATCTAAGATTATGGGTTAACATATTATAAAACACGTTTATCAAATATTATTAAACATTTATTCATGAAAAGACTAAACTAATAGTCTAAACAAATTTTATGCAAAAAGATAATTTAACATGTGATTATCTTTATTAAGAAAACACATGGTATTATCTTTTTATTAAGAAAGCTACATTCAATATAATATATAACTATCATTTTAATTGAAAAGAACATGAACACTAATTATGTCATTTTAACATTTTTAGAAAGATTCTATGTCAAGTAAATATTGCAAGCCACATTATGTATAATTATGAAAACTTGAATATAAGACTACTTCAAGCGAAAAGATAATTACATTTTATTTTGATTGAGAAACATGTGGTCTATAGCTTATCAAGAAAGCTATATATAAACTCCTTATTTTATTTATAAAAAACATGAACACTAATATTCCACTTTTAACATGTTTAGGAAAAACTCTTTGGTACACTACAAAGTATATAATATATCTTATTTAAAAAAATTGATTATAAATTTAAATCAACTTTTATGGAGAAAGATATATAATTATCTTTTAATGTTATTGAGAAACACATGATATTTATTAAAAAGACCATTTTAATATTTCTTGTATAACAACCGTAATTCAAATTAAGCTATGGAAATATGTGAACAGTTGGAAAACACTCATTAAAATGCTCATCACATAATTATGAAACTAATGAAACCATTTCTATAATAAAAACTGTAACAAGAACCAAAACATAATTAATGGTAGACTAGAAGGGGTAGATGGTAAATTTAGATTTTTGTGTACAAATATCGTTATAAATAACCATCTCCTAATTTTTGTTAAAAATATGTAATCTTTCATTCCTTTCTTATTTATAAAACTATGTATATATCAATTATAACAATCACTAACCAGATTAAGTTAAGAAAAATACGTGAACAGTTGCAAATATTGATTTTAATGTATTTTTGTCGGCGTTTCGAACCCGGGGGGTCCCTGGACCGACGAGTAAATTATCGCCGCGTGCCCCAGCCCAGATGGGTCGGCGCGAGACAGAGCGCGAAGGGGGGAAGGCGGCCGGAGGGAGACGGGCGTGAGAGGTGGAATCCCGCGGCCTTCGTGTTTGTCCCGCGCCCTTGTCGGGTGCGCTTGCAGTAGGGGGTTACAAGCGTCCACGCGGGAGGGAGCGAGCGGCCTCACGCGAGCGCCGTCCCGTCCTTCCCCGCGCGGCCAACCCTCTGTAAGAGGGCCCTGGTCCTTCCTTTTATAGGCACAAGGAGAGGATCCAGGTGTACAATGGGGGGTGTAGCAGTGTGCTAACGTGTCTAGCGGAGGAGAGCTAGCGCCCTTATTACATGCCATCGTGGCAGCCGGAGAGGTTTTGGCACCCGGTTCGTGTGGTGTCGTGGCCGTCGGAGGAGCGCTGGAGCCTGGCGGAAGGACAGCTATCGGGGCTGTCGAGTCCTTGCTGACGTCCTCTTGCTTCCGTAAGGGGGCTGAGAGCCACCGTCGTCATAGAGCGTGCGGGGCGCCATCATTACATGTCTGGCGGAGCGAGCCAGATGGGACGCCGGTCTTGTTCCCCGTAGCCTGAGTCAGCTTGGGGCAGGGTAATGATGGCGCCTCCTGTTGACGTGGTCGGTCCGTGCCCTAGGTTAGGCGAGGTGGAGGCTCCTCCAAGGTCGAGGTCGAGTCTGTCTTCCAAGGTCGAGGTTGAGTCCGAGCCCCCGGGTCGGACGAGGCGGAGACCGTCGGCGGATGCCAGGCCCGAGTCCGAGCCCTGGGGTCGGGCGAAGCGGAGTTCGTCGTCCTTCGGGGCCGAGCCCGAGTCCGAGCCCTGGGGTCGGGCGAGGCGGAGTTCGTCGTCCTTCGGGACCGAGCCCGAGTCCGAGCCATGGGGTCGGGCGAGGCGGAGTTCGTCGTCTTCCGGGGCTGAGCCCAAGTCCGAGCCCTGGGGTCGAGCGGAGCGGAGTTCGTCGTCTTCCGGGGCCGAGCCCAAGTCCGAGCCCTGGGGTCAGGCGGAGCGGAGTTCGTCGTCTTCCGGGGCCGAGCCCAAGTCCGAGCCCTGGGGTCGGGCGGAGCGGAGTTCGTCGTCTTCCGGGGCCGAGCCCAAGTCCGAGCCCTGGGGTCGGGCGGAGCGGAGTTCGCCGTCTTCCGGGGCTGAGCCCGAGTCCGAGCCCTGGGGTCGGGCGGAGCGGAGTTCGTCGTCTTCCGGGGCCGAGCCCGAGTCCGAGCCCTGGGGTCGGGCGGAGCGGAGTTTCCCATGGCACCTAGGGCCGGACTTGACTGCTGTCAGCCTCACTCTGTCGAGCGGCTCAGCAGTCGGTGCGACGCAGGTGGCGCTGTCCTCTTGTGAGACCGGTCAGTGGAGCGGCGAAGTGACTGCGGTCACTTCAGCTCTATCGACTGGAGGGCGTGCGTCAGGATAAAGGTGTCAGGCCACCTTTGCATTAAATGCCCCTGCGATTTGGTCGGTTGGCGTGGCGATTCGGCCTAGGTTGCTTCTTGGTGAAGACTGGGCCTCGGGCGAGCCGAAGGTGTGTCCGTTGCTGGAGGGGGGCCTCGGGCGAGACGTAGAACCTCCGGGGTCGGCTGCCCTTGCCCGAGGCTGGGCTCGGGCGAGGCGTGATCGCGTCCCTCGAATGGACCGATCCTTGACTTAGTTGCACCCATCAGGCCTTTGCAGCTTTGTGCTGATGGGGGTTACCAGCTGAGATTTAGGAGTCTTGAGGGTACCCCTAATTATGTTCCTCGACAGTAGCCCCCGAGCCTCGAAGGGAGTGTTAATACTCGCTTGGAGGCTTTTGTCACACTTTTTTGCAAGGGGACCAGCCTTTCTCGGTTGCGTTTTGTTCCGGTGGGTGCGCGCGAGCGCACCCGCCGGGTGTAGCCCCCGAGGCCTCGGAGGAGTGGTTTGACTCCTCCGATGTCTTAATGCCTCGCGCAATGCTTTGGCTGGTCTGGTCGTTCCCTCATGCGAGCTGGCCGTAGCCTGGGTGCACGGTCGGGTCCCAAGTTCTCGGGCTGGTATGTTGACGCTGTCAATGGTCTGGCCGGAGCCGGGTTTGCGAGAGCAGCCCCCGAGCCTCTGCACAGGGTGAGAGGGCGGTCAAGGACAGACTCGACTTTTTACATACGCCCATGCGTCGCCTTTCCGCAAGGAGGAGGGGGGGAAAGCGCCATGTTGCCCTCGGAGGGCGCCGAACATGGTGTCTCCGGTGAGCTGCTGGCGGGTAATCCGAGTGGACGCCCGTGCCCCATTTGTTAGGGGTCGGCTAGAGGCTCGGAGGCGCGCTCCAAAAGTACCTGCGGGTGATCTGCCGGACCCGGTCCCCTTTCGACGGGGTCCGAGGGCTCGATGCCTCCCTCTGATGGGATTCCGTTACAAGATCGTTCCCGCTGGTCTCGGAAATGTTCTAGGGTACCTCGGGAGCGTAGCTCGAGCCTTGGTTATGTATCAAACATACCCAGGGTCATCCCTCGCTCAGTGTCTGAGGCGGCTGTGAACCCTTTGAGGGCCAGCCTACGAACCCCTGATCAGTAGTGGGCGCGGAGCCCGAGTGGCTTGAGGCGGCAGTTGAACCCTTCCGAGGGGCCAGCCTTCGAACCTCTGACCAGTAGTGGGCGCGGAACCCAAGCACTCTGAGGCTGTTGAACCCCTCCGAGGGGCCAGCCTTTGAACCTCTGATCAGTAGGGAGGCTCGGGGCCTGTTTCCTTCACGGAGAAGGATCCTTTTTGGGGTATCCCCCTTTCTCGGTCCCTGTTGTAAGAGAGAGAAAGAGGAAAAGGAAAAGGATACGAAATCGAATGACGTGGCGTACCTTTTTTGACGCGGTCATTATGGCGAAGGCAAAGCGCCGCTTGCTTCTCCTGCCTGAGGCGCCGCCTGTCCCGCCGTGGAGTTAATGCGACAGGGCGAGTGGTTCGCGAGGTGGCCGTTGCGCGTGCGCGAGCCGTTCGAGGAACGGAACACGGGCGTGCCGTCTTCACGCCGTGAGAGAGGGTTCTCTCGCTGTCCCACGAGGTGACGTGAGCTTGGCTGACGACGTGACCGCTGCTCCTGCCCGCCTGCCACCGCCATTACTACCGGCCCATTTTTGGTCGTATTGACCGTCGCGCCTGGCTGGCACTGTTGGGTCGTACGCAGGGTTGCCTCGAGTCGCGGTACTGGTTCCGCAGTCGAGGAGGCGTGGTAGTGGTGCGAGTGGCGGTGCAGTTGCTTGCACGTAGCAACTGGCGCGCCGGTTGCATGACGCGTGGGCCTGGGCCTCCATGCTGGGTGCGTTGGAAGTCGAAGGGGTGCACCCACTTGGCGTGGTTGCGTGCCGAATGCATGGCTGTCCGCCCTTTCACCCGCTGGTCTAGGCGAAAAGTGGAGGAATGCTTGTAACCGCTGGGCAGTTGCATGCACCGCGCGCGGCGGTTTGGCTTCTTCTGCCCTGGGCCAGCTTGCATGACGCGTGGGACCCGGCCCCCGCGCCGTAGGGGGAGGACCTTGGAGCGTGTTGGAGAAGACTCAGCCCGCGACGGCTGGGGACGCAAGTAGGGAGAGTCGCCTTTAAAAGGAGGGTGACCCCCTTGGAAAGCGACCATGTCTTCACGCTCCCTCATGCATCGTGTCTTTCCACCTTCCGAGCCCCCGGATGGGGAACACCCGCAATCCTTCCGCCTTGTCGTTGGAGGAACGCAACTTTGTGGAAGTTGGTACCTCTCAGCCATCGTTCGGCTTCGAGGATTTCCATCACGCGGCCCGGCTGCATCCCCTCGCCGGTGGTCACCCAAGACGGTGACCACCAGCCCCTGGATGGGGAGAAGCAAGCTGGGCTGCGATCTTGGTCCCGCCCTCAGCTTCAATGATGTTCATCATCCTTGCTGGGGCGGAGAGCGAGGCGAGCCGGGGCTCTACCTCCCGCACGGGTCGGCTGGCCACCTCCTCTTCCAGCTTCTGGTGGTGGAAACCATCCCCCAGCTCTGCGGAGGAGGTGTCCTCCAGCCATGCCGGGGAAGGCGAACTGTTGCTGCCCAGCTAGGATGCAACATTCCATCCTCTTCCTCGCTTTCGTGGCGAGGACGGGAGCGAGGACCTGCCGATGCGCTATGGAGCGGCCCGCGTTCGCCGGTGCGGCGTTGGTGAAGAGGCGGACGCCGCACGGCTCTTTGGCTTTGATGTCTGGTTCGCGTCCCTTGAGCGGGGACACGAACAAGAGCCTTCCGGTGGCCGCGTTCGTCCTGGGACCATAGCTGCTGCTGCAGAGGTCGCTGGCGAGTCGCCCGGAACTTGTCGCCCCGCAGGCTCCCCGGCGTGGAGGTTGTTCATACCCGCGGGGACGGAACCGGAGTTCCATTTGTAATGGCACCTTGAATGCCGGTCTTTTTGTTCATTGCGGCTGTCGGGGCCTGAACATGTGTGTATTTTTGGCATGGAGCCGTGTTTTTTCCTCATTATGAGCACTAAGACTCGCCCGTCGGCTAACTGAACCTCTTCACCAAGCGTGAGTCGCCCCGTGCAAAGGTGACGAGTGAGGTATCCGTATCCCGGAGGCGTAGGAGTCCCTCGGCTCGGTCGGCCTTGCTGTCCGAGGCTTCTCTTGCTTAGTTAAAGGAACCCCTCGGCCGCTCTTCGATGAGCCGAAGCTGGAGGTAGCGGTGTCGGCTCGAACAGAGGCAGAGCTGGCTTTGAAAAGAAGACTTGGTCGGCCGGAGCCTGGCCGGGTCGTCCGCTGGCAGAACCGACGCCGGAGTTGAGTTGCCGAGGCCTCGGGCCGGGCTCATGTCTTCGGGGGACAGCCGGCCGAGGCCTCGGGGTGGCCGGCCGAGCCGTCTGCTCGGGCCGGATTCCTGGAGAAGACCCTGGCAGCGATGGCCCGGGCGTGGTGCTGATGTCGTCCTTCAGAGTGGAGATTCTCCGACTGCTTCGTCGTCCGAGGCTAGGTCGGACCTCGCCGAAGGTGTAGTTGACGCCGAGGGTGCTGCTGCTCCCTTTAACTGTCAAGATCCGAGCCCGCAGGATCGGATTATCTTGTAGCGTGTGTACGTTTTCCGCGGCCGCCGAGGCCCAAACACACCATCGTCGTGTTGTAAAGTTGCATTTCTTTTCCTCTTGTTTCGAGTATCTGGACTTGTTTGTCGGTAACAGAATTGTTTGTGCGAGCGAGAGTTACTTTTCACGGAAGGTGATGAGTGAGGTATCCGTATCCCGGAGGCGTAGGAATCCCTCGGCTCGGTCGGCCTTGCCGCTTACATGCACTCTTACTCGTCCATAGGGTTCTATCGCCGATGCAGTCGAGAAGGCCCGAAAAATCGTTCCGGCAGAGGAGCTTTCAAGCGTGAAGACTTGTTCGGTCCGCGGAATCACTTATCCGAGCGCGAGTTACTTATCGCAGAAGGTGATGAGTGAGGTATCCGTATCCCGGAGGCGTAGGAGTCCCTCGGCTCGGTCAGCCTTGGCTGCTTACGTGTACTCCATCGTTTTCAGGATCCACTTTCGAAGTAGTCGAAAAGCACGAAAGACATTCTCGCAGAAAAGATCTTTTTTCGAGGAAAATTTCGACGCAGAGGGGGTTCCCCCTTTTAGCCCCCGAGGGAGGGTCGGGCTTTGCCGAGGCAAGGCTGACCCTTCCTTGATGACTAAACTTTGCGTGGGAACGAGGCATACGAACAACTTGAAAGCATCTTAAGGGTAGAAGCGACGTAGCTGTTGGATGTTCCAAGCGTTGTTGTAGACCTCGCCTTGACTGTTGGCCAGCTTGTACGTTCCGGGCTTCAGAACTTTGGCGATGACGAACGGCCCTTCCCAGGGAGGCGTGAGCTTGTGCCGCCCTCGGGCGTCTTGTCGCAGCCGAAGCACCAGGTCGCCCATCTGGAGGTCTCGGGACTGAACCCCTCGGGCGTGGTAGCGTCGCAGGGACTGCCGGTACCGCGCCGAGTGTAGTAAGGCCATGTCCCGAGCCTCTTCCGGTTGGTCCAGTGAGTCTTCTCGACTAGCTTGGTTGCTTTGGTCGGCGTAGGCCCTCGTCCTCGGGGAACCGTATTCTAAGTCTGTGCGCAAGATGGCCTCAGCCCCATAGACTAGAAAGAACGGTGTGAAGCCCGTGGCTCGGCTCGGCGTTGTCCTCAGACTCCAGACCACCGAGGGGAGTTCCTTCATCCATCGCTTGCCGAACTTGTTGAGGTCGTTGTAGATCCGAGGCTTGAGTCCTTGTAGAATCATGCCGTTGGCACGCTCTACTTGCCCATTCGTCATGCGGTGAGCCATGGCGGCCCAGTCCACCCGGATGTGGTGATCCTCGCAGAAGTCCAGGAACTTTCTGCCGGTGAACTGGGTGCCGTTGTCGGTGATGATGGAGTTCGGGACCCCAAAGCGATGGATGATGTTGGTGAAGAACGCCACCGCCTGTTCGGACCTGATGCTGTTTAGGGGTCGGACCTCGATCCACTTGGAGAATTTGTCGATGGCGACCAACAGGTGCGTGTAGCCCCCGGGTACCTTCTGCAAGGGGCCAACGAGGTCCAGACCCCACACAGCAAAAGGCCAGGTGATGGGTATCGTCTGCAGGGCCTGAGCGGGCAGGTGGGTCTGCCTCGCGTAGAACTGACACCCTTCACAGGTGCGAACAATTCTTGTGGCGTCGGCCACCGCCATCGGCCAGTAGAAACCTTGTCGGAAGGCGTTTCCGACAAGGGTTCGAGGTGCTGCGTGATGGCCGCAAGCCCCCGAGTGTATCTCTTGTAGGAGCTCCTGACCTTCGGCGATGGGAATGCATCGCTGGAGGATGCCTGAGGGGCTACGGTGGTAGAGCTCCTTCCCGTCTCCCAGGAAGACAAACGACTTGGCGCGCCGCGCCAACCGCTGAGCTTCGGCTTGGTCGAGGGGTAGCTCTCCTCGGTGGAGATATTGCAGGTACGGGGTCTGCTAGTTTTGATCAGGCGTGACCCCGCTCCGCTCCTCCACGACGCGCAATGCCTCACCCTCGGGGGCCGAGGGTGCCTCGGGTTGAGCCGAGGGTTCCTCAGGTTGAGCCGAGGGTGCCTCGGGCTGGGCCGAGGGTGCCTCGGACTGGGCCGAGGGTGCCTCAGACTGAGCCGAGGGTGCCTCGGACTGAGCCAAGGGTGCCTCGGACTAGGCCGAGGGTGCCTCAGGCTCGGGCGTGTCGTCGATCTTGACGGAGGGTCGGTGCAGGTCTCGGGAGAAGACGTCCGGGGGAACCGTTGTTCGCCCCGAGGCTATTTTAGTCAGCTCGTCCGCAATCTCGTTGTAGCGTCGGGCGATGTGGTTGAGTTCGAGCTCGTAGAACTTGTCTTCCAGGCGCCGAACCTCATCGTAGTAGGCTTCCATCTTCGGGTCGCGGCAGTGGGAGTTCTTCATTACTTGGTCGATGACGAGCTGTGAGTCACCGCGAGCGTCGAGGCGTCGGACCCCTAGCTCGATGGCGATGCGCAACCCGTTGATCAGAGCCTCGTACTCAGCCACATTGTTGGACGCCGGGAAATGGAGGCGTAGCACGTAGCGCAGGTGCTTCCCGAGGGGCGAGATGAAGAGCAGGCCTGCGCCCGCTCCTGTCTTCATCAGCGACCCGTCGAAGAACATGGTCCAGAGTTCCGGTTGGATCGGAGCTGTTGGGAGCTGGGTGTCGACCCATTCAGCCACAAAGTCCGCCAACACCTAGGACTTGATGGCCTTCCGAGGGGCGAACGAGATCATCTCGCCCATGATTTCCACCGCCCACTTTGCAATTCTACCCGAGGCCTCTCGGCACTGGATGATCTCCCCCAGGGGGAAGGATGACACCATAGTTACCGGATGAGACTCGAAGTAGTGCCGCAACTTCCGCTGCGTCAGGATCACCGCGTATAGCAGCTTCTGAATTTGTGGGTAGCGGATCTTGGTCTCGGACAGTACCTCGCTGATGAAGTAGACTGGCCTCTGGACGGGCAATGTGTGCCCCTCTTCTCGTCTCTCAACCACAATCGCGGCGCTAACCACCTGAGTGGTCGCGGCGACGTAGATCAAGAGGGCTTCTCCGGCAGCGGGGGGCACCAAGATGGGCGCGTTTGTAAGGAGCGCCTTCAGGTTCCCGAGGGCTTCCTCAGCCTCAGGGGTCCAAGCGAAGCACTCAGCCTTCCTTAAGAGGCGGTACAGAGGCTGGCCTCTTTCGCCGAGGCGCGAGATGAAGCGGCTCAGCGCTGCAAGGCATCCCATGACTCTCTGCACGCCTTTCAAGTCCTTGATGGGCCCCATGCTGGTGATGGATGCGATCTTCTCCGGGTTGGCCTCGATGCCCCGCTCGGAGACGATGAACCCCAAGAGCATGCCTCGGGGGACCCCGAAGACACGCTTTTTGGGATTGAGCTTCACGCTTTTCGCCTTGAGACTTCGGAATGTCACTTCAAGGTCGGAAAGGAGGTCGGAGGCTTTCCTTGTCTTGACTACGATGTCATCGACGTAGGCCTCGACCGTCCGGCCAATGTGTTCGCCGAACACATGGTTCATGCAGCGTTGGTACGTTGCACCCGCATTCCTCAAGCCAAACGGCATGGTGACATAGCAGTACATGCCGAAGGGTGTGATGAAAGAGGTCGCGAGCTGGTCGGACTCTTTCATCCTGATCTGGTGATACCCTGAGTAGGCATCGAGGAAAGACAGGGTTTCGCACCCAGCAGTGGAATCCACGATTTGATCGATGCGAGGCAGAGGGTAGGGAACATTCGGACATGCTTTGTTTAGACCAGTGTAGTCTACACACATCCGCCATTTCCCTCCTTTCTTTCTCACAAGCACAGGGTTGGCAATCCATTCGGGATGGAATACCTCTTTGATGAACCCTGCTGCCATTAGCTTGTGGATCTCCTCGCCTATGGCTCTGCGCTTTTCTTCATCGAATCGGCGTAGAGGCTGCTTCACGGGTCGGGCTCCAGCTCGGATATCCAGCGAGTGCTCGGCGACATCCCTCGGTATGCCGGGCATGTCCGAGGGACTCCACGCGAAAACTTCGGCGTTTGCACGGAGAAAGTCGACGAGCACTGCTTCCTTTTTGGGATCGAGCTCGGAGCCGATCCGTATCTGCTTGGAGGCGTCGCTGCTGGGGTCGAGGGGGACGGATTTAACCGTCTCCGCTGGCTTGAAGTTGCCGGCGTGGCGCTTCACGTCTGGCACCTCCTTAGAGAGGCTCTCTAGGTCGGCGATGAGGGCCTCGGATTCGGCGAGGGCCTCAGCGTACTCCACGCATTCCACGTCGCATTCGTACGCGTGTCGGTACGTGGGGCCGACGGTGATGACCCCGTTGGGGCCCGACATCTTGAGCTTGAGGTAGGTGTAGCTGGGGACGGCCATGAACTTCACGTAGCATGGCCTCCCCAGTACTGCGTGGTAGGTTCCTCGAAACCCGACCACCTCGAACGTGAGGGTCTCCCTTCGGAAGTTGGAGGGTGTCCCAAAGCAGACGGGATCGAGTTGTCCGAGGGACTGGATGCGCTTCCCGGGGATGATCCCGTGGAAAGGCGCAGCGCCTGCCCGGACCGAGGACAGATCAACACGCAGGAGCCCGAGGGTCTCAGCGTAGATGATGTTGAGGCTGCTGCCTCCGTCCATGAGGACCTTGGTGAGCCTGACGCCGCCGATGATGGGGTCGACAATGAGCGGGTATTTCCCCGGGCTCGGCACGCGGTCGGGGTGGTCGGCTTGGTCGAAGGTGATGGGCTTGTCGGACCAGTCTAGGTAGACTAGCGCCGCCACCTTTACCGAACAGACCTCCCAACGCTCTTGCTTGCGGGGCCGAGCCGAGGCGTTCGCCGCTTGCCCACCGTAGATCATGAAGCAGTCGCGGACCTCGGGGAACTCTCCTGCCTGGTGATCTTCCTTCTTATCGTCGTCGTGAGCCCTGCCACCCTCCGCGGGTGGCCTGGCCTTGTGAAAGTGGCGCCGAAGCATGGCGCACTCCTCAAGGGTGTGCTTGACGGGCCCCTTATGATAGGGGCACGGCTCCTTGAGCATCTTGTCGAAGAGGTTGGCACCTCCGGGGGGTTTCCGAGGGTTCTTATACTCGGCGGCGGCGACAAGGTCCGCGTCGGCGGCGTCGTGTTTCGCTTGCGACTTCTTCTTGCCCTTCTTCTTGACGCCGCGCTGAGTTGACGCCTCGGGGACATCTTCCGGTGGGCGGCCCTGGGGCTGCTTGTCCTTCCGGAAGATGGCCTCGACCGCCTCCTGGCCAGAGGCGAACTTGGTGGCGATGTCCATCAGCTCGCTCGCCCTGGTGGGGGTCTTGCGACCCAGCTTGCTCACCAGGTCACGGCAGGTGGTACCGGCGAGGAACGCGTCGATGACATCTGAATCGGTGATGTTGGGCAGCTCGGTGCGCTGCTTCGAGAATCGTCGGATGTAGTCCCGGAGAGACTCTCCCGGCTGCTGTCGGCAGCTTCGGAGATCCCAGGAGTTCCCAGGGTGCACGTACGTGCCCTGGAAATTGCCGGCGAAGGCTTGGACCAGGTCGTCCCAGTTGGAGATCTGCCCCGGAGGCAGGTGCTCCAACCAGGCGCGAGCGGTGTCGGAGAGGAACAGAGGGAGGTTGCGGATGATGAGGTTGTCATCGTCCGTTCCACCTAGTTGGCAGGCCAGCCGGTAGTCCGCGAGCCACAGTTCCGGTCTCGTCTCCCCCGAGTACTTTGTGATGGTAGTCGGGGTTCGGAACCGGGTCAGGAACGGCGCCCGTCGTATGGCGCGGCTGAAAGCCTGCGGACCGGGTGGTTCGGGCGAGGGACTCTGATCCTCCCTGCTGTCGTAGCGTCCCCCACGCCTGGGGTGGTAGCCTCAGCGCACCCTCTCATCGAGGTGGGCTCGACGGTTGCGGTGGTGGTGCTCGTTGCCGAGGCGACCTGGGGCCGCAGGCGCTGTGTTGCGCGTGCGCCAGGTGTGGACCGAGGCTTCCCGCATGAATCGGGAAGTCGCGGCACGATGTTCTGAGGGGTACCCCTGCCTTCGGGAGGCGGAGCTTTCGGCCCGTCGGACCGTGGCGTCCTCCAGGAGATTCTTGAGCTCTCCCTAGATACGCCACCCCTCGGTGGTTGATGGCTCCGGCATCGCGCGGAGAAGCATTGCCACTGCAGCCAGGTTCTGGCCGACTCCACTGGAAGTCGGTGGCGGCCTTACCCTGACATCATCGGCGATGCGGTGCTGGATACCCTGGGGTAGATGACGCACTTCTCCGGCCGGAGGTTGGCCCGCCCACTCCTGCCCGATGTACCGGTGGATCGGCTCAAGTGTTCCTGCTCCCTCGTCGAGCCAGGCCTGCATCTCGCGGATTTGCTCGAGCTGTGGGTCACGACCCCCCGCCGGGACGGGGGCCACAGCTAGCTCCCGTAGGATGTCAACGCGAGGCACAGGCCTAGGGAGATCACCGTTCTCCGGCATACCAAGATGGTTGCCTTCGTTGGGACCCCCTAGATCGATGTGGAAACATTCACGACTTGGGCCGCAGTCCTCGTCGCCAAGGCTGCGGCTACCGTCAGAATAGTCGGAAAGGCAGTAGTCGCATGCGGTCATGAAGTCCCGCATGGCACTGGCGTTACCAAGTCCGGAGAAATCCCAACAGAAGTCGGGCTCGTCATCTTCCTCGGACCCCGAGGGCCCGTAGGTCGAGACATCCGCCAGCCGGTCCCAAGGTGACCGCATACGATACCCCAGAGGGTTTGGACTCGCCTCTACGAGAGCGTCCACCAAAGCGAAGTCGCTTGGCAGGTCGAGGCTGAATCCAAAAGGCGTGAGATGGGAATCGGTTGGTACCTCTTGGTCGATGGGCGGTGACGAAGTCACGTCAGGGACTGACTGCACCGTCATCTCGGGTACGAGGGTGACGCCCAGCAAGTCCTTCGCGAGCGTGCTGGCATCGTCCGTTTGCTTGGAGTTGGCGTGTTGCGGGGAGACGACACTCGTCTTCGTCTCAGACGCGAGGTCGATGCCCGACGTGCCCCCCGTTGGGGCGCCGACGTCGTCGACTCGCTCGACAGCCGACGAGGTGCCGCCTCCTGCTTGGCCTTGGTTGCCCCGCCTCCTCCTCCGTCGGCGGGGGAGGGGACGGGGCGAGCTCGAATGTTGTTCCTCCACTACGCGGGGAAGGTGTCGTCGATTTCGCCGTCGGCGGGCGGGCTGTCGGCCGCCATTGTCGCTGTTGCACGGCGGGGGAAGGAGTATCATGTCGTAGCTGTCGTCGAGGGACATGAACTCAAGACTCCCGAAACGGAGTACCATCCCGGGCTGGAAAGGTTGCTGAAGACTGCCCATCTGGAGCTTGACGGGAAGCTGTTCGTCAACACGCAGCAGGCCCCTACCTAGCGCGCCAACTATCGGTGTTTCGAACCCGGGGGGTCCCTGGACCGACGAGTAAATTATCGCCGCGTGCCCCAGCCCAGATGGGTCGGCGCGAGACGGAGCGAGAAGGGGGGAAGGCGGCCGGAGGGAGACGGGCGTGAGAGGTGGAATCCCGCGGCCTTCGTGTTTGTCCCGTGCCCTGGTCGGGTGCGCTTGCAGTAGGGGGTTACAAGCGTCCACGCGGGAGGGAGCGAGCGGCCTCACGCGAGCGCCGTCCCGTCCTTCCCCCGCGCGGCCAACCCTCTGTAAGAGGGCTCTGGTCCTTCCTTTTATAGGCGCAAGGAGAGGATCCAGGTGTACAATGGAGGTGTAGCAGTGTGCTAACGTGTCTAGCGGAGGAGAGCTAGCGCCCTAAGTACATGCCATCGTGGCAGCCGGAGAGGTTTTGGCACCCGGTTCGTGTGGTGTCGTGGCCATTGGAGGAGCGCTGGAGCCTGGCGGAAGGACAGCTGTCGGGGCTGTCGACTCCTTGCTGACGTCCTCTTGCTTCCGTAAGGGGGCTAAGAGCCGCCGTCGTCATAGAGCGTGCAGGGCGTCATCATTACATGTCTGGCGGAGCGAGCCAGATGGGACGCCGGTCTTGTTCCCCGTAGCCTGAGTCAGCTTGGGGCAGGATAATGATGGTGCCTCCTGTTGACGTGGTCGGTCCGTGCCCTAGGTTGGGCGAGGTGGAGGCTCCTCTGAGGTCGAGGTCGAGTCTTTCTTCCAAGGTCGAGGTTGAGTCCGAGCCCCCTGGTCGGACGAGGCGGAGACCGTCGGCGGATGCTAGGCCCGAGTCCGAGCCCTGGGGCCGGGCGAAGCGGAGTTTGTCGTCCTTCGGGGCCGAGCCCGAGTCCGAGCCCTGGGGTCGGGCGAGGCGGAGTTCGTCGTCCTTCGGGGCCGAGCCCGAGTCCGAGCCCTGGGGTCAAGCGAGGCGGAGTTCGTCGTCTTCCGGGGCTGAGCCCAAGTCCGAGCCCTGGGGTCGGGCGGAGCGGAGTTCGTCGTCTTCCGGGGCCGAGCCCAAGTCCGAGCCCTGGGGTCGAGCGGAGCGGAGTTCGTCGTCTTCCGGGGCCGAGCCCAAGTCTGAGCCCTAGGGTCAGGCGGAGCGGAGTTCGTCGTCTTCCGGGGCCGAGCCCAAGTCCGAGCCCTGGGGTCAGGCGGAGCGGAGTTCACCGTCTTCCGGGGCTGAGCCCGAGTCCGAGCCCTGGGGTCGGGTGGAGCAGAGTTCGTCGTCTTCCGGGGCCGAGCCCGAGTCCGAGCCCTGGGGTCGGGCGGAGCGTTGTTTCCCATGGCACCTAGGGCCGGACTTGACTGCTGTCAGCCTCACTCTGTCGAGCGGCTCAGCAGTCGGTGCGGCGCAGGCGGCGCTGTCCTCTTGTCAGACCGGTCAGTGGAGCGGCGAAGTGACTGCGGTCACTTCGGCTCTGTCGACTGGAGGGCGTGCGTCAGGATAAAGGTGTCAGGCCACCTTTTCATTAAATGCCCCTGCGATTTGGTCGGTTGGCGTGGCGATTTGGCCTAGGTTGCTTCTTGGTGAAGACTGGGCCTCGGGCGAGCCGAAGGTGTGTCCGTTGCTGGAGGGGGGCCTCGGGCGAGACATAGATCCTCCGGGGTCGGCTGCCCTTGCCCGAGGCTGGGCTCAGGAGAGGCGTGATCGCGTCCCTCGAATGGACCGATCCTTGACTTAGTCGCACCCATCAGGCCTTTGCAGCTTTGTGCTGATGGGGGTTACCAGCTGAGATTTAGGAGTCTTGAGGGTACCCCTAATTATGGTCCCCGACAATTTTGCATAAATTTATGAGGTGAACAAAACGACTAAATTATTTAAACTGTAAATAATCATTTTATAGTAAAAACATCGTAGCAAAGATTTATACGAGATTAGCTCTATAGTCCAGAGGGTAGCTTATAATTTACATTATCTTCTACCTTGGTTTGACGATGAGGGCAATAGCTCCGGCGAGTTGAACGAACACGGGAAGTGTCACGATGTGCGTGTAGCAGGGACTCGACGTTCGGCGAGGAATCGAACACGATTGCTAGTGTGACGGAACCTCCCAAGTCATTAGGCCCACCTACAGTTGTCCTTGTCCAGCGAACCTCGGGCAACCCTGTAGATGCACTTGATCACTTGGCAAGTTCGGTATTTGTATCCTTTACCTCTCCCAAGAACGTTTCACCCATCACGCAGATATTACAAAACATCGAAGGAATGAATAAGCGAAGGCGATTACAGTAACTTAATTTACATTAAAATATAGAAGGAGTGTTATTATTACAGACCAGCGGTATATGAGTGCAGGAGTATTATTATTACAAACTCGGGAGGCAAAACCCCTCCCGCTTAACAGTATAATGGTTTTAAAAAGGAGGACAACATCCTCCCGAGGCTTCACTCTTGTGATTCTTCCTTTGGCACCACCTTAGAGCAAAAGCAACAAAAGTTTGATGCTTCCTCACCTACAACAGCATGGGTTCGAAAACCCTAAGTATGAAGTGTACTTTCGCAAGTCTTATCCATCAAAATAAAAGATTCTCAAGGATATGCTGGCTTGGAGGGAGTCAAGGTAAGGCTTAATCAAGAATCAAGACTTTGGTTGCAAAAATGCTTACGAATAGAGGATCCTTAAAAGTCCAGTTTTATTAGCAAGTTAAGTCATTACCTGTCACTAGAGTTCTTTCTACCCTAGTTCAAGCACTTGGCCTATACTAGCCATCTTTTATCATCCCTTTAAGTTTACTAGAATGCTACGTGTAGGTCAGTGACCAAGTCTTCATGTCCGAGAAGTAACGACGATCTGAATCGATTAATACCCAGCTGGGGATCTGATAGTCGCCTAGAGGGGGGGTGAATAGGGCGAAACTGAAATTTGCAAATATAAACACAACTACAAGCCGGGTTAGCGTTAGTAATAAAGAAACGAGTCCGCGAGAGAGGCGCAAAACAAATCCCAAGCGAGTAAGCAAGTGAGACACGGAGATTTGTTTTACCGAGGTTCGGTTCTTGCAAACCTACTCCCCGTTGAGGAGGCCACAAAGGCCGGGTCTTTTTCAACCCTTCCCTCTCTCAAACGATCCACGGATCGAGTGAGCTTTCTCTTCTCAATCACTTGGAACACAAAGTTCCCGCAAGGACCACCACAAGTTTGGTGTCTCTTGCCTCAATTACAAGTGAGTTTGATTGCAAAGAAGGATCAAGAAAGAAGAAAGCAATCCAAGCGCAAGAGCTCGAAAGAACACAAGCAAATCACTCTCTCTAAGCACTATGGCGTTGTGTGGAATTTGGAGAGGATTTGATCTCTTTGGTGTGTCTAGAAATGAATGCTAGAGCTCTTGTAGTAGTTGAGAAGTGGAAAACTTGGATGCAATGAATGGTGGAGTGGTTGGGGTATTTATAGCCCCAACCACCAAAAGTGGCCGTTGGAAGGCTGTCTGCTCGATGGCGCACCGGACAGTCCGGTGCCCCCTGCCACGTCATCACTGCCGTTGGATTCTCACCGTTGGAACTCCTGACTTGTGGGCCCTCCTGGGTGTCCGGTGCACACCGGACAGCTACTGTTCCTTGTCCGGTGCACCAGTATGGGCACGCCTGCCATCTGTGCGCGCTGCGCACGAATTTATTGCACCGCAGAGAGCCGTTGGCGCGGAGGTAGCCGTTGCTTCGGAGTCGCACCGGACAGTCCGGTGCACACCGGACAGTCCGGTGAATTATAGTGGACTAGCCGTTGGCGTTTCCCGAAGCTGGCGAGTTCCTGAGGCCGACCTCCCTTGGCGCACCGGACACTGTCCGGTGTACACCGGACAGCCCGGTGAATTATAGCCGAGTCGCCTCAGGGAATTCCCGAAGGTGGCGAGTTTGAGTCTGAGTCCCCCTGGTGCACCGGACATGTCCGGTGGCACACCGGACAGTCCGGTGCGCCAGACCAGGGGTGCCTTCGGTTGCCCCTTTGCTCCTTTGTTGAATCCAAAACTTGGTCTTTTTATTGGCTGAGTGTGAACCTTTTACACCTGTATATTATATACACTTGGGCAAACTAGTTAGTCCAATTATTTGTGTTGGGCAATTCAACCACCAAAATTAATTAGGGACTAGGTGTAAGCCCAATTCCCTTTCAATCTCCCCCTTTTTGGTGATTGATGCCAACACAAACCAAAGCAAATATAGAAGTGCATGATTGAACTAGTTTGCATAATGTAAGTGTAAAGGTTGCTTGGAATTGAGCCAATATAACAACTTACGAGTTATGCATGGATTGTTTCTTTCTTATTTAACATTTTGGACCATGCTTGCACCACATGTTTTGTTTTTGCAAACTCTTTTGTAAATCCTTTTCAAAGTTCTTTTGCAAATGGTCAAAGGTGAATGAATGGAATTTGCAAAGCATTTTCAAGATTTGAAATTTTCTACCCCTGTTTCAAATGCTTTTTCCTTTGACTAAACAAAACTCCCCCTAGAAGAGATCCACCTCTTAGTGTTCAAGAGGGTTTTGATATATCATTTTTGAGATACTACTTTCTCCCCTTTTGAACTCAAAAAGATACCAATTGAAAAATACTCTTGGAAAACACTAAATTTTTTGAAATTGGTGGTGGTGCGGTCCTTTTGCTTTGGGCTCATACTTTCTCCCCCTTTGGCATGAATCGCCAAAAAACGGAATCATTAGAGCCCTTGAAGTAACTTCTTCCCCTTTGGTCATAAACAAATGAGTTAAGATTATACCAAAGATGAAGTTCTTTTGCTTTCTCCCCCAAAGATGGAGAGTGGCTTGGAGCGACGGCGAAGGATGAGTTACGGAGTGGAAGCCTTTTGTCTTCGCCGAAGACTCCAATTCCCTTTCAATACACCTATGACTTGGTTTGAAATAGACTTGAAAACACATTAGTCATAGCATACGAAAGAGACATGATCAAAGGTACATTTATGAGCTATGTGTGCAAGCTAGCAAAAGAAATTTCTAGAATCAAGAATATTGAGCTCATGCCTAAGTCTGGTAAAAGATTGTTCATCAAGTGGCTTGGTAAAGATATCGGCTAATTGATCTTTAGTATTAATGTAAGAAATCTCGATATCTCCCTTTTGTTGGTGATCCCTAAGAAAATGATACCGAATGGCTATGTGCTTAGTGCGGCTATGCTCGACGGGATTGTCGGCCATTTTGATTGCACTCTCATTATCACATAGCAAGGGGACTTTGGTTAATTTGTAACCGTAGTCCCGCAGGGTTTGCCTCATCCAAAGTAGTTGCGCGCAACAATGACCTGCGGCAATGTACTCGGCTTCGGCGGTGGAAAGAGCAACCGAATTTTGCTTCTTTGAAGCCCAAGACACCAAGGATCTTCCCAAGAACTGGCAAGTCCCCGATGTGCTCTTCCTATTAATTTTGCACCCCGCCCAATCGGCATCCGAATAACCAATCAAATCAAATGTGGATCCCCGAGGGTACCAAAGCCCAAACTTAGGAGTATAAGCCAAATATCTCAAGATTCGTTTTACGGCCGTAAGGTGGGATTCCTTAGGGTCGGATTGGAATCTTGCACACATGCATACGGAAAGCATGATGTCCGGTCGAGAAGCACATAAATAAAGCAATGAACCAATCATCGACCGGTATACCTTTTGATCCACGGACTTACCTCCCGTGTCGAGGTCGAGATGCCCATTTGTTCCCATGGGTGTCTTGATGGGCTTGGCATCCTTCATCCCAAACTTGCTTAGAATGTCTTGAGTGTACTTCGTTTGGCTAATGAAGGTCCCCTCTTGGAGTTGCTTTACTTGGAATCCTAAGAAATACTTCAACTCCCCCATCATAGACATCTCGAATTTCTGTGTCATAATCCTACTAAACTCTTCACATGTAGACTCGTTAGTAGACCCAAATATAATATCATCAACATAAATTTGGCATACAAACAGGTCATTTTCAAGGGTTTTAGTAAAGAGTGTAGGATCGGCTTTTCCGACTTTGAACTCATTGGCAATAAGAAAATCTCTAAGGCATTCATACCATGCTCTTGGGGCTTGCTTGAGCCCATAAAGCGCCTTAGAGAGCTTATAGACATGGTTAGGATACTTACTGTCTTCAAAGCCGGGAGGTTGCTCAACGTAGACCTCTTCCTTGATTGGTCCGTTGAGGAAGGCACTTTTCACGTCCATTTGATAAAGCTTAAAGCCATGGTAAGTAGCATAGGCCAATAATATGCGAATAGATTCAAGCCTAGCTACGGGTGCATAGGTTTCACCAAAATCCAAACCTTCGACTTGGGAGTATCCTTTGGCCACAAGTCGAGCTTTGTTCCTTGTCACCACACCATGCTCATCTTGTTTGTTGCGGAAGACCCATTTGGTTCCTACAACATTTTGGTTAGGACGTGGAACCAAGTGCCATACCTCGTTCCTTGTGAAATTGTTGAGCTCCTCTTGCATCGCCACCACCCAATCCGAATCTTGTAGTGCTTCCTCTACCCTGTGTGGCTCAATAGAGGAAACAAACGAGTAATGTTCACAAAAATGTGCAATGCGAGATCTAGTGGTTACCCCCTTTTGAATGTCGCCAAGGATGGTGTCGACGGGGTGATCTCGTTGTATTGCTTGGTGGACTCTTGGGTGTGGCGGCCTTTGCTCTTCATCCTCCTTGTCTTGATCATTTGCATCTCCCCCTTGATTATTGCCATCATCTTGAGGTGGCTCATTTGCTTGATCTTCTACTTCATCAACTTGAGCCTCTTCCTCATTTTGAGTTGGTGGAGATGCTAGCGTGGAGGAGGATGGTTGATCTTGTGCATGTGGAGGCTCTTCGGATTCCTTAGGACATACATCCCCAATGGACATGTTCCTTAGCGCTATGCATGGAGCCTGTTCTTCACCTATCTCATCAAGATCAACTTGCTCTACTTGAGAGCCGTTAGTTTCATCAAACACAACGTCACATGAGACTTCAACTAGTCTAGTGGACTTGTTAAAGACCCTATATGCCCTTGTGTTTGGGTCATAACCAAGTAAAAAGCCTTCTACAGTCTTAGGAGCAAATTTAGATTTTCTACCTCTTTTAACAAGAATAAAGCATTTGCTACCAAAGACTCTGAAATATGAAATGTTGGGCTTTTTACCGGTTAGGAGTTCATATGATGTCTTCTTGAGGATTCAGTGTAGATATAACCGGTTGATGGCGTAGCAAGCGGTGTTGACTGCCTCCGCCCAAAACCGATCCGAAGTCTTGTACTCATCAAGCATGGTTCTTGCCATGTCCAATAGAGTTCGATTCTTCCTCTCCACTACACCATTTTGTTGTGGAGTGTAGGGAGAAGAGAACTCATGCTTGATGCCCTCTTCCTCAAGAAAGCTTTCAATTTGAGAGTTCTTGAACTCCGTCCCGTTGTCGCTTCTTATTTTCTTGATCCTTAAGCCGAACTCATTTTGAGCCCGTCTCAAGAATCCCTTTAAGGTCTCTTGGGTTTGAGATTTTTCCTGTAAAAAGAATACCCAAGTGAAGCGAGAATAATCATCCACTATTACAAGACAATACTTACTCCCGCCGATGCTTATGTAAGCAATCGGGCCGAATAGATCCATGTGGAGTAGCTCAAGTGGCATGTCGGTCGTCATGATGTTCTTGTGTGGATGTTGGGTTCCAACTTGCTTCCCGGCTTGACATGCGCTACAAATCCTGTCTTTCTCAAAATGAACATTTGTTAATCCTAAAATGTGTTCTCCCTTTAGAAGCTTATGAAGATTCTTCATCCCAACATGGGCTAGTCGGCGGTGCCAGAGCCAACCCATGTTAGTCTTAGCAATTAAGCAAGTGTCGAGTTCAGCTCTATCAAAATCTACCAAGTATAGCTGACCCTCTAACACTCCCTTAAATGCTATTGAATCATCACTTCTTCTAAAGACAGTGACACCTACATCAGTGAATAGACAGTTGTAGCCCATTTGACATAATTGAGAAACGGAAAGCAAATTGTAATCTAAAGAATCTACAAGAAAAACATTGGAAATGGTATGGTCAGGTGATATAGCAATTTTACCCAATCCTTTGACCAAACCTTGATTTCCATCCCCGAATGTGATAGCTCGTTGGGGATCTTGGTTTTTCTCATATGAGGAGAACATCCTTTTCTCCCCTGTCATGTGGTTTGTGCACCCGCTGTCGAGTATCCAACTTGAGCCCCCGGATGCATAAACCTACAAAACAAATTTAGTTCTTGACTTTAGGTACCCAAACTGTTTTGGGTCCTTTGGCATTAGAAACAAGAACTTTGGGTACCCAAACACAAGTCTTTGACCCCTTGTGTTTGCCCCCAACAAACTTGGCAACGACCTTGCCGGATTTGTTAGTCAAAACATATGATGCATCAAAAGTCTTAAATTAAATGCTATGTTCATTTGATGCATTAGGAATCTTCTTCTTAGGCAACTTGGCATGGGTTGGTTGCTTAGAACTAGATGTCTCACCCTTATACATAAAAGCATGATTAGGGCCAGAGTGAGACTTCCTAGAATGAATTTTCCTAATTTTGTCCTCGGGATAACCGGCAGGGTACAAAATGTAACCCTCGTTATCCTGAGGCATGGGAGCCTTGCCCTTAACAAAATTTGACAATCTTTTAGGAGGGGCACTAAGTTTGACATTGTCTCCCCTTTGGTAGCCAATGCCATCCTTAATGCCAGGGCGTCTCCCATTATAAAGCATGCTACGAGCAAATTTAAATTTCTCATTTTCTAAGTTGTGCTCGGCAATTTTAGCATCTAGTTTTGCTATATGATCATTAATAGCATCAATATCAACATTTCTACATCTAGTACAAATAGTGACATGCTCAATGGTAGATGTAGATGATTTGCAAGAATTAAGTTCTACAATCTTAGCATGAAGTATATCATTCTTATTTCTAAGATTGGCAATTGTAACTTGGCAAACATCAAAATTTTTAGCCTTAGCAATCAAATTTTCATTCTTTAATCTAAGGCTAGCAAGAGAAATGTTTAATTCTTCAATCCTAGCAAGCAAATCATCATTATTATCTCTAGGATTGGGAATTGAAACATTACAAACATGAGAATCAACCTTAGCATTTAAACTAGCATTTTCATTTCTAAGGTTGTCAATCATCTCACGGCAAGTGCTTAGCTCACTAGACAATTTTTCACATTTTTCAACTTGTAGAGCGTAAGCATTTTTAACCTTAACATGTTTTTTATTTTCCTTGATTAGGAAGTCCTCTTGTGAGTCCAAGAGATCATCCTTCTCATGGATGGCACTAATTAGTTCATTTAATTTCTCCTTTTGTTCTATGTTAAGGTTGGCAAAAAGAGTACGCAGATTATCTTCCTCACCACTAGCATTATCATCACTGGAAGACTCATATTTAGTGGAGGAGTTGGATTTAACCTTCTTCTTTTTGCCGTCCTTTGCCATGAGGCACTTGTGGCCGACGTTGGGGAAGAGGAGTCCCTTGGTGACGGCGATGTTGGCGGCGTCCTCGTCGTCGGAGGAGTCGCTTGAGCTTTCGTCGGAGTCCCACTCCCGACAAACATGGGCATCACCGCCCTTCCTTTTGTAGTACCTCTTCTTCTCCTTTTGCCTCCCCTTCTTGTCGTCACCTCGGTCACTGTCACTAGATATAGGACATTTAGCAATAAAATGACCGGGCTTACCACACTTGTAGCAAACCTTCTTGGAGCGGGACTTGTAATCCTTCCCCCTCCTTTGCTTGAGGATTTGGCGGAAGCTCTTGATGACGAGCGCCATTTCCTCATTGTCGAGCTTGGAGGCGTCTATTGGTTGCCGACTTGGTGTAGACTCCTCCTTCTTCTCCTCCGTTGCCTTGAATGCAACGGGTTGAGCTTCGGAAGTGGTGGCGTCATCAAGCTCGTTGATCTTCCTCGAGCCTTCGATCATGCACTCAAAACTCACAAAATTCCCGATAACTTCCTCGGGGGTCATTTTAGTATATCTAGGATTACCACGGATTAATTGAACTTGAGTAGGGTTAAGGAAAATAAGAGATCTTAGAATAACCTTAACCATCTCGTGGTCATCCCACTTTACGCTCCCGAGGTTGCGCACTTGATTCACCAAGGTCTTGAGCCGGTTGTACATGTGTTGTGGCTCCTCCCCTTTGCGAAGCCGGAACCGACCGAGCTCCCCCTCGATCGTTTCCCTCTTGGTGATCTTGGTGAGCTCGTCTCCCTCGTGCGCGGTTTTGAGCACATCCCAAATCTCCTTGGCGCTCTTCAACCCTTGAACTTTGTTATACTCCTCTCTACTTAGAGAGGCGAGGAGTATTGTTGTTGCTTGAGAGTTGAAGTGCTCGATTTGGGCCACCTCATCCTCATCATAGTCCTCATCCCCTACTGACGGTACCTGTGCACCAAACTCAACAACATCCCATATACTTTTGTGGAGCGAGGTTAGATGAAATCGCATTAAATCGCTCCACCTAGCGTAATCTTCACCATCAAAAGTTGGTGGTTTGCCTAATGGGACGGAAAGTAAAGGTGTATGTTTGGAAATGCGAGCGTAGTGTAGGGGGATCTTACTATACTTCTTGCGCTCTTGGCGCTTAGAAGTGACGGAGGGCGCATCGGAGTCGGAGGTCGATGTTGATGAAGTGTCGGTCTCGTAGTAGACCACTTTCCTCATCCTCTTGTGCTTGTCGCCTTTCCGATGCGGCTTGTGGGAAGAAGATTTTTCCTTCTTCTCTTTGTGGTGAGAAGAGGAAGACTTTTTCTCCTTCCGTTTGGAGGAGTCCTTCTTCTTCTCCTTCCTCTTGGTGCGGGACTCTTCCGATGAAGTGCTCCCGTGGCTTGTAGTGGGCTTTTCGCCGGTCTCCATCTCCTTCTTGGCGTGATCTCCCGACATTACTTCGAGCGGTTAGGCTCTAATGAAGCACCGGGCTCTGATACCAATTGATAGTCGCCTAGAGGGGGGGTGAATAGGGCGAAACTGAAATTTGCAAATATAAACACAACTACAAGCCGGGTTAGCGTTAGTAATAAAGAAACGAGTCCGCGAGAGAGGCGCAAAACAAATCCCAAGCGAGTAAGCAAGTGAGACACGGAGATTTGTTTTACCGAGGTTCGGTTCTTGCAAACCTACTCCCCGTTGAGGAGGCCACAAAGGCCGGGTCTTTTTCAACCCTTCCCTCTCTCAAACGATCCACGGATCGAGTGAGCTTTCTCTTCTCAATCACTTGGAACACAAAGTTCCCGCAAGGACCACCACAAGTTTGGTGTCTCTTGCCTCAATTACAAGTGAGTTTGATTGCAAAGAAGGATCAAGAAAGAAGAAAGCAATCCAAGCGCAAGAGCTCGAAAGAACACAAGCAAATCACTCTCTCTAAGCACTATGGCGTTGTGTGGAATTTGGAGAGGATTTGATCTCTTTGGTGTGTCTAGAAATGAATGCTAGAGCTCTTGTAGTAGTTGAGAAGTGGAAACCTTGGATGCAATGAATGGTGGAGTGGTTGGGGTATTTATAGCCCCAACCACCAAAAGTGGCCGTTGGAAGGCTGTCTGCTCGATGGCGCACCGGACAGTCCGGTGCACACCGGACAGTCTGGTGCCCCCTGCCACGTCATCACTGCCGTTGGATTCTCACCGTTGGAACTCCTGACTTGTGGGCCCTCCTGGGTGTCCGGTGCACACCGGACAGCTACTGTTCCTTGTCCGGTGCACCAGTATGGGCACGCCTGCCATCTGTGCGCGCTGCGCACGCATTTATTGCACCGCAGAGAGCCGTTGGCGCGGAGGTAGCCGTTGCTTCGGAGTCGCACCGGACAGTCCGGTGCACACCGGACAGTCCGGTGAATTATAGTGGACTAGCCGTTGGCGTTTCCCGAAGCTGGCGAGTTCCTGAGGCCGACCTCCCTTGGCGCACCGGACACTGTCCGGTGTACACCGGACAGTCCGGTGAATTATAGCCGAGTCGCCTCAGGGAATTCCCGAAGGTGGCGAGTTTGAGTCTGAATCCCCCTGGTGCACCGGACATGTCCGGTGGCACACCGGACAGTCCGGTGCGCCAGACCAGGGGTGCCTTCGGTTGCCCCTTTGCTCCTTTGTTGAATCCAAAACTTGGTCTTTTTATTGGCTGAGTGTGAACCTTTTACACCTGTATATTCTATACACTTGGGCAAACTAGTTAGTCCAATTATTTGTGTTGGACAATTCAACCACCAAAATTAATTAGGGACTAGGTGTAAGCCCAATTCCCTTTCAGGATCTCCAATCACACGACAAATGTAGCACTTAACCCTTGCATATGTCAACTCGCCACCGGGGTTCTTAAGACCAGATCAGGTTCACGCCAACCGAGAGCACAGATACACCACCGTTCAGCCTCTTGCTTCGGATGGTACACGCTACTCTCGCCATCTCTCCACTCCCATTGTTTGTTGTCTTATTCTGGTATTAGTTTGCCGAGGGCAAAGCTTACCCATGATGAGGCATGTGACTAGTTAAAAGGTCCTCAATCATCAAGCCTACATCGAGACGGTCCTTAATCGACTCAGACGGAGACACTACACCGAGACTCTCTTCTCGTGCAAGTCACCCGCCCGGTCTCAGCTTTATCATTTCAAACCCAAAGTTTGGTACCTGTCAGAGGTACATCTTTTCCAATGTTTAACGCATCACGGCCATGATGGATCCACCATCAAGTTTTATCTTTGAAAACATCCCATCCCACATGAAGCATCATATTTGTCAAAACAAAACATTTTGTTTTCTAGAGCAAGACTAAGCATCAGAAAAAACCTTTTCATAAAACAGGTGATCAAGGAACAGTAATCAATTTTCCAAGGAAGGAAATGCATCAATTGTTTAGCACACAACTCCTATCACCTAATGCATCAAGCAAGTGAGAAAGATTTTAAAATAGCAAGGAGGTGGCAAATGCACCGGGGCTTGCCTTGTGTTATAGGAGAGTCGGGCTCTGCTCCACAAATATAATAATATAAGCAGTTCCCGGCAGGTGGGTCTTCAGGTGGTGGTGGTGCAACTCCTTCTTCTTCAACCACTACCTCTTCCGCGTTCTCTATATATAATCATATATAACCATGAATGCTCATGTAATGCTTATGAAAATGTTATAATAGAAAAGGTTTATCAAGTTGTATCTTGAATACAACTTTCCTTCACGGTACTCCAGGGAACTAGGGTTTTTGGAGTTAGTTCTTCATTTCAGAGGGCATACCCTACCTAGAAGACTAGAGTTTTAGGTTTAGGGATCAAACAATGTCCAAAGCAAGTCAAACTTCACACAAGGTTTCTGAATATTATTTTAAGCTTACCCAAAAAGTTTGGTGCTTTTTGGAGTTACTAATTAATTTCTAAAATTCCAGGAGTATAGGTTTTAGCCCTTTTTAATACTGAATAATTCTTGGTTTGGACCAAAAAATCCAAGAACTATTTTTATTAAATACTATAGAAATTTAGTAGTCCAGCAAAATTGGTCTCATATTTTTAGCATTTTCCTAGAATTTTCTATGGATTTCCTAAGTCTGGTAGAAAAAGAAAAAGAGAAAAGGTCAACAGTACTGGGCTCAATCTCGCCCGAGCCGGCCCACGACAGGCGAAACGTGCCCGCGCGCGCCTGCGCTGGCGTATTTGCACAGAGACCCCTGGCTGTTTGAACAACTCGTAAAGACTCCTTCCTACTATTTCTCTGTCTCACTGACAATTGCACCGAGACCCTTGCACTTCTATTCCTTCACAACCCGCGATCCCCGACGGTGAACGGCGACAGACCGAGCTCCGGCGAGCCTGTACTGGCCGGAATAGGCAACGGCTAGGGCTCTAGCTTGGCTGACACTTAATTTAACCCCTAACAATCGTTTCCCCTCGATCAATTGCAAGGTTCTAGCCCCCAATTTCTCTGCTCACCGTGACCGCGCAATCCGGGGACAATTCAAAGTGTTCCCGTCGATCTACTCCGGTTCAGCGCAATTGGTTGGGTCGACGAGCTTCAAGGGCACACAGGAATGCTAGAACAAGAGCGAGGAGAACATGATCGGACCTGTGGAACGCTGAACACGACGAGCTCACACACGCGGTGTTCTTGACCGATTTGGGGGAAAACCCAAATTGGTGAGCTCTCGTGGACGATTTGAGGCACGAGTTGGTGTATTAGGTGCGTGACTACCTAGCGGAGCCAATGTCATGCTCAATTTATAGGGCCCAAGGGCGTTGGCCCATGAATTTGAGATGGCGCGGTGGCGGCTGGAGAGAGGGGAGAGCACTGTCGCAAGGAATTGGTGGCTTTCACCGTGGCGAGCTTACCAGCGACAACCCAGCTATCTAAAGCAGCTTAGTGCGACGTGGTAAATGGCCTGAGGCGTGGCGCAACCGCGGTGAAGGGTGTAAGCTCCGGTGACGGCCGCTTGGCCATGTCGCCGGCGCAAGTGGGCACGGTATAGGACGGAACAGTGCTTCAAGCTCATCCGCGGTGAAGATCTTTTCACCTCGAGGCATTATCTGGGCACTAGTGGGCACGAATCGCATCGCCAGTGTTAATCACGGTGCAAGGTCACCGGCGGCAACATTCTCTGCACCTCAAGATCTTTTGCTACTGTACCATGAGAAATCCAATTTAGAGCCTCTGTCCGACCAACTTGCAGGACCCATATCTCATATTTCTGTGTGAGAACTTGTTAATCTCTCAGTGACAAAGTTGTAGCCCTATAGTCCAGCTACAATCTTGCTATAGTGGCCAGACTCAAACACTCACTGGATTATCTTCAAAAGAGCTCCCAAAGTTCACCCTAAGCCACTGTCAGTAAGATTTCAGATCCTGAGCTGACTGATAGCCCAAGTTTGAGTTCATTTAACTCCAACTTTTGCATAACACTTGTGTCTGATAACTTAAACAAAGTTATACCCCTTTAATAGCTCTATAATCTTGATGTGTTGACCTAGGGCAAATTCTTTATGAATTGGGAGATATAAAGCTCCAAAGTTGACCCATTTAAACTAAATTCAGACTTAGCCACATATGGTATGGGGTGTCCTTTTTGAAAATAAGTCCAAACTTCATTATTTGGCTTGGAAATCCTCAAATGTGACAAACACATATTTTGTGGTGTTGTATTCCTTTGATATTTGCACTTGGGTCCAAAAGTGCACAAATTTTACACCTAGCCCCATAGGGTTCCAATTTAGGGTTTTCTAGGGATCTTTTTAGGGTTTTTAGTATTCTAGGGTTTTGATGCCACTCAAGTCCTTCCAAGGGGATATCTTAGGGTCATTTCTCATGTCTTTTGAAGTTTTCTCATGCTTGGGCTTCCCTTATATCCATAAGCCCAGATTTAGGGTTAAGTACCTTACACTAGGGTTAACCACACATCAAGTCATATCAGTACAACATATTTGAAAATTTTACCTAGTGAATGCACTCTATGTGTGACAAACACATGATATGCTAATGATCATGATGTTATGCTTAAGTTTTAGTGAAAGTAACACTAGGGGTGTTACATCCTTTCCCCCATAAAAGAATCTCGTTCCGAGATTTAAAGTCCTAGGGCAATCAAGTAGTGGAAAAGGAAATGCGTCATATTTTTATTTCCTTATTTCTTGTACAAGGCAGGGGGTGGTATGGGTCTATTCCATTCTTACAAACAATTGTACATATCTCACAAATTACATGAAGCTAAAAAGTCAGGGAAATTCTTTTCTAAAAAGTCTTGGGTTTCCCATGTAGCTTCATCTTCAGTGTGTTGGTTCCATTGTATCTTATACAATTTGAGAACTCTTCTTCAGCTAATCCAATCCTTCTCATCCAGGACTCAAATAGGATGTTCTGAATATGTTAAGTCTGGTTCCAAGGCAACATCCGTCACTTCTATGGTTCGATCTGGGACCCGAAGACATTTCTTTAATTGGGATACATGGAACACATTGTGCACTGCAGACAATGTTTCGGGTAGTTGGAGTCGGTACGCCATTGGTCCACATCTTTCAAGGATAGGAAACAGACCAATGTATCAGGGTCCAAGCTTCCCTTTTACCCCGAAATGAGATACACCCTTCATTAGTGATACTTTCAGATACACATAGTCTTCAACTTGAAAGTACAAGGGTTGGCGTCATTTGTCTGCATAACTCTTTTGTCGAGCTTGTGCTTCTTTCAAATTATGTATAATTCGTTGAACTTTTTCTTCCATTTCTTTAACCATATTAGGCCTGAAAACCACCTTTCTCCTGGTTCAGACCAATTCAATGGAGTACGGCACTGTCGTCCATATAAAGCTTCAAAGGGTGCCATCTTGATACTTTCTTGATAACTATTGTTATATGAAAATTCTACCAATGGTAAACATTCATCCCATTTCCATGGGAATTCCAGAACGCATGCCCATAACATGTCTTCAAGTATCTGGTTCACTCTCTCAGTCTGTCCACTTGTTTGGGGATGATAGGCCGAACTGTGAAGCAACTTAGTACCCAAAGATTTGTGGAGTTCTTCCCATAATTTGGATACAAATTGTGGTCCGTGGTCTGACACTATAATTTTTGGAATCCCGTGCAAACTGAGAATACGAGCAATATATATCTGGGCATAAGTGATGATCGGGTAGTATGTCTTGACTAGCAGAAAGTGAGCTATTTTCGTAAGCCGATCAATAATAACCCAGATAGAGTCAAAACCTTTCGCTGTCCTGGGTAATCCCACAATGAAGTCCATGCTAATGTCCTCCCATTTCCAAGTTGGGATGGGCAAAGATTGCAATGGACCAGCAGTTTTCTTGTGTATGGCTTTGACACGTCTACAAGTGTCACATCTCGCCACATAGCGTGCAATTTCGATTTTCATTTTTGTCCACCAATAATGTTGCTTTAAATCTTGATACATCTTAGTCCTTCCGGGATGAATGGAATATCGCCTAAGATGAGCTTCGTCCAAAATTTGCTGGCGGACTTCATCATCTTTAGGCACAAGTATGTGGTTATTAAACCATACTATGCCTTGATCATCCTTTCTAAAACAGTTTGTTTTACCGGCTTTTATTTTCTCATGAATGTGTTTCATACCCTTATCACTTCTTTGTGCATCAATAATCTTTTGTACAAGAACCGACTCAAGCTTCAATTGGTTTAAGGTTCCATGTTGAATCATTCCCAGGTTTAATTTCTCCATTTCTTGGCATAATGTGATGTCAGAGCCTTTACTGTAAGACAATGGCAGGAAGCCTCATGACTTAGTGCATCTACCACCACGTTGGCCTAGCCTGGGTGATAGTGAATTTCTAATTCATAATCCTTAACCAGCTCAAGCCATCTCCTCTGCCTCATATTTAGTTCTGATTAGGTAAAAATGTACTTCAAACTTTTATGATCTGTATATATATGACAGATATTTCCCAGCAGATAATGACGCCATATTTTAAGGGCATGAACTACAACAGCTAATTCTAAGTCATGAGTTGGATAATGTTCCTCATGCCGGCGCAACTGTCTTGAAGCATATGCTATAACTCAGCCCTCTTGCATTAAGATGCATCCTAGACCATTGCCTGATGCGTCACAATACACATCAAAAGGCTTTTCAATGTTCGGTTAAGCCAATGCTGGAGCAGTGGTCAATAATACCTTTAGCTGCTCGAAGGCTTCATTGCATCTTGAGGACCAGTTAAATTTTGTATCATTCTTCAAAAAACTTGTGATTGGCTTTATAAGCTTTGAGAAATCAGGGATAAATCTTCGGTAATAGCCAGCCAGTCCAAGGAAACTTCGAACCTGATTCACAGTGGTTGGCGGTTTCCACTCTAGAATATCCTTGATCTTGCCGGGATCAACCGCAATCCCATTTGCAGACAATACATGTCCCAAAAATTGGATTTCCTCCAGCCAAAACGCGCACTTGCTGAATTTAGCATATAATTGATGTTCTCTTAAGCACGTTAATACGATCCGTAGATGCTGAGCATGCTCCTCTTCATTCTTGGAATAAATCAAGATAACATCAATGAAGACCACCACAAATTTGTCCAACTCGGGCATAAATACCGAGTTCATTAGATATGTGAAGTGGGCAGGAGCATTCGTTAATCCGAAAGACATAACCAAATATTCGAATAATCTGTATTGCGTAGTAAATGCGGTCTTGGGTATATCTTCGGGTCGGATACGGATCTGATGATAGCCCGACCTGAGGTCAATTTTGGAAAATACCCGAGCTCTGGTAAGCTGATCAAATAATATATAAATCCGGGGAAGAGGGTACTTGTTCTTGATTGTGACCTCATTAAGGGGTCTGTAGTCCACGCACATCCGAAGCGTTTGATCCTTCTTCTTGACAAAGATTGCGGGACATCCCCAAGGTGACGAACTGGGCCGAATGAACCCCTTCTCCAGTAGATCTTGTAATTGAGTCTTGAGCTCTACCAACTCATTTAGAGGCATTTGGTACGACCTTCTAGAAATAGGAGCCGTACCGTGCTTCAGTTTAATCACAAACTCTACATCTCTTTCTGGAGGTAATCCAGGCAGATCTTCCGGAAAGACATCCGGGAATTCACATACGACTGGAATATCTTGGATTTCCGGCATGATAGCTTCATAGACTCTGCCAAATGGTTTAGCTGGAATAGCTATAGGGATGGATAAGAGAACCTCTTCATGGCCATAGCTCAACCTGATGGTTTTTAAATCAGTGTTGTGGACAGCTTTGTGCTGGGCTAACCAATTCATGCCCAGAATTACATCTATATCTTGGCCTTTCAGCACAATCATACTGGTGGGAAAATCTCGTTCAGTCAATGTTACTGGCACATTGAAGGCCACTTCTTTAGTAAATATTTGTCCCCCGGGCGAATGAATAATAAACCATTCCCTCGATTCAATGCAAGGAATGCAATATTTCTCCACGAATTTCTTGCTTATGAATGTATGCGAAGCACCAGAATCAATGAGAATAACTGCTGGGTGATTGGCCACAAGGAACGTACCCATCATAACCGGCTCTCCTCCGGTGTAGTGGCCACTTGAGTGTAATATATTCGCCCAGTATTCTTAATATTCTTGCCCGCTGAATTATTTGCCACGTTCCCCTTGCCTTGATTTGAGCTCCCTGAGTTCTGCTGATTGCTGGATTTATTCTGCCTCGGATATGGGCGGTCTTTAATGAAATGACCAGACTTCCCACAGTTGAAGCAACCAGTTGAGGAACTAGGGAGGGCGGGGAAACGAGCACCAGGGGCACTCGGCTGACTTGTAGAAGTGGGGGCAGTGGCAGGGCGAATGAAGACAGGCTATTTGAATGGGTAGGAGGGTGGACGAAATGAAGAACGATTATGATTAACAGGTCGGATTACCAACCTGGTTCGCTTTTCAGGTCCCTGATTGGACCTGTCACCTCTGAATCCCTTCGATTTTCCTTGGCCTGTATTCTTAGCTTCCACTGCTGAAGCGTCCCAATCCTCTGGGACTCAAATGTGATACAATTACTAGTCCCAGGAGGCTAGTAAACACATTTATACATCAGATGATTCCAGATCTGCTTAAACGAGACAAACCTATAAAGGTGGCGAACAACTTTAAGAGTTGGTCCACAACTCGGGACATATCATCAGAGTGGGGCTGAAGCAGCCCGATATACGCAGTGAAGCAATTCAGCGGTCCAACAGCCACAGGCAAGGTTGGGAACAGTCGTAACTCTTACCCGATCTCCTTTTCCTGAAAAACAACAAATAAGCAAGGGTGAGTACAAACGTACTCAGCAGCCCACCTTCACCCGCGGAAAGGGGGAAATCAGATATAATGCATGGAATATGTAGAGCTCAGGATATTTGCAGAAACAGCAATATTTTATGCATGGTTGTTTTGAAAAACATTTTGTTTTTTTGCAAAGTGCATCCTCTCCAAAAGGAGCAGGAAATTTTTCAATATTAGAACAAAATCCCCTGGACTAAACCATCCAGGTATCTCAGCAGTTTCCCACTGGTTTTCCTTTTCAAAAACAGCTACTGGACTTCCCGTCCACCATAGCTCACAGCTCAACCGCCGAACCTTTTTAAAAACCACTTTTCAAAAGCATCTCTTTTTTTTGGAAAACAAAACATTAATTGCCATACCATACCAGACTCGTCCATTCCTGTGGACACAGACTATTCGAATAGGTTTTCAAACTCTGCGCAGAGGTGTACACTTTACCCACTAGTCCGGCTCTGCGATCTCATGATCAATGAGATCCGAATCCGAATCTCTTTCTTTCCTCGCACGTCCTAACCTTAACGGTTATACCGGAAGGAGTCAGGCCACCGCCATGTCCAAACCGGACAAAACATTCCCCCTCCTTATCCTCCCAGTGCTCCCCAGCCTTCATAACCCTGGGGTTGGACCGTACGAGTTCAGATTGAGTGACTGCCCACACAGTCTCGAGTGGTTGTACTTATCATGAGTACAGGTAGTGAAAGATGACAAACCGGTCCTTATAAGAGGGGACAATCCTTCTGCTCACGCCTAAACCAGCTGAGCCATCACCTTAAGCCCTCCCCTAAACCAGGGAGTCCTTGATCATCCCTACTCAAAGGTGATAAGGGTGAAAACCCTTCATCACACACATTTTGAAAAGCATTTTCTTTTGAAAACTCACACCTGATCTCAAATCATTTGGAACATATATATCAGGGATTGATTGCGGCAAGCGGCTGGGTGGCCATAATAACTTGTCTCAAAATCATATCATGCATAAAATAACAGGCTGAGGGTTGTGGTTGAAAAATCATAGGTAATTTATGCATCAAAGGGATCCAGTGAGCTTGTCGTGCTTATTCGGCGAAGGGGGAAGGGGAGCTCGCGGAACTGGCTTCTAGCTCCACTGCCTGTCGTAGACTTGCAGATCTGGCCTCCACGAGACGACACGAACGCTCCGATAACTATGCAACATGAACAAGCAAACATACAAACCAGCAAGTATACCAACAAATATTTAGTATAATGGTCAGAATAGCGATATATGGATGGGTAGAGTCTTGAGTAGAATCTGTGTCATGTGGTGTTGTGATATTACTGGTGGTGGAGCGGAGGTGCTTACCAGGAGGGTGGACTGGAGGCGAAGCGACACTATGCGTGTAGCCGGTAGAGCAGAGTAACTGAGTGGGTGGGGTGTTTGCCTTGGCTGAGGGTGTTGAGTGTGTGTGGAGAGGGAGAGGGTAGCTAGGTGTATTTATAGCTGGGTGTATGTGGTGTAGCACAGTGAAGTTCACTGTTGGTGAGAATAGTGACGAATGAATCGTCTGACTTAGTATGAACAAGAGAGTTATAGGCAGAATATGGGACAAGAGTATTTTGGGAGTCTTCTGGAATATGAACCATGCTTAAGAGATGACATGGTTGGATAGGGAATAGTTTGATAAGAATTTAGAAACAAGAATTATTGGAATCTGAGTTTGGAAGCCTGGTTCGAAGGAATCTCAAAGTCAAGCGTGCTCAACTTGGGGAAACCTGGGATGGGTGACCAGATGGGAAGTTCCCACTGGAAGGAAAACCACAGTCATCGGAGTTCATATGATTGGAACATGGGTCTGGCTGGTCTTAGGTGGACTGGACAGCATGATGGATGAGTAGTTGAAATTTGGGATGACTAGATGACCGATGAATAGTAACGATGATTAGTAACGATGAATAGTGGCGATGGAAAAGAAATTATAGATATCATTGATGAATAGTAACGATGATGAATAGTAATGATAAATAGTAACGACGATGAATAGTGTATGTGAATAGTAACGATGAATAGTAATGGTGAATAGTGATAGTGAATAGTTCGTATGAACGAACGATGAACGATGAATAGGAACTATGAACGAACGGACGAACGATCGAATGATCGGATGAACGAACGATCGGAATTTCGGCAGCATAACGGCAGGGAAAAGATTATTTGGACGAACGACCGGACGAACGAACGATCGGAATTTCGGCAGCATAACGGCAGGGAAAAGATTATTTGGACGAACGACCGGACGAACGATCGAATGATCGTACGAACGAACGATCGGAATTTCGGCAGCATAACGGCAGGACAAAGATTATCTGGAAGAACGATGAATAGGGACTATGAACGAACGATGATCGATGAATAGGGACTATGAACGAACGATGAACGATCGAATGATCGAACGAACGAACGATCGGAATTTCGGCAGCATAACGGCAGGACAAAGATTATCTGGAAGAACGATGAATAGGGACTATGAACGAACGATGAACGATGAATAGGAACTATGAACGAACGATGAACAATCGAATGATCGAATGAACGAACGATTGAAATTTTGGCAGCATAACGGTAGGAAAAAGATTATTTGGACGAACGAACGGACGAACGATCGAACGATCGGACGAACGGACGAACGAACCATGAACGATCGGACGAACGATCGAACGATCGGACGAACGAACGAACAAACTAAGAACAGGGGACGAACGATCGAAGAACGATCGAACGATCCTTGTGCTAGTGTGTGCTTGTGTGGAACATGGAGTGGGTGTGTGTGGGGAGGGGGAGAGAGTTGCCATGAAATGGCTTGGTGTGGGATGAGAGGAGGCCCTTGCCCCTCTATTTATAGCCATGGTGGGGGGGATTAGGGGGAGGGATGAGAGGATTAGTGGGAGGATGAGAGGATTAGTGGGAGATTAGCATGTATTTGTCTTGTATAAGTGAGATTAGCTTGTAGAGCTCACCGTATGACACTGGAGGCATACGTATACGTATGAGCATGAGGAAAGTTTTGAAGAAAATATTTGTAGGGACTTGAAAAATGATTCTGAAGGTATTTCTCAAGAGGAAAATACTTGGAGATATATCGGTGGAATATTTGGACAGTATTTCTGGAAAGAACTTGAAGGGGATCACTGGGAAAATATTTGTAGGATATTTTGAGGAGGATTTTAGAGAGAATATAGACCACTATACTTTATTTGTTGATATCAACTCGCAAACAAACATTTTGAAATGAAATTTGAAATTCATTTTGAATTTAGAGCAAGTTTGAGAAAATTTCAGGATTTGATTTTTTGGGATGCTACAAATCTACCCCACTTAAAATGAATCTCGTCCTCGAGATTCGGCTTAGAAGGGTTATGGGTATAGCTTTACTTTAGCTACATATCTTCACTTTGCAGACTCTTCGAGGAGATGGAACTTCAACAAAATCCGGCCTTTGAGGAGCATCCGGTTGCTGATTGCAAATGCTGATTCTGGCTACTCAAAGATCATCTTCAGGCTTCAGCTTTCGCTTGGCAGCTAGCTTATTGAGGAAGCATCGATGCCAACACGCAAACCTTTCTCTTGCGAACTCCCACATGGATTCCTTCCTTGATTGGTCTTCTGGTGCTTCATCAACAAAACTTGGGTAACCACTTCTCATCCAGAAACTTATAAGCTTCGGTGATCTGGTCCTCGACAAGCTTGCTGCAGGCCTTCTTCTTTTTCTCCACAACAGGAACCTTGCTAGAACACTACCCCACTTAAAAAGAATGAGGGTAGATCTCTTGAATCTTGGGGATTTGAACTCCTTGAAGTACCTCATAACAAGGGTGTTACGGGGCCTTCTTCTGCTGTTGCTGCTTGAGCTGGCTGCGGAGGGATGACTGGCACAGGGTTGATTCTGGGAGAACCTTCTTCTTGTCTTCTCTTCACTGTCTTCTTTTCTCTTCTCACTTTTCACTTTTCACTGCCTCTTTCTTTCTCTTTGCTCTTCCCACTGGAGGAGTCTATCGATGAGTATTACCATCATACAGAGGAGGAAACCAAAGACTATGAACCATGTACAACAGTCTTCAACCCAAGAATCACCAAGCATTGTGATCTTAGGGGCGAGGGAGTGGGAAAATGGAGTTGCTTGCAATTTGGCAGAGGGGATTTTATCGGGGCTGTTTTTGCTTTGTGCGAGATGGGAGTTGAGGGAGCTGGTGGGGGGTTTTATAGGCGAGCGGGGGTGCTCGGTTGCGGAGTGGCGGTGATGGAGCAGGTGCTACGCGGCAGCGGGTGCGACAAGGGGAGGGGGCCTGGTGTTGTCGGCGATGATGGCGGCGGTGGGTGCGCTGCAAAGGGGGAGCGGGGTGGTGGTAGTGCGCATGGAGGCGGGCACGCGTGCGAGGGGCACGGGTGAGTGGTGGGGTCGATGACCCTGATGTTTGTGGTCTCTGGTTCCAAGAATCTTTGCCTCTCTGTATGGTAATAACTCCTTCTGTCCTCTTTTCCTGTTTACTTTGACTCAGGGGCAGTGCTTTGATTCTCACGATCGGTCCTTTTGACTGAGCGACTGGATAGGTTCCTCTGTAGCTTATTCCATGCTTCAAGGGTAAGCTTCCCGATATCTTCTTGGGTAAGGCACTTTTCTCTTCAGATGGGTTAAGATGAGAATGGAAGCATAAGGTAAGGATTAGCTCTAATTTGTGATCTATGTTTTTAGAGAAAACCTTTTTAAGAAAAACGAAAAGAAAACACACAAGCTCAGCAATGATAAGCACAAACAAATCAAATGTTTTGAATAAGGGTAGAATAGAGTTTTTCCAAAGTACGGGCTACTCAGATTCGGGGGCTAAGCATAACTACTATTGCTTGGCTCCTGAATTGAGAACTATGCTAAATGCAACTTATGAGCACTAACGTTAAAGCATCACATATGCACTCAAAAGGGGAGAAAACATCAAGCAAAATTCATTTTGAAATGCCCTAGGGGGCCACACAATTAGAGTTTTGCAAAACACGAGTCTACACGATTACCTTTCATACATGCAGGGCTCTAGCCAAAGTGAAGAAAAACTTCACTACCCAATGCATGCAGAGGACTGGGTATAACTAACTCAGATCTGGCAGCTTCTCTTATGGCATGGCTGACACACAACTTCAATCTGAGATATCTCCTGGATGGGTCAACAGGGAGCTGATGTTGATGACTTCTTCTGGCAGCGACTGAGATGGCAGCACGGGGTCGAACTCTTCTTCAAGCGGGACTGGCTCTTGTAGCTCCTCTGAGGGTGGCAGTAGTGGCGGGGTGCTTGCAGCTTCTTCTTTGACCTCAAGGGAGGGTGCTAGAATCTTCTTCATGGCAAGGGGCTCAAACAACTCTGGCGGGGGATCTTGGGAGGATTCAGGGTGCTCTTGCTTATCCATAGCCTTAGGGGAGACTGGAATTCCTTCCAAGACTCTGGCTCCTTCCGGGAGTTCCCAAGCCTTCTTCTCTCCTCTGATAGAGACTGGGTGACCTTCAAGAATCTGGGGGTCTTCAGCTCTCCTGGGTTGAACTGGGTTGGATGGAGCGGGCTCTTGGATCCGCAGGGCTCTACGTTGGTTATGGGTTACCAAGTAGGCCTCCATCAACTTCTGGACATGCTCATCCTTTGCTTGCTTCAGGGCTTCAACCGCAATGACTTCGCGACTTTCCAATGCAGTTGCACGGGCTTGAGCTGTGGTGAGATTCACATGGAGCTGACGGTTGAGCTTCTCTGCATCTTCTGCTCGGGCAATCATCTGACGGTGGTGCCGAGTCAAGAAATCATATTGTGCATCCAGGGTGTGCAGGTATGTGGTGAGGTACACAACTGTGGGGTCATCCTCAAGCAGCTGCTGCTCTTCCAATGCACGCATCCTGGCCATCCAAATTGGACGGTCTCTCTGAAAGGGTGGAAAGAATCTGAGCGGGGTGTCGGCCACTTCTTCTTCATAGATCTGACACAGGGCCCTCAATGCCTTGCGAGCGACGACTTGGCAGGTGTCTCTGAATCTGTGCCCAACAGCAGTGACACTCCATTCCACATGGTGTGGACTGGACCCAATGTATACAGTCACGACACACTTCTCTGTGTCATGCTCGACGAATTCGCGACCATCATACTCTGGCTGGCTCCTGATTCCGAGGCGAACTGTGCCTACTCTCAGCAACTTGGGGAAACCATCTTCATTCTGGCAAAAGCTGGTTTGGCAGCGAACCTCCATCTGACTTCTGAGAGAAGGAAAGGGGAAAACATTTTTGAAATGAAGGGATGAGAGCAAGAATTTTTTTAAGAAAATAGTTTTGACTCAAAAACTTTTGATCAGGCTAAGGGTTACGTCCTGCGGCCAACCTAACAGCTCTGATACCACCTGAAGCGTCCCAATCCTCTGGGACTCAAATGTGATACAATTACTAGTCCCAGGAGGCTAGTAAACACATTTATACATCAGATGATTCCAGATCTGCTTAAATGAGACAAACCTATAAAGGTGGCGAACAACTTTAAGAGTTGGTCCACAACTCGGGACATATCATCAGAGTGGGGCTGAAGCAGCCTGATATACGCAGTGAAGCAATTCAACGGTCCAACAGCCACAGGCAAGGTTGGGAACAGTCGTAACTCTTACCCGATCTCCTTTTTCTGAAAAACAACAAATAAGCAAGGGTGAGTACAAACGTACTCAGCAGCCCACCTTCACCCGCGGAAAGGGGGAAATCAGATATAATGCATGGAATATGTAGAGCTCAGGATATCTGCAGAAACAGCAATATTTTATGCAGGGTTGTTTTGAAAAACATTTTATTTTTTGCAAAGTGCATCCTCTCCAAAAGGAGCAGGAAGTTTTTCAATATTAGAACAAAATCCCCTGGACTAAACCATCCAGGTATCTCAGCAGTTTCCCACTGGTTTTCCTTTTCAAAAACAGCCACTGGACTTCCCGTCCACCATAGCTCACGGCTCAACCGCCGAACCTTTTTAAAAACCACTTTTCAAAAGCATCTCTTTTTTTTGGAAAACAAAACATTAATTGCCATACCATACCAGACTCGTCCATTCCTGTGGACACAGACTATTCGAATAGGTTTTCAAACTCTGCGCAGAGGTGTACACTTTACCCACTAGTCCGGCTCTGCGATCTCATGATCAATGAGATCCGAATCCGAATCTCTTTCTTTCCTCGCACGTCCTAACCTTAACGGTTATACCGGAAGGAGTCAGGCCACCGCCATGTCCAAACCGGACAAAACATTCCCCCTCCTTATCCTCCCAGTGCTCCCCAGCCTTCATAACCCTGGGGTTGGACCGTACGAGTTCAGATTGAGTGACTGCCCACACAGTCTCGAGTGGTTGTACTTATCATGAGTACAGGTAGTGAAAGATGACAAACCGGTCCTTATAAGAGGGGACAATCCTTCTGCTCACGCCTAAACCAGCTGAGCCATCACCTTAGGCCCTCCCCTAAACCAGGGAGTCCTTGATCATCCCTACTCAAAGGTGATAAGGGTGAAAACCCTTCATCACACACATTTTGAAAAGCATTTTCTTTTGAAAACTCACACCTGTTCTCAAATCATTTGGAACATATATATCAGGGATTGATTGCGGCAAGCGGCTGGGTGGCCATAATAACTTCTCTCAAAATCATATCATGCATAAAATAATAGGCTGAGGGTTGTGGTTGAAAAATCATAGGTAATTTATGCATCAAAGGGATCCAGTGAGCTTGTCGTGCTTATTCGGCGAAGGGGGAAGGGGAGCTCGCGGAACTGGCTTCTAGCTCCACTGCCTGGCGTAGACTTGCAGATCTGGCCTCCACGAGACGACACGAACGCTCCGATAACTATGCAACATGAACAAGCAAACATACAAACCAGCAAGTATACCAACAAATATTTAGTATAATGGTCAGAATAGCGATATATGGATGGGTAGAGTCTTGAGTAGAATCTGTGTCATGTGGTGTTGTGATATTACTGGTGGTGGAGCGGAGGTGCTTACCAGGAGAGTGGACTGGAGGCGAAGCGACACTATGCGTGTAGCCGGTAGAGCAGAGTAACTGAGTGGGTGGGGTGTTTGCCTTGGCTGAGGGTGTTGAGTGTGTGTGGAGAGGGAGAGGGTAGCTAGGTGTATTTATAGCTGGGTGTATGTGGTGTAGCACAGTGAAGTTCACTGTTGGTGAGAATAGTGACGAATGAATCGTTTGACTTAGTATGAACAAGAGAGTTATAGGCAGAATATGGGACAAGAGTATTTTGGGAGTCTTCTGGAATATGAACCATGCTTAAGAGATGACATGGTTGGATAGGGAATAGTTTGATAAGAATTTAGAAACAAGAATTATTGGAATCTGAGTTTGGAAGCCTGGTTCGAAGGAATTCAAAGTCAAGCGTGCTCAACTTGGGGAAACCTGGGATGGGTGACCAGATGGGAAGTTCCCACTGGAAGGAAAACCACAGTCATCGGAGTTCATATGATTGGAACATGGGTCTGGCTGGTCTTAGGTGGACTGGACAGCATGATGGATGAGTAGTTGAAATTTGGGATGACTAGATGACCGATGAATAGTAACGATGATTAGTAACGATGAATAGTGGCGATGGAAAAGAAATTATAGATATCATCGATGAATAGTAACGATGATGAATAGTAATGATAAATAGTAACGATGATGAATAGTGTATGTGAATAGTAACGATGAATAGTAATGGTGAATAGTGATAGTGAATAGTTCGTATGAACGAACGATGAACGATGAATAGGAACTATGAACGAACGGACGAACGATCGAATGATCGGACGAACGAACGATCGGAATTTCGGCAGCATAACGGCAGGGAAAAGATTATTTGGACGAACGACCGGACGAACGATCGAATGATCGTACGAACGAACGATCGGAATTTCGGCAGCATAACGGCAGGACAAAGATTATCTAGAAGAACGATGAATAGGGACTATGAACGAACGATGAACGATGAATAGGGACTATGAACGAACGATGAACGATCGAATGATCGAACGAACGAACGATCAGAATTTCGGCAGCATAACGGCAGGACAAAGATTATCTGGAAGAACGATGAATAGGGACTATGAACGAACGATGAACGATGAATAGGAACTATGAATGAACGATGAACGATCGAATGATCGAATGAACGAACGATCGAAATTTCGGCAGCATAACGGTAGGAAAAAGATTATTTGGACGAACGAACGGACGAACGATCGAACGATCGGACGAACGGACGAACGAACCATGAACGATGGGACGAATGATCGAACGATCGGACGAACGAACGAACAAACTAAGAACAGGGGACGAACGATCGAAGAACGATCGAACGATCCTTGTGCTAGTGTGTGCTTGTGTGGAACATGGAGTGGGTGTGTGTGGGGAGGGGGAGAGAGTTGCCATGAAATGGCTTGGTGTGGGATGAGAGGAGGCCCTTGCCCCTCTATTTATAGCCATGGTGGGGGGGATTAGGGGGAGGGATGAGAGGATTAGTGGGAGGATGAGAGGATTAGTGGGAGATTAGCATGTATTTGTCTTGTATAAGTGAGATTAGCTTGTAGAGCTCACCGTATGACACTGGAGGCATACGTATACGTATGAGCATGAGGAAAGTTTTGAAGAAAATATTTGTAGGGACTTGAAAAATGATTCTGAAGGTATTTCTCAAGAGGAAAATACTTGGAGATATATCGGTGGAATATTTGGACAGTATTTCTGGAAAGAACTTGAAGGGGATCACTGGGAAAATATTTGTAGGATATTTTGAGGAGGATTTTAGAGAGAATATAGACCACTATACTTTATTTGTTGATATCAACTCGCAAACAAACATTTTGAAATGAAATTTGAAATTCATTTTGAATTTAGAGCAAGTTTGAGAAAATTTCAGGATTTGATTTTTTGGGATGCTACAACTGCCAGCGCTGTGCTGATAGCCCTGCTGTATGAGAGATCTAGGCAGGTGGCCATTTTTCTTTGAAGCCGGTTGTTGAGGCCCCTCATGAAGCAATTCTTCTTTTAGGTCAGTATTTACTTGATCAATTGCATATTGGGATAGATGATTAAATTTGTTGAGATACTGTATGACAGTATCTCCTCCTTGCTTGTGTCGCATGAATTTCTCTTGTTTCATGTGTAGCACTTGTAGGATTACGGGGAGGCTACGCTAGCGCAAAACAAAAATTTTCATCCCCATAATACCAAGAACTACTGCAGTTATAGGTCATGGAATTACCACTAGACGCGCAGAGCAGCGGAAGACGTCTCGATGTAGACGAACGCGTCGAGCAGTGTCGTGCAGTCGCCGGCGTCCTTCACGTCCTCGCACGATTCGTCCAAGTGCTCCAGATGTAGCACCTCCGAGGTATCCACACGTACAGGGAGGAAGCGCCGCGTACCGAACTGCTAGGTTCGCGACGGCGGCTTGGCGAGGGCGAGAGGTGGGCGGCGGCTGTTCGTTCGCTGGTGGCGAATTAGGTTATCCTTAACCGCGCCCCCGCCCCTCATTATATAGGCGTTATGGTGGGCTTCTGACGCCGAGGCCCATCATTAACCCTAAAGCCCAGTCTAATTTCGGATCTAATCCGAATTAGGCTTCCTTCCCCTTAAGTGTGTGACCCTATAGGTTCACGTACAAATAGACATAGGCCGAGTACTCTTACTTGGCCCAATAATTGACAGCGGCCTCTAGCAAGACATGTCAACTACTATGTGTACGTAAAGATCATATCAGACGAACCATTGCGACATTACGTACATGCTGTTCCCTTTGTCTCGCGATATTTGGTCTGGCTCTAAGCTGACCTCTCTTTCTCGATACTGTGAATTGGAATCCTTTCAATGGTTAACTCTTAACCCTAGCACGGCCATGCATTTCTTGATCCAACCACTCGAGGGGCCCAGAGATATCTCTCTCACAAAGAGAGGGACAAATTCCATCTTGACTGACCATGCCTCATAGCATGCTTCCTGACAAACCCAAAACTACCTTTATAACTACCCAGTTACGGGATAGCGTTTGATAGTCCCTAAGTAAGTCAATTCACATCTTGAGAACATGCGACAATCTCAGGTCTAAGGATACAGTATTCATGTTGCAAGAAGAGAACTATATTACAATATCTCACGTTGGGTCGGTCCAGCCTCATGTCATACATGCGCCCACATTATTAGTTTAACATCTCCATGTTCATGACTTGTGAAATGTAGTCATCAACTAATACATGTGCTAGTCATCGACTCTGACTAGGGACATCATTTAGAATAACCATATAAGTAAAGAATCTCACAAACAATTCACATAATTGCTAATCAATACAAGGTGCCTTCCATGGATATTCAATTAAGCAATATGTATATCATGGATACAAAGAAATATGCTCATCTCTATGATTATCTCTAGGGCATATTTCTAACAGCACTCCTTCTGGAATATAGTGCTCACGAAACGCTAACTTAAATTCATCCCACGTGACCTGATGTCCGGCCGGTTGAATTGACACAAAATTTCCCCACCAAGTACTGGCAGGGCCTCTTAATTGTTGAGCAGCGAACAATGGCTTCTGGGTTTCAGTGCAGCGGATTAGTCCAAATTTTTGCTCTATAACACATACCCATTCGTCGGCTTCTAGAGGGTCTTCAGCCTTAACGAAGAGTGGGGGATGGGTTTCAGAGAAGTCCATATATGAAGTCTCATGTGGTCCCTGCGGATAAGCCCTTCCGCCATGTTGCTGGAATCGGTGACCCGCCATCTCGCGTAAAAAGCGGGTATTGTCGACGGTCGCATTGACCAAGGCAGCGATAGCCTCGACCAAGGTTGGCGGTACAGGCGGTTGATTGGGCGTGTCTTCCTGACCACGTGAAGTACCCGCGCCGTCATGCGCACGAGTCCTTGATGGCATCTGAGGCATAGAAATATTTGGGAAAAATATAACATGCTGATACATACCATCATTTTACATTACCAAAATGTGATGATAAAGACTCAATTGTACAACATGACTTTATTACCTATTTTACATTAGTATTATATATAAACTATACTACTCTAGTATTTATCGTCTTTGGTTGCTTCACTGTCTGTTGTAGGGGACCGCTCGTCGGCCAGGTTCATAGAAGGAGGGGGCTTAAAAAGGTCCAATTCCCCACCAAGTCCTTCACCTGCTATTCCTGAGGGTCCGGCTCCCATTGCAATAGTGTCGGTAGGTACGTCTGGGTGCAGTCGTGAATACAGTACATGGACTTCCTCATGTAAAGTATTGCAATACACCTGCAAGTTGTCAAAGGACGTGTTGTGCTCATCCACACGGGCTCGAGCTTTGGCTTCCCGGTCGAAAGCAATTGAACATGAATTGACAGCCCAATCGATTGCCAAATCCCATTCAGCAAGCTCATCTTGCAGATGTCTGACATCATCTCTCAACTCATTCATACGCTGACCATCTTCTACCCACACCCTGTTTCGGTGTCATAGCTCCGTCCGAAGCTGCTTCACTTGAGCTTCTAGGTCTCCGATGGAGTCGTTACTGCCGCTGCTGCTCCCTTCATGTCTTGGAGCCAACTGATGCCGAGGTACACCAATAGGTCCAGTGGACTTACGCGCAGTTTTCCTCGTGCGCGGTGGCATATCTCCATAAGGGAAAACTTTATTAGTATAGTTTCTAAACATGATGCATGCATAATTACGGAATCAACCTTCATTGATTCCCAACCTCCTATACATTGCACTCTGTTACCTGGTCTTATAAGATGAATACTTCAGAAGGTGGTAAGGTGAGAACGAAAGAAATTTTCTTGGATAAGTATTTGAAAATTCTTTTTGAAATGCCTCATAATATCTAAAGAGATGTGCTTCACTCCGATACCAGCTGTGACAGAACCTCCCAAGTCATTAGGCCCACCTACAGTTGTCCTTGTCCAGCGGACCTCGGGCAACCCTGTAGATGCACCTGATCACTCGGCAAGTTCGGTAAATGTATCCTTTACCTCTCCCAAGAACGTTTCACCCGTCACGTAGATATTACAACACATCGAAGGAATGAATAAGCGGAAGCGATTACAGTAACATATTTTACATTAAAATATAGAAGGTGTGTTATTATTACAGACCAGCGGTATATGAGTGCAGGAGTATTATTATTACAAACTCAGGAGGCAAAACCCCTCCCGCTTAACAGTATAATGTTTTTAAAAAGGAGGACAACATCCTCCCGAGGCTTCACTCTTGAGATTCTTCCTTTGGCACCACCTTAGAGCAAAAGCAACAAAAGTTTGATGCTTCCTCGCCTACAACAACATGGGTTCGAAAACCCTGAGTATAAAGTGTACTTTCGCAAGTCTTACCCATCAAAATAAAAGACTCAAGGATATGCTGGCTTGGAGGGAGTCAAGGTAAGGCTTAATCAAGAATCAAGACTTTGTTTACAAAAATGCTTACGAATAGTGGATCCTTAAAAGTCCAGTTTTATTAGCAAGTTAAGTCATTACCTATCACTAGAGTTCTTTCTACCCTAGTTCAAGCACTTGGCCTATACATGCCATCTTTTATCATCCCTTTAAGTTTACTGGAATGCTACGTGTAGGTCAGTGACCAAGTCTTCATGTCCGAGAAGTAACGGCGATCCAAATCGATTAATACCTAGCTGGGGATCTCCAATCACATGACATATGTAGCACTTAACCCTTGCATATGTCAACTCGCCACCGGGGTTCTTAAGACCAGATCAGGTTCACGCCAACCGAGAGCACAGATACACCACCGTCCAGCCTCTTGCCAAGGAGGGTACACGCTACTCTCGCCATCTCTCCACTCCCATTGCGTGTTGTCTTATTCTGGTATTAGTCTGCCCGGGGCAAAGCTTACCCATGATGAGGCAAGTGACCAGTTAAAAGGTCCTCAATCATCAAGCCTACATCGAGACGGTCCTTAATCGACTCAGATGGAGACACTACACCGAGACTCTCTTCTCGTGCAAGTCACCTGCCCGGTCTCAGCTTTATCATTTCAAACCCAAAGTTTGGTACATGTCAGAGGTACATCTTTTCTGATGTTTAACCCATCATGGCCATGATGGATCCACCATCAAGTTTTATCTTTGAAAACATCACATCCCACTTGAAGCATCATATTTATCAAAACAAAACATTTTGTTTTCTAGAGCAAGACTAAGCATCAGAAAAACCTTTTCATAAAACAGGTGATCAAGGAACAGTAATCAATTTTCCAATGAAGGAAATGCATCAATTGTTTAGCACACAACTCCTATCACCTAATGCATCAAGCAAGTGAGAAAGATTTTAAAATAGCAAGGAGGTGGCAAATGCATCGGGGCTTGCCTTGTGTTATAGGAGAGTCGGGCTCTACTCCACAAATATCAAAATATAAGCAGTTCCCGGTAGGTGGGTCCTTAGGTGGTGGTGGTGCAACTCCTTCTTCTTCAACCACTACTTCTTCCTCGTTCTCTATATATAATCATATATAACCATGAATGCTCATGTAATGCTTATGAAAATGTTATAATAGAAAAGGTTTATCAAGTTGTATCTTGAATACAACTTTCCTTCACGGTACTCTAGGGAACTAGGGTTTTTGGAGTCAGTTCTTCATTTCAGAGGGCATACCCTACCTAGAAGACTAGGGTTTTAGGTTTAGGGATCAAACAATGTCCAAAGCAAGTCAAACTTCACACAAGGTTTCTGAATATTATTTTAAGCTTACCCAAAACGTTTGATTCTTTTTGAAGTTACTAATTAATTTCTAAAATTCCAGGAGTATAGGTTTTAGCCCTTTTTAATATTGAATAATTCCTGGTTTGGACCAAAAAATCCTAGAACTATTTTAATTAAATACTATAGAAATTTAGTAGTCCAGCAAAATTGGTATCATATTTTTAGCATTATCCTAGAATTTTCTATGGATTTCCTAAGTCTCGTAGAAAAAGAAAAAGAGAAAAGGTCAACAGTACTGGGCTCAATCTGGCCCGAGACGGCCCACGACAGGCGAAACGCGCCCGCACGCGCGCTCGCGCTGGCGTCTTTGCACAGAGACCCCTGGCTTTTTGAACAACTCGTAAAGACTACTTCCTACTATTTCTCTGTCTCACTGACAATTGCACCGAGACCCTTGCACTTCTATTCCTTCACAACACGCGATCCCCGACGGTGAACGGCGATAGACCGAGCTCCGGCGAGCCCGTACTGGCCGGAATAGGCAACGGCTAGGGCTCTAGCTTGGCTGACACTTAATTTAACCCCTAACAATCATTTCCCCCGACCAATTGCAAGGTTCTAGCCCCCAATTTCTCTGCTCACGGTGACCGCGCAATCCGGGGACAATTCAAAGTGTTCCCGTCGATCTACTCCGGTTCAGTGCATTTGGTAGGGCCGACGAGCTTCAAGGGCACACAGGAATGCTAGAACAAGAGCGAGGAGAACATGATCGGACCTGTGGAGCGCTGACCGCGACGAGCTCACACACACGATGTTCTTGACCGATTTGGGGGAAAACCCAAATTGGTGAGCTCTGGTGGACGATTTGAGGCACGAGTTGGTGTATTGGGTGCGTGACTACCTAGCGGAGCCAATGGCACGCTCAATTTATAGGGCCCGACGGCGGTGGCCCGTGAATTTGAGGTAGCGTGGTGGTGGCCGGAGAGAGGGGAGAGCACTGTCGCAAGGAATTGGTGGCTTTCACCGTGGTGAGCTTACCAGCGACAACCCAGCTATCTAAAGCGGCTTAGTGCGACGTGGTAAATGGCTTGAGGTGTGGCGCAACCGCGATGAAGGGCGCAAACTCCGGTGACGGCCGCTTGGCCACGTCACCGGCACAAGTGGGCACGGTATAGGACGGAACAGTGCTTCAAGCTCATCCACGGTGAAGATCTTTTCACCTCGTGGCATTATCTGGGCACGAATCGCATCGCCGGCGTTAATCGCGGCGCAAGGTCACCGGCGGCGACATTCTCTGCACCTGAAGATCTTTTGCTACTGTACCATGAGAAATCCAATTCAGAGCCTCTGTCCAACCAACTTGCAGGACCCATATCTCAGATTTCTGTGTGAGAACTTGTTAATCTCTCAGTAACAAAGTTGTAGCCCTATAATCCAGATACAATCTTGCTATAGTGGCCAGACTCAAACACTCACTGGATTATCTTCAAAAGAGCTCCCAAAGTTCACCCTAAGCCACTGCAGTAAGATTTCAGATCCTGAGCTGACTGACAGCCCAACTTTGAGTCCATTTAACTCCAACTTTTGCATAACACTTGTGTCTGATGACTTATACAAAGTTATACCCCTTTAATAGCTCTATAATCTTGATGTGTTGACCTAGGGCATATTCTTTATGAATTGGGAGATATAAAGCTCCAAAGTTGACCCATTTAAACTGAATTCAGACTTAGCCACATATGGTATGGGGTGTCCTTTTTGCAAATAAGTCCAAACTTCATTATTTGGCTTGGAAATCCTCAAATGTGAGAAACACATATTTTGTGGTGTTGTATTCCTTTGATATTTGCACTTGGGTCCAAAAGTGCACAAATTTTACACCTAGCCCCCTAGGGTTCCAATTTAGGGTTTTCCACGGATCTTTTCAGGGTTTTAGTATTCTAGGATTTTGATGCCACTCAAGTCCTTCCAAGGGATATCTTAGGGTCCTTTCTCATGTCTTTTGAAGTTTTCTCATGCTTGGGCTTCCCTTATATCCATAAGCCTAGGTTTAGGGTTAAGTACCTTACACTAGGGTTAACCACACATCAAGTCATATCAGTACAACAAATTTAAAATTTTTACCTAGAGAATGCACTCTAGGTGTGACAAACACATGATATGCTAATGCTCATGATGTTATGCTTAAGTTTTAGTGACAGTAACACCAGGGGTGTTACAGCTAGTGTCGAGGGGCGGGTCTCCAAAACAGCAGGGATGGCGAGGCCTTATCGACGGGCGTGTGGTGCTGCTGAAAGTCGCCTAGAGGGGGGTGAATAGGCGAAACCTGAAATTTATAACTTTAAACACACACTACAAGCCGGGGTTAGCGTTAGAATTAAATTCAAGTCCAAAAGAATATCTCTCTTGCTAGGAGTTGCTCAAGGGTTGCGGATAACGTATGGGAGCCAACTCAAATTCACACTAGCAAGGAAACCTTAGAGAGGGGAAAACAAATCAAACAAGAATCAAGGCAAGTGAACATGATGATTTGTTTTTACCGAGATTTGGTTCCAAAGAACCTAGTCCCCATTGAGGAGGTCATAAAGACCGGGTCTATTTCAACCCTTTCCCTCTCTCAAACGGTCACTTAGACCGAGTGAGCCTTTCCCTTAATCACACGGGTCACTAAGACCCTACAAGGACCACCACACTCTTAGGTGTCTCTTGCTTTGCTTACAAGTACTTATAAAATAAGTGAGGAAGGAAGAAAGGCAATCCAAGCAACAAGAGTGCAAATGAACAGGAACACACACTCTCTCAAGTCACTAAGTGGTTGAGATGAATTCGAGACTTGGAGAGGGTTTGATCTTTGGAAATGTGTCTTGGAGTGAATGCTCTAGCTCTTGTATTCAATGTGATCTTCAGAAAAACTTGGATACCAAAGGTTGTGGTGGTTAGGGGATATTTATAGCCCCCAACCACCTTCGAGTCGTTGGCCAAGCCTGCTGGCGATGGCCGTACGGATAGTCTGGTGCGCGACCAAACAACCACTATGCACTGTCCGGTGCGCGCCACCTCAGCGCAACCGTTAGGGTTCTGAGCAGTTGACCGTTGGGGACGTTTGTCTTCTAGCTGCACCGGATAGTCCGGTGCCACACCGGACAGTCCGGTGCGCTCTGACTTCTGTGCTTCTGATTCTGTCGCGGCACTGTTCATCATTGTAGCACTTTGCAGAGTCGACCGTTGGTGCAGGGAGCCATTGCTCCGCTGGCACACCGGACAGTCCGGTGAATTATAGCGGAGCACATCTCCAAATTCCCGAGAGTGGCTGGTTGACATCTGTACGACCTTGGTGCACCGGACACTGTCTGATGGCACACCAGACAATCCGGTGCGTCATTTTTTAGCACACTCAAGTCCTTTTTGCTCCAATAAAATTGTGTCCCTAACTGATTTCTTTCTTGGTGTGTTGAACCATATGCACCTGTAACACATGAATTCTAGACAAACTAGTTAGTCCACATATTTACGTTGGTCGTCAACCACCAAAATTAATTATAGGAAATGGTTAACCCAATTTCTCTTTCAATCTCCCCCTTTTTGGTGATTGATGCCAACACAAACCAAAGCAAATGTAAAGTGCAGAAATGTAACTAGTTTGCAATTGAGATGACTTGTGCATAGGTTACTTAGAATTGAACCAATTGAAAGTATCAGTAAGAATGAGTAAGAATGAATGTATTGGCTTTCTTTTATTTAATATTTCGGACCACATTTGTACCACTAGCTTTGTTTTTGCAAATCTTTTGGAAATCTTTTCAAAAACTTTGCTTATAGTCAAAGGTATAGGAATATGATTGCAAGAAGCATTTTTAGGATTTAAAATTCCTCCCCTTGTTTCAAATGCTTTTCTTTTGACTACATAAATGCTCCCCCTGAAGAAATTCTCCCCTTAGTTTTCAAGAGGATTTTTGAAATAGATACCCAGTGAAATTTATACCAATTGAAATTTTGCCTACTAATGTGAAGTTTTGAAGATATCAGTTTGGAAATACCAAATGATATATTAATGGAGAGTTTTCTTCACATACTTCACATACCAATTGAAAAAAAATCATGCTTCTTTGAAAAAAATTTGAAAATATGGTGGTGCGGTCCTTTTGCTTTGGGCTTAATACTTTCTCCCCTTTGGCATTAATCGCCAAAAACAAAGAACTTGAGAGCCCTTTTGCAGCTTTCTCCCCCTTTGGGGCCTAATACCTTCTCCCAAATGGTGAAATAAATATGAGTGAATATCATACCATTAAGAGTTTGTGGAGTAGCGGCAAAGGTTAAATGATACCATCAGAGTTTGGGGTGGAAGCCTTGTCTTTGTCGTATCCTCCAATTCCCTTTCAATCTAAGACTAAGTATAGAAATACACTTGATAACACATTAGTCTTAGTCTTGGCACAAGAAGAATAAGAAATATGCAATTGTACCAAATGAAAGAGATATGATCAAAGGTATATAAAAGAGCTACGTGTGCAATGTTTTAATCAAAATTCCGAGAATCAAGTATATTTAGCTCATTCCTAAGATTGCTAAAGGTTTTCTCATCTAGTGGTGTGGTAAAGATATCGGCTAATTGGTTGTGGGTATTGACATAGGCAATTTCGATATCCCCTTTTGTTGGTGATCTCGTAGAAAGTGATACCGAATATCTATGTGCTTAGTGCGGCTGTGTTCAACGGGATTATCCGCCATGCGGATTGTACTCTCATTGTCACATAGGAGATGGACTTTGCTCAATTTGTAGCCATAGTCCCTAAGGGTTTGCCTCATCCAAAGTAGTTGCGCACAACAATATCCTGCGGCAACATACTCAGCTTCAGCGGTGGAAAGAGCTAATGAGTTTTGTTTCTTTGAAGCCCACGACACCAGGGATCTCCCCAGAAACTGGCTAGTTCCTGATGTGCTCTTCCTATCAATTTTACACCCAGCATAATCGGCATCGGAATAACCAATTAAATCAAATGTCGATCCCTTGGGGTACCAAAGCCCAAACTTAGGAGTGTAAACTAAATCTCATGATTCTCTTTACGACCCTAACGTGAACTTCCTTAGGATTTGCCTGAAATCTTGCACACATGCATACAGAAAGCATAATATCCGGTCGAGATGCACATAAGTAGAGTAAAGATCCTATCATCGACCGGTATACCTTTTGATCTATGGATTTACCTCCCGTGTCGAGGTCGAGATGCCCATTAGTTCCCATGGGTGTCTTGATGGGTTTGCCATTCTTCATCCCAAACTTCTTAAATATGTCTTGAATGTACTTTGTTTGGCTGATGAAGGTGCCATCTTGGAGTTGCTTGATTTGAAATCCAAGGAAATGCTTCAACTCCCCCATCATTGACATCTCGAATTTTTGAATCATGATCCTACTAAACTCTTCACAAGTTGACTTGTTAGTAGACCCAAATATAATATCATCAACTTAAATTTGGCATATAAACAAGTCTTTTGCAACAGTTATAGTAAAGAGAGTAGGATCGGCTTTACCGACTTTGAAGCCATTAGTGATAAGAAAATCTCGCAGGCATTCATACCATGCTCTTGGGGCTTGCTTGAGCCCATAAAGCGCCTTTGAGAGTTTATAAACATGGTTAGGGTACTCACTATCTTCAAAGCCGGGATGTTGCTCAACATAGACCTCTTCCTTGATTGGTCCATTTAGGAAGGCACTTTTCACGTCCATTTGATAAAGCTTAAAGCCATGGTAAGTAGCATAGGCAAGTAATATACGAATTGACTCAAGCCTAGCTATGGGTGCATAAGTTTCATCAAATTCCAAACCTTTGACTTGTGAATAACCTTTGGCCACAAGTCGGGCTTTGTTCCTTGTCACCACACCATGCTCATCTTACTTGTTGCGGAATACCCATTTGGTACCTACAACATTTAGATTAGGACGTGGAACTAAATGTCATACCTCATTCCTCGTGAAGTTGTTGAGCTCCTCTTGCATTGCCACCACCCAATCCGGATCCCTTAGTGCATCCTCTACCCTGTATGGCTCAATAGAGGAAACAAAAGAGTAATGTTCACAAAAATGTGCAACCCGAGATCTAGTGGTTACCCCCTTCTGAATGTCACCAAGGATGGAGTTGACGAGGTGATCTCGTTGAATTGCTTGGTGGACTCTTGGGTGTGGCGGTCTTTGACCCTGTATTTCTTGCTCATCTTTCTTGTCTCTATCATGATCATCTCCCCCTTGATCATTGTCCTCCTCTTGAGATGGCTCATCCTCTTGATCTTCATCTTCATCATCTTGAGCCTGATGCTCGCCTTGAGTTGGTGGAGATGCTTGCATGGAAGATGATGGTTGATCTTGTGCTTGTGTGGGCTCTTCGGATTCCTTAGGACACACATCCCCAATGGACATGTTCCTTAGCGCGATGCATGGAGCCTCTTCATCATCTAGCTCATCAAGATCAACTTCATCCACTTGGGAGCCATTAGTCTCATCAAACACAATGTCACAAGAAACATCAACTAATCCAGTGGATTTGTTGAAGACTCTATATGCCCTTGTGTTTGAGTCATAACCTAGTAAAAAGCCTTGTACAACTTTAGGAGCAAATTTAGATTTTCTACCTATTTTAATAAGAATAAAGCATTTGCTCCCAAAGACTCTAAAGTATGAAACATTGGGCTTTTTACCAGTGAGGAGTTCATATGATGTCTACTTGAGGATTCAGTGAAGGTAGAACCAGTTGATGGAGTAGCAAGCAGTGTTCATTACTTCCACCCAAAACCGGTCCGGTGTCTTGTACTCATCAAGCATGGTCCTTGCCATGTTCAGTAGAGTTCTATTATTCCTCTCCACTACACCATTTTGTTGAGGTGTGTAAGGAGAAGAGAACTCATGCTTGATGCCGTCCTCCTCAAGAAATCCTTCAATTTGAGAATTCTTGAACTCCATCTCGTTGTCGCTTCTTATCTTTTTTATCCTTAATCTGAACTCATTTTGAGTCCATCTCAAGAATCCTTTTAAGGTATCTTGGGTCTGGGATTTTTCCTGTAAAAAGAACACCCAAGTGAAGCGAGAATAATCATCCACAATAACTAGACAGTACTTACTCCCGCCGATGCTTATGTAAGCGATCGGGCCGAATAGGTCCATGTGGAGTAGCTCGAGCGGCCTGTCCGTCGTCATTATGTTTTAGTGTGGATGGTGGACTCCAACTTGCTTCCCTGCTTGGCATGCGCTACAAACCCTGTCTTTCTCAAAATGAACATTGGTTAGTCCTAAAATTAGCTCTCCCTTTAGAAGCTTGTGAAGATTCTTCATCCCAACATGGGCAAGTCGGCGATGCCAGAGCTAGCCCATATTAGTCTTAGCAATTAAACAAGTGTCTAGCTCAGCTTGATTATCATTAAAATCCACTAAATATAGCCGACCATCTAACACTCCCTTAAATGCTATTGAATCATCACTTTTTCTAATGACAGTAACACCTATATCAGTGAATAGACAGTTGTAGCCCATTTTACACAATTGAGAAATAGAAAGCAAATTATAATATAAGGAATCTACAAGAAAAACATTGGAAATAGAATGGTCAGGTGATATAGCAATTTTACCCAAACCTTTGACCAAACCTTGATTTCCATCCCCGAATGTGATAGCTCGTTGGGGATCTTCGTTTTTCTCATAGGAGGAGAACATCTCTTCTCCCCTGTCATGTGGTTTGTGCACCCGCTATCGATTATCCAACCTGAACCACCGGATGCATAAACCTACAAAACAATTTTAGACCTTGTTCTTAGGTACCCAAATAGTCTTGGGTCCTTTGACGTTAGAAACAAGCACCTTGGGTACCGAAACACAAGTTTTGGAGCTCGTGTGTTTTCCCCCAACATATTTGGCAACTACTTTGCCTGATTTGTTAGTTAAAACATATGAAGCATCAAAAGTCTTAAAAGAAACATTATGTTCATTTGATGCAGCAGGAATTTTCTTTCTAGGCAATTTAACATGAGTGGTATGCCTAGAGCTAGAAGTCTCATTTTTGTACATGAATGCATGATGAGAAACATTATGAGGTTTCCTAGCATGAATCTTCCTAATCTTATGTTTGAGATAGTTTGCAGGGTATAAAATGTAACCCTCACTATCCTGAACCATGGGAGCCTTGCCCTTAACAAAGTTAAACAATATTTTAGGGGCATTAAGCTTGACATTGGATTGGTTCCCATGTTGGAACCTAATGCCATCCTTAATGCCAAGGCGTCTCCCATTATAAAGCATGCTACGAGTTCATTTTCGAGCTCATGCTCGGCAATTTTAGCATTTAACTTAGCTATGTGATCATTTTGATTTTTAATCATGGCAAGTTGATCATCAATAGCTTCAACATTTATATCTCTACATCTAGTGAAAATGGAAACATGCTCGACAGTAGATGTAGATGGTTTGCAAACATTTAATTCTTCTATCTTAGCATTTAATATAGCATTCTCATCTCTAAGACAGGAAATGGAATCATTGCAAATATTCAACTTTTCAATCTTAGAAACTAAACTAGCATTCTCAGTTCTAAGACTTGAAATTGAATCATGACAAATGCTAAGCTCCTTAGATAAGTTTTCACATTTTTCTACTTCTTGAGCATAAGCATTTTTTAACTTAACAAATTTTTTTATTTTATTTAACGAGAAAGTCATCTTGTCTTTCCAAGAGATCATCTTTCTCGTTAATGGTCTCTATTAGTTCATTTAACTTTTTCTTTTGTTCCATGTTAAGGTTGGCAAAAAGAGTAAGTAAATCATTTTCATCATCGCTAGAGCTACCCACATCACTAGAAGTTGTATATTTGGGGTGGCTCTAGAGTGTACCTTGTTCTTGCCGTCCTTAGCCATGAGACACTTGTGGCCGATGTTGGGGAAGAGGAGGCCTTTATTGATGGCGATGTTGGCGGCGTCCTCGTCGGCGGAGGAGTCGGTGGAGCTCTCGTCGGAGTCCCATTCCTGGCATATGTGGGCATCGCCGCCCTTCTTATAGTATTTCTTCTTCTCCTTCTTCTTCCCCTTCTTGTCTTCGTCCATGTCACTTTCACTAGAAATTGGACATTTAGCAATAAAGTGACCGGACTTACCACACCGGTAGCACACCCTCTTAGAGTGGGACTAGTAGTCCTTCCCCTTCTTTGCTTGAGGATTTGGCGGAAGCTCCTGATGATGAGTGCCATTTCCTCGTTGTCGAGCTTGGAGGCATCGATTAGAAGCCTACTTGGTGTAGACTCCTCCTTCTTCTCTTCCATCGCTTTGAAAGCGACAAGTTGCACCTCGAGTGTAGAGGTGGCGCCTTGCTCCAAGTTGACGATATGTTTGGAGTCTTTGATCATAAGTTCAAAGCTCACAAACTTGATAATAACCTCCTCGGGAGACATTAGTTTGTATCTAGGATTTCCACGTATTAATTGAACTTGAGTGGGATTACGAAAATACGAGAGATCTTAGAATAACCTTGACCATTTCATGGTCATCCCACTTGGTGCTCCCGAGGTTGCGCATTTGGTTCACCATGGTCTTGAGCCGGTTGTACATGGCTTGCGGCTCTTATCCTTTGTTGAGGACGAATCGACCGAGCTCCCCTTGGATCGTCTCCCGCTTGGTGATCTTGGTCACCTCGTCCCCTTCGTGCGCGGTTTTGAGAATGTCCCAAATTTCTTTGGCGTTCTTCAACCCTTGCACCTTGTTATACTCCTCTCGACATAAAGAGGCGAGGAGTATAGAAGTCGCTTGTGAGTTGAAGTGCCTAATTTGGGCGGCCTCGTCCGAGTCATAGTCTTTGTCCCCCACCTTAGGTACCTGCGCTCCATACTCAACAATATCCCAAATACTTTCGTGGAGTGAGGTTAGATGGTGCCTCATTTTATCACTACACATATAATAATCTTCACCATCAAAATATGGTGGTTTACCAAGGGGAACGAAAAGTAATGGAGCGCGCTTTGAAATACGGGGATAGCGTAGGGGCATCTTACTATACTTCTTTCGCTCATGGCGCTTAGAAGTAGTGGACGACTCGGAGCTCGATGTGGAGGGTGACGAAGAGTCGGTCTCGTAGTAGACCACCTTCTTCATCTTCTTCTTCTTGTCACCTATCCGATGTGACTTGATGGAAGAAGATGATTCCTCCTTATGCTTGTTGCTGGAGTCTCTTGAGAGAGTCCTCCCCGAGCTCGCGGGCTTGTCGCCGGTCATGATCTCCCTCTTGGCGTGATCTCCAGACATCACTTCGAGTTGGTTAGGCTCTTAATGAAGCACTGGCTCTGATACCAATTGAAAGTCGCCTAGAGGGGGGTGAATAAGCAAAACCTGAAATTTATAACTTTAAACACACACTACAAGTCAGGGTTAGCGTTAGAATTAAATTCAAGTCCAAAAGAATATCTCTCTTGCTAGAAGTTGCTCAATGGTTGCGGATAACGTATGGGAGCCAACTCAAATTCACACTAGCAAGGAAACGTTAGAGAGGGGAAAACAAATCAAACAAGAATCAAGGCGAGTGAACACGATGATTTGTTTTACCGAGGTTCGGTTCCAAAGAACCTAGTCCCCGTTGAGGAGGTCACAAAGACCGGGTCTATTTCAACCCTTTCCCTCCCTCAAACGGTCACTTAGACCGAGTGAGCCTTTCCCTTAATCACACGGGTCACTAAGACCTCGCAAGGACCACAACACTGTTAGGTGTCTCTTGCTTTGCTTACAAGCACTTAGAAAAGAAGTGAGGAAGGAAGAAAGGCAATCCAAGCAATAAGAGTGCAAATGAACACGAACACACTCTCTCTCAAGTCACTAAGTGGTTGAGATGAATTCAAGACTTGGAGAGGGTTTGATCTTTGGAAATGTATCTTGGAGTGAATGCTCTAGCTCTTGTATTGAATGTGATCTTCAGAAAAACTTGGATACCAAAGATTGTGGTGGTTGGGGGTATTTATAGCCCCCAACCACCATGTAGCCGTTGGCCAAGGCTGCTGGCGATGGCGCACCGGACAGTCCGGTGCGCCACCGGACAGCCACTGTGCACTGTCCGGTGCGCGCCACGTCAGCGCAACCGTTAGGATTCTGAGCAGTTATCGTTGGGGACGTTTGTCTTCGAGCAACACCGGTCAGTCCGGTGCGCTCTGACTTCTGTGCTTATGACTCTGTCGCGGCATTGTTCATCACTATAGCACTTTGCAGAGTCGACCGTTGGCGCAGGGAGTCGTTGCTCCGCTAGCTCATAGGATAGTCCGATGGCACACCGGACAGTCCTGTGAATTATAGTGGAGCGCGTCTGCAAATTCCCAAGAGTGGCTGGTTGACATCTGTACGTCCTTGGTGCACCGGACAGTCCGGTGCACCATTTTTCAGCACACTCAAGTTCTTTTTGCTCTAATAAAATTGTGTACCTAACTGATTTCTTTCTTAGTTTGTGTTGAACCTTATGCACATGTAATACATGAATTCTAGATAAACTAGTTAGTCCACATGTTTACGTTGGTCGTCAACCACCAAAATTAATTATAGGAAATGGTTAGCCCAATTTCCCTTTCCTGTGCGAACTTTGGGAGCCATATCAGCGAGCGGTTGGGAGCATGCGGCGAGGTGGGAACGACGCTGGCGAGGAAGCACAAGGACCCGGGATGAGCTTTTGACGACGGGGACGGACTGAGCTCTAGCGAGGTGGCAGTCGACGAGCTCCGGGCGCATACAAGAACGACGGTGGCGAGGCAAGCAGTGTTGCACGGCGAGCAGAGAACAATGAGGGAGAGCATGCAGAACGAGCGAGGATATGCGGAGGAAGAGATGAGCGGGCACGACCGGCTTTTATAGCCGAGGAGGAGGGGCTTAGCGTTGATGACGTTGATGGCCGACAAGCAACCGTCGCTTAATCACCATTACGACATGAAGAAATGCCACGAGAAACCGCCACGATTGATGGCGTGCGCGTCATGGGCGTAGGGTGCAGGTGGCGGCGATGCGCTGGTAGGTGTGCAGACCACGGTGGCGAGCGGCGCTCCTCCATTCGAGCAATACGAGCGAGCAGGAAAAGAAAAGTTGGAAGAATAACAAGTGCTAAGGGGGCCCACATGTAAGTGAGAGGGAGAGATGTGAGGGAAGCCGATTGGGCAAATGGGTCGGATGACCATGCAAGTGCGTGAGTTTTATCTTTCTTTTATATTTTTTATTCCTATTTATTTTATAAATAAAAACTCAGGATATAAATAAATATTATTTAAATATACAAAAAATATAATAAAATAAAAACAATATTTTCATAAATAAAGTAACCCATACATAAATTATTAGGCAAATTTTTGTTATTTAAATAAATCGGTCTTCACAAAATAAATCAATTATATAAAATGTTCACATATGCCTAGAAATAAAAATTATTAATCTATCAAAATGCATATTTTCAAAACACTTCTTTTAACAACTCATTATTATTTTATAAAATAAGATTTTCTTACCATATTAAATCAAAAAAATTAGATTTGCAAATCAAACCAAACAAAATTTATTCGTCGTCATGAATGCATTCAAACACTTGGTAAAATTTTACTATTCATGAAATTGTTCAATTAGCTTATATACCCATTTCACTATTTTAGAATCATAAATATTGTCATTTCTATTAAAAACTAATAAATTAACTGGATTGCTTTTAATTGATGGATTTAGGGTGTTACAACTGTGGTTAGGGACGAAGCGTGTGAGGTAAGTGCGATGGTAAAGCGCTTGCTAATGATGTTCCATAGTTTCCAATGTTCTTTCTTGATGATGATGATCTTCCCCCGGCGAGAATTGATGCAACATCATCTTATATTATGGGGATGGGGTTCCGGATCTTCCGTCAGAAACTTGACACATAATGGATTTGGCTTCATATCAGCAAGACTTGAACCCTACAATCGCAGCACCACATCATCTCTAGTTATCAACTATGCACACATGATTGACCTTGCTATGAAGGCTTATCCTTGCATGCGAATCAAAGAAAATAAGTAAGAATACAATACATGGAAACTAAAATTGCGAATATGAGTTGATTAAGCATGCAAGTTGGGGTCTCACAAACCTATCTTCTCTGTCCATAAAAACACATGCACCATTCATTAAACAACTAAATATATCTTTGATAAATTGAATTGAGAACTAAACATGAAAAGAAGAGACAATATCTAACCATCTTAAGCAACCTCATTTAAGGAAATAGAGACAAAAACCTAGCTACTCTTCTCTCTATAAAAACACATGCACCATTCATTAAACAACTAAACCAACCATTCTTAACAACCTCCTTCCAAAAAATGAATATCACAACAAAGGTCACATGAGGTTGGAGTACGTAACCGCCAGTAGAAACTGTCCATTTACGTTTTCACTGACGGTTGTTGTAATGGAACGACCAGTGATAATCTCATTTCCATTGGCGGTTCCATTAGAGCAACCGCTAGTAAAAATGTGTTTTCACTAGCAGTTTTTTAATCGGATCCACCAGTTTATTATCACTGACGCGCGGTAACAAACATCGTCTACTTTCCTACTAGTGCGCGCATCACCTAGTTACTAGGGGTATGCCCGTGCGTTGCTACGGATAAACATGTTATGGTAAAATATATTGAGATGTATAAACAATAATTGTCATCCTATGCTGTGAGGGCATTGGGAGTTGAGATCATTGATGGAGTACATGGCTCATCTTGTGGCCTCTTTATCATGTGAGGAATATTTAGAATCATTGACAACAATATTGAGTTCCGAAACATTGATGGATGCTATTCGTACTTCAATTAACTTGATGCCTCAAGGGTAGTCTAGCCGATGCATAGAGGAGCTTGCATCGGATGTCACAGAAACATTGAATTGGATGGCAGATTGCAATTTTGAAGATGATGTAAGCAAACTTAGAGAGCCATGCTTTGTCAGGAAGTCTATTTTTTGTCAGAAAGACGAACTTCTTGGCAGACACTTATCTGAAGTATATGTTAGCATTATTGATTCAATATTTGTCACTGCTTGAAATAGTACACTGGTAAAAAAACTGCTGAAAGGTTAGTGTCGGGGACCATAATTAGGGGTACCCCCAAGACTCCTAATCTCAGCTGGTAACACCCATCAGCACAAAGCTGCAAAGGCCTGATGGGTGCGATTAAGGTCAAGGCTCAGTCCACTCAAGGGACACGATCTCGCCTCGCCCGAGCCCAGCCTCGGGCAAAGGCAGCTGACCCCGGAGGATTCACGTCTCGCCCGAGGGCCCCCTCAAGCAACGGACACACCTTCGGCTCGCCCGAGGCCCAGTCTTCGCCAAGAAGCAACCTTGGCCAGATCGCCACGCCGACCGACCGTATCGCGGGAGCATTTAATGCAAGGATCGCCTGACACCTTATCCTGACGACAGAGCCGAAGTGACCGCAGTCACTTCGCCGCTCCACTGACCGACCTGACAAGAAGACAGCGCCGCCTGCGTCGCTCCGACTGCTGTGCCGCTCGACAGAGTGAGGCTGACAGCAGCCAAGTCCGGCCTCGGGCGCCATAGGAAGCTCCGCCTCGCCCGACCCCAGGGCTCGGACTCAACCTCGGCTCCGGAAGACGACGGAATCCGCCTCGCCCGAACTCAGGGCTCGGACTCAGGCTCGGCCCCGGAAGACGACGAACTCCGCCTCGCCCGACCCTAGGGCTCGGACTCAGCCTCGGCTCCGGAAGACGGCGGACTCCGCCTCGCCCGACCCCAGGGCTCGGACTCAGGCTCGGCCCCGGGAGACGGTGGACTCCGCCTCGCTCGACCCTAGGGCTCGGACTCAGGCTCGGCCCCGGGAGACGACGAACTCCGCCTCGCCCGACCCCAGGGCTCGGACTCAGCCTCGGCTCTGGAAGACGACGAACTCTGCCTCGCCCGACCCCAGGGCTCGGACTCAGCCTTGGCCTCGGACGACGGTCTCCGCCTCGCCCGACCCAGGGCTCGGACTCGACCTCGACCTCGGAAGACAGACTCGACCTCGACCTCGGAGGAGCCTCCGCCTCGCCCGACCTAGGGCTCGGGCCGACCACGTCACAGGGGGAGTCATCATTACCCTATCCCTAGCTCGCTCAGGCTAAGGGGGACAAGACCGGCGTCCCATCTGGCTCGCCACGGTAAACAAATAATGATGGCGCCCCGCGTGCTCCATGACGACGGCGGCTCTCAGCCCCTTACGGAAGCAAGGAGACGTCAGCAAGGACTCGACAACCCCGATAGCTGTCCTTCCGCAAGGCTCCAGCGCTCCTCCGACGGACACGACATCACATGAACAGGGTGCTAAAACCTCTCCGGCTGCCACGACGGCATGTACTTAGGGCTCTAGCTCCTCTCTGCTAGACACGTTAGCACACTGCTACATCCCCCATTGTACACCTGGGCCCTCTCCTTACGCCTATAAAAGGAAGGTCCAGGGCTCTCATACGAGAAGGTTGGCCGCGTGGAAGGATGGGCCGGCGCGTATAAGGCTCTCGCTCTCTCCCACGCGGACGCTTGTAACCCCCTACTGCAAGCGCACCCGACCTGGGCGCAGGACAACACGAAGGTCGCGGGTTTCCCCTTTTCGCCTGTCTCTTTTCCCCCCTTCGTGCTCCGTCTCGTGCCGACCCATCTGGGCTGGGACACGCGGCGACAATTTACTCGTCGGTCCAAGGACCCCCCGGGGTCGAAACGCCGACATTTGGCGCGCCAGGTAGGGGCCTGCTGCGTGTTGACGAACAGCTTCCCGTCAAGCTCCAGATGGGTAGTCTCCAGCAACCTTTCCACCCCGGGACGATTCTCCGTTTTGGGAGTCTTGAGTTCATGTCCCTCGACGGCGGCTATGACATGATACTCCTTCCCCCGCCGCGCGACAGCGACAATGGCGGCCGACAGCCCACCCGCCGGTGGCGGAATCAACAACGTCCTCCCCACGTGGCGGAAGAACAACATTCGGGTTTGTCCCGTCGCCTCCCCACCGACGAAGGAGGAGACGGGCAACCATGGCCAAGTAGGAGGCGGCTCCTCGTCGCCTGTCGAGCGAGTCGACGGCACCGGCGCCCCAACAGGGGACGCGTCAGGTGACAACCTCGCGTCTGAGACGAAGACGAGCGTCGTTTCCCCGCAACACGCCAACTCCAAGAAGACGAACGACGCCAGCATGCTCGCGAAGGACTTGCTGGACGTCGCCCTCATACCTGAGACGACGGCGCAGTCCGCCCCTAGCGTGACTTCGTCACCGCCCGTCGACCAAGAGGTACCGACCGATTCCCATCTCGTGCCTTTTGGATTCAGCCTCGACCCACCAAGCGACTTCGCTTCGGTGGATGCCTTCATAGAGGCATGTCCAAACCCTCCGGGGTATCGTATGCGGTCGCCCTGGGACAGACTGACGACCGTCTCGACCTACGGACCCTCGGGTTCCGAGGAAGATGACGAGCCCGACCTTTGTTGGGATTTCTCCGGGCTCGGCAACCCCAGTGCCATGCAGGACTTCATGACCGCATGCGACTACTGCCTTTCCGATTGTTCCGACGGTACCCGCAGCTTCGGCGACGAGGACTGCGGCCCAAGTCGTGAATGTTTCCACATCGATCTAGGGGGTCCCGGCGAAGGCAACCACCTTGGTATACCGGAAAACGGCGATCCCCCTAGGCTTGCGCCTCGCGTTGACATCCTTCGGGAGCTAGCTGTGGTCCCAGTCCCTGTGGGGGGTCAAGACGCACAGCTCGAGCAAATCCGCGAGATGCAGGCCAGGGTCGACAAGGGAGCAGGAACACTTGAGCAGTTCCGGCGGAACATCGGGCAGGAATGGGCAGACCAGGCTCCGGCCAGAGAAGCGCGTCATTTACCCCAGGGCATCCAGCACCGCATTGCCGACGACGTCAGGGCAAGGCCGCCACCGGCTTCCATTGGGGTCGGCCAGAACCTGGCTGCGGCAGCAATACTACTTCGCGCGATGCCGGAACCATCGACCACCGAAGGGCGGCGTATCCAGGGAGAGCTCAAGAATCTCCTGGAGGATGCCGCGGTCCGATGGGCCGAAAGCTCTGCCTCCCGAAGGCAGGGCTACCCCTCGGAGCATCGCACCGCGACTTCCCGATTCATACGGGAAGCCTCGGTCCACACCGGGCGCACGCGCAATACGGCGCCTGCGGCCCCGGGTCGACTCGGCAACGAGCACCACCACCGCAACCGTCGAACCCACCTCGACGAGAGGGTGCGCCGAGGCTACCACCCCAGGCGTGGGGGACGCTACGACAGCGGGGAGGATCGGAGTCCCTCGCCCGAACCACCCGGTCCGCAGGCTTTCAGCCGGGCCATACGACGGGCGCCGTTCCCGACCCGGTTCTGAACCCCGACTACTATCACAAAGTACTCGGGGGAGACGAGGCCGGAACTATGGCTCGCGGACTACCGACTGGCCTGCCAGCTGGGTGGAACGGACGATGACAACCTCATCATCCGCAACCTCCCCCTGTTCCTCTCCGACACCGCTCGAGCCTGGCTAGAGAACCTGCCTCCGGGGCAGATCTCCAACTGGGACGACCTAGTCCAAGCTTTCGCCGGCAACTTCCAGGGCACGTACGTGCGCCCTGGGAACTCCTGGGATCTCTGAAGCTGCCGCCAGCAGCCGGGAGAGTCTCTCCGGGACTACATCCGGCGATTCTCGAAGCAGCGCACCGAGCTGCCCAACGTCACCGACTCGGATGTCATCGGCGCGTTCCTCGCCGGCACCACCTGCCGCGACCTGGTGAGCAAGCTGGGTCGCAAGACCCCACCAGGGCAAGCGAGCTGATGGACATCGCCACCAAGTTCGCCTCTGGCCAGGAGGCGGTTGAGGCCATCTTCCGGAAGGACAAGCAGCCCTAGGGCCGCCAGCCGGAAGATGTCCCCGAGGCGTCCACTCAGCGCGGCACCAAGAAGAAGGGCAAGAAGAAGTCGCAAGCGAAACGCGACGCCGCCGACGCGGACCTTGTCGCTGCCGCTGAGTACAAGAACCCTCGGAAACCTCCCGGAGGTGCCAATCCCTTCGACAAGATGCTCAAGGAGCCGTGCCCCTATCATCAGGGGCCCGTCAAGCACACCCTGGAGGAGTGCGTCATGCTTCGGCGCCACTTTCACAAGGCTGGGCCACCCGCGGAAGGTGGCAGGGCCCACAACAACGACAAGAAGGAGGATCACAAGGCAGAGGAGTTCCCCGAGGTCCGCGACTGCTTCATGATCTACGGTGGGCTAGTGGCGAACGTCTCGGCTCGGCACCGCAAGCAAGAGCGTCGGGAGGTCTGCTCGGTAAAGGTGGCGGCGCCAGTCTACCTAGACTGGTCCGACAAGCCCATCACCTTCGACCAGGGTGACCACCCCGACCGCGTGCCGAGCCCGAGGAAATATCCGCTCGTTGTCGACCCCGTCATCGGCAACGTCAGGCTCACCAAGGTCCTCATGGACGGAGACAGCAGCCTCAACATCATCTACGCCGAGACCCTCGGGCTCCTGCGGATCGATCTGTCCTCGGTCAGGGCAGGCGCGGCGCCTTTTCACGGGATCATCCCCAGAAAACGCGTCCAACCCCTGGGACAACTCGATCTACCCGTCTGCTTCGGGACTCCCAACTTCCGAAGGGAAATCCTCATGTTCGAGGTGGTCGGGTTCCAAGGAACCTACCACGCAGTGCTGGGGAGGCCATGCTACGCCAAGTTCATGGCCGTCCCCAACTACACCTACCTCAAGCTCAAGATGCCGGGCCCCAACGGGGTCATCACCGTCGGCCCCACGTACCGACACGCGTATGAATGCGACGTGGAGTGCGTGGAGTACGCTGAGGCCCTCACCGAATCCGAGGCCCTCATCGTTGACCTGGAGAGCCTCTCCAAAGAGGCGCCAGACGTGAAGCGCCATGCCGGCAACTTCGAGCCAGCAGAGACGGTTAAGTCCGTCCCTCTCGACCCCAGCAACGACGCCTTCAAGCAGATCCGGATCGGCTACGAGCTCTACCCCAAATAGGAAGCAGTGCTCGTCGACTTTCTCCACGCGAACGCTGAAGTCTTTGCGTGGAGTCCCTCGGACATGCCTGGCATACCGAGGGATGTCGCCGAGCACTCGCTGGATATCCGAGCTGGAGCCCGACCCGTGAAGCAGCCTCTGCGCCGATTCGACGAAGAAAAGCGCAGAGCCATAGGCGAGGAGATCCACAAGCTGATGGCTGCAGGGTTCATCAAAGAGGTATTCCATCCCGAATGGCTTGCCAACCCTGTGCTTATGAGAAAGAAAGGAGGGAAATGGCGGATGTGTGTAGACTACACTGGTCTAAACAAAGCATGTCCGAAGGTTCCCTACCCTTTGCCTCGCATCGATCAAATCGTGGATTCCACTGCTGGGTGCGAAACCCTGTCTTTCCTCGATGCCTACTCCAGATATCACCAAATCAGGATGAAAGAGTCCGACCAGCTCGCGATTTCTTTCATCACACCTTTTGGCATGTACTGCTACGTTACTATGCCATTTGGTTTGAGGAATGCGGTTGCGACATACCAAAGGTGCATGAACCACGTGTTTGGCGAGCACATTGGTCGAACGGTCGAGGCTTACGTCGATGACATCGTAGTCAAGACAAGGAAAGCCTCCGACCTCCTCTCCGACCTTGAAATGACATTCCGGAGTCTCAAGCAAAAAGGCGTAAAACTCAATCCCGAGAAGTGCGTCTTCGGAGTCCCCCGAGGCATGCTCTTGGGGTTCATCGTCTCCGAGCGGGGCATCGAGGCCAACCCGGAGAAAATCGCGGCCATCACCAACATGGGGCCCATCAAGGACTTGAAAGGCGTACAGAGGGTCATGGGATGCCTTGTGGCTCTGAGCCGCTTCATCTCGCGCCTCGGCGAAAGAGGCCTGCCTCTGTACCGCCTCTTAAGAAAGGCCGAGTGCTTCGCTTGGACCCCCGAGGCCAAGGAAGCCCTCGGGAACCTGAAGGCGCTCCTCACGAACGCGCCCATCTTGGTACCCCTCACTGCCGGAGAAGCCCTCTTGATCTACGTCGCCGCTACCACCCAGGTGGTCAGCGCCGCGATAGTGGTTGAGAGACGAGAAGAAGGGCATGCATTGCCCGTCCAGAGGCCGGTCTACTTCATCAGTGAGGTACTGCTTGAGACTAAGATCCGCTACCCACAAATTCAGAAGCTGCTGTACGCGGTGATTCTGACGCGGCGGAAGTTGCGACACTACTTCGAGTCTCATCCGGTGACTGTGGTGTCATCCTTCCCCCTGGGGGAGATCATCCAGTGCCGAGAGGCCTCAGGTAAGATTGCAAAGTGGGCGGTGGAAATTATGGGCGAGACAATCTCGTTCGCCCCTCGGAAGGCCATCAAGTCCCAAGTCTTGGCGAACTTTGTGGCTGAATGGGTCGACACCCAGCTTCCAGCACCTCCGATCCAACCGGAACTCTGGACCATGTTTTTCGATGAGTCGCTGATGAAAACAGGGGCGGGCGCGGGCCTGCTCTTCATCTCGCCCCTCGGGAAGCACCTCCGCTACGTGCTGCGCCTCCATTTCCCGGCGTCCAACAACGTGGCTGAGTACGAGGCTCTGGTCAACGGGTTGCGCATCGCCATCGAGCTAGGGGTCCGACGCCTCGACGCTCGCGGTGACTCGCAGCTTGTCATCGACCAAGTCATGAAGAGTCCCACTGCCGCGACCCGAAGATGGAAGCCTACTGCGATGAGGTTCAGCGCCTGGAGGACAAGTTCTACGGGCTCGAGCTCAACCACATCGCCCGACGATACAACGAGACTGCAGACGAGCAGGCTAAGATAGCCTCGGGACGGACAACGGTTCCTCCCGACGTCTTCTCCCGAGACCTACACCAACCCTCAGTCAAGACCGACGACACGCCCGAGTCCAAGAAGGCCTCGGCCCTGCCCGAGGCACCCTCGGCCCCCGAGGGTGAGGCACTGCGCGTCGAGGAAGAGCGGAATGGGGTCCCGCCTAATCGAGACTGGCAGACCCCGTACCTGCAATATCTCCACCGAGGAGAGCTGCCCCTCGACCGAGCCAAAGCTCGGTGACTGACGCGGCGCGCCAAGTCGTTCGTCTTGCTGGGGGACGGAAAGGAGCTCTACCACCGCAGCCCCTCAGGCATCCTCCAGCGATGCATATCCATTGCCGAAGGTCAGGAGTTATTACAAGAAATACACTCGGGGGCTTGCGGTCATCACGCAACGCCTCGAGCCCTTGTCGGAAATGCTTTCCGACAAGGTTTCTACTGGCCGACCGCGGTGGCCGACGCCACTAGAATTGTCTGCACCTGCCAAGGGTGTCAATTCTACGCAAGGCAGACCCACCTGCCCGCTCAGGCTCTGCAAACAATACCCATCACCTGGTCGTTTGCTGTGTGGGGTCTGGACCTCGTCGGTCCCTTGCGGAAGGCACCCGGGGGCTACACGCACCTGCTGGTCGCCATCGACAAATTCTCCAAGTGGATCGAGGTCCGACCCCTAAACAGCATCAGGTCCGAACAGGCGGTGGCATTCTTCACCAACATCATCCATCGCTTTGGGGTCCCGAACTCCATCATCACCGACAACGGCACCCAGTTCACCGGCAGAAAGTTCCTGGACTTCTGCGAGGATCACCACATCCGGGTGGACTGGGCCGCCGTGGCTCACCCCATGACGAATGGGTAGGTAGAACATGCCAACGACATGATTCTGCAAGGACTCAAGCCGAGGATCTACAACGACCTCAACAAGTTCGGCAAGCGATGGATGAAGGAACTCCCCTCGGTGGTCTGGAGTCTGAGGACAATGCCGAGCCGAGCCACGGGCTTCACACCGTTCTTTCTAGTCTATGGGGCCAAGGCCATCTTGCCCACAAACTTAGAATACGGTTCCCCGAGGGCGAGGGCCTACGACGACCAAAGCAATCGAACAAACCGGGAAGACTCACTGGACCAGCTGGAAGAGGCTCGGGACATGGCCTTACTACACTCGGCGCGGTATCAGCAGTCCCTGCGACGCTACCACGCCCGAGGGGTTCGGTCCCGAGACCTCCAGGAGGGCGACTTGGTGCTTCGGCTGCGACAATACGCCCGAGGTGGCACAAGCTCACGCCTCCCTGGGAAGGGCCGTTTGTCATCGCCAAGGTTCTGAAGCCCAGGACATACAAGCTGGCCAACAGTCAAGGCGAGGTCTACAGCAACGCTTGGAACATCCGACAGCTACGTCGCTTCTACCCTTAAGATGCTTTCAAGTCGTTCGTACACCTCGTTTACATATGAAATCTAACCATCAAGGAAGTGTCAGCCTTGCCTCGGCAAAGCCCGACCCTCCCTCGGGGGCTAGAAAGGGGGAACCCCCTCTGCGTCAAAATTTTCCTCGGAAAAAGTATTTCTGCCAGAACGTCTTTTCGTGCTCTTCGACTACTTCGAAAGTGTGATCCTAAAAACGACGGAGTACACGTAAGCAGCCAAGGCTGACCGAGCCAAGGGACTCCTACGCCTCCGGGATACGGATACCTCACTCATCACCTTCTGCGATAAGTAACTCACGCTCGGATAAGCGATTCCGCTGACCGAACAAGTCTTAATGTCGGGAACCTTTCTGCTGAAACGATTTTTCGTGCCTTCTCGACTATATCGATAGCAGAATCCTACGGACGAGTAAGCGTACACGTAAGTGGCAAGGCCGACCGAGCCGAGGGACTCCTACGCCTCTGGGATACGGATACCTCACTCGTCACCTTCCGTGAAAAGTAACTCTCACTCGGACAAACAATTCTGTTACCGACAAATAAGTCCAGATACTCGAAACAAGAGGAAAAGAAACGCAGCTTTACAACACAATGACAGTATGTTTGGGCCTCGGCGACCGCAAAAAACATATGCATACTACAGGCAAACCGATCCTGTAGTCTCGGACGTCGATGGAGGGGGAGCAGCAGCACCCTCGGCGTCAACTCCACCTTCGGCGAAGTCTGACCGAGCCTCAGACGGCAACACGGTCGGAGGACCTAAGCTCCGAAGGATGACGTCAGCACCACGACCGGGCCATCGCCGCCAGTGTCTCCTCCAGGAATCCGGCCCGAGTAGACGGCTCGACCGGCCGCCCTGAAGCCTCAGCCAGCTGTCCCCCGAGGACATCAGCCTAGCTCATGGCCTCGGCAACTCAACTCCGGCGCTGGTCCCGCCAGTGGACGGCCCGGCCAGGCCCCGGCCGACGAAATCTTCTTCTCGAGCCAACTCTGCCTCTGTCCACACTGACACCGCTGCCTCCGGCTCCGGCTCATCGAAGAGCGGCCGAGGGTTCCTTTAACTAAGCAAGAGAAGCCTCGGGCGGCAAGGCCGACCGAGCCGAGGGACTCCTACGCCTCCAGGATACGGATACCTCACTCGTCACCTTCGCACGAGGCAACTCACACTTGGTTAAGCGGTTCAGTTAGCCGACAGGCGAGTCCTAGTGCTCGCAATGAGGAAAAAACACGGCTCCGTGCCGAAAATACATACATGTTGAGGCCCCGACAGCCACAATGAATAGACACCGGCATTCAAGGTGCCATTACAAACGGAACTCCGGTTCCACCCCCGCGGGTATGAACAACCTCCACACCGGAGAGCCTGCGGGGCGACAAGCTCCGGGCGACTCGCCAGCGACCTCTGCAGCAGCAGCCATGGTCCCAGGACGGACGCAGCCACCGAAAGGCTCTCGTTCGCGTCCCCACTCAAGGGACGCGAACCAGACATTAAAGCCAAAGAGCCGGAGGTCGGTCCGTAGGCGGCGCTGACGGCCTCGACGGCGGAGAAGCTTTCTCCAGCTTCCACCACGTCAGCACCGACGACAGCGTCCGCCTGTCCACCAACGCCGCACCAGCGAGCGCAGGCCGCTCCAAAGCGCACTAGCAGGTCCTCACTCCCGTCCTCGCCACGAAAGCGAGGACAGAGGACAGAATGTTGCATCCTAGCTGGGCAGCAACAGTTCGCCTTCCTCGGCATGGCTGGAGGACGCCTCCTCCGCAGAGCTAGAGGGTGGTTTCGACCACCAGAAGCTGGAAGAAGAGGTGGCCAGCCGACTCGTGCGGGAGGTAGAGCCCCGGCTCACCTCTCAATCCGCCCCAACAAGGATGATGAAGATCCTTGAAGCTGAGGGCGGGGCAGAGGCCGTAGCCCAGCTCGCTTCTCCCCACCATCGAACTGGTGGTCACCGTCTTGGGTGACCACCGGCGAGGGGATGCGGTCGGGCTGTCTGATGAAAATCCTTGAAGTCGAACGATGGCTGAAAGGTACCAACTTCCGCGAAGTTGCGTTCCTCCAACGACGACAAGGCGGAAGAACCGCGGGCGCTCCCCATCCGGGGGCTCGGAAGGTGAAAGGACGCGAGGCATGAAGGAAGTGCGAGGACATGGTTGCCTTCCAAGGGGGTCACCCTCCTTTTAAAGGCAACTCTCCCCACTTGTGTCCTCAGCCGTCGCGGGCTGAGTCTTCTCCAACACGCTCCAAGGTCCTCCCCCTACGACACGGGGGCTGGGCCCCACGCGTCATGCAAGCGGGCCCAAGGCGGAAGAAGCCAAACCGCCGCGCACGGTGCGCGTAACTGCCCAGCGGTTACAAGCGCTTCTCCACTTTTGCCTAGACCAGTGGGTGAAACAGCGGACTGCCATGTAGGCAGCATGCAACCGCACCAAGGGGGCGCACCCTTTCGACTTCGACGCGTCCAGCATGGAGGCCCAGGCCCACACGTCATGTAACCGGCGTGCCGGTTACTACGTGCGAGAAACTGCACCGCCACTCGCGCCACTACCGCGCCTTCTCGACTGCGGAACCAGTGCCGTGACTCGAGGCGACCCTGCGCATGACCCGACAGTGCCGACCGAGCACTTCGGTCACGGGTCAGCCAGCCGCGGGAGAAGGCGCGACGGTCGATACAGCCAGAAGTGGGCCGGCAGTAATGGCGGTGGCAGGCAGGCGGAAGCAGCCGCCAAGTCGTCAGCGAGCTCGCGTCCCCTCCTGGGACAGCGAGAGAACCCTCTCCCACGGCGTGAAGACGACGCGCCCGTGTTCCGTTCCTCGAACGGCTCGCGCACGCACAACGGCTGCCCCGCGAACCACTCGTCCCGTCGCATTAACTCTGCGGCAGGACAGGCGGCACCTTTGGCAGGTGAAGCAGGCGACGCTTCACCTCCGCCATAATGACCGCGTCAAAAAAGGTGTGCCACGTCATTCGATTTCGTATCCTTTTCCACTTCCTCTTTCTCTCTCTTGCCACAGGGACCGGGAAAGGGGATACTCCGAAAGGGATCCTTCTCCGCGAAGGAAACGAGCCCCGAGCCCCCCTACTGATCAGAGGTTCGAAGGCTGGCCCCTCGGAAGGGTTCAACAGCCGCCTCAGAGCACTCGGGCTCCGCGCCCACTACTGGTCAGAGGTTCGAAGGCTGGCCCCTCGGAAGGGTTCAACGGCCGCCTCAGGCCACTCGGGCTCCGCGCCCACTACTGATCAGGGGTTCGTAGGCTGGCCCCCGAAGGGTTCGACAGCCGCCCCAGACGCAGAGCGAGGGATGACCCTGGGTACGTTCGATACATAACCAAGGCTC